>NC_044392.1:101086418-102405314 GCF_006542625.1 Nomascus leucogenys
CCAAAACCGAAAAGTTTGAATCTTCCAAACCTTAAACACACACACACACACACACACACACACACACAGACGCACAAACTAGCTTTCCTTCGTAAAGCTGTTTGACATAAAAATAAACAGAGTAAATTACATAAGTCAGCCTTGGAACCCAATGCCCCGTACAGGAGTGTACAGGAGTTCCTCATATTAGTCTTCTGTTTTTTTGTTTTGTTTTGTTTTGTTTTTGTTCTTGTTGTTGCTGTTGTTTTATAACAGAGTAGAATACGGAGGACAGAGCACAGAGGTAATAAAAAGGAGAAATGCAGGGACAAGAGACAGGCTCAATTATTGGCTGTTTTATAAACCCTCCAACCCCCTCTTCAGGTTGCCCTGAGAATACCCTCTCACATAACTGCCATTGATGTGGGAAGCCAGGCCACTAGAAGGCAAACTGCCCCAATGGTGTAAATGGGAAAAACCCTGGATGGCTCACCCCCTCTGCCACAAGCTAGGCCGGAAACAGGACTGCCCTGAGTGCCAAAGAACCCCCAGGACAAAATCCCAACATCTATTATTCTTGAGTTGAAGGAGCTCTCTGTTCTGGCTGGCCTCCAAATCAGACATCATAATCAACAGGACAAGGGAAACTTTGGAGGTGTCAAATAAAATTGTAAATTTCCCTTTGGGGTTCAGGAGCTGCTTACTCTATGCTTATCTTCTTCTCTGAGCACTCTCCTACAAATTCTGCTGGCTAATGGGGACAAATGGCACCTCCTCCCTTCAAAAGAAAAGATTCACACCTCCTTGGTGCAAAAATATACTTTTCCAAGATGGGTGCTTGCTTAATATTTACCCAAACTCTAAATTCATCCTTTTCTTGAATAGCTCTATTTCTCCTGGAAAAGCTACCTAAATCTTTAACCAATAACTTGAACCTTGACACTCCTGCCTCAGGGGTTTAGAAATAGCCCACACTTACACAGAGAAGCTTTAGCAAAAATTTAACAGAGCAACCTCTTGAGAAGGGATAATTTCTATAGCATGTAGACAATGTGTACAGGATTTCTACAGCATCTTTATCTCCTCCTCTTTCACAAGACTCACAGGGCAATATGTTGTATAAACCATAACTTGTAAACAAGGAAAATTACTTTTGACTAATTCAAAGGTTGTAAAGTATAGGTATTTCTGGTACGGAAAGTTATAAAGAAAAAAGATTTTTTTATAAGAAAAGAATCTTGTATGATAAATTCTTGTCCTAAAGTAAAATGACTAATTGTTTAAGAAGAAAGATGTTTAGGACAAGTCAGAAAGTCCAAGCATGTCATAATTGCTCTGTGTAAGTTGTAAAAAAAAAAAACTCATGGAAGGGAATTTATAAAAGAAATGTTATACAATTTTAAATGTTATTAAGCCTACTAAATGCTTCATAAACTGTTATTATGATTTTAACTGTACCACTTCCCTGCTTTAAAGCTAGGTAAAGCCTGGAGATATACAAAGTTATCCATGCCTTCTAGCTATGCTGGAATATGTCAGATCTTATCTGCTCTTTTGTCTGGTGTCTTGGCTCCACACGTAGTACATAATTAAAATAACTTACTTACCAGGCTTTTCATGAAAATAATAATTGCTAAGAGTTAACAGTGTAACATGTACATGGGACTACTGGAACAATAGTTTTACATGCAAGGCGTGTAAGGAAACTAGGATGATGTGCTTTCAGTAAAAAATTATAAGAAGGCATGAAAATGTGGATTTTTTTGCCTAGATTAGAGGGTGAAAATATTGTTTTAGAAGGTGGTTTTTTAATCTGCTGTAGGAATCTAACAGGTGCTCTTAAATGCAGGTTTCTGATAACTTTGGAGATTCTGACGTTAGAATAGAGAAAAAAATCTTTCAGGACTTTCATGGAGACCTAAAATGTTCATGAATATCAAGCAGAACAGGAGTCAACTGCCTGGACTGTACTAATTGAAGATGAAAATAATCCTTTTATGACTTTTTATTTAGAAAGTTATTAATCCCTTGTTATTAAAAGCTGAGAAAACTTTACTTTTTAGCTATTTACAACTTTTAAAAATTGTGTAAAGTATATTTCTATATATAAACAAAATTCGTAGCATATTTTTCTCTACTGGATTTCCCACAAATTGGGAAACTATATGTGAGTATTCTTAAATTATGGCAATACAATTATTTGCATAAGTACAATAAGAATCTGTTTGTTTTGCAACAAGAAATGATTGGAGAAACTGGTTATTTTAACAAGGCTTTGACTGGAATGGCAAGCTTTCCTTGAAGGAACCCACTTTGGCTTATAGAGCCATTAAAAGCCCTTTGGGAACTGGCCTCATACCTTATCCACATAGATCCTGTACAAGGTTCTTTACTGTGGTAAGTAAAGAATGTTACTTTCTGACAGGCCCAGGAGCCCCAAGTTATTTTGGAACCTCAAGAGGAGAGAAAGTTACCCAATGCATACAGATATTTGATGGCACAAACTCACGCACAGGCTCACGGCTTGAAAAAAGTCTTATCTGAGATTCCTTATGGAACAAAGTTCTATCAAAGCCAATTTAAAAAGGAGCCTATTTGACAAATAATTATCTTGCTGTGCATTATGCAATAATCAGGCCAAGTATAATAAGACTAAAGTTTATTTCGCAAACAAATCAGTCCTATAATGATGTTTTTAACAAAAATCAGGAATAGAGAGAGAAAAATATGTTTCAAGAACTATGGTATACCTGTCATTAGATTCTAGTCTCATCAGTGGTTTTGACTTTTTGTCTGCAATTTAGACTCCCTGTTTATTCCTGTGAACCAACAAGTAATCTCTGGCTGCAGCTCAGTAAAAAACAAAGGGATGGGTAATGTAAAAATCTGGGTCAAAATTCTAATTCTGGGCACATATTGAATTTGGCTAGGAATACCATAAGCCCAAGTCTTAGCAGGCATTACTGTAATCACCAGCTACGTGAGCACATCAGCAGCCTTGGGATTTTTTAAAGCTTTCCTCACTCTTATTTTGTTTTGACATTCTTCTAAATCTGATAACCTGATTTGTCTCCTCTAGTCTTCAGGCCATCAAGCTCCAATTGATCCTCACTGAATAATACTGTCCTCTAAATATTAAGAATCAGCTTTCTACAGAGGACCCTCAGACTGCCCAACAGTGGGACATGAGAAAGGCAAGATCTTGCCATGGTCTCCCTTAGACCTGGCTGGATACCACTTTCACCAAGTAATGGAGCCAATTTTTCCCTGACAGCTAGCAAGAGGCTGAGACCCACAGAACCACCACCACCACTTCTCTATCAGCAGGAAGCAATTGCAGAAAGCTGACTTTCATTCACTTTCCCCCAAATATTGTGGTATTGGACTCTTGAGTGGGGAAATATTACAGTAGGTGGCTAGTTAGACATAAAGAGAGCAGGAAAAGTATTTCCCCATCCCCAGTCAAGAATGTCAGACAACCATTAAGTGATGGTCAGTTGGTTTTTACACTGTTTCTCAAAATAATAATTGGTCACAGGTGTCACCAGGGAAAGGCAGTCTTCTAATAGATAGTATAAATCTGAAACTGGTGATTAGTAGCTTCCTGGTAAGACCTCAGGAGTTAGGTGAGTGGACTCAAGCATGCACATTAAAAGGGAAAATGGCAGCATTTAACTGATATATGACTGTATTAGTTCTTTTTCATGCTGCTGATAAAGACATACCCCAGACTGGGCAACTTACAAAAGAAAGAGTTTTAATAGACTTTACAGTTCCAAATGGTTGGGGAGGCCTCACAGTCATGCAGAAGGCAAGGAGGAGCAAGCCACATCTTACATGGATAGCATCAGGCAAAAAAAGAGAGCTTGTGCAAAGGAACTCCTCTTCATAAAACCATCATATCTTGTGAGACTTATTAACTATCATGAGAACAGCATGGGAAATATTCACCCCTTCCCACAACATATGGGAATTATGGGAGCTACAATTCAAGATGAGATTTGAGTGAGAACACAGCCAAACCATATCATTCCAACACTGTCCCCTCACAAATTTCATGTCCTTACATTTCAAAGCCAATCATTCCTTCCCAACAGTCCTCCAGTCTTATTTCAGCATTAACTCAACAGTCCACAGTCCAAAGTCTCATCTGAGACATGGCAAGTCCCTTCTGCCTATAAGCCAGTAAAATCAAAAGCAAACTAGTTACTTCCTAGATACAACGGGAATACAGGAATTGGATAAATAAACCCATTCCAAATAGGAGAAATTGGCCAAAACAATGGGGCCACAGGCTCCATGCAAGTCCAAAATCCATCAGGGCAGTCAAATCTTAAAGCTCCAAAATGAGGCCTAGAAAGGAAAAATGGTTTAATGAGACAGGCACATGGGTCTCCTATGTTGTGTAGCCTAGGGACTTGGTGCCTTGTGTCCCAGCCACTCTAGCCTTGGCTGAAAAGGACCAACATAGAGCTCAGGGTGTGGTTTGAGAGGGGGCAAGCCCAAAGCCTTGGCAGCTTCCACATGGTGCTGAGTCTGCTAGTGCACAGAAGTCAAGAATTGAGGTTTGGGAAACTCTGCCTAGATTTCAAAAGATGTATGGAAATGCCTGGATGTCCAAGAAGAAGTTTGCTGAAGGGGCTTGGCCCTCATGGAGAACCTCTGCTAGGGCAGTGCAGAAAAGAAATGTAGGGTCAGAGGACCCACAAAGAGTCCCTGTTGGGGTGCCACCTGGTGGAGCTGTGAGAAGAGGGCCACCATACTCCAGACCCCAGAATGATAGATTCACCAACAGCTTGCAGCATATGCCTGGAAAACCCAGAGACACTCAATGCCTGCCCATGAAAGCAGTGGGGAAGGAGGCTGTACTATGCAAAGCCACAGGGACAGAGCTTCCCAAGACATGGAACCCACCTAGATGTGACCTAGATGTGAGGCAGGGAATCAAAGAAGATCATTTTGGAGCTTTAAGATTTGACTGCCTTGCTGGAGTTTGGACTTGCATGGGGCCTGTAGCCCCTTTGTTTCGGCCCATTTCTCCAATTTTGAATGGCTGCATTTACCCAATTCCTGTACCCCCACTGTATCTAGGAAGTAACTAATCTGCTTTTTATTTTACAGGCTCATAGGTAGAAGGGACTTGCCTTGTTTTGGATGAGATTTTGGACTCTGAACTTCTGAATTAATGCTGAAATGAGTTAAGACTTTGGGGGATTGTTGGGAAGGCATGATTGGCTTCAGAATGTGAGGACAAGGTCGTGCGATTTGGCAGGGGCCAGTGGTGTAATTATATAATTTCAATGATATAATTTGGCTGTGTCCCCCTCCCAAATTTCATCTTGAATTCCCACCTGTTGTGTAAGGGACCTGGTGGAAGGTAATTGAATCAGGGTGGCAAGTCTTTCCCATGCTATTCTCATGATAGTGAATAAGTCTCACAAGATCTGATGGTTTTAAAAAGAGGAGTTCCCTGCACAGGTTCTCTCTCTCTTTGCCTGCTGCCATCCACGTAAGATGTGACTTGCTCTTCCTTGCCTTCCACCACGATTGTGAGGCATCCCCAGCCACGTGGAACTGTAAGTCCAATTAAACAATTTTCTTTTATAAATTGCCCAATCTTGAGTATGACTTTATCAGTAGCATGAAAATGGACTAATACAGCATGTGTATAACTCCCCAAGGGAAAAATCAGGGACAGACACAAGACTCCAAAATTATGCTAACATATAAAACCCTACATAAAGTTCAAATCATGCACTTGCTTTCACAAGTCACCTGCTTGGCCTTCCTGCAAGAGTACTTTATTTCCTTTTCCTTCTTCAAAGCTTTTTAATAAACCATATTAGTCCGTGTTTGCATTGCTATAAAGAACTACCTGAGACTGGGTAATTTATAAAGAAAATGGTTTAATTGGCTCATGGTTCTACAGGTGCATGGTTTTTGGGAGACCTCAGAAACATTGCAATTATGGCAGAAGAGGAAGCAGGTATGACTTATGTGGCTAGAGCAGGAAGAAGAGAGTGAAGGGGAAGGTGCCACACACTTTTAAACAAGCAGGTCTCATAAGAACTCATTCACTATCACAAGAACAGTCAAGGGGAAATCTGCCCCCATAATCCAATCGCCTACTAGCAGGCCAATCCTCCAACACTGGGGATTACAATTTGATATGAGATTTGCATGGGGACATAAATCCAAATCATATTATTAATTGTATTAGTCTGTTCTTATGCTGCTAATAAGGATATACCTGATGCCAGGCACGGTGGCTCACGCCTGTAATCCCAGCACTTTGGGAGGCCGGGGCAGGTGGATCATGAGGTTAGGAGACTGAGACCATCCTGGCTAACATGGTGAAACCCTGTCTCTACTAAAAACAAAAAAATTAGCCAGGCATGGTGGTGGGCACCTGTAGTCTCAGCTACTCAGGAGGCTGAGGCAGGAGAATGGTGCGAACCCAGGAGGCAGAGCTTGCAGTGAGCTGAGATCACGCCACTGTACTCCAGACTGGGTGACAGAGTGAGACTCTGTCTCAAAAAAAAAAAGATATACCTGAGACAGGGTAATTTATAAAGGAAAAAGTTTTAATTGACTCACAGTTCAGCAAGGGGAACAGGGGAGACTTCAGGAAATGTAATTATGACAGAAGGGACAGCAAACACTCCCTTCTTCACATGATGGCAGCAAGGAGAAGTTAAGAGCAAAAGGAGGAAAAGCCTCTTATTAAACCATCCAATCTCGTGAGAACTCATTCACTGTCATGAGAACAGAAGCATGGGGGTAACCACCCCCCATGATTCAATTACCTTCCATGGGTCCCTCCCATGACACGTGGGGATTATGGGAACTACAATTTAAGATGAAATTTGGGTGGCGACACAGCCAAACAGGTCATAAACTTTCACTCCTGCTTTAAAACTTGCCTCAGTCTCTCCTTCTGCCTTATGTCCCTCTGTTGAATTCTTTCTTCTGAGGAGGCAAAAATTGAGGTTGCTGCTGACTCATACAGATTTGCTGCTGGTAACAATATGTCTTATATTTTGAACACTAAAACATATTCCTAAATAAAAATTTGCATATGTAACTCATGCTTTTAATGAAAGCTTCGATTGTTCACCAAGACACATGGAATAAATATAAATACTGACATTCAAAACCCTCCATAATATGGTTTTGGCTCAGTTCCACTTCACTTCTCTTTCCACAAATTCTTGACATGTTACACTCTTGCTGAATATGTACTGTTCCCTGGTAATACCCTGCAATTTCCAACCTGCATACCACTGTTCAAATTTTATTTCTGGAAGAAATCCCTTTCTACTCAAATCCTTCTATCAGTGTCTTTCCACATTGTCAATTCCAGCTTAAATACCAAAGGCACAAATCTCTCTGGTGGTATCAGCTCCTTTAAACCTGAAGGCCTGCCCCTGATCCACACAACATTATTTTCTCTGAAACTCAGGCGCATGGTCTTTGCATTAACTAAGCTGCTTACCTTGAACTACCTCATGTTCTGCTTTAAATCAGTTCCTGATTGGCAGAGCTTCTGACTTTGTGTTCTATCTTGCTCTTTGGGTCTGGCATTTGATACTGCTCCTCTGGATTTGACTTTTTGTTGTTCTCTGCAGCCACCTTTCAGAATCTTTTTCAAAGCTATACTACTTGATACTCTTCTGGGTAAATATTCCAATCAGCCTATCCATCTCTATGACTTTATACAACAGGGAAACAACTCTTGAATCTTAGTCCATGAACCATTCTCAAGATCTATAACCTTAGTCATCTTTGAATTGCTAAAACACACAGTCTCTGACAAAATCAATAGTTATAGAATGAATGGATGCATGAATTAATGAATCTCTCTGTTTAATTTAATCATCTCCTTGTTTGTTTCTTCAGTTTACTTTTATTTGCCCATCCTGACAACACTTTGCCAGTGTCTGACTTTTTCCCTACAAATTTGTGCTGGTAACTGTACCTTCCTGACTACACCACAAGCCTCTGGACAGGGAACAAGAAAGGAGACAGGAGGCATGTGGATTGTTTTCTTCTCAGCTTGGCACAATGCACTGTGACAAAGAACATTGAAAGAACATTGTGAAAGAATAATTTATTGAATTTCAATTTGGAAATTTGTACATAATACCACATAGAAAACTAAATTTGCATGATATAAATAGACTTGCCCTATGGATAGAACAGTTTATCCAATAATGGTTTTAACTGAAAGTAAAACAAAGCTATTGGCATTATGTATTTAATAGGTGGTTTTGATTTTCATTAAGATCATATGCTGCCATTAACATCCTGGGCCAAGACTATCCAGCACGTCATCTGGGCTCTCCCTACTTCTGCTCATCTCCTGCTACTATCTCTTTGCCACACAACAGCACAGATAAATATACTTTCAGTAACTATTATAGAAAGCATCACATCCTTTCTCTGATCATGTCCCTCCATTGGTTTCCCAGCTATCTCAGAAACAACATCCGAACTTCTTACCTGGCATCATATACCAACAAGATCCACCTCACTAGCTACTCTCCAGTCATACTGGCTTTCACATTGTTGCTTGTATCTGTTAATCCCCATATTTTCAGTTCTCTTCTGAAAGCCTCTTGGCACTCTCTCTCTCCAGAATTCTTTCTTTCCGGAATCCTCTTTGTTCATAGCCTCCCTTGATTCAGGTTTTTGCTTTCATTTTACCTCATCAAGGGGCCATTTCTCTATCTTCTATCTGTAATAGAATAGCCTTCTGACCACTCTGTCTAAAGTACCACTCCAGAATTCCACCTCCTCACTGTTACTGTTTATTTTTCTTCACAGCAAATATCACCAGCTGATGATAAATATTTGTTTACTTCTTATTATCTGTCTGCCCCTACTAAAATTTAAGCTTGATAAGCAGAAATTTAATTTTGCTTCATGTTATATCCTCAGAGACTAAAAGACTTCCTACACTCTTTGGACTAATGGTTTTCCTAGAAACTGTCTACTGTGGAAAGGTTAAGCATTTTCACTGCATATTCAGAAATATAATAGGTAACAAATATTTGTCAAATGTAAGAATAAATAAAAAATTAATGCAAGTTTAATATAGTAGTCAATGATCATGTCATCATGAGAGTGTGTTTATTAATGTAACATTGTCATGCCAGTTCATCCATATCTGTGCTCATGTTTCAAAGTCGATTATTTATGTCCATGTGGAGTTAGTGTTGAGCCATGCTATCTAACATGGCATACATTCACAATATTACTAAGAATTTAAAATGTGCCTAATACAAATGCAGATGTGCTGTAAGTGTAAAATGCACAACAAATTTTGAAGATTTATTATAGAAAATAAACCAAAATATTTTATTAATAATCTTATAATTGATTATACACAAAAATATCAATATTTTGAATATATCAGATCAACTAAAATGTATCATAAAATTAAATTTACTTTTTTATTTTAACCTTTCTTAATGTGTGTATTGGAAAATTTTAAATGACATATGTGGCTCACATTATATTTCCATTAGACAGCGCTTTGTGCAAATGAAACTTTGCACAAAGTCAAACTCCTAAAATCAAAATTGTTTGCTAGGTACTAGAGAGCACAGTTGCATTAAAGTTGATAAATATATTAGATTTTATGCAACAAGCATTTGATTCTACTAATAATCTGACATGTTTATCAGACAAGAAAAACTGTTTAAACTTCTCTTGTTTCTATATTTTTTTTCCATGTTTCCATTTGTTTGCCTTTGCTGCTTAAAAAATTGAAAATCAAATTTAACTGTCAGTCCTGAGTTTCTGATGTCATCATTTCCCTCTTTCTGTGGTTTTTAATTATTTTCTCATATCTTTAAAAATACTTTATGTATATAGTCATACCATCTGTGCATCTAACAATATAAGGAAATAAATAGAAATTATAACTCATTACTAATTAATTTCAAAACTTATAATCAATGTTACTATATGTCATCTATTATACATTTCATATGCTATATATATTTAATAAGTTAATCTCATTTAATTACGACAACAACCACTCTGAAATACTCAGAGAATAAACTGAAGCTTTGGTATGTTTAATATATTTCTGTACACTTGTGATAAGTTATAGATTGGATAAATGGTAAATCACTACCCCTAACAGAGTCAGCTCTGTCATTACAATGTAGCAATAGGCTGATTCAGCTTCTCTGTCTGGCTACCTTAAAGGACTCACCCAAATCCAAAATTTCAACACCAACATAAAAACTATATCAATGGGCTACATGTACTCCCATGTTTATTGTAGCACTATTCACAGTAGCAAAGATATGGAATTAACTTCAGTGTCTATCATCAGATAAATGAATTAAGAAACTGGTATACACACACACACACACACACACACACACACACAATGGAATACTATCCAGCTATAAAACAGAATAAAATTGGCTGGGCGCGGTGGCTCATGCCTCTAATCCTAGCACTTTGGGAGGCTGAGGCTGGCAGATCACAAGGTCAGGAGATCGAAATCATCCTGGCCAACATGGTGAAACCTTATCTCTACTAAAATACAAAAAAAAAAAAAAAAAAAAAAAAATTAGCTGGGTGTGGTGGCATGCACCTGTAGTCCCAGCTACTCGGGAGGCTGAGGCAGGGGAATCGCTTGAACCCGGGAGGCGGAGGTTGCACTGAGCCGAGATCATGCTCCTGCACTCCAGCCTGGTGACAGAGCGAGATTCCATCTCAAAAAAGTAAAATAAAATAAAACAATGTCATTTGAAGCAACATAGGTAGAACTGGAGGTCATTATGCTACGTGAAATAAGCCAGGCACAGAAAGATAAATGTCACATTTTCTCATTCACATGTGGGAGCCAGAAAAGTTGAGCACATTGAAGGTAGGGAGTGGAATCACAGATACCAGAAACTAGGAACGGCATACAGGGATTAAAGATAAAGAGAGATTGTTAGATAGGTACAAACATATAGTTAGATAATAGGAATAGCAGAGTATGGTGATTATAGTTAAAAATGTATAGTATTTTTCAAAATAGCTACAAGAGAGGACTTAAAGTGTATTCAATATGTAGAAATAATAAATAATAAATACTCAGATGGTGGATACTCTAAATACTCTGACTTGATCATTACACATTCTATGCATGTAACAAAATTTCACCTACACTTCATAAATTTGTACAAATATAATGTATCAAAAATTTTTTTAAATCCAGTTGTTACACTTTAAAAGACTTCTATTGTTATTTAATTTGCTAATAACTATAAGAAATATTTTCGTGTGTTTACCGTAAGGAGCTTCTGCACCAGAGATTTTTTTTACCTCAGCAGAAGAAGTTTAAAATAATTCCCTATTCACTGGTTTTATCACCTCAATTACTGTCTACACGTAAAATCTGCAAAGGAAGGCACAAAATTCCCGTGGCATCTTGACATTCTCAAGCAAAGGTACATTTGAGGTCCTAAGTATTGGTATTATATGGTATTTGAACAATCAGAGATACACTTTGAAATTTCCTCTTAAAGCAAAACCAAGTCCTGTAATAGAGTGAGTTTACCAGGCTGTTTTACGGATTAGTATTACATGTCAATGTTAACTGAACCTGCCACCCCAAAGGAGATAACAATGCTTCATATGTATATTACACCTTTCACACAGAAGACCTTCAAATGTCTTCCTGGTTTTATCTGCAGAGTGCTCACCCACCACTGATATGCAAGCACCTGTGGGGTTGAATATGACAGCAGCTCCACAGCACAACAGCATTCAGGAAGGGAGCTGGAAAAAATAACTTCTCAAGTGAGGGTGGCATGGACAATTTTACGTGGGCAGAAGTTAATTGCACCACTGGAATTTAGACAAGATGTATGTGTTTGTATTCCTCTTTTTCTGGTTCCTGAGTTTGGCTAGATTAGGTCAAAAACCTTTCATGCAGGGGTGGTGACTTCTTCTGGGCTCCATACGTAGCCTCTATTTGCTTAGACAATGTAAATGCTAATGAAATAATATGCAAATAAAATGCATCCTGTGATCTCGTCCTTATAATGCTGGCCAGGGTCTGGGCATTGCATTATCAGTAAATGCTATGCTTGTCCTTTGTTCCAGAATTGACCACTTGTTTGAAAGTTATCATTTTGCTGTTAATAAAGGGCCTGTCACAGCCTCCTCAGGTTTCCTTAGCAGCCATCCAAAGAGGTCCATGCCAGAGGCAAAACGGCTTTGTAAATAATCATCCCTTCATTCAAGGGGTGCAGATGAAAGCCAGCTCTTAGTCATTTTAAATAACGTGTTTGCACAGTTAACCTCCCTCCTGTTGTAAAAAGGTTACATATTTTTCCACTGTAATTTTGAATTTCTTTTTATTCCTTCACTTTCTTTCTTATGGAAAAAATAGTTTTTGATGAAGCCCTAAAGAACAGAGAGCTCAATTATTGATCAGTGTTGCTGATTGCAGAATACAGAAGTATATTTCATAGATTGCAGTTGAGGTGTTTTTAATTGATCGATTCATTATTTTTTCAAACACAAAGGAGAAGTCTGGGAAAGCTCTTTTTGAAGCCAGGAAAGTCGTGAGAAGCTGTTTTCAACTATTCTGTTGTAGACGAGTTGAAAAGCAAAGTGGAAATATTTTCTTTCAAACTATGTATTTGTTTTTAGCTTTTCCTGAAAATGTTTTTAAACACTTGCCAAGGCCCCTTTACCGAATTAATTTATTACAAAGAGCAACATACAACTCCAAAGCAGAAGTTTGAATGCTGAACTTTAACACTTATAGAGGGCAAAACTATACACACATGTTCTTATACACAAATGCATATTTACACATACACATAGACTAACAACCAGCCTTGAAACATGTTCTACCTGAAATTTGCTTAAGAAGACTGTTTCTTATATTTCCAAATTGATATTAATTGTCCTACCTTTATAATTTTCCCTATTTCACTGCATATCATCAGAGGCAAAGGAAAAGTCAAAATATTTGGCTTTACTTACAAGTTTACATTGTGCTTGATCATAAATAATGCATATGTGTACCAATATGTGTATTTATTGTGGTTGTATACGTATGTGACGTTAAAATATCCATTTATATTTACTTCTATAATTGGTTTTGTTGCTGCAGCTTAGACTCGGCGTTCTTGGCTCTTGGGTAAATAGAAATTAACACCAGGCCAAATGGAAATTTTTCTTAGGCAAGGTTTAATAGGCTTGCAGCTTGAGAAAAGCAAGGGAGTAGCTCTCTCAAGGGCTTGGCTCTTGTCATTTTAAGGGAGCTGCGGTGAGAAATGGTGTGACATGTAGACACATAGAGGTGGGGAACTTTTAGCACCTACTTAGTTTGATGACGTGTTTCTTCAAGCCTGTGTGTTTCATTAGCATGCTGAATCTCCACCCCTGGGTATGTAATTTCTAGTATTATAATGAAATTATAATGAGGGAAAAACTCAGTGAAAAGTTAGCACTGGAGTCCATCTTGTCTTTAGCTAGCTAGATCTGGTCAGGTTTTTAATCAGGAATGCCACATTCCCACTTCAGCAATCTTGGAAGAAGTAACTTAAGAAGATTAATAGTTCGATTTTTCCTTTTATGGTTAGGAATTCATCTTGGTTAGCTATGTTGGAAGGGGGCAGCTTTCTGCTACATGAATTGGGTCAACTTGTTAAGGGAGGCAAGAAGGTAGGGGAGGAAATATGCCCAGACATGTGAAAACCACTAGGATCTCAATCACCATGTCTCTTGTCTACCAGGACTGAATCTCTTCCCTGTACTGTCTCAGTTTTGCCCATAGGCCCTCAATTGTCTTTTCCATCTGTATTTGCTTCTTCAGTTTCACTGAGATCACTCAGATCATTTTGCATGCGCGCGCACACACACACACACACGCACGCACACACACACACACACGTATATAAAACAGTATGTCTCGAAAAGTCTTAAGACAGATTTACAGAGTTAACTTCAGAAACAGATGCTACAAATTTTTTTAAAATACATATTTTAAAAGTTTAACCATTTGAAATTCTTTAGATCATTTCAATTTGTGAATTCTTAATAATCAACTTTTAATTTAAATTTTTATTTCAGTTTGCCATTTTCAATCAGATAGACTGAAACGAAATGTCAAATACATGTTATGTATGTATACGTTTTAGTTACTGTCTATTTCTTCCCCTTAACGTCTTCTGTCCAGATTGATTTTCCTCTGCCCAACTCCCATCACATTGATACGGGGTGGAATTTTAATCTGGGGCTATCATGTGTAGTACATACATTAATTTTTCCCTTTTGTAAATGTTTTGTTTTTCTAAAATGAAAGGCTTGTTTGCTTGTTTTTTTGCTTTAGATAATGTAGACCAAAAATAAAATTCTAAGCCCCCTAACCGACTGAATGGACCACTCCTTTTGGCCTAGGGCTTTCCAAAGTTAACCTGAAATCTAGTTCAGGCCACGATAGGAAGGAAAGGTCAGAAATGCCTCATTATACCCTCCTCCCACTGAAATTCACACACAACTGATCAGTATTAACATTAACATTAAAACAAAGACTAAGAAAGAGACTCTTTGTAGCAGTAAGACACCAAATTCCAACCTGACTCTAGCATAGCATCACATGACATATAGCAGGCCCTGAATAAAATGGAATTATTTTATTCCAAAATATATTTTTGACATATTTTGAAGTAGCCTTGTAAAGCTGTCTCTTGTGGGTAGAATCTACATTCTGTACGGAATCCCCTTCCCTTTCCAGGTGTTTTCCCTGAGCCAGGAGAGAATTAACCAAGAGTCTGGCATCTTTTTTATGTCTGCTAAGAAACACAATCTATTGTCTCTGAGGCCTGCTTTCTGGAGGCTTCATCTGCATAATAAGAACCTGGGTCTCCACAATCCCCAGTCTTAACTCAGATATTCTCTTCTATTGACTCTATGTCTTCAAATAATAACTCCTTCAACCAATTGCTAATTAGAAAATCTTTGAATCCACCTATGACCTGGAACGCCCTGCCCCCTTGCTTCCAGTTGTTCCACTTTCTGGATGGAACCAATGTACACCTTATGTGTACTGATTGACATCTTGTGTTTTCTAAAAGGTATAAAACCAAGCTGTAGCCCAAGCACCTTGGCAACATATTCTTAGGACCTCCTGGGGTTGTGTCAGAGGTCACCGGTCCTCATATTTGGCTCAGAATTAATCTCTTCAAATATTATACAGAGTGTGACTCTTTTTGCTGACAATAACAAATTTTATAAGATATTTTATTATATTTAACTCACATGTATCTTACACATCTTTTGTATTTTTTAAGTAATTTTCTATTATTATTATTATTAAGACAAGGTCTCAGTCTGTTGGCCAGGCTGAATGCAGTGGTGCAATTATGGCTCATTGCAACCTTGACTTCCCAGGCTCAAGTGATTTTTGTGCCTTAGCCTCCTGAGTGGCTGGGATTCTACAGGCATGCACCACCATACCCAGCTAATTTTTGATATTTTTGTAGAGATAAGGTCTCACTATGTTGCCCAGGCTGATCTCAAACTTTGGGCTCAAGCAATCCTCACACTTTGGCCTCTCAAAGGGCTGGGATTACAGGAGTGAGGACTGGGCCTGGCAGAATACAGTTTTCAAAAGCTTTATTGTGGGATTTCTGTGTAGCTAAGCTTCTGAGGTATTTTAAGCCAAGAATATTATGGGACTGCTGTTTTGATGTTTTTTGCTAGTTATAAAAGCTAGACACAGTTATTTTTCTTCAATGTGTTAAAAAGTCTACCCCTTTGTTTCTTGTATCTAAATACTGCTCTTGACGCATCTGCTGTTAGTTAAATACTAATTATTTTGTAAGTGATATCCTCTTTTTCTCTAAAAACTCTAAGAATGCTTTCTGTTTTTTAAATAGTTCTCTGGACATCCTTTCAGTCTCATGTATTTCATCTTCTTTTCATTCTGATAAATTTATATCTATTATTTCTTTAAAGAATTAATTCTTTACATTTTAACATTTTCCCTTTATTGGGACACCTGATGGTGCTTTTTACCTTTCATATCTTTTAACTTTTAAAATTATTTACCTATTTCTTTATTCCTCCCTGCTTTCTTCTTGGAGAATTACTCAAATTGATCTTAAAATTCATGAATTCATTGTGTTATTTTTCCAAAATATTTTCATTTTTTAAATGTAAACTTGTATGTTTTCATACTTAAATTGTATAATTGGTCTCTTTTACTACTTGTTTTTCTTTAATAACTTTCCTTGACTTTTTGCATGTGTATTATGCTTATTCAAAAACCATTGTCCACATTTGACTGCCTGGTGCATCTGATGATATTCCTTTTCTCATTTATTAGGAGTTTTTGAAGTGGATGGTTTCCTCAGATATTTGTCATCTTGATCTCTAAAGAGATCAAGAGATTTTAGGTCCTAAGTGATTCTCTGACTTCCCACCATTTCTTCTGATTTTAGCTCCATCTTTATTCTCCTTTCAAAAGTATCTTGTGCAGATAGATTTTTCATCTTTTAGGGCATCGCCAGTATAAATCAGGCTTGCCTCTCAACTTTCCGCTCTGCTAGCTTAACATGGAGTGTTCTTGGTTTGGCTAAGTGATTTATAACCATCTATCTGCTTTCCAACATACAAGATTTTGTTGCCATGGTCTCTTTTCCTATTTTTTTCTGATAGTGTATGTTTAATTTATTTCTTTAAAAAAATCCTAATTTTAATAGGTGTTTGGGATGTAGCAGAGATGAATTACTGGTTCAGTCTACTATCGTTATTCAGAATTCTCTGTTTGGCCTTCAGATACCTTTCTTCTAGTTCCCATTCATGAAGTTTTCTTTGTCTTTCCATTAGAAGGATGATTACATTATCTCCTGAGGATGTTTAATATTTGTATTTGAAACTTATTACAATGTCTTCTGTCATAGGTCTTATATCCCCTAGTCAAATGTATTATTATTTATCTCTATGCCTTTAAACAAAATTTAATTAATGCACACTGCTTTATTAATACAAATTTACTTGTCAGTCCTAAAGAGACCATGATAAACTGTTATTTACACTTCTACCTCTAGCGCCAGTTGCATATTTTCAACAACAACAACAACAACAAAATGAAGGAAATAGCAACTACCTTCTTATGCTCTCTACTCTCTGGCCTTTATGCTTACCAACATCACTGTGTTTGCAAAAATCATTGGTTCTATTGTTAGAGAGATACTGCATATCTAGGCCCTCGCTTATCATGAAAAAATTCACAAATTCATCCTGCAATGCAGGGTCATCGTCTTTCTGTTGTGTGCACAGATATGACTGTGATTATATCATAGTGGTAATAGTGATGTCTATCAAACAAAGAAATGTGTTTTTCTATATAGAAAAATAATCCACCTAGAAATAAAGCTACTATTTCTTCAGTGCAATAGCTAATTCCCGTTCTGTATAATGATATTTGTGCACATTGACCTAGAGCAGAGAAATCCTCTCAAATGTGAGTGCCTGTCAGGCTTATGTCTCTATTAGGTTAACCTGGTGTCCTCTTTTGCTATCTATTTGGTCTTTTTGCAAACCTAATTTCCTTTGCTTTATCTCAGGATAAGAAATAGTGACTTCTCTAGTAAAGAAACATATGGAAACCAAGAATGACTTAGAAAAAAATTAAATATAGGAGGGTTTTAAAAGTGTTATTCACAAGCCTTCTGTCCCTATGGCATTCATTAATGGCAGTTGCTGCATTTAATACTGACAGTTATTAATGCTATTATTTAAAAGTTGTAATCACAAGCAATAAGCTTCAAATTTATCTCTCATCAGACATTAAAAGCAACTGCCCAATGTTAAGCAGTAAAATCCTACTTAAGGTAACCAGAGCTATTGGAGGAATCGGGCTAATATCTAAGCAAGTTTTCTTTGAACAGATGTCCATTGATAGGCATAATGATCTTTTAAGCAAACGTTTAGCTTAAAATTTGGTAAAATTTGTTTTAGATCTTTGTTTAGATCTGTTTTATAAATCACATCATTATATACCCTTTAAGGGCAAGTACTGTATGTTCAATATGCTTGTATCCTCAAAGACCTAGCAGGCTATCTTATATGGCATGGCTGTGGTTTACTAATGAAAATACTGCACATGATGGGTGTGATACAGCTTTCAGAAAACAGCATGGAGCACCAATGTCTACACTAATGATAACTACAATAGCGTGATTCCACGCTCATGTATTCCAACAAACATTGTTGGGTTACTGATGATGGAAAACAAATCACTAAATTTCTCAAACCCTTACATCTAGGAAGCTAAATGCAAATTAACTTTCACCATTTCCATGCACTTGTATAAGATTTGGAAATGAGGGGTTAGATGGGGTTGCTCCTCATTACTTTGGCTTGTGCTGTTTGAAAGAAGATTGGTAGAGACCTGGAGTTTTTCTGGAATGTCCAGTGATTCATTTCATAACAGCTGAAGGGTAGTAATGTCTTCAGGTCCTTCAATTGCTGTAACTGTCCTTTGATCTTGTGACTCATCTGATGCAGTAGTGGCTTCCTGACCCCACACTTTCCTGGCTGCAAGGTGTGAGTAGCAACCTTGATGTATTAGTTTGAGTTGTGGCTCTGCAAGATTTGAGCATGCTCTCCCAATCCTTCATGAAATTTTGTAAGCACCTAATCTCTTGTATTAAATATGCTCCTGCTTAAAATATTTCTATTGCTTTTCATTACCTGCTACTGATCCCTGACTGTTACAACAGCTAATGCTTCCTAAATGGTTACTATGAGGCAGAAGTTACAAAAAGTAAATTATGTAGATTATCTCTGAAATTATTAATATTTCGTAGTTGAGAAAACTGAGGTCCAGAGGCCATATTTGCTAGTAGAGGGAAGAACCATGACTGGAACCAGGGCACAGTCAGGAACAGGCCTCTTACGAGACTCATTACAAAAAGTGCTGTAAGTAATTGGTTATTAATCATTAGTTATTAAGATAACTAAACTTTTGAGTAATATATTTAAAAATGTAAAAATAAGTGATTTATTGGATGAGAACATTTCAGAGGCCATTGGTCTGTCAGGCTGACTTATATGCTTTCTTGAAAGGAAGGCAAATAGATGGAATTATAGCTATAGAAATGTGCATAGCCCACAGTCTATCTCAGTTATGCCACAACCATTAGGAACATAAGATTTATGTGGATTTATTTGACATGTATGTCCCACTTAAAAGTGTAAGAATTGCTGTTTGATACAAATGCTTACATATCGACTCCTGAACAAGCAGTATAGTATCTTCGATTCATTTTATAATTAATTATGTGATGAACAACACAATCAGTTTTGTGCAAGTATGCATGTGTGCACATGTGTGTTTGTGTATGTGTGTGCGTGTGTATTGTGTGGGGATAAATATATATGTGTTCCCCAGAAATAGAAATGGAGATAAAATTTGTAACTAAAAATATAATGTCATTTTGGTAACACGTACTCAGATACTAGAATGTTACCAAGAAAAATTTAGAAATGGAAACCTAATAAAATTTAATGCCGGAAAGCCTCTGAGAAAGCTATTTGAAGGAATAGACATATAATTTTGAGTGATATGGTTTGAGACTAGTAAGATTCATTAATAATCACCTAAATAATATAAAAATAATGAATTAGTTAAGATAATAACTAATATAAATGATAGCAAAATAATTCAAAGTCTTAAGGTCATGAGACCATAAAAGTTATCTTCTTATTCACATATTAGAACAATGCAAGCATTCTTGGTGAGAATCTCTCCAAATCCATGATTCAAGGAGCCTGCGTGTGTTTGCTTATTGGCTGGTTTGTGAGCGAGACCTAAAAGTGGCATTCATTATTTCCTTCATCACATTCATTGCAACTTAATATGTTCATAACTAACCAAAAGAGAGTCTGGGGTACATGTTAAAGCTCTATGCCCAGGAATGAGCTCATCTCATATTCTCTGGCACATAATCCTAAATATTATGTGGAAAATAAATCAATGTCCTGAAAGAGTGAACACAGTAATAGTTGTTTGATAGTTACATATTCAAATAGAGACAGCAAAATTATAATTCACCTAAAGCATTAAAAATATATCAAAAATAGCCTTTCACATAAATGAGTTGATGACAGTTGTATTTCTTTCCATGATTTTCTATGTTCCAAATGCTTGGTAGTTTTGTCAATGCAATTCCCAAACTATGAAGCAGTTTAATTCTGCAAAATTTACTAGGCTTACTAGTTATTCTTATAAAAAAGTTTTTTTAGCAATAGTCAGAACTTTTTTTCAGGAAAAGTCTCCTGTGGCACATCTCAAATAAATTACTTTCAGGACCCTAGCACCTACCTTTGGAAAATCACTTCAAATGATTATGATGCACACATCTTAACCACATCTTAACAACCCCACCCTTCTCAAAGAAACACCATAATGGTTATAGTATCAACCATTTTGAAACTTCTAATATCCCAACTTATTTTTTTCAGGAAAGATAAACACAAGTAGATATTTATCTAGTGACCACCGTAGTTTGGAAAACGAATAATACTTTCCAAGAAATAAATTTCAAAATATCAGCAAGTTGGGTACCTACCACATATCTCTTACTATTCTCTTATACTATGAAATATATAAAATGAGGTACTGTATTTTGCCCTTGATGCTTGTAATCTCTCTGCAAAGACATTTCTGAAACCATTATAGAAAAAGACTGTGCCAGAGAAAGTGTGTGGTCACTGAATATTACTTCAGTGCTCTATAATTCCTAACCTCCCTTGCAGTGAGATTGACATTCTATGATTGGTCCTTCCCAGTGAAATATGAACTGAAGTAATTAAAGGAAGTTTAGGAGCCCCTGTGGCTCTTCTTTGTCTCTCTCTTCTCTTGGGACCAAATACCTTAGATGGCTTTACTGAAAGATGTCGGAGAGGAGTGTTCAATACAATGAGACTGTAGCTTAAGCATATAATACATATGTGAGTGCATGAGTGTAGGATTCTTCACTGAGAATCCCTCTGAGATTTTGGGATTTGTCTTTTTGGATGACAATATTGATTATGTTGATTAATTAAAAAGCCTCATATAATCATGTGCTAACTTGTGTGGCACAGAAACAAGTAACTTGCATTTACAACACAGATTAATTTATTAATGCAACGAACTAGTTGAATGGGTTCTGTGTGCCATGATTTTTCTGAAACTAGTGATACCAGAAAAGTAATATGTAATGCTATCCTCAAGGACAGATGGAGACATAAGCAAAATGAGTTGAAATAAAATATTAAAGGTGTTTTATTGAAATGCATTCAGCATACAATGGGGCCCTAAGTAGGTAGTATTCATTTCAGCCTGGGATTGTGTGAGTCATCCTCTAGCACAGAAAAATAATCTCTTAAATTTTTTAAAAAACATTTTTTTCACCAAAACATTAATTGCCTTTGTGGTTTAGTTCATCAATATTTTGAATAAGTGTTAATGACTTTCAACTTAACCGATTAACCGATGCTATTTTTATTGTCCTCCCCTAATCTGTGTGTGTTTGGCCAGGTGAAACCAGCAGAATCAGTATCTAATAGAACTATTATTTGTACAGGAATACCTTTAGAATTGGAGCATAGGCAGAGTAACCACATTAATGACATTCTTACCTAGCATGGACTTTCCTGCTAATGGAGCTTCTATTTCTAATTTTATTATATGCATTTGAAAAGGATAAAAGGAGAACATTTTGCAAAATGAAAGAAAAAGGCACGTAATTTAAGTGTGCTAGGGGGTGGATCCAATTTTCATTTTGAATAGAATATTGCTTCAGCAATTATCTTACTATTTAAGAACAAGAATAATTAGTGTGGTGATCTCTAGTCTTATAGTACTCACAGTGCAGAGGTGAAAACATTATAATCTTGAGTAAATTATAGAGGTTTAATTATAAAGTTTACATGTAGATGAGACAGCCAGCTATAAAGGGGTCACTGGAGAACGTCCAACCAGCCTGTGTACTTGGAGAATGGGGTGGAGCCATGAAAGTTTGCACCCTTTGTGGGGGGAGGGTTGGGGAGGGAGAGCCTGGCCTCCCCTGATCCAGTGTAGTATCTGGGATTCAAGCTATGAGGTAGGAAAACAAGCTAGCAGGACTCTCGCTTTGCTGAGAGTTCCTGTTTCCTTTTTTTCCCCTTTTCCCCCAATAAATTCCATTTTTCTCACCCTTCAAAGTGTCTGTGAGCCTAATCTTTCATGGCCATGTGACAAGGACCCCATCCTTAGCTGAACTGAGAAAGTCCTACAACATAGAGTTGTATGTACATTTAAGTGACATTTTTGTAGCACATAAGTGTATACATATATTAAATAAGTAGATACATATTTGTTTTCTATTTTTTTCTGAAGGGAAAGGGTAACTTGTGGCAAAGAAATATTACTTTCGTATTTGAGGAAATCTATCAAGTATAAAGAAACTCTGAAATGACAATATTCCCAAGTCATCTTAACATTATCTAATTTCATAGAAAAAGCTTTTTCATGTATTCTATAATTTAACATCTAATATTATAAAGTTGAATTAAACTTGCTGAAGGATTTATCTGTTTTTATAAATATATAATTTCTATTAATATCTATGTACAGGAAAATGATTAAATTTGTCCCAGGAATTTTGCCATTACAGGAATATTTTATATTTAGACAAAAAATGATATTTTCACACATCAGAATAATCTGTTTCAATTCACCAAATACATATACATATATAACCGGTTCTCTTTTTCCCTAGTCATGGTGGGCACTGGATATATATCTAGTAATGGAAAAAGACATTTTCCCATTTTGTTTGGGGGCATAAAATACTGGTGACGATTGAGGAATATAACAAACTGGACTGTTTTTTTGTTTGTTACATCATTTTTACAAATCCACTTGAAGATGAAAAACAGGTTATTGTAAATAAGTTTCTAAATTCCCAGAATTCAGAAACTTTGAAAATGACACAATAAAACTCCAAATATATGTTACTAACTGACAAAATACCTCTCTTTTCTCTCTCTCTACTTCATAGGAATTTTTTTTCTATTGTTTCAGCCAAGCTGCATCTGATATAGTTCCTATAAAAATAACAAAGATGTAGCTATCAACATGTACAAAAAGAACTTATAAATTGAACAAAATATTATATGTTTTAGCTTATCAGTTTTTGAAATAATATCTTTTTTGTTTGGTACAAAAAATGCATAATCAGTTCCAATGGATTACTTCAACAAAGTTTTATGTCACCTACTCTATGGCAGATGCAACTGGGAATACAGCAATGAATAGGGACTGCCCTAAAGAGAAGCAAAATTTTTAGCTTATATAATGAATACTGTGATACTGATTACAGTATTCAATATGCATCCAGTTTCTTTTTGTTTCTTTTCTAAGTCATTTGATTTGGAATTTTACAAAGATAACTGAACATAACATTAAAATCATAAAACTCAATTGATTAATTTATTCATTTATTCAACAGATATGTATTGGGGCTTCTGTATATGAATGTATCAAGAATTAGCTATACAAAGATTTAAAAATATAACATATTCTACAATTCTTTGGAACTTACATCAAAAGGAAAGATAAGCTTTAAATAAATCACTACACAACTAAATTGTAAATAGTCATAAAGGCTAAGTTACTTTACCATTAAGTAAGCCAGGAATTAAATATGTTTAAACCACATTGGGTGACATAAAAACACTATAAGGTTTTTTGTTTGTTTGTTTTTGAGACGGTGTCTCACTCTGTTGCCCAGGCTGGAGTGCAGTGGCGGGATCTCAGCTCACTGCAACCTCCGCCTCCCGGGTTCAAGCAATTCTCCTGCCTCAGCCTCCCAAGTAACTGGGACTACAGGCACCCACCACCATGCCCAGCTAATTTTTGTATTTTTAGTAGAGACAGGGTTTCACCATGTTGGCCAGGATGGTCTTGATCTCTTGACCTCCTGATCTGCCCACGTTGGTCTCACAAAGTGATGGGATTACAGGCGTGAGCCACCACGCCCAGCCATGATTTAATGGTCATATCCTATTAGGCAAATAGATATTTTCCTCATTATTCATATGAATTGACTAGTGCTTAGGGAGGCTGTGTAGCTGAGCTGGAAACGATGTGGTAAGCATCAGAACAGGTATCCAAACCCACAGCTGTCTGAGTCCAAACGTCCATCTTAATTATTATGCCACAGTAAAACGTAAAGGGCATTTTCAATTTTCAGAGAAACTCCATAAGCATAACCTCATATTTGATTGGAAAGTTGTTATTCAAACTCAAAACTCTCTGAATTCTGCCAAAAATTTCACTGATGTTCACTACTAATTTGGTGAGTAAGTGAGAGCACATGTGTGTGCAACAATATGATATCCGGGCTCTATGCAGTCAGAATCTACAGGTCAAAGTGCAAGAGGCTATCTTTCTGCTTTATCAGATCAGATGCACCATTAGCCTACCCCAAGAGAGTAGCACATTTCTACAGAAATCTGTTTGCCATATTATCAGCCATGCTACATTAAACCTTGAAATAAAAGGAATTTTACTCCTACTTTCTACTTCTTATTTGTTCCAAGAGATAATAGCAACTAGAGTATCAGCTTCGAAAATGTGTGTTGGGAGTCATATTACATAACCCAATCTAAAACAATGATCTTCAATAATTACTAAAGATTAATCTTCTTTAGCAAAAATTATGTATAACAACTTGGATTTATCAGTATGCTCTGGTTTGAGGTTTTTAAAAATATAACACACAAGAAAAAATTCAAAGTAAATGAAAACTTAAAAACCATTAGATAAAGCAAAATTATTTTTCATTTATGTTAATGACACAGTGAACTACTTTTTGACACCTCCAACATATCAATGTCAGTCTTTTATGGCATAATATCCGTTACTCTAAACCCTATGCAATTTTATGCTACAGAATATATAGAATGAAACCTGGACCTTGAAGTCAGAGAGAGATGAGTTCAAATCAAAATCTGCCATGTACTACCAGTACAATTTTGACAAGTATTATAGAGTGAATTGCATTCCCTCAAAATTTGTATGTTGAAGCCTTAGCTGCTAGTCTTATAGAGGGTGACTATATTTGGAGATAGGGCTTTCAAAGAGTTACTTAATGTAAATGAGGTCACAGAATAGAACCCTAATCCAATAGGACTTGTGTCGTTCTAAGAAGAAGCCAGGGGTTGTGGCTAATGCCTGTAATCCCAACAGTTTAGGAGACTGAGGGAGGAAGATTTCTCCAGCCCAGGAGTTTGAGACCAGCCTAGACAACATGGACAGACTTCATCTCTACAAAAATAATAAATTAGCCAGGCACAGTGGCATGTGCCTATAGTCCCAGCTACTTGGGAAGCTGAGGTGAGAGGATTGTCTGAGCCCGGGAGGTAAGGGCTACAGTGAACAATGAATCATGCCACTGCACTGGAGCCTGGGAGGCAGAGCAACAGCTTATCATAAAAGAACAAGAAGATATACCAGGGATGTTCACTCATTGAGAGAAGGTCATAGGGGGACATAGAGAAAAGGCAGCCACATGCAGTCTAGGAAGAGGGACCTCAAAAGCAACCAAACCTACTGTCACCTTGATTTTGGACTTCCAGCCTCTAGAACTGAGAAAATAAATTTCTGTTGTTTATGAGACACAGTCTGGGTATATTGTTACAGCCCTAGCAAACTAATACAGCAAGTAACTTAAACACTTCATGTATTGGTTTTCTTACTCATAAAGTGAAAATAACAGTTCCAACTTTCAGAGTTTTATTAGAAGGAAAAATACTGTATGTAAATTCCCTGCCACCCACATCCGAACATATAAATGTAAGTATTTCACAATGCCATATTCTGTATAAAATACCAAGCAATGTCAACTCAAGTTTGGAATCATTTAACTTTTTCTCCTTATAGTCTATTTTCTGTGAATTGAATCATAACATGCCAATTTATTAACATAATAGAGAATGGCCTTAAAATACTTACAAAGACTCTCTATGAATTCTACCATTTCGTTGACTTGTCACAGCAAACAACAGGTTTGCCATTTCAAACCATAGTTCTGAATGTGTGTCTGTGGTGTGGCAAGTAAGGAACTAATTAAGTATGAAATTACCTTGTATATCTAAAGCTGTGTCTGCTCACCTTTAGGCATTTTGGGAATCCACCTAATGAGATATGAGTTTTGCTCCACAGGACAATCACAAAGCTCATTAATGCTCATTAAAACATAAGTAGTATTCAATGGATTCAGCGAAATCTCACTGTATTTTAATGAATATCTGAATTATCTAATGGAGCAAAACCCTGTCAAGGAGAAATTCTTGTTAGTGCAAAAGGAAAGTGCAGGCCAATACAGATAGTAAATACTGTAAGTTTAACTACATGTAGACACATCTGTGACAAACAGAAAACATATTCCCAGAAGTTCATCTCTTAACAATTAAAAATAAATCTGTCTAGGTTGATTTGACAAGCATCTGAAATACTAGAGAGAAGTATTTAGTGCAATCACTAGATTATTTGTCATTAAGAATGTTTTGAGTTGTTTTTCGCACATTGGATTTAAGAAAGTTGAAAATCTTCTGTTTTATAACTCATTTTGAAAACATTGTAGGTAAATGATGAATAATCATTAACTGAGTAGATAAGTGACTTTAATATTAAAGTCTATATGTTCATTTACATACATATAGTTTTTTTCTGCACAAATATTTGAATGTCCACTGTGTGTTAGACACATACTAGCACTGAAAGTAAGAGTGATCAAAACAGAATCTTAATGTCACAAAGCTTACATTCCTAAGAGAGAAAGAGGTGATAAATAAACATGTAAATATGGAACTAGTTAATAACAAATATAGAAAACATAAAAACCTGGTAAGTGTATACATAGTAGAGAGAGAAGAACAAGCACTGTTATAGATAGGGTGGATGGAAAAGGTCTCTAAGAAGTTGTTAATGAGATACCTTCTCACACCAGTTAGAATGGCCATCATTAAAAAGTCAGGAAACAACAGGTGCTGGAGAGGATGTGGAGAAATAGGAACACTTCTACACTGTTGGTGGAACTGTAAACTAGTTCAACCATTGTGGAAGTCAGTGTGGCGATTCCTCAGGGATCTAGAACTAGAAATACCACTTGACCCAGCCATCCCATTACTGGGTATATACCCAAAGGACTATAAATCATGCTGCTATAAAGACACATGCACACGTATGTTTATTGCGGCACTATTCACAATAGCAGGGACTTGGAACCAACCCAAATGTCTGTCAACGATAGACTGGATTAAGAAAATGTGGTACATATACACCATGGAATACTATGCAGCCATAAAAAAGGATGAGTTCATGTCCTTTGTAGGGACATGGATGAAACTGGAAACCATCATTCTCAGTAAACTATCGCAAGGACAAAAAACCAAACACCGCATGTTCTCACTCATAGGTGGGAATTGAACAATGAGAACACATGGACACAGGTAGGGGAACATCACACTCCGGCGACTGTTGTGGGGTGGGGGGAGGGGGGAGGGACAGCATTAGGAGATATACCTAATGCTAAATGACGAGTTAATGGGTGCAGCACACCAACATGGCACATGGATACATATGTAACAAACCTGCACGTTGTGCACATGTACCGTAAAACTTAAAGTATAATAATAATAATAATAATAAAAAGAAGTTGTTATTTGAGCAGAAACAGGAATGAAGAGTAAGCCTTGGGCATATGTGAGGGATGAGCTTTAGGGACAGAAGTAATGCAAGTATAAATGCCTAGAGGTGGTAACAGACTTAAAGAAATACTCGTAAGGCCAGTGTGCCTGAAATGCAGCGAGCCATGAAGAAAGTCACAGGCAGTGAAATTAGAGCCATAATCAGGAATGGCAGCACCAATTTTCAGGCTTCCAAAAGAATCTAGATTTTATCTAAGTGTGATGGGATCATTCGAGAACTTTGAGTAAAAGAGTAACTTGATTTTACTTCTATTCTAAAAGAGTCTCTCTGATTTCTACTTGGAGAAAAGGTCATAGTAGTTTGGACAAGGGTGACAGTGAAGCCATTGAAATGAGGATGACAGGAGACTTGGCAGAATTGAATGATGGATTGAATATGGTGTATGATAGAAAGGAAAGGGCCAGAGGATGACTTGAAGGGTTTTAGTCTAATATATTTATTGGCCAAATAAATTTCTGACATTTTTCAAATAAGAGCTTTTATTTTTTTGTTTCAAATAAAGTGATATTAAAATGAAATAGGCCAAGTACAGTGGCTCACACCTATAATCCCAGCACTTTGGGAGGCTGAGGTGGGAGGATCACTTGAGCTCAAGAGTCGAAGGCTAACCTGGGAAACATAGTGGGACCCTGTCTCTACAAAAAAATTTAAAAATTAGCTGGGCTTGCTGGCACCTGCCTGTGGTCCCAGCTGTTCCTGAGGCCGAACTGGAAGGATTGCTTGAGCCCAGGAGTTCGAGGCTGCAGTGAGCCATGATTACAACACTGCACTCCAGCCTAGTGATAGAGCGAGACCTTGTCTCAAAAACAAAAATAGAAAAACAAAACTCACAAAATAAATATAAAACTGAAATAAATAAATATTACGTCAAGAACATAAATTATAAATGAAGCAGTTCTCATGAACCAGTGCCAGGACCAATTCTGTTCTCACTCAGGATGTTCTGTCTTAAGGAGCCATTCCATTTCCAAGATTTAAGAACCATATCAATCCTCACATCTCCCAAATGTATGAGGAGACTTCAAGAAGTTCTTGGCAAATAGAATTAAAAAATGTAAATAAATAATATAAACTTTCTCAACATAAGCTCCATCAGGCTTAAGACTGCTAAGTGATGATACAAGCCATTCGGTTCATCCTTAAAAACCCAAGGTTCCTGATAATTTAACCATGTCAATGCAATCTTTTCATATTATTGAATGAAGAAAATTGAGTGCTCTTCAAAGATTTTTTAAGATTAGGAAACAAAAAGAAGTCAGTGGGGGCCAAACCAGGACAGTAAGGTGGATGCCTGGTGATTTTCTATGAAAATATTAACAAAATTGTCCTTGTTTGATGAGAGAAATGAGCATGAGCATTGTTGTGGTAAAGAAGGACTCTCTGGTAAAGCTTTGTCAGGCACTTTTCTCTTGGAGTGTTAGTTAACTTTCTCAAAACACTCTCACAATAAGTAGATGTTATCTTTCTTTGGTCCTCCAGAAACACAAAAAGCAAAATGCCATGAGCATCCCCCAAAAAACTGTTGACATGACCTTTGCTTTTGCTTTGATGGGACCACTTCCACCTCTTGATAGCCATTGCTTTGATTGTGCTTTGTCTTCAGGATTGTCCTGGCAAATCTGTGTTTCATCTTCTGTTACAAATTTTTGGAGAAATGGTTCAGGATCTTGATCCCCCTTGTTTAAAACTTCTATTGAAAGCCCTGCTCTTGTCTGCAGCTGATCTGGGTGTAATGATTTTGGCACCCATTAAGTGGAAAGTTTGCCTGACTTTATTTTTTCAGCCAGAACAGTGTAAGCTGAACCAACTGAGATGTCTATGGTGTTGGTTATTGTTTGTGCTATTAATCATCATTCCTCTTCAGTGAGGTCATGAAAAAGATGAATTTTTTCCTTGTAAATTGATGTGGATGGCCTGCTGCTGTGGGCTTCATCTTCAATATTGTCTAGTCCTTTCTTAAAATGAGTTATCCACTTGTATTGTTTTAGGTTGCTTTAGGGCATTTTCTGCATAAACTTTTCATAAAGCATCAGTGATTTCACCATTCTTCTACCCAAGCTTCACTACAAATTTCATGTTTGTCTTGCTTCAATTTTAGCAGAATTCATGTTGCTCTAACAGGGGCTCCTTTAAAACTGGTATCTTATTCTTTTGAGTGCCTCAAACTAGATCTTATTCAGACATGTTATGACAAGTTATTACAAGTTAATCGTGATGCAAAAAAATTGGAACTTCATTCATACTTTTTCCATAATGCACATTTCCATGAACTATGACCCCTCGTATGATTTCTTTCCTGAGCTTCAGAATGTAATTCTTCTTGAAGTTGTTTAGATATCTTAAAATTATAATGACCAAAGGCACATTCTTAATATTCTACCACAAATGTGCTCTCCTGAGACTTTATTAATAAAAGTCACTTTCATCCTCCTAGTACTAGTACATTAGAAGTCCTTCTTGGTATCTTTCTTCCACATTACCGAGTTCTGTTGATCCTATTTCTAAAATATATCCCAAATGGAACCATTTTTTTTCTCTCTCTCTCTGCTTACACTAGCTTTCTAAAGCCATCATCACCCCATCTCTAGATTACTTTTCTCCCTGCTCCACACTAGCCCTCTGAATAACTTCTTCTCCCTACAGTAATTAGAACAGTCTATTAAATTTTGATCAACATAGTTTTGATATGGAAGACGAAGTTTCATATATTAGTAACAAATGGTAGTAAAAAATATTCTTCTGCACTTCTGATGTTTCTTCCTATGAAAGGTCATCAATTAATGCAACTCTAGGATTCTCTTCACTGCCTTTGGGAGTGAAATATATTTGAGATGTTTTGTAAATTTTTAGTAATATCCATCTATGTGTAGCCAAAATCTGTCTGTGTTTCTGGAGAGTCAATGTACCTATAGAAATCACAGTTCTCTTTCGCTCTTCCATGCCTTATATCATATATGGACAGATCATTCCACCTGCTCTAATTCTCTGTGTCCTGGACTGGGTAGAATTCAGTATTAGCAAGCTCATTTGTTTAGTCAACCTAAAGTTATATCTTCAATTTGACCTCTAATGGTAATTAAGTATTGTTTTAGCTTACATGCTTTTTAACCTGTTCACAACCTGAGTCAGGAAGAGGACTTCTACAGGCAATAAAATCATTGATTATTTATTTTACTTTGTAGCACATTCCTTGTACTAAGATGATTTGAGGAGTTCATCATATAAAGCCTTTGATATGCCCGTAGATGGTAGCATTGACAAACAACATGAGGGAGAGAAAAGCAAATCTAGATGCAGAATAAATGTCTATTTCATTTAGAACAAATTATTGCCCCTCACCTATGATGCAAAGGATCTCATGTAATCACTTTGCTAGAATATTCTATAGTGGTTAATTTGAGCTATAATGCTAATTTGGGGACTATTCTTAGCAAATTAAGAATTCAGAAAGATAACTCAGGTCATCTGTGTGGAGTAACATGTCATTTTTTTAAGCCTACCATAGTCTATATTCCTGCCCCATGACCATTTTGATGATGTATGCATTAGTCAAGCACTAGGCCCTTGGAGGAAGAACCACAACTGAAATTAACAGTAAGTCATCCTCTGTATATAAAACTATCACCAACAGTGGCCATTTTTACATGGGAAATAATATTCAGGTCTTCGTCTATTCAGAGTAATCTATCCAGAAACTACCTACCCCAAATTATTTCACCAAATGTGCTCCATTCTGCCAGATATTAAACATTGACTATGAATCCACATAAATTCTAAGTTAAATCCTCTTCTCTTTTTAGCAAAGTGCCAACAATTGGGAAAATATACAGGTATCTTCAGGGATAACAACATGAAAGCAAGTGAATGCCTCATTTCTCTGGTAAACAAGATTTTACTTGTATTCACTGTGGGCAGGTCTATGCAAACATACCCAAAATCCAAGGAAGCTGAGAGGCCAGAGAAAAAGGCTAACAAATCCAGGTCTTTCTAAAGAAACATTTATAGGGGCTTTCTTTAGCCTCCACACTTGTTTTACTTCTCAAACAATTGCTTATAAACTTCTCATGTTATTTGTCCTACATGAGACTTAGTCATTTGGAACTCCATTCTATGAAGTAATTGAGTATCCTTCTAATTTATTTATTTTTTAACCAAAGTTATGCAAAATCTGCTGTTGTTCGTACTAAAAAAAATTGATTGATATGGCAACAAAAGGTACCCCAAAGAGGGTATTCATGAATTTAATTGAGATATCAGAATCTTTTGAAGACTTTATCTTTATAAATCATGTCCACTTAACAATAAAATTTTGTTAAGCTTGCTTGCCTCTGTCAGACAGTCAGGTAGCATTAAGGTTAGAATTATCAAATCTAGGATCTTAGAAATAGCTTTTAGTAATTCTCTGGATATTGTCTAATACAAGTAATGACAGTGAAGATATAATGAAGGAGTTAAAATTTATTAAAAGCACAATTTATGTCTGTCTAAGCACTTTAATTCATTATTTAAATGTTTGTGACAACCCAACGTAATTGGTACCATCATTATTCTCAATGTACAGATGATAAAACTAAGACTTATAAAGATTAAGTAACTCGTCCAAAGTGGTAGTTGTCTTTTAGCGGTATCATTACTATTTCTTTTAATATCAATATGTCCTAAAACCAGTTTATAATTTATTTCCAAATCTAATGCATTCCCTGGTCATTTATATCACACTTCTGTTATTAAGAATGTCATTCTGTATTTAGAGAACTAGTAGAGTATAGTAGTTAAAAGCATATCATAGACACCTTATTACCTTTACTGAAATACAAGCTCTGACATTTTTGAGCTGTGTATCCATTACTTCACATCTCTGACCTCAGTTTTCTTATCTCCTAACTGGAATAACAATAATATCTATCTTATAATGTTGTTGTGAAGATAAAATGGATTAGTGTATGTACATAAAGTCAGCTTTGCAAGTAAAATTTTATAAATATCGGTTTTGTCATTGCTGTTTATTATTATTAACAGTATTAACTGTGACAAGAAGTATAGCTAAGACATAAATAAGACTGGTTTCTACTTCAAGTAACTTCCATTCTTATGGAGGAAACAGACAGGAAAATATGTCATTACTAAGTACTATTGTACTTAGTAATATACATATTAGAGGCATATCCAATAATATTGAATAATGAAAGAATGGCAGCAGGTGTGGAGAAGAACTAAAGCTACACCTGAGGTTCACACAATACTTATTAGAAGATAAAATACCTGAGTGACTTCTTCTAAGAACACATATATTTAGCCAGGTAAAATTTAGTTTAGGATGCTGATAAAAGCAGAGAGGGTAACATTTGCAAAGCCACAGTGATAAGACAGTAAAATGTACATGGAGAAAATGCAAGTCCTTAAAATGGCTTGAAAATACATTATGAGGGAGATGAGATGAGAATTCAGGTCAGAGATAAGCTGAAGTGTATCATTAAAAAGTCACACTGAGAAAGGTAAACTATTTCCTAAATGCTAGCTGTCCAAGGGGTTGGGGGTGGGGATTGTATTAAAAGATTTTAAGTAGAAGACTGACATGATCCACTGAAATTACTTTGAAAAAAGATCATACTGAAAACAATATAAATAATGGATTGAGGGGAGAGGATGTGATACAAAATTTAGAAAAACAGATGCTATTTAGGAGTCTTCCGATGCCAAAAAATAAAATAAGAAAATAAATAAAATTATGTAACCTTTAAGAAATTAACAGTGGGAATGGAAACAAGAGCCAGATTCAGGTGAAACTAAGGAATTCGATCTAATAAAATTTCGTGGTCAAACTGGTAAGGAAAAAGAAGTGGCAAGGATGATTTATAAATTCATGTTTATGCTACTGGATGGATTTTAATTTTATTTATGGAGATAGAAACATAAAAAGAATAGAAATATATATACATATATATATGTAAAACATTTGGGCCAAGTGCGGTGGCTCACACCTGTAATCCCAGTACTTTGCAAAACAGAGGTGAGTGGATCACCTGAGGTCAGGAGTTCAAACCAGCTTGACCAACATGGTGAAATCCCGTCTCCACTAAAAACTACAAAAATTAGCCTGGCATGATGGCACGCGCCTGTAATTCTAGCTACTCCAGAGGCTGAGGCAGAAGAATCTCTTGAACCCTGGAGGCAGAAGTTGCAGAGAACCAAGATTGCACCACTGCACTCCAGCCTGGGCAACAGAGTGAGACTCTGTCTCAGAAAAGAAAAGAAAGGAGAGGAGAGGAGAGGAGAGGGGAGGGGAGGGGAGGGGAGGGGAGGGGAGGAGAGGGGAGAAGAAAAATATAACATCATATATGTGTATATCAAGATGTCCAATAGAAATATTGGGATAAGTCTATGGGTCTGCAATTCAGAAGGAATATTTGGCCTGGAAATCCATTTGGTAGCTAACAGCCCATAGGTGGTAGTTGAAACGATGGAACACATAGAATATCCTCAGGGGGACTCCGAGGATTAGGAAAAGGGCCAAGGACAGGACTTTGGGAAGTGTGAATGAAAAAGCAGGCAGAAGTTAAGGGAGCCAATATAGGACACAAAAGGAAAGCAACAGAAATGGGAAATGAAGAAAATGTGGAACAAAGGAAAGAAAAAGAGACATTTTTAATAATAAAGCAATTAACCAATATGAAATATTTAGTAACTAAATTGTCATTGGTGAATCTATGGAACATATTTTCAATGGAGTGTTATAGGTGGAAGACGGGTAGTAGAAGTAGACAGAAAATATAAAAAATAGAGGAAGAGACTGTAAATTGTGCATGGCATTTTAAGAAGTTAGACCATTATGCATAGAAAAAGATAGGGGAGGTATATAGAAGGAAATAGGAAAACTGACAATGGAAAAAAAGCCTAGAGATAGGGTAATATCTAGAAAGAGATATAAAGTGGACATAGAGATTTTTCTGTATTTGTTACTTCATTTTTAAATTATTTGCACTTTACTGAAGTATAGCTGATAAATTAAAAATTATATATTAAGTGAAATAAGCCAGACACAGAAAGACAAACACTGCATGTGTAAGTTTTATGTGAAATCTAAAAATGTTGAAGTCAGAAACAGAGAGTAAAATGGTGGCTTCCAGAAACTAGGGCATGGGAGCATGGGGAGCTGCTGGTCAAAGGGCACATAGTTTCAGTTACGCTGAATGAATGAGTTCTGGAGATCTAATGTATGGCATGGGGACTATAGTTAATAATACTGTATTGTATAATTGAAATTTTCTACCAGAGTAGACTTGGTGTGTTTATTACTTCAAATGAGGAAATAGGTTGTATATTGAAGAGAAAACAAAAATAGACAGGTAGAGTTTAAGGATTCAGTTGTCAGAGAAAATAATTGATGGATCCAAGTCCCTGAGATAGAGGAAGGGTTGAGATGCAGAATACTGGTGGAAGTATTTTGTTTATGCAGAAGAAACAATGTTTCCACCAAAACTGGAGGAAAAATAGTAAGAATGAGGGCGTATATAGATAATTTATAGCCTCTTGATGTTGATAATATCGCAGGTACAAAAGTGAATTTTGATGAGATTTCACAAAGTCAGGAATGCATAATTGGAAGTGTCTGTATGTTATGTGTACAGGAATATACTAGAGCCTAAAATGAAATAATGCATGTATCCAAATGACTAAAAAATCTACACTTAATTTATTATGAAAAAAATGTGTGAAAAAATTTTGAGTGGTCTATAAAAAGTGAATACATTAATAAGTTACATTAGCATAGATGACTCATGTTCAAAAGATCTTTTTTATGGAAGAGATACTTATCATATTGCTCGCTGACTGTATAATAGAATTTAAATAAATTAGGCCTCAGCTGTTATCTTCATTTCACAAAAAAAGCATGATATTATAGCAGAAAGGGGCAAATTATATTTCAATAACTGGAAGTTCTTAATATGACCAAAATTATGTAAATTCTACCAACCATCAATTTTCTAGGAATTTCAGTCTTCATGTTAATTCACAAAAATCAAGCACAATGTATTTGCAGCTGGCTCAATTCTCCACTAATCTTTCACAAGGGGAGTTAGTTAAGAAATGTACTTGAACTACAGAAAAATATGGCTCATTGAACCAGGTAGTGCCATATTGACACAGCCCGTTTAAGAAAAGACAAATATATTTGGCAAATTTCAGGACTATCTTAGAAAAACAAGCTCCTTGGCATCTTATGTTATGATTTCTATGATCAGTAGGACAGTAGTGCATTTAAGAGAGACAATGTGCCATGTTACATACCAGAAAGAACATGGTCTCTGCATGCCTAGGGTTTCAATGGCAGTGATGCCACTTGTGACTTTGTGCATTTACCATCTCTGAGTCTTGTTGACCTCGTTGACAAAAATGTTAATGATAATGCATATCATCAGGAATTTAGTGAAACTTTTTAGATATGTTTGTTTCTTTTTTTTTTTGTTTTGTATTGTTTTGTGTTTTGGACAAGTTCTTGCTGTACTCAGTCTGGAGTGCAGTGGCATGATTATGGCTTCCTGCAGACTCAAATTCTTGGGCTCAAGCCATACTCCTGCCTCTGCCTCCAGAGTAGCTGGGACTACAGGCATGTGCCATTATGCCTGGCTATTTTTTCATTTTTTGTAGAGATGAGATATTCCTATATTGTCCAGGCTGGTCTCAAATTTGTGGGCTCAAGTCATCCTCCTGCCTTGACCTCCCAAAGTGCTGGGATTATAGGCATGAGCCACTTCTTCCAGCCTCCTATTTTTTTAGATGGTAGAAATTTGTACATTATGTTTGAATGATTGCAGAAGAGAGATTAGAGAATGGAAAAATTTAAGATTAAAGAGAGAGAATGTGTATTTCAGTGTAAAATCTATATCTTAGTCTGCTATAATGAAATATCGTAAACTGGGTAACTTATAAAGATCATAAATGTATTTCTCATAGTTTTGGAGGCTGGGAAGTCCAAGAACAAGACACTAGTACATTGGGTGAGGAGCAGCTTTCTCTCAGATGGTGCCTACTTACTGTGTTCTCACGTGGTGGAAGGGGCAAGGCATCTCACTGGGGTCCCTTTAATAAAGGCATTCATCCTATCCATGAGGGCTTCTCCCTCATGACATAATTACACCCCAAAGGCCCTATCCCCTGAAATTATTACATTGGAGATTAGGATTTCAAAATATGAATTTTTAGAGCATACAAACATTTAGACCACAGTAATCTATGAGAAAACAGGAAGAGATTAGATATCTAGAGTAAAGATAAGATAATATTCAAAGAAGAAACGATGTGTAAAACATCCCAGGTGTATGTTGACCAAATAATGATATATTCTATTTTAAAAAGGCTATTAAAACAACAATGGCAATGTACATGAGTTCATTAGGGTCTCTAAATGCCTACAAATATGCTGTTTTTATTCCCAATAATTGATTTACTTCTTCTTTTCCTTTACCATATTTGTCACTTTCAGCATTTGTCAGTAGTGGTGAAATTACTACCACATTTTCTCCCACATACATGTTGTTTTAATAAATATATAGCCCATAAAATGCCTTGTTATTTTTCTAGCTATAATTCAAATATTCATGCACATTCTCTTTATTCTGATGTATCCAAAGAACAAATGTATGACATGATACATCTGACTGTAATCAGCCCAGCATCCTGATCTAATCTGCTGAGCCTCCACTGTGGACTTGACAAAATCAAACACAGTCGTCTTATGAAAATGGAGGCTAAGAACCAATTCCACTGAGAGGTGAATTTGGTTTGAGCGTATAATCTTACCAGTTTTCTGTTTCTGACCTAGCAGCAGCAAGTAGTGTTTCTGAAAAGAAGCAGAAAACAATAATTAATATTTTAACATTTAGAGAATCACCAATAAAAACCAATAAAAATGTTTAAAAATAATTTTTATACAAATAAAAATGGATATTTTAACATTTAGAGAATCACCAATATACAAGGTGTTGAAATAAAAGGAAAGCCACAAGAAACAGAACAAAGCAAACAAAATACATAGGATATTAAATAGAATGCAAGATAAATTAAAACTGAAAATCAGAAACCTGCACACACAACAATTAAAAGTTTATATTAAACCCATATTTGTAAATTCTAGATTATCCAATGACATTGACTTTGTTGAGAAATTGGAGAAGCTCTTCATATGCATCCATAGTACCAGCTAGCTAGATCAGCTTTTAAATATCTTAATCATCCTTATAGCTATGATAGAATCACTGGGCATTTTTATACACAGCTGGAGTGTTGGTATAAACAGGTACGATGTTTCTAGATGGTATTCTGAAGTATCTATCAAGCTTATAGAAATTGCTTTTTCAAAATATAATAATTCCATGGAGATAATTAAATTATTTAAAAAGTGTGGCTGTATGTTTCTGAGAGTATCACTTAACAAAATGAATATTAGAAGTAACTTAAATGTCCCAAATAATACATTGGCTAACTAAATAGTAGATTACTTATTCAATGAAGCATTTATTTAAAAAATCATTTAAAATGTAGCAATAAATCTTTTCATTTGGCATGAAAACTTTTCAAACTGTACAGTTAATTAAAAATGACAAATGTCCAATATCTGTAAATAAATGTATGATATTTTCAATAAAGGAAATATATAGGTACACACACATTGTTATATCTATAATGAATAATAATAGCAAAAGATAATGATAATAGCAATAGCTATGTTTTCTTATTTTTGTTTTCACAGAAAACAATGCTAGATGTCATTTTATTATTCAGATAATGAAAGTGAGCCTTAGCTTGGTAAATAAATTGACCATAAGTCATAGACTTTATAAGTTGTTGAGCCAGGTTTTAAATTTGGATTTCTATGACCGTACACCACAACTGTATGTTACCTCTGTAAATTCACCAACCTTTTAATAGTGAGTATCTTTGAAGTTTATTGACATTTTATTTTTATTTTGCTTGTTAGTGTTGTCTAACTTTTTTGGCAGATATATAATACTTCTGAAGAATAAAAAAAATTAAAAGAAAACAATAAGTACATTGGTGATCAGTAAGCTAAGAACCAAAGAATCAGTGATTTTACAATATGTAAATTGTATGGTGATCAATGATGTAAGACAGAGATATATTTAGGTGTGTGCGTGTATGTATGCACACACATACATGCACACAGAAATGCACCATCCCTGTCTATTTTAATGAAAAGCAGTCTGTGGAATTTAAGCTAGAGAAATAAACCAGTCCTTGAGTTTATTACCTTTATCCTTCAACAATTCTTTGTATGGTCTCATAACAAGGGTTTAATTTTCATTTAGAGTCATACTTAAAAGAATGGCCAAATAATTATTTTGCCTTAAACTTAACGTGTGATTTTAGTCTTCTGTCTGCTTATAAAAGAGCAAAATGGGGGGGAAACACCATTTCAAGGAGTCTGAAGAATTTAAAAATGTGTGACTTCCTCTGGCCTTCATTGCAAATTAATTTTTTATGTATCTTTTTAATTTGATAGACTGACATTTTTCTCATCTTGACTACATGGATCAGTAGCTTCCACTACTTAGCCAAGAGGTTAATGAGAAATTGATAGTAATAACCAAAAATATACCAAGAGGATTTGTCCTGTTTCTCCTCATCCAAAATAATAATTTGGAGCATCTATCAAGCACTGTCTTGAAAGAGAATAAGCTATGCAAAATGCCAGTGTGTAAAGAAAATAATTTATAACTTAATGACAGACAGCCATCATGAGATTCCTTTGTTAGACACTTCCACTGTATGTTACCTATTGCCAAATATACCATAGAATTACAGGTTTCTCTCTCTTAAATGTGCACTTAACCAGGTACTTTTTATTGACAGAACAAAAAATTAATCTTCTGTCTTATTTTTTATGGCTAAATATCCAAATAAGAATGTTATGACTTAAAGTCATGGCACACACACACACACACACATACATACACACATATACATACACAGATACCTACATACATACAGTGTACACACTTAAACATGTATAATATGCATAATATGTGGTATGTTACGTATTGCCATATTTAATAAAATCAATATGAAAGTGTTGTTTCATATTATGAAATATTATTCAGTGCTAAAAAACTACTATGGATCCATGAAAAGATGTGAAACTCATATGCATATAACTAATGAAAGAAGCCAATCTGAAAAGGCAGCATGCTCTATGATTCCAAATATATGGCATTCTTGAAAATTAAATATCTAGAGAGAGTAAAATGATCAGGGGATGCCAGTGGTTGGGGGAAACGAGGGATGAACAAAACGAGCACAGAGGATTTTGAGGGCAGTGAAGCTACTTTACATGACACCATAATGTAGGTACTTGTTATACACTCATCAAAGCCCACACGCTGCACAACATCAAGTGCGAATCCCACCATAAACTATGGACTTTGGATGATAATGATGTTTCAATGTAGGTTCATTAACTGTACAAATGTATCACTCTGGTGCAAGATGTTGGTACTGGGAAGGCTACCTACATGTGGGAATAGGGAATATGTGGGATGTTTATGTACTTTCTGTTCAATTTTGCTGTGAACCCAAAATGGCTCTAAAAAAGCAAGTCTATTAAAATAAAAAGTATCACATACACAACTTGAATTTATCTGTCTCAGAGGACACCTTGGTAGAAGACAGCATGTGATTCTTTTTTAAGAGACAGGGTCTTGCTGTGTTGCCCAGGCTAGAGTGAGAAGTGCCTGTTACTTGGTTTGCACAGCCATGGTGTACTATAGCCTTAAAGTCCTGGGCTCAAATCATTCCTTCTGCTCAGCCTCCTGAGTGGCTAAGAAAAAAAGGCATGGTGCATCCAGTGAAATATTTGATTTTACTTCCCAGAGAATTTCTTCTAACATGAAACTTAAAGCTTGGAATATTAGTTACAGGTCTTGAAGCTCCCTAAAAAATTCCAACATATTTCATCACCACTGTCAAGCTTCCAAAATACTGCTGCAAAAAACCTAGACACTGCCACCTTTATGACAAACTGATAATAAATATGTCAAAAATCCAGCCATATTAGCTCCATCACTAAACCTATTTTAGGATAGTTTGCAATTCTGCATTTTCAGAATATGTTAAACTGATTGATTTCCAGGAAAATTGCTTTTATTGAAGTTTAAACTTATTTTTTTGTGATATTTCTATTCCAGGGAGTCTAACTTTCTCAGAATTTGCTTTCCATGCAATATTAGGGACACCCCCATCACTTGCTTTGTTTCTATTTTTCAGAATGCATTTGAAAACAGGTAATGAAGACACTGCCTCACAGTTTAGTGTGTTGATATACACAACCCTTCCTAAGGCGCAAATGCATGTAGTGGGTCACTTTCATTAGGGTCCCAAAGACTTGCAGCAGCTGGACATTCCTTTTTTCTACCACTCAGAAAACACTCTCAAGACATCTTTGCTAATGCTGACCATTCTGCTCTGTGTATTGAGATTCTAAAGTGTGCTAATTACCCTGGCTAGAATTCAAAATCTGATCTACTTTGCCAGGAATAAGACAGTAGTCCCTAGGATGCACGGAAAGAAAAAGCTAGCCTTCAGCTTGTTAAGTCACCATGCAGGCCACTTCATCATAGGAGTGTTTATGTCCCTAGAAGCCAAGAAAGATTTATAGAACTGCTTACAAATTAAAAGAGATGCTGAAGAGGCAAGAGCAGCAGCTTCAACTCACTGCGAACAGTGTTGGGAGAATTAGTTGTTTACCAGACTGGGAAGTTGCAAATGCAATTGAGCACAATATGAAATACAATAACCTGTAATGCCCACAGTGACCACATACCCACATACCTACAAGGCTAAAATTGACTTTTGGACTTTAGAAATATATAAATATATGTGTGTGTGTGTGTGTGTGTGTGTATATATATATATATATATATATATATATATATATATATATGTACATATATATGCATGCCTTTGCTTAATACTTCTCATTCAAAGCAATAATGATAATCTTGGTTCCCTCACCAGTTTTTGAAAAAAATCAATAACTTTCAAATTGTGAGCATTTCTAAATTGCTAGGTTTTTAAGTGGAAATTCCGTATGCCAAAAAAGAAAAAAAAAATGCTCCATGGTACTGGCTCAATTATTTTGCAAATCTTTTAAGTGGAAGAAAACATTTGGATCTTTTTTCTGCTCCCTTGTGAAGTGATTAACCAAGTTAATTTGCAAAGTTGAAAGTGTTCTTTTTGTATTGCTTCTCCTGTATCAATAGCCAAATCCTTGCTGCAATTGTTAAAAGTTTGAATTTTTAATAAATCTTGCTGCAGGTCTTCATTCACTATAATTCATGTTAACAAGATTCAATGAATATTGCAAATGATCATTTTTCTTGTTATTCAAAAGCTACTCACTAATTTGGCAAAAGGTTTGCCCACATCTGATTTACTTAATACCCGAGTAAAATTAGATAAAATGAAGAGAATTATATATTAGCAAAATGTTTAATTTAGGTCCATGAGGCTGCTGATTCAGGCTTTCTAATAGAGCTGGCTGCTAAGGCTTGGCCCAGAGACAGCAAACACTGCATTCTCTTTCCTGGTCTTTTCATCAGGTTCCAGGATAAACTCGCTCTGCTTTCACTCAGAGCTTTGACCTCCCTCACCAAGTTTTTCAACATTTTTTTAACCTTCTGGGCCATTTTCACCACATTACAAATTGATTATAAACAGCTTCAAGTAATAACATAGGAAATGGTTGTTGAGTGCCTAATATTTTTTCATTACTGAGTCATACGGACTTTGCCAGAGTTTCAGGGGCGGGCGAAGTAGCAAAAATGTGTACTCTATTATCAAAAACATAAAATTTGACAGGAGATAAAATATATCAAGAAACAATGACAATACAACAAAAGATGTATTCCATTAAATGCTAAATTATATCATGTCATTTGAGAGGTCTAACAATTCTAAGGAAATGTTTTTGTCACAGGATCCTTGGGGTGTCACTTTGCCAGCCAGAAACCTCTGTGGCGAGCGGGTTTTGCTCAGGCCTGATGGGCCTGTTCCACCTACGCGCCTGGCAGGCTGCATTCGGCTCGCACTACCATGCTGGACCCCACACCTGCCAAGGGCGAGACAGGTGCGGAGTGGCAAGGGGTACGTAGGCGAGTGAACATCGGGTCCGGCCACTGCGCATAGCCAGTGGCTACTGCGGCGGGGCAGGCAGCTCTAGGCACCAGCACAGGTGCTGGCTCAGGTGCCGGCTCCATGCGAGACTGTAGCTGGACCAGATGTACCGCAGGTGATTTCCACGGTGGACACCTACGTCTGGAGGAGAGAAACATGGTGGTACCCAGAAGCTTGGAAATGCCAGGAACTGCAGAGCCCCAAAAAGGGTGTCACAGCCCTAGCTCAGGGAGCCCCTAGGTCTCGGCTTCCTGAAGGGCTGCAGCTCTTCCCTCCTTCTTGTGGCTGGCAACGTGGCAAGCGGGGATGGGGTTTCAGCCCTGCTTGTGTTAAGCTCTTTCAGTCCCGCCATTTGGCAGGTCCCAAGCTCTTGTCTTGCACCCAAGAAGAATGAGGTATGTGAACAACTGGAGGGTGAGCAAGGCAGAGAGGAGCTTCATGGAATGACAGAACAGCTCTCCCAGAGAATGACAGAACCTAAAGCTGGTGGCTCCTTTCCACAGGCAGGTCATCCTGAGCCGTCCAGGGGACCCGAATTGGGTAACTCCTTCCCACGGCTGGTCGTCCCCACGTCTGTCTGTGAGTCTGGGTGAGTCCAGAGTTTTTACAGTAACGGAAGAAGTGCATTCTGATTGGTCCATGGGCAGCCACGAGGCAGTTCCAGAAAAAGCACCGTAAGTTGCGGACTCCACCCAGAACTGACAGACTGTCCCCAAGCTTCCGGCCGTTTATGGCTTGAAGGTGGGGTTCAGGACGTCCATGGCTTGAAGGTGCGGCTTCACTGGGGGCCCACCACTTTTCACCCAGAAGCCTGTCTGCCTCCTGTCACCATCCATCATGTTATCCAGGGTTCCCAGGCTGTTCATGCCAAGGGGCACCTGCAGGCCTGTACCAAGCTGGCCTCAATTCCCCTCAACCTCCCCTCCCATGCTCATCAGTGCCCAAAGTCCAGAGGGCACGAAGGTGACAAGGGGCTGGCATGTCAGCACCAGCCTGAGCACATGCACACCCGGCTGGGTTGGGACAGCATTCAGGCTCGACCTCAACTTTGCTCTGAAATTGGAGCAGGCACCAGGAGTTGGGAGAGTCCAGGCAGGGGAGCAGGCACTTCTGAGCCTGCAGGGGTGGTGGTGGGGGGCACTTCCCCAGACCCGGAGAGTACAGAGATGCCTTGGTTCACAGCTGCAGCTGGGCAGCTGCAGCTGTGCCCAGAAGGGCGCGGCTTCCTCCCCACCAGCTTAGAAGGGGGTGGGGTTCTCGCCTGTTTCCAGCTCCTGCGGGCTCCACAGAGTGCACAGCCCAGATTGTGCCTCCCCCACTGCAGTGGTGTCTTCTCAGCAGCCAATCCATACGGCCGTGGATGCCATCACTCTGTGGTATACCTACAGCCTTAGGTAGACATTGATTTAGAACATCATTTATGTCAGTACTTATGGATTTAAATATTATCTCTTGAATATCTTTTAATAATAATTAATTTGTTCTCAAATTACTCTAAAACAATAAATAAGCATGGTAGTTTTCAGTGACTTGAAAGAGTTTCTGGAAAGTATGTGTTAGGCATAGTGAGGAAGAATTACGAAATTTTTCCTGTGTTGAAAATTTCACAAAATTTAAAAACTTAGGATGAAGCAAATATTCTGTTGTTTTCCTTTTCTAGGAATGTCTTCCATAGATTTAAGTATAATCCACGTGATTCTTTGTGGCTCTCGTTTTTCCTCCTTTTAAATAGAAATCTCTACAGTGGTTTTCATATGCCTGTCCCGCCACTGAAAGTTAGATGTGTGGGTAACACTTAACTCATCTCTTTAATTTCATAGGTCTAAAGATTATAAGGAACATATGTGGGGAGCTGTACTTAAAGAACTACACTAGATGAGTTTCATCTACACATGAATTTGATTTAGATGATGAGAGTCCAGGCACTGAGCTGATGCTATAATGGATGATACTTTGAGGAACTTGGGAGAGGCAGCATATATTTACATGTGGGAGGGAATGCATCACTGAGAAACCAGGGGACATCTCATGGTACACAGCTTATAAAAAGACTCCCAGTGATCCCTACTTCCTCATATAGAAGACTGCCTGTGTGCGATCTTCTCAAGTGTGGACTGGCTCTAGGGAATATAATATAACAAAAATGACAGGATATCATATCCAAGATTAGTTTGCAACAGTACCATGACGTGTGTGTGTGTGTGTGTGTGTGTGTGTGTATCTATGCCTGTGTCCATCTCTGTCCCTCCTGTCTCTCTCTCTCTCTCTCTGTCTCTCAACCCTCACTGTAGAGAAATCACACTTCAATTTTGAGAGCTTTTCTTTGGAGAGGACTACACGGTGCAGAACTGGTATCTCCAAGCAACATCCAGGGAAAACCTGAAGCCTACTAACAGCTATATGAGTGATCTCGGAAGTATATCCTCCCCAAGGAGAACCTTAAAATGACTGCAGCCTCATTTAACACCTTTATTAAAGGCTTATGAGAGATCCTCAGCCAAAGACATTCAATTAAGCTGTTCGGTCAAAGATGCTAATTTCTGGAATCACTTTACAGAATAATTTTTTCTTCTTTACACTGCCTTGCAAATTCAAGCTTTCTTCTGTTTCTTTGAGCTGTGATCTGAGACTCTTTAATTCAGTGATTCTTCAGTGCAGAATTTACGTTCTTCTCCCTGGTGTCTGAAAATTACTCAAGTCAGTAAACCAGGGAAATTTTAGGGTTCACTTCAGTTGTTTTCCTTCTGTCAGCAACTGGAAATTTGTGTTGCTCTTGCCTAATTTCCGAGACCGGTGTGGCAAATACTGTCTTAGTTCCGGCTACTATAACAAAGTACCGTAGACTGAGTGGCTTAGAAACTACAGAATTTTATTTCTTGCAGTTCTGGAGGCTAGAATGGGTGCCAGTATGGTCATGCTCTGGTGAGGGCCCTTTTCCAGGTTGCAGATTGCTGTCCTTTCTTTGTATCCTCAACTTGCAGAAAAAGAGCAAGAGAGGTCTCTGAAGTTCTTTTGATAAGGGCATTAGTTCCATTCAGGAGCGCTCCACTCTCATGATCTATATACCTCCCAAAGGCCCCACCTCCTAATATTATTACATTGTGTGTTAGGAATTTAAATTTTAAGAGGACACAACAATTTAGCCCACAAAAATATATTGTCTCTTTCTTTTCTTTCCTCAATTTTTTTTCTTTCTTTCTTCCTCTATCTCTCTCTCTCTCTCTCTCTCTCTCTCTCTCTCTCTCTCTCTTTCTTTCTCTGCCCCTGGGGAAGCAAGTCTAGTATACCACATATTCATGCTTGAAACATTCAGCAAGTTTCTAATTTTATTTTTTTAATTCCAAAAAGTTTTATTTCATTTTTCAATAGTGCTACTACCTTCAAGACTACCTCTTGTTCCTTTAAACACAGCAAAGACAGTTGTTTTCATGTCTCTAGTCAATAATAAAACATAGGTCTATTTCTACAGTTTGTTGATTTTGTTTATTTTTGTTGTTGTTGTTTTGTGTTGCTTTGTTTTGTTTAGATGGAGTTTTCACTCTTGTTTCCCTGGCTGGAGTGCAATGGCGTGACCTCTGCTCATTGCAACCTCCACTTCCCGGGTTCAAGTGATTCTCCTCCCTCAGCCTCCTAAGTAGCTGGCATTGCAGCTATGCACCACCACACCTGGCTAATTTTGTATTTTTAGTAGAGACGAGGTTTCTCCATGTTGGTCAGGTTGGTCTCGAACTCCTGACCTCAGGTGATCCACCCACTTCGGCCTCCCAAAGTGCTGGGATTACAGGCATGAGCCACCGTGTCCAGCCAATTTTGTTAGGTCTTAATCTTGTAGTTCAATTTTCTTTTCCTTATAGCTATCTTTGACTATGTGCTGGATATTATACTTTAATAGCTATATATAGCTACTAATACAAATATAACTACAAGTACAAATTATTTATTTCAGAACTATATTGGATATATATTATTTAAGAGAGAATTGTGTTTTTCTAGTTTGGGCAACAGGCCCATGATTGAACAAGATTACCTTAAAACAAGTTCAAAGACTGAAATTCCCTGGATGATCTCTACTGGATTTGAATCAGGCAATATACGCAGGAGATTAACACCAGACAGTAATTTCACACGGGCTTTTTTTCTTCTGACTTACTCTGATCCTGTGAGAGCAGTCATTTGGTATCTCATTTTTATGGGCATGGTCTGCTGTGAGAACTTGCCCCTTGATGCACCTGATTTGTTTCTTTTTTTCTTTATAATTAAAGCTTCAAAACTGTCAATATAAAGGTGCTAATTTCTCTTAAGGGTAGATCACTGACAAGTTTGTTGCCTCTCTGTTTTATTTCTCCTTTTACTTGACCTCTAACAATTGTTTCCTGTTTTGTCATCCTTTATAAAATTAGAAGGGTTTTATTAAAATTTTCATTCATTATTTTTAGATTTTATTTTTCAGCATGAGTGTTGATTTGCATAACCTAGCCTACTGGTATGAACAATATGAAACAATTGAACATTTGCATGCTTTGATATTCCCATTTGTAAAATGGAGATAAAGTTTCACAAAGTTATTAATTAAATCAACTGAAATAAAACATAAAATCATTGAGAAAATATAAAGTGTTTTTCTAATATTAAATCTTTTAATTTTTTTATTAACTAAACATCATAGAGGGTATTTATGGGTCTAGCAATAAGCTATCCATTGGGACTGTAAGATAACTGAAACACAGACCAGATTCCTGGAAGAATTTGTTTTGCAGTATGAGAAGTAAACAACATGGATCAGAAATAACTTTATAATGCAATAAATAATCTAATTTTTATAAATATATAGATATTCTAATAAATTATGTACAATAAAGATGAGCGTAACAATTCTTATAGAAGTCAGAAATAGCCTTTAAAGGGTATGGTAATTGGGCTCAGTTTGGAAGTTTGAGTGATATTTCATTGGTCAGGAAAAAAGGGAGAAGTACATGGCTGGAGGAAAAGCTCTTTGGTGCAAAGCCATGAAGTCTGGAATGGAAGTGGCATACTGGGTAAAGATCTAAAACATCAGTGAGAAGAGGGATCTTAAAAAGAAATAGCAAAAAATATAAGTAGGATAATCTGGAATCAGATTATGGAAGGTTTTGTATACATATTTCAGCCACTTGAACTTAAGCCTTCTGCCATGAAGAGATAATAAAAGTTTTAATGAAATGAAGTAACAAAATGAAATTGTGTACATGAAAGCTATATTTGCTGAGAAAATGAAAGGCATAGTGGGAAAGCTAGAAATGGCAAAGTGGGAAGTCCATTTAGAGTTGATTAAAAGCTATGTATTCCAATTTATATGCGGTCACTGTTTAGGTAAAATATTAAAAGATTCTGAACTTAGGCAACAGCTGGGGAGTTAGGAGAGGAAAAATAGATTAAAAAGACATTTGGGAGGTAGAAGAGTCAGAATTTGATTAATCAGTTTGAGTGGTAATGAAATAGGAGAAAAGCACATCTGGATAGGTTAGTATCATATGAGAGAATTTTCACTAGAACGCTCCGGGAGTTTGTATAACGTATAAGTCTATAGGTGATGAGTAACCTTAATGCACATACATTAGTAAAATCTATAGGGTAGAAAAGTTCACTCAGAGAGATTTGTAGAGTTAGGAAAGGAAAGGTGAAAATATGGAATTTGGGAACTGTGAATAGTTAAGAGGCAAGAAGAAAGAAAAAACAGGTGAAATGTTGAGACAGTCTAGGCAGAATCTTAAGGAGAATTCAGTGTGGAGTGCAGACCCAAAGAAAGAAAGGAGATTTCAGAAGGAGTGGACAAGCTACGTTAAAAGTTGCAGAGCACGGTGGCTCACGCTTGTAATCCCAGCACTTTGGGAGGCTGAGGCAGGCGGATCACGAGGTCAGGAGATCGAGACCACGGTGAAACCCCGTCTCTACTAAAAATACAAAAAATTAGCCAGGCGTGGTGGCGGGCGCCTGTAGTCCCAGCTACTCGGAGAGGCTGAGGCAGGAGAATGGCGTGACCCCTGGAGGCGGAGCTTGCAGTGAGCTGAGATCGCGCCACTGCACTCCAGCCTGGGCGACAGAGCAAGACTCCATCTCAAAAAAAAAAAAAAAAAAAAAAAAAAGTTGCAGAGGAGTTAAAATAGAACAAGTTGATCTTTAGAACCAGCAATTTTTGCAACAATATCAGAGTTGGTATTAGAGTGAAGTTGATTTTATAGAAAAAGGAAGGAAAATGTATAGATAGCAAATATAGATTTCTCTTTTTAAAAGTTTTCAAATTAATGAGTAAGTGTCTAGATGAAAGGGTGATTTTTAGAATATGAGTGACTTCAGCATGCTTTTGCATTTGAGGATAAGCCGTTAATGAAAGATTCTGCATATAAAAGTGAAGGGATATAATTGAAGAAAGAAAGTGGTGAAAAGCAAGAAAAAATGAAATAAAATTTCCAATTCTGCACTCCTATATTTAGGAGTGATTCCTAACTCATAGTGTGGTAAATATTATTGGCATTAGAAGTAGATGTAAAATTGACTGTACAATTAAAAGATAGTGCCTTGGTTGTGGTACAATAATACAAAGAGTCAGACCTCCCATACATGTGGTTAATTGAGGTAAACTCCCAATTAGTCATTAGGCAAGCTTCCCTGTGTGAATAAAGAAAAAAGTAGGGCAATGGTCCTGCTGTCATGGGATTTACATTTAGTGTATTTTAATCACAGAGCAAATAACTTTAAAATTTTCTGAAGTTAGGTGCACTGAAATACGTTTCCATATTTTATTGTGCTTATGTTCACTTTTTAGTAGTTAACATACTTGTCTCCTACAATATTTAAAAAGGCTAAAAGTTATTACATATCTTACTCCCATTCTTGTTTTCCATCCACCCATTTCTCTTCTTGGAGGCATTCAGTGTTACTAGTTTTACTTGTATTAGTTTTACTTGTACTAGTTTTACTTGTACTTTACTTATACATGTTCACAAAAGAAAATGCTTATAAAGGCACAAGCACACACACCCCCCACAGACGGTCATACAGTTGACCCTTGGACAATGCAGGAGTTACATGTTTCAACTCTGTGTGAAGCAGAAAAGCTGCATATAACTTTTCACTCCCTCAAAACTACTAGCAGCTTACTGTTGACCAACAGCCTTATTGACAACATAAACAGTTGATTAACACGTTTTGTACATTATATGTATTATATACTGTATTCTTAAAGTATGGTAGAGAAAAGAAAATGTTATTAAGAAAATCATAAGGAAGGGTGGAGCCAAGATGGCCGAATAGGAACAGCTCCGGTGTCCAGCTCCCAGCCCCAGCGACACAGAAGACGGATGATTTCTGCATTTCTGCCTGAGGTACCGGTTTCATCTCACTAGGGAGTGCCTAACAGTGGGTGCAGGACAGTCAGTGAAGCGCACTGTGCGCGAGCCGAAGCAGGGCGAGGCATTGCCTCACTCAGGAAGCACGAGGGGTCAGGGAGTTCCCTTTCCTAGTCAAAGAAAGGGGAAACAGACGGCACCTGGAATATTGGGTCAGTCCCATCCTAATACTGCGCTTTTCCAACGGGCCTGGAAAAGGGCACACTAGGAGACTGTGTCCCGCACCTGGCTCGGAGGGTCCTATGCCCACGGAGTCTCGCTAATTGCTAGCACAGCAGTCTGAGATCAAGCTGCAAGGCGGCAGCGAGGCTGGGGGAGGGGCGCCCACCATTGCCCAGGCTTGCTTAGGTAAACAAAGCAGCCAGGAAGCTCGAACTGGGTGGAGCCCACCACAGCTCAAGGAGGCCTGCCTGCCTCTGTAGGCTCCACCTCTGGGGGCAGGGCACAGACAAACAAAAACTCAGCAAGAAACTCCACAGACTTAAATGTCCCTGTCTGACTGACAGCTTTGAAGAGAGTAGTGGTTCTCCCAGCACGCAGCTGGAGATCTGAGAACGGACAGACTGCCTCCTAAAGTGGGTCCCTCACCCCTGAGCAGCCTAACTGGGAGGCACCACCCCAGTAGGGACAGACTGACACCTCATTCAGCCGGGTACTCCTCTGAGACAAAACTTTCAGACAGCTGAATTTGTGGTCTCACGAAAATCCGCTGTTCTGCAGCCACCGCTGCTGACACCCAGCCAAACAGGGTCTGGAGTGGACCTCTAGTAAACTCCAACAGACCTGCAGCTGAGGGGCCTGTCTGGTAGAAGGAAAACTAACAAACAGAAAGGACATCCACACCAAAAACCCATCTGTACATCACCATCATCAAAGACAAAAAGTAGATAAAACCACAAAGATGGGGAAAAAACAGAACACAAAAACTGGAAACTCTAAAAAACAGAGCACCTCTCCTCTTCCAAAGGAACGCAGTTCCTCACCAGCAACGGAACAAAGCTGGATGGAGGATGACTTTGACGAGTTGAGAGAAGAAGGCTTCAGACAATCAAACTACTCTGAGCTACGGGAGGAAATTCAAAACAAAAGCAAAGAAGTTAAAAACTTTGAAAAAAAATTAGAAGAATGGATAACTAGAATAACCAATGGAGAGAAGGGCTTAAAGGAGCTGATGGAGCTGAAAGCCAAGTTTCGAGAACTACGCGAAGATTGCAGAAGCCTCAGTAGCAGATGCGATCAACTGGAAGAAAGGGTATCGCTGATGGAAGATGAAATGAATGAAATGAAGCAAGAAGGGAAGTTTAGAGAAAAAAGAATAAAAAGAAATGAACAAAGCCTCCAAGAAATTTGGGACTATGTGAAAAGACCAAACCTACGTCTGATTGGTGTACCTGAAAATGATGGGGAGAATGGAACCAAGTTGGAAAACACTCTGCAAGATATTATCCAGGAGAACTTCCCCAATCTAGCAAAGCAGGCCAGCATTCAGATTCAGGAAATACAGAGAACGCCACAAAGATACTCCTCGAGAAGAGCAACTCCAAGACACATAATTGTCAGATTCACCAAAGTTGAAATGAAGGAAAAAATGTTAAGGGCAGCCAGAGAGAAAGGTCGGGTTACCCACAAAGGGAAGCCCATCAGACTAACAGCTGATCTCTCGGCAGAAACTCTACAAGCCAGAAGAGAGTGGGGGCCGATATTCAACATTCTTAAAGAAAAGAATTTTCAACCTAGGATTTCCTATCCCGCCAAACTAAGCTTCATAAGTGAAGGAGAAATAAAATACTTTACAGACAAGCAAATGCTGAGTGATTTTGTCACCACCAGGCCTGCCCTAAAAGAGCTCCTGAAGGAAGCACTAAACATGGAAAGGAACAACCGGTACCAGCCACTGCAAAAACACGCCAAATTGTAAAGACCATCGAGGCTAGGAAGAAACTATAGCAACTAATGAGCAAAATAACCAACTAACATCATAATGACAGGATCAGATTCACACATAACAATATTAACGTTTAATGTAAATGGGCTAAATGCTCCAATCAAAAGACACAGACTGGCAAACTGGATAAGGAGTCAGGACCCATCAGTGTGCTGTATTCAGGAAACCCATCTCACGTGCAGAGACATAGATAGACTCAAAATAAAGGGATGGAGGAAGATCTATCAAGCAAATGGAAAACAAAAAAAGGCAGGGGTTGCAATCCTAGTCTCTGATAAAATAGACTTTAAACCAACAAAGATCAAAAGAGACAAAGAAGGCCATTACATAATGGTAAAGGGATCAATTCAACAAGAAGAGCTAACTATCCTAAATATATATGCACCCAACACAGGAGCACCCAGATTCATAAAGCAAGTCCTGAGTGACCTACAAAGGGACTTAAACTCCCACACAATAATAATGGGAGATTTTAACACCCCACTGTCAACATTAGACAGATCAACGAGACAGAAAGTTAACAAGGATATCCAGGAATTGAACTCAGCTCTACATAAAGTGGACCTAATAGACATCTACAGAACTCTCCACCCCAGGTCAACAGAATATACATTTTTTTCAGCACCACACCACACCTATTCCAAAATTGACCACATAGTTGGAAGTAAAGCTCTCCTCAGCAAATGTAAAAGAACAGAAATTATAACAAACTGTCTTTCAGACCACAGTGCAAACAAACTAGAACTCAGGATTAAGAAACTCACTCAAAACCGCTCAACTACATGGAAACTGAACAACCTGCTCCTGAATGACTATTGGGTACATAATGAAATGAAGGCAGAAATAAAGATGTTCTTTGAAACCAACGAGAACAAAGACACAACATACCAGAATCTCTGGGACACGTTCAAAGCAGTGTGTAGAGGGAAATTTATAGCACTAAATGCCCACAAGAGAAAGCAGGAAAGATCCAAAATTGACACCCTAACATCACAATTAAAAGAACTAGAAAAGCAAGAAAAAACACATTCAAAAGCTAGCAGAAGGCTAGAAATAACTAAAATCAGAGCAGAACTGAAGGAAATAGAGACACAAAAAACCCTTCAAAAAATTAATGAATCCAGGAGCTGGTTTTTTTAAAAGATCAACAAAATTGATGGACCGCTAGCAAGACTAATAAAGAAGAAAAGAGAGAAGAATCAAATAGATGCAATAAAAAACGAAAAAGGGGATATCACCACCGATCCCACAGAAATACAATCTACCATCAGAGAATACTACAAACACCTCTATGCAAATAAACTAGAAAATCTAGAAGAAATGGATAAATTCCTCGACAAATACACCCTCCCAAGACTAAACCAGGAAGAAGTTGAATCTCTGAATAGACCAATAACAGGTTCTGAAATTGTGGCAATAATCAATAGCTTACCAACCAAAAAGAGTCCAGGACCTGATGGATTCACAGCTGAATTCTACCAGAGGTACAAGGAGGAACTGGTACCATTCCTTCTGAAACTATTCCAATCAATAGAAAAAGAGGGAATCCTCCCTAACACATTTTACGAAGCCAGCATCGTCCTGATACCAAAGCCTGGCAGAGACATAACCAAAAAAGAGAATTTCAGACCAATATCCTTGATGAACATTGATGCAAAAATCCTCAATGAAATACTGGCAAACCGAATCCAGCAGCACATCAAAAAGCTTATCCACCATGATCAAGTGGGCTTCATCCCTGGGATGCAAGGCTGGTTCAACATACGCAAATCAATAAATGTAATCCAGCATATAAACAGAACCAAAGACAAAAACCACATGATTATCTCAATAGATGCAGAAAAGGCCTTTGACAAAATTCAACAACCCTTCATGCTAAAAACTCTCAATAAATTAGGTATTGATGTGATGTATCTCAAAATAATAAGAGCTATCTACGACAAACCCACAGCCAATATCATACTGAATGGGCAAAAACTGGAAGCATTCCCTCTGAAAACTGGCACAAGACAGGGATGCCCTCTCTCACCACTCCTATTCAACATAGTGCTGGAAGTTCTGGCCAGAGCAATCAGGCAGGAGAAGGAAATAAAGGGTATTCAATTAGGAAAAGAGGAAGTCAAATTGTCCCTGTTTGCAGATGACATGATTGTATATCTAGAAAACCCCATCATCTCAGCCCAAAACCTCCTTAAGCTGATTAGCAACTTCAGCAAAGTCTCAGGATACAAAATTAATGTACAAAAATCACAAGCATTCTTGTACACCAATAACAGACAAACAGAGAGCCAAATCATGAGTGAACTAACATTCACAATTGCTTCAAAGAGAATAAAATACCTAGGAATACAACTTACAAGGGATGTGAAGGACCTCTTCAAGGAGAACTACAAACCACTGCTCAATGAAATAAAAGAGGATACAAACGAATGGAAGAACATTCCATGCTCATGGGTTGGAAGAATCAATATCGTGAAAATGGCCATACTGCCCAAGGTAATTTATAGATTCAATGCCATCCCCATCAAGCTACCAATGACTTTCTTCACAGAATTGGAAAAAACGACTTTAAAGTTCATATGGAACCAAAAAAGAGCCGGCATCGCCAAGTCAATCCTAAGCCAAAAGAACAAAGCTGGAGGCATCATGCTACCTGACTTTAAACTATACTACAAGGCTACAGTAACCAAAACAGCATGGTACTGGTACCACAACAGAGACATAGATCAATGGAACAGAACAGAGCCCTCAGAAATGATGCCGCATATCTACAACTATCTGATCTTTGACAAACCTGACAAAAACAAGCAATGGGGAAAGGATTCCCTATTTAATAAATGGTGCTGGGAAAACTGGCTAGCCATATGTAGAAAGCTGAAACTGGATCCCTTCCTTACACCTTATACAAAAATTAATTCAAGATGGATTGAAGACTTATATGTTAGACCTAAAACCATTAAAATCCTACAAGAAAACCTAGGCAATACCATTCAGGACATAGGCGTGGGCAAGGACTTCATGTCTAAAACACCAAAAGCAATGGCAACAAAAGGCAAAATTGACAAATGGGATCTAATTAAACTAAAGAGCTTCTGCACAGCAAAAGAAACTACCATCAGAGTGAACAGGCAACCTACAGAATGGGAGAAAATTTTTGCAACCTACTCATCTGACAAAGGGCTAATATCCAGAATCTACAATGAACTCAAACAAATTTACAAGAAAAAAACAAACAAACCCATCAAAAAGTGGGCGAAGGACATGAACAGACACTTCTCAAAAGAAGACATTTATGCAGCCAAAAAACACATGAAGAAATGCTCATCATCACTGGCCATCAGAGAAATGCAAATCAAAACCACAGTGAGATACCATCTCACACCAGTTAGAATGGCCATCATTAAAAAATCAGGAAACAACAGGTGCTGGAGAGGATGTGGAGAAATAGGAACACTTTTACACTGTTGGTGGGACTGTAAACTAGTTCAACCATTGTGGAAGTCAGTGTGGCGATTCCTCAGGGATCTAGAACTAGAAATACCATTTGACCCAGCCATCCCATTACTGGGTATATACCCAAAGGACTATAAATCATGCTGCTATAAAGACACATGCACACGTATGTTTATTGCGGCACTATTCACAATAGCAAAGACTTGGAACCAACCCAAATGTCCAACAACAATAGATTGGATTAAGAAAATGTGGCACATATACACCATGGAATACTATGCAGCCATAAAAAATGATGAGTTCGTGTCCTTTGTAGGGACATGGATGAAACTGGAAAACATCATTCTCAGTAAACTATCGCAAGGACAAAAAACCAAACACCGCATGTTCTCACTCATAGGTGGGAATTGAACAATGAGAACTCATGGACACAGGAAGGGGAACATCACCTCCGGGGACTGTTGTGGGGTGGGGGGAGGGGGGAGGGACAGCATTAGGAGATACACCTAATGCTAAATGACGAGTTAATGGGTGCAGGAAATCAACATGGCACATGGATACATATGTAACAAACCTGCACATTGTGCACATGTACCCTAAAACCCTAAAGTATAATAAAAAAAAAAAAAAAGAAAATCATAAGGAAGAGAAAATTGACTTACTATTCATTAAGTGGAAGGAGACCATTATAAAGGTCTTCATCCTCATCATCTTGGCATTGAGTAGGTTAAGGAAGAGGTGGAGAAAAAGAAGGGGTTGGTTTTGTTTCAGGGGTGTCAGAGGTGGAAGAAGTTGAAGAGATGAAAGGGGAAGCAGAAGAGGTAGACACAGCCAGTGTAATTTTATGGAAATACTGTAATTTCTGTCTTTTTTTATATGGTACCAATCCCTCTTTGACTATTTGCTTTAGTTTCAGTATCCATATCATGGAAGGGTATGTGTCATAAAAGAAGACGCAAGCAGTCTAGAATAATGAGAACACTTCTGCCTGAATGTATGGTGTCAATTTGTTTTCTGGCATTGCTTCTTCTACCGTTTCTTCCTCATCATCTGGCTCAGGCTTGGAAGCATTCATCCCCATCAAGTTGTGTCTTCTGTCTGTTCCTCTGGTGTGGTATCTATTAGCTCTGAACTGCTTCAAAATCCGTCTTGAACTCATTCAAGCCCCTCTGCACCCACCTTTTTGCCATATCCACAATGTATTTGTAAATCCTGTGAAGTCTTGCACAACATCTAGACACAGTTTTCTCCAGCAGGAATATATTGTTACAGGCTTGACAGCTTCCACACCAACAACAATGGAATCTTCAATGGTGTAATTCCTCCAAATGTTCATCAGGTTTTTTCTTTATCAAAGTTCTCTTCCATAGTGCTGAGACATTATTTCCATAGATTATCATGTGTAATGAGCTTTTCAGTTCCTTATGATCCCATGATACAGAAGCTGAATCAGGATGTCATGTTTGGGAGCAAGCAGACCACTCTAACACCTGTGGTGCTGAACTCATGAGGTTCTAGGTGGCCAGGGGCATTGTCCAGTATCAAAACAACTTTAAAAGGCAGTCCTTTACTGACAGTGTACTTCCTGACTTCAGGGACAAATCATCATTAAAACCAATTCAAGAAAACAGTTGTCATTGTCCAGGCCTTCTTGTTATGCAGCCAGAGACTGGCAGCTGGTGTTTATCTTTTCCCTTCAAGTCTCAGAGAATTAGCAGCTTTATAGATAAGCAGTCCTGATCATAAACCTGACTGCGTTTGCACAAAGAAGTAAGAGTCATCCTATCCCTTCCTGCCTTAAGTCCCAGTGCTCACTTCTATTCGTTACTAAGAAATGTCCTTTGTTGCATGTTTTTTTCCCCCAGAATAGGGCATTTTTGTCTGCATTCAAATTTTGCTCAGGCAGATATCCTTTCTCCTCAATGATTTTCATAATTGTGTCTGGGAACTTGTCTGCTGCTTCTTGACCAACAGAAGCTGCTTTTCCTGTTAACATTTTCTTTAAGCCAAACTTCTTTCTAAAACTATCAAACCATCCTTTGCTGGCTTTAAATTCTCCACCTTTAAATACTTCACCTTCATTTTGCTTTAAGTTGTCATATAATGACATCATTTTTCACTAATAATATTAGAGTCTATAGGTAGGCCTTTCTTATAGAAATCCTGTACCCTTATAAAGGCTACATATACAATATAAAATTAAAAGTTATTTCACAAAAAAGTGCAAGGTTTTTGTACCTGCTGGCATAGCTGCAGTGACAGTCATGAATTTCCTTTTCTTTGTTTCCAACAATCCTTAGTCTGGGTTCCATTTCTCTTGAAACGGCAGGCAGCAGAAATTTATTCAGTTGAGCCAGCTATAGACCTCAATCTACAGCACAGATCAAATCATTCAAATTTTTTCTTGTAATGTCATGATTTTTTCTTCTTCCTGGTAACACCTCCAGCATCACTAGTTTCATTTTGTATGTGTTCTATGGTGTTATTCCAGGTTTATGGTACTGCACAAAGCATGATGAAAAATAAGCCCAAACTGCAAGAGGTCACTTTTTACTAACATACACAATTTACTGAAGAGAAGAACTGTGCACTGGGAGATGATTACCTTCACATGGTGTTTTAAGTGGACACTCACAACACTTGAGCTCACCACAATAGCAAGAAGAGGGGACTGCAATTAATTGCCTACTGCTATTATTTAATACTGAATGTCCCTTTCACTGCAAATGCCACCATGTACAGTCTGTCAGTGTACACATACATTCTGATAAATTTTTAAAAATTGATTTGGGTATATTTTATGGTAGTAAATAATAAAATTGGCTGGTATCTACATACATCTTATGGATTCATGACATATCGTTTTCTTAATTTTTTGATGTTTCTAGGTTACATGGCTCATTTCTTGAATTTTTAAAAATTGTCCCAAATTCCCCAAATTTTTCCAAAATATTTATTTAAAAAAATTATTGGCTGGGTGCGGTGGCTCACACCTGTAATCCAAGCACTTTGGGAGGCCGAGGCAGGCGGATCACGAGGTCAGGAGAGCGAGACCATCCTGGCTAACACGGTGAAACCCGTCTCTACTAAAAATACAAAAAATTAGCCAAGCCTGGTGGCGGGCACCTGTAGTCCCAGCTACTCGGGAGGCTGAGGCAGGAGAATGGCATGAACCCAGGAGGCGGAGCTTGCAGTGAGCCGAGATTGTGCCACTGCACTCCAGCCTGGGCGACAGAACGAGATTGCATCTCAAAAAAAAAAAAAAAAAAAAAAAAAATTCTTATATAGGTGGACCTGCACAATTCAAATCCTTGTTATTCAAGAGTCAACTGTATTATAAATACATGCTTAAGTGTCTTGCAATCTCATTTAACATCATATTCAATAAAATATTTCATGTAAGCATGCAGCTATCTTTTCAAACTTTTTATTTTCTGTTTCTTAATATTTCTCTCAATCAGTATGACAATAATAATTTCAACATAGACTTTTAGGCTATCTCTAGTCTTAAGCTAATGTAAAAACTGCTGCAAATAATGGTGCATATGTCATTTTACTAACTAATCCTTTGATTTTTTCCATTATTTTCAATTTTATTTTGCTTTCTTCTCTCATCTTGCTTCACTACACTTTTTTTTTTCAGCTCTATCCATTTTATTTTTCATTAATATAATGCAGGGAGGGTGAATTTTCTTCTTCCTTCTTCCTTATGCTTGCTAACTCTTGCTTCATTTTCTCCTCTCTCTTTATCTTTAAGAGCTCCTTACAACTGCTTTATTTTTCTATTAATAAGGACATTTAATGTATTTCTTTTTTTCTTAATTTTTGGCAAATTGTTGGACCACAATTACATCATCTCTATGGAAACAGCTTTCTTTTTTTCTCATGTGTGGGTTGGTTTTTTTCTTTTCCACAGTCATTGATATTGTTTTGCAGTATACATCTTGTACTGATTACTTTTTGATTAACCATCTTTGAATACATGAAGTTTTTCTTCCCCCAGCTATTTGCTGTGTAGTGCTCTGGACCATAATTCAGGAAGTTAAAACTTTTTTTTGGATGACCAAGAGTTGTGTAGTTGAGTTCTTTCCTATTTTATGTCTCTCTACATAGTATTTATTCGATTTGACCACCAGCACTGAATGTCTCTTTGGTTTTAAGTGCAGAGTGCTTCCTGAAAATATAGCTACGTTTATAGATCTCATCCAGCCCTTCTTTCCCTAAATCTCTGAACTAAACAAGGTCTAGCTCCTGCTTTCAGCTTTTATACCCTTTTTGTTTCATTTGTATAAAGTAAAATTTTGGATTGCACCTTCAGAGATTGCGCCTCAAATTGAAATGATTATTCTCTGTACTCCTCTGAGCTCTTTCAAATATCTGAGCATTTGGTATTTTGAAGGCAATATTTTGAGATAGCTGTCTCCTCTTCCCTCCCTTAATCTTGGGACATCATTTTACCTTCAATCCTAATCAAAGACATTATGCCAATTTTTTCATGGATAGTATCTCAATAATATCTTGCAATATTTTTACTTATAGTTTAGAAGATAAGAAGCTAAGCCTGAAAGAATAATCACTCAACTTTCCGTCAGACAATTCAGAAGTAACTAAGCCAAACATTCAAACCAGGTATGTCTGACTTCAAACACCATTCTTTTTTACCATAGACAATACTGCTACAGAAAACATTTTTCATAAAAATACAGTTAACAATGGATATTGAGGTATAATCCAACCTATGATACTATTTATCAGTTAGAAACAAAACATATTTAGATAATAAGTATGATAATATTGTTACATTTGTGCTACCATTACAAAAGAAAACTCTTTATTTTTTTATTTTTTTTTTTTTTTGAGACGGAGTCTCGCTCTGTCACCCAGGCTGGAGTGCAGTGGCGCAATCTTGGCTCACTGCAAGCTCGGCTCACTGCAAGCTCCGCCTCCCGGGTTCACGCCATTCTCCTGCCTCAGCCTCTCTGAGTAGCTGGGACTACAGGCGCCCGCCACCACGCCCGGCTAATTTTTTGTATTTTTTTTAGTAGAGACGGGGTCTCACCGTTGTCTCGATCTCCTGACCTCGTGATCCGCCCACCTCAGCCTCCCAAAGTGCTGGGATTACAAGCGTGAGCCACCGCGCCCGGCCAGAAAACTCTTTAAAGTGATTTTATGGCTAATTATCAACTGGCCAAATTCTTAATCACATAGGTGGAAAAATAAGCACCCTACCTTAAACTCGATGTAGAAAAAAGTATTATATAGCACATTACAGTGATAAATAAAACTTCCTCAAAATCTTGATAAATAAATGCTCCACTTAGCAAAGCACTTGGATTAAGCTGTCTTTCAAACAATAGTGTCTTTCTCATTAGGTTGCTGAGTATCAGTGTTACCTGTTTACAAAACAATGCAATACACAAGGTGATTTGAAGTCTACCTTACCTTAATTTAGAATAAAAACACACTTTTCCCCCTATTCGTTCACATCTTCAAGTTAGTCTTTGGTGTTGTTGTTGTTGTTTAATAAGGACTTTTTTAGAGGCCTAAAAGGAAATGCTTTCCGTTTTAGAAAAATGCCTGGAGTTGCCTGGCTGTATGTGTGATAAAGCACTATATAAATCTAAGTTGTTGTTGTTAATGGGATGTGTTCTCACAAAACATCATTGTATGAGCGGCTTTTATGCTGAGGCTGCCTACAGGAGGGAGGGAAGTGGAGATTTTACTCCTGCTTTAAAAGGAAATAATCAGTCTGCAGGTGGCTGCATAGTGGGATAAGCAAACGGACTAAGCGTAGCACATGGTTTTCCACACAGAATAACACCAAACAAGAATGAACCAGATAAAGATCTTTTGTACAAGCAGTGTTCTAAAGAAAAGCTTTGAGCTCCTAACTCCTCATGTTTATGCAGGAAAATCATGGTATGCTTAAAATTAGATTTTTCTCCACAGGAACTTCTTACTATAATGTAGAACTGAAGCAGTATATAATTTTAACACTTCTATGCCTCCAAATCATCTTAACCAATTCTGAATCTGTGTTAGGATGTTATCGGCCAAAATGAATCCATGGTCTTTGATCTGCACTGTCAACCCTAAGATCAGAGTCAATTCTTTTTTTTTCCCCAAAGAATTTGTCCAAGGTTCAGAGTTAATATATACTTTTATTTAGCTCTAAATAGGAAATGAGTTCTTAAAAGGAAAAAGTAGGCTTAAAGCAATGTTGAATTATTCCAAAGAAATGCATTATTTCAGGTTTTTCATAACCTTTTATTCAGCTCAACATTACTGTGCAGTTGAAAATATTTGGCTCACCCCATGGAATTTAGAAAATATGTTGCTTCAAGTCTGTAGTACAATGAAATCAGGATAATTTCAACTCAGTCTGATTATCAAAGGTAAGTACTTTCTTGAAAAACACTGCCAGATACCACAGCTTGCTGAGGGAAAAATTAGAGATGCCAAAATTCATTTCAAAATACCCCATGCATATGTTTGGAAAAGAGTTTTAGCAACGACAAAGGTGTTCACTATTATAAGATGTTCAGCCGCTTACCTCTAGCTTCAGAGAGTCTATTCCCTGTTCTTGTCACCTAACTCTAACGTTGGGAGGCAGCTGAGTGGCCTCCAGGATAACCATATTGCAGGACAAAAGAAAGGAGATGAGATGGAAGAGTTCCAGCTTCAGCCCAGTGGAGCCTGTGAGCTGGTGCCAAAGATAACAGAGTAGCATCAAAGGCTGTATGGGACAGCTGCACTGGCAGGGAGCTACAAAGGCAAAAGAGAGAGAGAAAGGCAGGAGAGAGAGACAGACAGATAGAGAGAGAGAGAGACAGAGAGAAAGACAAAGACAGAAAGAGAGAGAGACATTGAGACAGAGAGAGACAGAAAGATACAGAGAGGAAGATCTTAAAATATGTATATTTTAGCATTATGAGTTCTAAAGGACGCAGGAGAAATGGGATGAAGAGATGAAAGACAACAGGAAAATAGAGAAGATGGATAGAGGAAGAAAGGATGGAAAGTAAAGAGAACAAAGGAGGAAGAGAGAGAGAAGTAAAAACAAAGAAGGGAGGGAGGGTGAGAACACTGTGGCATAGCGACAGAAAGCAAGGCTGCTGGACTAATTTAAAGGTTCTAACGAAATGATCATTAGGAAGCTGGTCATATATTTAGGTTCCTTCTCAAACAATTGGGAGGACAACAATCGGCTCTTTTGTCAGAATTTCCTTCAGGGTTTTTTTGTTAAATATGTCAACCACCAAAACCACAATTGCAAAAATAAAAGAGAATCCCGTGCTGAAAATAAATCAATTCCAACTTCGTTAGGGAGTTTAACAGTAGGTTAGGGAAATGAGGGAGGTGGTAAGTGTGTGTGTGTGTGTGTGTGTGTGTGCGTGCGCACGTGTGTGTGCGCGCTTCAAGTTGCTGACAATATATTATGGAAATGATCAATTATGAAAGATTAGGTTAGCTAATGAAAAACTAATAGGTAGAATATTTGATCTACAATAGGGATTCTCAACCAGCAGCATTTTTTCTCTCTCCAGAGACATTTGGCAATGTCTGGAGACATTTTGATTGTCATGACCGCAGAGTGCAACTGGCAGTTAGTGGACACAGGCCAAGGATACTGCTAAACATCCTACAATGCAGAGGATAGCACAACAGAGAATTACACAGCCCAAAATGTCAATAGGACAGAGGAGTTTGGGAAACCTTGATGTACAGTTAGAGAGACATATGTTTAGATTTGGATTAAACACTTTGCTAGTTGTGTGACCTTGGACAAGTTAGTTCTTTGTGTCTCAGTTTCTTCATTGATAAAATGGAGATAACATTATTTCTTCAGCATGGTGTCAACCTTACCCTGTGTCTGGCACTAGACTGGCATGCAATAGCTATTATTTCCTTTTTCCTTCTTTCCATAATCTAAGTGTGGGATGAAGTAAAATAAAATAATAGCAGTTAATGGATAAAATATGCCCCAACTTTTTTTTGCTACTATGTATGGGAAGGTTAGAAACAATGCCAGTTTTCATAGCACATAAAGATGCCATAAATTCTTGCCAAAACAAACAAGTAAATAATAGAAATGAAGCTCTCTGAAAATTAAATGGGGGGCCTTTTCTTAACTTTATTAAATGTTAATAAAATATAACATTTTTATTGCTTTAACATTTATACTCTTGTATTCAATGCCTTTTCTCTTCACCTAAACCCTAGGCTATGTTCTCATCTACAGGCACAGTTTCTCTTTTCCATGATGTATCACACATGTAGTGCCCTGTTTAGGACTGTAATTCCTACTGTGCTGTAAGCTTGTGGAAATAAACTGAGATTGCCCAAAAGAGAATGAGCAAATGCTATTTATTCACTACTTGCTATAGCAAGGAAGTAAGCCAACATTACTTACATTTGGCACAGACTCAATGCCAGGCAGAGGAGTGGGAAAGCTTTACAGTAGGGGAAAAAAAAAAAGGAAGGATTCAGGTATGCTTTGACTGGGGATGTTGGCATAGGGAGGCTGGAAATGGATTAACTAAAAGTAGAGCGTTCTATGTCATTGGTTAAACGAGACCTATTTGGTTTTCTCTGGTTAGTCCTAAGGTGGAAGTAGCAACAAGAATTGGGGAAGCTGTCAGCTATTGATCTGATCAAATACTGAGTGTTTGAGGCTGAAGACTACAGAAGAGGTGATTTGGCTTCTTGAGCTGGTTGCCGAAGGCGTGAGTCAGAATTCTAGTTTAATATATGGTCCAGCTGCTGTCCATTTGACTGTTTAGCTGTTCAAGCTCCCGGAAAAGAGATACCATGTTTACCTTACTCTATTTCCAAAGCTGAGCTGAGCAAGTTAGAAGTAACAGTGACTAAAAGAATGCAAAGAAATGCCCAGTAGTGAGTAAAGGACTTGTATTCTAGATTATATTCCTTTCTTTTAGTACTCATGTTAGAGATCTCCAGTAGAATAGGTGGTAGTTAAAATAGAAGAATCACATAAAAGCAGGCCTTCTGATTTCCATATAAACCACATGGCTCTAGGAAAAATACATACATTTTATTCAACAAAGATCTATTGAACGCCATATATGGATCGAATCCTCTGCCTGTAAGGAGTTCAGATTTTATTGAGGGACATAGACTCATAAAAAGATAATTATAGACGTATGCTCCTGGCCATGATAGAGTAACAGTCTAGATTTATTCTCTTGCCTCAATGAATTAAAAAACGGGACAAAATATATAAACTTGTTTTCAATCATTGAAGAGTAGGCAGCTCAGCAGAGTGACCTTAAGAGAAGAAAAATAAAGTAAGCATAGCAATTGTCCCAGCTTGCAGCTTGGACAGTTCAGGTAGACCTTAGAGCACAGAGGACCCTAAACACGGGCCAGTCATCTCCCTAAATTGATGAGACAAAGTTTATTCAGAGGGATCTCTCAAGTCTCTAGCTGAGTAATGGTCAATATAGATGTGTAAGAAAACCACCTGAGGCTACGAAAAGAAACACACAGGAAAGGGCAGGTAGGATAATAATAAGAGTTGACACAGGGGTTTGGGAACAGTGTGTTCTCACCAACCAGGGTAGAAAGACGTTGAAACTCATGCAGAATTGAATAGAGTATTTAGAAAGGTCCGCTTGGTAGACAGGACAAAAAGCATGTACCACCAAAGGAAAATAAAGTGAGTATATTGAACCTCATAAAAATTTAAAATGTCTTCTCTTCATATGATATTGTCAAGAAAATGAAGAGGCAAGCCAGAGACAGGAAGAAAATGTTTGCAAAACAATTATTCCAAAAAGGACCTGTATCTAGAATATATAAGGAATTTTTACAGTACAATAATACTAATAATCTCCCTCCAAACAATGTGTACACTTTAGCAAAGAAGATACATGGATAGCAAATGAGTACATATCACATAGAGATGCTGAACTTCCATTGTCATTAGAAAAAATGCAAACTAAAACCACAACAACATACCACTACCCATTTATTAAAATGGCTAAAATGAAAATGGCTGCTCATCAAATTGTTAGCAAGAATATACAGATTGAAATTCTCATACATTGCTGGTGAGAATGTAAAATGGTACAAGTGTTTTGGAAAACAGATTGGCATGTTCTTAAAAAGTGAGACGTATACCTACAAAAGGATTCAGCCACTCCATAACCTTGAGAGGAAAATGAAAGCAAATGTCCACACAAAGACTTGTATGCAAATGTTGATTACAGTTTTATTTGCACGCCAACTTCCACCAACAGGTGATTGGATAAACAATTTGTGGTCTTTCCATGCAATATAAATTCTACTCAGCCACTGAAATGAACTATCACTGCTATATGTACCAACATGGATGAAACTTAAAATAATTGCAGTGACAAAGTCAAACAAAAAAGGAATTATGTTCTATGTTTTCATTTATATTACATGTTTAAAAATACAAAATCATCTATTGTGACAGAAAGCAGATTGGCGCTTGCCTGGGGATGAGGGAGGGGAGGGAGAGGAAGGGATGGATTATGCCAGGGCAGGAGGACATTTTACAGAATGATGAATATGTTCATTATCTTGGTTGTAGTCACGGTTTCATATGGTGTGTTTGTGTGTGTGTGTGTGTGTGTGTGTGCACGTGTGTGTGTTTGTCAAGACTCACCAAATTTTACAAATTAAATAGGTACGGTTTATTATACATCAATTATGCTTCGATAAAAGCTGTAAAAACGGATCAGTTTATTCCTGATCAATAATATTCAGGTACATTTCTTTTCTTCTTTATGGACAACCTTATTTCTTAGTTTTATCAAATTAGTTTTACACTACGCTTTAGTCACCTTTTTTCTTTTTATAACATTAGGTATTCTTGTTCACTCAACTTAATGAAATCAGCAAGCTTAATATATTCCCTATTTCATCAATTAGAGAATATATAACGAAATTTACAGCAAGTTTTTAGGTGTTTCAAATATTTCTGCATGGAGTTTGGCAGGCAGCTGATTGATTTACCTTGGAGAACAGATACTTTTTGGAGGTAAGAATAAATTTCTAAAAAGAAAAAATAAGCCTGACAAAATACAAATTTAAAATTTTTTATAAAATTAAATTTGAGATTCAGAAATACATTTTTGAAGACGTTGAATACAGATAGTGACTTCATGAGGTAAGTAATTTTAGTATGGTTTGGGATTGGGTTTATGATGTGGAGAATTTTTAACATAACCAATAATTTCAGTTGCACATATTAGGTATACATGTAATAAGGCCAAATTTATAAATTAGTAAAATAAACAGGATTACAATATTTCAAGTAAAATGATATTTTTAAAGCATTAGTCACTTTTTAATTAATCACTATAAGCAATAGACATTGATTTATAAATGAATACCTTTTCCTTTCTGAAAGCAATATCTGCATGTTTTATTAAAAGTAGCAGGTATTTTATAAATCAAAAATTAATTTATAACTCTATTGATCTGTTACATTGTAAAACTGAGCAAATTACTCAGATCACGAAAACAAAAAACTTTGCCAAATTGCCACACAGACATTTCAAGCAATAGTGTTTGGTTAGTCTTCACTCTCCCAGTTAATTGTTGTTATCCCCAAATTTTTTGTGTAGACGCTGTTTTACAATTGGTAGGAGCCACTGTATAACTATATCTTTGGCCCTTATTTTGCTAGTTCCTCCATTTGCTTTGGATGCTATAATGTTTTATTTGCTATGTCTGAATTAATAGCTCTGTTCCAATAACAAACTAAAATGTTCTCCAGGCAACTTCAATATCCTAAGGAAAACATGGTCCAAGAAATCTATTTTCTGACACTCTTTTACACTTACCCATCCACAGTGATGGAAAAAGTGGCATAGTATAGATCTGCAAGTGACAGATTCCCAGCCAGGTTTGTTTCCCCAGCCCTAAACTCACTTAGCAACTCAGACTAAAGAATTTGCTGATGATGTCCTCTGCATATACACACAGCCCAACTTAAACACATTCTCTGAAAATCAAAATGACACAAATGTCCTAAGAATCTATACGCAGTTAGAGAACTCTTGCAAAACAGCAAGAAATAAAGGGTAACTCTCCTAAATCATATTCTTTGATATTTCAGCTTCTCTGACCTAAATGACTCCTACTTCTTCAGTCTGTTGTAACCCATGTACTGAAACACATCCACAAAATCAGAAAGATGGCAGAAAAAGACATCAAATGAAATTCAAAACAGAAGACAATCAGTGAATTGGTAAGAATCAAATTAGGCAATTCTGAAACATGTATATGATGGAAGATTATAAAATAGTGATAAGAGAGTCAGTGGACAATAACTGATTAAAGTATACAAGTTAATATTTTCAGAATAATTTACTTAGCAATGTTATACAAATCTCTCAACCAGAAAAGACAAAGCATCTTCATAATCTAATTATTTCAAAAATTCTATTAGCATAATAATCCAGTGCCATCCTTGGCATGGTATTGCTATTGAGTGCTTCAGTTGCTGGCAAAATCATTTAGAGAAAGTAGCTGTTCATTTATATAAAAAAACTTTTTAGGGTATCACATATAAATAAAATATTTTGATTGAATAAAAATGGTTGCTATAATATGTTAGCATAAAATAATCCCAAGGAAAACACTTTTAAGTAATTAATTACTTGATATTTACAATGGAATAAAGCACATTAAGAACCTTATGATAAGGAATTAAAACCCAAAATACCAAACAAAGGAAAACTTCAGTGACATTTTAAACATTTCTGATATTTCAGCTTCGTGCTAAAGTTAATAATATGCTAAATGTGCAGTGTCTTTCACATGGTATATTCTCAATACATCTCCACTGAATAAATGGAAGAAGAAAGTGTCCATATGAATCCTATAAATCTTAAAATTATATTTATTCTAATGTTCTCATTGCTGTTGAGTTTCAGAATGCATTGTGCTATGAATCATATTTCCATATAATCCAGTAGAAATTGAGTTTAACTGCTTATATTTTAAATAATTAAACATATTAAAATATTGACATAGATAAGTTTTACAATGAAATGTCTGCAAGGAATAAGGAATATCATCAATGTATTACAGATTTAAAGTGTTTTGGTTGAGGTCACTAGAGTCCAACCCTGAGCTAAATCTATTTTATTAACTAACTGCAAAATATTGATTTAAACTCCAAGAAAAGCTGAAGGGATAAGAGTTACATAATGCTGAGATTAATTTAGTTACTCGCAAATCACATGGTACCAAAAAGAATATTTTTAAAGAAACATGAGAGATGAAGAATTTTAATAAGATAAAAGATGAATTGTCTTAATTAATTTCAAAGAAGTGTGGTGAGCAAAACTTCTATCACATATTCTCGGTCCAAAAGAGAGATAATTATGAGAACAAACTATTTGTTAAACAATATTTTGGATAATTTATATTTATTAACTCTGAATTCTTACAACATCCATAGGCGTTTGCATATTTTATAGGGGGAAAAATACACCAAAAAGCAGGCCTTTCATGTTCATCCTGTAGGCAATCTCACTGTAGATTCTTTGCAACTACTCTACACTGCCCATAGCTTGTTCAAATTTATGGGAGTTTGGTGCCAGAAGGAACACCAAGGTCGAAGCTCTCATATTATTGGCAGATTTTTTTTGTCATACATTTTTCACTTTCCAATGACCAAAAACTATGAGACATTTCTGGCAATGCAATTCTTGTATATTACCTCTATATTTCAATATTTTTATGATGTATAATTTGAGGCATTTTAAAAAGTATTATTAAATGGTATTACTATAATTCAGTTTGAGGCACAGTGATATTTTTCATAGCATCTCTGGGAAACATCATGTGCTTATTAGAAGGGAAATATTCTGACATCAATACCTTTAGGCAGTTTGGTTGAAAGAGAAATGCATTTTAATATGATTCTCATAATATAGACAATCATAGCTGCATTTCAAGTTCAGAAAGAGGGAACAGCTTTACTCCTAAATAAAAACAGATATTATGTCAGAAGGTTTTAAAATCCATGCTCTTCAAAAGCTACAATATTCAGAAGCCTAGAAAAATAATCTGATATAATCCAAATAAACACCCCTGTCTGTCACATAACCTTTAATTATGATATGGCAACTGTAATTTCACCTAATTAGAAGAGGTGAACCCAATTTTGAATTGCAAATTATATCTTTTATGAAAGCTTTTATGAAATTAAGGCATCCTTAGACTGACAAACTCAGTCAGTATGGTTTGAGGTGCCCTATGATGTGACATTTTTGATAAATCAGTGAGCCATCCCAAAAAGCTTCTAGATGGAACCAGTCACTGGTTTTAATGCTAGTAGGTACAGCTTTCCAATTAAGACTTGCGGCATACTGTATGAGGGTTGGCACTCTAACCCCCTCCAATCTCCCCGAACTCTTGTTTTCTCATTTGTAAATGGGGATAAAAATACCAACATTTTAATGAAATTATAAGAGATAAACAAGAAGTCATAGGAAAATACTCTGATAGGCACTCAAATCATTTTAACTGAATTTAGTTGCAATTAATTTAGGATTGTATGCTTTTGATGATACACAATTCTACTTAGAGTAAGGGAAATCTTTATTAAAATCCTAGACTATTTTTTAATTTTACAATTAGTTTTACAGAAATTAAACTTTCACTTTCACTGGTTGATTATGTAATTTTACTCAATAAAAATAAATTGAACAAAAAAGAGTAGAAGTTTTAAATCCCTAAGATCTTTAAAATGACTAGCCTAATGAATTTTGGTTGAACAAAACATTATTTAAAATATAGATGTAAATAAAAATTCCAGTGTTCTATTGAGAGTAGCAACTAACAGACATTTTTGTGAATGAATTTATTATGAAATTACATAGACGAGAGGAAAAGTTTTAAGATCCTTTATACTAAAGGCACAGTCCAGGCTTCAGATTTCAGCCATTTCAAACCCTATCAAAAAAACTGACAATGTCCTAAAATTGAAATTATTTATTTAAAAATAGGTATCCTAATCAAACCTTCAAAATCTCTGAATGACAACAAGAAAAAAAATCATTGTATTAAAAGAGCAAACACAAAAATATATATTGAATTATTTTTTCTCTAAAGTTTAAAAACACAACCCAAAAGAGTTTTTTGTGTTTGTCTATAGATAATTTCAAAAAGTTATTAATGCAAAGCTTCTTAGATTTTAATATGCCTAAAAAACACTGAGAAGTGAACCTTACTACTAGGTCTCATCTTAATAATGTATTATTTTATAGTTCTGTTATTTGGTGAAAATAAATGAAACAAAACACCAGCATGATGCAAGCACAGATATTCTGTTCCTAAGTTTTCTACTAGTGCTCCCAGAGAATACAAGGTAGACCTGAAGAAAAAAGACTTTTAGTAAAGGTGAGAGTCTTTCAGCAGAATTTAGAGTGTTATTTTTCAAATATAATTTCAAGAGAATTTGTATAAACTTCTCCCCACTACTGAGAAAGGCATTCTGCAGAAAATTCATCAGCATATATTGTGCAAGGAGAATTATGGGCATTAAAATGTTCAAAGAGTGTTATAACTTTTAATTTTCGATTTCACATGGGTTTGGACAATGGCTGGAAGAAAAAATATATGCAGTTCATTCAGTCTATAGTCAAGATAGAAAGGTTTAAAGGTTGAAACTTGAGGAACTAGCAAAAGATCTTGTGAACTGTAACAAATATATGTAGAATATTCCATAAAGTGATGAAAAGAATCAACATGATGTTAAAAGAAACCGTTCTTGACAGGAATAGCACAAGCATTCATCTCACAACTTCTGGATAAAGATTGAGCTATGTTCTTTTTTTTTTTTGAGACGGGGTCTTGCTCTGTCGCCCAGGCTGGAGGGCAGTGGCGCAATCTTGGCTCACTGCAAGCTCCGCCTCCCGGGTTCACGCCATTCTCCTACCTCAGCCTCTCCGAGTAGCTGGGACTACAGGCGCCCGCCACCACGCCCGGCTAATTTTTTGTATTTTTAGTAGAGACGGGGTTTCACCGTGGTCTCGATCTCCTGACCTCGTGATCCGCCCGCCTCGGCCTCCCAAAGTGCTGGGATTACAAGCGTGAGCCACCGCGCCCGGCCTGAGCTATGTTCTTTAGACAAGGAGTTGTAATATATATGGGAACATGTTTCAATAATGACTATCATGTATGAATTGGTACTGTTCATTCTAAATATTTATCGTTAAACTTAAGCACTAAGCAAAGTCAGTCATTTTTAAGATTTTATTAACTACAGAATGAGAGTTTATATAAGATCCACTAGAATATAGACAAATGAAAATGTTTTACAATAGGTCAAAACAGAAGCAAAATTTCACCTTCCCTTGTTAATCCAAGGTCAAGAATAGGTGAAAACATTAAACTTCATCTAACTTATAAATTCCCATTAAAATAATTCTCATTAAAAGTAAAAAGAAGTTGGTTTGACAGTTTTAATCATTAATAAATTAACCAAACACTTTAGTATCATGTTAATATATAGCAACAAATACTCAAATATTAGTAGGTTTTGAGCTCACAACCTTGGAGTATTTCATTTTTGCTAATAATGGTAAATAGTGTTTTTTTGTGCTATTGTAAAGAAATGGCAGGTAGAATCATATCTTTGTACATATTAAAATATCAATAATTTGGCTTCCGTTTTTATTTAGTCACTACTTCATTTTAGTCCTCTGAGCTGAAATTACTTGCATAGGGGTTACCGACGTCTGAGAGCTATGTTGGGGAGCACCTGCAGTCAAGAAAAAGAACCTAATAGAACTTTCTTGTGAGGGCTGCCACTGAATTGTTTTCTGAGGATGATACGCTTTCTGCTTTCTTTCTCTTTTCCTTTTTTTTTTTTTTTTTTTTTTTTTTGAGACCGTCTCACTCTGCCGCCCAGGCTGGAGTACAATGGCGCGATCTTGGCTCACTACAACCTCTGCCTCCCAGGTTCAAGAGATTCTCCTGCCTCAGCCTCCAGAGTAGCTGAGATTACAGGTGTCTGCCACCACATCTGGCTAATTTTTGTATTTATAGTAGAGACGAGGTTTCACCATGATGGCCAGGCTGGTCTCGAACTCTGACCTCAGGTGATCCACCCGCCTTGGCTTCCCAAAGTGCTAGGATTACAGGTCTGAGCCATCGCGCCTGGCCGATACACTTTCTATATAATGTACTCTTTCCTAATTTTTTTTGCTCTGAGTACACTGCACATTTTCTTTCCCATAAAATGAATCATGCATTCATGAAAGCCAAAAACAGGTGCACCTTTCTATCCTACAGCTAACTTACAGTTTTCAATTACTTTGCAACCCTTGAACATATTCTTTTTTAGAAATATGTGACTGGATCTTTATGACATTAACAACTGGCAGGAAAATAAATTCAGGTTTTTCTTTATTCCCTGTATTTGCCCATATTAAACAAGGAAATAAAACAAGTAAAATAATGTGAAAAGCTGAAGCACACTCACAAAGATTTACCATATCTCTGATGACTTATTACTCTATATTAAACCATAAAGACCTTAGGGAAATGTATTTTATGTGTCTTTTAGTGCAATCACATTCATTGCCAAAATTAATGCTCTTGCACCAGACTGCCTGGGTTCAAATCTTGCCTCTATTATTTATTATCTGTGTCTACTGGAACAAATTACTTCCTTTCTTTGATCCTTTAGACTTCTGAGTTTATAACATGGGAATAATAATATCTATCTAGGAGAGTTTTTTGATGTATACATGAATACAAAAATATTGTTAGAGCTGTTTCTGATACATAGCATATTTTCAATAAATATGAACAACTATTATTATGTGACTTGGATCTCTCAAAGAGATTGGAAGCTACTTTATGGCAGTGGTAAGGAATATATCTATTACTAGTCTGGTACTCTTGGTATCTCCAAAAGACACTAAATATTTCATGACAACACTAGTATTGGCAACAGTAACGACATTATTACTTGGTCATACATATATTAATAATAATCTTAAATATAAATAGAAGTGTTAGTCAAACTTCGAAGCCTTGAATGACATGATTAATGCATTTAGTTGGGGAAAATGAACAGTGAATGCACACAAAATGAAATCATAAGAAGCGAAAAAACAAGGAAACAGAAATGAGAAAGATATTTAAAAAGGGAAAGAAAGGCCAATAGTAGAAAATCGCTGGTATTTTTCTCATTGATGCCTCCCCAGCTCAGAATAACCAAGAATAAATACAAATTCTCCAATCAGACACACAGGAATGAATTATAAATAGTACAGTGATATTCATCCTGAAATATCTTTTTCCTGACAGTAGTTGCATTTGACTTTTATTACATATAAGTTCATGACTTTGAAAAAAGCTAACTTTTTATAGTTGTGTTTGTTGTGTTAACATTAATTTTTAAAAACCTTCTTAGGGAACAGTGGGTCAAATACTAAAGAAATTTGAAAGCTCTATCTTTAATTTGTCCCATTCATCTTTAAGGAATTTTAAGAAATCTCAACCTAGTAATTTTTTGTTTGAATAACTCCATGGTGGAAACAGATGAACTGTTTTCATGCCTAAAGTATTCAATATCATTATCATTCAAAATATTTTTGAGCGCCTGCCATATAAGAGCCATATTAGAAGTGAGAGTGGTATAAAGAGACATGATACAGTCCTACCAACAAGGGGATAATACAGATTGTACCTGGAATGTAATAAATAACACAGATCAGCAAATGCTAGGTATGAATGATAAAAACTGAAATTTTTATATGAGTTCTACATGCAGAGTAGAAGCAATACCATTGTTACTGCTGAAAGTTTTCTTTAGAAAGGCTTTTCAACAAGTATATACCTTTCATCAAGTATATTTGTTTCTGTCACAACAGTATTACCAGTCTACAAATGGGAAGTGATGGAATCAAAGGATTATGAGAAGTAAACTATAAATGTTTATGATTTCTGCCCTGCTCAGGTGATGAATCAGCACAGTAATATTTTCAGCCCTGAGTTTTGGCCCAGGTTTTGCAGCTAAGCTAAAGCAGTTTCCAATAAAAGTTTATAGCAATATAGAATTTCTTTCAAATAACAGTGACGATCCTGCAAAGTTAATCTGCAATGTTCAGACAGTTTACCTCTTGTTGAGACAAAAGCAGTTGCATACACTTTTGAGGATATAGGCTTCAATACGGTTCCTTAATGAAAGTGAAATTATCCAGGAACATCTAAGGTGATGTGACATGGTTGATATGAGTATATTTAGGAGACATAGGAAAAAAACAAGAGGGGGTTACGATCTCTAGAAAGAAAGAAAATATGTGTCTCAAGCTATATATTTGCCATATAAAACAATCCCACACTTAGATTTCAAGCAAAATGTTACGCAATACCAGAGTAGGAAATACAAATGTTATAATGCTACCTTTATATTTTCTAAAATCCCAACTTGCTAAGAAAAACAATGAATACCAAAGATTTTGCAATAATCTTACAAATATAAGCAAATTCATGGTCATTACCAGGAAATTAGATGCAATTAAACTATATGTCAATGGTGGTTCTTTTTTCTCATCATGCCTTAGTCCTCAAATCAAATTTCATGAGTAATTCGGGAGCCTGATTTAATACAATCATGAATTCTAACATTGACGACATTAAAGTATGTCTGTTGTCTAGCCCGTGCTTTACCCAGACTAATAAAACAAGGGTGCTTAACCATCTTTACTCATACTTTCTTGTTGTTTTTCAATAGACTGCTTTATGTGCCATATTAGAAACAAAAGTTTGAAAAATGTCAAACCATTTCTTTCCTTGCATGGAAGTAGAAACATCAGACATATCTGAACTAAATAAAATTGTTTTATTTTGCTTAGACTTCCTTTGGTAACTAATTCAACTATAAGTAAATTAAAAGTAACATAAAAATTTGAATAAAGTAGAAATAAATATATAGTTATTACATTAACTAGGGTGCAGGTAGAATACAAAAACCATCCCAGGGAATGTAAGAAATATAATTTAATACAAATAATTATTAACTAGAGATTGAAGAATTCAGAAGACAAATTGGGAACAACACCGCGGGGTCAATGAGGTAACATCTGCAGGGAGCAGCACTAGCCGTGGAAGAGTTCTAAATTACTAGAACTCAGTGACTTGGAGCAGGGTTTCTCTGGAGCTGAAATTCAGACCTTTGACTGGCGTTGCTAAGATCAGAGGAGGTGCCCTATGGGTCTGGCATACGGACCTATGAGAAGCATACATCAGTCAGCTGGTTCTGGTGTCTCTGACAGGCTTCAAATCTGGTTTAGTAAGTACTGGGGAAAAATGTAGGGTGGAATCAACTGCCACTGTAAAGAAATGTTGGTGGGTGCTATTGACAGGACCAGAAAGCAAGTAGGAAGCACATAATGACAGCAAAGCCTTCTTCCTGCTGCTGTATAGTTTCTTTCTAGTGCCCTCTATTGGCAGATCCTGATAGGAAGATAAGCTGGTAAAACAGAAATGAGGTTTACTGAGTCTCAGATTCAGAACCATATGAAAGCTTTTAAAAGGATGGCCTTGAAGCTGAAAGGCAGAGGATATTGTGACCAAATTTATGCCAATATTCAACAACTTAGATGAAATGGGAAAATTCATCGAATGACACAAACTCCCACAATTCACTTAAAATAAAACACACACACACAACAGATAATCTGAGAGCCAATTGCGAAATGAAGAAATTGAATTTGTAGCCTAAAATGTTTTCAAAAAGAAAATTCCAGAGCCATATAACTTTACTGGTAGATTCTACCAAACATTTAAAGAATAAATGATACCACTTCTACATAATCTCTTCCAGAAAATTAAACATAAGGAAATTTCTTCTCAGCACATTCTAGAAGGCCACCATCACCTTTATACCAAAATAAGGAAAACACTTTACATGAAAGTTTCAGGATAATATCTATCATGAACATAGACAAAAATGTTCTTAACAAAATGTTAGCAAATCAAATTCAACAAAGATAGGATAAAAACATAAAATAGGCCGGGTGCGGTGGCTCACGCCTGTAATCTCAGCACTTTGGGAAGCCAAGGCAGGCAGATCACCTGAGGTCAGGAGTTTGATACCAGCCTGGCCAACATGGCAAAACCCTGTCTCTCCTAAATATAGAAAAATAAGCCAGGCGTGGTGGCAGGCACCTGTAATCCCAGCTACTTGGGAAGCTGAAGCAGGAGAATCGCTTGAACCCTGGAGGTGGAGGTTGCAGTGAGCCGAGATCGCACCACTGCACTCTAGCCTGGGCAAGAAGAGTGAGACTCTGTTTCAAAAAAAAAAAAAAAGATAAAATGTGATGACTAAGTGGGTATTAGCTCAGGAATGCAAGCAGATTTAACATGCAGAAGCAAATTAATTTAATTCACTTTATTTACCAACTGAAAAAGAATACCCACAAGATAATCTCAATAGGCAGAGATTGAAAATCTAACATTCATTCCCATTCAAACTCTCAGCAAATCAGGAACAGCAGGGAACTTTCTTTGCCCAATGAAGGACATCTACAAAAACCCATATAGCTAACATCATATTAAATCATGGGAGACTTAATATGGGAGAATTATTTACTGCTAAGATTAGGAAGAAGGCAAAGATGTCCACTCTTACCAATTATTTTTACATTGGGCTGGAGGTTCTAGCCAGTGCCATAAGCAAAGAAAAAGGAAATGAAAGTTACCCAGTTTGAAAGGAAGAAGCAAAATACTGTTTTTCACAGATGACATTTTTCTATGTAGAAAATTAAATGAGTTATATGAAAATAAAAGCCATGGGAACTAATACGTGAGTTTACCAAGTTTGACAGATGTGAGATAAATATATATATAAATGAATTTAATTTCTATGTACTAACAATGAAAAAATTCAAATTAGAATTAAGAAAGTCGTATATTATCTTAAAAATATGAAATAGGCATAAATAAGATAGAATAAATGAAAAACTTATACATTGAAAATTACAGAACATCGCTGAGAGAAATGAAAGAACACCTAAATAAATGGAGAAATATAGCTTATTCATTGGTTGGGAGAACTCAATATGGTTAAGGCGTCAATTCTCAAATTGATCCATAGCTTCAATGCCACCCTAATTAATGTTCTCACACACCTTTTTGTAGAAGTTGACGAGCTGATTCTAAAATTAATATAGTAATATAAACAATAGCCAAAACAACTTCAGAAAGAACAAAGTTGGAAGACCAAGAAGGTTTAATTTTAAGACTTATTTTAAAACCACAATTACCCAGAATATGAGATTGACATAAAAATCAACAAATAAATCAAGGGGACAAAATAGAGATCTAGAAATAAACCAACTCATAAATTGACAACTGATTTTTGACAAAAGTGCAAAAGTAATTCAATGAAAAAATAGGAGTTGTTTCATCCAGTGGATATTAATATTTAAAAAAAATTAACTAACTTTGATACATTGCTCTTACCACCAAGAAAAAAATAATCAAAATAGCTCATACACCTAAATGAAAAACCCCAAATTATAAAACTCCAATAAGCAAACCGAGGAAAAGTTGTTTTGATTTTTATGTAGGCAAAAACTTCGTAGCTATATCACCAAAATATGATATTTGAAAGAAATGTCTGAAAAATTGGACTATATAAAATTGTAACATTTTGCTCTTCTGAAGACACTGTTTAGAAAATGAAAAAGCCCAAAGACTGATAAATAATGTTTACAAATTACATATCTGATAATGGACTTTTATCCAAAATATATAAAGAACTGTTAAAATTTAATTATAAGCAAACTGATTATAGGAATGGGACAAAATATTTGACTGGAGACTTCATCAAAGAGACTTCTTGTACAGGAGAAACCATTTTGATTTTTGGAGAAAAATAAATACAGAAAGGTGGATACATGACAAACACTGCAAGGCTCCTAAGAAAATGTGTAAGAAAAATATGAGTTGTGCAAAATAGGTCAAATGAAAAGTACTTTCTGAATCATGCAGTAAAAATGCTAAAATATTTTTACTAAATTGACAAATCACCGTGGCATATACACTATATGAGTTCAGAGAGTTTTTTTTTCCAGTTTGCAAGCCATTAGAGTATATCTTATTTATACATGTTGAACTTTACATGAACTTTCCAAAGTCATTGTTACACTGGGCTCATAGTTCTCTTTCAGGGAAAGATAAAATGTCCTAATTTTCACTCTCAAGTCTTCTGAAAGAATTCCATGAAGTGTCAAGATAACCTCCTCTGTAAGTGTATTGTTGATTTTGGGTGCTCTACGTTTTCTCAATATTTCTGCCTATCTCTATATCTGAATCACATGGGGCAGATTTATTATTTCCATCTAAAATTCTAGAATCCTCCCCTCTTAACAGTGGCTGTTTTATGTTGTTCGGTATAGCTTTTCTAGCCACAACACCTATGTCTGCAAAATAGTTGATTATCAACAAATACGTGTTTATTGGATGAATAAATCCTCTTCCATTTACATCTCATAATTTTATTTTCATATATACATTTTGCAATAGGAATTCAATTTGAGCAATAGTTGTATTCCAGAAGATTTTTCTGTACTTTACCATTGAAAACTGGAGTTTCTACTAGAAATAGATCAGGATCTAGGAACTAACAACTTGACTCCACGGGTCTTAGAAGTTATGTTAGCTCTTTTAGGCTGAAAAGTAGGTACCTATCCAAAGACAATCACTAGAATAATACAAAGCTATGACAACAGTGAGTCAAAAGTTTGAATCAAATCTTTTGTATGATTTGGATTATTTTTATAATTTTTTCTATGTATTTTGACCTTTGTTTTCACTTTACGAATACCTAAGAATTTGGAAAATACTAGCTTACCAAAGACAGAGAACACTAAGAACAGAGTGAATCCCAATGGATTAGCTGTCAGCTTTTGTACCTGAAGGAGTATTTTCTAATGAAGAAGAGCAGGGTGATATGCATATGTTATTTAAAAACCTTTCTTATCAAAGCCCCAGGACCCCACAGATTCTAAGCTCTTATAACTACTGAGATGAAATATTAGGGGGAGTGGCTCTGTATCTATTGAATCATAAAGCACCCACACCACCAAATGATTTCAGGGTTGGAAACTATTACACGACACAGTTGGTCTTCTTTTCTCCCCCAGGCATCTTCTTCTACACTATCTCTAGAGAGCTTTCAGAAAACAATATAATTTCATCACATTTTATCAAATTTTACAAATTTCACCATATTTTAGGGATATAATAGATATACAAATGAAAGGTACATATTTAGGTTATATATTTAAGTTTTCAAACATGTATATTGCCAGAAAACCATCAGCACAATCCAAATTGTGAACAAATACATAACTCCCAAATGTTACTTCTTGGCCCTTTGTAATTCCAACCTTGTCCCTCCCTGCTTCCCAGGCAAATATTGATTTGCTTTCTGTCACTGTAAGTTAGTTTGCGTATGTGCATGTGTGTTATATAAATATTACATAGTTAGTTGCATTTTATATAAATGTCATTATAGAGTATTTACTCTTTTAATCTGGCTTCTTTCAGTTATGACAACTAATAAAGATTCATATGAGCGAATTTATCAATGGTTCATTTATTTTTATTGTTCAGTAGATTCCATTATATTAATATTCCCAAAGTTTTTTTTATTTATTAACCTGTTGACTTTTTCTTTTCTAAATTCTGGCTAACACAAAGAAAGCTGATATAAATTTTGTATACAAGCGTTTGTTAAAACATAATGTTTATTTTCTTAGGGGTTAAATACCTAAGATTAGAATGGCTATATTATACAGCAGGTTTACACTTAACTATTTAAGAAACTGCCACACTGTTTTTTGTATCATTATATGAATAATACTTTGTATAAATAATTGTACAATGTATATTCCTACCAGGCATATTTGAGAGATCCAGTTCCTCTAGACATTCACCAATAAGTATAGTCAGTTATTGTTTTTCTCCATTCTTTTTTTTTTTTGAGACGGAGTCTTGCTTCTTCACCCAGGCTGGAGTGCAATGGCGTGGTCTCGGCTCACTGCAACTTCCTCCTCCTGGGCTCAAGCAAGTCTGCCTCAGCCTCCCCAGTAGCTGGAATTATAGGCATGTGCTACCAAGCCTGGCTAATATTTGCATTTTTAGTAGAGACGGGGTTTCACCATGTTGGTCAGGCTGGCCTCAAACTGCTGACGTCAAGTGATCCACCCGCCTTGGCTTCCCAAAGTCTTGGGATTACAGGCCAGGCGTCAGCCACCGCGCCCGGCCGGTTTTCTCTATTCTAATAGGTATGTCGTGAAGTGTAAGTGTGAATTCAATTTGAATTGTCTTAATGATAGTGATCTTGAGCATTTTTTTCCTGGGCTTATTTAAATATATATTCATTAGACTTAAATTTGCAATCCCATACCTATTGACACAAATTTTATTTTATTTCTCACATTAAGATAGAGCCAGATTACCTGAATTATGTTTTTTCTCATGTTTTGCAATAATGCACATAAAAAGAAAGAAATTAATATGAATACAAGTGCTGTGTTCCTTTTTCCATTCTCATTCCTTTTCTTTCCCCAAGCCCACTATGTGCATGCTTGGACATACACGTCTTCAATCACTCTGTAACCAGACTGTCACTTTGAAAGCTCAACTTCGCTCTCCTGCTTTGCAGTGCTATTCACACCCTGCCTAAGTCAATCATAGGAAATCTTGCCATCTGCAACGCAGTAGACCTTACATCTGTCAAAAGAATGAGAAAAAAAAAAAAAAACAGGACTGCACATCTCAGGAAACACTCAAGTTAAGGTCAAAATCATTCAAAATCACTTGCACTGTCTTTTTATTCTACTCCTTTTTGAACATGCAAAGCCAAATGGGTCCAAGGGGGAGAAAAGCTTCCTGTTCACTCCCAAACTGCAACATATTCAGAAGTGAACAAAAATACTTTGCTTTAAAAATTATGTGCTTATAGGAAAAAATTGCAGATAAGAGGAACAATACCTTCATCCCTGTAAAATAAAAACACTTTAAAAAATAGTGCTCAATATCACATATGCATATATATGTAACATATATATGTATACATAGGTATATACTGAAACAATTACTGACAAAGGCAGACATCTGGTAGTGTTGTTTATCTAAAAAATCATTTAAAAGATTAGTTGCATTTATCAGTAGATAATTTAAATTAACATTTTAAAAAGTGTGCATTTTAGGGATTCACAAAGAATAAAAGTTTTGAAATTTTGATAAAACAACAAGCAGTCATTGCTGTTTTTTTAAAAAATAAAGCATTATTGAAATTAATGTTTTATTTTATTAATCTCCAGTTTTATTGTTTTTAAAATGACTTCTTTAAAAGATAGAGTCTAGCTGAATCAAACAGGTCCACAGAATATGCCCTCCAATTCTATTAATAAGCAATTTATTATTTTCTGTTAAATATTCTTGTCTCTGTTGTAAATGATACAGAATTTCTATTTGTAAGTCTCACAGGAAAAGTCCATACTACAAGTTTTGCCATCTATATTTGCAATTCCATGTAATATTCTGCAATGTATAAAGTATTATATAACAGACACCACAATGTGATTGCCTTTATGCACTTAGCACTTTAAGTAGGTCACTATTCCAGGACAAAACAATTTGAATACAGTTAAGTTAGTATAATGATAATTTTTTATAAATTGAATTGCTTGATCCTATAATCTGTTAGTTTCTAACCTTTTGGGAAGACGATGCACTGCACTGAATATCTGATTACTTGCTCTGTTTCGTCTTCACAAGAAAAACCCATGTATCACTATATTATATACATTGAATGTTAACGTAATTTCAGGATATTCATAGAATGAACACAGAGTGCTGAATCTGTGGAATCCAGGTTAACCAGCTCCAAGACTGCAGCATCCAGGTGTGTCAGGCAGGCATTGCATAAGGGCACCCAAATGTAGTGGTGATGAAGTCTGTGTGTGGGGGGGGATGGGGGGGGAGTAGGGGGTGATGTAATGCAATATCAGTGTAATTGCAAGTTATAAATCCTTTGTAAAACCCAAATTTCTTCTTTGTAATACTTAAGCTATTTCTTGTTCATCTGACAATGTATTTGTATATTTTTACCCTAGATATACAGTTCTCCACATTTTAAATAAACCTAGACAAATAAGAATTTTCAACCTACCTATTCAACATATTTACTTACCAATTTCAAAAACATTGAAATTATCCTTTTGCATTCCTCTCCTTGTTTACAAATTATTGTAATAAGGACAGATTACATTTATTCATTTCTACATGAACAAATTTTACCCAGTTTCATGTGACTAGGTCCATGAGATACTGGGAAATGGAAATAGAATATAAAAGTAATTACCATTGGGAAAGTTTTGCTTTCGTGCTACAGAATATAATTGTCCTAAATGTAATTTTCTTGCTATTAATAATCGAGAAAACTCCAGTACAACACAAAATTTCATGAACAAACTTTTAATCTTTTTTTTAAGTGTGACTTATTACTGGGATTTAAAAAATCTCAGTGAATCAGTTTGTCCCCAAATAGTAAATAAAATATCAAATATATTTCAGAAATAAAATGGAAAACAGGTTTTAAAAGTTAAAAATAAAGAGCAGAGCACAAGTAAAAGGAAATGATAACTGGGATATATAAAAAGTTCTTAGAATTAGCATCTGCAGCAATAACATTAGTACATCCCCTATTTCCAAAAAGACATCGTGGTACGAAATCTTAGGTAAGATAACAATACAGGAAGGAACAGCATTTCTCTGTTTCTTCTTGCCTTTTTCCTGCCATCATCCACACAACTGCAAGTAGCTTTAAAGCTCTATCCTCAATCTTCTATTCTATTTATAAATCACTTTTTAATAGCTATCTGTTGATTTTGCTACCCAGCATCTACTCACTCTATGTTTCTACATATCATCTTAAATATTCTCTGATAAAATATTTCTTCCCCATTCTGTATCTCTAAGTGCTCAGAGTAGGACTCTATTCCTAGCTTCAAAAATAGACCATGTGACCTATGTTCATTCTGGCCACATTTAGTCATTTGGGATAGGCACACAAAACAGTTTGGGCCACTAATGCACTATGGACTTTTATTTATATATTTTTAAATGTAAACATTTAATTTAAAACTAATAATTCACCAACTAACTAATTCATCTCCAATAAGTCTATATTTGGTAAATGTACTTTTTTGTGGTTATAATGTGTGGCTTTTAATATATTCACAGGGCTGTACAACTATCACCACAATCAATTTTAGAACATTTTCATTACCCCCCAAAGAAACCTCATGCCCTTAAGCCATCACCCCTCAACCCCCAGTTGCTCAAGCTCTACACAGTCAATAATCTATTTTCAGTCTTCGTAGATTTGTCTGTTCTGGACATGTTATATACATAAATAAAGTTTTATTGGAACACATCCACACTTATTTACATATTGTCTATTGCAGTTTTTGCACCACAACAACAGAGTTGAATTGTTGTGACAGAAACCATATGCTCACAAAGCTTATGTACCTTTAAATTATCTTTTTTGAATATTATGCCCCAAATACACTAACTTATTTTAAATCATGTATTTCTTTACAATAAATCGAAATGCAAAGGAAAGTTATAAATTGGACTGAATACATAATCCTTTTGTAGTGGATTGATGACAGTCATTTTGCCAATTTGTTCATGCCTCCTTGTATCCCCATTGACTCTGGGGTTGGTCATGTAAATTGCTTCAGCCAAAAAAAAATTAGTTTAAGACAGCAGAAATTTATTCTTTTATAAGTTCTGAAGGTCAGGCATATACAATCATTTTTATTTTGCTGGAATCAAGGTTTTGCCAGGGCTGCCACCTCTTCCTGAGGCTCTAAGGGAAATACCGTACCTTGATTCTTCTAGGTTCTGGTGGCGTCGTGCATTCCTTGACTTACGGCAGCATAATTCCAGTCTCTGCCTTGTAGTCAGGTCGCTTTCTACTCTTCTCTGTGAAATCTCCTTCTGCCTCTCTTATTAAGAATTTACAATTTCACTAAGGGCTTATTTGGATAATCTATAGTAACCTCTTATGTAAAGATTTTTAACTTAATCATATGTGCAAAGTCTTTGTCACATAATGTAATATTCACAGGCCTCAGGGGTTAAGACGTGAAGAGATTTGAGGGAACATTTCTCAGCCTACCACAGCATTAATATTTCATTAATATCAGGAGGAAGTGTTTCAAATATTTACTATTTTATATTGTACTTGCCCTATCTATTTTTTAAAAATACTCCATTTTAATAATTAGAAAGTTTCTATTTCCAGTTGGAAAAATGTTTTCTCTGAATGAATATTGAATTTTATTAAGTAATTTATCCACATTTGTTTAGATGATTTTTTTTTCTCTTTTAATCTATTTTTGTTGTGAATAGCACTGATTGATTTTCAAATGTTAAACTACCTTAGCATTCCTGGAATAAATAACAATGAGTTTTGATGTATTTTATTTTATATATTTTTACATTTGATTTGCTAATATTTTATATAGGAGTTTTGAATTTTAAGGGAGAGAATTGTTTCTAATTTTTCTTTCTTATAATGTCTGTAGATATTTGATATCAAGGTTTTGCTGTTTATATTTAAAAGATTAAGAAGTGTTTCCACTTCATATCTTTTTGGAAAAATATGTATGATATTTATATAATTTTTTCTAAAGTATTTGTAAGATTTCTTGTGTAAATCAATATGAATTTTCTCTGTAAATAGGTACTTATGGGTGCTTAATACCAATAATAAACAAAGACTTAAAAATATTCAACTTTCTGTTACTTTTTGTGTCTGCTTTGGTAAATCAAACTTTTCAAAAGATGCATTATTTTTAACCAAAATGTCAAGTTTATTAATACAGATTTGTTATATGTAACATATGTAATTCAATAATCATTGGATTATCTTCTCAATTCCATATAATGTAATCTATGCTTTTTTCTCCCTTTTTATTTTTTTTTCTTAGCAAGTAACCAACTTAGATATATTCAAAAGCATATTTTCTCTTTACTTGATGTCTGCTTTTATATTTATTATTTGAGTACTTATATTTTGTTTGGATTAGTTGGCATTTATTTTTCTTATTTTATGGACATATATTATTGGCAACAACAACATAATAGTTGTACATAGAATACATGTGATGGTTTGATACATGCGTGCAATGTATAATGATCAAATCAGGGTAAGTGGTATATCCATCATCTCAAACATTGATCATTTCTTTGTGTTGGGAACATTCCAAACCTCTTGTAGCTATTTGGAAATATACTGTAAATTCATGTTAATTATACTTGCCCTACTGTGCTGTTCAACACTAAAACGTATGCCTTCTATCTAACTGGATTTTTGTACTCATTAATAAACCTCTCTTATCCTCCTTCCCTCATACTCTTCCCAGTATCTGGTAGCTACAATTCCACTCACTACGTCCTTTGTCCAATGACTTCAAATATTTCCCTCTACGTTTATCTTCTAATGTATACAATTAAAGCAAAACATTTTCCTGAAAGCACTGTTTTAGCTACATCCAACAAGTCTGATGTAGTATTATCTGATTATCATTCAGTTCAAAATATTTTCTAATATTCACTGTAAATTGTCACCTGTGTGTTGTTTTACATTTTTGATTTTTACTTATTTTATATTTGGAAGATTAATTCATTTACATTAATTGTAATTACACACAGTGGTTGGTTTATGTCTATAGTTCTGTTATTTTTAACTGAAAAACCTGTTCTAAAACCTTATTCTTTCATTTGTTACATACTTTTATATTTTTCAAATATTTTGCTTCATTTTTTCCTCTTTCTAATACATTATTTATACATTCTATCACTTTTAACAGTTACAGTAGAGATAACAGCTTGAATCTGTGATGTATTGCAACTTAGTAAAATTAGTATCTGTAAGTTTTCAAAAACGATTAAACCTGAATTTAATTTTCTCTCTGCTCTTTGCTTTATATTTGACATAAATTTTAAAATCTTCCTTTTACATATTTAAACTCCACAAGAAATTATTATAACTCGGTGCAGTCAATATGCATTTATAATTGCCTGCATTTTAATCCACTCCTTTATTCTTCAGGTTTATTTAAAGTTTATATTTCCTTGAGGAATTATTATGTTATTGTACTTAATATTTCTTCAATTCAGGTGTGTTAAGCAAGAATTTCACATTATGTTTTTCTGAATGTAATTTAATCTGCTTTTTAAATTCTTTTTTATATACAGACTTGTATTTTTGGCAGTTATCCCTTTTCCTCATCATTTTAAGGATACTACCCCATTGTTTAGTGCCTTTCATAGTTTCCATTGAAATGTTAGCTATTAGTGTTTTGCTGTTACAGAAATAGAATGTATTCTTTTTTCCTCCGGCTACTTTTGGGATGCTATTTTGTAGCTGGGCTTCAGCAGTTTGGCTACGAGGTACAAAAGCATATCTGTCTATAATTTACATTGTGTTTATCCTGCTTGTGTTTTATTGAACTTTAATAGTGGATTAATGTCTTTCAACCACTTTTGGATTTTATCTAACAATTTTCAGATGTCAGTTTGTTCCTTCTCATCTTTAAATCTGGTCCTTCAATTACACATATTTAGAATCTTTCAATGTCTCTTCCATATGCCCCTTTTCTTTTTTATGATTTTTGTTTTGAAACACGATTTTGCTCTGTAGCCCAGGATGGAGTGCAGTGCCATGATGACTGCTCATTGCAGCCTCAAACTTGTGGGCTCAAGCGATCCTACCACCTCAGTGTTTTCAGTAGCTAGGACTACAGTCACATGCCACTACATTCAGCTAATATTTTATTTTATTTTTATTTTTGTAGAGATGGGGTCTCACTATGCTGCCCAGGCTACTCTAACTCCTGGCCTTAAGTGATCTTCCCACCTCAGCCTTCCAAAGTGCTAGGATTACAGGTGTGAGCCACTGTGCCTGACATTTTTTTTTTTATTATTTTAATCTGTGTTTCAGCTTAAAATTTGTGGCAATTATACAAACATAACTACCTTCAATAATGAGAATCAACTCTGTATGTGTGTTTCCAACCTTCATCTCCAGTCCTAACCTCTCACCTTAAGTACACTTCTACATGCCCTACTATATTGAAGGCATTCTTATTTGAATGATGCATTATCACTATAAGTAAAAATTATTTCTTAATTATTTTCTTCCTATTATTTCTGACCAAAAATGCTTAATTTTGAAATATTCTATTTATCTCCTATTGTTAGATCTTTCACAAAATTATGTTGATTATTTATTCACAATAACTTACTCTTTACCATTGGCCTTATATTGTTTCATCATTGAATGACAAGTTTATATTATTAGCCCCTTAAAATATTCTGTCCACATCCCTGTGTTTTGTTGCTAGGAAATGCTTCTCTGAAACATTCTGCACTGACCTCCTCAACCTGTGGGAACAATATTGATAAGGAGAGACCTGAAGCCCAGGGCAGGCCAAATGAGATGCTAGTATAAACCATCAATACAGTGCTTAGTCAGAGCAAATTTTAATCTATTGGTGAGGAGTCAGTGAAGCAGGATTCTATACTACCTCTGATGACTAAAGGAATTACTAAAATAAGAATTTCTATCTCTGGATTGTAGAACTAAAATATAAAATAAATTAGGCTGTGTTGCATAATTTCATTGGGTAAAGATATATGGCTTACAGATAAATCTTAATCAATAAATATTGACTCATAAAACAGGACACTGTTTTTTGTGACATAATTTTTTCCATTACAATAAACACTGCTCTCTGTTACTGAAATAAGCCTCTAAGTATTGGTTCCCTGTTAAAGAATTCATAAAGTTCCTTCATTTTTCTTTCATCATGTGTTATAACTTGAATTTACATTTTAAAGTTTATATTCTAATCTTCTACAATATTTGAATTTAAAGTTAGCTCAACCACTTTATTTCTTCTTACTCAAAAACTATAATCAGAAGTCCTTTTGCATCCTCTCTGAATATCCACACAAATACAACTAAGAAGATACTGGAGGGGAAGAAAGTTTAACCCAAACTAACAATAACACAATTGAAATTTCCAGTGATAAAAAAGACAATGAAATGGTTGGGACGAAAACCATCAGTGGCCTACTCAAACTGTATCTCCATAAATAGAGAGACTTCAGTCACTTGAATGAGTAGAATAATATGGCACACAACCCCCTAAGTTCGCCCGTAGTGTCAGATTAGAGATCCAGGCCTTATACCTAACAGAAAACGCTCTTGCACAGATAAGAGGTTGTACTTTTTGAAATTGCCAGTATACTTCTTCTATCCTCCTCCTCCTACTTAATAACTATAGGTCCCAGAAAGAAGAAGAAGAAAAGGAAGAAGAAAGAAGAAAGATGAAAGAAGAAAGAAGAAAGAAGAAAGAAGAAGAAAAGAAAGAAGAAAAGAAGAAAGAAGAAAGAAGAAGAAGAAGAAGAAGAAGAAGAAGAAGAAAGAAGAAGAAGAAGAAGAAGAAGAAGAAGAAGAAGAAGAAGAAGAAAGAGATAGGCAAGGGATACACTATACTCCTCAAAGGGTAAATTGCTATACGTAGGCAGACAGAAGAACTCGGATTGTAAAGAGGATTGTAGTTATTATTGCACTTCACTTGGTGGGTGTTAAAGAGCCAAGAGAGCTAGGAAATAGAAGGATTAATACTAAGAGATAACATAGATTAGACCTATACCATTATTATGATCTAAAAATAGATTATTTATATAAACACAGACAAGCTGTTTATAATTTCAGAAGACAAAATCTTCTCAGACCTGCAAGAGATCAGACATAAGCTGCTAAATTATGCTCCTTGAAAAGCAATTGCAAAGAACATACTACAGCCCACGAAGAAATTAATCAAAACTAATGTCTTTGTAATCCAGTTGTCTAATACTAAGTCATTTATTCATCCATGCAAAAACCAGGTATTTATTGGGCAAGATTTGGTAAGTATACATCAGTGTTATAAACAGGCTTGCTGATACCCTGGATAATAAAGACGAGAGGGAAATAATCCTAAAACAAATTTACAAACAGATACATTAGAAAAATTATCGAGTGTTGAACAGTCAAAACAATGAAATCTAGATTTATAGTAGATAAATAAATAAAAGAATAATGATAGCTAAATATATAATAAATTAAATGTAACAGAAATATGCATCTAAAATTTTATATTTTCAACAAATGCTGAGAAATAGGAGCAATATTTGAGTGTAGGAGATTGTGCTACTTTCTTTCTTTAAGAAAGTGGCTACAGTGAGGTCATTTCATTACAGTCCTTTACTGACATTGAAACTGCATTACTGTATTAATATACTGTCTTTCTTTCTACTACTGTGGATGAATTTTCCAGGTACATGTCTACGAAAGTGTACTCCTCTACTTTCTCACTGGATTCAATCCATCTCGGCAGTTGTCCCTCTTCCCTTCTGCATCTCTTTCATGTATCATCTTTCTTTCTCTCTCCTCCCTCTCTCATGTATCATCAATTTCACTCCTGCTACTAGTCTATTCCAAAAAACAAACATGTTGCAATAGGTCATATTATAAATAAATAAATACTTCCTTGATGTATGTTTTTCCCCTAAATAATCACTATATAAAATGAGAATTTATCAATAGTTATCAGGGGCTAATGGTTGTGATAAGTTGTAATTAAAAGTCAATAGCCTAAGGGAGTGTTTTAAGATGAAGAAACTATTCTGTATCCTGATAATGATGGTACATTACACAAATCTATGCCCATGTTAAAATTCAGAGAATGTACACCAAAAAGCCTGTATTACTATATATTTATGTGAAAGGAAAATAAAATGAATAATTCAATCAACAATGGTGTTTATTAATTATGAATTATGATGCACTAGATAACAATGCAAAAATAAAGGAAATTTTATTAATAGTAAAATAAATGAATAAAAACTTGGATGTGTTTGGAAAATTTGACATGTGTCTTTTATTCATTGACAGAAAAGCTGAGGTGTTTAGATCATTTATATTTAATATGATTACTCATATGCTTGACCTAAATCTATTTTGTTATCTGTTTTTGATTTCTTCTGTTTCTTGTTCCTTTTTTGATATTTTTCTGCCTACTTTTGAATTAGTGATTATTTTATGAATCCATTATAGCTTTGTTGGCTTATTAGCTATTGTGTTTTTGTTTTGGTTTTTATTCTTTTGAGATTGCTTTAAGGTTAGCATTATAATTTTTAAATCCATCAATGTATATTTTAATGATATTAAACTATGTTACATATTGTGTGAAAGCCTTAGAACAGTATACTTTAATTTCTTCCCTGCTGGATTTAGTGCTACTGTTGTCATACATTTTACTTCCACCGATGTTATAAACTTCTTGAGGTATTGTTATTATTTTTATGTTCAACATTATCTTTTAAACTGCATTAAGTCATAAGAAGAATAACCTTTATATTTACAAATGGCATTACCATTTCATAAGCTCTTTATTCTTCTGTGTAGAAGCAGGTTTCCATTTTGTATTGCTGTGATTCTGCTTGAGAAACTTTCATTAACATTTCTTGTATTGCATGACTTTGGGTAGTGAGTTTCAGCTACTGTGTGTCTGAAAAAATTATATTTCTCCTTTATTTTTGAGGTGATGCTTTTTACCTGATTTAGTATGCTAAGTTGACAGATCTTTTTTTCTTTCAGTATTTTAAAGATGTTATTTCACTGTCTTCTCACTTTTATTGTTCCCCAAGGAGAAAAGTGATCTTATCTTTGTTTCCGCATACATAATAAGCCTTTTCCCTGACTTCTTTATAACTAGTTTTAAGCAATGTAATTATAATGTCTTCTGTAGTTTTTTGTGTGTGTATGTGTTTCTAGTATTTAAATTTATTTATTGATTTACTTATTTAATTTCTTGGGTCTGTGAGTTTATGGTTTCCTTCCAAATTGAAATGTCTTCAATTATTATTTCTTCAAATATTTTCAATTTCTCTTCTTTTTCCTATTCTTTGAGGACTTGTTGGTGAAAAAAGCCAAACTCTGTAAAATATTTGAAGAGGTTTATTCTGAGCCTCATATTTGAGTGATCTTGGCCCCTGACACAACCTGAGGAGGTCCTGAGAGCCTAAATATGTGTGCCTAAAGTCGCTGGATTATATAGCCTGCTTTTACACCTTTTAGGGAGACAGAAGTTATGGGCAAAGACATATATCAATAGATGTAAGGTATACATCGGTTCAGCCAAAAAAGGTGGGACATCTCAAAGTGGGGGTGGAGGGCTTCCAGGTCATTGGTGGATTCAAAGATTTTCTGATTGACAATCAGTTGAAAAAAATTAATCTATGCCTGAAGGTTGAAATCAGCATAAAGAAACGCTTGAGTTAAGATAAAGAGGGTTGTATAATCAAGGTTCTTGTTATGTAGATCAACCCTCTTAGTAAGAACAGTCTTCAGAGAAAATAGAAAACAAATGTCTCTTACCAGATCTTAAAAGGTGACAGACCCTTAGCTAAATAGATTAGGAAGGGAAGGGGATTCTCTACAGAATGCAAATTTCCCCACAAGAGAAGACTTTGCAGGGCCATTCATATATATGTCAAGGAAATATATTTTGGGATACAATGCTTTGATTTCTTTAGGGTTTATTATCTGTCATGTCATGCTATACCAGAGTCAAGTTAGAATTTGGTATTCTATTTCTACAGAAAATCTTATGATCTCTCTATTAATATTAATGCTGGTCAGTTGTGCCTAAATTCCAAAGGGAAGAGGTTATAATAAGGCATATCTGACCTCCCTTCGTGTCATAGCCTGAACTAGTTTTTCAGGTTTTCTTTGGGAACCCCTTGGCCAAGAGGTTGTGGTCCATTCATTTTTTTGGGAGCTTAGAATTTAACTGTTCACTTATAGCCTCTGACTCCACATTTATTAAGCCTATTGGAATTGCTTCCCAGTTCACTGATTACCTGTTAACTTTTTGCAGTCTTTTTTCTCTGTATTGTTTCAATCATTTCTATTGTTACATCTTTAAGTACACAAATGTTTTCTTCTGCACTGTTGAATAGATTTTGATAATGCCCTTTACTGTGGTTTTCATATCAGACATTAAAGATTTTATCTCTGAAATTTCCATGTGGGTTTTTGTTCTATAAATTCCCTGCCTCTTGCTTTTACACTTTTATTTTTTCTTTTATTGGTGAGACAAAATAACATAGAGTTATTTTATTTTATATATGTTTGCCAGCTTCTGAGGCTCTTTAAACCAACTCCCCATGAACTGTGAGGTTTTCCAAGTTTCTTTGATGGAAACAGGCACGATTCCAGCCCTGTGTGTACTGAAGACACAATTTCCTCTAATACTTTCAAGTGATTATTTCCTTAGCCTTGATAGTTTCTTCACATGCATCAATTGGTCGGTACTCAACTGAATATTCAAGGGGAATCCTTAACAGATCTCTAGAGTATTATTCTATGAAGCTCTCTCCTCTCTGGTACTCTGGCCCTGAAATTCTAACAGCTTTGGCTTCTGTGAAATTCAAATCCATTTCCTCAACTCAAGGAGATTACTTGGATCCTACTGGGTTACTTTTCTCTTCATTGCAGCTGCAAAGCTTCTCTCCAGGCATGAAGTTTTGTCAGTGTTGTGGTTTTGTCTGTTTTTTCGTGTGTCTCGGAGACTACTATACTTAACTGGCTGGTAACCAACATGTTGAGTGCCATTGTTTCCTACATTTTGTCGTTTTTTCTTTTAATTGTTTAAAAGGAGATGGTAAAACCAGTCCCTTTTACTCTATCTCAACTTGAAGCAAATTATATATACTTTCAAGAAATAAAGCTATACATATGTATTTTTATCATGTACTATATCAATTTTATTTAAAATGTGTATTTGCTTTTGTGCATGTATAATTTTAACATTAACAGTGCTTATTTATCTGTGGATACTGGATGATGCTTACTTCTTTGCTTGTTTTCAATGTTTAGAATTTTCTACAATGAATGTCTACTATTTCTGTAATTTAAAAACAACAATTACATGATGTTTTACTCAAAATTAGAGTTATGAAGCTGTTTATACCTTTGTTTGTAGTTTCTTTTGTCAATGTTACGAACGTTAGGTCAAGAAAAATGCAGAGTTCTAAAATCAGTTTAAGGGTTAGGTTTTCTTGGTATGTCTTATGATAAAAGAGCTGCCAGCTCATTAGAAACACGGCTAAACAGGTAGGTTTGAGATAAGTAAATTGCTCAATTAACTTTCTGTTGTTATCATTTCTTCTCCAGATTCATTGTTGCAGAATGATGTTTAAATATCAATGTGTATATTAAAATATGACTGGTGTGGTTAGGAAACTAAAAATCAATCCAAATAAACAGTAGCAGGAAGGATGGTCTTCTTATTAGCTGATAATTAATACAAATGATGCACATCAGCTTCCTAATTATCTTATTTTTATTTTTTATGTTTACTATTATTTATGATTTCTAAATATCTCAACACAGTGTAAGTTTCCACGATATAAAATGGTCAGTATGACCTGCTTTCAAAATAAGAGAGATATTAATCCTTTTTCTTACAATTTATCAAGAGAGGCTCAGGAATATAATTTGGTTAGTGTCAATGAAACCTGGTGGTATCAATGCCTTGTTGCCTGTTTTTTAATGTATATATTTTTTCATTTACTCATATATTCATCTTTAAAAATGTAATTCTTAAAGTTAATCTATATGCAAACTATTCAACGAAATGAGTATAAATACATAGATAAGAACACGAATTCATAGCCTAGAAAGGGGAGAGAAAAATACTAGATAATTAAAAAGCAATGTTTGCATGCAACTATTCCTTTTCAAACTGCTATGGGAGAGTATATGTCATTTTCATTAATAAATAATCCCTATTTGCACAGAATTGGCTAGGTATTCCACAGTTCTAAAAGGCAAATGCTTTGTGTACTGTGATTTACTTGATAAGGTAGGATTGTCAATCTGACCTTAGGAAAAATTGCAACCTCACTGACAGCTTTTCCTTCTGAGGCTTATTTGAGACTCACACCAAAGTAAAGTATAACACTGGGACAATACTTTAGACAATTAAGATTGTTATTTCATTACCCAGACAATTGCCTTAATTCTCTAGTTTATTTTTTATGTGTGGGTATCTTTTTACTACTGTAGGAGTTTTGTGTGAGTGCATGTATGTTATGTTTTAAATAATTCTGCTAATATGGAGATACACACTTTGTAAAGCCTGTCAAGGGATTCTTCAATAGTATGGGAAGGCGGAGTAGTCTCGTATTCCATTTAAAATCCTTGTATTGTCATCGCTATGACATACTTGATGTTGATGTTCAGGTCTTCCAATCTTTAATTTAAAAAATATATATTATTTTTTATTTCTATTTTCTACTTAAATAAATTTTGAACAAAGAGTAAGTTACTAGAAAAAATAATGGTGTTTACATACTGAAACCCTTAAATGTCTACCATCATGTTAATTTTCATTTCTCATTTCAGAGTTATAATATATACACTTTGACATGCAAAGCCTATGTATGTAAAATATTCCAAACCATGTAAATAAACAAAAAAGTTTGCATTATTAAATTAAAGATTATAAATGAGAGTACTTCTTGTAAGGAATAATTCTCACCTGAATCATGCATGAAATAAAAATCAATGAAACAATGTGAGACAACTATGCAAGTCTTTTTTAATGGATTGTGTCTTAATAAATACCACATTCATTAAAAACCTTCATTCAAATATATTATCTACACTTTCACCATGTCACTTTACTCTGATTAGAAAATTTCGCTTTACTGAAGCATGAAAAATGAATGTGAAAGGAATGGAATACCAAAATATTAGTTATTGTCCACACACTAACATGTTTTAAATTCTACTTTAGATCATAAATGAATTAGAGAAATATTTTTATAGCTTTGCATTTTTCTAGAAATGTTCCAAATTTTGATTTTGCTTTATCCTAAGTAAATGTAAATAACAACTCTATGGTAATATACATAATATTAGATAATATCATCAATCATGTAAGTATAAGTAACATATTATACACATATAAATCTCTCCCTTAATGAAAAGTTATTTTTCCTTTTTAGAAGCTAAAAACAACCACGTTATTTATTTCTAAATATATAAAGAGAGAAAATAACTCATATATATATATATACACATATATATAAAGTTTCCTTATTTAGTTCTTAAGAGGAATAAACATATCTGATTTAGAAAAAATGACAGAAAATTATTTTTCATTATGATTACTTTCTCTATTGCTTTTTCATTAAATCAATTTCTATGTGCTGACTTCCAATCCTTTACAATAATTTTTTTAAAGAAGATGATATATATAACAGCATTTGCAAATGTCTGAAATACCTATTCAATTTAGTATATTTCATGTTAGCAATAAAGGGATTATCTTGTTAAATGAAAAAGAAAGTAAAATAAATTTTAAAATTATCTAAAGTTATATTACTAAATATCTAGATTATAATATAATGGGTTTTTATCAATTGGTTAGGTAATTTTACTAGTAAAATATTTTTTAAAATACAAGAAAAGATGACTAAAGAAAAAAATTACAAAGAAACATCATACCTAAGATCAGTACTCATCTGATATAAATTCAGATTTTGTTTAGTTTTTTTAATAAAGATTACTCTAAAAAGAATAAAATTCAAAGGCCTACAAGAAGTAAACGACAAACATAAAGGATTAAGCTAGACATATAAGAAATATAATAGGGTTATTATGTGTTATAATACTTAATATAATGGAATATATTAAGTAGTGTGGAGAAAATTTGCTGGTGGCCTGGATATAGGGTGTGATAAAAAGAGAGGAGTCATAAAGGTCTGCAAGACTTAGGTCTGAACAAATAATTAAATAGAGTAAATATACAGTGAGACAGAAAACACAGAACAGATTTAGGGACAGAGAAAAATCAAGTTTGATTTGGGATATGTTAAATTTGAGATGCCTATAAGAGCTTCAAGTTGAGAGATTGGGTAGGCAGGAGAATTCATGTCTCAGTGAAGTGAAGTGGTTAGGACTAGAAATAAAAATAAGTTAGCCATCAACTTCGAGATGTGATTTAAAGTCATAAGGTTGGATAAGAGCACCTAAAGAGTTTATATTGTTAGACAAAAGATTTAAAAACTGAGCCCAGAGGCATTCAGATCTTTAAACGTCTTCGTGATGAGGGGGAAACAGCAAAGTAGTCTCAGAAGGCCAAGTGAAGGAAAGAGCAAAAAGAGAAACAGCAACAAAGTGTGTTTAATCCAACTGATGAGTCTCAAAAGATAATGACTCAGAATTCTTCATTATCTTTAGCATGTGGGGAGTCACTGGAAAGCTTGACAGGGTTGTTTTACTGAAGTGGCTTGGTTAGAAAACAAAACCTGATTGAAGTGAATGCAACAAATAATGAGTAAATAGGAACTAAACAACATAATTATAGAAACTTATTGAGATCATTTTTCTGTAAGAGGGCTTAACGCTGGAGGAAGATATGAAATCCAGAGAGAGTTTTAAAATGTGTAAAGTATGAGTTGTCATGACATTTTTGTAAATGGTTAGGAATAATCAAATGGGAAGAAAAATTGCTAAGATGAAAATGCGGCAGAAAATCCCATGAGTGAGGGAAAAGAGGTGGATGCAGAATAGACAAGAGTGTGAACATGCCCCCACCCACCCCCCATAACTGGGGAAGGTGGAGTACGGGGTTACAGGTGCATGTAAGTCTGTAGAATTTGTGGTGGGAGAAATATAAGCACGTCTTTGCTTGCTTCTACTTTCGTAAAGAAAGAAGAAGAAGGGTATTCATCAGACCCTGAGGAAGAAAGGGGGATATAGGGGTCCTAAACAGCTAGGGAAAGATTAAAATAGCTGATTCAGAGACTTCAGGATAGATTTGGCTAGCAAACTAGTAGGATTGCTGGGCAGCATTGAAGGATATTTATAGTTTCAAGTCATCAATTTGAAGTTATCTCAGGAAGCATGGCTGTGGGGGGTGTGTGTGTGTATGTGTGTGTGTGTGTGTATGTGTGTGTGTGTGTTGGTAAATTGTTTTTACTTTTATTTATTTATTTAGCTTTTTATTTATTTTAATTGTCTGAATTGTATTTATTATGTACATCATGTTTTGAAATATATATACATAGGATGGTTAAATCTAGCTAATTAACAAATACATTATCTCACATAATTATCATTTTTGTGTTAAGAACACTTAACATTTGTTCTTAGCATTTTTCAAGAATATAGGCTGTGTGTGGTGGCTCACGCCTATAATCCTGACACTTTGGGAGGCCGAGGAAGGGAAAATCACCTGAGCCCAAGAGTTCAAGACCATCCTAGCTGACTTAGTGAGACCCCCATCTCTACAAAAAATTTAAAAAGAAATTAGCTGTGCATGGTGGTGTGAGCATGTGGTCCCAGCTACTCTACAGGCTGAGGTGGGTGGATCCCATGGGCCAGGAGGTCAAGGCTGCAGTAGAGCCATGATTCCTCCACTGCACTCCAGCCTGGGCAACAGAGGGAGAACTTGCCTCAAAACAAAAACAAAAACAAAAAAACAAAAAACACAATATATCATCATTAATAATAATCTCTTTATGCAGAATTTTAGGCTCATCAAGGCAAGGGTAGAGTTTGTGTAGACTTGGGTTGGAATTTTGCCAGTCCAGAATGTTTGCGTAAAGTAGATAACAGCAGGTGAGTTGAGGACATATGAAAGGGAAGCACTCTCATAATGGAAAACAATATTTAAGGCTGATAAGAAAAGAGGGAAGCACGATGAGGCTCACGGACAGGGAAAAACTGGGGGCTCCAAAAATTGAAGACTGGACAGATAAGTGTATTTTAGAACAAAAAAAGGAATACTTTTGTTATAACTTCTAAAAATAATGAAGATCTTTTTATCAACTGTATTGAGATTTAATTTACATCACAACAAATTCATTATTTTAAAGTATACAGTCCAGTGATTTTTTAGGATAGATTTGTGCAACCATCACCATTGTCTAATTTTAGAACATTTTCATCACCTCAAAAGAAACCCTGTGGGTATTAACAGTCATTATCCACTCATTCTTTCCTCATTCCCTGACAAAGATGAATCTAATTTCTGTCTCTATGGAGCTTTTTATTCTGCATATTTTATACAAATAAATACAATATATGGCCTTCATGGTTCATCTATGTTATAGTACATATTAATACTTCACTCCTTTTTATGGATCAATAATATTCCATAGTATGAATATACCACTATTTCTTTTTGCATTTATCACTTTTGCATATACCACTATTTCTTTTTGCATTTATTAAAAGAGCAAAAGCTTGTGCTTCAAATGATCCCTTCAAGACACAGAAAGATAACTCACAGGGATAAATTTAACAAATTAACAAGAGAAGTGTAAGATTTGTATATGGTACCTACAAAACATCACTAAAAGAAATTAAGAAAGACCTAAATAAATGGAAGATTTATTTTTATAGGAGACATTTGCAAATCACATATTTAATAATAAACTTGTAACTACAATATATTATGAATGTATGCAACTCAACAATGAAAAGACAAAATTTTAAATGGGAAAAGTTTTGAATAGACATTTTCCAATAATGCTATAGAAATGGCCAATAACACATGAGAAGATGCTTCACACATTAATTGTTAGGGAAAAACAAATAAAAAGCATAATTAGAAACCATTTCATACTCACTAGAATGGAAATAATAAAAAAAGATGGACAATAACAAATGTTGGCAAGGATGTGGAGAAATCAGAACCATCATAGATTGCTGGTGGAAAATCCAAAATATTTCAGCCACTTTGCAATTTGCAAAGCAGTTTAGCAATTCTTCACAATATTAACATAAAGTTACTATATGACTCAGCAATTTCACTTCTAGTTATTTACACAAGATAATTGAAAATACATATATACATAAAAATGTATTAATATATATTTATAACAGCTTTATTTATAATAGTCAAAAACGAAACCAATACAAAAGAAAAGCAGAAACAACTTAAAGGTCCTTCAGCTGATAAATGCAAAAAGAGATAGTGGTATATTCATACTATAGAATATTATTGATCCATAAAAAGGAATGAAGTATTAATATGTACTATAATATAGATGAACCATGGAGACACGACCGTGCCCGGCCGAGTCTTAAGATTTTAACTCCTACATTTACATCTATGTGTATTTCTAGTTAAATTTTGTGTATGATTTGAAATTGGGGGTTTAATTCATTCATTTACATGAGGATATACAGTTGTCCCAGGACTATTTGTTGAAAAGGATATTAAATGGGCCAGGCATGGTGGCTCACGCCTATAATCCCAGCACTTTGGGTGGCCAAGGCAGGTGGATCACCTGAGGTCAGGAGTTCCAGACCAGCCTGGCCCACATGGTGAAACCCCGTCACTACTAAAAATATAGAAAAAATTAGCCGGGCGTGGTGGCGGGCGCCTGTAGTCCCAGCTACTCGGGAGGCTGAGGCAGGAGAATGGCGTGAACCCGGGAGGCGGAGCTTGCGGTGAGCCGAGATAGCGCCACTGCACTTCAGCCTGGGCAACAGAGCGACTCCGTCTCAAAAAAAAAAAAAAAAAGGAAGCAGCCAGTAAGAGAAAAAATATTACAGGTTAGAAATCTGAAGACCCATCTTATACAATGACAAAATATATTACAAAATTTCCAACTGGAAAAACATAAAAGTCAGTCCATGTTACCAACAGCTCTAGGAAAAATAATTGGAAAAAGAAAACTATTAGTGAGTGTAGATAGCTTTGCTGCTTTTGGCATGGTAATATGATATAGAGATGAGCTCAAGAAAATATTGACACTTTCTCAAAGCGACGAATAAGTCTCTCAAAAGGCTGGCAAAAACAACGAATGATGGACCCTAAAAAGTAGAAGATAAGGTTGAAAAAGGCTTTGAGCAACAAAGTTCTATTAAGGCTTCTTTAATCCCATTTAGGTCTGTGGTAAATATCTGATACAGGGTTTACCTTCTCACTTAAGACTATTTCTGTCTACATGATCTACTTGTGGTTGCCATTAAGTAGTGAGAGCAAGAAAGTAATAGGGGCAACCAACATTAAAAATAAAGCAGGCTTGAAAAGTATGTTCAGGAGACAAGTCTGGGTGAGTTACCAGTACCTGAAACTGACTACTAGGAAACAGGTTATTATCTATCAAGAGTTTTAAGGTATATTATATTGCCAAAGAAACAAGAAGTCTGACCCCCAAAAATGTCTTTAATTGTTTAAGGTGTAAATAAACCTTGGGCTTCCAAGTTTGCACCAGCAGGAACCAGGGTGTAAAAGCTGTACTATCCCCTAAGCAAATTACATTCTCAACACTCACCACTGATGTGACCATGAGGACTAATAAGCAAGAAATAACTACTCAGAGGACAATGTTGGAGCCACTGAGAACATTAACGTTTCTCTTTGAGACAATATTCATGCTAATCAAATAATTTCCTTCATTGCCAGGGTAAGATTCTTTATAACACCTGTCCTACAAAATACTATCATTCTTTTCCTCATCTTTACAATTTCAGTGTTTTCCCATCCTCACCTTTCCTGTTTATTTCTGCATGGATATCTTTTCCCCAGTCCACTGCTGTATATTGAGTTTAAAGGTATAGAAAACTTGTCTTTTCAGTTTAGAAATATTGAGACCGGAAGTAGCCATTAAACCTTGACCTAACAGTGAGGACCATGCATCAAACAGAGATTCTGCACATTGGGCTGCATATTGCTTTCTGCTTCCCTCAAAGTGTGCTGTGGCCATTTGAATGATATAAAGCCAATGGGATGTAAGCAAAAGTGGTATGTGTCACTTACTGGCCTAGCCCATACAAGGTTCCTCATATGCTTGTTTTTGTTGCTGGCTGAGATACTGATGCCCAGAGCAACCTTGAAGTCAAGCATTGAATGTAAAGAAGTTGAAATATCCTACTGACTGCATGCAATAACCTCCCTGCCTACCTGGTATAGCCCTGAGATGTTATGTTTGTGACAATTAACTTTCAATTTCTTTCTTCCCTTGCATTTTATATTTGTTTGTAATAGTAGTATAGACTACCAAATATCTTAGACTTCAACTACTTTAAACAGCTCCAAATATAAAACCATTTGTCTCCAAAAGCCAAAATATTTTACTATATTACAGTTTGATTAAAGAAAGAAAAAAAATAAAATTAAGAAAACCTTGTATATTTTACTATATATTAACTTCAACACAAATATCTACCATATCAAGAAGGATTGTAGGACTTTCATATTAATGTCTAGACTTTTTTCATTATTTTGCAGACTATAGGAAGACAATGTAATTTTTTTCTTTTACTTTAAATGGTAATTTACTTTAATAGATCTCTAAACTATTTTATTATTGTTTAGACAGTTTTATATTATAAGCTAAATTCCACAGGATTGGAGAATATTTATGTGTGTGTTTTTTTTGTTTACATTCTAATTCTCCTATTTGATAAAGAAATATAATATGATATGTCTTTAAATGGTTAGTTTTGGGCATGCTATTATCTTGGCTACAATTCTTTCTCTTTGGAATATCCAAGCTAAGCTATTTCACTGGTCTGTTAAATGACATTTATGACTTTGAAAGATTTCTTATGCCTAATAGCATGTGCCTTGATAACCATCATGGATATTCCTTTTTCCATGGCCTTATATTCTGAGGGAACAGTAATTAAAATTATAAAATCACAGGAGAAAGTTCCAAAAGATAGATCCAAGTTGACTTTTTTAAACCACTTTTCAACTCATCTAAGCATCCTAAGTCTGTGAAGCCTTTCAAGACAGAAGATGAATTTTTAAATCAATAACACCCTACAGTGATTTTTTTCTTCTGCATTTTTATTCTATTTCCCATATACAAGAAGAGATGTAAGCTGCCCTTCATGAAATAATCCTGCTTATAAATGAAGAAACTATGTGTTATAGTTAAGAAATTTTACCATGTGAAAGAAATGTCTAAAGTAAGCAAAAAAGTATAGAAAAGTGAAAACATGAACTCTTCTGTGGCATACATATTTACTTTCTTTGTGGTCTATTACATTTTGTTCCCTTTTTTACCAATCCTTTTCGGCTGTAATTGTGCAGAGTAAGACTGACAAATATCGGCTGAGAATATTGCCAGGTAGATAAATATCCTAATATCTGCCTATTAGGAGGCACAGAATCACAGAGAGAAAATGGCTTTTTAATGGCACAATGCAATATAAACCCAACACATTGGAAGTTAAAAGTGATGGCCTCTCACTTCCTTGGATAATATCATTGTTCAGAAATTTCTCCTCAAAAGAACTAGTTGCCACCAGAAGAAATATTTTAATGCAATCAAGTAAGCCATATATATATTATAGATATTAAAAATTCATAAAATTCATAGTGTACTCTTATCACATAAGATATTAAGATATTTATCACAATGAATTCTACAGGCTTGAGCAAAGGCCTATTTTTATATGCATTAGAAATATGATCTTTAATCACATTCAAAGTATTTTACGGCAAATTTCAGTTATGTGACTATGACACAAATTAACTTTTCTGCATTTCATCCATATGTTTGAGTTCTTTCTAGATGCCTCGATTCCAAGAAGATATTTACAAAATGCCTTAAATACTGATTAAGCTGAATTTGTTAAAGGTTATCTCCTCCACACACTAATCTCACTGGATTATTAATGGACCTGATTTCTTTTAAACCTGGTTAATAAATTGCATCATAGTTGTGTTCTAAATGTTGATTTTTACATAAATTTCACTTGTTATTAATTTTAAACACTTTCTCCAAAGCAGTACTTTAGGCTACAAAATTAGATTTATAAAGGTAAGTTGTTTCTTGAAAACTATGAACCATTGAAAGGAAAAGAATAAAACTAACTGATGTTCTACACCCTTCTCCCATAAATTCATCAAGAAGCATCAAAAATTCCCTAGATGATTTTGAAGTTATTGAACATCATTAGGAAATGAAAGAGTGAGTGTGCTTTTACGTGGTATTTAATTTAAATGGGAGACAAAGTTTCTGATTTAATCTAATCAGTATTTCCTTCTGATTGCACCATTGTGGCAGAAAACTAAATTAGGGTAGAATTAAACTTTTGAAATTAATGTTTTCAGCAGAAACAGTAAGAGAGCATTGGAAAGAATGAAAGGAATAATGGGGTAAAGAAGCATGGCAGAAATAAAAAGTAAGGAAGTGAAAAAGAAAGGAAGAATCAGAAGAAGGTTCAAGATGAATAGTTATTGTGCATATTCTTTGCTGTAGATATAGCAGTTAATGCTCTTATATAAGCAATCTCAGTTAATCTTAGAGCAGCAACCTGAAGAAGGCAGGTGTTTACAATCCTGTTCTATAAATGGCTGTACTGGGGCAACTGTAATAGAATAAAAGCCCTTTTATGCAAAAAAACTCATAAAGTTTTACTGTTGATAGAAGTCAGTTTAATCTGAGACTCATGAAAATACAGTAGAAACAATATGTGCATGCATTAAACACTTAATTTAACTGAAAATATTAGACTACATTCAATATTGGAAAAAAAGGCTTTTTGGCATGGGTTGCTGATTTCCTCAAGATCTGTCTCACAAAGACAACTAGAACACAGTGTTATGATTTCTAGGTTTTGTTCATTTGTTTGTTTGCTAAAATGAAGTGAGAAATTAAAGATGTTTGTCAAGCATTCCAAATTCAGAATCCTAGGTTTTTATTTATCTCAAATCTTTTGAATTCTTTGGTTATACTAATTCACAATCAATTTTTAGAGATGCCTTTATGATGCCTTCCAAAACATTAATTATTTTAATACAAATAGAATAACTATTTTTTTCACAGTAATAACAAACCAGTTTATACAAAGTTTAATTAAATTATCCAATTACATGGTTTATGATATATGGGAAAAAAGATCCTTGGTCTTTATATGGCTAAATTTGTGACATTTTAGAGAGAAGTATAATGTTGGAGTATTTAGCATGCAAGAGGCAACAGTAAATGGAGAGAAGGATGGTAGAAGTTGGTCATGAGCCTTTCAATTGTAATAATAGCTATTATTATTCACTTAACGAGTGTTGTCCTGTACACATACTGTCTCTGATTGCCACAACCCTATGGGATAGGTTTTATTACACACACTTAAAAGATGTAGAGACCAAGTCAAAATACTCTTTCCAGATTGTTATCAACCAGCATAGAATGCATAGTTAACTGCTCAAAGACATGAGGATGGAAGCTCATTTCAGTCTGATTCCAAAGCTCTTAACTACTACCAGTAAGCAAGGAAAATGAGGTGACTTTCAACGTTTCGGGTATGCTCAGTCTAAGGACCATGAAATCCTCCTCTCAGATTCCCCACTGCAGGAAGTAAGTGATTGCTGGTCCAACCTGCAGTGCTCTGAAATCCATCTCATTTGAACCAAAGCCATGGTTTTTTAAGCGCTCCAACCAGCCAACAAGACTGAGGAGGACACTGAGGATACTAAGGCAGGATTATTGCTGGGAAATGAAGGACTCCACTAAGGAATCTAAGAGAAGATTTTGACTATGCTTTAGCTCCCCATCAGACTTCTTCAAACATTCTTAGAACTGCAGTTTACTCTACAGTTTCTTTCTTCCTTCCCTCTTTCCCTCCTTCCTGCCTTCCTCACTTCTCTCTTGCCTTCTTGCTTTCCTCCTCTCCTTCACAGGGGTCAAATGTTATTGCAAGCTCATGATTTTCACAGGCTCCACCAAGTCTCTTCCCTTTTCTCTGTAGTATTTTTTTTTCCAATAAATCTTTTGCATAGCAATTCCTTCCTGGATATTGTTTGTTGGAGAATTCAGACTAATAGATTAGAGAACCCTTATAACTGTGAAGAAATAGTAGAAGGTTGCTGCATGGATGTTCCAAGGTACCTACTTATGAAGGAAAACAGTGTTTCACTGTTTGACATGGCCTTCTTTAGGAAGACCACCTCTAATATACTCACATAAGTTAATTAATCTAAAGACTAGCATACACTATACATATGTTTTGATTTTGATTCTCAGTAAGTCCTTAGTTACATCTATCAAGTTAGTCTAGCTGATTGTAATGTATCTTGTATTTTTCAATCCTACTCTTTACAGTTGAAATACATATTCTGGGCTTATTTTACAAGTTGGATGTACTGTACAAGGTTGCTGTAAGCCGAGATTGTGCCATTGCACTCCAGCCTGGGCAACAATTAGATAAAATGGGCAAGAATTAGATAAAATGATTGATAGATAAGATGTTCCTTGAAAGTATTTTAAAACAATCATATAAATATTAGTTCACCTGAATTCCTTTATTACTTGAAGAAGCATTCAATACCTGTAGTCTTCATTAAAATGTAAATAAATATACTTACCAGTAGCAAAAGTATTATTGGAGGAAAATGAATGCTCTTTTAAGTGGTGAAAGAGGTAAAGAATAAAAAGGTAATAAAAGTCCCTTATATACAGCTCTAAGTTTTGTAAATTATTCTCCAAAGCACAAAATACATCTTGTCTTAAATATACATACTGGGAGAGGCTGGGCGCAGTGGCTCGTGCCTGTAATCCCAGCAACTTTGGGAGGCTGAGATGGGTGGATCGCCTGAGGTCGGGAGTTCAAGACCAGCCTGACCAACATGGAGTAACTCCATCTCTACTAAAAATACAAAATTAGCCAGGCATCATGGCGGTCACCTGTAATCCCAGCTACTCAGGAGGCTGAGGCAGGAGAATCACTTGAACCCAGGAGGTGAAGGTTGCAGTAAGCTGAGATTGTGCCATTGCACTCCAGCCTGGGCAACAAGAGTGAAACTCCATCTGAAAAAACATTTTATATATATATATATATATATACATATATATATATATATATATATATATATATATATATATATATGTACTGGGGGAAGATGGGGTTGGGGTAGCATGGTGTGGAAGACCAGGACTTGTGAAGTTACATATTTTGGTGAAAGGACCTGATTTGCCTGTGAAGCTATGGGAGTCTCAGTACCCTGATTTCCTCATTTAAAAATCTGAAATAATAAAATTACTTCAAACTTTTGTTATAATACTTAAATAATCCACATTTCTACATTATTAAAATGATGCTTGTCATATTGTAGGTGCTGCATAATCTTATTTCCAGTTGCTTGCTCAGGTTAGTGAATAAAGAAAAAGAGCTGCATCTCAGTTACACAGACAATAATAAAGATGATGATAGCTGATATTTAATATCCATCTTCTGCATGCTCTAAGAGAAATGCTTTATAATTGCCATTTTATTTACTAAAAAAATTGTATAGGATTAGCATTATTTGCTTGATTTTACAGATGAAAAATCTGAGTGTCATAAAAATGAAGTTCAGGGTCAATCTGCAAATAAGCAGGGAAACAAATGCAACTTGGTGTGTCTGGCTTTTGACACCTATATTTATAATCCTAACGATATATTTTATAGGAGACTGAGGCATGCTTAGGAGAAGGTATGGATGATGCCATAACCCTGCTATTACTAGAAGTCCTGGAAAAAGAGAGTAATAATGGGGCATGCTCTCTCTCTACGGGAGCACTCATAAACTGCCCTCCAGCTACCACAAAACCAAGGAGATGGTCCTCTCTACAGGTACAGAGTCAATAAAAGGTTTCCTTTCTGTCACCAAACCCACAGTCATCTTACACTTGGCCTTCGAGGAAGTGATATATAATTTTAGTTCATGCCTGTACCGTAGGCCTTCATAGTGTTGTCTCTCTACTTGTTCATAGTGAAAACCGTCAAAGAATCAAAATTTCATCTTTAGAGCTAAAGCAGATAGCCTGGAGGCAAGACATTATGCAATACTTATATCCAGGTGTGTTTAGTTACTCAACAAGTGCGAAGGGTAGGTCGCCTAAAAGTGAGAAGAGAAATTGTTAACTCAGAAGAAAAAAAAAAAGAGAGAGAAATATGACTTGCAGAAGCTAATGTTAAGCTTGTCTTAGCCTAATTTTATTTGTGTTTACCTGAAACTATGCCCCTACCTGGAGATCAGAGAGATTGGTAAAATAATTTTCATTTAATACCATTTTCACCAACAAAGCTAGAGCCATTATTTACTTATATACTTCTGAAACAACACAGGGATTTTTTTTGAGGTTTTGCCTGTTGTGATGCTGGTGGTGGTTATATTTACAAAGAATAGTTAAAATATAGTATCTTTATTTTTATTATCATTATTTTTAAATAGGGTGATGATATGGCAATGAATATGTATGTCTTCATATTAAATTATGGCATGAGGTGCTTTTTAATTTTCTATATCATTTCATGTTTGTAACAACATTTACGTAAGTATTATTCTTATAACACAGACAAAAATTAAAGGTAAGAGAAGTAAAGGAATTTTGACAAGAAATTAGCAGACAGAACTAAGGCCAGCTTTTTTTTTTTTTTTTAAACAATAAAGGCCATGTACTTTCCACTAAACTACAGTAGATTTAGGCTTTAGAATGTCATGTTGTTGTTGTTGTTTTTCTGTTTGCAAATACTCCAAAGACACAAAGAATTTGAAGTTAATTTTATATGTGCCGTGTTTTTGCTTTGTTTATTGGGAAGTCCATAGTAGTGTTTTTCAAATTATACGTTGAAATCCCTTAATACATTATGAAATCTATTTAGCAGTTGAAGACCATTTTTTTGAGATTGATAGAGCTTAAATTATGTACTAATAAGACTTTTGATTTTCCAGTGTTGTATAACAAGCTACTTTAAAATTTAGTGATTAAAAAATTCATTAGTGTTTTATTGATTTTGTGAGTCCAGAATCTTCAGACAGAAAGCCTTGGGGAACAATTTTTTCTGCTTCAGGTAATCTGGGGCTGGGGTGCCTCACATGGCGGATGAATGACTGGGTTTAGAATAGCTGGGAACTGGTCAGGTCTCTCTCTCTCTCTGCCTCACTTCCCTCTCTCTGCCTCACTACCCTCTCTCTCCTTCACTCTCTTTTATCTTCTCTCTCTCTCTCTCTCTCTTTCTTCCTCCCTGTTCACATGGACTCTTCATATAGTCAGCTTGGGCTTCCTCACAGTTTGGTGGCCTTGGGAAATGTGGCAGCCAAGGGCATCAAGGGCAAATGTTCCAAGAGCCATGAAACAGAAAAAGCTAGTCTCTCAAGGCCTGGGCCAGAAAAATGGCACCATATCACTTCAACAATATTCCATTGTTCAGAGCAGACACAGAGCCAACCAAGATTCACAGAGAGAAGATATAGAGCTTATGTCTCTAGGAATGGAATTCTAGGAAGAATGTCTAAAAAATATGCAGACATCTTTGATCTGCCAAAAAACTAAGTACTGTTTCATAAAACTTTTGTTTCTGTTACACAAATATGAATATATACTTGTTTAAGTTATAAAATATATACTTTCGGTGAGCAAAGTTCAAAATATTGTGAAAACTACTATAGTTCCATGTGCACATTAATTGAATTTGGTGGTCATGTTCAATTTTACTTTATTCCCAAAATACACAACTTAATTTGATTTACTCTATTCAATTTTTATTCATTGTATAAAATAAACCAAATATTTAATATGCCCAATGTTGTATATAGTATCCAGTTTATATGTTAAAATTTCTAGATGTGAAATAAGGCAATAATTGCCATTCTGAGCACATTTATTTCATAATATTTTCAAATTCCATATTCACTCCAAATATTATCTGTAATCATGAGTTTGAGAGGAATAAAATATTGCAGTTTGTATTTTTTCTAACAAATGTGAAAAGTAATGGATAAGTAACTACAGCATGATAACAAAATGATATGTATAAAATAATCAATGATGTAATTTGTGAAACAATTATTCTAATAAGTATTACAATTTATTTGTAGATCCTTCTGATATAGATACTAATTATATACAATTTATGAAGAATTATAATCTGAAGAAGTGTAATGCTCAGATCTCGCAGCTGATTGGAAGACTTGAAATCCAACACAACTATTTGTAACACCAATAACATATTCATAAACACTATGCCATTCTGTTTCCTGAAGCTTTTCTGAATTTCAGACCAGCAAAATAATTCTTCATACCATCTTTCTATTTGACCATAAAGATAAAGCATATAAAATGTTGTAGATGCTACTAAACCATTAGTTGGATTTATCAAATTCTTAAGTGTGTTAATAAGGCATTATCAGGTTGTTTACAATGCTCTTAGAGGAATAAAAGAAAATCTCCTAAAAATAAGAGGACATTACAATGATCATTTAATCATCTTTCTTCACATTAAAAAAGTCTCAGAAATTAAATCTTACCAGTATTATTTTAAATATTCAGAAAGAAAAATGCCATGAATCAAAGTAATCCATTATTTCAGCCAATTGTATTAGAAATGCACTTCTTGTATCTACTTTTATTTACTTTATTTCCATAGTTTGTATTTTAACTCTAAGCTTAGTTGGGGCAGGGGGAAAGTAACAATCAATTTATAGATAATACTCTTTCACACATTATTAATAAGTTTTTATTACTGGGGAATGATTTTTACCAAGATATGTTAGGAGCCACTTAAAAGGTATTAAATGTTTAGAGTAAAAAAGTAAAAATGAATAAACATATAAACAAACAGATGCATGAAAAAATATTTTAACAAATAGTTAATGTCAGTATTCTTCATGGCATTTTATATGAACTGGAAGCTTATGGAACCAGACGCTGTGACAGTAACTTGGAACAATCTATAGGTGGGACATACATAAATTAGATGAAAGGTAGCTAAGTTATTGACAAGGGTTTGCCCTGCCTTTTAAATTATGTTTATCCTTCCATTAGTTTTCCACCACTGTGTAATAAATTATCACAAAAATAGCGGCCTAAAACAACATCTATTTATGATCTCACAGTTTTCATAGGTCAGGTGTGTAGTACAGGTTATGTGGGTCCTCTGTTAAGGTCTTGCCAGACTGAAATGGAGGTGTCAGCCAGGGTAGCAATTCTCATTTCAGGCTCAGGGTCCTCTTCCAAACTCACTAAATTCATCTTGGCACAATGCATCTTCTTGCAGCTGTATTCTTGCTACCTGCTGGTCTATGATCACACTTAGATGCTACCAGCCACCCACGTTTTCTTGCCACCTGGCTCCCATAGGCTGTCTGTAGCACAGCTACTGTGTTCTTCTAGATTAGCTAGAGTGAGTCTTTTTGCCACTCTCTGCTCTACTAAGGGTGAAGTCATATATTTGTAATATAATCACGACAGTGACTATCTCATCATATTCACAGGTTCTATCCTTACTGAAGGGTGGCAGGTTATACAATGTATCTACGTAGAGGAGGAGAGTGGAAACCTGGAAATATTAGAATTATCTCTATTCCAACTGTTTTACTATATGATATATAAATGAAAAATAAACATTTACTAATTATTGTGCTACTGCTTTAACATTTATATATCTGTTTATAGTATGAATGTGTCATTTGATAGTCATCGTGGGTGTAAAGTCAAATAAAATATATTTCATATTTTCCTAAAGCATTACACTCTTGTGATGAAGAGTGATAACTAAATCAGCAACTATCCCGGCAGTTGTTATGGTTGAGTTAAAGGTGCATTGAGATCACAAAGGAAGGTAATATAATTCAGAGAGGAGGGCAGGAGGTCATTGTAAATTAATATTTGAATTAAGTTTTAAAGGATGTGAGAAACTTGCAGAATGAATAAATGAAATAGAAGCATTCCAAGGAGAGGAAAAATTGTGTAAGGAGAAAAACAAGAAATAATATATGACATAGTTAAGGAGTATCAACAGTTTGATATACATTGAGGTAAGGGTGCCTACAATGTGAATGTAGCCTTAGCCGTAATCTCAATATTAATAAGATCTATATTAATTTAATTACAGCTACGATAAACTATATTGAGTTAATTAGAGCTGGATCACTGATGTCAGAGTGAATTATGTTTTAACTAATATTGGTGGCTGAATTCAACATCTTATGCAGCAGTAGACAACTTTGATAGTTCCAAGAACAATTTTTTAAAATTTATGTAAAGCTTACTTATAAGGCATAAGATAGTTTTTCCTCCAAACATTTATTATAATAATTCTCGTACTATATGGTAATCTTTTGAAAAGAATAAAAATTTCAAATATTATTATAATAGGTAAAAGAACTAACAAATGTAGGTTGCATATATATGATGTTATAGACACCTAATATTAATCATGATGTCTAACATTCAAACTAAAGTGTTAGATCCAGAAAGAGGCAAACAAATAAATGAATGAATGAGTGAATGAATGAATAAAATATGAGCACCCTCTCCTATGTAGTGATCAGGAAACTGCCATTGTCTCCAAAAGGATACATAATTTTAAATATTTTACATCATCATAAAGAAGTTCCTTTTGTCATTTTTGTTTTCCCAATTAATTCTCATTTATCTAACTTTCAATGTTTTTTAATCTTCTAAAATGACATAGTTTAAATTTAGATAAAGTCTTAAAGTCAAAATCAGAAAAGTCTTAAATAAGTGTCTATGATATTATCAAGACAAAATATAAGGAGTGTTTCTTCTTTGTTCCATAGATAAGGCAAGACAGTATATCACTATGGCTAAAAGCAGGAATGCTGGAGGCAGGCTGATTGGGTTTGGATTCTTCCTCTGTTTCTTAGTAGCTGTGTGGCCATGAGATAATTACTTAATATCTCTGTTAACTGAAAATAATAATACTATCTAACTCTTAAGGTGGCTGTAAGTAATAAATTAGTTAATATACGCAAAATGGTTAGAACTCTGCAGAGCTCGGAAAGTTTTAGCTGTTTTCTATCAAGGAAACCAGGGTTGTGTTGAGATGAACTGAAGGAAAACACAGGAGCTGGGGGCTGTTATTGAATTAGGTGGAAGCTCCCCTCTCAAGCCCTGTTAAGTTTTCCAGACTCAGATATAGTGCAGAATATGGCTGTCCTCCAGAGAAGAGAAGTGTCACCAGCTGTTTGTGGTCAATAGCTAAATATTCTATGCTGCCATTGTGGTATACCAGGGCCCTAAGGTGACACAGCCACTGAAGGGCTGGGTCTTGAAACTAGTAACCCAATGAATATTGGGAAAGGGTCCTGATGGTTTACAATATCATTTATTAAAATAGCTTCAGTATATTCATTTGCCATGTGTGTGTGTAGTTTAGCAGTAAATTTTATGTGATGTTATAATCAACCAGCCAATTCAAATTAGCAGTAAAGAAGAGAAAAATCATAAGAGATAAAAGAACGATTGATGTAAAACATGACATCTTTTTCACATCAGGTTAAATTCATAATCCATAGTTTAGAATCCCCTTTGGCCAGTGACAATGATAAACCTCTTCATCAGAGCTTTTAACCCTACCTCTGGTCAGTGCTCTAAAGCCTGCTAAGGATGAACAATTGCTTCACAAACACAGTTGCCCTGAGAGGCATTATTTAGCCTGTCTCTCTAATGGAAATATATAGTAACTTAAGAAAGGGAAGAGTGCTAGGAAGTGCATGAAATGCACTTGGCAGTGAAATGTGGCCTTGACCATCACGCGTTGCCCTGCCTCCAAAAAGCTGCCCTTTGTTTTACAAGCTTATAGTAGGGGACTATCCAGTGCTTTCTCAATGACAGACAATATTTCACAAGACTGTGACACCTTTTCTGGCCTCTGCATACATCTCCCAAAGCAATTAAAATTTTCGAAATAGTAGCTTTAAAAAAAAGCAAATAAATACTTTAAAAAAACCAATGAAGAGGATTAGTGTGAGCCATATCCTCTTTTTTCATATTTACATTCAGAATTTTAATGGCACTTGACTCTGAAATCATTCCAGTAAAGCGGAAAATTAATATTTTAATATGTCTACCACTTCAGCAAGTAGAAATAAGTAAAGTGGAATAAGTAGTAGAGAAGAAAATGTTTTAGTATTAACTATATTTATGAATATTTATCACCCCTACCCATCAAATATCTGCATTTCAGCATGCCCATTCACTTCTATATACAGTAAATCACTGTGGAACACACACTACCAATTGTTTTACATTTTATAGAAAAGAGGGTGACAATTTCCTTTTAATATTCTTTTGATTAGATTTTGTCATAATTTTTTACTGAGTGAATCCAAAAGACTGAAACATAGCTAATAAAAAAAACCATTATCCAAGAGTTCTTTCATGGAATGACATAATTTCTTATCAGTTTTTCTTCATCTAGAGGGGAAATGACAGAGAAACAGGAAGAAATAAAAAGAGCATAAAATGACTGCTGTCTCTGATACTGTCTGGAAATCTGTTTTGCTTTAGAGTCAAGCGTTGTAAATTTTTGACCCATATGACTGTGTTGTGTTCATTCTGTGTATTCATTTGTTTATTTTTATGAGTAACAGTCTGTCCAAGTGATGCTTTAAAACAAATAAGCTATTAAAATTAGTGAAAACAAACAAATTATTACTATTAAATGAATTTTTGGAGTATACAAATGGAATTAGATTTTTAAAACCATATATACAATTATTATTATAGCATCATATCATTATCATTTATCTTTTTATCTGACTTTATAGACTACTTTATTCTAGATTTTAGTATCTTTCAAAAATATATTCCAAACGTCCCCACTACCGCTTCGCATTTATATATACACATACATACACTTACATGCACTTACATATAGTTGAACACCCCCTACACACACACACACACACACACACACACACACACACACACACACACGTTTGTAGGTAAAGCAAAACTATCTGTATAATTCATCTTTAAAACACAAGGTACCAAAATTGCTATATTTAGCTTAATTCCAGAACTTTACTTTTTTTTGAAAATGGATAAATGTTTCATTTACTATGAAGACAAGAAAATAGGTCCCGGAGACTACTATAGATAGGAAATAAACATTCTTCAATATGCCCAAATACGAAGATAATTTTTTACCAAAATTATTGCTCATAAAAAGCAGAGTTATTTTACATCCTTAAAATATTTTCTTATCAAAGGACGCCCTCTCAATTACTGTATTCTGAATAGCAATGTTTTTGGGGGGAAGACACAACAGACTGAAATTATCTCAACTAATGATAGTTTGAATTTCATGTAAGTAATAGAATTTTAAAAAGAAGAAAATTTTAACAGAGATTTAACAGTTATTTTTAGGGGAATTAATTCACTGTTGTAAGTTTGAGGTATTTTAATAATGAAGCCTTTTAAAGATCAACTTAGAAATGGATAACAGAAGCAGTGAATGACATTGAAAAACCATAAATATAGATCCTTGGAACAAAAAAACAAAAATGAAAGAAAAGAAATTGCGCTTATGCTATGTGAATGATATTCTGTGACTTGGGATAAAATTCCTGTTGTTTCAAAAAAATGTTGTATCTTACTTATTTAGATGGTAATAAAAATGAAGCTGGGAGTTATTGGACTCAATATATGCTTCTAGGGGTAATGAGGAAAGTGATGCTGAAAGTGAATGTGATAGTTAAAAAAGTTACTTGGTGAATTGTAAGACTGATAGAAGTAACTTTTAAAAACTAATTCTTTTATATATTTAATGTTAAGTGCTTATGTAAGTAAGTTAAATACTATCAATAGATACTTACATTTCTAATGGTATTTATTGAGTATGTTACTGTTTATATATTCTTGCTAGAATAAATGTATGTATGGTTGGTTAGTTTCAATTAGAAAATCAGGTTATTTATGAACACATAAAGTATTTTAAAGCATACATAATTAAACTTGAAATAAATTAAAATATGTAATAATATTATCCTGAAATTCTCCTAATATTTTTACTTTAGGCAGATGCCTGGTTTCCAAAAGTACAATCCTTCCAGAGCACTATCACTATTTGAGATTGATAACCTTTTCATGCTTTATAAAACAGGAAAATAGAAATTTCATTCAACTCAACATTTTCTACAAATGAGTGTATAGCACTCTCCAAATACAAAGGAATAATTCTAGGATAATAAATTTGGGGTAAGAAACTGTCCAAGTGTGATTCTTTTTTGTTTTTCCTCAGTTATCATTTATACTAAAGTGTATAAAAGGTATTCTTCTGTGATCTCCAGGGCATACACATGGGCTAAGGATGACAAGTATACTGTGTAAAAGCATTTTCTGACCATAGTGGTTCCATATACTTATGAAATACTACAGAGGTTTATGAGATCTGAAAGCTTTCCAATGTGAACTTTCTTCTAACTTTTTGGTAGCCAGTAAATTAGGATATCAAAAAATACTCTTAGAACATAACAATTTTCTCTCTGACTTAGGCTGTTGGAGGACATGTAGTGGAAAGAACACATAGTGAGACTTGAATTTGAATCTTGTCATATCCATTGTCACTTTCAGTGTAACACTGGGCAAGTTACTTAACTCATTTTACAAAGTAATCCAATAACACCAACCACACATAGTTGTGATGGGAACTTCAGTTAGTCAATGAGTATTTATTAAATACCTAATATGTGTCAGCTACTGCACTAGGTGCAAGGAGAAAACAGCTATTATATTTAAAAAAAAAAAAGAAGAAGAGAGGAGAAAAGAAAAGGAGCTTCCGCACCCACCCATGGAGTATATAGTAAATGCGGGAGGAAAAATTATAAACAATTGATAGTATTGCATCAGTCTATTTTCAGACTGCTATATAGAACTGTCTGAGACTGGGTAACTTTTAAAGGAAAGAGGTTTAATGGATTCACAGTTCTGCATGGCTGGAAGTCCTCAGGAAACATACAATCATAGTGGAAGAAGAAGGAGAAGCAAGTACCTCCTTCACAAGGTGGCAGGAGAGAGAGAGCATGCAGGGGAAACTGCCATTTTAAAACCATCAGATCTCGTGAGAACTCCTTCACTATCACAAGAACATCATGGGAGCAACAGCACCATGATCTAATTACTTCCTACCAGGTCCCTTCCTCAACACGTGGGGATTATAATTCGAGATGAGATTTGAGTGGGGACACAGAGCCAAACCATATCAAGTATTAAATAAGATAATGGGAAAGACACTTTATTGGAGAATGTCCCTACATCTTTAAGAGCGTTCTTTAGGGAATAATCTTAGATTTAGTTCATGAAAAGGGGAAACTGAGGCAAGAACTTAGTGTATTTGAGACACAATCCAAAGGGGTGCATTTGAAGAATAGAGAAGGTGAGAAAGCAAAGTAACAAAAGCCATTGAAAAGTGTACATTAATGATCCAGATACTTCTATGAGTTACTGCTGCTCAGTCCCACTGAGAATTGTCTGAGAAACCATGAAGATCCTGACATACAATCATCATACATAATAATCTTTTAGGAAATGAAATAACTTATCCACTGACTACCACTCCTCAGTTGTCTCTAAGCATTTGAACTTCCCTCTACTTAGAGGTTACACCCAGCTTGTGGCTGAGCAACTTCTCTGATATCCTCTGGTAGAAGAGAGTTAAAGGTGTCTGAAATTGACATTTTTCAAAGTGCAAGAAACTGTCTATCACAGCCTTAGGACATTCAGGTGGGCAAAAGGATATATGTGACTTTAACAGTTTCTGCTTCAAGACATTGTTGAGATATTTTATCTACCAAAATTGAGTGTTAACACTTTTTCTCCTATAGCTCTAATCATCAAACACACCTTATTTTTTTATATAGTTCACTTTTATCCTACATCCAACAAAGAAAATGTCTAAGAAGTGTGTTAGCTGCAATTTTCAATTAAGTTGAAGACATAGTAAAGTCTAGAGACAACATGCATCTTTAATTTCTAATTCACAGCTCCTGCTCAGCCCTGAACTAGCAATGCCAATTCTACAAAAATAAGACGCTCATCCAGCTTTATGTTTTTTCAGCTGTTATTATCCATTTGGCTCCATGGAGTTCTGCTTTACCAAATCCTATTGTCTAGCAAAATGGCTACATAGAGCAATAGTTTACTATCTTCAGTGATTGCTTCTGATGACAAGCAAGGAGGTCATTGGAGTGTTTCTAAGGTACTGCTAATCACTCAATGAAACAGTGAGAGGATATCAAAAATGCCCACCTAATAACAAACATTTACAGAGTCCTACAGCTTGACAATGTGAAAACAGACAGCAGAGTTGGAGTCAGATATATCAGGTTTTAAGTTCCTATTTCACCTTTCCATGAATGTTTGACTTTAGGATTTTGAGTAACCTCTTGGACCCCCAGAAAATCTTATTGGAAAAAGAGTGATACATTAAGTATCTTACAGTAATATGATGAAGCATAGTGAAACAACATATGTAAAATGTTATTTAAAATGGCGAGTACATGAGATACATTCAATAATGAAGGCTATCATCATTGTTAATGGCAGGAATTTTCAAGTGAGTCATTATGTTTATATGCCACAAACTATAAAGATGATATTGACAAATATTATTGAAAATTATATAACAGGTAGATGATAAGACTATTATAATGTTCCTTAAAGACAAATATAATGACTCTTCCAATTTCTTTCCTGCTGCACACTACATTTCTTCAGTTTATTATGTGTTTAGTCCCTAGGGTTTGGAGAAGGGAAATAATTTTAGCACTACATAATAGGGAACTTATATTAAAAAGAGGATCCATATCTAAATTCCAGCAGTTATGGGTATGCTGAATATATCAGCAAATGTGTATACTAAAGCTACCTAAGGAAAATACAGTTTACTCAACAACTACTACTATTACTTATTACGGCTTTATACTATTAATAAAAGTATTAATAATAAGTATAATATGGTAGATTTAATAGCAGTACTTTGAACTTTTGATGTGTATTTTATGTTACTTTGAACTTTGATTCTTTAAATAATATTTCTGAAAGTATATATGAGTCTGACTAACAAGAGACAAAACAATAAGAAATAATATCTACTTCAACCTCTTTCCAAGGGAAATAATCATTTAATTGTTTGAACCAATGTTTCTCTTTGCTTCAGTGTACTTAGAACTCTCTGGTTCCTTTTCAAATACATGTGCACTCTCCTTGAAATAAACCAGCAATAACTTATGTTCTTTCGTTATCCCTCATAAGTTATAATGATGTTGGTCATTAATATTTCCTGTTTAAATAAGCAGTATTTCCAAAACCATTACAGCATTCCTTACTTCCCTTCTATATCCACACACAAGTATATTGGAAGTAGCACTTTGTTTCTTAAAAATTAGTTATAGTTCTTCATGTCGATTCATGGACAATGACTATCGGAAAGTATTGCTTCCCTATTTGTTTTCCAAGACGTCAAGTTTACTTATAACAAATTAGTTAAGATGTTTTGGAGGCTTTCCAATTGCCCACCATTTGATAAAGGTCATCATTCACTAGTGTAATAGTTCCAGAAAATTGGTACCTTACTTATGATGGGCATTTTTCTTGTACAGAATCTTGCAGGTTACACACAAGACCTGTATAAGTAGGAAAGAGGAAAATGATTGATGATTAATAAAAACATTACCTACAGGCTGACAGCGCCAGAGACTAAGGATTTACACTAAATTGGAGTGAAAAATGCCTTACCACCACAAAACGATAGCAAGTACCTGACCTCAAATGGCAAACAGAAAAAGAGCTCTATGTTTTTGAAAATAAAAATATAGATAAATACTATTCTATCATTTATATGTTAAGCACTAATTATCTAAAATATAATCTGTTGCATGTTGTGGGGACTCTGATGATGAATAAGAAAAGAATCTTACCGCACTAAACTTGTCTTACAAGAGAAATCACAAATACATACATATTCTTTAATAGATTTTGTTAAAAGGTAAAAAGTTCCTCATCTTTTCTGACATGTATATCAACTAGATTTATCATTCATTCATCTATGTAATTGAAAAAATATGAACATTTGTAATTTCTTATAAGCTTCTATTTTTACTACCAGGTAATCAATGAATATAAATATAAATGTGTTAGAAGAGGATGTTCCTTGCCATCTGTATTAGTCCATTTTCATCTTACTGATAAAGACATACACGAGACTGGGCAATTTACAAAAAAAGAGGTTTATTCGACTTACAGTTCCACATGGCTGGGGATGCCTCACAATCATGGTGAAGCGCAGGAGGAGCAAGTCACATCTTACATTAATGGAAGCAGGCAAGGGGAGCTTTTGCAGGGAAAATCCCATTTTTAAAACCATCAGATTTCATGACAATCATTCATTATCACAAGAACAGCACAGTAAAGACCAGCCCCCATAATTCAATCATCTCCACCACGTTCCTCCCATGACACGTGTGAATTGTGGGAGTTACAATTCAAGATGAGATTTGGGTGGGGACACAATCAAACCATATCATTCTGCCCAGGCCCTTCCCAAATCTCATGTCCTTACATTTCAAAACCATTCATGCCTTCCCAACAGTTCCCCAAAGTCTTAACTAATTTCAGCATTAACTTAAAAGTCCACAATCCAATGTCTCATCTGAGACAAGGCAAGTTCTTTCTGCCCATGAGCCTGTAAAATCAAAAGCAAGTTAGTTACTTCATAAATACAACTGGGGTACAGGCATTGTGTAAATACAGCCATTTAAAATTAGAGAAACTGGCCAAAACAAAGGGGCTACATGCCCCAATGCAAGTTCGAAATCCAGCAGGGCAGTCAAACCTTAAAGCTCCAAAATGATTTTCTTTCACTTCATGTCTCACATCTAGATCACGCTGATGCAAAAGGTGGGTTCCCATGGTCTTGGGCACTCCACCCCTGTGGCTTTGCAGGGTATAGTCTCCCTCTGGCTGCTTTCCAGGCTGGCATTGAGTGCTTGTGGCTTTTCCAGGCACATGGTGCAAGCTGTCAGTGGATCTACTATTCTGGGGTCTGGAGGATGGTGGCCCTCTTCTCACAGCTACAGTAGGTGATGGCACAGTAGGGACTGTGTGTGAGAACTCGGACCCCACATTTCCCTTCTGCACTGCCCTAGCAGACGTTCTCTATGAGGGCCCTATCCCTGCAGCAAACTTCCACCTGGGCATCCAGGCATTTCCATACATCTTCTGAAATCTAGGCAGAGTTTCCCAAACCCCAATTCTTGAATTCTGTGCACCCGCAGGCTCAACACCATGTGGAAACCGTCAAGGCTTGGGTTTGCACCCTCTCCAGCCATGGCCCAAGCTCTACATTGGCCCCTTTCAGCCCCAACTGGAGTGGCTGGGATGCAGGGCACCAGGTCCCTAGGCTGCACAAAGCACAGGGACCCTGGACCTGGCCCATGGAACCACTTTTTCCTTCTAGGCCTCCAGGCCTGTGATGGTAGGGGCTGCCTCAAAGACCTCTGACACACCCTGGAGACATTTTCTCCATTGTCTTGGGGATTAATATTCAGCAGCTTGTTACTTATGCAAATTTCTGCAGCCTGCTCACTTTAATTTCTCCTCAGAAAATGGGATTTTCTGCTCATCATCACTGGCCATCAGAGAAATGCAAATCAAAACCACAGTGAGATACCATCTCACACCAGTTAGAACGGCCATCATTAAAAAGTCAGGAAACAACAGGTGCTGGAGAGGATGTGGAGAAATAGGAACACTTTTACACTGTTGGTGGGACTGTAAACTAGTTCAACCATTGTGGAAGACAGTGTGGCGATTCCTCAGGGATCTAGAACTAGAAATACCATTTGACCCAGCCATCCCATTACTGGGTATATACCCAAAGGATTATAAATCATGCTGCTATAAAGACACATGCACACGTATGTTTATTGCGGCACTATTCACAATAGCAAAAAGTTGGAACCAACCCAAATGTCCAACAACAATAGACTGGATTAAGAAAATGTGGCACATACACACCAGGGAATACTATGCAGCCATAAAAATGATGAGTTCATGTCCTTTGTAGGGACATGGATGAAACTAGAAAACATCATTCTCAGTAAACTATCGCAAGGACAAAAAACCAAACACCGCATGTTCTCACTCATAGGTGGGAATTGAACAATGAGAACTCATGGACACAGGAAGGGGAACATCACACTCCGGGGACTGTTGTGGGGTGGGGGGAGCGGGGAGGGACAGCATCTGGAGATATACCTAATGCTAAATGACGAGTTAATGGGTGCAGCAAAACAACATGGCACATGGATACATATGTAACAAACCTGCACATTGTGCACATGTAACCTAAAACCTAAAGTATAATAATAAAAAAAAAAAAAAGAAAAAAAAAAAAAGAAAATGGGATTTTCTTTTCTATGCATTGTCAGGCTGCAAATTTTCCAAACTCTTATGCTCTGCTTCCCTTATACAACTAAATGCCTTTAACACTACCCAAGTCACCTGTTGTATGCTTCGCTGCTTAGAAATTTCTTCTGCCAGATACCCTAAATCATCTCTCTCAAGTTCAAAGTTCCATAAATCTCTAGGGCAGGGGCAAAATACTGCCAGTCTCTTTGCTAAAGCATAGTAAGAGTCACCTTTGCTCCAGCTCCCAAGTTTCTCATCTCCATCTGAGACCACCTCAGCCTGGACCTTATTGTCCATATCACTGTCAGCATTTTGGTCAAAGCCATTCAACAAGTCTCTAGGAAGTTCCAAACTTTCCCACATCTTCCTGTCTTCTTCTGAGCCCTCCAAACTATTCCAATCTCTGCCTGTTAGCCAGTTCCAAAGTTGCTTCCACATTTTCAGGTATGTTTTCAGCAGCACCTCACTCTACTGGTACCAATTTACTGTATTTGTCCATTTTCACGCTGTTGATAAAGACATACCTGAGACTAGGCAATTCACAAAAGAAAGAGGTTTAATGGTCTTACAGTAACACATGGCTTATGAGGCCTCAAAGTTATGTCGGAAGGCAAGGAGGAGCAGCTTGTATCTTATATGGATGGCAGCAGGCAAAGAGAGCTTGTGCAGGGAAATCTTATCTCATTCTTTTAGTTATCTCATTTTAATAGTTCTACATAATTTACTATATTTCACCTCCCACATATTTTATGATGTCTATTTACTAGATTAGTATATGTCTGATCTAGTAAATGGATAGTGGAGCTCTCCTGTTATATTTTGATATCTTTATTTGCTCATTCAAATCCATCAATTTATCCTGCATACGCTTGTTAATAATGTTATTTAGGGCATACTTGTACCTTGTGCTACATATTATCATTAATAAAATTTTTCATTATGAAGTGATTTTTTTCATACAAAATTTTTGTATGTTCATAACTTTTAATTCTTGGTGTCAAGAATATAGTGGTAAACACAATGATAAAAATCTCTGTCTTTATGGAATCCAAGTACTAGGGAAAAGAATTATAAATCATAAACAAGCAATTAATGGCTAAAAATTCATACATTATTTTTAATATAAAATATTAAGTGATAATACCAAATTGACATATATTATATACTGTCAGGTATTGATAAGTGCTTTGAACAAAAAAGTAGCAAGGTGAGAGGATTTGAAAGTGACTGGATTGGGAGTGTGTGGGACTATTTTACATAGAGTTATTGGTCAGCAAAGGCCTTTCTAAGAAAGCTTATTTGAATAGAAAACAGAGTGAAATAAAATAATGACCCATGCAAATTTTTAGGGCAAAAATGTTTGAGGCCAAATGACAGCTGGTTCAGAGGATTTGAGCTGGACATGTGCTTAATATGCTGAAGAAACAATAAGGAGATACTTGAAGCACAGTATGTCAGAGACGAATACTTAGGATTTTATTCTTTAAATGTAATGGAAATCTTCTAGAGGGTTTTGGGCATAGAAATCATATAATCTCATTTATTCCTGAAAAGGTTCATTTTCTATTGCAGCAGGGAAAAGAACACAGAAAGGCAGTTGAGGAAGCTGTTGCCAAACTGCGGGCCAAGATGATAGTGGCTTAGCTATTCCTGAGGCTTGTTTTGTTTCTAGATGAAGGAAGCTCTTAAAATGCAAGACTCATGACATTTATTTTCCTAGTGCCTAGAAGAGGACATGGTATGAAATAGGCACTCAGTGGAATACCTTATGAGTCAATAAAACAACAGAGACTTGACTAGAGTTTTCATCTACAAAAGAAAGCTGAAGACTACAATTTCCTTGAAGTGCATTTTGTTATCAATTGTAAAATATGTCAATACCTCAATACAATAAATGGACATTAATGTACTGAGTATGGGTGGCTAATTTCCTTAAAAAAATTCACACAATGCAGCACGTGAACATTTTAACATGTGAAGGTCTTTTCTCTGATGCACTTTAATATGTCACTTAAGAGTGATAACCAAAGATGAAAGTATTACTGATGCAGAAGGACAAAAACATGCCATATTTTAAGTCAGTCCCTTTTCATAAGGGTCTTATTGTACCACAGCAAATTTCAAAGAGACCAAGACAGAAGATGATTCTAATACTATCTCTAGCTGGTTGCCTTTTGACAAAATCTTGAGTGTTCTTATAGGAAGGAAACAATATTTGGTTTGTGCTAGCTAACTCAGAGGGTTATTATGAGAAACCAATATGGTGAAGTATCTGAAGGCAATTTGATAACTTTAATGTACCACAAAGTTACAAACTATTACTATGCCAACCAATTATCTAAAGTTAGTTAATGTGGTACATGTGACAGTGACTTGATTTTCCTGGTACTTTCGATTACTGCTTTATTGCCCTACGTATAAGAATATCAAATTTGTTTTCAATCCTACTCACTTTATTTTTATAATTAGTGGCTCCTACCGACCACACATCATCTGGAGAGCTCATTAAAACTCAGATTACTGGACCTCACTCTTAGAGTTTACGAATCAGTACTTCTGGTTAAGGTCTGATAATCTTCATTTTTAACAAATTCCCAGATAATGCTGACGCTACTCTTCTGGGAGCTACATTTCGATAACTACTGCTTCTGGGGATAGTGACCATTTAACAGAGTTAATAAAAATGTTTATTTTTTGGTTTGAACTGAAGTATCTCTCAATAAATCTGTACACAGAAATTTTTTGGAACTGTATATGATAGCTTCTCACTGACCAAGAAAATAAATGCTTCAAATGAAAACAGGTATTAAGGTAATAACACACAAATTTGAACATGTTGAGGACCGGCATACTCCAATGTTGAAACTTCCTTGTATGAGCTAATAGACATGAATCTAAATTCCAAGTGGCAGGGGCAAACCCATCTCTTACTAGAGTTGAAAGTTGAAATTACATATCTATCACTCATTATATTAAAATCACTGAGGTGTAAAATTATAGGTGCAATGTCAAGCAGCATGTATTATTGCTTTATTCAGAAAAGTCAAAATCTTTTAAGTATAACTATATTTTTGATAATAACTTTTTCCCTGTCTTAGTTATGTTCAAGGAATAAACTCATCAATAATTTGGAGAGCGGTTGAATAATTTGTTGGGAATATAAGAAATATTCTACCAAAATGCTTTTGGGGAAGTTTTTCAGCAGTCATAAAGACAAAAGAACCTATAGTGTGACATACGGACAATCTTTTATAGTCCTTCCTCTCTGGTTAAAAAAATCAGTGTCATTTAGTGGAATACAAATTAAGGTTCAAGAACCAGATTCCATTTCCAAACCCTTTATTTAAATGGTGTATTCCTTACTCTCCTTCTTTCATGGTGTATTATATTGCTATAAGTTAGTATCAATGACTGCCTTATCCTTTGTACAGCAGCATGGTACAATCCTTCTCTGGCTTCAAATGGGTTTTTACATATTTTCGGAGAGCAAAAACAACTATACTCCAAACCTCTCCCTGAGTCAGAGCCATCCATGAAGAAAGAGGAATGTTACCTATCTAAGAATGAGAGAGAAGGGGCATGAGGTAGAAAAAAAATATTTCATTTTTTCTGTTACACAAATACATTTCTAGAGCTATTGTCTGTACTAAATATGAGTGCTACACATTCCAAAGAAAGTTTGGACTTCCCCAGTAATCAAACATTTATTTGTCTTTCATGAGTTTATTCAATTTTTGATTATGTCACAATTAACTTGACAATTTACTAAGTCCAAGGCCTTAAAAATGAGTCAAGAAAATACAAAGTAGGAGGGCAGGATACGGAAAACTACATTTTGTTCCAAAGAAATGGAAATTCTGTTCCCGAAGAGAGGGAAGAATAGAGCTAAATGATGGTATGAAGAGATCTACTTCTATGTTTGTTTATCTGGGGGGGTGTGGTTGTTCAGCTGTTACCTTGAATCTGGGCCGGAAGATATATTAATACCCAAGATAATTTTGATAGAATGCTGTCACTCATTTTAACACATGCATCTATTTTCCTTTCTGGAGTATTCATGTGTCTGGACACCTAAAACTATTGGCATTTCAGAATCCCCAAGATGAGTCTTTAGTAAACTTGCTAGAAGGAATGTTGAGGAAAATAATATCAGATGTTATAAAGAAACGTAATGGTATTCTCTCCTTCTAGATATTCTGTATAACAATGAAAAACATTTGCATATGCTAGAGTCTCTTTCTTTAGTGGTGATTCACTTCAGTGGAGTTGTCATATTAACTTGGTCCTCCTCTGAGAGTCCTTCCCCTCAGCTGACAACATTAGTGTTTCCATTCTGAGTATGTCAGCTTCATCGGTTCAGTTTCAGTTTGTGGTCACAGGTATGCATTACACCCAGGTGCCAAAAGGTGGGGAAGATTCCAGTGAAGCTTAAAAACTGCAACCCAGTGGAGACTAGAATGACTAATCTTAGTGCTAATCAGAATTAGTTTTCTACAGGTGACAAACCACATTCCAGTATATGTCAGAGGATTGGTGGCTGTTTTCAAATGCCTCACAGAATTATGCTTTTGAATTCATTTATGAAGATGTGCTTATATGCAATAAGAACATAAGTTTTACAGTTTAAAACTAAGCTAACTCCCTTATTAAATCCTTCCTCTTCTATCTCCTATTGTTTAAAGAAACAATCAACAAGCATAGTACATTCATTAAAGCAGCCCCTTTTTAAAGTGTTTTGAGAATGTGTATGCACAGAAAGATTCAGGAAAAAAAAAAATATGCCAATAGCACAACCTCTCCCACACAGGAATAAATAGGTCCAATTGCTAATTGCTGCAGAAAGTATTGATATAATGTATAATTTCAAATGCTTATTCTAGCACTGAAAAATCTATATATATTTCCATTAGAAAACAGGGACTTTTATGGAGCCAATTCCTCCTTGGCAAATCTCAAGCTTGCAAACCAAGACTCTTGGCAACTAGCCATATGTCTTTTTTCCTCCCCCAGAGAAAGAACAGGCTTCAGAAATTGTACTAGTGTTCCTTCTTCTTTGGAATTATAAGAGCTTGGCCATATTATTCCAAAAAGATAATTTTCACAAGTTACAGCAAAGAAGAACATTGAAGCACAGAATGTACAAGATACTCTTTTTTCTCTCCTGAAATATTATGCATATTCTACTTCATAATAATTCTTTTGGAGGGTAGAAATTGAGTTTCTCAGGACCTCAAATGAACAAAAGCTGTTATAATTTGTTATCATTATTGTCTCAATTGTCTCAATTTTAAGTATAGATAATCAGAACATATTACTTCCTCAAAGAATCGACCAGGCTGTGTGTCTGGATATTAATAATAGAAAACATGTTTGCCCACCAAAATGCAGGATGGGGTGAGATATGCAGTGTGTGTGTGTGTGTGTGTGTGTGTGTGTGTGCGTGTGCATATTGGGTGATGGGGTCCTCTCCTATTCAGACTTCAGAAATAAATGAAAGAAAGAAGTCTGCATTGTAGTGGAAGCTGAGAAGACAGGAAAAATGATATTTAATTATTGCTTAACACAATTTTAAGATATTTAACAGTATCTTGAAAATTAAAAAAAATGAAAACTATTTTTCATGAATGCCTTTCTTTGAGTTTTGATTCTTACACTCATTCTTTTACATAAAAACTAATTAATGAATTTAGTATCTAAAAAGAAACAAGTATTACTGTTGCTATCTTACGTTTTGTAACAAATGACTGCAAAAGAGTAGCTTATGATATAAATCATTTATTTTGCCCAATTCTAGGGAATGACTGGCTCAGCAGTTCTTGCTCTGGTTCTTGCATAGGGTCATCCTGAAGCTTCTTCATGTCTGGTACCTGGATTAGTAAGTTTTCAACAGGGAGCAGCTAGGCCTCCTCCGCCATCTTTCTCTCTATGTGGACTTTAAATAAGGTGGCTTCGTGGTTCCTTGTGTGATTTTCTTACAAACAATCACACAATGCAGCACATGAACATTTCAACATGTGAAGGTCTTCTCTCTGATTTCTTTTCTCTGGCTCCTGGACTTCTTCCACAGTGATTGATGGCTCTGAGAGTCAGTGTTCAAAGGCTGACCAGGAAACCCTTCATGGTCTTTGCTAACATAGTCTCAGAAACCATGCAGTGTCCTTTCTGCCACATTCTATTCATCTTGGTGGTCCCAAAGACTAGCCTGTGGAGGGGACACTGACTTTTGATAGGAAATGTTTACAAGAATTTACAGATATGTTTTAAAACCATTATGGTAGTTCCCTCTAACTTCTGGTCAGAATTACCCAGAACATCTATTTAAATATAACTGTAACCTGATAGCCCAAATACAGTCAATTAGAATTCCCAAGCACCTTAGCTTAGATTTTTTTCTTATACTACTAAAATGTCAAAAAATTTTCACATGTCTATATTTTCATTGTTGTTAATTATGTCATGCTCTAAATTACTTTTCAGTTGAGTGTTGTCTATATAGGCCATATGAAACAACTAGTTAAGTGTTTTTTTAATTGCTTAATGTACAGACCTGGGTAATTGAGACTTTGAGACGTAATTTTTTACATTGATTATAGCTAACACATTTGTCCAATTCTTTTCCGAGCACTTTAAATTAATTCATTGTATTTTTCCCAAATCACTGTTAAATAGTTATTGTTATTATCCTCAGGTTACAAATAAGAAAACTGAGGCCCAGAGAGGGTAAATGCCCGTCAAAGATCACACATTTAGTAAATAGAAGAGCTGAGATTCAAAACCAAGCAGAGGGCTCTAGTGACCATAATTGTCACCTCCTGGTCAGTAAAATCAGCTCCTTTATAGGCCAGAATGCAATTCATTCTCAACTATAAAGTAACATGAAAATTAAATAGATTCCTATGATAATGAAAAGTAATAGCTTAGATCTGGGCATTTCTAGGTGATCTCCGGGTGTCACAGAGGTCTGTTCACTATGTTCAGGACTATTTAGTTTGTGCTACAGACAGATAGCGGGCTTCTTTCTCAATCCCTTTATGTATGCATGTATAAATGTATGTATCTGTCTGTCTATCTATGTAGAGATTGAACTCTCTGAGAAGAAGACTCTGAGATTAGGGTATAGAAAGTTTATTAGGGCTGGGCACGGCAGCTCATGCCTTTAATCCCAGCAGTTTGGGAGGCCAAGGTGGGCGGATCGCTTGAGGTCAGGAGTTCAAGGCCAGCATGGCCAATATGGTGAAACACCGTCTCTACTAAAAATACAAAAATTAGCTGGGCATAGTGGCACATGCCTGTAATCCCAGCTACTCAAGAGGCTGAGGCAGGAGAATCGCTTTAACTCAGGAGACTGAGGTCGCACCACTGCACTCCAGCCTGGGCAACAAGAGCGACACTCCGTCTCAAAAAAAAAAAAAAAAAGGAAAGTTTATTAGGAAGTGCTGTAAGGATTTACAACTATAAAGCAATAAAAAAGCAGGATTGATCAACAGAAGAAGGTATATTCTGAGACAGTCATAGCAAAAATGCCAACTAACTCCAGAGGGAACTCTGAAGCTAGGATGCTGCTTTACTGTACTGGATTATGGCAAAGGGATCAGGCTTTATAACTCCGTATCAACTAGCTATTGGATGCAGCCTACTCTCAAAGAGAAGGCATGACCTTAGGCAAGGCAACTTTCTTCAGCTAAGGGCACTGTCAGGACAGGACAGGTATGAGAGTCTTCATATGTCAGTCACACTCCCAGCAGCTGATAGAAGAGGCTCTCCAGTGCTGAAAGGGAGACACACGCACACGTACACACACAGTATATGTATATTTATTTGTAAATTGCATATATATGCTTCTTCGACTTGCAAATTAAATATTTCTATAGTTAATTTTTGTTTGTTTTTAAAATAAGGAATACATATGGAAGTCCAGATATATTTTATTACATCTCATTATTTTCTTGATCCCCCCCATTTTTGAAATGTTTCCAGGGAAAAATAATTATTTTCACACAGTTTAGTCTCTATTTATTTGCATATGCTTCTCTTTGATATAAGGAGATTTTCAGGTGCTTTACAAAGATATTCAAGAACTTCAGGAATTTTCTAAAAACATAAATGAAGAAAATCAGGACACACAGAACAAAAAAATTTAAAAGGGATGAAAACAGTGGCAAAGCTAATATACTCATATTTTTTAAAAGGCTATGAGATGCTATACACCTTCAAGATATGAGGTACAAATTTGGTGTTGGGCTTCTGAGCAACAGTGATAAAAGAAAATAAGATCCACTACAGGGGCCAATGTCTATGAAATTAAAAATATACCCAATGCTCACAGGAATTGTAAATTTTCCTGGTACTGATACCTTAGAGAAATTTAACCTTTGGCTCTTCATACAATTTACTTTTTTCAACAAAAATTGATGCTTATATAAAAAGCCCTATACATAATCAAGTAGAGACTTGAATGCCTTCAAATTATTGAATATAACTAGAAAGACTGCACAGCATAATGAGGGCAGTAGCAATCACTGCAGGCTGAAATAATAAAAAGAGAATTCATGTAGGAGGTAGCATTTAAACTAAGCCTTGAAGCATGATTTAGAGAGGTGACAGGCAGTTATTGTTTAGGAAGATATTCCAGCCAAAGAAGCTAACATGCATAAATGTATGAAAATAAAAGAGAAAAGGCAAATCATATTCATAAAATTAATTAAATTATATGCCATTTCTTGATATCTTGGATGTAGCAACTTAAGATTGGTGAGTACTTAAAATGAGTATTAAAACATTAGCAAAATAAATCAGTTGAAAACATTGTTTAGGCATAGAATTAGTATGACTAAACTGTTTTTATTATTTCCAAGCCAAAATGCAGTATTTCAAAATGTAGCAGAAAAATAATTTTAACTTTGGTATTATGAAGACAGTGCTCTTTTTAAAATTTGCACCATAAATTGGAAAGGAAGATTAACCATTACATGGTGGCATCATCTAGGCAGTATGGCTTTACAGTTGCAGACAAGTGGATCACTCATTTATGGAATATAAATTTTTCCCGATAAAAATATTTTTTAAAATTATAATTCAGATGAAAATTGCTTCATAGATGTTTGGTTCCGTTTTACTACAGAGGATTTATTTCCTTTTTTTGTGTGTAACCTTCCATTGATTACTTCAATTTTATTGAAATTTATTTTTAAAAATACCTAAGGATTGTCTTTAAAAAATCTCTATTAGTTGATCAAAATAACTGTTAGGACCAAAATGAAGCTACTTCTATTTGTGTTGGAAATTTTAATAATGATGCAAAATAATATTATTGAAATATATCTACTATATAAAATATTTTTCCTATAGAAATAATGTAGTTATAAAAAGTTCAAAAATTAAGTTATTGGAATTTTACTCTACAACTGCTAGATAGATTAAAATTTGAAAAATAACAGAATGGAAATTGTAATAAAATATGTTTCCACCCCACAAATATTGAAGTAAGATGTTATAACTTTGGGACAGATATGACTCAGCAAAGTGAAATTTGTACATATAAATAGTAACTTGCATGTAGAACCCAGTATTTAGTGCCCTGACAGAGTGAACATGTACAGTTAATGGAATTCCTTTCAACAATGTTAATTACAGAAAACGTTTATATTATCCTGCAATTAAGTAGTATGTCATGAAATATACAGATGTTTTTCTTTTTTAATCTTGAGTATAATGTGGATTACTCTGCGGCCAATTTGAATTCTGTACTACTTTTAAAACAAATAACCGTTCCCCTAAATCTGAATCTAAATCCTTTAAGAACTAAAATACATATTTTTAGAGTAGATTTCTTGTAGATAAGATAGATATTTCCCACTGCAAATGCCAGTAAACCTTCCTAAAAATTATCTTAACACATTTTTCTCAGTAAAACAGGCTGTCATAGAAGCCACTAAAATCTTTTTTTTTCACGCAGTCACTCACTGTGATGTTCCCTGCTTGTATTCACTTTACCCCTCAACTCTTCTTGTTCAAGCACCCTTTTCCCCTGCAATTATATTAAAACCCAGGTTCTAGACAAATGATCCTCCCTGCCAACATAACCCTCTGAAATCACAGTCCTTATCTCTTTGTCACAGCACCTCACAAAAGGAGGAATACGTGCCTGGAATTGTGCTAAATACAATTCTCTTCTTGTTACAGTTTAAGATAGTCCAGAATAAACGTTCTGATTTCTAATATTATAGCCTTATAAATATTATTCTTAATTTTATTGGATGAGTATATGAAAGTGTCCCTTGAATTATCAGGTGAATATTCAGTGTTCCTTTATTTATGAAGTTAAATATTTGCTTATAGTAAACTATGATTAGTGTAAAATATAATATTTTATAGCCTTTATTACAAAGTTCAGTTGATTTTACTCTATAAATGCACATTTTTTCCAAAAATTGGAATATAACAATATAAGATATATTAAATCCATAATGCTCATATTTTTAAAAATCACGCCCTCTTCTGAAAACAGAAAGTTTACATTCCCTCTATTTGTATTTTTAAAATGTGCTATTTTGCTTTCCTAATATAAATTATATTCCAGCCTATGCATACCTCCTCATCATCAGCCCCTCTTAAGTTGTAAGTCCCCCAGTCAAGTATTGACTGCAGAAGAGATCTAAAATTGTATGTGCATCTTACTTCCATATTCCATTTTATAACATACAAACCACCCATAAACATGTTATTTCATTTGCACTGGAGCAATAATCTATGTCTCCAAGGAATTAAGTGGCACTTGCCTAAAGTGACAAAAGGCAAATAGGTCAGAATTCCAATTCCTAAAGTTGTTCACTTTCCATCATATCTTTTATGTTTAATGTTCGCAAAGGCTTCGTGGCTCTCTCAGCGCAGTACGAAAACATCTATCATAGCATGGCACCAACAAATACCTCTGGTTGCTTCTCTGTTTTAGTTTAAATTTTGGGAATGCAAGGTTTTTAAGAATTTCAATGGAAGTTGTCTATACTCATGCATTATGCCAGTGATGAATTTGTTAGTACATTAAATATGCATAATGTAATTGTACATTTTTGTAGGTTTTCCCATCTAGTAAGATAATGTAATTTATAAAGTATTCCCTGTGTTTATTTGTTGATTTTTAAAAATCCCCGTATTCTCAAATTTATATTGTATGTTTTACCAGCCTACAAAGTCATTTAATTTAACCCAAATATTTACCTTTTCAGACAATAATGCAACACACAATGGTGTCAGCATCTACATTTGAATATCAGATCTCAGTTTACTGTCAAAACCCAGCATCACTTAAGTCATGTAACACTGAAGAGTTCACAGAATTGAGCCACTGGTCAGATACTTTCCCCTCTGATCATTGCTGTTCCTTTACTAGGCTACTTTACAATAGGATACTTTATCCAGGTACCTAATTTGGTTACACCAACAACTACAATGCTCTAAAATAAGTTCTTTTCAATGTAGTATAGTGGTAATGGCAAGCTTGAACTTAAGGTAATAGAACTTTCAAATTTTACCGCTCCAGATGTTTACATTGACATTTTTTGGACTTATTTTTTTCCACAAGAAAATATGTATATTGAAGAAAACAACTTTTGAGAGCAGTATTTCACTTTCATAACTTTTACAACATTCACAGGTCAGGTTTTGAGAGTTGCTGCAGGCTACTTTAAATATTGTCAAACTCTTTGACATTAACGTATATTGTTTTACGTTATTTGGCATGCAAGGATAATGGGTCCAAATGCATTTCCACTTCTTAGTGAAAACATACACAATTCTCTGCTATTTCAAAATAAAAATCTGAGGAATAATTTTATTTTTTACCATGATGCCTGTTTTACTAAATTTTTCATAATTCACTACTTTCACATGCTGATCTAATTTCTTACAGAAAATAATTTTGTAGTTATCACATGAGTATCCCATGAGCCTTTGACCAAACAAGGAAGAACACTCTCAATTATGCTATTTCAACATTTCCTCAATATTTTACCAGCACATTTTGATGTATATTAAGTTAAAAGAGTCAGAGCAAGCTCATTTCCTGGTATATAATTCTCATACACAAAAGTATACATTCGTTAAAGGCATTAAGAGATACATTGACTAGATTCTCCAGCCCCTCTAATAATTGGTAAATTAAGCAGAATGTATGTGTAATGCCCAAATGCAGAAGTCAGCTAAGAAAATCTAAAGAGGAGCTTGTATTTCTAAAGATTATACATGGTCTTTACTTACCCTTGTGGCCTACATCAGTAAATTTGCACATAATCTTGTTTCCTAGTAGCTGCCCCCACAGCAAAGAAAGAAATCACACAGGGTAAGTTTCCCCCAGAGACACACAGAAGCCAATAATCCTGCTAACATTTGCTCCTGTATAAAAGGCCAAGCCTGCACTCTAGCCAGGTAGCTACCTAACATTTCCCTGCTGTATTTCCTCAGTGAGGAAACAGGATACATGTTTCCACTCAAAGGACTTGAGGAAGGAGTTGTAAGAAATGTGGTATCCAAATGGAGAAGAAAAGCAATATTATAGTCCATCATTATGATAAGATATTCTAGTAAAATCAAACTACTCTCTATAAATATGCAAGAAAAAAAAGGCAGTCTTTGTATAATAGGAGGTGGGGTGGAAATTTTCCATTTGCCTAAATCACGAAAACTGCATCAAACAGATGCAAAGTACCTGCTTTCTAACAAAATGTTGAAACATTTGGAGACTTAGGGAGGAGTCAATGCTGCAATTTAAGCCCAAGACCATCAGGCTAAAGACCCAGAAAAATTCAATGTTTCAGTTCAAATCTGAAGGCCATCTGTTGCAGAATTCCCTCTTGCTGAATGTTAGTCTGTTGTTCTATTCAGGCCTTTAACTGATTGGATGAGGCTCACCTACATTATATAAATAATCTGCTTTACTCAAATTCAACTAATTTAAATGTTAGTCTCACTCGAACACACCCTCACAGAAACATTCAGAATAATGTCTGACCATGTATCTGGGAGCCAGGACCCAGCCACATTGACATATAAAATTAACGATCACCATATCTTACCATGATGCTGACTCCCTGTGGCTAACTTTTCCTCATTTAAATATCAAGTGGCAGAAGCAGTGACATTGATGATGATGACTTGATATGAATGTCTGAATTTTCTGTTAGTCAAGGGAAACTACTAGTTCTATGTGAGCCCCTTGGGTGGCACCGTCATGTGAAGTTGTCCTGCTAGGTAAAATACTCTGCCACAGGCAGAGGGCTAGAGTGCCAAGAATGCCTGAGCCAGCTTTCCCAAATCAGGGAACTATATTTACAGTGAGGAGAACAGCAGCTCCAGGAGAACTTACTCATGTGCCCAGTTCATTAGAACACTTACCACACAGAGGATATCTGTGGTGGCCAAAAAAGCTGTTGCAATTAACCAACAAAGAAATCTACAAAACTGGTTCATGAAGAGGCATTTGTAGTTTTTCCTCTCTTATCAATGTGCTCTAGCACACACTGCAGGACACAGAATTTACAGAAAACAAAGAGAGGACATATCTCAATGACAGACATGTCTCTTTCCTTCTTTCTTTCACCTGTGACTGTGGAGGGATGAGGAACAATAATTTCAGATAGCAAAGGAAGGATAAAAACTTTGAATTGAAGATAGGGTTGAAATTTAAAATCACATCGATTTGTTCTAATTGAAAGTGATAGCAAGTATTAAAATCTGCTGAATATATTTTCAGGGATAATAAAATGTATTGCAGGATATGGCTAAAAGCAATGACTAGAGTAGAACATAATATCATCTTTATACCTTACTAATTTAGACCCATTAATAAAAATATATACCTATAGGTAGAGAGGCAGTGCTATGTTAGCTATCTGTGGTAGCTAAAGCCCCCCAACCCAGTGGGCATTTCATCCCTATTATTCTGGAGACAGCAATCTGTTTCTTTGGAGAATTTGTCTAAATCCAAATGATCCTTCTGAAACTATCAATCATAGTGCCCCTCGTGTCAGCCGCAGACCCGAGCATTTGGCCTAGGTTATGTCAATCACAGTTCCACTGGATCATACATAGCAAACGGCCAAGAGGGAGATATATGACCTGAGCCTGAGATACTAGAATCCTCCTATCTTGAACTTTTACGAATAAATTTTGAAGGATGTATCAGGGTCTAGTCAAAAGAAAGAAACTGTGCCAGTTATTGAACAGGATTATTTTATATAAAAATATTGTTAAAGTAACTGAAAGGATCAAAAGAGAGCTGTAAGGTATTATGGAAGTAGCAACTACAGAAAGTAGCTATTACACTTATAGCTAAAGGAACAAAGGGAAGAGGCTAAAATAATTAAAATGTAGAAACTTAGAGAATGGGTCCCAAGAGTTGAAACATGGACTACAGACAGTCCTCTACTTGCCTTGGATTTTCTTACAACTTTTCAACTTTACTATGGATTTATTGAGTTATTAAAATGCATTTTTGACTTAACGATATTTTCAACTTAACCGTGAGTTTATAAGGATATAACCTCACTGTAAGTTGAGAAGCGTCGGTACTGAAGAAGAGGAGCTACTCTGCTGGTCCTGGTATCTCTGAGTCTGGAGGAGCAGTCTTTGAGTCTGGGACCCAGACCTATGAAGAGCGGACACAGGCAGGTGGTGTTGGTAGCTCTGAGAGGCAAGTAATGAGGCTACATATGTCAGTGTGGAGGAAACTGCAAACTGAATGCAGCTACTGCTGTGGGAAAGCCCTGCTACTGCTGGGAATTGTTGGGGTAATGCCCACAGGAACAGGAAGCAGTCTAGAAGTACACAGGGAACAAACAGAAAAGAGCAAGTCTTCCTTCTTCCTTTTCCAGCCTTGCTCTCTCCCTCTGGTGCCCAAGATTGGCAGAGCTTCACAGGGAGCCAGCTGACAAAGCAAAAACATAGCTTGCAGAGTCTCAGCACCAGAATTGTAAAGCTGAATGAAGAAGAATGGGTTCAAGCTGCTGAGAGACAAGAACTATAGAACTGGTGTGGAGACATATGTCTTCCTTTCAGATTATAAGATGAGATGAATCTGACTATGCATTAAGAAAAAGATATTTCTTAGCATGTCTCAATTAGCCATATCAAGAGAGGAGCAGGCTCATACAAGCCACTTAGTTCTAGAGGCTCTTCTTGACCAGTAAGCTCCTATTTTTAATATAATCGACTAGATGTGTATGACTCTCTTTCCTTATAAATATGTAGAGGGGGACCAGGCGCGGTGGCTCATGCCTGTAATCCCAGCACTTTGGGAGGCCGAGGCAGGTGGACTGCCTGAGCTCAGGAGTTCGAGACCAGCCTGGGCAAAACGGTGTAACCCTGTCTCTACTAAAAATACAAAAAACTAGCCAGGTGTGGCGGCATGTGCCTGTAATCCTAACTACTCGGGAGGCTGAGACAGGAGAATTGCTTGAACCCAGGAGGTGGAGGTTGCAGTGAGCCGAGATCACGCCATTGCACTCCAGCCTGGGCAATAAAGCAGGAGTCTGCTTCAAAAAAAAAAAAAAAAAAAAATATATATATATATATATATATATATATATATATGTGTGTGTGTGTGTGTATATATATATATGTGTGTGTGTATATATATATATACACATATATATGTAGAGTGACTCAGGATGGTGTGATCTTTCTACCAGAGTCTATCTTTACCATCAGATGTACTTGGCCTAAGCACAATTCTCTATGGAATAACGCAGGCTCAGGGAATTGGCTATGCTTCATTTATAATTTTTTTCCAAAAAACTCTATTTTAAATTTATATCATATGACATTAGCAAAGTATGTGCCAGTGTCATCTCTACAGGACAGTTAAAAGCCGTACAGTCATATGCCCAGGATATTGGCAGTCATGTCCTGCTACATTAAGGAAATTCATCTACAGTAAGAGTCTAAAAGAGGAAAGCAAGGAGAAAGATTATCGACTGAATGCTGTATCCTTTCAAATGTGTATGTTAAAACCCTATACTCCAATGTGATGGCATTAGGAAGTGGGGCCTTTGAGAGGTAATTAGGTTTAGATGAAGTGATGAGAATAAAGCCGCCATCATGTTAGCATTCTTATAAGCTTCCTCTCTCTATCAAGTGAGGATACAGTAAGAAGATGACCATTTGAAAACCAGGAAGAGGGCCCTCATCAGACACTGAGTCAGCTGGCATCTTAATCTTGGACTTCTTAGCCTTCAGAACTGTAAGAAATAAATGTATGTTTTTAAGCCACCTAGTGCATGTTATTTTGTTATAGCAACCGGAGTTAAGACAAGAGGCAAAGTATAAAGGAGAAATAATGGCAAAGAAAAAAACTCTTAAAAACCTAATTTGACTATTGTCTGTGGCCTGCATATAAGACAGTTCTTTACTGAACTCCATATGTGATGTGAGCCTATACATACCTTTATTTGCTAAATTAGTTTGAGTGGACGTCTGCAAATAATCTTGAGTAATACATGGGATTTAAAGCTTAGGACACATTTTTATAAAGGTACTTCCAAAACAATAATGAAGCAATTTGTAAAATGGTTTACTGAACAAATGATGATGAATCTCAAATATTATTTTTCCTAACCATATGGCTTATTGGATAATAAATGAAGATCAAGGACACAATAATCCTTCATTTTATGTAGCCATGTTCCATGTTATAACAACAGTCCGAAGTGCCAATAGATTTAATTATTGGATTTGAAGGCAGACAATGAGTGACAAACCACTTCAACTTCATTTAACATTTAAAACAAATTTTCATAGATAAATTGCCATGGAATAGGACAAACTTTTATTTAATGAACTGAGGTTTATATTCAGTGGTGAAACTCACAAAACTTGGAACCTGTCCCATTCCTGAATTTCCACTATGCCAGTCCTACTCAGGGAGCAAAGCATTGCTGTTTAGAAGGAAGAAAAAAAAAATTGGTTGAGCAGAGCCAGGGACCAAGTCTTCAGAACTTCACATTCACTTTCCAGCCTTTCAGAAAATAGTCTAGAAATTCATGCCTTGTGTAGTTGAAAGTGAACGCTCCTTTGAAAGAAATACAAGCTGTGCACTGTCATCTAGTGCCCATCCAGATCTTACATGCATGAGGTGAGGCTCATGATATCGCCCAAGCAACTGCAAATGGCGCCCTAAAATAACCAACACATCAGCTGGTGCTTCTTCTTCTTTCAGATAATGGCCTTTTCTAACTTGAGTTGCATTCTCAGAAAAATCACAAATCAGTCCAACAATCCCCCTTGTAACTGTAGACAACCATGTGAGATTTCCTGGGGAAATATATAAATTATTACCCATATAAATTGTTGCCAATTGTTACCAATATCCTCAACTTCAAGTAAGTTCTAAAAACCACATAGATTTTTAAGAATAATTCTATAATAATTGCGTTGCTATTTTCCACAATTTAGTTTCAAACCTTTATGTCTCCCAAATTTCCAATGTCCTCCCATTGCTGTAAATCTCAGCTATTGGGTTGCCTCATACTTTAGAAAAAAATAGAAGCCAAAAAACAGGAACTGGTCAATCTTGCCAAAAGCAAATACATCAATGTATTGCAGCTACAACTATCTTCTCCTATTTCCATTTCCATTACAATGATGAATTTATCTCTTTCTTAACAACAGCTGTTTCTCCATAAGCACTGAAAGGCATGATTACATACCACTTTTCTTACAAAATTAAACAAACGACAAATGCGTAACAGTAAAAAACTTAAAAAAATACCTTAAAAGCAATAACCTTCTTCAATTATGTTCCTATCTCTCTACTTCATTTATTCTGGGGAGACAAACATCTAAATAGAATTCTTTAAATGCACTATGTCATTTTGTCTAATTTCTTACCTGCTATGTAACCAACTTTCCAATGTTTCAAATTGTTTTTCTTAGAAATAAAATTTTAAAGCCCAAATTGAAAGCCATTTGTGTACTTTTCCCAATTTCATTCTTTCTCCACCATTCTCAGAGGCATCCATTATCCTGATATTTTGTGAATTACTTCCTGCTCATAATTTTTATATTTTTACTACATACCCACTGTATATACAAGCATATGATTTTTCATTTTTATATTATACATTTTCTTCATGTATTCTATATTACACATCATTAATATAATTTGATTTAACTCTCACTATATGAGTATATGTGCATATATATTCATATTTATATATCTATATATCTCACTATATGAGTATATATGTGTATGTATATATTCATGTTTATATATGTATATACATCTCACTATATGAGTATCTCTCTCTATATATAAAATATATAATATATTATATATTATATATATATTTTATATATAATATATAATATATATTTATATATAATATATATTTAATATATAATATATTATATATTTTATATATAATATATTATATATTAAATATATATTATATATATAATATATATAAAATACATAATATATTATACAAAATATATATTATATATTATATATAAAATATGTATAATATATAATATATATAATATATTATATATATTAGTTTTATCCATGTTGGGGAGTCCCAGGACTACTCAGGTTACATTGATTCCATACATCATCTCAGCTGGAATCATGACTTTTAAGTACTACATATATTCTAAAAATTCACAAATTTACCTTTCATTTCTGACATTTCCCTGATTTCCAAAGCAGTGTACACAATTGCCTGCTTGACATCTCCCTTTGGATGTGCAACAGGCTTCTCAAGCTCAAATGCAATTCTCAAGCTCAAATGCAATTCTGAAGTTCCAATGACCCTTTAAACCTCCTCTCTTCTCTATTTCCTATCTTCACAAATGGTAATTCCATTCTTTCATTCATTCAAGTCAAACATCTTAGAATCATGGTGGTAGTTTTTCTTGAGTACTTTGTTGTTTTTTATTAATTACACTCATTTTCAATACAGTCCACAGGGGTCTCTCTGATCTCATCACATAATTTTCTATCTGTTTTCTCCACTTCCATTAATGCCCAACTGCAAACCTTTTATTAACAAAGTCATTTTTAAAAAATACATTCAATCATGCCACTTCCTGCTTCTCACTACATCTGGGCCCTGACTCTCCAGCCTATCTGTGACCTTCTCTATGCGCAAGTCACAGCAGCTTCTTCTATCATTCTCCAGACACAACAGCTTCTTCTATCATTCTCTAGACACAGGGACTTGACACAGATTTCCAGAGCAACAATAACTGCTCTTCCCTGCACCACCACTTGATTCTAGGAATTCTAATTGTCTATCTTCATATATCAGCTTAAATACTTAATTGATATTACCTTAAATCTACTGATGAGTTTCTGACCCATATTTTTCCTTTACTTTGCTCTTTGGAGATAACTATTGTCTTTTTTTCTTCTTTTTTTTTGAAACAGAGTCTCACTCTTTCACCAGGCTGGAACGCAGTGGAGCTATCTCGGCTCACTGCAACCTCTGCCTCCTAGATTCCAGCCATTCTCCTGCCTCAGCCTCCCGAGTAGCTGGGACTACAGGTGCACGCCATCACGCCCAGCTAATTTTTGTATTTTTAGTAGAGACAGGGTTTCACCATGTCAGCCAGGATGGTCTCAATCTATTGACCTTGTGATCCGCCTGCCTTGGCCTCTCAAAGTGCTGGGATTACAGGCCTGGCCCAATAATTGTCTTAAATTATGTTGTTTGTCATTTCTATTTCTTAAGATTCCCACTTTTAGTTTTGTTTACTTTTGATGTAAGTCAATCTATTATTAAGATGCATCATGTAGTTTGTAGTTATATCTCATTCATTTTAAATTCTGGTAATATTTCAGCATGCCAATTTATAGCAGTTTACTTGTATTTTTTAAGATAAATGTGAGTTGTTTCCAGATTTTTGTTCTTGCAAACCATGAAGATACATACAAAGATGTTTCAGTCTACATGTGTGGTAGACAAAATTTTGGCTTTTGTCATTTGCTCCTTGGCGATACTTTCATAAATATATTACATGGCTAAAGGGCTTTGCAGATGTAATTAAGGTTACCAGTCAAATGACCTTAAATTAGAAAGACTATGCTATGTGGATGGGCTATGTTGACTGTGTAGACAGGTTTAATATAATCAGAAGCAACCTCAGAAGCAGAGATTTTTCTCATTCTGATAGCAGAAGAGGAAGTCAGAGATTTGAAGCACAAGAAAAATCCAGTGTGTATTTGTTGACTTAAAGATGAAGTGGCAAGAAAACCGGGACTTTAGTCATACAAGTCCAAGTAACCGAATTCTGAGAACAACCTGAATGAAATTGGAAGTGGAGTCTTAACCAGAGCCTCTGGATAAAAGCCAAGGATAGCAAATAATTTAATTTTGGTCCTGGGAGGACCTGAGAGAGGACCCAGCAGAGCCACCTTGTACCTGGACCTCTGACTCACAAACCTGTGATACAATAAATGAGGGTTTTAAGTCACTAAATTTGTTGTAATATGTTTAAAAAGCGATGGAAAACTAATACAACACGTCTAAGTGTTTCTCTTGAAGTGTAGTGGCTCTTTGGGTCCAGAGGGTACATCTGTGATTTTCACTAGTGAATTTCCAGTTTCCAGCATATCTCCTGCTTCAGTTTGAACATTTCATATGTACTCATGGACCAAATGAATGAAGACAAAACTGAGGTTTATAAAGCCTTAAAACTACAGAGCAGAATTGGGTATGAAATAGGAGGATAAATCAGATCAAAAATAATTTAAAAATTGATTGCATTATAATAAGAAACAGTTAATATTTGTGAAAATATAACATATCAAATAACAACTGTAAGTTATATATTATCTTCAGTGCCCACTTTATACATACAAACTCGATTGCAAGAGCAGGTTTATTAGAATTCAAAATATTTTCACAAGGAAATGATATTATAAGGGGACAATGAATTCTCAATATCACTTAAAAGCACCAAATTAACACATAGCTTAATTATGTCTATAAACAATAGATGAGAGAAATAATGATCAAGTCATAATAATAGTCAAGGAGAAATAATGAGAAATCATAATAATAGTAAAAGCACGTATCAGCAAATGGCAGAAGTATGGTTGGAAAGTAGAGCTGAAAAAAAGATAAGCGGCTATATTTGATACAAGTGAAAATGATGGTAGCTTCATATGGCAAAATGCTACAGTGAAATAATAGACTTGTCACAATATGTTGTGTGGTTTACATGAAGTGGCCAAGAGATTAGAGTGGAGGGCACCAATAAGGCCTTTGCGTTTCATTCAACCATCATTGAAATAAGAGTAAATCTGACTTGTGACAGTTCTAATAGACACATCTCAGTGATTATTTGCCTAATGCTTAATGATTAATTAGATTAAAACAATGAAAGAAGAGAGATGTTAAGGTTTTTATGAATATTCATTAGGCAGTGAGGATACATTGAAGACGTGGAAAATTCTTCATCTTAAACTTTAATTAAAGAAAAAAACAACAGGTCATTCCCTATTCTGTTCCATACAAAGTAATCTACACAGTTTGATTTTGTGCAAGAATAGTTTCACTGATTGTCTAAACGTGTCTTTAGAATTTTCCCATTATCTCCTCATTTTACAGTCTGCAAAATTTTCATCTGTTCTACATCCTTGCAGCTCAGGATTTTTACAAATTTTTTTGTAGTAAGTATAATTTTCTATGCTAACATACAATTATTTTGACAAATTGATCATGCACCATTCTTTCTGTCTTCCTTTGGTTAGGCAGCCCGTATTTCAATTTGGTGCTGGCTGAGTAGTTTTTGTTGAAGGACCACGCTTCTTGCTACATGAACAATGGAGGCAGGATCTAAATCCAAATTTCCTTAAGCCTACTTTATTTGGTTAAGCTAACACTGAATTGTTGGCTAAGCTATAATTAAGCTAAGACTTAACTACTTAATTATTTTGTTTCAGCATGCTTTGTAGTACTATAAAAATGCTTTATTTTCTCTTTATTTGCTTTATACATCCTATTTTGCATACAAGGTTTTATTTTGTTAACCACCTTTTCTGCATCATTAATCCAATGCAATATCACTGGAATATAGCACTGCATATTTACATTTAAGAAGCTAAAACTTTATATTGTGCAATACTTACATCACAATTAAAAATCTCAAATTCTTCTATTTCTGAATTTATTCTATATTATATAACCATGTTTTCTTAAATATTAATCACAGTTTAACATACTATGTTATTTTCAATAAAATATGGGTTTCAAATATATAGAAAAATGCAGTAGAAATTATGCATGTTTTTAAAATGTATATGAAGTTTTTGGGGGCAAAGCATTATTTGTTCAAAACACAATTCTGAAAATTACTTTAAAAGCAATCAATTTCCTATATTATGGTTCATTAATTACTAATAACATTTCTCACACTTAAATGAAAATCTAAAACAAAACTTTGCATGGTTAAAAAGATAAGAAGGTATTATATATGGAAAATTACTTAAGGATATTTAATTCTATTTAATTTATATAATACATAAATATGTTTGTAATATATCCACAAAACCTAACTGAGCCTGTGCTTTATAAATATTTATTGAATGAATATATGGGTGAATGTATTAACAAATCCAACTTACAGAAAATGGTCATTACTTAAGGGCAGTGCACACTTAGATCTGATAATTAAAATGCAATTATAAATTATTGCAATAAGCATATGTTGATTATGTTGATAATCTTTAGAATAGAGCAAATGCAAGCAAGTATTGGTTTTCGAGGCCATAACTATGTCTCTTTTGCTAGAGAAAAGTTTGGTGAACAATCCCTATAAAAGCACATGTTTAATCAGTTTAATGTTATTAGAATTGAAAGAATACAAAGCAATGAATTTGAAACATTACTTAATCTGCCTTTTTTTCCCTCTTGTGCAGTGGTTCAATAAAACCTGAAAGAAGTTATCTTGAAAGAGTAGATTAAACCAAATATCTACTATATTGGTAATCCTAGTAATTGGGACTATATATTAAAAAAGAAAAGTTGCTGCTATAAAAACGTTTGAATTGTTAGAATCCCAAAAGTATTTACGATAGCATCCTCAAAAGAAGAGTAGTAGGGAAATTGCTCTTAGATGTTACTCAACTTCAAGAAGCCTTTTAAAATGATATTCATCTGAAAAAAGAAAGCTAACCTCAAACTGTACTAGAAGCAACATGCTGAAAAATCAATTAGAAATGCATTCTAGAAATAAGGTAAGAGATAATAGAATAAAATTTCTAGAAATTATCCTAGGTAGGTACTCATAACTTTGAGATTGGCACAGATTCCTTAAACAGGATACAAAAGATCATTGATTATAAAAGAAAAACTGACAGATTGGATTTTATCAGATTTGAAAACTTTCATTTGTTAAAATATACTTTTAAGAGATTCAAAAGGCAAGCTTCCAAAAAGGAGACAATATCTATCATACAAATATCCAGTAAAGGATCCTTATTCAATAAATCTTATGACTAAATGATAAAACCAATTAACTTTCTTAAAAAATGAAAAACTTGAGTAGGCTTTTCACACACAAAAACAAGATAATCCTAGTGGCCAACAAGCATAGGAAACAGTGCTCAATGTAATAAAGTAGTAAGAAAATGTAAATTAAAACCACAATGAGATACTGGTATATAGTCACCAAAATGAATACAACTTAATAAAATTCACAATACCAACTGGGGGCACATGAATGGATCGACAGCACTCTCATTCACTTGTGATGGTGATGGAAATTGTACAGTCAGTATGTAAAACCGTTATCAGTACTTTCTATACTTAAATACATGCATATCCTATGACCAAGCAATTCAATTCCTGCTTAGGCACCTCATAGAAATTCATATATATATATATATATATATATATATATATATATAATATAGACATGTACAGAACAATCATTAAGAATAATTCACAATAATCCCCATCAATAATAAAACAGGAAGTAAACATTACACAATATATATAAAGAACTATTATACAGCATTGAAATAGAAAAGAGTACTGTTTCTAGCAACAGTACATATCAATCTCATAGATTCATGCTTAGCAGAAGAATCTCAAACACGAAAGAGTATGTCCTACATAATTTCATGGTAAATGTCAAAATCAATTGAAATCATTCGAGGTGATAGAAGTCATAATAGTGACTACCTTTAAGGTATATGATGACTGAGGAAGAGGCACAGGAGAGGCCTTTGTGGTGTAGATTATTTTCTATGCCATGCTCTTGGCACTGTTACCTGGTGTGCTCACGTTATTAAAAAAATTACCAATTTGTAAACTTAATATTTATAACATTATTAGATATATTTTGCACTTCAATAGAAAGCTTATCTATAATCACTTCTATTAAATGGATAAAACTACTTCTTAGATGATTGATGCAACATTCAACTTACTAATTAGTGTCCAAATATCTGGTTATATTAACCAAAATTGTTACTATATTTTAAAGTCATTACAGTTCATAAATCAGATAATTTGTAAATCTTACCATCTTAATTTTGTCTCTTGGGTTATAATATTGCAAGATTTATACTTCAAATTACTCAATTCCCTTTCTATTTTTTGTAAATAAATCGTTTTAATGGAGATTTAATTAACGTGGTCTTGATTTAGATATTTATGAGTTGATTTGGATTTGTAATATAAAGAAAAATTTTATTAATTACCAAACCATTCTTTTGCACTTATTTATATAAGTTTATATTTTAAACTGATGTGCCTCTTCATACCTTTAATAATAATATTTATTGGTTATTTACTATGGGCCATGCACCATAAGTTAAACATTTTATCCAATTAACTCATTTAAAAACCATGGGATTCTATGAGGTGGCATTATTATTTTGCTTTATATACAATAAGGAAACTATGATGTAAAGAAGAACCATGCCCAAGATTATAATGTCTGCCAGGTGCTAGCACTTGGGTTCAAAGCAAGCTGTCCCTGCAGGAAGTCACATGCCTAACTATTTAGCTTAATGCTAAGTAACTAGTCCTTAGAGGTATCTGCCCTACTTAATTCTAGAGATGGTAACAGTTAAAGATCAATTGTAGCATCTTGATGCTGTCTTTACATAGCTTTCTCCTTATTTATTTAAGTGGTCTCAATTTGTTTCTTATGCATTTAAGTGTTCAATTATGCTAATGCTGTTCCCCAGTGATTTGTTCTTCCCTCTCTCTGCTCTTTGGTTATGTGATCCCAGAGGCTTCCCTCATTGAAGAATAAACCAAATTTTTCTCCCTGATGAATTTATCATACTAAGTTTTCTTGGGCTGTATTCTCTGATATTGCTTTTTATTATAACAGAGATTCGGGTATGAGTATTCCACTATTTTTGAAATTTTAACAGCTCTTTTCTACAGAATTCTTATTAATTGATACACCTGGATGCGGAGAAGTACTGCAAGTGTTGTTGACATATACTGATGGCTTCACTTTGTTTCTACAGATGTTGCTATAATGCTCAACCTCGTTATCTCTTTGGAGCAACAGATATCCTCAGTTTTTAGAAACTGTACTACCATTTAAGAAGTATTTTGTTTCTAAGGTCTCAGAATAAGATTTACGCATTGTTTGTTTTTTTGTAGTTTAGGCTGATAATGTACAAAGCGGATTTTAAGCGTTGACTGTATTACGCAGTGCAGAGTTAGTGTCAGCCTTGGGTATTTTGATTGCTTGTTGTTTACATATCAGATATGTGCCATGTACTCAGTGATGGTACCACTCTCTATCTTTTATATGAGTGTAGTGCTAAGACTGGCAATAGAGATCCCACATAGAACAAAGAAGCATGTTTTGTTTTGTTTGGAGTGGACACAGAATACCATCTATTGCAAAAAGTAAAACAATTACATATTTTGTTAACTTTCAAACATTTTATCTTACCCCTACTGCCATCCTACTTTAATTGTCAAAAATGTTGGTGTGTCTTTTTAAAACTGGAGTCAATCAGATTCTTATTGTAAAAAAAAAAATATGTCAATTAAAAATAAAACAAAACTTAAAGAAATTATTCTGTAAGTCTTTTTACTTACAAGTTTCTCATTTTTCTTTTGCCTCTATACCTAGAATATAACATCCTCAAAGATAGAAACTATACAATTTTTTTCTCTTCACGATTTTTAGTTTATTCTAATTTCTAATTCTGTCAGGTGGCAGATAATGTTAGTAACAGCATTCCTTAATTAACCTGGCAATTGCATAATACACCCTTGGGTGATGCCTTCTATAGTGAACACAATGGCAGCTGTATGTATATCTGCAACTACTTCCTTTCTCCATGCCTTCAAGCCCTTTGATTTCTCATTTACCTGAATATTGGAGTGTCACATACTTCAAGCAACGAACCAGCAGAGAAGTCTACACTGCAGAGTGAGGGGCCCAACCACTAATTGAATCACAATTATGGGGAATGGGGAATAATTAGCAACAGAATTCTGGGCAGTAAAGCAAACGGTTTGCATTAAAGCTGTCTCTTGGCAGGTGAACAGGTCTTTGCCTCTAGTTTAAGGTTATGAATAGTAAAGGTGGGTAAGAGATGGGAAGAACTCTTCGATTGAAGTGAGTTGCTTATTAAGAACCGTACTGATTGCTAATCCCAGTTTTGTAAGCTAGTTCTGATGGCAATTAGAAATAAACTACTTCATTCTTAACTGTAGGCAACTTTATTTTGCATAAAGAACAAAAGAACATTATTTCAATTTATAAAAGAAAAAGACTGAGGAAGCAGGCCAATAATACAGTCAATATGTAAGCAAAGGAAACATGTTTGGAAGAGTAAAGGCCTGAAAGGGGCAGGGGAATTTGTTGTCTGAAAAAATCAGAAGCTCAGTTATCAGAATAGGGTATGAGTTGAGAGTCAGATCACAATAAGGCTACGCTGATATTCCCTAAGTATTGGCTATATCTCCTCAAATAGCTCGCAAATAATAGTCAGAACTGACACCACAAAGGGGCAGGACCAGGCCTACATACTAAGGCCATGTGACTTCAGCTCTGGAGAAATCGATTCAGAGATTGGAAAAATAGACAGGGCTGAAAGATGGGGAAAAGGACTAGTTTTATTTTTTTCCAAAGGACATTTTATTTCCCAAAGTTGTATCAATCCAAGAAGAAAATCTTGGACTTAGAGAAAAATAAAATTTAGAAGTTGTCCACAGATTTATTTTATCATTGATATCAACCTCATTAATTAGCTAGATGAAAAGTTGCTGTATTGTTTCTTGTCCATTGACTTATGTATCTGGGACTGATTTTAATATCAGGGTGAATTCAAGTCAATGCTTTAAAATCGATATCTTTCACATCTCCTGATCATTTTTGCTTTTCATCCTGAAATCCAATGGTGTATTTTATTCATAAATTCTTCATCACTAGAAATTTTCTAGAATAAGGAGTGATGGTAATCCCAAACTTACATAATGTGGCATTGCAAATTTTGTCATATTACCTGGGACTAGATCCTCTATGTTTCAAGGATTTTGCTGTAAAGCTATACTTATGGGACATTCTCTACATAATTTGGTTTTACCACTTTCAACATTTTGAACGCAGTTTAAGTACACTTTCTTAATCTAACAAACAGTACAATATTTGAGATGCTAACTTCATAAAAATCAAGTTTCCTGTATGAAGGACTGGTACAATTAACAATTTTGCTTAATTTATAGCATTTAATTATATCAATGAATATAATCTAATTCTTGCTTTATTATTTCTATTCATTATGTAATCACTGACAATAATTTAACAAGTATAATGTTTCATATTCCTCTTATAAGTTTAATTACCTGACAGATCTGCACCTCCCAATTTCACTAAATTAAACAAACAAGAATGTGACCTTCTGCAGCAGTGTCAAAACCACAGGTGTGGAAGAGCAACACTTTTAAGTTCATTGTCACATTCAATTAATTTCTGAATTATAGCAAATTGATTGAAAAATAATGAAATTTAATAAATAATTTTACCCTTGCTAACAAAAATATATTCTGAAGTACACTTACTGAATACGTATTCTGTTTTACATATCAGCAGTTTATAATTGAGTTCATCAGCAGAAATTTGATACATGCCACAAATGTAAATTGTATTAAGAATGGCGACTATTACATTAAAAATTTTACATGGAATTAATAAATACTTGGCAATTCTAAATCAGGGAATGCACCAAATTTAAATAATTGTGTGATTCTGAATAAATATTAAATTTGTATCTATCAAAACAGTGCCTTTTACTGCAGTAATTTAAGTAATTGGAATTGCCTCGAGTATTTTAATCAACCTCTGGTATACATTATTGCCATGTCAGAAAGATGTGTTTAAAGTAGCTACAAACAAAGTTTATACTCATAGTCTGGCTGCCTAGCATTAGTGTTGTCAAATAAGGGTAAACAAAAATGTACATGTGTTCCTGGGAAGAAACCTCTTTAAATGCTTCTCTAATGAAAGAGGTTCTAACTATAAGGCTTGAGAAGAAATGAGCTGCATATCTAAAAGTCGTTTACTTTTGCCTTTTGTATGCCTCATTCAAATGATCTCTTGTTTTATAGACATAATCATAGATAGTTTGTCAACTGGTATATCCTCACTGCAGTCTAGTTACCAACTGTGGACAATTCAGTTTTTCAATGAATGTGAGTTTCTCATTAATAGTGATGCTGATTGCTAACCCTAGTTTTGTAAGCTAGTTCTGACAGCAATTAGAAATAAACTACTTCATGCCTTAACTATAGGCAATCAGAACACTGAAAAATTCTGACTGATGAAATCAGTTTGTTGACTCATTAGTCTGAATATAACTCAAGGATTTACATTTACAACAGCACAGGTTGCAGTAACCATAGGCCCAGTGAAGTAATAGTGTAACTGGTTCATATTTTGTATAGTACACACAGATGTAAACAAAATTCTTCAAATAAAATCCTCCTGAGACATATAGTTCTACTTCTCAAAAAGATAGAAATGTACATTACTACATTACTTTGGTTTCCACAAGTGTATGGCAGATGCACCTGATAGCAATAACCTAAGCATACTCTGAGAATAACACTACGGTCTAAAAAGAATGTGTGTTCAAAGCTCCGAGCTAAGAAATCGGGGAGTGGCCAGCCTGGAGACTCATTCCTTATCTATGAGGAATGAACCCTGGTCCATTACACGGAATGCAGGCCACACAGGGGATCAACACCCTTTCTTTTGGATTAAATGAAGGTTGCTAGGTGGAGGTTGCTAGGGGGAGGGTGCTATGTGAAAATGCTATATAAACTGCATGCTTTTTACAAGCAATTGTGGTTCTTCTGTCCAGCCTGCCACCACTGGATCATCAGTAAACCCTACTTTTTTTTTTTTTTGCTGGCTCTGTGTCCCTTCATCTTCTGGGACACCGTGCCATCCCTAATGAAGTCTATAGGGATCAGCACAACAACTACCATGCCAGCCAGAGGTGGAGAAAACACTATAAGTGGTGAAACAATGGGATCCATGAGATCAGGGAAGAGGAAATCCACTGAGGAAATCTTGGGCAGGCCATCCATGTTTAGGTGGGGCATGATAGCCACTGGCCTTGATGGATGGGGCCTACCATGTGAGTTCAGGGATGCCCCGAAAATGCTGAAGGGCCAAGAAGAGCCATTGCAGGGGGTAGGATCTAAGTGAAAGTCGGATGTCCGAGCTGTGGCAACCATGGTTAGATGGCCACTTCTGACTGCACCCTGAGCAGCCACTGAGGCTGAGCTCACAGCATAGGTGAGAGTCCTTCAGTGACAGGATGAACTGCGACTACAAAGAGATGCCAGATTAGCCCAGGTTGAAACACTGGAGACTTTACTGTCTCACCTGTGGGCATAGGATGACAAAATAGGGACCCTGGTTTGTTGGGTAACCCTTTGAAGGGTTGCTGACTCCCATGCCAATGGGTTAGGGCTATCACGACTGAATCGTCTTGGGATCCTAAGTCTTGAGACCCAATGGAGAGCCCTAGTGGGGACGAGAATGAGGAAAGGGATGAAACCTAGAGGTTCCCATCCTCTCTTCCCATCCCGTAGTCACTTCTATGATGGGAGTAGCCCTGCAAGGCATACCCCCACCTAAAAGATGACAGCACACCACAATGTGGGACTATACTGCTGTGGAATTGGTCGAGCTGGGAAATCGGTTCAGGCAGAAGGGGAGATAGTCAATTGCAGAGTAGTTTCTCCGTCTGTGCGACATGGGAGCAGAAGGTATAATACCCTCCAGACTCAAGATGAGTAAAATGGCACAAATCACCCAGCCCAGAGGCAGCACCCTTATGATGTTAATAATTAGGATTGGGCCATCCCATTCCTTAGCTGGATGATTGCAGGCTACAATGCAGCCTGGCCAAAAGAGGAAGACATCCCCATGTCTGATGCTGTATTACAGTAATGATGAAAGATGAAATGAAAGATGAATGACGATGAAAGATGCTGTCTTACAGTAAGCACTCAGCCAATGGTGTGTCACAGTAGTGTGTATCCTGAGCCCCTTGATAAGACAGCCAATGTCTCAGGTGGCCCAAGTGGCTTCCAACTTAGGGGAAACAGAGAAGCCGCATAAGCAAGAGATGTGTACTGCTGGAATGAAAGACAAGGGAGCCAAAGGAAAGGATATGGCCAAAAGGCCCATTACTGTCACCTGCTGACAAATACCGTGCAACCTGGTAGTGGCAGGGACACCTAGGGTGGAAATAAATAAACAACCTAATGCTTTTCTAGTTGGATAGTGGCAGGAGGCCAAGCCAGAACAGTGCTTCACTAAGGAGCCTCAGGCTCACTACACACTGCCCCTTCTGCAGAGGGATGATAGATGCCAACCCCTTTAGACTAGTATGTAGGCCAAGACCTGCAAGACCTGGGAATCTCCAGAAGAGCAATGGTGGTCAGGGTGTCCAGGGACCAGAGGCCATATGTAGAACTAACTGTATATTAGTTACCTAAGAATAAACAAACTGTGCATGCCCTAGTAGATACTGCAGCCTAATGCACTTTCATATATGATAAGATTCATCGGCCATCAGAGAAATGCAAATCAAAACCACAGTGAGATACCATCTCACACCAGTTAGAATGGCCATCATTAAAAAATCAGGAAACAACAGGTGCTGGAGAGGATGTGGAGAAATAGGAACACTTTTACACTGTTGGTGGGACCGTAAACTAGTTCAACCATTGTGGAAGTCAGTGTGGCGATTCCTCAGGAATCTAGAACTAGAAATGCCATTTGACCCAGCCATCCCATTACTGGGTATATACCCAAAGGACTATAAATCATGCTGCTATAAAGACACATGCACACGTATGTTTATTGCGGCACTATTCACAATAGCAAAGACTTGGAACCAACCCAAATGTCCAACAACGATAGACTGGATTAAGAAAATGTGGCACATATACACCATGCAAAACTATGAAGCCATAAAAAATGATGAGTTCATGTCCTTTGTAGGGACATGGATGAAACTGGAAAACATCATTCTCAGTAAACTATCGCAAGGACAAAAAACCAAACACCGCATGTTCTCACTCAGGTGGGAATTGAACAATGAGAACTCATGGACACAGGAAGGGGAACATCACACTCCGGGGACTGTTGTGGGGTGGGGGGAGGTGGGAGGGACAGCATTAGGAGATATACCTAATGCTAAATGACGAGTTAATGGGTGCAGCAAAACAACATGGCACATGGATACATATGTAACAAACCTGCACGTTGTGCACATGTACCCTAAAACCTAAAGTATAATAATAATAATAAAAAAAAGATTCATCTGTTCCAATGGCCTATAACAGCAATAGATGGTTTTAGAAAGGGGGCCATGAAAGTCAGATGGGTTGAACCAGTAGTACTAGTTGGGAGACTGCCACCAAAACTCAATGTAGTATACATTGCTCCCATCCCAGAATGCATCTTGGGAAAGGATATCTTATCGGGCTTGACCCTCCAAACAACTGCTGAGAAACTCTCTAAGAGTTAGGGTGGTGAAGCAAGTGGTAAAGTGATGAGGGGAACTCAAAATGGACACCAGCCTTTCAGAGAGTAGCAGTGGGGTGTGGGCATGATGAAATCACAGGAACTTTTAAGGAGTTAGGTAGGCATTATAAGGTCAATGCACAGCCCATACAACAGCCCTGTAAAGCCAGTGTGGAAGCCTGATGGGACATGGAGAATGACAGTAGGTTACTGGGAATTAAATAAAGTGGTACCCCAATGTATGCAGCTGTTAGCTATATCACCTCCCTTCTGATGAGGATAGAAGCAGTGCTTGGCACACACCATTTTGTTGTCAATTTAGTTAAAGCCTTCTTCAGCATCCTCAATGCCCTAAAGAGTCAAGACTAATTTGCATTCACCTGGGAAGGAGAAAAACGAACCATTGTCATCTTGCCCTGGGGATATTTGCATAGCCCCACCATCTGCAATGGCCTAGTAGCTGCAGACCTCAGTGGATGGACTGCCCTGGAGTGGGCACAGGTTTTCCATTACATTGATGATATCATGCTAACTTCTGAGTCTTTTTCCAGCTTACAAACTGCAACCCCCAGTTTTCTGTGTCACTTGGCAAAAGAGTATGGGCAGTCAATGCAAAGTCCAGAGTCCAGGTTTATCAGTTAAATACCTGGGTGTCATCTTTTCGGGTAAGACTAGTCACTCAGTCTGTGTTTATAGATAAGATGCAGGCCTATTCCTGTCCTACCACACTGAAGTAGTTGCAGACCTTCTTAGCTCTTATACAGCATTGTCATCCTTTTATTTCCATCTGGCCCAACTCCTTAGGACCTCATACAACTTATTCAAGAAGAGGGCTGTGATGGTTAATACAGTGTCAACTTGATTGGATTGAAGGATGCAAAATATTCTTCCTGGGTGTGTCTGTGAGGGTGTTGCCAAAGGAGATAAACATTTGAGTCAGTGGACTGGGAGAGCCAGACCCATCCTCAATGTGGGTGGGCACCATCTAATCAACTACCAACATAGATAGAATAAAGCAGACTTGCTGAGTCTTCTGGCCTTCATCTTCTCCCTTGCTGGATGCTTCCTGCCCTCAAACATCAGACTCCAAGTTCCTCAGCTTTTGCACTCTTGGAATACCAGTGGTTTGCCAAGGGCTCTTAGGCCTTTTGCCACAGACTGAAGGCTGCACTGTCAGCTTCCCTACTTTTGAGGTTTTGGGACCCGGAATGATCCACCACTGGCTTCTTCGTTCCTTAACTTGCAGACAGCCTATCATCAGACTTTACCTTATGATCATGTGAGTCAATTGTCCTTAATAAACTCCCTTTCGTATATACATATATCCCACTAGTTCTGTCCCTCTAGAGAACCCTGACTAATACAAGGGCCCACAGGGATTGGTCTACAAAAGAGAGTGAAGCCTTTGAACAAGATAAAGACACAGTGAAAGAAATACAAGTCTTGGGAGTTCTACCGCAGTAGCAGTGACAGCCTTGTTAACTGGCCAGTTACCCTGAGGGGCTTGGGTGGGGCCTATGGAAGAGGCAAGGACATCAAAGTGTGCCTCTAGGATTCTGGTCCCAATTATGGGAGGAGCTGAAGTTAGATATAGTGTCATAAAGCAACAATTCTGTGCTACACAGTATACCTTTCAAGCGGAGGACATTACAAAGGAGGCCCTGGTGCACCTGGTACCCCATAGCAGATTGGCTAAAGGATACCTTTCAGAAACCAAAGTCAGGGAAACAGACACAGACTGTGGCCAAATGGCATGCATACCTGCAAGACAGGAGCATGTTAACTAATAGCCTCTTGAGCACAGAGCTTGTTTTGGTACTTGGTCCTGTCCCCTGTGTGACAACTAACTGAAGGGCAGTCTTTGATTAAAACCACTGAACATCAACAGATTTCCTCCTTTGTACAGCAGGTGGGGTGGGGGTAAACAGGGCCCAGTTCCTGACCAGGCCTGGTACGCAAATGGCTCATCATGAAGCAGTCCTTGCTCTTGGACAGCCATGGTCACCTACCTGTCCACTGATAGGATCTGGCTTGATAGAGGTAACGGACATAGTAGCCAATGGGCTAAGCTGGAAGTGGCCTGGACGGTCTTCCTCTATGAGCCAGACCCAATAGTCCTATGTATTGATAGTTGGGCCATCGTTAAAGGACTCATGATGTGGCTACTACAACGGGAAGCAAAGGATTGGACAGCAGCGGGCCACCCACTTTGGGGCACTGAAATGAGGAAGGACACGCATTCAGGGGATATACAATGGCGTGCCTTGTGGATACCCACACTGCATCTACACCACCTGGAAATCAACAGGCAGATGAAGTAGCCTGTGTTTATCTCCTTGTGGAAGCCCCCACAGAAGATGTAGCTCACTGGCTGCATATAAAGACAGGACATCAGCAACAATGTACCCTTTAGGCTATAGCAAAGCATCAGGGCCTGCCCCTATGATATAAAGACATACTACACATCTGTTAGCAATGTCCTGCCTGTGTGCAGGAACTCCCCAGGCCCTTGCAGCATGATACTGAACAGAATGCCAGGGGACGGGGCCCAGTGAAATGTTTGCAGGTAGGCAACATAGGACCATCGCCTCTATCTGATGGCTGCCACTATGATTTGACTTGTGTGGACACATGCACGGGGCGACTGCAGGCATATTCTGGCAAGCATGCTGCCCAGAAATCCACCATAAAAGGACTAGAGCTGCTGTGTACAGCCTACAGTGTCCACACTGCTATCGACAGTCACCAGTACAGGAATAGGCAGAGGTCCTGGATATCCACTGGCATTTCCACCTGCCATACAACCTTACATCAGCAGGGCTAACTGAACAGATGAATGGACTGTTGAAGAAACAACTCTGGCAGGAGACACACTCTCTGGCTCTGCAGACATGCTGCTTACCAGCAGCCATCCACACCCTGAATAAACAAGTTCTCTCATCAACCCAGCACATATACTCTTCTAATGCAAGGGCCTGATACCACCACAAGGATCCAGATAGAAAGTATAAGGGACAGTACACCTTTACCCTAAGCTGGTACTTTCAGTAACCTGCTATTGCCCTTGCCACAGGACCTACCCACTGGGGAGCACAATAGTATGTGACCCTGGAAATGGCAAATCAGCCCCTGATATTTCAGCTTTTCTGCTCCATGGGAGGAAGGGCCTAGAAAACCATATAAAGGTCACACCTATTTTACACCCTACTCTCCCTTGTACTTTTAAAATAATGAATTCTTGTCCTCCCTTGTGCAAGGAGACAATCATCTTATAATGGAACATTTTAACTACCCCACTGTCTTACTCTGGCCTTTTGTAATGCATCACGGATGGGGAGGGGAGGCAATCCACTTGGTATTATAAATCAGACACCAGGACACTGCCAGGGGTGGTGCTCTCTCAGCATGTCCATAAATAGTGTGCAGCAAACCTCTTCGTCAACTGGGTGCAGATTGTGGTCTCTCTCCAGAATAAAACAGCCTGTTGGGTCTGTGAGGAGCTGCCTTTCTCTTCCACTATGGGCCTGCCATGGTACATCCAAGCAGCTAACCTGAGTTTCTGAAGCCTCTTCTATACGTGGTATAATGACCCTCACTTGTTTCTCTTTAGCAACAACAGCACCTCATGCAGTGAATTCCCCACCATTAAGTAGATGAGACCACATATTTTCCACATAGAGTGTTATCCCCACTGTGTGGTAGGCTGTGTACGATGAGCTAGGGTAAGTGACGGCAGTACAGACACAGGTAGTGGGTTGTGCACCCTTGTTTGCAAAATTGTATGGCTTTGGACACCTTAAGTGCTGCCCAGGGTGAAACCTGCGCATTAATTAAAACTGAATGTTGTGTATATATCCCTGATTACTTTCACAATGTAACCCAGGCCACTCAGGCCTTAGGTACCCATATTTCTATTATAGAATCTGTCTTACAACCCTATAACCATGTGGTTTACTCAGCTCCAAAGCTCTTGGAGAAACTTTGCATACGGTATGATTGTTATTAAGTGTATTATTCGTTTTTGTTGCTGTAGTTTGTATTATTGCTGTGGCATGTAGAAACAATGCTCCTGTACACACCTGACTCCAGGGGAAATCATGGAAGAATGTTGTGATGACAGTGTGAGGCTCAGTCAAGGGTATGTTGGTGGGGACTGTTTGGCAGATGCACCTGACAGCAATAACCTAAGCATAACCTGAGAATGACCCTGTGTGACAGACACACCTGACAACAGTAACTTAAGCATCCCTTAACAATGACTCTGTGGTCTAAAAAGAATGTGTGTTCAGAATTCTGAGCTAAGGAATCTGGGAGTGGACAATCCAGATTCATTTCTTATCCATGAGGAATGAACTCGGGCCCATCCTGTGGAATTCAGGCCATACAGGGGATGGAGGAACTTTGATTTCGGTAAAATGAAGGTTGCTAGGTGGAGGGCACTAATTGAAAATGCTATATATACTTCATGCCTTTTATAAGCAGTTGCAGTTCTCCTTCCAGCCCTCTGACAATGGACCACCCTCATGTAAGTTCCCTCAATACACTCTATGTCTTGTTCCTAGGCTCCAGGTCTCCCTATTGGAGTCAGTAGGGATCTGGCACAACAAGCCATATCTGTGAGCCTGAAACAGAGATGTTAGTATTCAGGAAAGCTACTAGAAGTTACAGTCTGTGAATTATGCCACAACCATAGGTTGCCTAAGGCAGTCACCTGGGTCACCTTAATGGTGAGAGTCACTTTGGCCTCTAGAGAATTCTCAAGGTTAGTTTTCAGAAACATGCGGAAAGAGAGAGAATATTAAAAGAAGCAATCACTGTTTGAGCCGGTGACTCCCAAACTTTAATGAGCATAATAATCATGTGGAGGATTTTAAATAAACATTTTTTAATTCCACCCCCAAGAGTTTCTTTTTCAGTAGGGCTGGAATAAGGCCCAATAATTTGCATTTCTAACAAGTACTCAGGTGATGTTATGCTGCTATGTAAAGACCACACTTTGAAAAACACTGGTTTAAGCAGATCAACTTCATTCTGTTTCAGAACTGAGAGTGTAAAAGGGGAAACAAAAATGTAAAGAAATCAACAATTCATAACCCATGAACAAATAAAAGGCAGATATAAGATAACATTTGGGCTGGATATACCTGGATAAAGTTAATACTAAGCTAATTATTCTTTATTATCAATGATTTTCCTGGGATAATCTATTTTCAAATGGTGATATGCAGTAACATACAATGCTACAAATTGAGTAGCGATTACATTTACAAAAATCATCCCCTTAACTATATGGAGCCTTTTGCCTTTTCATACAAATTTCAAGATTTTAAAAATTCTATTTCAGTGAAGAATGTCACTGGTATTTTAACAGGAATTGCATTGAATCTGTAGGACGTTTTAACAATATTAGCTCTTCCAGTGCATGACATGGGCTATCTTTTCATTTATCTGTATGCTCTTCAACTTTTTTCATCAATGTTTTATAGACTTTGTCGTAGAGATCTTGCAACTCCTTGGTTAAGTTTACCCCGGGGTATTTTATTATTTTTTGTAGTTATTATAAATGGAATTATTTTGTTGATTCTTTTTCAGATAGTTCACTATTGATGTATACAAATACTATTGATTTTTGTATGTTGATTTTGTATCCTGCAGCTTTACCAAATTTATCAGTTCTAATGGAGTTTTTGGTGAATTCTTTAGAGTTTTCTCTATAGATGATTATGTCATCTGCAAATAGGGATAATCTTGAGAAAAAAGAACATAGCTGGAAGTATAATACCACCTGACTTCAAAATATACTACAGAGCCATAGTAACCAAAACAGCATAGTACTGGCATCAAAACAAACACATAGACCAATGGAACAGAAGAGATAGCCCAGAAATGAGTCCATGCATTTACAACCAACTGATTTTTGACAAAAATGCCAAGAACACACATGGGAGAAAGAACAGTGTGCAATAAATGGTGTTGGGAAAACCGGATATCCACATGCAGAAGAATCAGACTAAAATCCCATGTCTCATCATACATAAAAATCAATACTAAATGAATGAAAGAATTACATGTAAGACCCAAAACTATGAAACAACTAGGAGAAAACATAGGGAAATGGTTCATGAAATTGGACTGGACAAGGATTTCTTGAATAGTACCTTAAGAGCACAAGCAACAAAAACAAAATTATACAAATAGGAGTACATTACATTAAAAAGCTTCTGCAAAGCAAACAATAAGTGAAGACATAAATATAGGAGAAAGCATTTGCAAACTATGCATCTGACAAGTGGTTAATATTCAGAATATATAAGGAATTCAGACAACTCACTTCTTAAAAGAAGACACACAAATGGTCAACAGATATACGAAAAAATACTCGATATCAAAAATCATCATAGAAATTCACATCAAAACCAAAACAATGTATCACCCCTCTCCAGTTAGAATGGTTGTTATCAAAAAGACAAAAAATAACAAATGCTGGTGAGGACGTAGAGAAAAGGAAATTCTTATACACTGCTGGTAGGAATGTAAATTAGTGCAGCCATTTTGGAAAACAGTATAATTCCTCAAAAAATAAAAAATAGAACTACCACATAACCTAGCAATCTCATTACTTCGTATATATCCAAGGGAAATAAAATGAGTACGTTGAAGAGACATGTCCACATCCATGGTTATTGCAGTAGTATTCAAAGTAGCCAAACTAAGGAATCAACCTCAATGCCCATCTAATGATGAATAGACAAAGAACATATGGTACATATATGCAATGAGTACTATTCAGCCATAAAAATGAATTAAGTTCTGTCATTTGTGGCAATGTAGATAAAACTGTAGGGCATTATATTAAGTGAAATAAGCCAGGCACAGAAAGACAATATACTATATGATCTCACTCATATGTGCAATCATAAAGGTTGATATCACAGAAGTAGACAGTAGAATAGTCACTGCTAGAGGCTGGGGAGGGGAAGAGAAAGGGGGAAGCCAGGAGACATTGGTCAACAGGTGTGAAAGTACAGTTACACAAGGCAAATCTGTTTTGGTGTTCTATTACACGATAACGTGACCACAGTAAATAGTAATATAGTGTGTATTTCAAGGTAACTAGAAGAAAAGGATTTGAATGTTATTTTCACAAATAAATGATGAATATTTAAAGTGATGGACATAGTAATAACCCCAATTTGATCATCATACAATGTGTACATGCATTGAAACATCATATTCTACCCTATAAATATGTATAGTTATGTGCCCATTATGAATAAAATTAAATAAAAACTGAACTAGAAGTAATTTTTAAAAGCCAACCTTATTTTGAAGTGATATTTTTGAAAGGCAATTTTCTACCAAATTGTCTATATAAGTTACAATTCTTTTTTAATAAAAAAAAAACTCTTTTTTAAGTGGGATAATTTTAAGCGAAGGAGAAAATATGCAATTTTTGTAACATGACCATATGGGCTTAATCCTTCTCAAAATATCTATTTAGAATCAGCAGGATTTTTAACTGCATGATGGTAATTATTTCATTGATTTGACAGAGGTTCCCACAGCTACATACCTTGTTCCTGTGTTGACTTCTCAACAATCACAGTGAGCTATTGAACACCTGTTGGGAAGGAAAAAGTGTAATGAATTGTGGGAAATAACATGAATAAAATGCCCTAAAATCTAAAACCTCAATGCCTTACAATGTGTTTTAAGTTTCTCCCCTCTTTTATATTTCTCCGTCTCTCCTCATCTCTCTCAATATTCTACCCTCTCCTTTCACAAAAAAAGATTAACACATACTGCAATCCCAAAATTACACCTGATAAGTTGCACTAGATATTTCTCCAATTCTCCACCTTTTCCATTTCCCTCCTATTTCCTTATCCTGTTTTCATCTTTGCCTTTCGTAGTGACCAACAGCTGGCTTTGGCAGGTGTAGTGGCTTATCTTTCATAACTGGGGCAGTCAATCAAAACAGGCAATTAAAACTGTACTTTGATATGTATCCGTATGCATCAATATTTAATGTATTTCCCAAGGGGCAGCTGAATCTAAAGGTGATGGGAGTATGTGAAAAAATATATACACATATACAGGATGAGTATTGCTTATCTAAAATGCTTGAAATCAGAAGTATTTCGGATTTAAAATATTTTTGGATTTGGGGATATTTGCATTTATATTTTAAAATATCTTAGGGATAAGTCTAAACACAAAATTTATATTTTTCATATCCTTCTTACACATATAGCCTGAAGGTAATTTTTATATTTCATAATTTTGTGCATAAAACAAATTTTGACTGCAATTTACAACCTGTCACATGGATCAAGTGTAGAATTTTCCAATTGTGGTGTCATGTCAGGTCTCAAAAACTCTCAGATTTTGGAGCTCTTCAGGTTTCAGATTTTTGCATTAGGGATGCTAAACTCATACAGGCATACCTTAGAGATAGGAGTTTGTTTCAAGACCACCACAATAAAGTAAGTCCCCCAATTTTTTGGTTTCCCAGTGCAAATGAAAGTTATGTTTACACTACACTGTAGTCTATTTAAAGTGTGCAATAGCATTATCGTTAAAAATATCGTTCATGCCTTAATTAACAAATACTTTATTGCTAAAAAAAAGCTAACCTTCACCTAAGCATTCAACAAATCTTAATCTTTTGCTGGTGGAGGATCATGCCTTCATGTTGATGGCTAACTCATGGTGGTTACTGAAGGGTGAAGTGACTGGAAACTTCTTAAAATAAGGCAGCAATAAAGTTTGCTGCATCTATTGACTCTGCCTTTCATAAAAGATTTCTCTGTAGCATGAAATGGTATTTGATACCATATTATTCACAGTAGAACTTCCTTCAAAATTGGAGTTAATCCTCTCAAACCCTGACTCTGTTTATCATTTAAGCTTTTGTAATAAATTTCTACATTCTTTGTTGTCATTTCAACACTTTTCACGGCATCTTCACCAGCAGTAGATTCCATCATAAGAAACAACTTTCTTTGTGCATCCATAAGAAGCAACTACTCATCCCTTCAAGTTTTATCACTAGATCACAGAAATTCAGTCACATCTTCAGGCTCCACTTCTAATTCTAGTTATGTTGCTATTTCTACCACATCTGCAATGATAAGGTTTGGCTGTGTCCACACCCAAATCTCATCTTGAACTGTAGTTCCCATAATCCCTGTATGTGATGGGAGGGAGCCAAGGGGAGGCAATTCAATCGTGGGGACAGTTACCACATCCTGTTCTCATGATATCGCACTCATAATAGTGAGTGAGTTTTCACATTATCTGATGGTTTTATAAGGGGCCTTTCCCCCTTTTCTCAGCATTTCTCCCCCTTTGCTCTGCACTTCCCCTTCCTGGCGCCTTGTGAAGAAGGTGCCTTGCTTCCCTTTTGCCTTCCACCATGATTGTAAGTTTCCTAAGGCCTCCCCAGCCATGCTCAACTGGGAGTCAATTAAACTCCTTTCCTTTATAAATTACCCAGTCTAGGGTATGTCTTTATTATCAGCATGAGAATGGACTAATACATGCAGTGACTTCCTGTATTGCAATCTTGAAACTCTCAAAGTCATCCATGAGGTTTGAAATCACTTTTTTTCCAAATTCCTGTTCATGTTGATATTTTAACCTTCTCCCATGAATCACAAATGTTCTTAATGACATCTAAAATGAGGAATCGTTTCCAGAAAGTTTTTATTTTACTTTGGCCAGATACATTAGAAGAATCATTATCTATGGCAGTTATAATATTATAAAATATATTTTCTAAATACTATGATGTTTTAACCTTCTCTCATGAGTCACAAATGTTCTTAATGGCATCTAAAATTGGGAATTGTTTCCAGAAAGATTTTATTTTACTTTGGCCAGATACATTAGAAGAATCATTATCTATGGTGGGTATAGCATTATAAATATATTTTTTAAATAATATGACTTCAAAGTTGAAACTACTCCTTCATCCATGGAGAAGGATGTTGTGTTAGCAACCATGAAAACATTCATCTTTTTGTGTATTTCCATTAGAGCTCTTCAGTGACTAAGTGCATTGTCACTGAGCCATAATATTTTGAAAGGAATCTTTTTTTCCTGAGCAGTAGATCTCAACACTAGGCTTAAAATACTCAGTTAGCCATGCTGCAATCATATGTGTTGTAATCCAGGCTTTGTTTTCCTATTTATAGAACACAGGCAAAGTATATTTAGCGTAATTCTTAAGGGCCCTTGGATTTTTAAAATGGTATCTGAGCACTGGCTTCAAGTTAAAGTAACAATCTATATTAGCTCCTAACAAGTGAGTAAGTGTGTCCTTTGAAGCTTTCAAGCCAGACATTGATTTCTCTCTACCTGTGAAAGTCCTAGGTGGCATCTTCTTCCAATAAAAGACTGTTTCTTGTACACTGAAAATCTGTTGTTTAGTGAGGCCACCTTTATTAATTAGCTAGACCTTCTGGATAATTTGCTGTGGCTTCTACATCATCACTTACTGCTTCACCTTGCCCTTATTATTATGGAGATGATTTATTTCCTTAAATCTCATGAGCCAACCTCTGCTAGCTTCCAACTTTTCTTCTGCAACTTCTTCTCCTTTTTCAGCCTTCATAGAATTGAAGAGGGTTAGGTCTTTGCTCTGGATTAAGGGAATATTTTGGCTAGTTTGACCTTTTATCTAGACCATTAAAACTTGTCAGCAATAAGGCTTTTTTGCTTTCTTATCACTTGTGTGTTTAGTGGAATAGCATTACTAATTTCCTTCAATAATTTTTTCTTTGCATCCATGACTTGACTAACTGTTTAGTTCAAAAGGCCTAGCGTTAGGCTTTTCTTGGCTTTCTACCTGTCTTCCTCATTTAGTTTAATCATTTCTAGCTTTTGATTTAAAGTGAGGGTAGTGCAGCTCTTCCTTTCAGCTGAACACTTAGAGACCATTTCTGTGTTACTAATTTCAATATTGTTGTGCCTCAGAATAGGGAGGCCCAGGGAGAGAGATAGGAAAAAGCCTCTAGGTGAATTGGTCAGAACACACATGATATTTATTCATTAGATTCACTCTCTTACATGGCTATGTTTCATGGTTCCCCAAAACAATTAAAATAGTAACATCAAATATCACTAATCACAGATCACCATCATAGATGTAATAATAATTAACAAGTTTGGAATATTAGGAGAATTAACAAAATGTGATGCAGGGACACAAAATGAGCACATGCCTTTGGAAAATGGCATTGATAGGTTTGCTCAATGCAGGGTTGCCTAAAAACCTTCAATTAGTAAAAAGTCCAGTATTTGCAAAGTGCAATAACATGAGGTATGCCTAGGCAGTCACAGGTAGCCAATGATAGCGACAGACATGGATTCCAGGGAAGGTAAAGTAAATATGGGAGAAGTAAGTCAAGAAAATGCAGATTATCTATAGTGCTCACTGTAATTGAGTTATTTCTCCATGAAATCAGGTAGCTTTAAAGGACAATTAAAATCTTTAGTAGTTTGAGAAGATTTATCCATGGTAAAATATGGAAAACAAACTTTAACATATGATCTCAACAGAGGCAGGCATAAGAAGAATTATTATATAATTACTTTGGATTTGCATATTACAGATGCAGAATGATGGCTTAACAAATATGGCAGGGTCAAGTAGAAAAGATGTAAAAAAATCACAACATAGAGTTAATGTTCTTAATACATAAAGAGTACTTAAAAATCACAGAACGATTCTTTTAAAAATAAGTAAAGAATGCATGCAGAAAATTTTTAAAATGTATTGCTCAAAAATATAAAGAAATTTAGACTCACTTTCAACTAAAGATATATAAAATGAAATAAGAAACCATTTTGTTTTTACAATCAAAATGTCAATAGGACAATTTTTAAGAAAGATTTAATTCCAGTACCAGTCATTTTGTACAAAACATATAGCTTCCCTTACTTCTTGTATAATGAGGAAATTAATGATATTTTCCAGCATAATCAGTTTTGTATAAGCACTCTCATACATTAGAAGTAGAAAGAAAAACTCATATGAAATTTCGGTAGGAAAATTTAACAATTTGTGCAGCAAACTATAAAATATAAACTTTTTTCGGAATAACTTTCCTCCATCCACACTGTCCTCCTAAAAAAATCCTGTAAAAATTGCTATGCATGGATGTCCGCCATAATTTTATTTATAATAATATGGTTAACTAAAATATGAATGTCCACATTGTGAAATATGTTCACTCTACTTGACGTATGTATTACTGTATTTGAAATGTTCAGTAAAGGAATAAAGTAATTTATAAAGCTAACATATATATTTATTGATATGGAAATAGAAGCACAGTATATTCTATTGTGAAAATAATATCCAAAGCAATATACACATTGTTCCCTATTTTATTAAAAAGCTATGTTAGAAAATACATTTGAAGACATTATACGTAGTTTTCTCTATATCTATTTGGTGTGAATTTTCAATAGTTTTGTTAATAACTAGAACAAGTACCTTTTTTTACTTAAAAAGAAAGAATCTTCTCAGTCATTTCTATAACATTGGAATCTTTTTTTCCTAATGTCAAAACAAAAAACTTATGATTACATCTTCAATTCACTCAGACCAACAGCATCCACTTAAAACAACTAGTTTGGAATTTGTGTGTACAGCAGTGGTTGTGTTATCATGTCACCTGCTACCTTCGTTAAGAGATGAGTTTATCTATGGTGTTGAGATTTCTTATTGTTAGAGATATGCAGGTTAATATTACTGGAATTAATCATTCTTAATAGAGACTTGAATAGGTAAGAAAAAGGTTGATCCAGCATTGATTTCCTTTAAGGTTTATAATATTTCCATCTGCTTGAGATTATTTTCATCAAGTTTGTGGAAAATTTACTGAAAAATAAATCTTAACACAGCACCAGCTTATACACGATCACATTTTTGTCTAGAATAAAATATTATTTTATATTAACATTTCACAATGACCTTTCAGCAGTCTTATTATGGACAGCTCTAAAGCTAAGCTGTCATGTTCATATAAGTATTGCTGGCAAATCATTTAAAAACAGTGTTATTTACAAGGTTTGTGCTAGAGCATTTCCTATACATTAGATGACTTTCAAAATGATAAGCTGCATTGTTAATAGTTAATAACAGAAGTTAGCAGTAAATATTTCTCTTCTTAGACCCACTTTTCATTGAAAAAGATTTCTACATAGCTCGCTCCAAAATGGGATTGAAATATACATATCTGGTCCATTCATCTACACTCATTTACTCACTTCTTCCCAAGAGAGGAAGAATGGCTGATCTGATCTTACATTGGGTCATGTATCTAATGGACGCAGCTAGGGTTCTGTATTATCCTGTTATCATTGCTACTTCCTATATTAGTGTCTGCCCATGAGTCATTGAGATAAGCCAAATACTTGGGCTTTTAATAATTGTTCTTAATCTGCTTAGGGTCCAAGAGAACATATGAGTGTATAGATTTCAAGGTTTTGACTAGGGAAGAAGAATAAAACTTGATTCCAGTCTTGCTTTTAGCCACGATCTCTACTTTTGGATGTTGCTGGTTAGGTCACCCTCCTCTTTTCTCTGTGATGTCATTATCTATCACTCTTTTCACCTCTCTCATTCCTTGCACTGCCACAAACATGCAAAAGCTATTTCCTTTGTCTGGAAATTCCTTACCAAGGTATTCATATTCTGCCCTTCTCGGTTCTGACGCTATCAAGATATCAAAGCTTAATAGATGACATGGTAACACAACCACTGCTCCACACACAAACTCTAAACAAATCATTTTAACTGGATTCTATTGTTCTGGGTGAAATGAAGATGCAATCATGTTTTTTGACCACTCTATCGAAGAGTTACCTCTGTGCCCCTCAAGCTCTAGTCTCTTCAATCTGATTTATTAATTTTCCATAGAGCTTACCACAATCATACTTTTTAAAATAATTAAGTCAACCACAATTGAATTGTTTGATAAATGAAGAAAAATGAATGGGATGAATTTTAAAAAATGGGATACTGACTAGTCATTAATACAGAAGGCAGATGGGTTCATGTTTGCTCTCTGGCTTATTTCTATGCTTTATTCATAGGTTCCTGAAGCCTGAAACCATAATCCACCAGCATTACCTCATTTGAAATTGGCTCTGGATTCAGTATTATAAAAATGCTTATTATGGTTATGGGTTTCAGGTACCACAGCCATAAGGGAAGGATAGATTTTATGAATAAATATAAAGAGGATAAATGTCTTTACTTAGAAAGGGAACATAGCATCTTATTGAAATTAGGTGGACAGAAAAAATATAGATTTAATGGAACTTTGCAAAATATAGTGTGAAAGTAAGAACTTAAATTCATAATCCAGGAATTATTGAATCTAAAAAATAAATAAATAAATTTTGCTCAAAATTCAGTAAAAAATACTTCAAATAACAGATTTTTTAGAAAGTAAAATAAAATGAAGAAAGATATGTTCATTGAACTGGGATAAGAGAAGCCCACACTTGATAAAAAAATTTTAATATATGAAAGGAAAAGTAAGTATACCTACATGTAACTCATGTTATCGTTTGAACTAGACAAATGGAATATTGACACTATCCCAAATTGATGGAAAAAAATGATGAGGGGCACAGTCTCAGAGTTATCTTGAATTATTCTTACAAAGCAGTCAAATGTCAAGAAAATATTGAGAGACGCCCCTCAACAGTGGCATAGAGTAATTTTAATCCCCGTTTTCATGACTGGAATGACTGCTCCTGGGAGTTATTAAAAACCTTTGGATTTGAGAAGTGTCCTCAGCATGGAATATTTCAATCATTTGTAGGTGAATTGAAGGCTACAGATGTATTATAGACAAAAAGCATGTATTTCACATGCCCTGAGGTAACATTGTTGGGAAATATTTGAAGTCTAGACTCAAAGGAATATACACCGAAAATGACACATACACTATGAAGGAGAACAAAAAACAGACTGCAGGCTTGAGTTACGAGCTGCCTTCCCAATAGAAATTCCTTCTGTAGAGTATTACCCTACATGAGGAAAATGGGACTGAGACAATTCCCATACATGATAGGTGCATTTGCATTCAGAAGTCATAATCTTCACATGTTTTTCCACATAGGCCTCCATAAACATAATTCAAGAGAGGATGCTAAGGCACATTATGTCTATAACAAAAGGCAAAGTAGAAAAGAAAACAAAGAATTACACCTTTATTGAGCAAATAAATTTTACTCTATATTTAGTGGAGAAGAAATGAGGCCAACTTACAAAACAAGTAAAATATTGTGAAAGCACAGCTGAGTTGGTTTGAAAAGAGTGGAAATGGCAACTGAAAATGAGAGGTTCACCTCTGAATTTCGAAGAAGGTGGGAGTGTCTTAAATGCCATGCGCTGAAAGAGGAGGTTGTATGCATACATAAAAAGCTTCCCAGAAATAATGACAGAATTTTGTAAAACCAAAAATCGTGATTATAGATTTTTCCCAATGGGCATAAATTAAAAAGAAGTTTTCCATAGACACTCCACAAGCTGAACAGCATCCTGGTGGCACTAAAATATTTCCTTTCATGTACTCCTTCTCTCTTTTCCCATATAATTCCAGCTAACTGTTCCTGCAATATAACAGCAATATTGATCTTGCTAGGGTCTTTAATTTGTTTGGGGAATGTAATTGGATTTGAGAGAATAGATACAGAAGTTAAAATTTTTCTCACATCTTCAAAATGTTTAGATGGAGAACTTGCCATGATGTTCTTATGTTGTATCCTTTTTCTAAAAATTAGAAAATATTAGCACTTTATGGTTGAAGTAACTCAAATATAGAAATTGCTAAGGAAACTCCTTTTATTTTATTGGAAGAAGTGAGGATGGAACTTTTGTGCAGGAAAGAACTATGAGGAGGATAAACATGAGGCTACTCATATTTATTCAGCCATTCATTCTATCAAAAATTATGTTCAAGACTAACAGGGAAGAATAGCATAGGTTCTCAAAGCATATAACATGATTTGTAACTATAATCTGCAGCTCCAGGACAAGGTCAGATTTTCATTTCATTGTAGTAAAAAACCTCTTTACTGATTTTCCAACAAAGGAATTATCAATGGACGAGAACCCCACAAAAATCTAATAGAGAAAGTGTTACTTTGTCACATCAATATACGTTGATTGACATCTACCAAAATTGTTGTTACCCTAGAAGAAACAGCAGCCAAGAGAGATGTGTACATTTTCTATAGCTGCTAAAACCAATTACCACAAACTTAGTATCTGAAAACAAATCAATTTGATTATCTTACAGTTTTGTATTTCCTTAGTCTAAAATGAATCTCACTGGAATAAAATCTAGGTGTTGGAAGAGATAGATTATTTTCTGGATACTGTAGACAAAAAAAAAAAAAAAAAAAATCTACTCTCTTGCCCTTCCAGCTTCTAGCAGCTGCCTGCATTCTTTGGGTCACGTTCTCTTCCACCATCTTCAAAGCTGAAATTGCCTGTCCACTCTTGCTCACCTCACATCACTCTGACACATTCCACAGTCACATTTCCCTCTGACTCTCTTCCACTCTTGTGATTAAATTAGACCCTCCTGGATAATACAAGATTATCTCCCTAAAGTCAGTTAACTGGTGACCTTAATTCCATCTGTAACTTTAACTCTATTTTGCCAGGCAACATAACATAATCATAGGTTCCTAGGATTAGGACACAGACATCTTTGAGTAGTGGGAAGTTTCATTGTTCTGCCTATCATGAGAGGACTTCTACATATTAGGTGGATTTGTATGCCTGCAGGCAAGACCAAGTAGGAATGTTTATTCCTGTTCAAAAAGATTCATTAAGAGAGTGACTGGATCTCGCCTTGTCTCCCAGGTTGAGTGTAGTGGCACAATTATGGCTCACTGCAGCCTCAAACTCCTGGGCTCAAGCAATCCTCCTATCTCAGCCTCCTGAGTAGCTGGGACTTCAGGCACGTGCCACCACACCTGGCTAAATTTTTTTGTTTTTTGAGACAGGGTCTTGTTATGTTGCCCAGGCTGGTTTCAAACTCTTAGACTCAAACAATCCTCCTACTTCAGCCTCCCAAAGTGCCGGGATTAAAGGGGTGAGCCACCACACCTGGCCAGTTTAAAATATACTCTTAAACTTTGTGTCACTATCCCACAATACGGTTTCATAAAACAGCCAAAACCGGCAAATAGATAATAATGCTACAAAAACAAAGTACAGTGTTTCTAAAAAAAAGGCAAAGATGCTAAAAAGTTCTGGAGTATTTAAATGGGAAGATTTTATTTGATTCGTGGGATCGGCATTATTAAGGAGGGTTGTAAAGGGGTACTTCTAAGTAATTTGTTTCTAAGTGTCATTTTTGACTAGTTCATTCAATTAAGAATTGAGAGTCAGCATACTTAAGTAGAAAGAGCAAAGACTTTACTGTTTTGAGGAACCTCGAGAATTGCAATTCCAGATGTCCTAGTCTTCTCTTATTTCTACAAGTCTTAATCTCTCCAAGCCTAAATTAACTTTCTGTAAAGTAAGGAAAATAGATCTAATCCACAGAAATGTCTGTAAAATTAAATTACAGATTAGTATCTGAAGCATCTAGCACACTTCTTACCATAAAATAAATTCCCACTGAATAGTAACTATTATTTTAAGCTACTATCTAAACCCCATTGTATGAAATTTTATTTATTAGACATATACTTTGAAAATATCAGGCTTTCCATAGACACTAATATCTTCTGCTCTAGTTTCATTAGATTACATATGCCTGTCATTTTCACTGAGAATATTTTGAAATCAGAATAGGATTTTATGCATATGAATTTAGGCATAAACTCCCACAAAGTATCTGATTCTTTTGAGAAGTATATTGATTGAAGGTTATATTGTGTTTATATTCTCAAGATGCAAGTATTTACAGTAACAGTAGAACTATTACAGTATTGTGACTTTGAAGTATTTAACCAGTACAATAATGTTGAATATATTATATGATTATGTGTCTAGGAAATGATGACAGTATGTAAAAATAAAATTATTTAAAATAGGAGAGAAGCCAGGCGCAATAGCTGACACCTGTAATCCCAGCACTTTGGGAGGCCAAGGCGGGCAGATCACTTGAGGTCAGGAGTTCATGACCAGCCTGGCCAACATGGTGAAATCCCCCATCTACCAAAAAAATACAAAAATTAGCCAGGCATGGTGGTGTGCACCTGTAGTTCCAGATACTCGGGAAGCTGAGGTGGCAGAATCGCTTAAACCTGGGAGGCAAAGGCTGCAGTGAGCTGCAACTGCCCCACTGCACTCCAGTCTAGGTGACAGAGTAAGACCCTGTGTCAATAAAATAAAATAAGAGAGAGTGGAAATAAATTGTAACATAACTAGGCGGACATATGCCAATTATACAGCAGGATAGTTGTCTTTGAATCTAGTACTTCTTGTAGTGCCTGGAACATCTTGGATGTTTAAAACAAAATACGTTATTGGAATTGAAGTCAGAGTTTTCATTGTGTTCATTGTATCTTCTTATACTGCAATTGGCATTAATTGGTACTTAGTAAATGGTTGTGGGAGTTGTGACTAACCTGAGATAAATGTGAGACTTATCTTTAACTTTTTTTTTAGTCTGATTTTTTTTTTTTTACTCCTGTTCATAGTTTGCCAGATTCTGATTTATTACTACCTTTTTAAACCATTGTTTTTCAATATATGCCTTTCATTAATATGCCTGAAATCTTAATATGAAATCAGACTAGTCACCAAAACAAATAAATGTTCAGGCCAACATTCATTCAGATCCAGCCTAGCTTCCACATCATCTGTGCTACACAAGAGCATCGCAAAAGTAATACTATTTTATGCTTTTGTGTGTCTTGTGTGTTCAAATAAAGGGATGAGTTTTATAGGGGCACTAGTAGTTTGTTTGTCACGGATACAAAGGAAGCAGGAAATATGTTTTAGTGGGATGCCCAGCACCTTGAATTAGGCTGTATTATTACCTCCCTGACACCTATTGCTCTTTCTGACACACTCATGCATAAAGTGTGTAGATTTCTCTCAGCTCTTCAGAATCCAAACAGATTGCATGAGCAAATTATCCTTTCATGCAATGTACGGTAGTTTCTATAAATTATGGACATTTTCTAATTACGTTTTTTTTTTGAGTCATGTTTTCTCCTTGGTTGCTTCTGACTAGAGCTTCACAATAACTTTCTCTCTCTCTCATCCACTTTGTTGTTTTTCCATTTATCTTCCTATGCAACTTTTAACCATGTAGTGCCTAATTTGCAGAAAAGGACAAACAGGTGGCCTGTTTGAGCTGTGGCCTTGAAGTCAGGTTCAGTGAGAAAGGGGACAGGCCGACTGACTTCTATGGAAAGAGAGCTGCATTAGAGGAAAGTGGTTCAAGCAAGTAATCCATCTGTAAAGCAGTCATGGTCAGGTATCTAAAAAGTTCTTTGCATGAAGAAACTATGTGGTTAGTAGTGTGTATGATACAATGAACAGAAACAAGTATCAAGGTGAAACATGTTTCAAAGCACCTAAGTCTTTGAGTTGGTATTCATTCAATCATTCATTTCACAAATGTTTATTTAATGTCTACTATATGCCACTCACTGTTCTTGTATCTGAGGATATCACAGGAAGTTACACAAAAAAAAGCACCTGCATCAATGAAGCCTTTATTCTAGTGGAAGAAGCAGAAAATAAACAGTAATATCTGAAGAAATATAAAACAGGATAAGAGGAAAGAATTTGTGGCTACCATTATGAATAGAATAGTCAGGGAAGTTCACTGCCTCTCATATATAACTGAGAAAAAAGGTATAGATCTAGTCTTCTTTACTTTCCAATAAATATTGATACAATTTTTAAGAAATCTTTCTTTTTCTTTTCTTTTTTATTTATTTATTTTTTTTTTTTTGAGAGAGAGTCTCACTCTGTTGCCAGGCTGGAGTGCAGTGGCACGACCTTGGCTCACTGCAACCTCTGCCTCCCGGGTTCAAGCGATTCTCCTCTCCACCTCCTGGGTTCAAGTGATTCTCCTGCCTCAGCCTCCTGAGTAGCTGGGACTACAGGTGCCCGCCACCACGCCCAGCTAATTTTTGTATTTTTAGTAGAGACGGGGTTTCACCGTGTTAGCCAGGTTGGTCTAGGTCACTTGACCTGGTGATCGCCCGCCTCGGCCTCCCAAAGTGCTGCGATTACAGGTGTGAGCCACTGCGCCTGGCCAAGAAATCTTAAGGATATTTTGGAACTTGATAATGCCAACCACTCGATTATGTATTAGCTTACTTAAGACAATCAGCTCTCCCCATTAGGTTGTGTAGATAATCTGGTAGAAAGTATTCTATGCTCCCAGTGGTTAGTAGAGTGTGCAATTCAGCATCTGCTTAACAATGAAGACTGGCAGAGACAGCAATTCCTAGGAGGATAGAGGTAGAAAAGTTATTTTTGTTTTGTTTTGTTTTTGTTTGTTTTTTAAAACCCTCAGGAAAATTGAGACAGATTTTAAACCAAGGAAATAACCTCGTCTTTTGTAGCATCTTCATCCCCCATGTCCTGTTGCATAGTCCCTACCTCGACCTTTCAGAAACCCTATCATAGGCAGAAGAAACCCCAATCAGTGAATCAGACCTGCAGTCCTCTAGTGTTTTAGAAATGTGGGACTGAGGAGAAAGAACATTTTTGTTAGGTATATCAGGCCAGGATGTGATTCTATAGTTCCAAGTTGGTATTTGGAACCCATTTTCCAATAGTGATGTTATTATGCAAGCTACTTAGGGCTTGTGGTAATACTATTTATCTACCCTTTTCGTTATTCTCATAATCTTCTATTTAATCTTATATGGTCATATACATACATAATTGTATATATCATGCACATATATTTTATTTATACTTTCTTTGAGTCTCCGAAAATTAAAAAAAAATATAGTGGAGGCTAACTTGGAAAACAGCCTAAAACCACAACATACATTATTTATACAGCAAAAAAAGTTCCATATTCCAAACAAATAATAACAATGCGTTCAGAGAATCCACCTGTTTGTTTAGTTGGAAACAGCTTTATAGTAGAGCTTCCGAATAAAATTACACTAAGCTCTATATAAAGAACATTGGTAGACATAATTACCCATAACATTCACACAAATACAACATTGTTCTGTACAGAATGAAGAAACCAAAAAATGACTAATTTCCTCCCAATAAGTTCAAATGATACACTACCATATAGTTGCCCCCTTACTGTTTTTCCTTCCAAAATGTCTTTAAAGCTGTAGTATCAGGAATAAAATATCTCATAGAAAATTTAATAACATGAGTTATTTTGTAGAAAGAAAATTAATTCACATATATTACTAAATGAAAGTCCCAAATGGTAAAGCTCTTTCTGGAAAAGGTTATTTGTAATGACCAAATTCGTCACTGTTTGGAAACTTGTAAAGGTCACAATAGAAGGTTTTCACTTGTTTTAAATAAAATTCTATATTTTAGAAATAAATACGCTTTTCTTCCATTTCATAGAAATATCAACACTGTTTGCACTCTAATTTACTTTTTGAGCCTCTGACATTTACCCAGCTGACTGTCTTTGGAGAACAATCTCTTGTCTGAGAAGCACTCTAGGTAAGAAAACTGTCAATTACAAATTACTGTTTGATGCATTGCAAAGTGCAGGAACTCTTCAAATCTAAATAATGACCTTGTTAAATACTTCTGTGTCTACTACCTCTAACTTACACCTTAAACAGAGTTTTTATGTAAATACAGAGCAATTTGACTAAAAAAAAGAAGACTATCAAAGAAGAGGAGAGCCTCAATGAAAATAATTGTGCTATAAAGCTAGTAATGGAGTATTTCTAAGTTCATAAAATGTTAAATTAGATTTGAAATATTGTGAAAGTCTCAATATTATAGGCTTATCTTGTTATCTTGAGGGAAATATATTTTATTCGTAAAATAAGTAATTGAAAACATGACTTTTATATATGTATATATAATTTGAATTAATTGTAAAATTTACATGTTTAATGACGTAAGGTGAATGGATATATAATTTATTAATGTCCATATTTTATATTTATTCTGAACACATCTTAATACATATACATCAACAAGATACATTCTTCAAAATTAAAGTAAATATTTTCTAAGAGTAATTGAAAGTGATTTAAAAGAGAAAAAAGGAAGCCAATGCAACATAAATTGGTTATCAAAGATAAATGTTTCTGTCTTGTAATTGACATTATAAATTGTATACTTACAAATGTATGGTAAAACACGTGAATCTAGTTTGTGGCTTTAGCATCATGTGCATTTACTAAATTTTACTGTAGCATAAATTTGTACCTTCAGTATATTTATCAAAAATATTATAAATGTATAATTGAAATAATAACTTTTGCTAAAAAGGAATTTCATCTTTCCGTAAAATTTAATGTCAGTTCTGGAATGAATGATATGAAAATACTTTATATTCAGACAGCAATCCTCTCCAGAGGAAAACAAAAATGAAGTTTTCCTTATTATGGCTAACTCTTAGTTTAAAAGTTTGCTTGGATTTAAACAAATGAGAATTTACATTTTAAAATGTACCTTTTAAGACTTATTTCCATGTTTTTTTATTTTTTTTTTAATTTTATTATTACTATACTTTAAGTTTTAGGGTACATGTGAACAATGTGCTGGTTTGTTACATACGTATCCATGTACCATGTTGGTGTGCTGCACCCATTAACTTGTCATTTAGCATTAGGTATATCTCCTAATGCTATCCCTCCCCTCTCCCCCCACCCCACAACAGTCCCCGGAGTGTGATGTTCCCCTTCCTGTGTCCATGTGTTCTCATTGTTCAATTCCCACCTATGAGTGAGAACATGCAATGTTTGGTTTTTTTGTCCTTCCGATAGTTTACTGAGAATGATGGTTTCCAGCTTCATCCATGTCCCCACAAAGGACATGAACTCATCATTTTTTATGGCTACATAGTATTCCATGGTGTATATGTGCCACATTTTCTTAATCCAGTCTGTCATTGCTGGACACTTCGGTTGGTTTCAAGTCTTTGCTATTGTGAATAGTGCCCCAATAAACACATGTGTGCATGTGTCTTTATAGCAGCATGATTTATAATCCTTTGGGTATATACCCAGTAATGGGATGGCTGGGTCAAATCGTATTTCTAGTTCTAGATCCCTGAGGAATCGCCACACTGACTTCCACAATGGTTGAACTAGTTTACAGTCCCACCAATAGTGTAAAAGTGTTCCTATTTCTCCACATCCTCTCCAGCACCTGTTGTTTCCTGACTTTTTAATGATCGCCATTCTAACTGGTGTGAGATGGTATCTCACTGTGGTTTTGATTTGCATTTCTCTGATGGCCAGTGATGATGAGCATTTTTGCATGTGTTTTTTGGCTGCATAACTGTCTTCTTTTGAGAAGTGTCTGTTCATATCCTTCACCCACTTTTTGATGGGGTTTTTTTTTATTGTAAATTTGTTTGAGTTCTTTGTAGATTCTGGATATTAGCCCTTTGCCAGATGAGTAGGTTGCAAAAATTTTCTCCCATTTTGTAGGTTGCCTGTTCACTCTGATGGTACTTTCTTTTGCTGTGCAGAAGCTCTTTAGTTTAATGAGATCCCATTCGTCAATTTTGGCTTTTGTTGCCATTGCTTTTGGTGTTTTAGACATGAAGTCCTTGGCCATGCCTGTGTCCTGAATGGTATTGCCTAGGTTTTCTTCTAGGGTTTTTATGGTTTTAGGTCTAACATGTAAGTCTTTAATCCATCTTGAATTAATTTTTTATAAGGTGTAAGGAAGGGATCCAGTTTCAGCTTTCTACATATGGCTAGCCAGTTTTCCCAGCACCATTTATTAAATAGGGAATCCTTTCCCCATTGCTTGTTTATGTCAGGTTTGTCAAAGATCAGATGGTTGTAGATATGCAGCATTGTTTCTGAGGGCTCTGTTCTGTTCCATTGATCTATATCTCTGTTTTGGTACCAGTACCATGCTGTTTTGGTTACTGTAGCCTTGTAGTATAGTTTGAAGTCAGCTAGCATGATGCCTCCGGCTTTGTTCTTTTGGCTTAGGATTGACATGGTGATGCAGGCTCTTTTTTGGTTCCATATGAACTTTAAAGTAGTTTTTTCCAATTCTGTGAAGAAAGCTATTGGTAGCTTGATGGGGATGACATTGAATCTATAAATTACCTTGGGCAGTATGGCCATTTTCATGATATTGATTCTTCCAACCCATGAGCATGGAATGTTCTTCCATTCGTTTGTATCCTCTTTTATTTCATTGAGCAGTGGTTTGTAGTTCTCCTTGAAGAGGTCCTTCACATCCCTTGTAAGTTGGATTCCTAGGTATTTGATTCTCTTTGAAGCAATTGTGAATGGGAGTTCACTCATGATTTGGTTCTCTGTTTGTTATTGGTGTATAAGAATGCTTGTGATTTTTGTGCATTGATTTTGTATCCTGAGACTTTGCTGAAGTTGCTTATCAGCTTGAGGAGATTTTGGGCTGCGACAATGGGATTTTGCAGATATACAATCACGTCATCTGCAAACAGGGACAATTTGACTTCCTCTTTTCCTATTTGAATACCCCTTATTTCCTTCTCCTGCCTAATTGCCCTGGCCAGAACTTCCAACACTATGTCGAATAGGAGTTGTGAGAGGGGGCATCCCTGTCTTGTGCCTGTTTTCAAAGGGGATGCTTCCAGTTTTTGCCCATTCAGTATAATATTGGCTGTGAGTTTGTCATAGATAGCTCTTATTATTTTGAGATACGTCCTATCAATACCTAATTTATTGAGAGTTTTTAGCATGAAGTGTTGTTAAATTTTCTCAAAGGCCTTTTCTGCATCTATTGAGATAATCATGTGGTTTTTGTCTTTGGTTCTGTTTATATGCTGGATTACATTTATTTATTTGTGTATGTTGAACCAGCCTTGCATCCCAGAGATGAAGCCCACTTGATCATGGTGGATAAGCTTTTTGATGTGCTGCTGGATTCGGTTTGCCAGTATTTTATTGAGGATTTTTGCATCAATGTTCATCAAGGATATTGGTCTAAAATTCTCTTTTTTGGCTGTGGCTAAATGCTCCAATTAAAAGACACAGACTGGCAAACTGGATAAAGAATCAAGACCCATCAGTGTGCTGTATTCAGGAAACCCATCTCACATGCAGAGACACACACAGACTCAAAATAAAGGGATGGAGGAAGATCTACCAAGCAAATGGAAAACAAAAAAAGGCAGGGATTGCAATCCTAGTTTCTGATAAAACAGACTTTAAACCAACAAAGATCAAAAGAGACAAAGAAGGCCATTACGTAATGGTAAAGGGATCAATTCAACAAAAAGAGGTAACTATCCTAAGTATATATGCACCCAATACAGGAGCACCCAGATTCATAAAGCAAGTCCTTAGTGACCTACAAAGAGACTTAGACTCCCACACAATAATAATAGGGGATTTTAACACCCCACTGTCAACATTAGACAGACCAGCGAGACAGAAAGTTAACAAGGATACCCAGGAATTGAACTCAGCTCTGCACCAAGCAGACCTAACAGACATCTACAGAACTCTCCACCCCAAATCAACAGAATATACATTTTTTTCAGCACCACACCACACCTATTCCAAAATTGACCACATAGTTGGAAGTAAAGCACTCCTCAGCAAATGTAAAAGAACAGAAATTATAACAAACGTTCTCTCAGACCACAGTGCAATCAAACTAGAACTCAGGATTAAGAAACTCACTCAAAACTGCTCAACTACATGGAAACTGAACAACCTGCTCCTGAATGACTACTGGGTACATAACGAAATGAAGGCAGAAATAAAGATGTTCTTTGAAACCAATGAGAACAAAGACACAACATACCAGAATCTCTGGGACACATTCAAAGCAGTGTGTAGAGGGAAATTTATAGCACTAAATGCCCACAAGAGAAAGCAGGAAAGATCCAAAATTGACACCCTAACATCACAATTAAAAGAACTAGAAAGGCAAGAGCAAACACATTCAAAAGCTAGCAGAAGGCAAGAAATAACTAAAATCAGAGCAGAACTGAAGGAAATAGAGACACAAAAAACCCTTCAAAAAATTAATGAATCCAGGAGCTGGTTTTTTGAAAAGATCAACAAAATTGATACACCGCTAGCAAGACTAATAAAGAATAAAAGAGAGAAGAATCATATAGATGCAATCAAAAATGATAAAGGGGATATCACCACCGATCCCACAAAAATACAAACTACCCTCAGAGAATACTACAAACACCTCTATGCAAATAAACTAGAAAATCTAGAAGAAATGGATAAACTCCTCGACACATACACCCTCCCAAGACTAAACCAGGAAGAGGCTGAATCTCTGAATAGACCAATAAGAGGCTCTGAAATTGTGGCAATAATCAATAGCTTGCCAACCAAAAAAAGTCCAGGACCAGATGGATTCACAGCCGAATTCAAGGAGGAACTGGTATCATTCCTTCTGAAACTATTCCAATCGACAGAAAAAGAGGGAATCCTCCCTAACTCATTTTATGAGGCCAGCATCATCCTGATACCAAAGGCTGGCAGAGACACATCCATGTTTTAAGATAAAGGAAAATATTGTTCAATTATATTTTCATTTTATAGAGCTGATATATATAGAGAGATATACATATATACACAGCATATACATATATATCATTAGAGCTGATATATATGTATGTATATATGTGTGTATATATATATATATAAAACACACATACAAAATATGTGTATTTGTGCACTCACAGTGGGCGTTCAAATGTTTGTTTCTTGATTTGTCACTTTTCTGTATCTAGCGAAAGCACCATGACCAGTTTTTTTAATAGTCAAATAGATCAGTTACATGTTCCACCTCAACTTTATGATAATCTGCAAACACACGTGTTATTTTGGGCCATACTTCAAAAATGATTTTACACGCTGGGCATGGTGGCTCACGCCTATAATCCCAGAACTTTGGAAGGCCGTGGCGGGTATATCACCTGAGGTCAGGAGTTTGAGACCAGTCCGGTCAACATGGTGAAACTGCGTCTCTACTAAAAATATAAAAATTAGCCGGGGATGATGGTGCGCACTTGTAATCCTAGCTACTTGGGAGCCTGAGGCAGGAGAATCGTTTCAACCCAGGAGGTGGAGGCTGCAGTGAGCCGAGATCGAACCATTGCTTTCCAGCCTAGGCACCAGAGTGAGACTCAGTCTCAAAAAAAAAAAAAAAAAAAAAAAAAAAAAATTATAATAAGTTTACAAATCAGGATTGGTTTGCATAATGAATGCAGACATTCATTTATACCTTCATTAATGCACTCATTCAAAACTACTAGGTCAATTGCTAAACAGAGTTACAATTCCAAATAAACCAGCAGTTCTCTCTTCCAGGAAGGACATCATAATCTCATTAAGGCAAACAAGTAAACAAGAAATTTAAATACAATGTAAGAAATGATATAATGAAGGCAAAGTAATGGGGGCACATCAGAGAGGCAGTGGAGGGGTTTGAGATGCTTCCTAGAGTATCCAAATTCTAAACTAGATTGTAAGGGATTAGCAGGAATTGGATAATCAAATGGTATCTACAAGCGACATTAATACTTTTGCAATGAGAACGAAGGTTAAATACAAAGAAGTACGTCATTTGTAGTTTCACAATTCCCTTATTATTACCAAAGTTTTATCTGAACAGTTTTATGGACTTTAGAAAAATATTTTACATATTTAGACTGGCAGTGATTTCTGCAGATTCTGCCGTGGCTTGTTGGTTTCTCTTTGAGCAAATGAAACTTTAAGCAGCTCATTTTGTGTTTGGTTTCCTAATTCCATTTAAAGAATTCTCAAGTATTAAAAAAATTACGATAATTCAGATTATGTTTTAAATAACATAAATCCTCAAAATTAAGATTTTGTTTTTTAAAGCACATTATATTGTGGTGCTATTGCTAGTTATAAGTTAAACATCAGACTTTTTCTTTCTGCCTACGTCTATGTATTGCCTACTGCTGTGGAGCACATGATTATCTGTCAGACACCCACAATGTGTTTCAATGTTATGATCAAAAGTATGCCTTCTCTCATCCGTTTGTTCTTCCTTGTTATTTTCCTTCACTTTGCTAGCATAGAGGGCATCCTTATTAGAATGTTCATTAAACAGAGGTTTCAGCACTGCCTGTGTTAATAAAATCATCAAGCATTCCTTTATAGGCATGACAGGGAGACTGCTCATCTATCATGAGTGTTTCATTAAGTGCTACAGAGCCAAGAGCTCCAGGAATAATGCCAGATTTTTTTTTAAATAGAATTTCAGTATGTTGGAGTTTCTCTCATTTTAAGATCTGTACAATTTGTAGACTTACTCACCTGTGTATTCTCACAGTACCCCCTGACACACAGGATACAAACACCTTGATTAGGGCTCTCTTGTAGCTTTGAATGAATAACTCAGAAAAATGTTCTGTTCAGTAACCTGTCCTTGTCACCCAAAAATAGACAAAGAGAAAAAAAATCTTCAAAGTTCCAGTTAAAACTTTCTCTGCAAAGGACTTCACAAAAGAGTTAATCTCTCTATTACGATTTTGTTTTTTGGCAAGTCATCACATGTTTTTGTAAAACATATCAACAAAAGAAGGTTACTGTTGACCAGTTTCACGAAAATCCATTTCTTAAGTAATATCAGGAAACCCATTCAAACATCTATATGCACACTTAGACGAACAACCTAATGGTAGAGTTACCTCAGTCTAATTGTGGTATAAAAATACTATTTTGAAACAGATACAGAAAACTGCACATATCTGTTCTTTAGAAATCAATGCGATCAAATCTATCTATCTATCTATCTATCTATCTATATATATTTTTGTTTTTTGTTTTTTGTTTTGAGATGGAGTCTACCTCTGTCATCCAGGCTGGAATGCAGTGGCACGATCTTGGCTCACTGCAAGCTCCACCTCCCGGGTTCAAGCGATTCTCCTGCCTCAGCCTCCTGAGTAGCTGGGATTACAGGCGCATGCCACCACGCCCAGCTGCTTTTTGCATTTTAGTAGAGACAGGGTTTCACCATGTTGGTCAGGCTGGTCTCGAACTCTTGACCTTGTGATCTGCCTGCCTCAGCCTCCCAAAGTGCTGGGATTACAGGCATGAGCCACCGCACCTGGCCAAATCTATATTCTTTGAGAGAATGCTTTTGGGCTGCAGTGAATCAAATGTTTCCTTCTCCAGCCTTAGGACAGAAAATTGGCCATAATGAATCCTAGGTAATGTCCTCAGTGCTTTCCCCATTAGGTTTAGATTGAATAGCAAGATCGCTGCTTCTTGACAACCGTACATTGCACTGTTTCGGATAGCACCCTATGGTCCTAGAGACAAATATCCAACCTAGGGTTATCCTGATAGAAAGCTGGTGTCTAAGTGGTAGTCCTTCCATTGAAAGAGCAGTTGCCACCATACTCTGGGACAAAAGGTTTGCCTTTGAAATTATTAAGAGATGTAGCAAGTATCTATGACTGGTTGTTTGAAAGTTTGAATGTTCTAGGCTTGGAAATTTGCCAAGAGCAAGTGTTTCATTTTCTTTTGGAGCCAGTCATTAGCCTGGGCGGCATAAAGTTATGTTTCTCCTTACCCAAACATCAACCTGAGTCTCCATCCCTAACCTTAACATTCTTTATCAAGTTTCCAAGTTAAAAATCAGAAATGCTTTTGTGTCAGTCTTTAACATTTAAACTGTCAGGTTAGGAAGAAGAGATCAACAACGTGGCTGGGTAGGACCTGATCTTTGAAACCAAAGCTCTCAATAAACAAAGCACTTAAAATGCCATATTTCATAGGAATTAATGTTAGATAAAGAGAGGGAGGAGCTGAATGTCCATTTTTGTCCATGAAGTTAAAGTAAAGCTATAAGACAGTCACAAATTTAGATTGCATGCATTTAATCACATGTGGTAATAAATTGTAATAGTTTTTCATTCTGGCCACCATTTTGTGATTATGGTGCTTCGCTTTATTTTTAGGCAGCTTTCAAAATTGATATTTCTTTATTATTTCAATTAGCAACTAAGTGTTAAGCATCTACTATTTGTTTATGGATGATCCACTCCTCAAATATGGGGGCTATGTGTCTTTACCATTTGTGTCCACAACTCCGAGCTAAAGGACTGGCACATAAAACTGGATGGGTAATTACATGACAAATGAATGCAGTATGCTAGGGGAGAAAAGATACTAAAGAAGATGTAGTCCTCAAAGAATATATATACTTTTGCCCTGAGACAGACACATAGATTCTTACAGTTATATTCTATGACTGAGGTCTACTGCCAAGTGCTCTACAGTCCTAAAAAAACTGGAACTTATTCTGGGTGTGGTGGCTCACGCCTGTAATCCCAGCACTTCGGGAGGCCCAGATGGGCTGATCACTTGAGGTCAGGAGTTCGAGGCAAGCCTGGTCAACGTGGTGAAACCCCATGTCTACTAAAAATACAAACATTAGCCTGGTGTGGTGGCACACACCTGTAGTTCCAGCTACTCAGGAGGCTGAGACAGAGAATGGTTTGAGCCCGGGAGGCAGAGGTTGCAGTGAGCTGAGATCGTGCCATTGCACTCAGCCTGGGTGACAGAGTGGGACTCTGTCTCAAAAAACAAACAAAAATCCAAACAAACAAATAAAAATCTGGAACTTAGAAACCAGCATCCTGGAATAGGTGATATTTGAACTAAATAACATTCATTCGAATTTGAATTTAGAAAATGTTTTGAAAATAAGCAGAAATCAGATCAAGAAAAAGAGAGGCTTAACTATGGAGTGAAAACAGATGTATGAACAACCAGGAAAAGAAAACAACATAAAGCATTTGGAAATGGTATGCAGTTGTATGTGGCTAGAGAAAGGGGCTGTATGTATTTATGTAAATGATTTTAACTAATGCTAGAGTGATAGGCAAGATCTATCTAGATCATGAAGTGCTGTCATTTTTAATTGAAGGGAATTGACTTTTCCTGAATGCCAGGGAAAAATCAAAGAACTTTAACAAAGAAAGAGACACAATTTTTTTTGCACTTAGAAGGACTACTCTGGCTTCAGGGAGGCGTGGAGCTTTGATAATGGCCAGGCAAGAGACAGCAAGAACAGTCAGGAGACTAAATGTTACTTTATAATTACCCAAAGAGTAATGTGCTTTCTCTCATTATCCATTTTTAATTGTTTAACATAATTTCATTGATGTTTGTATCAAAATATTTATTTCAAAATCAACCTACAATTTTTAAAAGAATTTTCCATAACTCCATCCTGTGATAATAATTTTCTTTTCAATTAATGGGAATTGACACTCATTTTTGTTTAATAAGACAATTTTATGTTTTAAAATTTTAATTAGAAATAGTGATTTATATAGTGTACAATTTGGGTATTAGCTAGCCTGGACCAGATAAAATTTGTTACTTTAACCTGAGCACTGCCATACTTTTGAATTTTCTTCCAAAGCAAATGTAAACAGTGCTTCTCTCAAATTTCTCCCATCAATGACTTTAATTAGTGATTAGTGGTTATTGCTTGTGGTTTCTGCATCTCCTCTATTAATGAAAAGTCACAAACTAATGATTGCTTTAAAATGTGCTAAAATGAATCATCCTTAAAAAACAACTTTTTTGTTACTACTCTATGCATGCTGCTCTCAAAAACAAGATGTGGGGCAAGCAGGGAAAAATAAATAACGCTATATTGAGTTTTTATAACCATTTTTCTTTCTGGGAAGTGAAAAAAATATATTCATCAAAACTGCACTCCAAAACGGTGACAGCATTAGCTTTTCTATCCCAAAAACTTAGAGTTTAATATAATGTAAATATAAATGATTAGTCAATTCAGGTCAGTCTAAAAGAGACAACAAAGTGACATTTCAATTTAAACAGAAACTACTATAGCCAACCTTAATCAGGTTTTCTAATAAATGAGTTGAAGAAGAATATTTCATATTTCTTAATCCAAAAATACCAATTGTCATGACTCTGTTCAAATGCCACATGACACAATATGAAAATAATCATGAACTGAATTGAATATAAATGTGTTATTCTAAATTGCAGATTCTACACTATTTTTGTTTTCTTTCAAACATTATTCAATCATTCAAAAATGTACATTACTTAATAAAATTCAACAACCATTCATAGAACTCTTACTATAGTTAAAGTGTTATATTTTGATAAGTGGCATAGACTGAAAGAGGAATTCATCATGTATAAAGTCATTCATTCACCAAACTTATTGAGGTACTGTTCTGCATTAGACTCTGTAGTAGAGATTGGGGATGTATTTCCAAGAAAAGGAAGACCTCGTTTCTGACCTTAGGAACGAGCCGAGATATTAACCAAATAATCTCACTAACAAAGACAAATTGACAACTTTACTAAGTGGTATGAAGGAGAGATAGACCATACATATGTGAAGGGATTGTCTAGTCAAAAAGATCAGGGCAATCTTCCTTGAGGAAGCTATACTTGAATTGACATCTGAAGGATGAGTTGCACTTAACAAGTTACTGGGGAAAGGCAGAGAAGCTGAGAAAGGAAATAGCATATGTAAATTCATTGTTTAGGATAAATAGGAGGAATCATAGTGACTACTATGAATTAAAAAGATGTGGGTGATTGGGATGGAAGGTGCTTAGGATAGGAAGATTCCAGTGGGAACCTGTTGAAGAATTTTTAGCAGGAGTGGGAGAATTTGAGGAGAGAGCTTCAAAAGACAATCTAAAATTTTTTTTGAAAATGTCTCCTAGTTATTGTGTGAAAAATAGATGGGTAAAATTCAGAGCAGTAGGTCCAGTTATGAGGAAAAGTGTGAGGTAGAGATGAGCATAGGTGTTGATTAGTCCCTGGGTATGGTTGAGATTACCTAGGAAAAGGAAATGAAGTCAGAGGGGAGGAGACTTTGGATTGAGTCTTAAGGAACTCCAAATTTATTGGCTATGTTAAGGAAGGTGAGCTTACCAAACACAAGGAAGGAGTAGCCAGACGGTAAGGAGAAAACTAAGAGAAAGTCATGTCAAGAAAACGGAGGAGGAAAAGTGTTTAGGAAGACAGTGGTTAACTACATTAAATGCTACAGAGATTTGAAACAAAATAAGTACTTTTAAAAATACATGTAAGGCTTATCAACATGAAGTCACGGGTAACAGTGGTGAAATTATTTCATAGATTATGATGATGAAATCCATGTTAGCATGGGTCAAACAGTAAGTAGGAGCAAAGGAAATCAAGACTGTGGAATAGGCCTCTACCTAATTGTCTGGCTGTAAAAGGAAGAAGAGAGATGAGAGTAACTGGAGAGGAAGGAAAGGGAGAATAAAGTTTGCATTTGGGTTTTTGTTTTTGCTTTTTGTTTGTTTAACTACATGAATTTGGCTATTTTTAGGATCTCAGGGAATATGAGAAAGAGAAGTGGAATATACAACAGAAAGAAAGGATAAGCTTGTCCTAGAAGGATAAAGAGCCTGAGTACAGGCATAGATGGAATCCACAGAGAGGTTGGGAGACTTTCTTGAGACAGGAGCATGGAGAGCAACTGCACTAGTAGAATGGGATTTATGGATATGCAGAAATAATCTGGAAGATTACATCTGGTGGCTTCTACTTTTATTTTCATAGAGTAGAAGATTAGGCACAGGTCAGATGGATTGTTGATTCACCCAAGGTTGGGTTTGAAATAAAGACAAAGCTCTAAGAGGCATAAACAATGTTAAGAGTGTCACAAAGTCCAAACTAGTGGAGAGAAAATACAGCTGAAAATATTGAAAGAAAATAGAATGGTCAGTAAAAGGAATAAAGGCAATGATTACATTGCAGAATAATTGTAGTGACAGTATTTGATTGGCTACTCTGAAAGGCGAGATGTAGTACATAGCCGATAGTTTATCAACAAAACATTGTCCTAGGAGATAAAGGAATACTTCCAGAGTTCAAAGAAGGGAAAAAGAAGTTTGCAAAAGATGTCACTGCAGCCCTTCGGGAGTTGAAGGTTTGGATATATGATACTTAAATTGGTGACAAGGGTGCTTAAAGTAGGGGACAGAATGTGCTGTTGGACAGGAGGAGAATTCCAGGTAAGATAAGCCCAAGAATGAAGAAACAATGACAGACTTCCCTGTAGTATGATAATCAGCTCAGGTTAGCTGAAGCAGAGGGCATATGAAGAGAGAAGTAAGATGACCTTTGGAAAGGTAGTTTGGGATGCAGACTGGGTAGGGCTTTCAAGAAAGGTAGAGAGTAAATGTAAATACATTTCATTTTTAAAGTTTCCATAGTGAAAAGCAAAGTCAGCAGAGATTTCCAAAGAAGATGTGAACAACAAGTAGATTAAAAAATAGAATGTGGTTGGCCAGATATTTTCTGGATTAAAAAAGGCCAAATGTTGGTCTGCCAACAAAAGAACGATCAAGTGCTGCAAGAAAAAATATCAACACAGCTACACTTTGCTTCGTTAAACACTGATTATCATTGACAAGTTAACCAAAATATTGGTCTTTTCCAATTGGCATGTTGTATACATTTCTGAGGCCAAAATCAGAAAATTGATCTTTAATGCAAAACTAGATATATAAGAGGCATCTGCTAATTTTAATAAGTTCTGGCACAAGGCTTCAAATAAGGGGCAGGTTTTGAAATAGAAAACTGAGGTTTTCATAGTAAATTTACCATGCATACTATCAAAGCTCTTGATGGAACCAGTGATTCTATTTCTCTTTTGCACGTTCAGAGGATGCTGGAAATAAGGAAATTGTGAAGAGGCTGACAGTAATTAAAGGCCTTCCAGATTTTGTCCTTAATCTGGATGTAAAGAAAGAGAAAGAGATTCAAGTTGGAAGTCAAATCAGGACTTTAGTATTTCTGTTTTCCATGGAAAACTGCTTCTGGGGAAAGAAATTGAAACTAAAATGAGTCCTTGATAATCCTGAATTGACCATTTGTTGCAGGTTAGAGAAAATGAATTGGCAGAATAAATGCAAGCCATGTTTTTGTTCCTATCTACCAAGAAAGGATAGACCTGTCTTTATTTCAGGCAGGTTTGGGAAGACTTTGAAAGTCATTCCTCTGCTCATATCATGTGATAATGAAAGTTGAATTGATCTACATTCCATTCTCTCTCATTTGAAATAGTTTCCCTTTAAATAGGCATTTAAACATGACCATGCTATAATATCTTTACAATGGGATTCATTTTCTTTTTATGATCAACGTATTATTTATGTAGATATTACAATATACACAAAAAAATAAATGCAACTTTTGTGAAATTCTTAGAATACATGATAAAATTTATCTTTGAATACTCTTTGAATAAAATATCTACTTAATAAATTCAAATACATGAGATTATTTGGATTGTCAAACTTATTTAAGAGAAGTATCTTCTTGCTTGCCATTTAGAATTATCATTTACTTATAAACAGAAAAAGTGCTCAGTTCAAATGATTCTTCGGCATGCACTGAAGTAGTTTGAAGTATTTTAAATTAGCAAATCTTTATTAACCATTGGCTTATATTACAATAGATCCTTAAGAAGATATCCACTCTTTTGAATGTATTTTTTAAATTTAAATCTCTTTAAAACGTTCTAGAGTTTACAAACTTCATGAATTTATTTTTGCTGTACTTTCAAATTAAATGATTTGATTCAGTTTTGCTATATCCTATGTAAGAAAAAATACGTTTATGCACTAAAATTGCTTTAATATTCGGCTATTCATTTGAAATTGCATATAAAATGACAGCATTGAAATGATCATTTCACATAAAGTAACAGGGACAATATTAACTTCATAATTATACAAACAAAGCCAATTAACAAAATGCTTGAAATTATTTTATTGCCTTGAACAGCACACAAATTTAGTAGATTGAAAATCAAAGTTATAGTTTGATAAAGGAAGCCATTTAGATGTCAACACTAGCTTAATTCTGATGACTCCAGGTCTGAGCAGTCAGTCCATCATACAAAGTCAAGGAACCTCTAAAAACCCACATGGCTGACAGTGGCCTCAACTAACAGAAAAAGTACAGAAACTTGACAGGGAACCCTGCTGCCCCGAGTTGCCAGCAGAAAACATGCAAAGTCATTTTATTTTACAGCACTATCAAACTTCTGAATGTGCCCTCATGATGACCAGTTATTTCTGACAACTTTGAGAAGAAAAACTGTAAAATCTCATTAACAATTTTACAAATATATAAGTATTCAGAAAATGATTAACAATCTCAACTTGTTTACCCACTGGGCATGTGTATGTTTGAGTAGGCCAATCAAAGAATTATGTTCACATCTTCAACATATGGAAGTTCCTGTCAGAATAGAGCAATTACTGCACTACACTTCTCAAAAGCCTGCTTTGGGCAACAAAAATAGCATTAGTTGATAGAGAAAGAGGCATTAAAAACAAACATACTGAGATTTCCTTGAAAATTTATTTAATTTAAAACAAAATGTAGGAAGAAATTATCTACTTTGCATTTTATATATTCTAAAAAAATTCAGTCATTTAAAATGTCATAAACATAAGAAGTTCATTAAAATATTTATCAATTATTTTCCACTTTTTATTTCTTTTCTTGGCTTCTATGAGATGAATTGCTTGGTAAAACCCAGTACTGATTTGAATACCACAGAAAATCTTTTCTGATTAGCAAAAGGAAGCTGAAGTACGGAAAAGACTTGCTTCAGAAAATTATGGAAGGGCCAGGTGTGAGGGCTCATGCCTGTAATCCCAGCAATTTGGGAGGCCGAGACTGGAGAATTGTTTGAAGCCAGGAGTTCAAGACTAGCCTGGTCAACCTAACGAGACCCCCCCATCTCTACAAAAATTTTAAAAAATATTTAAATATTAGTTAGGTGTGGTGACACATGCCTATATCCTAGCTACTTGGGAAGCTGAGGCAGGAAGATTGCTTGAGCCCAGGAGTTTGAGATCGCAGTGAGCTATGATCATGCCATTTCACTTCAGCCTGGGTGAGAGAGTGAGACCCCGTATCAAAAGAAAAAAAAAGCAGGAAAAGAATAAAAATTATGGAAGAAACATTTCTGTATATAATACTGAGAGGTTAACATCATAAGTACACACACATATAAATATTCATCACTTATGCATAACACAAGCTTTATGTTATATATGTATATATTCTTAATACATCTTAGAAGAAAGATGTACATATAGACATTTATTATATTATATGGCGTGGTATTTCAAAATATACATTTATTCTGTGCCATGATTAGGATTTTGTACTTTTCAACAGGAGGCCTTACTTGACCAATCAGAGAACTAACAACCAAAAGCAAGACTCATAGAGTTCTCAGTTATTATAAAGATTGATACAGAGATATTGAATGGGTGTATTTCAGAGCATTGGAGGAGAGAAATTTTCTTTTGGTTATTTTGCTATATCGTGTTCACTTATATAGAATGCTGCTAAGAGGTTAAGACGGAGATGACAAAAATCCTTCAAAATGCAATTATGCAGACCGTTGATAATTTTGTGGCAAATATTAATATATTAGGAGGTATAGTGAGGTGGCAGCTCAAGTAGAGAGATTTAGAGGGTGATGGTGGAGAGGGATAAAGAATAATTTTTATTTTGAATTTGGGAGCTATTACTGTGTTTTAATGATGAAATGATATAATGGAGATGAAGATATTAATGACATTAGATATTGATATTATACTTGCAGAATGGAGGCCTCTTTGAAGAAAGTGTGGGAGGGGCAGATCTAGACCACCGGTGAAGAAAATGGGATACAACAACCAGGAGAGGATGGAAATATGAGATGAAAAATATGGCAAGCTTACAGGTGGAGAGTCAAGAAAGCTATTTTGTATTTGATGATTTATATTTTCTAAATATCATATGGAGACATTAGCTTACAAATGATAGGAAAAGATTATAGGTGTCTGAGGAAGGAAGGTGGATAACTGCTGCCTTCATAGCTACCTACAGAAGGGGAAAAGTATCAGAGTTGAAATAATTACAGCCTGGGTCCCTTCCTACCTCTCCAATCTCAACTTACATCAATCTGTCTCTGGGCCACAAAGCTTCAACCATGCTCATTTTATTTCAGTACGTTCTTTCCGTCTATGTACAAGACATATTTTTACCCAATTTGGGGTTTTAGAAGACCAGTCTTTTCCGTAAAATACTTTTCTATCCAACCACCACAATTTAGATCTCAGCAAAAATGTTTCCTCATGAGGAAGGCATCATAGGGTGTGTATAAAGTCCCCTCCCAGGATTTTCTATATATCATTAGTCTATTTTATTATTTTTCTAATAATATGCCTGACAGTAGTGCTCAATATGCATTTGTTCAGTCAAGAAATGGCACTTAGAACTATCTGATATTTTCCTAATGCTTATTTCTTTCCTCAGTTTTTGTCTGTCCTTCTCTTCAACCCCCTGAAATTATAAGCCACATAAAAGCAAGGTCTGTTTTAGATTTTTCACTCATAAATCTAGCACCTAGGACAGCTCTTGTACATAGAACATTACCAACACACATCTGTTGAATGAAATATTAAAACATAAAAGAATGCGAGTTCATTTTACAATAATTTTGTTAAATTTAAAGTGATAAGTCATCTTAAAGTGATCATGTGATTTTCTCCAAGAAGATGTAGCTCAGGTGTGTTGATTATTCAGGGTTAGAAAACTGATAAGTGAGACGGAGGTAGGGAGTCGAGTAAGTTCATGGTGTTTGTGATGGACCAATTATAATGAGTGGGACATAGGAGTTCAAGACAGAAGGGGCTAGTAGAAAGTGAAATTCAAGTATGGCTAATGAATAGGTAAGGTCAATATAATCATATCATTTTGTTGTTAAAGGTAATTAAACATACGAGCTAAAAGAACAGAAAAACATGGTTGGAGAGGAAAATATTTGAAATAAAAAACCCTGAAGTGGCGCAGTTTCTGGTAATGACAGGTGTGATTATAGCTTGTATCATAGGAAGTGAATGGCTGAAAACGAGTGAAAGAAATGTTTACTGGAGGTAAAGAAGTAAAGGAGCCAAGAGTACAGGAAGTTACATGTTTCACTTCCATGAATATTGAACTCATGAAAATGAAGTCAGGAGTAATGATGCAAAGACTATGATTTATACATTGAATTTTTCAGTTAATAAGAAGAATAAGAGATCGGGAGGTAAGATCAAGGAGGAAGGTGTAGTGGGTAACAGAATTGAATGACATCAGCTTAAAAAGAATATGGATTTTCTGTGTTTATTTTGATTTTTATGTTTGCAAACTTTAAAGGAGGAGAGAATAATTGGGAAGTTGCAACTGTGAGCAAGGAGGACAAATTGCTTGTCTCTTTGACTTGATGTACAGGAGCTAGAAAATTAGAACCAAAACAAAACAAAGAAAACTCCACAGACAGGACATCAGTAGAAATGGCAAAAAGGAGTGCATTGAAGAGAATACTCAAGGAGAGGTGCTGGAGGTAAGGTTGCTGTGGTACATCATAGCATGAGAATTGTGGTTTGAGGACTATCTCCACACATCCTTTGGTGGAGGTAAACTAATTTGTTTTACTGACGAAAGCACTGAAAATGACACAGAAACTCAATTCCTATCAGTGTTCATAGTGGCCTCAAATCTAGCATTACAAGTCATCAAAGGTGAATAACTGGCATTGCTGAGTCAAAAGTTGGTGACTTTGTTCTTGTTTTATACCTATCTATATTTCACTCAACAGGGAGAATATTAATATTAGGTACAAAGCCAGGCCTCAATAAGCATTTGTTCAATAAACAAATATGATTTAGTATTGCCTATTTCTTGATTACTTATTCCTTTACTTGTTAATTCCATGGGTTGGGGGCAGAAATCACCATAACTAGTCTCAAAATATAGTTTTTCAGCAATTTTCACATGCCAAAAACTCCTTTTTATATAACAGATGTGTTTTTTGCTGTTGCATATCTGTGCCTAATTTTACTAAAATTGCTATCCATCATCAATTCTAGAAGCCCATGGCATCTTGTGACATTTGGAGATCAATTGCTAGTAGAGACAATTATGAAAAGCTTTGCTTTAATGGACCTGTAATTGGTATTGGTATTTTCTACATTTATAATTTACCCAGAATAATCAAATAATTGTTTTCAGTCACAATACATAGAAACATGTATGCATGCCTGTTTTCAGAAAATTGTTTAAATATTTCTCTGTAAAGAATAGTTTTTAAGGTTTTAAAAATTTGAAATTTGAGAACTATTTACTTTTCTGAGTACCAATGGGAAAAAGTCTACTGAGCTTCTTTCTATTGCTTTCTCTAATATTAAAAGTCTTCTGTATTATTAAAACAAGCTTTAAAAAATGATAGTCCACAGTATTAGACACTTTTCTTGTGTAGCTGAGAAAACTAGCCTAGTAGAGCTTTGGGTTCACAGATTCTTTAAATTACATTTGTTGTAGAAGGGTAGATTACATTCAAAGTATAATTGTTTATAGACTTTTCGTGATATGATATCCTTGTTTCTGCTAAAAATCAAACTTTAAAAAATATATTTAAAGAGTATGCACACTTACCATATGCAAACTTTCTGTTGCTATGATTTAGAAGCAATAAGGTATAGTGGAACAAATAGAAGTGGTAAGGTTTTAATGTTGAGTACATCACTCCACTCTTTTTTTTTAAATGAGTTTTGATTGCCAGGCACTGTCCAAAGAGTATAGCAACACAGTGCAGGAAAATGGAGACATAATTTCCATCTTTGAGGAATTTACAGTTTATTAAGGGATACACGCAAGCAAGCAAGCAAGAAAGAGAGAAAAAGAGGGAGAGGGAGAGAGAGGGAGGGAGGGAGGAGGGAAGGAGGGAAGGAAGGAAGGAAGGAAGGAAGGAAGGAAGGAAGGAAGGAAGGATGGATATAAGTAAAATTTTGGAGTGATAAATCATAGGGTTGTTGCTTGTTTGGGTTGCAGACACAACACAGGTTGCTCAGTTAAATTTTAATTGCACATAAACAAGCAGTTTCTTTACTGTAAGTGTGTCTCAAATATTGCATGAGAAATATATACATAAGCCAAATCAGGCAATCCTAGCATATGTAGAAAGGGATCCAAGCTAAACTTCTTATAAAGGGAGCCTTCACTAAGGACATAATATCTAGTTGAAGAGGTGGTTAGCCAAGTGATAAGTGGGGAATGTAGGTCAAGGGAACAGTACATTAAAATATAATATCATGCTGTGATCTGCATGTTTGTCCCCCAAACCCCAAATTCATATACTGAAATCCTAACCTCAAGGAGATGGGGCCTTTAGGAAGTGGTTAGGTCATGAGGGCCCCATCCTTATGAATGAAATTAGTGCCCTTATAAAAGAATCCCCAAAGAGACCCCTCACCACTTCCACCATGTGAACATACAAGAAGGTGCAATTTATGATGCAGAAAATGGGCCCTCACCAGACACCATATCTGCCAGTGCCTTGATCTTGAACTTTATAACCTCCAGAACTGTGAGAAATATATTTTTGCAATTTATAACTTCTTAGTATGTTATTAAAGCAGTCGAAATGAACTAAGGCAGACCAGAAGGTAAGAAAAAAAAAAGGTAGATGCATTTGGAGGATGACAGTATGTGCAGTAGGTGTATCAGGAGAGGGGCAAAACAGGATATTGGAGTCATCCTGTGGCTCAGCCATGTGTGGAGTCATAACCATGGTGAGGACATTTTAATTTATCCACATGTAATTTTTTTTCTGATTTGTTGCTTGTGTTATTACTGGGTTACAGTTCAGAGTGTAGGTTTAATTTGAGAGAGTCAAAACTTGAAAAAGTTTTGGAGACAATACAGAAAATATACCTGAGAAACAGTGATTGTGTAAACAGGAGAGGTGGCAGCAGAGACAGAATAGTGCAAATTCAGGATCTAGTTAAGGTTTAATATCAATAGAATTTTGTAATAGGAAGTGGTTAGGTCATGAGGGCTCCACCCTTATGAATGAAATTCAGGTGGAAGTAATAAAGGATAGGAAAGCGTCAAGGATAACACCTGAATTTCTATAGGATAGGCAAGTTTGAAACTCTCTTAGCCAGGCAATATGCAGTTGATTCTTAAACAGTAAAAAGGTTAGGGGTGCAAACCTCCCCTTACAGTTGAAAATTCATGCATAACTTTCGACTGCCCCCAAATTTAACCTACTGTTGATCAAAAGCCTTAGAGTAAACATGAGCAGTAATGAACACATTTTGTATATGTTATATGTGTTTTATACTGTATTCTTAAAGCAAGAAAAAGAAAATATTGTGAAGAAAATCATAAGGAAGAGAAAATATATTTACTCTTCATTAAGTGGAAGTAGATCTTCATCCTTGTCTTCATGTTGAGTAGGCTGAGGAGGAGATAGGAGAGGAGGTGTTGGTCTTGCCATCTCAAGGGTGGCAGAGGCAGAAGAAGTGATGGAAGTGGAAGGGGAGGGAAAAGAGGGAGACATACTTAGTAAAACTTTTATTGAAAAAAAGCCACATGCAAGTGGACCTCTGCAGTTGAAATTCATGTTGTTTAGGATCAACTGTAGTATGAAAAATATGCTGGCAGCAGTGGAAGTGTGATGGGGAGAGGTTTACAGAGTATGAGGAACACATAAGCAACATCCAAGAGCAAATTTTTTGCAGGGAGTTAGTTACATGTCAGTGAAGCCCAGAAGAGAGATCTAGGCTTTAGCAAAAGATTGAGAATATTGGTTGTTCATAGATAAATGTTTCTCAAAGTGTTATTCCTGAAAACTGAAGGCATGCATCAAAATGACTATGGGTTCTTGTTAAAATTCCTGGACCTCAACTAAAAGCACTACGTTTAACTTTATCACAAACACCCAGATGGTTCTTGCACATACTGAAGTTTGATTATTCCTGACAGAGATGATAGATGAAGGGTTGTACCTGGATAGTAGCACTCAGGGACAGTATAGTGTGACAAACATACAGAGTTCAGATGATGTGAAGTTCTACCAAAAGACATTGAGTCCCCAGGGAAACTTGGAAGAAGCTACCAATGAAATCACCCACCCACCCACGCCCACACACACACACACACACACACACAAAACAGATAAGGATGGTATCAGGGAAACTAAGGTTATAGGGTTTCAGATTTACATGTTTTAAATGAAAGCTCATAGAATAACTGTACTGAATGTTTGTGTCTTTACAATGTTGCAGACAGTATGATTCAGCGACTGATTGTTTAATCACTATATCTCCAGTACCTAACACGTAAGATGTATTCTTCAATTTTTGGTTTAATGAATAAATGTAAACGTTTAAGCCATGGTAATTGCAAACTGTGCAATTTGCCATAAATGATATTATTTCAACTAGAATTTATTTTGAGGAAGAGGATACATTTTAAAAATAACTATAAACCTTTCAATTAAATATCTGAGGTAAATATTTTCCACTTTACATTTTGTTCACACATAAGTATTATCCAAGAAAAAGTTGTTATTTTATATATACATATTTAGATTTAGATTCTGATAGCATTTGGACTGGCTAAAATTGTCGTATGTTCTCACTAAAATGGAACTATTTAGCTTTTATTCAATACAGTAAGAAATTATTTAATAAGATGCTAATACTACACTTTCACAATGATTTATCTCCACTTCTTTATTTCCTCTGTGTTATAAATCTCTACATTGGAGATAAGTGTAACAGCATTTCAGGTATGCATTAGATGAGTTGGCATACATAACCCAAGGCTCTATATTTTAAAACACTTACAGGATTCAATTTTTAAAGGATAAAAAAAAGATGAAAGAAAAAGGCATAAAATAGCTCTACATATTATATTTGTCAGTATATTAATGTACCTAGCTTTTCAGCATCCCCCATTTCAATTTTGATTTGGTGACTCAGTGCTGTTTAATTCACCACTTCCATTTCAAAATTCCGTCTTGCTTTTCCATTGCCCAGTGAAAGTTTGATTTGTATTTATCCCCATTATTTAGCACATAAAATTGTAGCCTACAACAATGATGTAAGTATAAGGAGGCTATAAAATTATTGCAATCAATATCCTGGATGTTGTAAGAAAAGACCTCCTGTCCTGAGAAGGAATATTCATGTAAATCAAACTTCCCTATATATTAGAATCTTAGTCAAAAGAAATGACTTCCCCCCTCCCCTCAGGTGAAAAGTCTGAATCTGCATTTAAATGGAAAGAAGAATTCTAAATCAGATTTCAGCTACTGGAATCAACAAAAAACGAATCAGGTGTAGGCTGAAAGTCTCCTTAACGTTACATTGAACCATACATACCTGAAAATTTAGATCTAATCAAGTATATCATATTAATTCTCTCAATGAAATTTCTAGTTCGTCTTTAATTCAGTCTTACACACTCCTAAGGATACAGTGCTTAAAAATATTCATTCTAATCTCATTTTTATACACTTATTTTAGATTTCAGTATACGAAGAAAAATGTGTCTTTTAAAGTAACCTTATGTATGCATCTTGATTTCATGTGTAATTTTTCATAACACTGTAAAATCTTCTAGAAACCTGTAAAATAATAATAAAAAAACTCATGTGAAGAGCCTTATATAATAAGATGCCATTTATGTTTATGCTATCAACATGCTTACTTCTAACTCAAACCAGCTATCAATCAATTTAGAAATTATCCCTAACTCACGAAACTTCTACAAGTATGTAAGCTCCATGAAAGTTGGGCTACTTTCTGTTTTTTTTACCACCTTATACCTTGTCCCAATAAGAGAATTCAGCATACCATAAGCACTCTGTATGATGGGATAAATGAATCAATTAAATTGTTCAGCATTTTTCAGAAAATTCCCAAAAAATCTAGCTCAGAATGTTCCCAGAGTTCAAAATTTTAAAGTTAACATTGACTCTAGCAAATAATCATGTATCAGAATTTAGAAGTAGAAAGGACCTTAAAAAATAGTTGATTGGCTGTGTGTCTTTCTCCCACAGAAGAACTGGAAGCACTTTCCTAGCAGAGGCTACATTTTGTTGAACTCCATATTTTCCCCTTCTGGTACAACTTGCTGAGCACATAGCAGAGTGCTCGGTATTTCTTGATTGAATCACATTTGACATTAGTGACTGCCTCTTCTGGGATCTCACTTTTATAATAATATCCATGATTACACGTTCACAATCTTTGAACATGCTGTCCTTTCTCCGTGGAATACCTGCCTGACTATTCTTCACTTGGTTAATGCCTAATCAAGCCACATTAACCCTGCATCCTTTGGGAGAGAGCATCTTTAAATGCCATTCTCTATTTTTACAGTGTAGACTTGCAAGGAAGAGAATGCCCATCTAGCTTCTATATTTCCTAGTCCCACTTGCATCTTTGAGGCAATGTGGTTTGTTCAGACGGATAGTAGCCCAACTTTCATGAAGCTTAGATACTTCTAGAAGTTTTATGAGTTGGGGATAATTTCTAATAGATTAATAGATGGTCTGAGTTAGAAGTAAGCATCTTGATAGCATAAATAGGTATGTCATTTCTCAAAGGAAATCCATAGGCTGGATTCAGGGGAGTTGAGCTTTTAGGACATAGCCTGGCCATAAGACAGAAGGAGCTTGGATTTCATCTGAGTATGATCCACCAGTCAGAAAATACTAATTCTATTTTATGTGTTCAAAAGATAAATGTTTATCGTGTAAAGTTATTATGTATTTTGCTGTTGTCATTATAGCAGCTAGTGTTACCTTAAAAGATACACATCCTATCTTAGGAACGTGTTCTAAGTCCCTCCTATCAAAGGAGATTTAAGTATGTGAAACAAACAAACTCCTGACCAGAGTGTTAATCTAGAAGGACATTGTGCATAACTAGAATAATATCAATTAGAAGGAAATTTCCTCTCAGGTGGAGTAATATATGTAAGTGGAAGGAATTCTTCTTAAGAGCTGTTTGTGTTGGGACAAAGGGAGGCTACAGACATTGTACACAAGTAGTAAACGTTTTTAAAGTGGCCTGTAAGAATAGTCTGATAAATCGCATTTTCCTGTTTTGTTGGGAAATGCAGATTTGGGGCTGAACTGAATTGCTCAACAATTGCAAAACAGTGCAAAACGATGCTCCCCTAAGCAGCCCTTTCCAAACTAACCTTGTGTAGCACTCAGTCTTGATGCAGATTACATACTGAGTAAATATTTTACAATCATGTTGGAACGTGTGCCAAATTTTTGGCCTGCCAAAGCATTCATTTGTCTAAGTTTGGCCTTGGTTCTGATATTCTGTATGCTACATATATCGTAATACTATTATATGTATAGATATGTGCATCTTCTGTGTGAAAACAAATTTATAATCAGCATATAGCACAGTTTATGGAAGACTATGTGTCCTGAAATATTTGTTCATTGATTAATGAAACAGTGGGGATCATCTGTTCTACTACTGTAAAGGTATATACGCTCTCATGATTTTGGAGTCTCTAGCATATATTTTGTCAATTATCACAACAGTCATCATATTACATATCTGAAAAGGCCTACATAAGCATCAAAATTATTTTTCTATATGAATTTAGAACACACATTCTTCTACAACCTAGAGAGTAACTATGGTTCATGTTAGTGTCATCACGACACTAAATGATATCTATCTATCATCTATCTATCATCTATCTATCTATCTATCTATCTATCTATCTATCTATTACCTATACAGCTGTCTAGCTATTTAGAGACAGGGTCTTGCTATGTTGCCCAGGCAGGACTGCAATTCCTGGGCTCAAGTGATCCTCCCACCTCAGCATCAAATGTAGCTGGGACTACAGCTGTGCAACATTGTGCCCAGCTCACTATATGTTAGTTAATTAATAAAAAGGGACCCGAGTACACATGTTCATAACTAAAGAAAGTAAAGAAAGGATACAAATTGGAATTAGAATAAATAGAAAGTGTTATTTACTTAAAGAAGTAGACTGCAGTGGGAATGTCATATAAGGCTTAATTATATGGTCTTTATAGCAGTGAGTAGACATTTTGTGGTGCCCTGGCTCTTGTTCTCTGTAGCCTTTAGAAAATTGTATACTTCCTCAGTTTATTCAATTTAAAATAAGAATAATAGTACTTGCCTCCTAGTGCTTAATGAGATTAAAATGAGATAATTTAAGTTCTTAGCATACTGCATGCTACCCTATACATTATCAATACATTGTATCCATAATTAATCTCATTTACTGAAGACAATTTATGGACTTCCTATTAAACTCTATGTTTAAACAATTTATGTATTTGAAATATGTATATAAAACCCTTAGTCTTTACCTCATAGTTATCATATATGAATATATGTATACATATATATATAAATGAACATGATATAAGTTTATAAAATGGATTTGTCTTGACCCTCACAATATATAAACTCATTTCCATTAACTTGCAAGATGCTTTCAAATTTCTGTTCTGGAGAAAATGAGAAATTAAGATAGCACATCTGTTATAGTGACCTATGCTAAAACAGATGGGCTACAGACTAGATTGCTAGCTCCACTTTTGCCACCAAGTGCTAACCATATTTGCGCAAGTTATTTAACCTTCCTAAGCCAGTTTGCTCCTCTAAAAATGGCAATCAAAGAAATAACTCCTCAAAATCTGGCTTAAAGCAAACACTGATATGAATGTTTTTAAAGTGTTTTCTGAATATAAAATGTCACATAATCCTCAGCCATCAAGAACAGCCTCAAATTTAAGGGCATATGTTTCTAATTGCTATCTGCTACCATAATTATCAGAAAAAGCAAGTTGATTGATTAATTGATTGATTGATCACTTTGTTACATTAATCTAGAAGTGGGAAAATATAATTTTGTATCTCACCTGAAAGACATCTACATCAAATCCTTTTCCACTTTACAGTGCAAAAGTGTGCTTATGTTAAAGTGCCTCATTTACAGGAAAAAAAAATAGCTCCCTGCCAAAAAAAGAGCAATGTAACATAATTACTCTTGGCTTGGAAGCCTACTATTAGTTTATTCAATGACATTCCCAAATAGGGCTGGGAGAATTTGACATGAAACATTTTTGTTAGAAAAAAACATCTTTCAGTTTTATGTGTAATATAGACACAGAAAAAAAAAATGAATGGTGGGAATAAGCCTTTATTTAATAGTGACTACTTGCCACATAAATTCCTTAGATTTCAAGCCTTTGATTCTATTTTGGGTTACAAGTGAGTGGTACACAATATAAAAATATTTTGCAAAATAAAATCAGAAACTGGCAGATTATATAGCCAGTTACTGACCCATTCCTATGCGGCAACAGAATAGTGTCTCATTTAAGAGAGGAACAGGTGAGACTTGTAAGGCTCAGGATCTGGAAATGACCCAACATCTAGAATGTAGTATAAGGTGACAATAAACTATTGAAGAATATGGTGACAATTCTCAAAGGTAGACAAATAATAAATGCAGCAACATGAAGTTCTTATAGCATTCCTGGTAAGCACATTGGACTGTTAACATAAAGGTTTGTGGTTCAAGCACATAAAGGGACAATACCACTTAATGGAAGCAGTACACCCTACTTAAATTTTTAGATTTGGAGGTCACAGAGCCATTGATTTAAATCTGGTTTTATGACTTGCTAATTATGACTTTGGGCAATTAACTTTTCCAAGTCTCATTTCCTCATATGTAAAAAGAAAATAATAATAGCACCTAACTCTTGAGTTATGGAAATTAAATGATTGCATGATAAAATTTTCTCACATGGATGGCATATATAAATATTCAATGCATCATGTTCGTTGATATTATTGTTGGTTTCAGGGTAGATGTGCACAGGGCACAGCTCAGTGGTTGCTAATGAGAGCAAATTATGAGGTACAATGTTACCCCAAAGGAATCCCACAATAACATGTTAAGAACTGGCAAGTGCAAAAGAGAACTCTTTGTCTTATCATACAAAGGACTTAAATTTGAGGGAACCCAGCAGAAGGCCAATTTATGGGAAATCGAGTCACATGTTTACAGTATGAGCAATTGCAAAATTGATTTAGAAACATGGGATTCTGGTAGTATAAGAGGTGCCAGCCAAATCTTTATTTCATTACCTCCATCGTACAGATGAAGAAATAATATGGTACAGAATTAGTAATTGACTTATCCAAAATTATACATTAAGTATTAGGCTCAGGTTTTCATACAAATTCAAGAAGAATTTTTATTACTCTGCTATACTGGTCATTGCAAATAAAAAGCAAATGTAAGGGAGCTCAGTGATGGAAATTATAAGGATGTCATGCATAAAGCCAATAACACATGTTTAACATGGGAACAAATGTGGCTATACAGAAATTCTTTCTTTAATTGGAAGACAGTTAAGAATTTTAGGGCCCAGCACAGTGGCTCATGCCTGTAATCCCAGCAGTTTGGGAGGCCGAGGCAGGCAGATGACCTGAGGTTGGGAGTTCGAGACTAGCCTGACCAACATGGAGAAACCCTGTCTCTACTAAAAATACAAAATTAGCCAGGTGTGGTGGTGCATGCCTATAATCCCAGCTACTTGGGAGGCTAAGGTGGGAGACTCACTTGAATCTGGGAGGCTTAGGTTGTGGTGAGCCAAGATTGCACCATTGCACTCCAGCCTGGGCAACGAGAGCAAAATTCCATGCCAAAAAAAAAAAAAAAAAAAAAAAAAAGAGAGAGAGAGAATGTTACTTATCTGTAAGCTCAAAATAATACAAAGAGTTACCAAATACTTAAACTGAAAATGATAAAAAACAAAGACTACCTCAACTAGTAGTATTACATTTGCAGCAGCAGTTGTTATTGCCAATTGTCATGTTATCATTATCGCTATTGTCATCATCATCATCCAGTGGCTGATAGCATTAATAGAAGTTTATTGCCCAAAAAACGGAGGGGATATGTTAGCACTACTTGCCTTTATTCTCCATTTTCATAGTCACATTTAAAAGATAAAATTGAAAAATCATATGATGTTCAAAAGCCAGTTACCATAAAAGTGTGTCACATATTGCTTAGAGAAGACATTGTGAACATAATTTTTGAAGGGTTGTCATAATGAACAAGAATTTATCCTATTCTGTATTACTTCAGGAAGGAAATCTAGGACTAAAGGGCAAAAGCTAACAAAACAATGGATTGGAATTAACCTAAATAAGAATGTTCTTTTAACAAAGAATTTCAGAAAATTATTAATCATAATTAAAAAGTCAATAGCTGTGAGAATACTTTGATTTCATGATATACTATCACCTGGCATGCTAGAGATAGAATTTAGGGGATTAGGGGAGGATGATACGAGATTCAGAGAGATCTCAATTTGTTGCCTATTTCAAATTTTGAAGTGTCATTCCTTAATTTAATTGAGCAACCTTATTTCCTCCACCTAAATCTCTGATATTACAAAAGCATAAAATAGTTCAATTTTGTGTCATCAAATTTAAATGAACATGACTAGAAAATATAATACATACAATACATATAATAAATTGGTAATACAATGGTATTATTTCCCTTGCTTAGAGAAATGCTTTGACGGCGTCAACAAAGGGCTTTACAGTAGCTGAGAGAGAAACTGGTGTCTCAGTTGCTCATTCCCTCAGCCACAACCACTGTCTTGAACTTGTGCTCAGGAAGTCACGTTCTCTGGATTATTTTATACCTTACTACTTCTCCATCTTATGTCCTTTGCTGGAATCTTCCCTTTTTCTTTGAATTATAAATTTTGCAGTGTCCAGAACTGAGTACTCTTTTGGTGTATTTACACTTATTCCCTAGTTGATCTTCCCTGTTCATAGTTTTAACACTGTTCTCATCTACATACTGATGGCCCGAATGTATCCCCAGTTCCTCCCTTTCCCCTGAGTTTATTTGATAGCTACAAATGGATTTCCAAAAAGCATTTTGAACATAGAACTTCCACAACAAAGCTCTTGATTTCCTTCAAACCCCACCCCCTGTTTTGTTTCCACCATTCTAAAATGGCTCCACTATTACTCAGCTTCTTTGTCTCAAAACTCAGGAATCATCCTTTATGCATCTTTAAAATTACATAAAATCTATTGGTAAGCCCTGCGACCCTAGCTTCAAGTCACATCCTTTCTACAAGCACACCAAAGGAACTCTATCATCATCCTATTCTAGTCACTGTCACCTCTCATGTTGATTCTCGCAGCAGATTCCTATTCCTTGCTTTCACTCATACCACCAATTTCCAAGTGTACACACAGAAGCCAAAATAATCTACCAAAAACTTAAATCATATTATGTCAATATTCTACTCAAAAACTCCTATGGCCTCCCATAACCTCTCATGACTAAAAAGCAAAAGCCAAACTCTTGAAGAAAGTCATTGGTAGCTTGATGGGGATGGCATTGAATCTATAAATTACCTTGGGCAGTATGGCCATTTTCACGATATTGATTCTTCCAACCCATGAGCATGGAATGTTCTTCCATTTGTTTGTATCCTCTTTTATTTCATTGAGCAGTGGTTTGTAGTTCTCCTTGAAGAGGTCCTTCACATCCCTTGTAAGTTGGATTCCTAGGTATTTTATTCTCTTTGAAGCAATTGTGAATGGGAGTTCACTCATGATTTGGCTCTCTGTTTGTCTGTTATTGGTGTACAAGAATGCTTGTGATTTTTGTACATTAATTTTGTATCCTGAGACTTCGCTGAAGTTGCTAATCAGCTTAAGGAGATTTTGGGCTGAGACAATGGGGTTTTCTAGATATACAATCATGTCATCTGCAAACAGGGACAATTTGACTTCCTCTTTTCCTAATTGAATACCTTTTATTTCCTTCTCCTGCCTGATTGCTCTGGCCAGAACTTCCAGCACTATGTTGAACAGGAGCGGTGAGAGAGGGCATCCCTGTCTTGTGCCAGTTTTCAGAGGGAATGCTTCCAGTTTTTGCCCATTCAGTATGATATTGGCTGTGGGTTTGTCGTAGATAGCTCTTATTATTTTGAGATACGTCCCATCAATACCTAATTTATTGAGAGTTTTTAGCATGAAGGGTTGTTGAATTTTGTCAAAGGCCTTTTCTGCATCTATTGAGATAATCATGTGGTTTTTGTCTTTGGTTCTGTTTATATGTTGGATTACATTTATTGATTTGCGTATGTTGAACCAGCCTTGCATCCCAGGGATGAAGCCCACTTGATCATGGTGGATAAGCTTTTTGATGTGCTGCTGGATTCGGTTTGCCAGTATTTTATTGAGGATTTTTGCATCAATGTTCATCAAGGATATTGGTCTGAAATTCTCTTTTTTGGTTATGTCTCTGCCAGGTTTTGGTATCAGGACGATGCTGGCTTCATAAAATGTGTTAGGGAGGATTCCCTCTTTTTCTATCGATTGGAATAGTTTCAGAAGGAATGGTACCAGTTCCTCCTTGTACCTCTGGTAGAATTCGGCTGTGAATCCATCAGGTCCTGGACTCTTTTTGGTTGGTAAGCTATTGATTATTGCCACAATTTCAGAGCCTGTTATTGGTCTATTCAGAGATTCAACTTCTTCCTGGTTTAGTCTTGGGAGGGTGTATTTGTTGAGGAATTTATCCATTTCTTCTAGATTTTCTCGTTTATTTGCATAGAGGTGTTTGTAGTATTCTCTGATGGTAGATTGTATTTCTGTGGGATCGGTGGTGATATCCCCTTTTTCGTTTTTTATTGCATCTATTTGATTCTTCTCTCTTTTCTTCTTTATTAGTCTTGCTAGCGGTCCATCAATTTTGTTGATCTTTTCAAAAAACCAGCTCCTGGATTCATTAATTTTTTGAAGGGTTTTTTGTGTCTCTATTTCCTTCAGTTCTGCTCTGATTTTAGTTATTTCTAGCCTTCTGCTAGCTTTTGAATGTGTTTGCTCTTGCTTTTCTAGTTCTTTTAATTGTGATGTTAGGGAGTCAATTTTGGATCTTTCCTGCTTTCTCTTGTGGGCATTTAGTGCTATAAATTTCCCTCTACACACTGCTTTGAATGTGTCCCAGAGATTCTGGTATGTTGTGTCTTTGTTTTCGTTGGTTTCAAAGAACATCTATAAATGACTTTCTTCACAGAATTGGAAAAAACTACTTTAAAGTTCATATGGAACCAAAAAAGAGCCCGCATCGCCAAGTCAATCCTAAGCCAAAAGAACAAAGCTGGAGGCATCACGCTACCTGACTTTAAACTATACTACAAGGCTACAGTAACCAAAACAGCATGGTACTGGTACCACAACAGAGACATAGATCAATGGAACAGAACAGAGCCCTCAGAAATGATGCCGCATAGCTACAACTATCTGATCTTTGACAAACCTGACAAAAATAAGAAATGGGGAAAGGATTCCCTATTTAATAAATGGTGCTGGGAAAACTGGCTAGCCATATGTAGAAAGCTGCAACTGGATCCCTTCCTTACACCTTATACAAAAATTAATTCAAGATGGATTAAAGACTTATATGTTAGACCTAAAACCATTAAAATCCTACAAGAAAACCTAGGCAATACCATTCAGGACATAGGCGTGGGCAAGGACTTCATGTCTAAAACACCAAAAGCAATGGCAACAAAAGCCAAAATCGACAAATGGGATCTCATTAAACTAAAGAGCTTCTGCACAGCAAAAGAAACTATCATCAGAATGAACAGGCAACCTACAGAATGGGAGAAAATTTTTGCAACCTACTCATCTGACAAAGGGCTAATATCCAGAATCTATAACGAACTCAAACAAATTTTCAAGAAAAAAACAAACAACCCCATCAAAAAGTGGGCAGAGGACATGAACAGACACTTCTCAAAAGAAGACATTTATGCAGCCAGAAAACACATGAAGAAATGCTCATCATCACTGGCCATCAGAGAAATGCAAATCAAAACCACAGTGAGATACCATCTCACACCAGTTAGAATGGCCATCATTAAAAAATCAGGAAACAACAGGTGCTGGAGAGGATGTGGAGAAATAGGAACACTTTTACACTGTTGGTGGGATTGTAAACTAGTTCAACCATTGTGGAAGTCAGTGTGGCGATTCCTCAGGGATCTCGAACTAGAAATACCATTTGACCCAGCCATCCCATTACTGGGTATATACCCAAAGGACTATAAATCATGCTGCTATAAAGACACATGCACACGTATGTTTATTGCGGCACTATTCACAATAGCAAAGAGTTGGAACCAACCCAAATGTCCAACAACGATAGACTGGATTAAGAAAATGTGGCACATATACACCATGGAATACTATGCAGCCATAAAAAATGATGAGTTCGTGTCCTTTGTAGGGACATGGATGAAACTGGAAAACATCATTCTCAGTAAACTATCGCAAGGACAAAAAACCAAACACCGCATGTTCTCACTCATAGGTGGGAATTGAACAATGAGAACTCATGGACACAGGAAGGGGAACATCACACTCCGGGGACTGTTGTGGGGTGGGGGGAGGGGGGAGGGACAGCATTAGGAGATACACCTAATGCTAAATGACGAGTTAATGGGTGCAGGAAATCAACATGGCACATGGATACATATGTAACAAACCTGCACATTGTGCACATGTACCCTAAAACCCTAAAGTATAATAAAAAAAAAAAAAAAAAAAAAAAAAAAAAAAAAAAAAAAAAAAAAGGTTAAGAAACTTATTAAAGGGATATGCAGTGAAAACAAAAAAAAAAAAAAAAAAAAAAAAAAAAAAAAAAAAAAAAAAAAAAAAAAAAAAAAGCCAAACTCTTTATCACGCTCTACAGACCCCATGTGATCTAGGTCCTGCTTATCTCTCTGACTTCATCTTATAAGACTCTCCATCTTATTCTGCTCTAGCCACACTGGCCTTTATCCTGTTCTCTGGGCTTTCAAGACTATCTATTCCCTTAGATCTTCAAAAGACTTACTCCTTTCCTTCACTCAGACCTTTGCTCAAAGTCACCATGTCAGAGAAGACGCCTCTACTGAATCTTCAAAATAACACATCACTCCCAAACCCCACTCTGAAGCCCTCTATCAACTTACGCTTCTTTATTTTCCTCATAGGACTTATTATTATCCAAAGTATATTTCGTTATTAATTGCTTCTTTTCTATGTTTTTTACTAGAACACCGGAAGATAAGCTCCATTAGAATAGCTAGAATTTTTGTTTGTTGGCTTTGTTTGTTTTAAACACTATTGTACTTTTTTTTACATGTATAAAGAGTTTTTAATGAGATAAAAACCTTATGATATACTATTAAATAAAAATTTCAAATACAAAGACATACTTTCAATATGACCATTACTGTATTCAATATGTACCTAGAAAAGAGACTGAAAAGAAATACACTGAAATGTTTGTGATTCTATTAGTCAGGGTTAACTACCTGCTTAATAAACAACCTCTGAGTCTCTATGGCTTAACACTAAAGGTTAATTTCTTGTTCATGTCACAGTACAATGCAAGGTTGGAAGGTGGCTCTTCATGTAATTATCTGAGGACCTAGACTCCTTCCTTCTTTTATTTATTTACTTATTTATTTTTTTATTATACTTTAAGTTCTAGGGTACATGTGCACAACGTGCAGGCTTGTTACATATGTATACATGTGCCATGTTGGTGTGTGGCACCCATTAACTTGTCATTTACATTAGGTATATCTCCTAATGCTATCCCTCCCCACTCCCCAAACCCCACACCCCACAACAGGCCCCGGTGTGTGATGTTCCCCTTCCTATGTCTAAGTGTTCTCATTGTTCAATTCCCACCTATGAGTGAGAACATGCGGTGTTTGGTTTTTTGTCCTTGCAATAGTTTGCTGAGAATGATGGTTTCCAGCTTCATCCATGTCCCTACAAAGGACATGAACTCATTATTTTTTATGGCTGCATAATATTCCATGGTGTATATGTGCCACATTTTCTTAATCCAGTCTATCGTTGTTGGACATTTGGGTCAGTTCCAAGTCTTTGCTATTGTGAATAGTGCCGCAATAAACATACGTGTGCATATGTCTTTATAGCAGCATGATTTATAATCTTTTAGGTATATACCCAGTAATGGGATGGCTGGGTCAAATGGTATTTCTAGTTCTAGATCCTTGAGGAAACGCCACACTGTCTTCCACAATGGTTGAACTAGTTTACAGTCCCACCAACAGTGTAAAAGTGTTCCTATTTCTCCACATCCTCTCCAGCACCTCTTGTTTCCTGACTTATTATACTTCTTAAAGTTAAAACAAGTACTTGGAACATGATAAGAATAAATAAAGGTATTAAAAAGTAATAAGAAATTTGGTGTTATATAAACTCATACTGGATACTACAAAGAGATTTTATCTTAATGAAAAATTGGGATATAGTGTTGTCTTCTCCTATAATAAAGTTCTATAGCCTAATTTGAAGAATGACATTACAGTGCGATAATTTGAAAATACACCTTTCTGACAATCAGAGAAAATGAAGAGCACCCTTGCTGACATTCAGACCATGATATACCTGACAGAACAGGAGCAATACTCAGAATAGGACAAGGTCACTCTGCAACCACAAAAAGGTTTAAATACCCTGTTTCACTAACTTAAATGACTGATTGCTAGTTTCCTTTGTTGTTGTTGTTGTTGTTTATGAGACAGGATGTCACTCTGTTGCCCAGGCTAGAATGCAGTGTTGTGATTATAGCTCACAGCATTCTCAACATCCCGGGCTCAAGTGATCCTCCCACCTCAGTCTCCCAGGTAGCTGGGATTTCAGGTATATGCCACCATGCCTGTCTAATTTAAAAAAAAATTTTTTAGACATAGGGTCTCACTATGCTGTCCAGGCTGTTGCTAGTTTCCTTTAAATCTTCCCACCCCTCTGGGTATAATTTTTTAACTTTTTAAAATATACTTTACTTTCTAAACTTTTTTTAGGTTCACAGTACAATTGAGCAGAAGGTACAGATTTATCACATACTCCCCACCTCACAAATGCATAGCCTCCTCCATTATCAACATCCCCCATCAGAGCTGTACATTTGTTCAAATTGATGCACTTACATTGACACATCATAACCACCCAAAGTCCATAGTTTACATTAGGATTCACTCTTAGTGTTGTGCCTTCTGTTAGTTTGGACAAATGCATGATGACATATATTTCACAATTAGTATAGTATTATGCACAGTATTTTCACTGCCCTAAAAATCATCTGTGCTCTGCCTATTCATCCCTCTCACCCCCATAATTACTGGCAACAACTGATATTTTTATGTCTCCAGCGTTTTGCCTTTTCTAAAATGTGATATAGTTGGAATCACAGAGTATATAGCCTTTTTAGATTGGCTTGTTTCACTTAGTAATATACCCTTAAGTTTCTTCCATTTTTTTTTTGATTTAGTGAGTTCATTTCTTTTTAGTGCTAAATAATATTCCATTACCTGGATGTACTGCAGCTTATTTACCTATTCACCTACTGAAGAGAATCTTGGTTGCTTCAGATATAAGTTCTTAAGATGCCAAGCCACTGTATTACACACACTTTTTGACATCATCAAATTCAGAACTGATTCTTGCTTCCTCAAGCTTTAGAATCTTCCAGTCCAAGCTCAAAGCTTACGAGACCATTCCTACAACTCTCTGAGAGACTTCTGATGTTCCTCTGCGGTTCATTCTTTCTTGATGCATCTAATTTTGCTTGATTATGAGTATGTTCCTGGTAGTCAGTGGCTGGTAGGCATCAAAAGTGAAAATTCCACCAAAATTCAGCTAAAACATCTATTGCTGCAGAACAAGTCCTGTAACTCAGTAATAGTGTGTACATGTGACACTGCCTAAAAATCCACCTGTTCAAGTCCAAATATTCTGAGACACAAGATAAATTTGTTTTGAATCTGATCTCTAAATATTTCAATGAGTCCTGTAATTTTAAATTTATGTTTGATGTCTAGGCTTTTGACTTTTTACCACATTATATGTTTTACCTTATAAAATTTGACTTTTGGCATTTCTTCTACCATATGTTTGTACAGTTTCTTGAGTCTTGTTTGTCTATAAAAGGAAGTCAATAGTGAGAAGACAGACATATGGCCTGTAAGCTCATATTAGAGCCAGCTCCAAGTTGAGAAGATCTCATTAGACTGGTGCACTGTAAACAAACAGCCCTTGAGCCACTTTCAAAACCTGATAAGAGGTTTCTTCTATTTTGCCCATGCCTCCATTAGTATTACTGTGACTTCTATTTTACTAATTTATGTATACCTGTCACTAAATAAGGTAATTTCACTTTGGAGAAAGTTTCAAATTATAATGAACAATTTTTGGAACTTTTAAATATGAACAGGAATATGCATTTGAGAGGAAGCTCAAAACATACAGAAATAAAATTCTGACTGTTAAATTGTCTGCATTTCTTAATTGGTACGAGAAAGCTTTCAAATACCATCTGAACTGCATTTGTGCTTCCCTAAAAGACTCCCTAGAGAGGGAAGAGAAAAGAGGTAAATTCAGTTCTATTTTCCTACTTGTATCACACCTTTCTCTTACTCCCTTCTTCCTCCAGAAATTTAATTCATCCTCCATGGACTTCTTAGTCATTCTTTCCCTCTTTCTCCTGAAACATTCATTAAAATTTTATGCTTCCTATGAAGAAGATTTCTAGTCCATGAACTTAAAACCCTAATCATATATACATCCCTGTGGCATTGTTAAGAACTTCACAGATCCCAGGACAGAAAGGAAAAAAGGTTCATTGAAACATTCAGATTTGTCTTGGATACACATACTTAAGGCCTCCCTGACCTCTATCGATTAGTGCATTTTTAGGTGGGGCCAGGAGAGGCAAAGCTTGCTTGGACAAGCCTAATTGCAGGGTTCTGAGGAGTACTTAAAATGTAATGCAATAAACCTTAATGAAATGGAATATGTTAGGGTACAGAAGTTGGGACAATCTATTTTAAAGAATATACCTCAGGTCTTGCCCAGTAAATTGAAATTGCATATTGGTTCACTCTTGCAAACAGCAAAATTGTAAAACCATAGAACTAGACTAATTAGTGCCTTTAGATAATATTCAGCATTAGGCCCCAATGCTGACATTTCCACTACCCTATCCAACATTTTTGTAGGTGTCCTAAAACCACAAATTGTAGATTTTGTATGTAAACAAAATATTGGATGGCAGATCACTCTACAATTCAAACTTCAGCCTTTGGCTGAATGCAATGAAGATAATTTAGATAGTAAAAAACAACCCTCAAACTAAACTTACAGATTTCAAAATAAAGCATGTAGAGTTCCCACAGCCTTAAGAAACAATAAAATTCTCATGTTCAACAAGACCTTTGCTGGGTTTGTAAGCAAAAAGGTAACTGAAATATTATTTGCTTCATCTTAATAAAAAGGAGAAAAGAACTAAATAAAAGTTTCTAAATGTTATGAAAGGGACTCTGAGGGACAGTGTAGCACACAATTTCCAATGATTCTACTAAACCATGAAGGAGAACCATCTCTAATAATAGAGAGGCAGAAGCAAAACTTTCTAAATAGCATGGGTACTATTCTGTCCTACCACCATTTTTGTGACTTTCTTAGTATCTTCAGACTACTGGAGCGTTAGCATTTTCAAATACTCCTCAGACTGTCCCCATCACTCAGCATGTGACAATACCTCTCAACCTTCCCGTGAGCCAACATTCATTCTTCCTTTGTGATAACATCCAAACAAATTTATTATTGACAGATTCCTTTGTGGTAACTTTCAAATCGAGCATCTTCTAGATGGACTGTTTCCTGAAATACCTGAAACCTCTTGTATGTGACCCATGCACCATACACTAATAGTTCAAGGGGATGTTTATTTTTTCATTCTTGGATACTTAACCCAATCACAACTTGAGGGACTACTTGAGGCTACTGGTACCTTCTAAGCCAAGGAATATACTGATATCTTGAAATTATTAGGTGCTGATCCCATCTAAGTAATAAATGATTTATCTCATCCTCTACCCAGTCCTGCCCAATATCCTTTGAAGGTTAAAACAAAAGAAGGTCTGGATTTACTGTGGTGTGTTTAGCAAAAAGTTATCCTTCTATTCCTTCTACTAGCCTTTGTAACACAACTGTGTTGCTCATAGAAAAAAAATCTAGTATGCATAGATACATGTTTGTGCAAGATTTTAGTATTATAAACAAAATTGTGATCCACTATTTTTCAGTGGTCTCAAAATCAAGTATTAGCTTCTTCTGAGTACTGCCTAAATCCATCTACTTTGCTGTTGTGTACTTGTGCTATGTCCTTTTATTGTCCCTCTAGATTTGAACAGTCACTATCTGTTTGCCCTGTCATAGAAAAATCAACAATCAACACATGCCAGTTCTATTATACATCAATTATTTACAGAAGCCCCCTTCTACTTTTCTTAATGAAGACCTAAAGAGTATAAAATTTCATCGTGACATCCTTCTTTTACAATGTATAGATGATCTTCATTTAAACCCCAAAAGACAAAGATCTAAGATCATTTCCATCTATTTGTCAAAAGCATTAATCCAGAAGAGGCATAAAGCCTCTAAGGAGAAACTGCCCTCCTACCAATGAAAGTTTCTTTATCACATGATATATTCTAAGAAAGGAAATCTCTAATCTCTGACAGAATACACATATCTGGAATTTTTCTAGATCAACTCCAAAAGGCAAATCTGGAAATTTTTATGACTAGCTGGATATTGCAGGTACTGTGTAATTTCTTTCTGAGATTGCAAATCATTTGTATAATTAACTCTTGAATCTTCTCTAGGGAAAAAAAAAAAAACATTAAAATGTTTTTGGTAAGTTAAATTATGCCAATGGTCAACCACTACCAACTTTAGGATTGCCTAATTATTACGTATCCTTTTCCTTTTCACCATTAATACACTAGTCAGACACTGGATGTACACTGACAAAGCATATTTTCCTTAACCAAAAACCAGAGTAGCAGCTATACTAGATTTAGTTCTCTGGTCCCTATATAATTTGTTGGCTTTCCTTGCTGCGCAGACTGCCATTAGCAGAAAATAAGAAATTCTCAGTTGACTGGTTTACCTCCTATGAAATTTTGTTGCCTTCCCTTTTTATGTATCACTATGCAGTGTTATTATTCTAAACGGCAGTTCTCCTTCCTCTATCTAAGGAGGTATTTTTACTCTAGGTAACTATCAAAGTCTTTTGTAAGCTTTTGAAAAATTCTTATAAAAACCTTGGTGTAATTTTATTTGTTGATGCTGCGTACTTGAAAACAGATTCTGAATATGTCAAACATGCTATGGTGGCTCATATCTATTAATTCAGCCCAAATGACTGAGTCGACCATTGTCACATGGGTTCACCATCCATTTGTTAAAACATTTATAAGCACACCATTACTCTACCCTCTCACTACACCCAGGAGAAATCCTAAGCTTTAAAAGTTAGATCATTTTAACTTAGAAAACTGAAGTTTGGCCCAACATCCCCATACTCATTTTACCCACTCATTAACACTTTTGTTCCATTGAGAAATATTTCCTGAGCATCTACTTTATCATTGTTCAAAGTTTCAGAATATTTATGAAGGGGGACTTAGGTCTAAAGGACTATTTTTAAGTCCTTTGCTTGGCAAGAAGACTAGTCTTACAAAGACACTCTGTTTACTTGGGGTGGCTCAAAGTGTATAATAGCAATTATGGAGGAGATTATGGAGGTATTAAATTTTACCTCCTTTTCACTCATTTTTGCCAACACTACATGCAGTACTGAACTAGGTTTAAAAAGGTGAATGCAACAGAAATATTCCAGGCCCATGTGGAGTTTTCTGTAGTGTTTTCAAGGCCCCTGATTAGTTGCCATACCTGGAGACGGAATTCCAAGATTTCCCTAATTACCTTACCTGATACTGTCACCAAAGCACTAGTCAATACGTAATATTCAAGCAATCTCTTAGCCTTACTTAACACACCATGCCCCATCACGAGAGTCTGTGTATAGCCACGTTTATTTTTCCTTAAACTGCTCAGGATAAATTCTAGGAAAAATGCCAAGATTTGCTAATCTCTTGCTGCTATCCCTGGAAATATGTCCCCTAAAACACCCTGACTGCTTTCCACCAGGCCTTTCCTATGCCGAGAACCTACACATCTCTAAGAACATTTCATGAGGATATGTTTATAAATGAAAATCTTCTACTACTCTGTAGACTTGTTACTGATTTTTAAACTTAAATTTTAGCTAACAAGAAATATTACTCACTGTATGTTAGAAGCCAACTGTAGGAAAGTAATTAGAAAGTCGTTTTGACTTTAAAAAGTAGTACAGTATTTTACAAATTCTAAATACAATGGAATGAAAGAGCTTTTTATGACTCAAACAGTAGTTTAGAAAACTCTGCATATGCTTAAATAATAGTTTACAAGTGTTTGATTTAAATCAATGACAGAATCCAAACAAAGCTGTCATTTGAAACTGAGGTGAGATCTGAGGCCTAAAATATTTATTTATAAAATACATTTTAAAAATCATCCGATGAAAGGAGCTGAAGAACATCTTGAGCTAAGCCTACAGCTGGATCTATGACATCACAGAAACACAGTAGGAACTTATCAAAAGTAACTTAGTCATGTGGTAGGTATAGTTTTAAAGGATCCCTATTAATTCTACTAGATAATAATGGGAAACATCTATTCATTTCAGCTCCAAATCTATATAGTCAGGAAATAATTGTGGCTACATTTTGTTTTAGGCTGGCAAAGCACCTCTACCAAGTATTCCACACCATAGGAATATTTTTCCTGTCATTTATTGAGGGATTAAATTGCTAAGCAGCTCAAATATGATCTCCATTCACCACCCAAAATGTTACTAAAATCATTATTGTAAGCACACATGTAGGAATTTAATGTTTTCCTATGAAGGTTAAAACAAAAGAAAGTCTGGATGTTTCCTATTAAAAAAATGGAGGGACTTCAGTTATCTCAGAATGTAAGACAGTAGAGACTATCAGTTTATTCTTTAGTCTTCTGGGACAGTCAGGCAAAATGGAAAGGGAATGAGGGATAGGAAAATTCCGTTTAATTGTGGTTTGGGAGTTCAATATGTAAAGTTAATGTCAAAGTGAGTAAAAGCATTTTAAACCAGTATAGTGTTTGATAGGAGTAAAATGCCTTATTTTTCCTGCTTTTTCTGAGAGATCACTGAGCTGGATTTTCATAGATTTTTTTCTAGTTCAGAATAAAATTCATATGTAAATCATTCTGATGAAAAAAAACAAAAACAAAGATTAGAAAAGACCCATTTTTGCACCAGGGCATAAGATAACTCTAAGTGTTTATACTTGATTCTATTTCTTCTCTTTTATTTCAAAACTAGGGAGTAGCTGCATTGGTATTTAGTCATCCAATTATATTGGACAAATAGTTTTCCGGAAATAGATAGTTTAAAAAGTTCGTCATTTATAAATACATTTTCACCTACAGATATATTTACAAAAATGCATATTTACAATTAATGATCCTAACTCTGCACATGAATAAATTCCACAGTTGCCTACAGTGTCTGCTTTCTCATTTACATACCTATCTATATTAAATAATAAATCCATAAGAACCAATTTATAAACAATTTTTCTAGCAGATGCTACATTTTTTTTAAATGTATGCTGGACTATTATTGCCTTTCATTTGAGAAAGAAGGTTCCTTTTACCCTAGGAAAATGGGCTTCTTTAGGTTGAACATTATCATTATTTTCTGTTCATTTAGATTTAACTGAAAGGGACTTTACACAAACACATGCCTGTTTGCTCCCAAAGATCACTGTCATATTATAATTCTAAAGAAATCTTCCCTCCCTGATGGATTAGTCCAGATGTGTCCCAAACCTGTCACAAACCAGAAAAGGTTAAAGATCATGTAATTTCTTTGTTGGACCCTCTGTCAAGTCATGTTTACTGTCACCAAAAGGTTAGGGTAGAGAAGAAAAAAATCAGGTTGATGAATGGTGCAGAATGCATGTCAATGAAATGAAAGAGATGGTGTGCACCTGTTTTCACCAGTGATAAGCCATCCAGATTTTGCCCTGTCACTTTTAGTGTTCAAAAGCACATTGCATTTAGATCTGGATCCTGAACACACTTAAGGCACTGGGACCACAGAAACAACTCATTAATATGTGTCCTACCAGTTGTTTGAAGATGTGGATATTTTCTTTTGTTGAGGTCTATCTCACTTCACTGGATATTACCATCTCCAAACCTTTTTAAATGAACAGCCATAATTATGTTGGGCTCTGTTGTAAGAAAATGGTAGTAGGAGGAAAAATTAAAAAATAGAAACAATGAAATTTATTTTATTATTATTTACATATATAATAAATGTGCTCTAATATAGAGATTTTCAAATACAGACCAAAATAGCTTTTCATCTCTTTATAACTTGGTTAAGAATTTTTGCAAAACAATGAGAAAAATACCCACGATATCCAAACACTTTTTTTGTACAGTCATAACTATAAAGTGAAATGATGAATTTTAAACTACAGGTGTCCAACTACGCTGAGCCTATTCTTGCGTGATAGAAGAGAAACAAGTTTATGATGTTGGTAATCTTCACAGTCTTAAAAAAAACTTACATTGTCTCAAAATAGTTGCAGGTAAATTGGGCCAGAGATAAAGTCTACTTTTTCCAAAATTTTAGAAGTGATTTGAATTCTGTCTGAATGACTAACCAGTACAACAATTAATAGTATAGTGTAGCAAAGTGCACTTCTTTCTTTCTGCCTTCTAAAGACATGTGGTTTTCTTTTATGTGTCTGTCCTGAAGGGCATTTTGCTTTTTCTCTTTCCGCCCTTCCTGGAATTTCAAAGACTCTCCTTATGTCAAATATCATTGTATAGATAACACTCTGTTTCATTTACTTAAGCTTTGACCTTTCTCTTGAATTCACTAGACTGTATACTTTTCAAAAAGCTGTTGTATTTACCAAAGCACAGTACCTTTCACAGTTCCAGGGATAAGATGACCCCTGAGTGGGTAACAAATTTTGAGCCAAGGTTATGTTAAGAATTAAATGCAAATTGAAAAGGAAGGCATAGATATGATGAAAATTTCATCCAGGAACTGGGGATGGTCAGAACGGAGAAGGAATTTGGGCTGTCTGGGTATAGTGACCAGGATTTCTAGTTATATATCAGCAGTCAGGAGAAGGACAGAGGAGGAACAGGGCCTTTCAAAGTTACTGCCGACAGGAGCGGAATGGGATTGTCTCACGTCACCCAATCTTAGGACACGGGAAGCATAGCTAATTTGTTAGGATTGTGAGAAAACTGGATTTAATACTGAATGTGCACTTTCTTTCTTGTAGGCGAGGAGTGGTACTACAAAAATATTTAAGTGACTTACAAAGTTTAAAAATACTGCCAAGTATTATAGTGAAGTTTTAATACAGTATATTTGACTTGAATGCCAATTTAATTTCTTGCCACATGTAAGTGGTCCTCAAATTATAGTTGCCAGACCAGTAGCAGCAACATCACTTAGGAAATTGTGAGACATACAAATTGTCAGGCCTCACCACAGACCTGATCACAAGGTCTAGGAGTACAACCTAGGAATCTATTTATTTAACAAGCTAATCTGGTGAATCTGCTGCATGCTAAGGTCTAAACTGACTGCCATATACCATGCTGCAGCAAATATTCATTGACAGCCTCAAGATACTGAGGGTACAGAGATAAATAAAACAGGGGCTCTGCCCTCATGCTACAGCGTATGGGGATTCAAAGGAAGAAAATGCAAAATAATACTTTTAACAATTTCTTCCATTACAGAATGGGTACGAAAGAGACAGAAGACAGGGAAATTCTGGGCAGAAGAGGGTGGGTCTGCAGCGAGGGCCCCACCCTCAGGCCTGGAACCTCGGCCCAAAGTGAGAACATACATTCCTGTTTTCCCACTCAAATGTTGCCTTTTCCAAAACCACCCATGGCCTACCCTGAACCCCAAACCTGTGCCCATAAAAACCCCAGGCTCTGCTGCCAGAGGGAGGAGAAGAAGAGGAGCAGCTGGACATTAAAGACTACAATTCGACGTTGCAGAGAAGCAGCTTGACTTCACAGGGATGGATTAATGGCATAGCTTCAGAAGATTACCTCACAGCTCTGTCCCCTTTCCAGCTCCCCTTCCTTCTCACTCTGAAAGCCACTTTTTTTGACAATAAAAGCCCCTGCATTTACCATCTCCAATTTGTTCGTGTATCCTCATTCCTCCTAGACACCAGACAAGAACTTGGGTGCAGGTGCAAAAGGCTGTCACGCTAACCTTCCATTGAGCTGTCAACACTTAAGCCACCTGAGGATGGCAAAGCTAAAAGAGCACTGACTGTAACATTGCTTCTGGGGCTTCAGGGATCACAGGCACCCCCCTAGATGCTGCTGTGGGGCCGGTATACAATTTATTCCTGCCAGCGCCCAAAAGCGATCACCTAGGCTTCTGCGTCCGCTCCTCCTGTGAGGGGTTGAGTGCAGCAGGTTTGAGGGAGCGTAGTTCGCCCCTGCCAGTGTCCATACACTCCAGGTCCTGCCCGTGAAGGGGTCAGGGAAAATTTCTGGCTTCAGGTATTATGTACCAATCCTATTTGGAAAGTAATTCTATTGTTCCATTTGATAGATGAGGAAACATTTGATAGATGAGGAAGTGCTGTGACAAAATAAAAGGTACCCAAATTTATATAACTGGCTAATAATAGGAATCAGAATTTTTCCTCTTTGTTTCATACTAGAATGGGCTTAGGTAGTGATATGGTTTGGCTGTGTCCCCACCCAAATCTCATCTTGAATTGTAATTCCCACAATTCCCACATATCATAGGAGGAACCCGGAGGGAGGTGATTAAATTATGGGGGCATGTCTTTCTTGCACTGTTCTTGTGATAGTGAATGGACCTCATGAGATCCAATGGTTTTAAAAATGGGAGTTTCCCTGCACAAGCTCTCTTTGCCTGCTGCCATCCACATAAGATATGATTTGCTCCTCCTTGCCTTCCACCATGATTATGGGGCTTCCCAGGCCATGTGGAACTGTAAGTCCAATAAACCTCTTTCTTTTGTAAATTGCCCAGTTTGGGGTACGTCTTTACCAGCAGCATAAAAATGGACTAACACAGTAAATTGGTACCAGTAGAGGGGGACACTGCTGAAAAGATACCCACAAATGTGGAAGTGACTTTGCAACTAGGTAACAGGCAGAGGTTGGAACAATTTGGAGGGCTCAGAAGAAAATGTGGGAAAGTTGGGAATTTCCTAGAGACTTGTTGAATGGATTTGACAAAAACGCTGATAATGATATGAACAATAAGGTCCAGGCTGAAGCGGTCACAGATGTAGATGAGGAACTTGATGGGAACTGGACCAAACTGGACTCTTGTTATGTTTTATCAAAGAGACTGGTGGCATTTTGCCCCTGCCCTAGACATCTGTGGAACTTTGAACTTGAGAGAGATGATATAGGGTATCTAGTGGAAGAAATTTCTAAGCAGCACAGCATTCAAGAAGTGGCTTGGGTGCTGTTAAAGGCATTCAGTTTTATAATGGGGGAGAGCATTCAGTTTTATAATGGGGGAAATTTGCAGCCTGACAATATGATAGAAAGGAAAATCCCATTTTCTCAGGAGAAATTCAAGCCCTCTGCAGAAATTTGCATAAGTAATGAGGAGCTAAATGTTAATCCCCAAGACAATGCAGAAAATGTCTCCAGGCCATGTCAGAGGTCTTCAAGGCAGCCCTTCCCATCACAAGCCCAGAGGCCTATGAGGAAAAAGTGGTTTTGTTGGCTGGGCCCAGGGTACCTGTGCTATATGCAGCCTAGGGATTTAGTGCCCTGTGTCCCAGTCACTCCAGCCATGGCTGAAAGGGTCCAACATAGAGTTCAGGCTGTGGCATCAGAGGGTGTAAGCCCTAAACCTTGGCAGCTTCCATGTGGTGTTGAGCCTGTGGGTGCACAGAAGTCAAGAATTGAGGTTTGGGAACCTACACTTAGATTTAAGAGGATGTATGGTAATACGTGGATGTCCAGGCAGAAGTTTGCTGCAGGGGCAGGCTCTCATGGAGGATCTCTGCTAGGGCAGTGCGGAAGGGAAATGTGGGGTCGGAGCTCCCACACAGAGTCCCTACTGGGGTATACCCTAGTGGAGCTGTGGGAAGAAGGCCATCATCCTCCAGACCCCAGAATGGCAAATCCACTGACAGCTTGCACTGTGCACCTGGAAAAGCCCCAGACATTCAGTTGCAGCCCATGAAATCAGCAGAGAGGGATCCTCAGGGGAGGAACTGCCCAAGACCATGGGACCCACCTCTTGCATCAGTGTGATCCAGATGTGAGAAATGTAGTCAAAGGAGATCATTTTGGATCTTCAGGATTTGACTGTCCTTCTGGATTTTGAACTTGAATGGGGCCTGTAGCCCCTTTGCATTTACCCAATTCCTGTACCCCCATTGTATCTAGGAAGTAACTAACTTGTTTTAGATTTTACAGGATCATAAGTGGAAGGGACTTGCCCTGTTTCAGATGAGGCATTGGATTGTGGACTTTTGAGTTAATGGTGCAATGAGTTAAGAATTTGGGGGACTGTTGGGAAGGCATGATTGATTTTGAAATGTGAGGACATAAGATTTGGGAGGGGCCAGGGGTGGAATGATGTGGTTTGGCTCTGTGTCCCCACACAAATCTCATCTTGAATTGTAATTCCCATAATTTTCACATGTCATGGGAGGAACTCAGTGGGAGGTGATTGAATTATGGGGGCTGGTCTTTCCTGTGCTGTTCTCATGATAGTGAATGAGTCTCATGAGATCTAATAGTTTTAAAAACAGGTGTTTCCCTGAACAAGCTCTCTTTGCCTGCTGTCATCCATGTAAGATGTGACTTGCTCCTCCTTGCCTTCCACCATGATTGTGAGGCGTCCCAGGCCATGCTGAACTATAACTCCAATAAAGTTCTTTCTTTTGTAAATTGCCCAGTTTTGCATACGTCTTTATCAGCAGTGTGAAAACAGGCTAATACAGGTAGACTCTGTCTTTAGTTCAGGGCACAACTCTAAGCATCTTCATTATGGGTGATGGCTTAAGACTATGCAGCAATAAAGATAGCATATATTTCATTGTGTTTTTCACTACCCCACCCTCCTTCTTTGATTGTGAGGCAATCTTTAGGCAAAGAATGATAAAATAGAAACTTCAGCTGAATTAAATTTAAAGGAGTTTAATTGATCAATGAATGATTTGTGAATTGGGTAGCCCCCTGGATCACAGAAAATTTTCAGAGATTCCAGTGCAGCCACATAGCAGAAGAAGATTTATAGACAAAAAAAGAGAAATGACATACAGAAATTGGAAGTGAGGAAGTGAGGTATAGAACAGCTGGATTGGTTACACCTCAGCACTGCATTATTTGAACCTAGTCTGACCACTCAGCAATTGATGAGTGGTTGAAGTATGGCCACTGGGATGGGCAAACACTCAGCTATTGTTACAGGTCCACACTACTAAGTTAAGTTTTCAATTTTTTCTGCCTAATAAGCTAGTTTATGGTTCATCCACAAGGACTCAAATATAGAAGTATGGAGTCCTTCTCAGGCCATATTAGTGTGCTTTAACAGGACCCGTGTATGTCAGCGCATGACATTGTCTTTTTTTTTTTTTACATTATTATTTTTCTTTTTTTTTCTTTAATCCTTGGCAGCAGGAAGTCATTTTTTTACGTTATTAAATACCCTCAAAGAATGATAGCTCAAGGTCAAACTATTTAATTACTTTATGGTGAATATAATATGAGCTGCTTAATAAATTATAACTCATGATTTACATTAGACATAATATATTCAGTCTGTAATATCATAGTACCATAGCTACAGAAGAGATTTTTTAGATTTTAGCCAAATTTCCAAATTTACACATTTCAGCTTATACATCCCTCTCTTTCCAAAGTCTTATTACAAATGGTACATTTATTATCAGTGTGAAAATATATAGTTGTTACAATAAATAATGCTTTTCTGGAATAAACTAATTCAAAGGGAAACTGTGTTATATACTTTTAAGATGCAGGGTACCACTCCTAGAGAAGAGCCTCTTCTTCAGAATAGTCATTCCATAACAGCTACTGCACTCACAGATATCACCCATCTTAAAAAATAACAATTTCAAGAGAAGTAAATCAAGCCATTTTAGCTCTTCAGAGTTATACCAGAATTAGCATTCAGATAATTACTGGGGACTATAGAGAAAACCTGCTGCTTCTCCTTTCTCTTAAGCCTACAACATACAATAAGCTCCATGAAATATTGTGGCTTAAAAAAAATGATCATGGGCTTTGGAGATGCACAGCCCTGGGATCAAATCCTGATCCTACCATTTAATAGCTGGATAAACTTAAGCAAGTTACTCAGCTTCTATGAGTTTCATTGTCCCCATTTGTCAAATAGAAATACTGCAAATTGTGAAGATTCATTGAGGTAACCAATGTATAATGCCTACCTATAAACCTCATAATTCCTATTAACTCTCCCTATTTCCATGGTTTCAACTTTATACAGAGATGATATAAGACCTCTGGAGAGTGACTTTGCAAAATCTACAGATCTGGAGTCAAATGTCTGCATCTGAATCCTGGCTTCAAGTTCCATTGACCCTGAGGGCTGTGTGATTCTGTCTCACCTCCTAGGACTGCAGGAGGGTTAAAGAAGAGTATGCAGAATTAAGGTGCTCAGTACAAAACTGGTACATACAAACACTAATTCAATTATTATTATTATTATTATTATTATTATTATTGCTATTGTTATTATTGCATCCCTCCAGGCTGAGTGGAAATATTCCACCTATCATGGGCCTTAGGGAAATAGCTACAGTTGTTCTATTGTTAGGCATAATGCAGCCTTATTCACAATGTTGATTCTCAGAAGTTACCTATAACAGTCACTGGTAGTGAAAATAGCTGCACCAGTTAAGAGTATTATTTTCATCTGAAACTTATTTGGAAAGTCTTTCAATCTCTCATTCTCAGAACTCACAGTTTAAAAAGATAGATTATTCAAGTCATTAGGTATTTGGTCTGAATTCATTAAAAAACATGGTTTGCCAAGTTAGCATTAGTATAGGCAGCATGTCTTTCTTTCCTTCTTTCTTTCCCTTCCTCCCTTCTTTCCTTCCTTTCTACTTCCCTCCTTTAGTCACACATCCATTTAACAACCATTCATTTATTTAACAACCACTTTCACATGGGCTCTGATATCAGATGGCCAAAGTGTGAATCCTGGCACCAACTTGATTAATTTTGTGACCCTACGTAAGTGGCTTACCCTCCCTAAGCCTCAAGTTGTCTTCTACTAACCTTAGGTAATAGTTGCATCTACCTCCGAGAATTGTTTTAACAATTACATAAGATAATTAAAATCCCCTGGCACAGTGCCTGGTTCATAGAGCACTCAGAACATTCCGGCTATTTAGCTATTAAAAGCATTATTTTTATTTTTGAACAATTTTATTATTTCTTCCATTCATCCCCCTTCTATCACTACCACCTCTGCAACTACTCTCCAGCAGTCTACCAAATGCTGGATCTGCACTGTCAGAAAAACAAAAACAAACCAAGAAAACAAAAAATCATGATATCTGTCCTTATGAAACTCACATTTTGTAGGTAAACATATATAAAGAAACAACATTTTAAATATATTATTATTATTGATAATTCATTGAAGGAAAAACATTTTGAGGGGAATGATTAACAATAACTGCAGGGGGCCAATTTATGATGTTTGGAAAGAACTTCTGTGTCTTTTGTGGATGTGTCATTTGAGTCAAGATCTGAAGAAAAGCCACACATGTGAAAAACAGAAGAGCCGAGATGTGTGAGACTGTGCAGGAAAATTTAGGGAGTGGAATGAGAGATGGAGTGTTAGGTCTTAGACTGTGCAGGCTTCCTAGGTAGGGAAGAAAGTTAGATTTCATTTGAAGCATTTATTTGAAGCATTTGCCCTTATTCTTAAAAGGATTGTGTGTCTGCTGTTGATGTTATAAATTTTTTTCTTCTTTTTTTTAGTCTTTAAGCCTATTGAAGTGTTTATAGGGCATTCTGCTGTGCTGAACATGTACAAGATATGATACCTGCCATAAGAAAAGAAAGATAAATACACCAAACATCAAATAAACAATGTTAAAATCTTCAAATTATGCATCAGTTAAGATTTTAATTTACTAAAGCTGTTTTCTTAATTCCCTAGGCTTTGTTCACAGATGGCAATATTTAAATCACAGAGTTAACATAAAGTGATAAAAGAAAAAGATCTTGGTGTGTGATGTATCCAGTAAACCAGAACTGTGCAAACTCACCAATTAAATTTGACAACTTCTTAAAACATTTAATCCCGCAGATGCAATATGACAATCCCAAAGTGGGAATAGTACATGAAATATCACATCCTGCTCATTCACTTAGCTGTTACTTCTTAAGGCTGCACAATCAGAATTGCATTTAAGGAGTAGACAGCGAAAAATTCAGTTAGTATACAGACACCAGACACAAAACCTTGTCTTTGTCACTTAGAGGATGCAAATGGAAATCTTTGGATCTTAAACATTTCCAACCGGACTGTTTTTGTTTATTCTTGCCATTTTCTTGTTCATGTTAAAATATGACAGCAGTAAGTTTCCATTCTTTTCTAAATCATTTTTTTTTCTGGAAAAACTTTCCAGAAAAAGTTTTTTTATTTTAAAAGCTCTTTAATTTAGCCCTATGGTTTAAATCACACTTTCTAATAGCAGTGGTTTTACATTCTCTTCAGGTAGACATGTTGTTCAGTGCAGTGATTAATTGGGTGAGCCTGATCCCTTATATTTAGAGTCCACTTGTAAGTGGAAGTGAGAAATGAATTGTGCCAAGAGCCCTCAGTTCTATATTTATTAATACAGTAGATTACGCAGATCATGAAAACAATCTTCTAATTTATAAGAGTCAATCTAATATCTTGTTAAACAAGAGTTATTATTATTGAGCTTAAACTATTGAAGTGTGTTATACCAAAGGGCCACTTCCCACATTGAAGAATACTGCCGTGAACACTAGCATTTTAACCACATGCTAATGGGCTCTCAGCAGCCTAATAAGTTATTGATTATCTCAGCTGGCATAATTCGTATCAGGAGAAGACAGTGTAGTTAACTGGAATGTAAGTCCTTCCCTTTTGCAACTTGAAACAGACTCACATCTCATCAGTCACTTTAGTCAGGACCATGGAAACAGACGGAAGGCTTTGTCCACAGGTGGATGGGCCCTTTCTGAAAGCAGCAATGCTGAGCCCCATTAAACTCTGGCCCAGAAATTTCAACTCGTATTGTACCTATTAATCTAAACAGTAACTGAAATGCCAGATGGAGAAGCAGTTCAAAGCCGCTTGCTATTGTTCTCTTGCTAATGTGAATGGTGAAATTACACTGAATTTTCTATTTTGCTCATTTTTACCAAGACAGAACTGAAATGGAAAAGGATGAAGAGTATATGTGATTATAAAAGTCTATGTTTTTTTAAAAGAAAACATTCACACAGTAACAGCCAGTCATATTATTTTAAAGCATTTCTATAAAAAAGATTTCTCCATTGTGAATAATATTTAAACACATGCAAAAAATAATTTTACAAAGAAATTTCCCCATACAAAGTCGTGATTAGTGTGGTCTGTTATGTTCACTGGCAATTGGAATGCTTGCAATCTGTGCTTCAGCTGACACCTTTCTCCTCACATTACTGCTTTTTATAATGGGAAGAGAAATGTATGCTGGAAATTATAAAGAAGTAATAAAATAGCTTTTAAATAAAGAAATATATTGTTGTGAGAAAAACGTAGGCATTGTACATTGGCAAGATTTCATGACACATTGCTATGCCTATTCATTTGTGGAAATGTTTGAAATTGCTCAAAAGGGCTTAGTTTCACGTTTTGGAGGAATGGTGAAGTTGAGTGTGACAGTTTGCTAAAAAAGGAATAGTAAGAGGAAAAAAAAGTATGTTCTCTTGGTGAATAACTCACCTTTAAAAGGCCTCTTCAAGACATATTTAAATTATGTAATATTTTGCCAGATAGAGGATCAAATCTCAGTTGCAGCCACCTATGCTACCTAGTGTAAGTCTCACCTGATGTGGCTCATTAATATGAGCCTAGAGGGGCTTGCTGAATTGTTTTATCAGAAACTTTTTTTCTTTTGTCTGCCTAACTAGGATAGTAGCCACAGAAATTCTTATGGATACAAAAATTGTTAAAGTGGCAGCATGTCTGAAATAATAAGCCCCTTAAACCAATATAGTGTGATGGTTAAGAGTTTGGGGTTGGCAGTCAGAATGCCTGTGCTTTCATACTAGCAGTGTGGCATCAGGCAAAGAAATTCAGCTCCATAACCCTCACTTGGTTCAACAATAAAAAGGGGTAATTAAGGCATACATGTGATGCCAGTTGTTTTAATAAGTAAAAGGAGATAATGCATGTCAAGTGTTTAAGAAGGCTTTTAGCATTGATTAAACACACAATTATATTAATATTACTTAGTTCAAATTTCTTAGTTAACAGTGCTCAGGACGAAGTACTTATACTTAATCACAATTAGCCATATAAATAAAACCATATAACTAATAGCAATGTCAAGATTACAAACAAATCTCTTTGAACTAGGTTGCATTTTACAATGTATTATCTAGCAAATGTGAAATCAAGGTCTCACATGCATATACGGTAAAATTTCATTGCACTTAAATATTTATTTGGCTATATATTATATATGTATAATATATGAATATATTTATTCATTTATCTGTGACTGGCTAGGTCAGTCTACATAGACCATTACTTCTATTAATATAACCTTGTTGTGGGTCATCATTAACATTGCTCTTTCTGCTGACCACAGGCTTTACTCTTAACCCAGCTTTTCCCATTAGTTGCAAAAATAATATAATACAGTGTCTCTATCCTCAACTATATTCTGATTCATGTGAAGATTCATCCCCTCCACCCTCCAGACAATTTGGTAGTAGTGTTATGTTCATATGCCAGTATCTCATTTTTTTTTACTGGTAAAACTATTGATTCTGCTTACAAAGCTTTGCTCCAAAGACTTCAGCACAGGATGTGAAATTTTGTTATCATCTGCCAGTCAGCTTACATCATTAGTAATTAATGTACTACGGTCTTTAGCCAAAATCAAACTGATGGACAAACATAAAAAATTTAGCTTCTTTAACATAGCTAGAAAATGATGGAATTAGTGGATTCAGCTGATATTGCTATTCTAACAGCATTTGAACTGCACAACCTGTAACCATTCCTTTTTCATAGATTAGGAAAACAAATTTAAAGTAAATTAATTGTCCAAAGTCCTAAATATAGTAATGGGAAGATTCAGTCCTAAGACTTTTAAAAGTTTGATGACTCAAGTTCAACACGTCCAGGTCCTTACAAGTTCCTAGAGTACTTGTTCATTATATTGGATTACTAAGCTATTGATTTCAACACCTTTTCACTTCTACAAATTGATGGATGTCATGTCACTAGAACCTGAAAGACACTGCATAAAATGTCATGTCACTAGAACCTGAAAGACACTGCATAAAATTTACAGTAATAGATTTAGCACAAATTCTATTTCGATACTGTTTAGCTTTATTATTCAGTGCCTATATCCATACTTTATTTTATTCACTGGCATGGACACATAATTCCAATTAAAAATGTATACTCTTCCTCTAGATTCTGTCCTCACAAATATAAAATCTCTGTATCTATGCATAAAAGTGATAAAATGTATGTTCCTGCTTTTTGCTTGTTTGTATTCCTGAATGCTAGATAATACGGCTCTATTTTGCAAAAATGTTCAAGTTAAGCAATATTTATTGGTAACCTAGTTTCCTGGAATAGTTAAATTATTAATTTATTTGGTATTTTCTATTAAAAGGACCAAAAGGAAGAACAATAGGAGATAAGTTGAATTTTTGAATTGTTATGAAATCTTCTTCAGATCAACAGTTTTTAAAATAGCAGGAAATTCAGGAATAATATATTTTAATTCAATAAAATCTGCATGTGCCAACAAGAACTTGAGATCTTCAGTCAATAAGAACTAAGTTTAAATAGAACAACGAGAATACATGGACACAGGAAGGGGAACATCACACTCCGGGGACTATTGTAGGGTGGGGAGAGGGGGATGGACAGCATTAGGAGATATCCCTAATGCTAAATGACGAGTTAATGGGTGCAGCACACCAACATGGCACATGTGTACATATGTAACAAACCTGCACATTGTGCACATGTACCCTAAAATTTAAAGTATAATGATGAAAATAAATAAATAAATAAATAAATACTATCTATAGGAACTTGAGCAAATCTTGTTATCCTGAAGCTTTCTAATTTGTAACAAAGCTATAACAAAAGTAGATATTCCATTGTACTCTGACTCTCATTTTCTCTACTTTCTTCTCTGTGGCAGTAAGGTAACCTAGGACTTCATCACTTAGTGGCTGTGGCTTTGGACAAATTACATTCTCTTCTTGGACTGATTGTTCTCAAAAAGTTATTGCTATAATTAACTAAAATAATGTAAATAAAGCCCCTAATGCCATGGCCAGCAAACCAGGGCTCTCAGGCCAAATCCATCCTGGTACATATTTTTGTAAACACAGTTTTATTGGAGCATGACATACTTTTGTGCCACAATGGCAGAGTTGAATAGTTGGGACGGAGATCTTGTGGCCCACCAAATCTACAATATTTACTCTAAACGTTTGGAGAAAGTTTGTCAACTACTGCCTGAATGCATTCCTAGCACGTTTCTTCCTTTCCTTTTTTGTCTCTTTCTTCCTCAGTCCCTCCCTGCCTACCTTCCTGCCTCCTTCCCTCACTCGCCTCCTTCCTCCCTCACTCCCTCCCTGCCTACCTTCCTGCCTCCTTCCCTCACTCGCCTCCTTCCTCCCTCACTCCCTCCCTGCCTACCTTCCTGCCTCCTTCCCTCACTCGCCTCCTTCCTCCCTCGCCTCCTTCCTCCCTCCATGTCTCTTGCTTTTCTCTCATTCCTCTGTTCCATTCTTCTTTTTTTCCTTCCTTTCCTCCTCCTTCCCTCTCTCCCTTCCTTTCTTCCTCGCTTCTTTCCTCCTTCTGGAAAAATGTATTGCCTACTATGTGAGCCAAGCTCTCAGCTATACTCTGAGAATATCGCAGTAAGATCCAATGGCTCTAACATACTGGTGGACATAGGCAAGTAAAAGACAACTCAAACACGGCAAGTGCTATGAAAAGACAATTAATAGATGGGTGTCCTAATCAGGTTTCGGGGATTCAGGGAAGGCTTTCTGAAGGAAAAGATCTGTAAGGAGAAATCTGGAAAATGAATGGAAATTAGGTATGTAATAAGCGTAGAAGGAGAGAAATGTTATAGTAATGGGGATAACATTTGCAAAAGCACGATAATCACAAAGAACACTGCGGTTTTCAGAAATTCAAACAGTTCAGGGTGTTGGGAGGTTTGTGCAGAAGAGTGCAGAGAGGTCAGGCTGGACAGTTGAGCAAGAACTATACTATGCAGGGCATTGAAAGCCATGGTCCGGAGGATTGAATTTACTATACCACAAGTAATGCAAATGGATCAGAGGGAGGAAGTTTCTTGCACAGAAGTAACATATCCAAACTAGTCATTTAAAAAGTTCATCGGGCTGCAGTTTTAGAAAGTGGATTTGCATAAATGTTGTTTTCATGAAGACAAGTCAGATGACATGAAATACTATGAAAAAATAAACAAATCTAAGTTTAGGTATCTGGTTCGAATTAGGGATAAGTTTAGGTGTGTTTGTTTGTTTTAGGAATGTGATGACATTGCCCAAAAGATCCAGGGATTAGTAAAACCTGCATTTCTAAGGAAAGTATCTATAGAATAAACAATGTCCAAATAAAAAAAAAATACTGTATTCCTGTTGTTGTTGACAAAGCTCTCATAAACCCAGGGTATATAATTCTTTATTCTCATCTATATTTTTTCAAGGCTTCAGGAACCATTCTAAGGATTGGGTAGATAGCAATGAATAAAACATTGAGCCTCCTTTCATGAAAATTATGTTGTCATAGAGATGTAGCCATAAATAACTAAATAAATAAGCATTGTGAGCTCTGATATACACTATGCAGAAAAACAAACAGGTACAGGATAGAACAAACATAATGGGACGTTACCTGTTTTAGAAAGGGGAATCAGGAAAGAATTCTTAATGAAATGACATTTTAACTGACACCTAAAACAATAAATGTGGCACCCACGGAAAGGGACAGCATTTTAGGCAGAGTAAATACCATATGTGTGAAGGTTCAAATGAAGAAATGTACTGGGCATAATAAAGAATTAAAAATTATTAATGTCACTGGAGTAAAGTGATTAAGAGAGATAATTCAATGAGAAACAGGATAGATGGGCATGACAGACATATTAAAGGGCAACTGGAATTGGTTTCATGATTGAGGGCAATGTAAACCTATTGAATCACTTGAAGCAGGCATGCAAATGATTAAGATTTATAGTTTGATTGTTTTTACAAAAATATCTTGGGCAGATTTTATTAGATTTATTTCTAAGTATCTAATATTCAACAGCTATTATGAATTACTTTTTGAAGATATTAATTTTGATTGTTACTTGTGTAAAGAAATGCAAGTGATTTTTATATTAGTTTCCAATATTGTTCTGGGCTCTCTCAATTATCTCATTAATTGTAATAATTTGTACACGAATATTCTTTCCTTCCTGTTTTCTCCTTCCTTCCTACCTTCCTTCCTTCCTTCCTCCCTTCCTCCTTCCCTCCTTTCTTTTTTTTTCCTTTTCCTTTTTATTTTTTTTTCAAGACAGTGTTTCTCTCTGTTGCCCAGGCTGGAGTTCAGTGGCACAATCATTGCTCACTACAGCCTCCAACACCTACCCTCAAGAGATCCTACTGCCTCAGCCTCCCGAGTAGCTGGGATTACAGGTGACTGCCATCATGCCCAGTTAATTTGTTTTTCTCAATTCTTTTATAGAGATGGGGTCTTGCTAGGTTACCAGAGCTGGTCTCAAACTCTTGGGTTCAAGCAATCCTCCCACCTCTGCCTCCCAAAGGGCTGGAATTACAGGCGTGAGCCACCACCATGCCTGGACCCTGTATATTAATTTTGTATGTTCACAATCATATTATCTGCACATATTGACAATTTAGTTTCTTCATTTCTAATCCTTTTAACATTCTTTTGTTATTTTATGAGATAGGTAAAAGGATAAATTTGTATTGTTCTCTATTTTAAAGAAAAGGTATTCTGTATTTCCACACTGAGATGTTTGTTGTAGGCTTTCTATAGTCAGCTTTTATTAGACTAATAAATTTTTTTATATTCTAATCCTGATTCCTAGTTGATAGTAATTAGGTTATTTGTATTTTACATTTCTTCTTGTGTCAATTTTGGTAGACTTATTGCAATAACATTTACTTCAATTAGAATATTACCAATTTAAATAAAACTAGAAAGGTGTTTCTAATTTACTGGCATACATTTATACATAGTTTTCTTTTAATTTTGTATTATTTGTGGAATATTTACCTTTGTAACTTCAAATATTGATTATTTGTTCATTTTCCCTTTATTATTATTGGTCTTGCCATAAGTTTATCAACTCTTTATCTTTTCAAATCTAACTATTTGCTGCTGAATCACTTTACTACATATTTTTGTATTTGACAAGTTTCCCTCTTAAACTTATTATTTTATGAATAATGTTATTACTTTATTACATTATTTTTGGAGGATCATGTTGCTTTTTCTTCTTTTATTATTACTTTAGAAAATTAATGCTTATTTCATTAAGTTTTCAGGCTTATTTTTTAATTATTTCATTCAAGGCTAAAAATTCTCTTGAATATAGTTTAAAAATGTATTCACATATCTTTATTATAACTAAGTATACAGTATTTTCTAATTCTCTTTATGATTGTTTTAATGCTCCACGAGTTATTGAGAATTTCATCTCAAAATGAAAATTTCCAAATACATGAAAATTTTCTAGTTATGTTTTAATATTTATATATCAAAATGTAATCATATCAGAGAATAATTTAAATCTTTTGAAATTATTTGAGATTATCTTTTGTTCCAATATATAATCCTTTTTAAATGATCTATATGGACTTTAACTAATGGGCATTCTTCACTTGTGGAGTACATTATTTCAAATATGTCCTTCAATTCAAGCCTGTATAATACTATTTAAATATTACATATTTATAGTTTTAAATTTTTTTCTGGTTATAAATTTAGATTAAAAAGCATAGAATTATGCATTTTATCCCTCAAATTTCCTATTTGTAAATATACTTTCACTATAATATTCTTTTTTTAGTATTAAAATAGATTTAACAGCTCTTTTTTGCTATTTCAGTTTCATATTACTTTTATCTTGTCTTGTTTTCAACTTTTCTGTATCTTTAGGTTTTAAGTGTGATTGCTCCTAACAGCTTACAATTTGATTGGGATGTGTGTGTGTGTGTGTGTATGTGTTGTGCATTTATGTTTAAATCCAGTCATATAAACTTGTCTTTTAATTGGAAAATTTTGTACAATTAGATTTACTGTAACTACGGATATATTCAGTTTTAATATATCTTTTAATGCTTCATATTTTTCCCATCTTCTCATGTTTTACTTTCTCTTCTTTCTTGATGTTTTTTGTTGTTACATTTATCCCCCTGGGAGGATGTCTTCCCTATATTAGAATGTAAATTATAAAATTGCATTTTTAACTTTTAGGAATTACATTATACCTTTCTTGTTTAAGTGATTACTAGCCTTTTCAAACAAAAACTTTACTTATTTGAGGCAGAGGGATCACTTGAGGCCAGGACTTCGAGACCAGCCTGGCCAACATGGTGAAACCCCATCTCTACTAAAAGTTAAAAAAAATGAGCCAGGTGTGGTGGCGCACACCTGTAATCCCAGCTACCCAGGAGGCTGAAGCAAGAGAATTGCTTGAACCTGGGAGGTAGAGGTTGCAGTGAGCCAAGATTGCACCACTGCACTCCAGCCTGGGCTACAGAGCTAGACCCCATCTAAAACAAAAACAAAAACAAAAACACCTTTACTTGTTCTTTTTTAACCTCTCCATTCATTTGGCACTGAGTGACTGCACAAATTCAAGACAATCTTGTAGTAACTGGGATCATGGGGCTGAGTTTCCTCCAGTGGAGTGTGAGTTGAAATCATGTGTAACTTTTCTAGCCCAAGGCTGGTAATTAGATGTGATGCTATATATCCTTCTTGTTGTGCTATCTGTTTCAGATTATAACTTCTCAGAGGATGAACAATCCTCAAAAAAATGAAAGAAAGATCTGAGTCCCTGAAGCAGCTGGTGGATGAAATCCTCACATACTAGGAACTCCCTCCTTTGACTTTTATGTTATTGAGAAATAAACTTTTATATTATTTCAGTCATTGTCTGTTTTTAGTTTATTTGTTACAAACATTAGTGTTACACCTACTAATATAAAAATTGAATCTTGAACTTAGTTATTGCCATAACAAAAATATAATGTTTGTGGCATTGGTTTAGTGGTCCAGTGGAAGACAATGAGGAAACAGATATAGCTGATTGGGACACTGAATATCTCTTTTATTTTTTAGCAAAACATTTGGAATGTAAATTGGAATTGCTTCAAAGACAGATAAAGTGCCTCAAAGCTTCAGGAAAAAAGCCAAAATGTTAGCATATATTGATTGTTATTTCCTGTGTATAGCAAGATTTTTAAGGAAGGAGAGTAGGTTGGGGGGAAAATATTGGCAAGTGTGCAAGCAGAAATAAAAGCAAATATATGGTGTAGTGATTTTTCCATTTATTCTCCCTATGTCTCTTACTTATTTTCTTCTCACTTTTAGGAGCAGCATGACGTGATTTCATTCGTTAATGAATCTCATTCTGACTAATACATGGAGAGTGGATTGGAGGAGGCCAGAGTGGAAGTAGACACCATTTGAAAAGGTATTGCAATAATAAAGATTAGAGAAGATGACCATTTGGAATAAGGGGAAACAGAAGGAAGTAAATTCATTGATTTGATATATATTAAGGGAGTGTATGCTATAGTGTAAGGCCTATAGGCAAATTGAAAATGGGAAAAATAGAAAGGGTGAAGGGATTATTGCCAAGATTCACAGAAACTACTGGATGATTGATGGTGCCATTTCCTGAGAAGGAAAGATAGAGAGATGCAAAGTATTGAGGAAGAAAATTCAGAGTTCAGTTTTAGTTTCCATGGGTCATGTGAAGCTGGAAACAGGTTTAGATGACTGGGACTGTAACCTAGTCTCTGTATTGAAATATATTCATTCAGAATATAAATAATGACTGGGATTTAGTATATTTCATGAGGTGGGAAGAGGGGAAAGAATCTGCAAAACACATAAAGTCTGGTATTTAGGAAAGGATAACAGGAGCATGTAGTGCTATGAAAACAGAGGAATCAAGAATTTTAGGAGGAATAAACAACATTTATAAATAAATAGCATAAAAGGGGGATATTAAATTTTAAATCATTTTGATACTCTGAATATAACAAACACTATGTAGTGCCCCCAGGTTTTAGCAGTAAGTAGAATCATGGTGATTTTAACAAAAACAACTTTAATGAGGAGTTGGGGGTCATCGTCAGATTTGTAATGGCTTAGTGATTTTTTGAGCTTGAAGAATAATGTAAACATAAAGAGATTCAAAAAATCCTAGTTCTCTTTGATTTATTTTTTCTTCTCCTAGGCAGTAATAATGTTTCGAGTTGGTTGGAGAAGAGCCTTTCCCATTCTCTTTTGCTCCAGACCTTCCCAAACCCAACCACTCAAGTTTTACAGGTGAGAGCAAAATATTGAAAGGGAAATCGCACCTGGCTAAGTTTTTCTTGAAACTTGAGTAAGTCTTAATAAAATTATAATTTAAAAATCTCATAACAGATTGAAATTTATTTAAAGTACTATACTTTAATCACAAAATTGTATTCCTTCCCTTGATATCACTTGTAAAATTATTTTGATTCACTTTAGAAATTGTGTGAGTTAGATTTATGTATCTGTTTATTTCTTTCCCACACAAACACAAAAATAACCCAGCTGTGATTACATATTGCTGACTGTTTATAAGTTGCAAATCTGCTCTTTAAAAATTCTTGGCATCTTGCTGTAAACTTAAAAACTTATCTAAGAAATAACATATTAAAAATTTCTTGACATAACTCCAGGAAGGCAAGTATACACAGAATTTTTATTTTTGCAGAAGATATTTTGTATTTTATATATAATTATATATATTATATATATTCAGTCTGTACTAGGGTGGGTTGAGGACATAAAATTTAAAGTCAATACAAAATATAGATACAACTGTAAAGGCTTTATAGAATTTAATAGCTCAAACCACCTTATGATATTCCATGAACAATTTTCTTTGGGATAAATTTTTTAAACCATCATGCTTTCTTATAGGCACTGAACATCTATCTGACAAATCATACGTCTTCCTTTATGCTTCATCTGACTGTGTATAATTTAGTTTTAAGATGCAGCTCTTACTGTAGATGTTTTTCAGGAAGTGATTTATAAGGTTGAACTAGCTCAAATTAACACTTCTTATCATCAATTTAATGGCATTTTTAATGTTTTAATAATTTATGTTTTAACTGCTTAAGTAGATATAGCCCAAAATATATGTTCTTTTCTTTTTAAATATGAATAACAATTACCCATTTCAATGAGTTCCTTCCCTGAAAGATATATAATGTGTTTTTTTTTTTGTTTTTTTTTTTAATCCTTTAACCCTACCAATACCCAGGTCATTTTGTAGCTTTTCTTATTAACACAGCATTTCAGCTACAGAAGATGAAAAGTGGGGAGATACACTCCTTCAGTACAGAGTATAGAATTTATTTTTACCTATAGAAAAAGTCTCTGATTTATTTTCAAGTAACTCGTAACATTTGTCTTCCCAGCTATCTGACTATGTAACAAATTTGAATGTGACATTTACACGGTGACCTCAAACCTTTTGTGCTTTGTTTCATTCGCTTATTATTTTTCTATTGCTATGCACACTTCGTTACCATTCACTGAAAATCTTAGACCACTTAGACATATTGACTAATTACTCTTTCTTGGCATCTATTAATTCTTTATATGCTGACAGGTGCTCCTAAACTGGTATTTTTAATGATCATTTTGTGAATCCCCCCAAAATATACAGGTTATATGATCTCTTTTGTTAGTTTTTATGACTTTTCTTATGGGTTATAGGTATATCTTAAGGCATTAATAATCAAATGTCCTTTCAGAACTCCTTATCATTTTGACCACCATGAAAACTAAAAATATTGACAAATCTTATTCAAAACGTCTTTCTTGATTATCACTTACTTCGTTTACCTTGTCTTCTAACCCTCTAATCACTTTGTTTCAGTTTTCTTGTTTTGTTTCCCCCCCAAAAATTGTAGAAGCATTAATGTAGATTCTGTCTTATCCCCTTTCTTCCTCCAGCAATGCAAATATTAGATAGTAACCACTTCAAGCTTCAAAGCTTACAAAGCAAATTATAAAATCTGGATCCTTCTCAAAAAACAAAGGTCGAGTTGTGTAATTAATTATAATTAGGTGAGGGAGGTTTCAGAGAACTTTTCTTAACTGTAGTGTAAAATCTATCTTAAATTTTAGAATATAGGAACACGAATCATATATGGACATTTATATATTCTTTATAAAATTTTTGCACAGTAATTTTTTAAAATAAATTTTGATGTTTTATTCAGAAACACTAAAAGAAGCAAGAAAATGCTTCTTAATTGAAGCTGAATTTCTTCACTTGTGGGCACAACAATAATTAATCATTGGAACTTTACTTTAAAAAGTGAAAAGTTAATTAAGTGGAAGTACATGTCTTCTTTCCTTTTGAGTAAGAATAGATAAATATCAACAATTTCTAATTCCTTAAATTTCTCATGTAGAATAAACAATTGTTAACGATTTCTCAGCAATTTCTTTACTTAAATGCTATTTTTCCATTGCACCTTATAAGAATTCTTCTTGGTAAATTTTAGACCACAAGCTTTCCACTTATCTATTATGCAAAACACGGTTGTATTTCTTAAAGCCTTTCATTATAGATTTATTACCACTGGCCTCTATTTGTCTAGACAGTTAAATACTCCTACCTTCTTCTGCTGCATTTTGCAAGAACTCATTACATTTATTTTATTTGTTTGGCACATGATCTCAGTTTTGGTTTTCACTTCCAGGTTCTGCCCTTTTATTACCCAATCTAGCTAAAACAGAAGGAAGACTGACAACTTTCATTTAACTCTCAGGTCCTTTTGGGGTCCAATAGCTGCAGTAAAATGACTCTACATTGTACTTAATGAACCATGAAGATAGTGAGACCAATAAAAAAGTTTTCATGCCCTTAGAGCAAGAGGCTGGTCTCATCTTCTATTAAAGCTGTTTAACAGCCTACAACAACTTCCAGACATGGGGAAAAAGGTGAAACGGCAATGTAACTGAGCTACTCACCTCCCATAATGAAGCATCTGTTCAAAAATACAGTGTTTTCTCCTTCTAAGGAAATCATAAGGCAAAGGTGAACCAAGCAGTAAAGTAGACTCAATTAAACAATACGTCTTCTAACAGTAATAAGAGGAAAAGTAGGTTGGAAATAAATAGGAAAATGACAGGGGCTATTTCAGCAATTTAAATATTGTTCATTAGTGAGAATGAGAAGAAGTACACAGCCTACCTACTGTTACAACAATTAGGCTCCATCCAATTTGGTAAGAATAATATTAAGCAGTAGATGAATTTTGTTTGGTTTGTAAACATAATAAAATTTCTGTATCGTTTCTACATATTACTGGAATTCGACCCCTCACTTAGGAATTGTTTCTCCTCTCTATGTTTGGACACATTGGCTATTAGTTTAAGGTAACAGAAAAAAATACTTAGCATGAAAGCAGTTAGGATGGTCATGCTTTATTAACACAGATACATTCTTTTTCCCAGGAAGAATTTAAACATCTGAGATTATTTTAATTTTTCCTGATTTTATTTCCCCCCACTTTTTTTCTCTTTTTTTTTTTTGAGACAGTTTCACTCTGTCACCCAGGCTGCAGTGCAGTGGCACAATCTCAGCTTATTGCAACTTCCGCCCCCCTGGGTTCAAGGGATTCTCCTGCCTCAGCCTTCTGAGTAGCTAGGATTACAGGCACGCACCACCACACCCTTCTAATGTTTGTGTTTTTAGTGCAGAGGGGGTTTCACCATGTTGGCCAGGCTGGTCTCGAACTCCTGACCTCAACTGATCCGCCTGCCTCAGCCTCCCAAAATGCTGGGATTACAGGCTTGAGCCACAGCACCCGGCCTTTATTTCTTTTATCTTAAAGCTAAAATACAGAGTTCAGTAATTTTGTTTCATAATAAATAATTAATATGTGTTCAGTCTATGTCTATATATGTTTAAATAAAATAGTAACCAATAACCAGTAACTCTACAGTATCCACAGCTATATAAAAATGGCCATGGTAGTTTACTTAAAATTTTAAATAAAATTTTATTTAAATTTTACTATTTGTAGGTTTGATTCTCTGGAATATTAAAGTAAGGTTTCAGAAGTTATCTATTAAAATGCTGCTGCTTTCAGCAGGAGATATAGCTTGTTAAGTGATCACAAAACATGGTTACTTCATAGAAATTAAATTTCAGAAAAGTATGAGAGATATCACTTAGAAAAAAAAGAGGTAGGAAACAGAAGGAGGATGAAAACAGGGCACCACTGGCTTGGCACTGGAAGGTTGGATGGATTTCTGCCAGTTTTTGTTTGTTTGTTTTTTTATTTTTGGGACAGAGTCTCACTCTGTCACCCAGGCTAGAGGGCAGTAGCGCGATCTTGGCTCACTGCAACCTCTGCCTCCGGTGTTCAAGTGATTCTCATGCCTCAGCTTCCAAAGTAGCTGGGATTACAATTGACCTCTTTGCTGACTGCCTGATTCAAGGGACAATCTACACAACCTAGAACCAGATTCAGTGACCTCATGTGAAGGGATTGGTTTACAGCCTGAAGTGCTTCAGCACAGGCCGATTCTCAGTGGAAGTGCTACAAATAGGGCTGCTAGGATGTCAGGCCTTCCTAACAACAGGGAATTGGTCTTAAAAATTGTACTCTATCTGTGATAACTGGGATAATAAATGGGAGAACCAATTGGTAAATAGGAAGGTAGCAAAGGCTGATTTAAAAACAAATTTATTCTTTTTTTTTTTTTTTTTTTTTTTTTAGTGTATGTCATAGTTTTTCATAGGGCTAACTCTGTGCATTAATGTGTACTTTTCCTGTGGAGTTTTTACTAGTAAGATTTCCTTAAGAGAATTTTAAAGCACATTGAATTCCTTCAAAATGGCAAGGATTTTATAATCAAAAGAGAATGCAGGGCATATAAATGTTAACAATAATTTGTTATTAGGTTGAGTTAATACATTTTAATCAAATCTTTCAACGTTTTTATTTTTCTTTTTACAAAGAAAGTATCTGTAAAGCATTTGCCTTTAGTTGTCAAAACAAATGAAAAACATTTCTGTTATTTTGCCTATAAGGAAACATCAATGCTTGTGGTTGCATACATCGCTCCATTTATGTTGTAAGTTTTTGTTTGTTTGTTTGTTTATTTTTGGGACAGAGTCTCACTCTGTCACCCAGGCTAGAGGGCAGTAGTGCGATCTTGGCTCACTGCAACCTCTGCCTCCGGTGTTCAAGTGATTCTCGTGCCTCAGCTTCCCAAGTAGCTGGGATTACAAGCGTGCACCACCACGCCTGGATAATTTGTGTATTTTTAGTAGAGATGAGGTTTCACCACATTGGCCAGGCTGATGTGTTGTACGTTTATATTAAGGAACATTTCCTTGGAGGATAAGAAAAGACTATCACTTAAAAAAATGAAAATGGAAAGGTATTTTGTAGGTTTATATAGCACATGCTTGACCTATTAAATATGTATATAGAGATTTTGTGAGTTCTATTGTTTATGACAGAAATATATCATGCCATAAAAGTTAACTCTACTGGTGCATTAATGAAAGGAGATTCGAACCCAAATTTGCATGTTCATCTAAAAATACAGTGCATTTAAAAATATCTTTTTAGCTTTGGGTTTGAATAACAAAAAATATCTGTTTTATTGGCCTCTAGCTATATAAATATAGTCAATGTTATTTGCCCTTTAAAATTCTTAACAAGAAAACCATTCATCTAATTTACACTGAAGCATTCTACAAAATGCTTAGTATATAATCATCTGCTAGCACCACAATAAATAGCTACTATGTATTCATCAGAAGTTGTTATTAATCATCAGCTTCTTACAATGGCTATGCTTATGTCTTTCTAACAGCTCCACTCTGTCAATGAAGTTATTGTGGACTGAGCTAAGAATTTCACTAAGTGCCTATTTTTTTTTAGAAGAAACACTTTTGTGAAGAACATGTAGACATATGCATACAGCCAGTGTATAATTGCCTTATTATTTCATTGCCATAATTCTATTTTAGAGCTGGCTTCAGATATCCATCTTTAAAATTAACCACTTTAGAGTAGGCTTGAGATTCACTCTTTTAAAGTGCATCAAAATACCATATAAAATAGGAAAACCTTTATCAGAATATGAATTCTTTCTCCCTTTTAGTGGTGGCCAAGAAGCCATTTGAATGGAAGGTTGTGAATGGTAACCAAGACATTTTTACCCAGTGAATTAATCGACTCAATGGACATAAATTAAAAAAAAATTAATGCCTTGTGTATATTGATCGAGTAAATTTGGACAAGTAAAAATAATTTTAATCCATTGATTTAAGTCATACAAAATACCACTTCTTTTTTAAGTTTTATTTTACATTGGGGGGTACATGTACTTGTTTGGTACATGGATACTACATATGTAATGGTGGGGGTTGGGTTTCTAGTACAACATCACCCAAATATTGGACATTGTACCTAGTAAGTAATTTTTCAACCTGCACCCCACTCAACCACCCCCATTTTGGAGTCCCCAGTGATTATTACTTTCATCTATATGTCCATGTGCACCCAAGTATACATATACATAGATGAAGAAGATCAACTCTATATCTATATACACACATACATATACATACATATTTCTATATATATGTATACATATATACATACATATATATACATACATATTTATATATATGAAAGCACACAAGAAAGTTTCTATGCAATTCCTAAATTTAAAAAATAAATACAATGTTATGAGAGTTTGAAAACATAATAAGGTCAGTGAGGTATAGAAACATTAGGAATGGTGCACGAGATAGATGGCAATGAATTAAAAGCATTTAGATAGCTGAAAACAAAAGGCCTGGCCAGGACCAGAGATTCAAATGTAGGAATCTTGATGTGAAGCAGTGCTGTAAAAGACAGTAAGGTGATTGGCTAAGCTTGTCTGCAAGAATGTACATTGGGGGAAGGGCACCCTCTTCAACAAATGGTGCTGGGAAAACTGGATAGCTGTATGCAGAAGAATAAATGTAGATCTCTATCTCTCCTTAAATACAGAAATCGACTTAAAATAGATTTAACACTTAAATGTAAGACCAAACTTATAAAACTACTCAAAGAAAACATTGGGGAAATGCTTTAGGACATTGGTCTGGGCAAAAATTTGATTGGTTAAAACTCCAAATGCAAAGGAAACCAATATAAAAAATAGACAAACAGTATTATATCAAGGAGAAAACCTTCTGTACAGCAAAGGAAACAATCAAAAGTAAAAAGGTAACCTGTTGAAAGAGAGAAAATATTTGCAGACTATCCATTCAAAAGATGATTAATAATCAGAATATATAAGAAACTCAAAACAACTCAACAGCAAAAAACTAATAATCCCATTAAAAAGTGAGCAAAGAATCTAAATAGACATTCCTCAAAAGAAGACATATAAATGGCAAACCGGTATATGAAAAAATGCTCAACATCACTAATCACAAGGGAAATGCAAATAAAAAGCACCAAGAGATATACCATTCATCACAGTTAAAGTGCAGGCTTACACTGAGAAGTTGTAAGAAACATGGCACAAATGGAAAGAAGATGATACCATCAGAGAGACAGAGACGAAGGGAGAGGAAGGGAGAGGGAGGCAGGAAGGGAAGAATAAAGGACAAACTCTCTATTCATTTCTTTATAGCCTTATTTTTAAAAAACCCACAAGATTAAAAAAAGAAAGAAAATAGAGAGGCATTACTAAAGAGAATATCTGAATTCTATTTCACTTCTAGTAATACATGATTTAAGTTATTTTCCTATTTATCCAATGACTTCCATATCACTGTTTCTTTTTTTCTTCTCTAATAATCTGAGGGTTTTTTTTTCAAAGCCTGATTCTTTATGCTCTTTCTTTTTAAATGTGCATGGTTTTCCTAACACATTCCAATAATTCTAAGTCTTTAAATATTTATTTGTATTCTCTTTCTCTCAATTTTTAAAAATGAATCTGTAACTCCACATCTGCATTCAAGTTCTAGTCTAAATGTCTATTCAATCAATGTTTTCATTGGATAGACTACTCCTATGCTGATAGAGTGTCATTGCCTCCAATTCATAAGGCACAAAATGAAACTTTGTTAGATTTTCCCAAACCCCGTTCAATAACCCAACTTATATATGTTAGTCACTATTTTGACATTTTATTTTTCTTTCCTATTGTATTACATGAATCATGTTTTCCTATACAATCTATCACCAATAAATCATCATCTTAGTCTAGCTCTGTCCAACATTACTCCTATACCCACAACCATGCACTCACACCACTGATATGATACTGAAAATATGACACTTCATTAAAATGGTTCAATCAAATTTCTTATCAAAGAAGAAAATCTGGAAAGAAAATAAAATAGCAATACATTTCAAGGTTACTGTTTTATATTAACAGATAGTTTGATTACAAATTGTAACAAATTGAACATCTTTGAAGAACTCAAAGGCCCTCCTAATAGACAATATTACATTTATAAAAACTGCCAGTTAAAGACATTCCTTCCTAAACAATTTTTATTGATGCATAACAATTTATTTATGAGGTGTATGTGATATTTTGAAACATGAATATCATGTGTAATAATCCAATCACAGTATTTAGGATTCCATCACTTCAAACATTTATTACTTCTTAGTGCTGGGAAGATTTCAAACCTTCTCTACTTACTATTTTGAAACATACAATAGGGGGTGGAGCCAAGATGGCTGAATAGGAAGAGCTCCTGTCTACAGCTCCCAGCCTCAGCGACACAGAAGACAGGTGATTTCTGCATTTCCATCTGAGGTAGCGAGTTGATCTCACTAGGGAGTGCCAAACAGTGGGTGCAGGACAGTCGGTGCAGCGCACCCTGCCGAGCCGAAGCAGGGCGAGGCATTGCCTCACTTGGGAAGCACAAGGGGTCAGGGAGTTCCCTTTCCTAGTCAAAGAAAGGGGTAACAGAAGGCACCTGGAAAATCAGGTCACTCCCACCCTAATACTGCACTTTTCCAACGGGCTTGGAAAATGGCACACCAGGAGATTGTGTCCCACACCTGGATCAGAGGGTCCTACACCCACGGAGTCTCGCTGATTGCTAGCACAGCAGTCTGAGATCAAACTGCAAGGCAGCAGCGAGGCTGGGGGAGGGGCGCCCACCATTGCCCAGGCTTGCTTAGGTGAACAAAGCAGCCAGGAAGCTCCAACTGGGTGGAGCCCACCACAGCTCAAGGAGGCCTGCCTGCCTTTGTAGGCTCCACCTCTGGGGGCAGGGCACAGACAAACAAAAAGACAACAGGAACCTCTGCAGACTTAAATGTCCCTGTCTGAGAGCTTTGAAGAGAGGAGTGGTTCTCCCAGCACGCAGCTGGAGATCTGAGAACGGGCAGACTGCCTCCTAAAATGGGTCCCTCACCCCCGAGCAGCCTAACTGGGAGGCAACCCCCAGTAGGGACAGACTGACACCTCACTCGGCCAGGTACTCCTCTGAGACAAAACTTCCAGAGGAACAATCAGACAGCTGAATTTGTGGTCTTACGAAAATCCGCTGTTCTGCAGCCACTGCTGCTGACACCCAGCCAAACAGGGTCTGGAGTGGACCTCTAGCCAACTCCAACAGACCTGCAGCTGAGGGTCCTGTCTGGTAGAAGGAAAACTAACAAACAGAAAGGACACCCACACCAAAAACCCATCTGTACATCACCATCATCAAAGACCAAAAGTAGAAAAACCTACAAAGATGGGGAGAAAACAGAGCAGAAAAACTGGAAACTCTAAAAAGCAGAGCACCTCTCCTCCTCCAAAGGAATGCAGTTCCTCACCAGCAATGGAACAAAGCTGGACTGAGAATGACTTTGATGAGTTGAGAGAAGAAGGCTTCAGACAATCAAACTACCCCGAGCTACAGGAGGAAATTCAAACCAACGGCAAAGAAGTTAAAAACTTTGAAAAAAAAAATAGATGAAAGTATAACTAAGATAACCAAAGCAGATAAGGGCTTAAAGGAGCTGATGGAGCTGAAAGCCCAGTTTAGAGAACTACGTGAAGATTGCAGAAGCCTCAGTAGCCGATGCAATCAACTGGAAGAAAGGGTATCAGTAATAGAAGATGAAATGAATGAAATGAAGCAAGAAGGGAAGTTTAGAGAAAAAAGAATAAAAAGAAACGAACAAAGCCTCCAAGAAATATGGGACTATGTGAAAAGACCAAACCTACGTCTGATTGGTGTACCTGAAAGTGACAGGGAGAATGGAACTAAGTTGGAAAACACTCTTCAAGATATTATCCAGGAGAACTTCCACAATCTAGCAAGGCAGGCCAACATTCAGATTCAGGAAATACAGAGAATGCCACAAAGATACTCCTTGAGAAGAGAAACTCCAAGACTCATAATTGTCAGATACACCAAAGTTGAAATGAAGGAAAAAAGGTTAAGGGTGGCCAGAGAGAACGGTCGGGTTACCCACAAAGGGAAGCCCATCAGACTAACAGCTGATCTCTCGGCAGAAACTCTACAAGCCAGAAGAGAGTGGGGGCCAATATTAAACATTCTTAAAGAAAAGAATTTTCAACCCAGAATTTCATATCCAGACAAACTAAGCTTCATAAGTGAAGGAGAAATAAAATACTTAACAGACAAGCAAATGCTGAATGATTTTGTTACCACCAGGCCTGCCCTAAAAGAGCTCCTGAAGGAAGCACTAAACATGGAAAGGAACAACCGGTACCAGCCCCTGCAAAAACATGCCAAATTGTAAAGGCCATCGAAGCTATAAAGAAACTGAATCAACTAACGAGCAAAATAACCAACTAACATCATAATGACAGGATCACATTCACACATAACAATATTAACTTTAAATGTAAATGGGCTAAATGCTTCAATTAAAAGACACAGACTGGCAAATTAGATAAGGAGTCAAGACCCATCAGTGTGCTGTATTCAGGAAACCCATCTCACGTGCAGAGACACACATAGACTCAAAATAAAGGGATGGAGGAAGATCTATCAAGCAAATGGAAAACAAAAAAAGGCAGGGGTTGCGATCCTAGTCTCTGATAAAATAGACTTTAAACCAACAAAGATCAAAAGAGACAAAGAAGGCCATTACATAATGGTAAAGGGATCAGTTCAACAAGAAAAGCTAACTATCCTAAATATATATGCACCCAACACAGGAGCACCCAGATTCATAAAGCAAGTCCTGAGTGACCTACAAAGAGACTTAAACTCCCACACAATATTAATGAGAGATTTTAACACCCCACTGTCAACATTAGACAGATAAACGAGACAGAAAGTTAACAAGGATACCCAGGAATTGAACTCAGCTCTGCACAAAGTGGACCTAATAGACATCTACAGAACTCTCCACCCCAAATCAACAGAATATACATTTTTTTCAGCACCACACCTATTACAAAATTGACCACATAGTTGGAAGTAAAGCTCTCCTCAGCAAATGTAAAAGAACAGAAATTATAAGAAACAGTTTCTCAGATCATAGTGCAATCAAACTAGAACTCAGAATTAAGAAACTCACTCAAAACTGCTCAACTACATGGAAACTGAACAACCTGCTCCTGAATGACTACTGGGTACATAATGAAATGAAGGCAGAAATAAAGATGTTCTTTGAAACCAATGAGAACAAAGACATAACATACGAGAATCTCTGGGACACATTCAAAACAGTGTGTAGAGGGAAATTTATAGCACTAAATGCCCACAAGAGAAAGCAGGAAAGGTCCAAAATTGACGCCCTAACATCACAATTAAAAGAACTAGAAAAGCAAGAGCAAACACATTCAAAAGCTATCAGAAGGCAAGAAATAACTAAAATCAGAGCAGAACTGAAGGAAATAGAGACACAAAAAACCCTTCAAAAAATTAATGAATCCAGGAGTTGGTTTTTTGAAAAGATCAACAAAATTGATAGACAGCTAGCAAGACTAATAAAGAAGAAAAGAGAGAAGAATCAAATAGATGCAATAAAAAATGATAAAGGGGATATCACCACCGATCCCACAGAAATACAATCTACCATCAGAGAATACTACAAACACCTCTGTGCAAATAAACTGGAAAATCTAGAAGAAATGGATAAATTCCTCAACAAATACACCCTCCCAAGACTAACCAGGAAGAAGTTGAATCTCTGAATAAACCAATAACAGGCTCTGAAATTGTGGCAATAATCAATAGCTTACCAACCAAAAAGAGTCCAGAACCTGATGGATTCACAGCTGAATTCTACCAGAGGTACAAGGAGGAACTGGTACCATTCCTTCTGAAACTATTCCAATCGATAGAAAAAGAGGGAATCCTCCATTACACATTTTATGAGGCCAGCATTATCCTGACACCAAAGCCTGGCAGAGATACAAACAAAAAAGAGAATTTCAGACCAATATATTTGATGAACATTGATGCAAAAATCCTCAGTAAAATACTGGCAAACCGAATCCAACAGCACATCAAAAAGCTTATACACCATGATCAAGTGGACTTCATCCCTGGGATGCAAGGCTGGTTCAACATACGCAAATCAATAAATGTAATCCAGCATATAAACAGAACCAAAGACAAAAACCACATGATTATCTCAATAGATGCAGAAAAGGCCTTTGACAAAATTCAACAACCCTTCATGCTAAAAACTCTCAATAAATTAGGTATTGATAGGATGTATCTCAAAATAATAAGAGCTATCTATGACAAACCCACAGCCAATATCATACTGAATGGGCAAAAACTGGAAGCATTCCCTTTGAAGACTGGCACAAGACAGGGATGCCATCTCTCACCACTCCTATTCAACATAGTGTTGGAAGTTCTCGCCAGGGCAATCAGGCAGGAGAAGGAAATAAAGGGTATTCAATTAGGAAAAGAGGAAGTCAAATTGTCCCTGTTTGCAGATGATATGACTGTATATCTACAAAACCCCATTGTCTCAGCCCAAAATGTCCTTAAGCTGATAAGCAACTTCAGCAAAGTCTCAGGATACAAAATTAATGTACAAAAATCACAAGCATTCTTGTAGACCAATCACAGACAAACAGAGAGCCAAATCATGAGTGAACTCCCATTCACAATTGCTTCAAAGAGAATAAAATACCTAGGAATCCACCTTACAAGGGACATGAAGGACCTCTTCAAGGAGAACTACAAACCACTGCTCAATGAAATAAAAGAGGATACAAACAAATGGAAGAACATTCCATGCTCATGGGTTGGAAGAATCAATATCGTGAAAATGGCCATACTGCCCAAGGTAATTTACAGATTCAATGCCATCCTCATCAAGCTACCAATGACTTTCTTCACAGAATTGGAAAAAACTACTTTAAAGTTCATACAGAACCAAAAAAGAGCCCGTATCGCCAAGTCAATCCTAAGCCAAAAGAACAAAGCTGGAGGCATCACGCTACCTGACTTCAAACTATCCTACAAGGCTACAGTAACCAAAACAGTATGGTACTGGTACCACAACAGAGACATAGATCAATGGAACAGAACAGAGCCCTCAGAAATAATGCCGCATATCTACAACTATCTGATCTTTGACAAACCTGACAAAAACAAGCAATGGGATAAGGATTCCCTATTTAATAAATGGTGCTGGGAAAACTGGCTAGCCATATGTAGAAAGCTGAAACTGGATCCTTTCCTTTCACCTTATACAAAAATTAATTCAAGATGGACTAAAGACTTAAATGTTAGACCTAAAACCATAAAAACCCTAGAAGAAAACCTAGGCAAAACCATTCAGGACATACGCATGGGCAAGGACTTCATGTCTAAAATACCAAAAGCAATAGCAACAAAAGCCAAAATTGACAAATGGGATCTAATTAAACTAAAGAGCTTCTGCACAGCAAAAGAAACTACCATCAGAGTGAACAGGCAACCTACAAAATGGGAGAAAATTTTTGCAACCTACTCATCTGACAAAGGGCTAATATCCAGAATCTACAATGAACTCAAACAAATTTACAAGAAAAAAACAAACAACCCCATCAAAAAGTGGGCGAAGGGCATGAACAGACACTTCTCAAAAGAAGACATTTATGCAGCCAAAAAACACATGAAAAATGTTCATCATCACTGGCCATCAAAGAAATGCAAATTAAAACCACAATGAGATACCATCTCACACCAGTTAGAATGGCCATCATTAAAAAGTCAGGAAACAACAGGTGCTGGAGAGGATGTGGAGAAATAGGAACACTTGTACACTGTTGGTGGGACTGTAAACTAGTTCAACCATTGTGGAAGTCAGTGTGGCGATTCCTCAGGGATCTAGAACTAGAAATACCATTTGACCCAGCAATCCCATTACTGGGTATATACCCAAAGGACTATATATCATGCTGCTATAAAGACACAGGCACACGTATGTTTATTGCGGCACTATTCACAATAGTGAAGACTTGGAACCAACCCAAATGTCCAACAACGATAGACTGGATTAAGAAAATGTGGCACATATACACCATGGAATACTATGCAGCCATAAAAAATGATGAGTTCATGTCCTTTGTGGGGACATGGATGAAACTGGAAACCATCATTCTCAGTAAACTATCACAAGGACAAAAAACAAAACACCGCACGTTCTCACTCATAGGTGGGAATTGAACAATGAGAACACATGGACACAGGAAGGGGAACATCACACTCCAGGGACTGTTGTGGGGTGAGGGGAAGGGGGAGGGACAGCATTAGGAGATATACCTAATGCTAAATGACAAGTTTATGGGTGCAGCACACCAACATGTCACATGGATACATATGTAACTAACCTGCACATTGTGCACATGTACCCTAAAACTTTAAGTATAATAATAATAACAATAACTAAAAAAGAAAGAATTATCCATCTACTTTGAATGTGAAAATATCTTCAATTTGCTATAATCAAGCACTATGGGAACTAAATATGGTGCAAGTCATAGAAAACACTAAAGACAAAATTATGGCATATTAACCATTTTTCTTAAGAGGGTCAAATATGTAGTAACAAGTTTCCTTTTTTTCCCCAAAGATAAAATATTAGAGTATATGAAAAGAAAATAATAACCCTAATAGGTTTTAGTAATGTGAATCTTTGCCAAAATAACAAAGACAAGATTGGACAATAAAGGACTGAATTCAAACCAGCCCCCAAATTTTTCTAAGTGACATGGTTTCATTCTCATGGCCATTCAGACAACCCTCATATTTTTATACCTCAGGAAAAAAATATGTGTTTTTAAATGAGGAGTCCTCATTTTCTATTAAATTGTGTAAGTTCTCTCAGAATAACAGTGCTTAATACACATATTACTGCACTATCAATTATTTAGCCTTTAAAAGTTACTGTAACTGTTTAAATGTATCTGACTTTGCAGCATAAGAAACTCTATGAGAAAAGTGAGTTATTACACAAACTAACATAGCAATGATGACTGAGTTTCAGGCTCAAAGAAATCTGCAAACCTCTTAGCCAGATGTGCGTAGTGAGTAAATCATATTATATTTTCATCAAAGGACTGGGAAATTCTTAACAGTGAACAGAATGTTGGCAGTTTATACTGTTCATCAGGAAACAATGGCTAATGCCCCAGCCAGAAGAATATCCAGTTGATCAATATGACTTAGTATAATGTGGGAATAAAGTGATAAACCATGCATGTCATTTTAGTTAGAGGGATACTCCACAATCTAATGAAACAAGGCTATAAACATCAAACTAGGACTTAGAAACATTTCTATTATAATATAATTAAAAATTTAAATTAAATGTATGTTATAAAAACTCAAGGATATAAGAAAATGATTAGAGAATGTAGCTTTCTTTTAACTTACTTTATTTTAACATTTTAGAAACTTACAAATAGGCAAAGCTTACTGATATTATTTAGATCATGTAACGAGAGACCCTTAAAGAGTGTTCATTATTTATTTCCAAATAGAAGTCTACAGTAGTAATCTACAGGTGAATGAAATTAGATTAATATTTAAATGTTTTCTTAACCTATCCCATAGCCTTATTCCAATATTGCCCTTGGTGAATATGCTTTGCACATGATTCACTGCCTGAAAAGTAAAAGAAGAACAAAAATATAAACAAATCCCTTGCCAAAACACACTGTTGTATTGATCTCTATGACTCGTCTTATGCCTATCTTTGAATAAGCATTAGTATAATCAGTATCACATACAATTTTCTGTTTAGTTTTCATTTTCTGATTATAGACTTCCTGTTTTAATATTTACTTATAGATATTTAACACTTTAAACATAATATATTATTTTAACAATATACCGAGAATTATTAATGGCCCAGGAAGTTTTTCTTCAATCTTTTTTATCTCTCTTATGACACATAAACATATCACTATTTTTTAAAACATTTTACTTCCTTCATAGCTCTCTCAGATGTGCCTTGTTCTATTCATCCAAATCCCCATAGCCCACACTGCCGCTAATTTGGGCTTACCATCGTCTCTCACCTAGACTATTACAAGAGTTCTTTATTTGAATTTTTTTAATATCCAATTTAGGTCAGCCTCTCAAGTCTATCCCTTGCACAGCTACTCGAGGGAAGTGCCTATTTCATAACATCTAAAACGCCATAGATTACAAATCACCCCATTAATTATGAAGCACCAATAACATGAAATACAAGCTGCCAACTAAACTACTATACAATCTGTTCTAATCATCTAGAATGTTTATTTATACTTACTGAGATATTTTTACTTAGTTAATATGTTACACATATTTTATCATAGTTCACTTATGTATAAAAATATATTAAAAACAATTGCTTAATTTCTATATCATCTTCATATTTACAGTACAACTCTTCTGAGTCCTTTCTCAGCTAATACTTCTTTTTTTTGCTTTTTTTTTGAGACAGAGTCTTTCTCTGTCGCCCAGGCTGGAGTGCAGTGGCGCGATCTCGGCTCACTGCAAGCTCCGCCTCCCGGGTTCACGCCATTCTCCTGCCTCAGCCTCTCCGAGTAGCTGGGACTACAGGCGCCGCCACCACGCCGGGCTAATTCTTTGTATTTTTAGTAGAAACGGGGTTTCACCTGTTAGCCAGGATGGTCTCGATCTCCTGACCTTGTGATTCACCCGACTCGGCCTTCCAAAGTGTTGGGATTACAGGTGTGAGCCACCGCGCCCGGCCTCAGCTCATACTTTTAAATTGATGTTTTTCAATTCAATGTTGCCCTCTGTGACATCAAGAGCATTGACGCTGCAACATTTAAATCTTTAGCTCTTAATTTAGTTGTTTATGTGTCAGTTTTAAAATGAGTGGGGAGGTACATAGTTTTTAAAAAACCTTCCGGGGTATAACTAAACAAATGTTGTGCAAATACACCTTGCTCCAAATTCAGAGAGTGAGCCTGGATTATTTGAGTGAGATAGTTCTTGCCAATCCCATTTCCTGAACAGGATTTCTTTCTCATTTTCCCAGGCCACTGCTGGAAATCCTGTCACATGTGAATATAAATTTCGGTTGTCTGTGGGTTAGTTGGGAAAATACACTACCTTTCCTTCATGCAAAGCATGATTACATCCAAGATCTAGTATAAAAATAAACTTTTATAATGTAACCCATATATAAGCATGAGACTAGGTGTGTGTTCCATGAAAGCCTCCATAATGAGGATTGTCCTGCTTTGTAGAATTTCATATCTCCATTTTGAGGAAACAAATACCACGTGTCCAGTCAATTATTAATAGAAATTATACTATAAGTCAAGATGTAATTTACTTTAGTTAAAGTGACTATATTAAAGAATTTTTATATTTCATGTATTTAGCAAGTTAAGAATGTTATCTCCACTCTATTAAGTTTAAGCTCTATTATACATGATAGTCAATTTTTTTCTTCCTATTCTATTTTGTTAATTAAATTGGTAAATAAAAAGTTTGTAGAGATTATTTTAATTGGTATGTTTTCACATCAAACATATGCTTTATAAGTGAATAAACAAATACAGGTGACTCGTGTCAAAATAAATTATTTATTTATTTATTTATTTATTTTGGCCAGGCACAGTGGCTCAAGCCTGTAATCCCAACACTTTGGGAGGCCGAGGTAAGGAGATTGAGACCATCCTGGCCAAAATGGTGAAACCCCATCTCTACTAAAAACACAAAAAATTAGCCGGGCGAGGTGGCGGGCGCCTGTAGTCCCAGCTACTCGGGAGGCTGTGGCAGGAGAATGGCGTGAACCCAGGAGGCAGAGCTTGCAGTGAGCCGAGATCACGCCACTGCACTCCAGTCTGGGTGTCCGAGCGAGACTCTGTCTCAAAAAATAAAAATAAATAAATAAATTATTAGTTAAATATAGCTTCCATAGTTATACAAAAACAATATTGGTATAAGTTACAAAACTAGAGAAGTTGGACAGTTCTGTCTAGAAAGAAAAGATTATTTCAGTTCTCCACGTATTTAACTTTTATTTTTCATACCAATAATGATGAAACCAGCTCATAAAACTATGTTGCCCAGTTTTTATCATGTGTTTACTTTAAAAGGTTGGCTTTGTCTTTGATGTCCAATAGCATGCATCTAACTATCTTTGAAATAAATTTCTTCTTATTAGCTAATGTAGTTAAAATTAGTAAAAATATGTTTATAACTATCACCATTTGGGAATTGTCAAGACATATTTACTGAAAAGCTCTGAAATTCCTTATTGAAATAAAAGATAAAAAATTATTTTTCATTACAAATGCCTTGCTGGTTTCGTAATTTCATTACAAATGCTTTTCCTGGCATAGCCCTGGAAAGGAATTAGAATTATTTAAGCATTTTGAGTAAGTGTTTGACATTTTCATACTTCGTGGAGATTTATCTGACATAAATATACAAAATAAGTTAAATGGAAAGAATCTTGAATCATAAAAATAAATATAAGTATATTCAGGATAATATAACAAAGTTAGTGTTGGAAATAATGAGGATCTAAAAACTAGAGTCCAAACAGCAAAATTATATATTATATATAATTATATATAATTATATACAACATAATAAAATATATACATATAAACATTGGTAAATGAAAATATAAATATAAATTCAAATGACCATATTTGAATAGACAGTAAAACTAGAAGATTATTATTTGATTTTGGTTATTGGTACATTATAAAAGTAGAGAAGTTGAAGATAGTTCTGTTTAAAAAAATGATCAATTGTCTACATATTTAACTTTTTATTTTTCAATGGTATAACATCCATGATTTAAATTCACAAATGCTTATGTGCTAAGTGCTAGAAATTCAAAATTAATGATACCCAACTAAAAATTCTCAATAGATAAGAAAATTGTTGTAGAAATATAATAGACTTGAAGGTATGAGATCTGAAAATAAAATCTAGGCTAGTCAAATGATAAACAAATAAAAATAATAGGAAAGTTTCAATAAAACACTGAAGTGCAGAAGACAAATAGTAAGACTAGAAATAGAAAGAAGACAAGTGCTTTGACAAAGTAGAGGCTCCACAACTTAATGTTAGTGTAACCACTCTGTACATGAATAAATAAATGAGATGATAAAGAAATGGCATTGAGTCTCAAACTAGGTAGTTCACTAAAGTATTCAGCACAGTGTCCAGAAAACAGACTCTTAGAAATTATTGGTTACTTTTACAGAGGTTAATTACAGAAAAGTGAGAAAGAAAATGTCAAGTCAGATGTTATCACCTATTTTAAAAAACCTTAAAATACTCAAATAAAAATTGTTTCTGTTATCAGTGGCATTGCCAAAGACTCAGATGGTTTATAGGAAACTTGCACAAGCATAAACATATTTCATAATGTGTCATAAGACTGTGGAGTAGCTTAGTTTAATATAAAGAATAAAACAGCAACTTACAATACTAAATCAGATAACTGCTATGGTTTTATAATCTCAGTAATAATAAAAATATGGAGAGAGAGAAATCAGTCATCAAATCCAAGATTCATCTTGAAGTGTTTCTGTACTATGGCATTAGTGCTAAGATCTTGGCTTTGTGGCCAAATTATCTGGCTTTGACATTTTGGACAAGTTATTTAATCTCTTTGTGCTTTAATTTTTTCTTCTATTAAGTAAAGATAATAATGGCAATTTTCTTACAAAGTTATGCATAATGTATGAATTCATACATATAAGCACATAGAAAAGTACATGGCCTATAATAAAGTTTTCCAAAAGAATGAAAGCTTTAACTATTGCCTGTTGTGCATACTACATGTTGCCTGCTGTGCATACTACGTTTCCTAATGTACATTTTAAGTTAGCATTTTCGATTCTGATTCTAATGGTATTAATGTTCAAAGTATAAGTGATAAATGTTCACACATAGTCCTTCCAATTTAGAGCTTATACAAAAACATTAGTTTGCAATTCCTCCTCCACAACTCCACCCACAATGACTCAATAGTCTAAATATGCTCATTATCTTTCCCACCATTAGGACAAAGTTTCTCCCTGGATCATGGAAATTCCGTTTTCTCTCCCACATCTTTTCTATCAAATTCTATTTTCAGAATACTTAAAAAGAAATCCAGTTGAGCTATATTGATAACTTCAGCGATTATGTTGCATTAAGTCTTGAAAGTTATATGGAAGTTTCTTTATTTTCTATCATTTGGAAAGAAACAGTCATCAATCATTATTCCTGTTTTATCAATTTAAAAAGAAAAAACATCAGGAGAAAACGAGCAATCACCCTATACATAAACTGGGTTAAATGATACATTATTTGACAGATGTCAACAGGTTAAAATTTAAAAATAGTGTGTTAGTCTTCTTCACAGTCGTGTATTGCCATTTATAACTGATAGGCATGACATATCAAATGGACATATATCAAACGCCCTTTCTTATCACAAAAAATATATTGCATCCAAAATAGAAACTGGCAACATGACATAGCTTGATATAATTTGCATATTTTCACACTGTGTTACTCTTGGTCATTTATCATATTCTACCGTGTATGTTTCCTGTTTATCTCTTAATGTTAGCTCATAAAATTATGGTTTATGTCTGTAGGTTATGACAATATCTTCACGCTGCCAAAGTTAGGTAAATATTTGTTGAATGAAGCAAGTAATAGCATGCTTACATTCATGCAGGCTGATAGTTTACACACTAAAGTGTGTGTTCCTTGAAGGTAGGAAACACATATTTTATTTCTGTATCCTTGGCAACTCACAGGCTGTTTGAAGCACAACAGGTGTACAATAAATACTTTCTGCAGAATAATTAAATACTTTAATGAGAACAAAACACAGAATCTTTTGAAAGTGGTCATGGAAGATGAAGTTCAATAGATAGATGGGTAAAATTTGGAGAGATATTTTAAATGCCAAAGGATTATAAATTTAAAGTTTTAGATTTTAATTAATATTGCAGTTATGGCGTCTAACGGATATATCAAGAAACAACCTTTATGAACTTTACTTTCTCAGTTAAAATGATGAAAAGAATAACACATTTGCCAACTGGTAAGTTATTTGTAATCTGACATCGTAACTGACCTTTCAGCAGAGCATTCCATCACTCTATCGACTCAACTAATTTGGGGTCACAGGGAATGCGTTAAGACTAGTGAATACCCTTGGCATGTGTCTCTTGACCAACTGCCTTTCCTGTAGTGTGTCTTCTAATCAGATAGGATAGATGTGAGATGAAATAGTAACACACGAGAGATAATCTAAATCTATGAATGTTGGTGTTGATAGATGTGCTTCAAGTTCTTATAAAAATACAACATACAACTCCAACTGTGACAAAAAGGGTTGAAAATAATCAACCCTATCCAGGGGGCTGCCTAGACTCCTAGGAATAATGAAATATTAAAAACTGATTAATCTCTGCTTTTGGCAGATTAGGCATTCCGATTATCTTTGCTAAGAGAAAGTCTACATTGTCAAGTGTATGCAGTCTCCACCATGGTCACTTTGTTCATGGGCTCATATAAAAAGCCATATGGAGGTGGAGCAAGATTGTGGAATAGAAGGCTATGCTGATCATCCTCCACCTCCAGCCAGGACACCAAGTTAACAATCGTCTACACAGAAAAAAACAAAAAACAAAACAAACAAAAAAACCCACTTTCATAAGAACCAATATTCAGGTGAGCACTCATCGTACCTGGTTTCAACTTCACATCACTGAAAGAGGTACTAAAGAGGCAGAAAAAACAGTTTAGAATCTCCAATGCACTCCCAGCAACAGTGGTATGGTGTTGAAAGCATCTCTGGGCCCTGGAGGAGGGAGAACACGGCAGTTGTGAGGCACTGAACTCAGTACTGGCCTGTGAGAGCAGAAAGGAAAGCTGGAGCAAACTCAGCTGATGCCTGCCCACAGATGGAGCATTTAAGCCAGTCATAGCAGAGGGGAATCGCTGATCCAGTGGTCCAAACTTGAGGGTCCGCAAACCTCACCCCAGAGGGCTGAAGTTCTCTGTGTCTCTGAGTAAACTTGAAAGGTGGTCCAGGTCATAATGACTGCAACTCTTAGGTAAGTCCTAGTGCTGAACTAGGCCAAGAGACAGTGGACTTGTGGGACACATGGCATACTGAAACACCAGCTGGGGCAGCCAAGGGAGTGCTGGCAACATCCCTCCTCTAACCCCAGGTGGTCCAAATGAGACCCCTTCCTTCTGCTTGGGAAAAGGAGAGGGAAGAGTGGAGAGGACTTCGTCTTGCATCTTGGATACAAGCTCAGCCACAGCAGGATAGGGGACCAGACAGACTTGTGAGGCCCTTGTTCCATGCCCTAGCTCTCAGATGACATTTCTGAACACATCCGAGGCCGGAAGGGAACCTAACCTGCTGCCTTGAAGGAAAGAACCTAGTCTTGGCAGCATTTGTCACCTGCTAACCAAACAGCCCTCGGGCTCTGTATAAAAAGCAGCAATACTCAGGTACTATATGGAGAACTTTGGTGAGCCTATGAGACTTGCTGGCTTCAGGTGAGACTCAGCACATTTTCAGCTGTGGTGGCTACAGGGCAAAACTTCTTTAGCTTGAGAAAATCAGAAGAAAAAGTAAAGGGACCTTTGTCTTGCACCTTAGATACCAGCACAGTCACAGGGGGGCAGAGCACCAAGCAAGCTCTTGGAGAATCTGACTCCAGTACTTGACTCTTGAATGACATTTCTCTACCTGCCCTGGGCCAAACAGGAGCCCACTGCCTTAAAGGGTGAATCCCAGGCCAGGCAGCATTCACCACAAGCTAACTTAGGGGATCTTGGGCCTAAGGGAACATTGGCTGGTAACTACTGAGTGAGGCTCTTTTGCCTTTGGAAAGGGGAGGGAAGAGTGGGAAAGACTGTGTCATGTGATTTGGGTGCCAGCTTATCTGCAATACAGTAGAACAGCAGGTAGACATCTAAGGTTTTTAATTGTAGTCTCTGACTCTTAAAAAGCACCTCTGGATTCTCCAGGGCCTGGGAGGCCTCACTTCCATGAAGGAAAGGAGACAAGTCTGGCTTGCTTTTCCACCTGCTCATTGTAGAGCCCCAGGGCTTTGAGCAAACATAGGCAGTTGCCAGGGAATGGTTACAGCAGGCCTTGGGAGAGACCCAGTGCTATGCTGGCTTCAGGTCTGACCCAGTGCAGTCACAGTAGTTGTGGCAATAGGGGTGATTGTGTCACTTCACCTCCAGCTTTAGGTGACTCAGAACAGAGAGAAAGGCTCTGGGAGAAAGTAAGGGAAGAGTACAAGAGTCTCTGTCTGGTAATCCAGAAAATTCTCCTGAATCTTGTTAAGACCATCAAGGCAGATACCTCATAAGTCTGCAAGAACCACAGTGTTACTGAGTTTGTGGTGGCCCCTAAAGTGGCTACAGCTTTGATCACAACAGTCCTTTCAAATATCTGGAAAGCCTTCCCAAGTAGGACAGCTACAAATCAGCTCAGACAGTGAAGACTACCATAAGTATCTAACTCTTCAATACCCAGACCCTGAGGAACATCTACTAGCATCAACACCATCCAGGAAAACATGACCTCACCAAATGAACTAAGTACGAAACCAGGGACCAGTCCTGCAGAAACAGATATGTGACCTTTCAGAAAGAATTCAGAATAGCTGTGTGGAGGAAACTTAAATAAATTCAAGATAACACAGAGAAGAAATTCAGGATTCTATCAGACAAATTTAACAAAGAGATTGAAATGATTAAAAGAATCAAACAGAAATTCTGGAGCTGATAAATGCAATTGGCATACTGAAGAATGCTTAGTGTTCTTTAATAGCAGAATGGATCAAGCAGAAGAAAGAATTAGTGAGCTTAAAACAGGCTATTTAAAAATACACAGTCAGAGAAGACAAAATAAAAAAGAATAAAAACAATGAATCATGCCTACAGGATCTAGAAAATGCCTCAAAAAGGCAAATCTAAGATTTATTTTCCTTTAAGAGGAGGTTGTGAAAGAGATGGGGGTAGAAATGTTACTCAAAGGAATAATAACAGACACCCAATCCTAGAGAAAAATATCAGTATCTAAGTACAAGAAGGTTCTAGAACACCAAGTAGATTTAATCCAAAGAAGACTACATTAAGATGTTTAATAATCAGACTCCCAAAGATCAAGGATAAAGAACAGATTCTAAAAGCAGCAGGAGAAAAGAAACAAATAATGTAAAATGCAGCCCTAATACATCTAGCAGCAGACTTTTCAGTGGCAACCTTATAGTCCAGGAGAGAGTGGCATGACGTATTTAAAGTGCTGAAGGGGGAAAAAAAAAAAACAACATTTTTCCTTAGAATAGTATATACAGTGGAAATATCCTTTAATACCAGACCTGTCCTACAAGAAATGCAAAAGGGAGTATGTCAATCAGAAATAAAAGGACCTTAATGAGTAATAACTTATCAGCTGAAAGTACAAAACTCAAACTCACTGGTAATAAGTACACAGAAAAACACAGAATATTGTAACACTGTAACTGTTGTGTGTAAACTACTCTTATCCTTCATTAGAGGAAGGATATTGGTTCAATAGAACCAATCCTTCATTAGAGGAAGACAAGAAGGAAAGAGAGAAGTAAAAGAAGACCACAAAACATCAAGAAAACAAGTAACAAAATGGCAGGAGTAAGTCCTCACTTATCTATAATAACACTGAATGTAAATAGACTAAACTTTCCAGTAAAAAGACTGGCTGAATGGATTTAAAAAAACAAGACACACTGATCTTTGGCCTACAAAAAACACACTTCGCCTATAAAGACACAGGTAGACTAAAAATAAAGGAATGGAAAAAGATATTCCATGCCAATAGAAACCGAAAAAGGAGCAGGATACTTATATTAGACAAAATGGATTTCAAGACAAAAACTATAAGAAGAGACAAATAAGGTCATTATATAATGATAAAGGGGACAATTTAGCTAAAGGATATAAAACTTCTAAATATAATATATACCCAACACTGGTGTACCCAGAAATATAAAGCAAATATTATTTGAGCTAAAGAGAGAAATAGGCCCCAACAGAATAATAGCTGGAGACATCAACAACCCAATTTCAGCATTGGAGAGGTCTTCCAGACAGTAAATCAACAAAGAAACCTAAGACTTAATTTGCACTATAGACCAAATGTATCTAACAGATATTTACAGAACATTTTATACAAGAGCTGCAGAATACACATTCTTTTCTTCAGAGTATGGATAATTCTCAAAGATAGAACATATGTTAGTTAGATCACAAAACAAGTCTTAACACAACCAAAAATTGAAATAATATCAAGCATCTTCTCTACCACAATGGACTAAACCTAGAAATTAAGAATAAGAGGAATTTTGGAAACTATACATGTCATGTTAAATAATATGCTCCTGGGCCGGGCATGGTGGCTCACAGCCTGTAATCCTAGCAGTTTGGGAGGCCGAGACGGGCGGATCATTTGAGGTCAGGAGTTCAAGACCAGCCTGGCCAACATGATGAAACCCTGTCTCTACTAAAAATACAAAAATTACCCAGGTGTGGTGGAATGCGCCTGTAATTCCAGCTACTTGGGAGGCTGAGGCAGGAGAATCACCTGAACCTGGGAGGTGGAAGTTGCAGTGAGCTGAGATCGTGCCACTCCACTCCAGCCTGGGTGTCAGACCAAGACTCTGTCTCATAATAATAATAATAATAATAATAATAATAATATGCTCCTGAATGACCAGTAGGTCAATAAAGAAATTAAGAAAAAAATTGAAAAAAAAAGTTTTGAAACAAATGATAATGGAAACACAACACACCAAAGCCTATGGGATACAGCAAAGGCCGTACTAAGAGGGAAGTTTGTAGTTACAAATGCCTACCTTAAAAAAGAGGAAAAATTCAAATAAACAATCTAATGATGCATCTTAAAATACTAGAAAAGAGTAAACCAAACCCAAACTTAGTAGAAGAAAATAAATAATAAAGATCAGAGCAGAAGTAAATGAAATTGAAATGAAGAAAACAATACAAAAGATCAATAAAACAAAAGTTGGTTTTTTGAAAAGTTAAATAAAGTTGACAAACCTTTAGACAGGCTAACTAAGAAATAAGGAGAGGGGATGCAAATAAATAAAATCAGAAATGAAAAAGGAGACATTACAGCTAATATTACAGACATTCAAGGGATCATTAGTGGCTACTATGAGCAAATATATTCCAATAAATAGGAAAATACGGAAGAAATGGAAAAATTCCTAGATACATAAAACCTATCAAGATTGAACCAAAAAGAAATCCAAAACCTGAACAGAGCAGTAACAAGTAATTAAATCAAAACCATAATAAAATGTCTCCCCGTAAAGAAAAGCCATGGACATTATGGCTTCACAGATGAATTCTAGCAAACATTTAAAGAACTAATGCCAATACTACTAAAACTATTCCGAAAAATAGAGAAGGAGGGGATTCTTCCAAACTCATTCTATAAGACCAGTATTACTATGATACCAAAACCAAACAAAGACACATTGAAAAAAAAATCTACAGGCCACATCTCTGATGAATATTGATGCAAAAATCCTTAACAAAATAGTAGCAAATTGAATTCAACAATATGGTAGAAAGGTCGCTCATCATAACCAAGTGGGACTTATTTCTGGGATGCAACATGGTTCAACATACGTAGATCAATAAATGTGATACATCACATTAATAGAATAAAAGATAAAAATTTTATGGTCATTTCAATTGATGCTGAAAAAGCATTTGACAAAATTCAACATACATGATAAAATTCATGATAAAAACCATCAAAAAACTAGAGATAGAAGGAACATGCCTAATCATAATAAAAGCCATATATGACAGACCCACAGCTAGTATCATACTTAATGGGGAAAAACTGAAAGTCTTTCCTCTAATATCTGTAACATGACAAGGATGCCCACTGTCAACACTGTTATTCAACATTGTACTGGAAATCCTAGCCTAAACCGTCATACAAGAGAAAGATATAAAGGGTATCCAAATTGGAAAGGAAGAAGTCACGTTATCAATTTTTTTGCAGATAGTGTGATCTTATATTTTGAAAAACCTAAATAATCTATAAGAAAACTATTAGAACTGATAAACATATTCAGTAAAGTTTCAGGATACAAAATCAACATACAAAAATCAGTAGCATTTCTATATGCTAACAGTGAAGAATGTAAAAAAGAAATAAAAAAATCCCATTTACAATAGCCATACATAAAATTAAATACCTAGAAATTAACCAAATAAATGAGAGATCACTATAATGAAAACTATAAAATGCTAATGAATGAAGTTGAAGAAGACAACAAAAAATGAAAAATTATTCTATGTTCATGGATTAACATTATTGTTAAAATGCCCATATGACCCAAAGTAATCTACAGATTAAGTGCAATCCCTATAAAAATACCAATGACATTCTTAACAGAAATATAAAAAAAAATTCTAAAATTTGTATGGAACCACAAATTACCCAGAATAGCCAAAGCTGTCCTAAGCAAAAAGAACAAAACTGGAGAAATCACATTACTTGATTTCAAATTAAACTACAGGGCAAACAAACCAAAACAACATGATACCGGCAAAAAAACAGACACAGAAACCGATGGAAGAGAATAGAGAATCCAGAAACAGATCAACACACCCACAGTGAATCCAATTTTGACAAAGGTGCCAAGAACATACACTGAGGAAAAGACAGTCCCTTCAATAAACTGTGCTGGGAAAACTGGATATCCATTTGCAGAAGAATGAAACTAGATACTATTTCTTGCCATATACAAACATAAAATCAAAGTGGCTTAAAGATTTGATTCTAGACTTCAAAGTATGAAACTACTACAAGAAAACATTGGGAGAAATCTCCAAAAGTCTGGGCAAAAATTTCTTTAGCAATATGCAACAAGTACAGGCAAAGCAAAAATAGACAAAGGGATTACATCAAGTTAAAAAGCTTCTGCACAGCAAAGCATACAATCAACAATGTGAAAAGACAACTCACAGAATGGGAGAAAATATTTGCAAACTATCCATCTGACAAGGGATTTATAACCAGAATACATAAGGAGCTCAAACAACTCAATAGGAAAAAAAAATCTAATAATCTGATCAAAAAATTGGCGAAAGATTTGATTAGACATGTCTCAAAAAAGACATACAAATGGCAAAAGAGCATATGAAAAGGTGCTCAATATCACTGATCATCAGAAAAATGCAAATAAAAACTACAAGTATATATCATTCACCCCAGTTAAAATGGCTTATATTCAAAAGACAGGCAATAACAAATGCTGGCGAAGACACAGAGAAAAGGGAACTCTTGTATACTATTGCTGGGAATATAAATTAGTACAACCACTATGGAGAACAGTTTGGAGGTTCCTCATAAGACTAAAAATTGAGCTACCACATGATCCAGCAATCCACGGCTGGGTATACACCTAAAAGAAAGGAAATCAGTACATTGAAGAGATATCTACATTCCTATCTTAGTTGCAGCACTGGTTACAGTAGCTAAGATATGGAAGCAACCTAAATATCCATCACAAGATGAATGGATAAAGAAAATGTGGTACATATACACAATGGAGTTCTATTCAGCCATAAAAGGAATGAGATGCAGTCATTTGCAACAACAGGGATGGAATTGGAGATTAAGCAGGCACAGAAAGACGAACATCACACGTTTTCACTTATTTGTGGGATCTAAAAATTAACACAATTGAATTCATGAACATAGAGAGTAGAAGGATGTGACCAGAGGCTGGGAAGAATAGTGGTAGGATGGAGGGGAGGTGGGGATGTTTAATGGGTCAAAAAAATAGAAGAATGAATGAGACCTACTATTTGATAGCACAACAGGCTGACTATAGTCAATAATAACTTGATTGTATATTTTAAAATAAAGAGTGTGACTGGATTGTTGATAACTGAAAGAATAAATGCTTGAAGGGATGGATAGCCCATTCTCCATGATGTGCTTATTGCACATTGCATGCCTATATCAAAGTATCTCATGTACCCTGTAAGTATATACACCTAATATGCACCCACAAAAATTAAAAATTAAAATTGAAAAAAGCAATATGACTAGGGGAAAAGATATACTGTTATCCACAGGATAGCTCATCTTGTTTACCAGATTTTTGATACTTTGCACCAAAGTGGACTTTCTCCTAGTGGGAATTTAGGTAGGATATAAATATCTTCACACTCTGTCCATTCTAAAAGGTATGTCTGTATTCCTATTTCCAAGAAATCCTTGGAGAATATTCTTTCTTTTCCAATATGATCAGAAACTTAGATAGCAGCCAATTCATTAGCTGCCCCTAATCAATCACTGTAGATGCATTAATCAGGCCATGTCTCCTTCCATAGGAAGTGAACTATCAAAAGGATTTTTCTTTACCACTGTTTTCAAGGGTTTTTATGGAGCACAGATGTATGCAGTAGCAGTCTACTACCAGCCAGTATCAGTATATCTTGGAAATCTAACAGTAAACCAGCCTCAAATTTTTTGTTACTCCATTAACTGATCATGGGAAACTCCCCATGAGGTCATATCAGTAGCTGAGGGAGAGGCAGTGAAGCAGCAGGAGGAAGTGCCATGGGACTCTGAGCCATCTGTTCATACAGTTTATTTGTGCCTTCCCAAACCTATGTGGCCAAGCCTAATATATACCATTTTCATTTCACAATGGAATGCTGCTATGCACATCCAATTTTATGGTTCAGTGGATCAGATCACCCACAATAACTCATGATGTACAATACAAGTTGCATAGTTGTGGTGTCCCATGAACAGGTGTTCATTCTACAAACTCCCAATAACAAGGCAGGGCTGCATTTCAAATAGAGAATAGTTATTGGTAGGAGAAGACATGGCTTTATTTCAGAACCTTAAAAATCTGTGCTGCGATTTTATAATGGCTCTCCAGAAGTTCTATGCAACTTCTCTGTTTATCACAATCCTTCCAATACCATTGGATCTACTAGGCCATAAAGCACAAGTGGCTGACAATATGAACATTAGCTCAGAATTGAAGCTGAATCTTTTTTTTTTTTTCAGTGCTGAGCCTTGTAGGTAAACCAGCAAATAAATCAAAGAAGGTAGGTAAACCAGCAAATGAATCAAAGCAGCATTTTCTAATGTGATTATTATTCGAATTGTGAGGCACACAAAGCTTGTGTCTCTTTGTTTGTGCCAGGGATGCAAGGCACAGCAACGTATTTCATGCTTTAAATTGTCCTACATACCCTCATTGAGTCACTGAAATAATACTGTTCACGGCTAAACTTTAACCTGTATAAGAATGTGTTGAAAGATGCTTAAACACTTCATATCATACATGATATTAAACACTTGAATTCAGTTTGAAACCTCATCCATGGGGCAGAATCCTAGTGCACCCAGAGTTCTTACTATTTCCTGTTTACTAGGTCATATGAGTATACTGTTATCCATGTAATGAGTGAGCATGATGCTCTGTAAGATATCCAGGTGATCAGCATCTCTCTAGACTATGTTATGACAGAGAATGGTACCTTTGACATAGCATTAAGGCAAGACACTTTTCCTGTCATTCAGGCAAATTTCTTTTGATTATTCTCATAAGGATGGGAAGAAAAGCATTTTTCTCTGGGTCAATAACTGGTTAATGGATACCAAGGCCCTTGTTTATCTGCTACTATAAAGACATTGTATCTAGAACTGGAGCTGTGATTGGCATTACCATCAGACTGCATTTGAGATAACAGTCCTTATTCATAACATACCTGGCTTATTCATGGGTCAAATATAGAGAAAAAAATAGGAGAGGGATCATCACATCTGCATTTTTCATTCTCTAATTTTGGTACTTAAATCTGTTATTTTCTCCAAGGAATGCATTATTGACATCTTAGAAAATAGAAAGGAAGACAGAGACAGTTTCAGAGATTTCTACTTGACCCTTCATAACATAAAATCCCCGCACTGGTTGGAGAAACTCATGTGGCTTTCTGCCAGTTATTACCACCCTAAACGCTAAAAGTGGAAACATAACCATCGGATTGGTCTGTGGCACACTGAACCACAGTAAGACTGACTTGAATCACAGTTCCATTGATCACTTGACTTAAGTGCTCAAACTGAAGTGGTTTTCCAGATCTCTGGAGATTAATATGAATTTAAGAGTCAATATCTTATAAGTCCTGGAAGTCCTGATTACTACCCTTTGCCCAGTGTATAGTCACTCTGGGACATGACCACAGGTCCCTCTGGGGAGGGCTAGAGAGAAGAGTTATGGGATTTACCTGAGGCCAATATAAGTGGGAATGTGTTTTTTTTTTTTTTTTTTGTATCTGAATTTCATAGATATTGACAGATATAGATATAGAGACATATAGATATAGATATGTAAATATATGTATCTTGATGTTGAAAAATTATGAACAGATAATAATGATATCAGTTTACCCCACATCTGTTTGTCACCCTCTTCCCATATTGTTTGCTTTGCAAAGTGTAAATCTCATCATTACAGAGTGAAATCTATCAAGCTGCCTTGTCTGGTTTACCTGCTGTAGGATGTGTTTTAGTGATTTGGGTTTTGGAAATCATATGTCCCTGTTTATGACATTGATTCTGGCTGAATTACACAGGGAAAGAGATACACAATGGGATATCCCCTTTTCTCATGCTGATTGTGGCAGTAAGTGCATATCTTGAAACTGGCAGCTGGTGTGGAAGTTCCTAATTTAGCAGTGTCTGAACTGTGGGAGAAATTACGTACTTCTGTCACTAGGAGCTGTGGCAGTTCTGTGGCAGCCTGCTGACTTAGTGCTTCCTGATTGTGGTAACTGCTGTCGCCCCTTTGGAGGACTTGTACTACGGTATGAAGAGCTAACAGTCACACTAGGAAGCTCAGTCTAGATTTGTTTGTTTCTTCAGTCATCTCAAGGGTACAGTGACTTATCTATATATCCTAAATAATTTCCTTTCAGCTTAAATTAGAGCTGATGCTGCTGACTAGAAGTGAGAACACTAAACCACAAATTAGTTGTTTTTCTATCTCTCCATACTCATTTGTCTAGGGGCTGAATGTGACACAACAGTGATTTTACTTGCCACATGATCTAAAGCCATGTTAGACTGCATTAACATTTGCACATTGTATTTGAATTGGTGATCATAACTTTGTGAAACACTTTTAGGAGAGCATTAATAAAATGAAGGATTCCATGAAACAACTACCACATTGAACTTAAGACACGGTGTTTGAAGAAAATTTGGGAAAGTAAAGAGATTTAGCCTAAGTAGAATTAGGATGGATTTGAGCATTGCTATGAAATACTTGAAGAACTGTTATGTGGAATACATGCACCTCATATTTCATGCTCTGATGCACAAAGAATAATCTTTGGAATTCAGTAAGGTAAGAATCCAGTAGGCTATGAGTCAATAAAGGACAGGTACATTTTAAAATTCCTTTTCTATCTAATCATAGTGGTTTTTATAGGACTTCAGTATAATAGGCCTTCAAAAATATGCCAATTGAATTAATAAGGGGGTAAATTTTGAATTTAACATAAAAAAACCTTTCAATAATTTTAATGGCTGATTGAGACAGCCCTTACCAGAGAATTGTTCCTGTCAAAGTACAGTTTCAAGCAGAGGCATAATGATTAATTACTAGGGATATTAGACAGTAGATGCCAATACTTGATAAGAGGTGTATTAGATGAGGAATATGCACCTAGAAACCAGAAAGCCAACTCGACTCCCCACTCCAGCACTACAGGGGACGGCTGAAATGAAATGAAGAAAAGCCTTGTAATGAACAAACCCTACATCTCATCACTTTGGTGTCCTATCCAGACTATGAGTAACTATGATTAACTTTCCTCATCTGTTTCAGTCTTTCTACTGATGTATATGTCCTACAATCTCACACAACTTCACATTGATTCTCTAAATCTGTCACAGAATCCTTTTCCAGTTATTTGACTAAAATGAAATAATCTTCTATAAAAGCAAAACTTGTTAATGCTTAACACCATCTACTCAGTTTCCCAAATGAGAGTTCTAGGAATCCTTAACTCCTTCACATCCTTTACACACACATTAATCACGAAGTCCCTCCTAAATATATCCATATACCACTCATATCTCTCCAAGTATCTAAAAACACCACTAGTTCAATTAACCATCATTTCTCATCTAAATTGTAGGGCAAAAACATTAAAGGGATTTCTTTATAACTAGTATTGCCTTAAATCCAGGAAAATCTCTTTAAATTGTAAATCATTTGGCCACTCCACTCCTTCAGAAATCAGTCAGTATCTATTTAAACCTGTAAATTTGACATTGTTAATATTTTGATTCCACTGTTTTACTGGTAAGGAAGTTTTAAAACAAATACTTTTAAAATATTTTTATTGAGGTATAGTTGATATACAATAAACTGCACATATTTAATGTGTATAATTCAGTAAGTTTGACATATGTATATGCCTGTGAAACCATCTCAAAAATCAATATGTATTCAACATGTATATCCAATAATTTCTTGATATGCCTCTTTAGAATCCTAAACTACACTAGATCTCTGCTCTCACCATTCACCCTACACCACAGCATGACAACCATAGATTTATTTTATGCCATTCTAGATTAGTTTTAATTCTCTCAAATTTTACATGAATGGGATTATACAGTTGTGCTACTTTCATAAAACATAAATATTTTGGGATGAATATATACTATTGTGTATAATGATATTTTATTCCTTTTTATTTCTGTATAATAGTCCATTGTATGAATTTACTTTAATTTTTCCATTCCTCTGTTGTTGGCCATTTGAGTTGTTGCATATTTGGGTATTACAAATAAAATTGCTATCAATATTCATGTACAAGCCTTGATATGGTCATATACTTTCAATTATCTTGGATAAATACTTCAGAATGAAATAGCTCGATTTTATGTTGACAGTATACTTTATGAGCAACTGCTCCATTTTTTAAAGTGGTAGTAATATTTTCATTCTCAATAGCAGTGTATGAGAGTTCCAGTTCCTCCATATCCTCACCATCATTTCATGTGGTGATTAATTTGAAATAATTCTTCAGGCCGGGCGCGGTGGCTCACGCTTGTAATCCCAGCACTTTGGGAGGCCGAGGTGGGCGGATCACGAGGTCAGGAGATCGAGACCACAATGAAACCCCGTCTCTACTAAAAATACAAAAAATTAGCCGGGCATGGTGGCGGGCGCCTGTAGTCCCAGCTACTCGGAGAGGCTGAGGCAGGAGAATGGCATGAACCTGGGAGGCGGAGCTTGCAGTGAGCCGGGACTGCGCCACTGCACTCCACCCTGGGCGACAGAGCAAGACTCTGTCTCAAAAAAAAAAAAAAAAAAGAAATAATTCTTCAAATTGTGTGTACTTAATCCTTCTCTAAAGAGCTTTTTATAAAGTTCTTTTGCCTATCCAAAATTTGCTGAATGTCTGTGTACAGTTTAGAATTTATTTGTCAATTTCCAGGAATAAAAATCTGCTGGAATTTTGATTAGGATTGGTATTTTTTATTTCAAATTCTGATTGTTCACTGTAAATATACAGACACAATTTATTTTTTCCAACAATCTTTCTAAATTCACTTATTAGTCTCATTAGTTTTGGCAGACTTTTGTACATTTTGTTGGATGCCTTACACATATTTTGTTGTTTGCAATGAAGCTACTTTTACTTCTTTTCCATTAGATGGCCGTTATATATTTTTCTTGCCTTACTACATTGGCTAGAATATATGGTTCTACGTTGAATAGAAACTTCAAGAACAGTCTTTTCTTATTCTTGACATTATAATAAAACACATATCATTTCACTATAAAGTATAAATTTAGCTGTAGATTTGTAGATTGAAAAAGTTCACTGCTTGTATTAGTCCATTCTCATGCTGCTAATAAAGGCATTTTTAATTAATAAATTAATTTAATTAATAAATTACCCAAGACTAGGTAATTTATAAAGGAAAGAGGTTTAATTGACTCATAGTTCAGCATGGCTGGGGGTTTCAGGAAACTTACAATCATGGTGGACGGGGAAGCAAACATGTCCTCTTCACATGGCGGCAGCAAGGAGAAGTGCCAAGCAAAAGGGGTAAAAGCCTCTTATAAATCCATCGGATCACATGAGAACTCATTATCACAAGAACAGTATGGGAGGAACCACCCCCATGATTCAATTATCTCCACCTGGTCCCACCCTTAATATGTGGAGATTATTACAATTCAAGGTGAGATGTGGGTGGGAACACAGAGACAAACCATATCATCACTATAACTCATTTGTTGAAATATTTTGCAGAAGTAGATGTTGGATTCTCTCAAATGCTTTTTCTGCATCTATTGAGATGATAATATGCTTTATTTACAGTTCGGTCAACATGACAAATTATATTTTAAATAATGGCTTTTTAGAATATAATGCACGACATCCACCAACTTAAATAATGCAATTCAATGATATTTAGAAATATTGTATATTCTGTTGATTTGGGGTGGAGAGTTCTGTAGATGTCTATTAGGTCCACTTGGTCCAGAGCTGAGTTCAAGTCCTGAATATCCTTGTTAATTTCCTGTCTCATTGACCTGTCTAATATTGACAGTGGGGTGTTAAAGTCTCTCACTATTATTGTGTGGGAGTCTAAGTCTCTTTTTCGGTCTCTAAGAACTTGATTTATGAATCTGGGTGTTCCTGTATTGGGTGCATATATATTTAAGATAGCTAGCTCTTCTTATTGCATTGATACCTTTACCATTATGTAATGACCTTGTCTTTTTTTTATCTTTGTTGGTTTAAAGTCTGTTTTATCAGAGACTAGGATTGCAACCCCTGCTTTTTTGTTGTTGTTGTTTTGCTTTCCATTTGCTTGGTAAATATTCTTCCATTTCTTTATTTTAAGCCTATGTGTATCTTTGCATGAGAGATGGTTCTTCTGAATACAGCACATCCATGGGTCTTGACTCTTTATCCAATTTGCCAGTCTGTGTCTTTTAATTGAGGCATTTAGCCCCTTTACATTTAAGGTTTATATTGTTATGTGTGAATTTGATCCTGTCATTATGATGCTAGCTGGTTATTTTGCCCATTAGTTGAGACAGTTTCTTCAGAGTGTCAATGGTCTTTACAATTTGGTATGTTTTTGCAGTGGTTGGTACCAGTTTTTCCTTTCCATGTTTAGTCCTTCCTTCAGGAACTCTTTTAAGGCAAGCCTGGTGGTAATAAAATCTCTCAATATGTGATTGTTTGTAAAGGATTTTATTTCTCCTTCACTTATGAAGCTTAGTTTGGCTGGATATAAAATTCTGGGTTGAAAATTCATTTGTCTAAGAATGTTGAGGCCAGGCATAGTGGCTCACGCCTGTAATCCCAGCAATTTGGGAGGCCGAGGAGGGTGGATCACCTGAGGTCAGGAGTTTGAGATCAGCCTTACCAACACGCAGAAACCCCATCTCTACTAAAGATAAAAAAAATTAGCTGGGCGTGGTGGTGCATGCCTGTAATCCCAGCTACTTGGGAGGCTGAGGCAGAAGACTTGCTTTAACCTGGGAGGCGGAGGTTGCGGTGAGCCGAGATCACCCCATTGTACTCCAGCCTGGGCAACAAGAGTGAAACTCCGTCTCAAAAAAAAAAAAAAAAAAAAAAAAAAAAAAGAATGTTGAATATTGGCTTGGCCCTGACCACATAATTGGAATTGAAACACTCCTCAGCAAATGCAAAAGAACAGAAATCATAACAGTCTCTCAGACCACAGTGCAAACAAATTAGAAGTCAGGATTAAGAAACTGACTCAAAACCACACAACTACATGGAAACTGAACAACCTGCTCCTGAATGACTACTGGGTACACAACAAAATGAAGGCAGAAATAAAGATGTTCTTTGAAACCAATGAGAACAAAGACACAATGTACCAGGACCTCTGTGACATGGCTAAAACAGTGTTAACAGGGAAATTTATAGCACTAAATGCCCACAGGAGAAAGGAGGAAAAATCTAAAATTGACACCCTAATATCACAATTAAAAGAACTAGAGAAGCAAGGGCAAACATATTTAAAAGCTAGCAGAAGACAAGAAATAACTAAGATCAGAGCAGAACTGAAGGAGGTAGAGACACAAAAAAACCCTTCAAAAGATCAATGAATCCAGGAGATGATTTTTTGAAAAGATCAACAAAATAGATAGACTGCTAGCCAGACTAATAAGAAAAGAGAGAAGAATCAAATAGACATAGTAAGAAATGATAAAGGGGATATTACCATTGACCCAAAGAAATACAAACTACCATCAGAGAATACTATAAACACCTCTATGTAAATAAACTAGAAAATCTAGAAGAAATGGATAAATTCCTGGACACATACACCCCCCCCCAACAATAAACCAAAAAGAAGTCGAATCCCTGAATAGACCAATAAGTTCTGAATTTGAGGCAGTAACTAATAGTCTACCAACCAAAAAAAGCCCAGGACCAGATGGATTCCCAGCTGAATTCTACCAGAGATACAAAGAGCAGCTGGGACCATTCTTTCTGAAACTATTCTAAACTATTCCAAACAACGGAAAAAGAGGGACTCCCCACTAACTCATTTTATGAGGCCAGCATTATCCTGATACCAAAACCTGGCAGAGACACAACAAAAAAAGAAAATTTAAGGCCAGTATCCTTGATAAACATCGATGCAAAGATCTTCAATAAAATACTGGCAAACTGAATCCAGCAGCACATCAAAAACCTTATCCACCATGATCAAGTTGGCTTCATCCCTGGGATGCAAGGCTGGTTAAATATAGGTAAATCAATAAATGTAATCCATCCCATAAACAGAACCAATGACAAAAACCACATGATTACCTCAATAAATGCAGAAAAGGCCTTCAATAAAATTCAACACCCCTTCATGCTAAAAACCATCAATAAACTAGGTGTTGATAGAACGTATCTCAAAATAATAAGTGCTATTTATGACAAACACACAGCCAATATTATACTGAATGGGCAAAAGCTGGAAGCATTCCCTTTGAAAACTGGCACAAGCCAAGGATGCCCTCTCTCACTACTCCTATTCAACTTAGTATTGGAAGTTCTGGCTAGGGCAATCAGGCAAGAGAAAGAAATAAAGTTTATTCAAATAGGAAGAGAGGAAGTCAAATTGTCTCTGTTTTCAGATGACATGATTGTATATTTAGAAAACCCCATTGTCTCAGCCCTAAGTCTCCTTAAGCTGATAAGCAAATTCAGCAAAGTCTCAGGATACAAAATCAAGGTGCAAAAATCACAAGCATTCCTATACACCAATAATAGACAAACAGAGAGCCAAATCATGAGTGAACTCCCATTCGCAATTGCTACAAAGAGAATTAAATACCTAGGAATATAACTTTACAAGGGATTTGAAGGACCTTTTCAAGGAGAACTACAAACGACTGCTCCAGGAAATAAGAGAGGACACAAACAAAGGGAAAAACACTCCATGCTCATGGATAGGAAGAATCAGTATCATGAAAATGGCCATACTACCCAAAATAATTTATAGATTCAATGCTATCCTCATCAAGCTACCACTGACTGTCTTCACAGAATTAGAAAAAACTACTTTAAATTTAATATGGTACCAAAAAGGAACCTGTATAGCCAAGACAATCCTAAGCAAAAAGCAGAAAGCTGGAGTCATCACGCTACCTGACTTCAAACTATACTACAAGGCTACAGCAACCAAAACCGCATGGTACTGGTACCAAAACACATATATAGACCAATGGAAAAGAACAGAGGCCACAGAAAAAATGCCTCACATCTACAACCATTTGGTCTTTGACAAACCTGACAAAAACAAGCAATGGAGAAAGGATTCCCTATTTAATAAATGATGTTGGGAAAACTGGCTAGCCATATACAGAAAATTGAAACTGGACCCCTTCCTTATACCTTATACAAAAATTAACTCAAGATGGATTAAAGACTTAAATGTCAGACCTAAAACCATAAAAACCCTAGATGAAAACCTAGGCAATACCATTCAGGACATAGGCATAGGTAAAGATTTCATGACTAAAATGCCAAAACCAATGGTAACAAAAGCCAAAATTGACAAACGTCATCTAATTAAACTACAGAGCTCCTGCACAGCAAAAGAAACTATCATCAGAGTGAAGGCAACCTACAGAATGGGAGAAAATTTTTGTACTCTATCTATCTGACAAAGGGCTAATATCCAGAATCTACCAATCTACTTTTATCTGTATAGATTTACCTGTTCTGGACATTCAGTATAAATATAAATGTACAATATGTGGTCTTTTGTAACTGACTTCTTTCATTTAGCCTAATGAACTTTTCTTTTGACTTTAGGTTCAAAGGTCCACGTGCAACTTAAACAAATTTACAAGAAAAATACAAAAAAATCCCATCAAAAAGTGGGTAAAGGATATGAAGAGACATTTCTGAAAAGAAGACATTTTATGAACAGACACTTCTCAAAAGAAGACATTTATGTGGCCAACAAACATATGAAAAAAAGCTCTTCATCACTGGTCATTAGAGAAATGCAAATCAAAACCACAATGAGATACCATCTCATCCCAGGTAGAATGGCAATCATTAAAGAGTCATGAAACAACAGATGCTGGAGAGGATGTGGAGAAATAGGAACTCTTTTACACTGTTGATGGGAGTGTAAATTAGTTCAACCATTGTGGAAGACAGTGTGGTGATTCCTCAAGGATCTAGAACCAGAAATACCATTTGACCCAGGAATCCCATTACTGGATATATAACCAAAGCATTATAAATCATTGTACTATAAAGACACTTGCACACATATGTTTATTGTGGCACTGTTCACAATAGCAAAAACTTGGAACCAACCCAAATGCCCATCAATGATAGACTCGATAAAGAAAATGTGGCACATACACACTATGGAATATTATGCAGCCATAAAAAATGATGAGTTCATGTCCTTTTCAGGGACATGGATGAAGCTGGAGACCATCATTCTCAGCAAACTAACACAAGAACAGAAAACCAAACACTGCATGTTCTCACTCATAAGTGGCAGTTGAACAATGAGAACACATGGACACAGGGAGGGGAATATCACACACAGGGGCCTGTTGGGGGGTTGAGGGCTAGGAGAGGGATAGCATTAGGAGAAATACCTAATGTAGATTGATGGGTGCAGCAAACCACCATGGCATGTGTATACCTATGTAACAAACCTGCACATTCTGCACATGTATCCCAGAACTTAAAGTATAATAAAAGAAAAAATAATAATAAAGTAAATAAGAAAAAAAAGAAATACTCTATTCATTTGCAATTACTCCCCCATTTTTTAAAACCCCAAGAGCACCAGCCAATCAGCAATCTACTTTTATCTGTATAGATTTACCTGTTCTGGACATTCAATATAAATATAAATGTACAATATGTGGTCTTTCGTAACTGACTTCTTTCACTCAGCCTAATGTACTTTTCTTTTCGCTTTAGGTTCAAAGGTCCATGTGCAAGTTTGTTATATAGGCAAGTTGCATGTCACAGGGATTTGGTGTACAGATTATTTCACCACCCAGGTAACAAGCATAGCAACTGATGGATAGGTTTTTTTATCCTCACCCTCCTTCTTCCTTCTACCCTCAAGTAGGCTCCAGTGTCTGTTGTTACCTTCTTTGTGTTTATACATACTTGATGTTTAGCTCCCACTTATAAGTGAGAACATGTGGCATTTGGCTTTCTGTTCTTGTTTTAGTTCACTTAGAATAATGGCTTCCATCTCTATCCACGTAGCTGCAAATGACATGAGCGTGTTCTTTTTATGGCTGCATAGTATTTCATGGTGAATATGTATCACATTCTCTTTACCTAGTCTACCATTAATAGGCATTCATGCTGATTCCATGTCTTGCTATCATGAATAGTGCTGTGATGACCAAAGTTGTGCATCTGTCTTTACAGTAGAAGGATTTACATTCCTTTGAGTATATACCCAATAAGGGAAATGCTGGGTCGAATGATAATTCTGCTTTGACTTCTTTGAGAAATTGCCAAACTGCTTTAAACAATGGTTAAACTAATTTACACTCCTACCAACAGTATAAAAGCATCCCACTTTCTCCACAACCTCACAAGCATCTGTTATTTTTTGACATTTTAATAGCCATTCTGACTTATGTGAGATGGTATCTCATTGTGGTTTTGATTTGCATTTCTCTAATGATCAGTGATGTTGAGCATTTTCATGTGCTTTTTGGCCACGTGTATGTCTTCTTTTGAAAAGTGTTCACGTCCTTTGCCCACTTTTTAATGAGGTTGGTTGTTTTTTGCAACTTGATTTTTTTAAGTTCCATATAGATTCTGGATATTGTCCTTTGTTAGATGCATAGTTCGCAAATATTTTCTCTTATTATGCAAGTTGACTGTTTACTTGGTTGATAGTTTTTTTTGGTTTTTTTTTTGTTTTTTTTGTTTTGCTGTGCAGAAGCTCTTTAGTTTAATTAGGTCCCAATTGTCAACTTTTATTTTTGTTTTAATTGCTTTTGGTATCTTCATCATGAATTATTTGCCAGATCCTATGTCCAGAATGGTATTTCCTAAGTTAATTTCCAGAGTTTTTATAGTTTTCAGTTTTACATTTAAGTCTTTAATTCATCTTCAATTAATTGTTCTATATGGTGTATGGAAGGGGTCCAGTTTCAATCTTCTGTATATAGCTAGCCAGTTATCCCAGCACCATTTATTGAATAGGGAGTCCTTTCCCTATTGCTTATTTTTGTCTAGTTTGCTGAAGATAAGATGGTTGTAGATACATCCTTGACAAAACCACAGCTAAGATCATACTAAATTGGCTAAAACTGGAAGTATTTCCCTTGAAAACCAGAACAAGGCAAGGATGCCCTCTCTCACCACTCCTATTCAACATACTAATGGAAGTACTGCCCAGAGAAATCAGGGAAGAGAAAGTAATAAAAGGCATCCAGATAGGAAGAGAGAAATTAAAACTATCCCTGTTTGCAGATGATATGATTCTATACCTAGAAAACCCAATTGTCTCTGCCTAAAAGCTCCTTGATCTGATAAACAACTTCAGCAAAGTTGCAGGATAAATAATAAATGTACAAAAATCAGTAGCATTCTTATACATCAAAAACATCCAAGCTGAGAGCCAAATCAAGAATGCAATCCCATTCACAACGGCCACAAAAGAATAAGATAATAGGAATACAGCTAACCAGAAAGATGAAAGATCTCTACAACAAGAATTACAAAAAACTTCTCAAAAGACATCAGAGATGACACAATCAAACGGAAAAATATTCCATGCTCATGGATAGGAAGAATCAATATTGTTAAAATGGCCATACTGCCCAAAGCAATTTACAGATACATTGCTATTCCTATCAATCTACCAATAACGTTCTTCACAAAATTAGAAAAAAAAAACTTTAAAATTCATATGGAACCAAAAACAAGCCTGAATAGTAACAACCCTAAGCAAAACAACCCTAAGAAAAAGGAACAAAGCTGGAGGCATCATTTTTCCCATCTTCAAACTATACTACAAGGCTAAAATAACCCCAAAACTTGGTACTAGTACAAACACAGGCACATAAACCAGTGAATCAGAATACAGAGCTCAGCATAATGTTTCAAGATTCATTCTTGATGTAGCATGTTATCAGTATTTTAATCCTTTTTATAGCTGAACATTATTGCATTGTAAAAATTTACCACATTTTATCTATTAGCCAACTGATAGATATTTGGATTATTTGCAAATTTTGGCTATCATAAATAAAGTTTATATCCATAATTGTCAACACATTTTTGTGTTGATATATTTTCATTTATCTTCCACTAGTAGTGAAATTACTACATTAAATGGTTACTGTATGTTTAACTTTTGGAGGAACAGCTATACTATTTTCCAAAGGAACTGCACCATTTTACATTTCCACAAGTTGTGTATGAGGGATTTAATTTTTCCACATCTACATTAACACTTATTGTTGTCTGTTCTTTTTGAATGAAGTAATCCCAGTTGGTCTTAAGTGGTATCTCATAGTGCTTTTGATTTGCATTTCCCTGATAGCTAATGATGTTGAGATTTTTTTTTAATGTGGATTTTGGCTATTTTTAAATCTACTTTGAAAAAACATTTATTTAGATTCTTTACTCATTTTTGATTGTGCTATTTCTATTTTTATTATTGAGTTTTAAGATACTGTATATATTTCAAATACAATTCCCTTATATTATATATAGGTTACTAATGTTTCTCCAAGTTTTATAGGATATCTTCTCACTTTCTTGATCATTTATTTTGAAGCACAAAAGTTTGAATTTTAAGGAAGCCCAATTTACATATTTTTCCTTTTATCATCTATTTTTTTGGTGTCACATCTAAGAAGGCTTTGACTAACCCAACATCACATATGTATATATACTCCTGTATCTACCTATACAATTTTTCAACTTCTAGTTCTTACATTTAGGTCAATTATCTCTCTTTTGTGTGTGTTTGGTTTTTGTTTTTTTGTTTTTTTTGAGACGGAGTCTTGCTCTGTAGCCCAGGTTGGAGTACAGTGGCATGATCTCAGCTCACTGCAACCTCTGCGTCCTGGGATCAAGTGATTCGCCTGCCAACACGCCCAGCTAATTTTTGTATTTTTAGTAGAGACGGGGTTTCATCATATTGACCAGGCTGGTCTCGAACTCCTGACCTTGAGATCTACCTGTCTCGGCCTCCCAAAGTGCTGGGATTAGAGGCATGAGCCACCGCGCCGGGCCCAGTTATCTCTTTCGAATATTTCTTTGTATGTGCTAGAAATAAGAAGTCCAATTTCAATGTTTTCAAATGGGCATGCAGTTGTCCTATCATTTATTGAAAAGAGCATTCTTTCCTAGTGCATTGTCTTGGTTCCCTAGTTGAAAACCAATTTACTATAAATACATAAACTTTATTTTATTCTGGACTCTCAACTCTCTTCCATTAATCTGTATGTCTATTCTTTTGCCAGTATTGAATTATTTTGACTACTGTAACTTTGTAGTGTTTTGAAATTGGAAATCCTGAGTGCTCTAAAATCACTTCTTTTCCAAAATTATTGGGGCTAGTCTGGATCACTTGAACTTGGTATAAATTTTATGATTATTTTATGAATTTCTTCAAAAGAGCAAGACGAGATTTTATAGGATTTTATTGAATCTATACGTCAACCTGGGGAATATTAACCTTGTTAATAGTAAGTCTTCTGATCTATGGACATGGAATGTCTATTAATTTAAGTCTTCTTTAACTTACTGGAACAATGTTTTATAGTTTTCAAAGTGTAAGCTTTGTACTTCCATAATTGAACTTATACCTAGGTATTTTATTATTTGTAGGTCATTATAAATACAATTTTTTTAATGGTTTGAATTTTTTTATTTTCTGAAATGAAACCATTGTACATTGTACAAACTGTATCTACTAATGGAATAAATAAGTGAAAAAAATATACTGCTGTACAACATACCAAAAAAAAAAAAAAAATCTTGAGAGGAGGAAAAAATTAGGTAATGGTGAAAAAAAAGTCTTTATGCCTCTCACCAGGTCCTCAGCGATAATGAACATTCCAAACCATGACGCCTTTTGCTAATGGGAGGTCACCACCCTAGAGGAATCCGTCCACAGACTTCCAGGTTGGGGGTGTAAGTGCCAGCACTTTGTGGAATGTATAGCCGCAGCTTCTCTGACTACAAGTTTTGGGGGGAACTAGGTTTGCTCTGCGAGCCCTTGAGGTCATGGGGCCTGATGTTCGAGGAAGGCTTTTGCTCGGGATCCCCCGCCCCTGGCTCGAAGCTGAAAGGTAGTAGATTCTGTGGTGGGGGGAGGGCGAGGGGTCCCTGGTTTGCTCTTAATTAATATATGGACTCCTCAGAACTTAAGCCTTTTCCTAAGCTTTCCTTACTGCACTGGAATTCTGACTCCCTTTGAATTGTGTATTACGGCGGGGGGAGGGGGGTGCGGGTTTTGTTGTTTTGGGGAGCTAATTGGTGCATATTCAGGTACCACGTTTGACATGTGGGTCTTTCTCTGACCATCACGGGAAATGTCTGCCGGATTCCATTTTCTAAGAGTTTCTGACGGTGAGGCTCTTAATTTTTTTTTTTTTTAAAGGGAGCCTGCCTATTTCCTGCACTCCAAGAAGAATCAAAATGTTCCTGAATTTCAAACACCTCGTGAAAAATGTCTCCCGAAAAAAGGAAAAAAAACAACTTTGAAAATCCTAATGTTGAAACTTAGCAATGCCGAAAGGTTTCTGACTTAAAAAACAAACAAACAAACAAAAAACGGTATTTCTAGTTCTAGATCCCTGAGGAATCGCCACACTGACTTCCACAATGGTTGAACTAGTTTACAGTCCCACCAACAGTGTAAAAGTGTTCCTATTTCTCCACATCCTCTCCTTTGACCCAGCCATCCCATTACTGGGTATATACCCAAAGGACTATAAATCATGCTGCTATAAAGACACATGCACACGTATGTTTATTGCGGCACTATTCACAATAGCAAAGACTTGGAACCAACCCAAACGTCCAACAATGATAGACTGGATTAAGAAAATGTGGCACATATACACCATGGAATACTATGCAGCCATAAAAAATGATGAGTTCATGTCCTTTGTAGGGACATGGATGAAGCTGGAAACCATCATTCTCAGCAAACTATCGCAAGGACAAAAAACCAAACAACTCATATTCTCACTCATAGGTGAGAATTGAACAATGAGAACAGACGGACACAGGAAGGGGAACATCACACTCCGGGGACTGTTGTGGGGTGGGGTGAGGGGGAGGGACAGCATTTGGAGATATACCTAATGTAAATGATGAGTCACTGGGTGCAGCACACCAACATGGCACATGTATACATATGTAACAAACCTGCACGTTGTGCACATGTATCCTAAAACTTAAAGTATAATTAAAAAAAAAAAAAAGATCCTGTGCTTATCAATTTTGCCCCTTAGGCAGTCGGTTTTGTTGAGAACTGTGTCCTGCATTCTGGCGCATAACTACTCGATGCGGTTCCTCTCCACCCGTCTCAAGGCGGGGTTACCTACAGATCCCAGAGTTAGAGTCACGTTTTTCTTTGCAGCGAAACTCCATCTTGGTGAGAGATGAATTTGGATATTTATTTCCTTTTCTTTTTTTGGGAAACGAGAGGCTACAACCAAGACAGCTGACGGAGAATGAAACACATCCACGGAAACAGGCGTAGGTGGCCCTGCGGCTTCTCTGGTCAGGCTAGGGGAGTTGGCGCAGGTGGGGACTAAGACGATGTCCACCGTCCCAAGGCTGTCACTAGTCTTTCTCTGAAGTGCCTGAAGGTAGGAATGGGCTGGCAATCGGGACCAACTGGGCCCCGCCACGGCCACCCCAGGCAAAGCGCCAGCAGCCCTGCACTCCACACTGGCTGAGAAGGCCTTCCACACAGAATGACAAGACTGCAAAAAGCCGATGTGCTTCCTTCCCTGGCGCAGTAGCTCCTCCGAGTCGCTGCCCGCCACCCACCCTACAACCCTCGCCCTCACCCACAACAATTATTTTCTTAATTTCATTTTTGGATTGTTTATTTCTAATGCATAGAAATAAGATTTTTTTTAAAATCAAGCCTGCATCCTGTAACTGCTGAATTCATTTATTATAAGTTCTATTATTATTTAGTGGATTCCTTTGGCTTCTCTACCCACATAAAAGATCATGGCCACTTCACAGAGATAGTTTTGCTCCGTGGTTGCAACCTGCCTTTTACTTCTTTTGCTCGCATAATGGTCCCGGCTGGAACATCTAGTATGATGTTGAATTGAAGTGGTGAGGGCAGATCAACCTGTCTTATTCCTGATCTTAGAGAAGAAGCATTCAGTTTTTAAGAAAGTCATTAAGTATTATGTTAAGTGTAGGGGTTTTTTTTGTTTGTTTTTTGTTTTTTTTGAGACGGAGTCTTGCTCTGTCACCCAGGCTGGAGTGCAGTGGCGCAATCTCAGCTCACTGCAAGCTCCGCCTCCCGGGTTCACGCCATTCTCCTGCCTCAGCCTCTCCGAGTAGCTGGGACTACAGGCGCCCGCCACCACGCCCGGCTAATTTTTTTTTGTATTTTTAGTAGAGACGGGGTTTCACCGTGGTCTCGATCTCCTGACCTCGTGATCCGCCCGCCTCGGCCCCCCAAAGTGCTGGGATTACAAGCGTGAGCCACTGCGCCCAGCCAAGTGTAGGGTTTTAATAAATTCCCTTCATCAAATTGAGGAAGACTACTTCTATTCCTAATCTATTGAGTGTTTTTATTATGAAAGGATATTAGATTGTGTTAAATACTTTATCTCCATAAAAATGATCAAGTATTTTCTTGTCATTTACATTGACTTTCAAATATTGAACCAATTTTGCAATCCTGGGATAAATCCTATTTGGCTATGATGTATAAATCTCTCACATATATTGCCAGATTTAGTATGCTAGTTTTTGCTGAGAATTATTATGTTTATACTCATAAGTTATGGGTCTGTAGTTCTCTTGTGATATTTTTCTCTTGCTTTGGTATTGGGTGACTAATATCATTAGTTTTGAAGTGTTCCTTCCCTTTTATTATTTTTAGGATTAATGTCTAAATTACTGGTATGAATTCTTCTTTAAATGTTAAACTCCACTATTGAAGTCACCTGAGCCTGGAGTCTTCTTAGAAAGTTTCTAAATTACGAATTCTAGCCTTGTGATACTTGTAGGTCTCTTTAGATCTTTAGATTTTTTTTTGTATCTTTTGAGTCATTTTGGGGAGTCTGTGTCTTTTAGGAATTTCTCCATTTTCTCTAAGCTATCTTAATTCATTGGTAGACTATTTCTTATTGTATTTTCTTATACATATTTTTATTTCAAAACGGTATATATTAGTAATGTCCCATTTTTCATTCTTGATATTGGTGATTTCAGTATTGTCTATTTTTTTTCCAGGTCATTCGGGCAAAAGATTTGTCCCCCCCCCCTTTTTATTTTTTTGCTATTTCCAGAGAAAACAACCAACTTTTAGTTACATTGATGTTTTCCATTTGAATTTATTTCATTAATTTTCACTCTAATCTTTATCATTTCCTATTTTCTACTTGCTTTGCTTAGTTTACTCTTATTTTGGTAGTATGTTAGGGTGGCAGGTGAATCTTTCTGTTAAATTTTAACATATGTGTTTACAGCCATAAATTATCCACAAGGTACTGCTTCTGTTGCAACCTGTAAGTTTTGGTATGTGGCCTTCTTTTTTTTTTCATCTGAAAATATTTTCTAAATATTCCTTGTGATTTATGTTTTTGGCCCATTGGCTATTACTGTTTTTAAATTTTTCATATATTTGCAAATTTCCAAAATTGTTTGTTTTTGATTTGCAAATTTATTGCATTATGATTACAGAACATACTTTTGGAGATTTAATCCTTTTAGATATGATTTGGCTTGTTGTTTTGCCTACAATACAGACTATACTGAATAATGTTCCATGTTCACTTTCAAATAATGTGTCCTGCTGCTCTATATTGGATTGTTTTATAAATAAGGTCTTTTATTTTTATATATGTTAAATAAATAAAGAAAATAGAACCAGTACATAATTAGAAAGTATATTATATTAACATTGATCATTTCTAGTTCTTCTCCTTTGTTCCTGTGGATTTGAGTTATCACCAGGTGTCATTGCCTTATGGTAACTGAGGTTTACTCTCAATCCATCTTTTCTGTGGTATTTTGTCAAATAACTTACATTTCTAAATTATAAGTACAATATACTTACATACACATTGTTTCATTTGACTGCTTACTAAGTCACATCGGAGATGAAAGAAAAATAAATTGGCATTAATTCTGATTATTATAATTACAAAATTACGTGTATCAGTGCTCTCTGGTTTTTTATATGGATCCAAATTATAGTCGGAAGTCACTTGCTTACAGTCTGAAGAATCCCATTTAGTATTTTCTCTAAAGTGAACAGGCTATCAATAATTCTTTCAGTTTTTGTTTAATTTTGAAGTTGCTTATTTCACCTTAAGTTTTGAAATACAGTCTTGCTGAATATAAGATTCTCATTTGATGGACTTAAGAGGCAGAATAGAATCCAGCATATAAACAGAACCAAAGACAAAAACCACATGATTATCTCAATAGATGCAGAAAAGCCCTTTGACAAAATTCAACAACGCTTCATGCTAAAAACTCTTAATAAATTACGTATTGATGGGACGTATCTCAAAATAATAAGAGCTATCTATGACAAACCCACAGCCAATATCTTACTGAATGGGCAAAAACTGGAAGCATTCCCTTTGAAAACTGGCACAAGACAGGGATGCCCTCTCTCACCACTCCTATTCAACATAGTGCTGGAAGTTCTGGCCAGGGCAATCAGGCAGGAGAAGGAAATAAAGGGTATTCAATTAGGAAAAGAGGAAGTCAAATTGTCCCTGTTTGCAGATGATATGACTGTATATCTACAAAACCCCATTGTCTCAGCCCAAAATGTCCTTAAGCTGATAAGCAACTTCAGCAAAGTCTCAGGACACAAAATCAATGTACAAAAATCACAATCATTCTTGTACACCAATCACAGGCAAACAGAGAGCCAAATCATGAGTGAACTCCCATTCACAATTGCTTCAAAGAGAATCAAATACCTAGGAATCCAACTTACAAGGGATGTGAAGGACCTCTTCAAGGAGAACTACAAAACACTGCTCAATGAAATAAAAGAGGATACAAACAAATGGAAGAACATTCCATGCTCATGGGTTGGAAGAATCAATATCATGAAAATGGCCATACTGCCCAAGGTAATTTATAGATTCAATGCCATCTCCATCAAGCTACCAATGACTTTCTTCACAGAATTGGAAAAAACTACTTTAAAGTTCATATGGAACCAAAAAAGAGCCCGTATCGCCAAGTCAATCCTAAGCCAAAAGAACAAAGCAGGAGGCATCACGCTACCTGACTTCAAACTATACTACAAGGCTACAGTAACCAAAACAGCATGATACTGGTACCACAACACAGACATAGATCAATGGAACAGAACAGAGCCCTCAGAAATAATGCCGCATATCTACAACTATCTGATCTTTGACAAACCTGACAAAAACAAGCAATGGGAAAAGGATTCCCTATTTAATAAATGGTGCTGGGAAAACTGGCTAGCCATATGTAGAAAGCTGAAACTGGATCCCTTCCTTACACCTTATAAAAAATTAATTCAAGATGGATTAAAGACTTACATGTTAGACCTAAAACCAGAAAAACCCTAGAAGAAAGCCTAGGCAATACCATTCAGGACATAGGCATGGGCAAGGACTTCATGTCTAAAACACCAAAAGCAATGGCAACAAAAGCCAAAATTGACAAATGGGATCTAATTAAACTAAAGAGCTTCTGCACAGCAAAAGAAACTACCATCAGAGTGAACAGGCAACCTACAAAATGGGAGAAAATTTTTGCAACCTACTCATCTGACAAAGGGCTAATATCCAGAATCTACAATGAACTGAAACAAATTTACAAGAAAAAAACAAACAACCCCATCAAAAAGTGGGCAAAGGACATGAACAGACACTTCTCAAAAGAAGACATTTATGCAGCCAAAAAACACATGAAAAAATGCTCATCATCACTGGCCATCAGAGAAATGCAAATCAAAACCACAATGAGATACCATCTCACACCAGTTAGAATGGCAATCATTAAAAAGTCAGGAAACAACAGGTGCTGGAGAGGATGTGGAGAAATAGGAACACTTTTACACTGTTGGTGGGACTGTAAACTAGTTCAACCATTGTGGAAGTCAGTGTGGCGATTCCTCAGGGATCTAGAACTAGAAATACCATTTGACCCAGCCATCCCATAACTGGGTATATACCCAAAGGACTATAAATCATGCTGCTATAAAGACACATGCACACGTATGTTTATTGTGGCACTATTCACAATAGCAAAGACTTGGAACCAACCCAAGTGTCCAGCAACGACAGACTGGATTAAGAAAATGTGGCACATATACACCATGGAATACTATGCAGCCATAAAAAATGATGAGTTCATGTCCTTTATAGGGACATGGATGAAACTGGAAAACATCATTCTCAGTAAACTATTGCAAGGTCAAAAAACCAAACACCGCATGTTCTCACTCATAGGTGGGAATTGAACAATGAGAACACATGGACACAGGAAGGGGAACATCACACTCCAGGGACTGTTGTGGGGTGTGGGGAGGGAGGAGGGATAGCATTAGGAGATATACCTAATGCTAAATGAGGAGTTAATGGGTGCAGCACACCAACATGGCACATGGATGCATATGTAACAAACCTGCACATTGTGCACATGTACCCTAAAACTTAAAGTATAATGATAACAAAAAAAATAAGGATTTTAATGAAATAGGCATTTCCCAAAGATTCTCCTCTTTGGCACATATTTATAGGGTTAATCAGTGTTCCATAAAACTACATGTTTCTAAGGCTTCACCATTGCTTTCCCCCAAGAGGTTTGTAACACTAATGAGTATTGATGACATCAATATATGATTCACAAAGAAGTTGGTAATTTAAGCTCTAAATCTAGAGAGAAGAAGCCAATGTAATTAGAATAAAAGAAAATTAACTTCCCAATGTGTCTGTAGTTTTAAGTGTGGTGTTATTTGCTTCTGAATAAGCCTCATTTTTGTACATCCATAATTCTCAGTTGCGATTATTCAGAAAGTAATAAAAGTGTAAAGGCAAAGTTATAATGGAGGGTTAGAGAATCAGAAACTACTGTGTGTCTTCAGTTGTATATAATATATTCATCTGAATTTTATTGCAATATTATAAACATATATTTAACCCAAGTTCCCAAACCTCAAAGACCTTATGCTATCTCCAATATTCTCAATTAAAAATGTCCCTTAAGAGATCATCTGCAACTTATATATATATATATTTTTTTTTTTTTTTGAGATGGAGTCTCGCTCTGTCGCCCAGGCTGGAGTGCAGTGGCGCCATCTCGGCTCACGGCAAGCTCCGCCTCCCGGGTTCACACCATTCTCCTGCCTCAGCCTCTCCGAGTAGCTGGGACTACAGGCACCCGCCACCACGCCTGGCTAATTTTTTGTATTTTTAGTAGAGACGGGGTTTCACCGTGGTCTCGATCTCCTGACCTCGTGATCCGCCCGCCTCGGCCTCCCAAAGTGCTGGGATTACAAGCGTGAGCTACCGTGCCTGGCCAACAATTTATATATTTTTAAGGCTAACAGGCTGATGTCATGGTTTGTTTTAAATTTGTGGGCATGGGATATTTTCTACCACCTAAAAGTTATAAACATAGCCTTAATAAACTAAAAGTAAAGTTTTAATAAAGAAAAGTCCAGGCACCAGCCAACACATAAATATTATTTTGGGGGAGAGGATATATAGAGAGGGTGAGTGAGTATTGATTGAGCTTTCTTGGTACCCCTGAAGCCACTTCTCAGAATAGTTATGTGTCTCTAACACACATAAAACTGGCTTTTCTGAAATGAGCACCATGCATGGTGACTTCTCAATATTGAACTTCAGTTTTGTCTGTTTTGGTCAAAATGGCTGAGTTCTGACATCTGGAAAATAACAACAGTATTGCTGGATCCTGGATACTTACAAAGTATTTTTATTATATTTCTGGCAACACACACTGCATGCATATTCATGGCTTTGAAATGCTTCCTATTTCTATAGATTCATTCCTCATTTGCAGGTGTGATTATGGATTCATGAATGCAGCTAATCACTTCTAATATGTACAGTAATCCTGCCACTGAATTGAAATTTTCCTTGATTTTTTGATGAAGCTATGGCCCTGAAAGAAGCTCACTGAATTCTATAATCCAGAATAGCCTTCAGGAATAGTGAGAGCTGTACGTAAAAGCCAGTTTATTTTGAGTTTACTCCTGATTACACTTGATAAGAACTTTAGGAGACTCTTACTCATACTCTCACTGCCCCACTCCAGTCCAGCCACCACGTGTCATGTGTGAGTGCCCACACCAACATTCTAACACCTCCTATATGTTAGGAAAAGAAGATGTGAACATAAGCCCACAGTTTAAAATTGATATCCTGTTCATTTGAGAAAGAATAGAATGTTTTATCTTCCCAGGTTAAATAAAATTGTTAACTGTTTCCATAAACTGAAAACAAAGCCACTGCAGCCTCTGTGTAAAATCAGGATCTCAACTGATGTTCCAGCAATTTCTCAATTTTAACAAGAAAAAAAATTAGAAATTTACCTTTCTTCTCATTTGCGACCAATGTGAATATAAAACTTGGTTTGATAAGAGTATATATCTCAACAAAGGGGTGACACACTGAGAATGTTTTCCCCTTTATCCATGTTGCACAATAGAATTCTTGAAATATTTGAAACATTCAGAAAGAAAAGTGCCCCAACAGCATAGAAATTGGTCTTCCAATGTAAAAAGAAAACGAGAGAATTTTCTATGATTTTGTGACTTTCTGACACTACAGTGGATGCGGGATTTTAGAGACCCTGCTTCTCTGGTTAGGTGCTGGGCTGAACCTGAACCACCCTGCTGTCAAAGGAATCTCAGCCACCTCAGACTCTCAGCTCATTAAAAGTGACTTGAGGGAAGAGAAATCAAGCTGCATAATTACATGGCCTGCTCATGGCTTCCCCCAGGGGCAGTTTCCAGTCATCTCACCTGCTTTCCTGGGTAACTCAACTTAGATTCTCATGCGGGCTCCTTTTTTGACAAGTCCCTTGACCAAACCACACTTGCCCATGCTTTTTCCCTACAACTATGTCTCTTACATTCCTGCATTCACTCAGTTCTTTGTACTTCTGTCTAATTTCAGTCTTACTAGATCCCATATCATGGGAGACATGACACTTCCAATATAAAATCCTGGACAGAGATGATAGGAAGGTGATATGCATAAATTTATTGCTTTTCCCCCTCTATATTCTCATGAGTTGTGACACAATTGTTGATTTTGTCATTTCGAGTACTGATTCTCTTATTTTTTCTAAAGTTTGTATACATAGAAAAGTCCAAATATTTTTGCTGCTTTTGTTGTTGGTTTTTATTATTTTATTTAGAGGAAGTAAACTGGAATCACCAATGTTAGTAACTGCCTCACAGCCACACAGCTAGTAAATGATGGAGCCAAGATTTGACTCCAGAGATTGGATATTAAATCACTTTACACTCAATAAATTTCTGTTGGAATAGGAACAGCTCCGGTCTCCAGCTCCCAGCCCCAGCGACACAGAAGACGGGTGATTTCTGCATTTCTGCTTGAGTACTGGTTTCATCTCACTAGGAGTGCCTAACAGTGGGTGCAGGACAGTCGTGAAGCGCACTGTGCGCAGCCTAAGCAGGGCGAGCATTGCCTCACTCGGAAGCGCAAGGGGTCAGGGAGTCCTTCCTAGTCAAAGAAAGGGGAAGCAGACGGCACCTGGAATATCGGGTCAGTCCACCCTAACTGCGCTTTTCCAACGGCCTGGAAACGCACACTAGGAGATTGTGTCCCGCACCTGGCTCGGAGGGTCCTATGCCCACGGAGTCTCGCTGATTGCTAGCACAGCAGTCTGAGATCAAGCTGCGAGGCGGCAGCGAGGCTGGGGGAGGGGCGCCCGCCATTGCCCAGGCTTGCTTAGGTAAACAAAGCAGCCAGGAAGCTCGAACTGGGTGGAGCCCACCACAGCTCAAGGAGGCCTGCCTGCCTCTGTAGGCTCCACCTCTGGGGGCAGGGCACAGACAAACAAAAACTCTGCAAGAAGACTTAAATGTCCCTGTCTGACTGACAGCTTTGAAGAGAGTAGTGGTTCTCCCAGCACGCAGCTGGAGATCTGAGAACGGTCAGACTGCCTCCTAAAGTGGGTCCCTCACCCCTGAGCAGCCTAACTGGGAGGCACCCCCCAGTAGGGACACACTGACACCTCATTCAACCAGGTACTTCTCTGAGACAAAACTTTCAGAGGAACTATCAGACAGCTGAATTTGTGGTCTCACGAAAATCCGCTGTTCTGCAGCCACCGCTGCTGACACCCAGCCAAACAGGGTCTGGAGTGCACCTCTAGTAAACTCCAACAGACCTGCAGCTGAGGGTCCTGTCTGGTAGAAGGAAAACTAACAAACAGAAAGGACATCCACACCAAAAACCCATCTGTACATCACCATCATCAAAGACAAAAAGTAGATAAAACCACAAAGATGGGGAAAAAACAGACCAAAAAAACTGGAAACTCTAAAAAACAGAGCACCTCTCCTCCTCCAAAGGAACGCAGTTCCTCACCAGCAATGGAACAAAGCTGGATGGAGGATGACTTTGATGAGTTGAGAGAAGAAGGCTTCAGACGATCAAACTACTCTGAGCTACGAGAGGAAATTCAAAACAAAAGCAAAGAAGTTAAAAACTTTGAAAAAAAATTAGAAGAATGGATAACTAGAATAACCAATGGAGAGAAGGGCTTCAAGGAGCCGATGGAGCTGAAAGCCAAGTTTCGAGAACTACGCGAAGATTGCAGAAGCCTCAGTAGCAGATGCGATCAACTGGAAGAAAGGGTATCGCTGATGGAAGATGAAATGAATGAAATGAAGAGAGAAGGGAAGTTTAGAGAAAAAAGGATAAAAAGAAATGAACAAAGCCTCAAAGAAATTTGGGACTATGTGAAAAGACCAAACCTACGTCTGATTGGTGTACCTGAAAATGATGGGGAGAATGGAACCAAGTTGGAAAACACTCTGCAAGATATTATCCAGGAGAACTTCCCCAATCTAACAAGGCAGGCCAGCATTCAGATTCAGGAAATACAGAGAACACCACAAAGATACTCCTCGAGAAGGGCAACTCCAAGACACATTATTGTCAGATTCACCAAAGTTGAAATGAAAGAAAAAATGTTAAGGGCAGCCAGAGAGAAAGGTCGGGTTACCCACAAAGGGAAGCCCATCAGACTAACAGCTGATCTCTCAGCAGAAACTCTACAAGCCAGAAGAGAGTGGGGGCCGATATTCAACATTCTTAAAGAAAAGAATTTTCAACCCAGAATCTCCTATCCCGCCAAACTAAGCTTCATAAGTGAAGGAGAAATAAAACACTTTACAGACAAGCAAACGCTGAGTGATTTTGTCACCACCAGGCCTGCCCTAAAAGAGCTCCTGAAGGAAGCACTAAACATGGAAAGGAACAACCGGTACCAGCCACTGCAAAAACATGCCAAATTGTAAAGACCATCGAGACTAGGAAGAAACTATAGCAACTAACGAGCAAAATAACCAACTAACATCATAATGACAGGATCAGATTCACACATAACAATATTAACGTTAAATGTAAATGGGCTAAATGCTCCAATCAAAAGACACAGACTGGCAAACTGGATAAGGAGTCAGGACCCATCAGTATGCTGTATTCAGGAAACCCATCTCACGTGCAGAGACACACATAGACTCAAAATAAAGGGATGGAGGAAGATCTATCAAGCAACTGGAAAACAAAAAAAGGCAGGGGTTGCAATCCTAGTCTCTGATAAAATAGACTTTAAACCAACAAAGATCAAAAGAGACAAAGAAGGCCATTACATAATGGTAAAGGGATCAATTCAACAAGAAGAGCTAACTATCCTAAATATATATGCACCCAACACAGGGCACCCAGATTCATAAAGCAAGTCCTGAGTGACCTACTAAGGGACTTAAACTCCCACACAATAATAATGGGAGATTTTAACACCCCACTGTCAGCATTAGACAGATCAACGAGACAGAAAGTTAACAAGGATATCCAGGAATTGAACTCAGCTCTACATAAAGTGGACCTAATAGACATCTACAGAACTCTCCACCCCAAGTCAACAGAATATACATTTTTTTCAGCACCACACCACACCTATTCCAAAATTGACCACATAGTTGGAAGTAAAGCTCTCCTCAGCAAATGTAAAAGAACAGAAATTATAACAAACTGTCTCTCAGACCACAGTGCAATCAAACTAGAACTCAGGATTAAGAAACTCACTCAAAACCGCTCTACTACATGGAAACTGAACAACCTGCTCCTGAATGACTATTGGGTACATAATGAAATGAAGGCAGAAATAAAGATGTTCTTTGAAACCAACGAGAACAAAGACACAACATACCAGAATCCCTGGGACACATTCAAAGCAGTGTGTAGAGGGAAATTTATAGCACTAAATGCCCACAAGAGAAAGCAGGAAAGATCCAAAATTGACTCCCTAACATCACAATTAAAAGAACTAGAAAAGCAAGAGCAAACACATTCAAAAGCTAGCAGAAGGCTAGAAATAACTAAAATCAGAGCAGAACTGAAGGAAATAGAGACACAAAAAACCCTTCAAAAAATTAATGAATCCAGGAGCTGGTTTTTTGAAAAGATCAACAAAATTGATGGACCGCTAGCAAGACTAATAAAGAAGAAAAGAGAGAAGAATCAAATAGATGCAATAAAAAACGAAAAAGGGGATATCACCACCGATCCCACAGAAATACAATCTACCATCAGAGAATACTACAAACACCTCTATGGAAATAAACTAGAAAATCTAGAAGAAATGGATAAATTCCTCGACAAATACACCCTCCCAAGACTAAACCAGGAAGAAGTTGAATCTCTGAATAGACCAATAACAGGTTCTGAAATTGTGGCAATAATCAATAGCTTACCAACCAAAAAGAGTCCAGGACCTGATGGATTCACAGCCGAATTCTACCAGAGGTACAAGGAGGAACTGGTACCATTCCTTCTGAAACTATTCCAATCGATAGAAAAAGAGGGAATCCTCCCTAACACATTTTATGAAGCCAGCATCGTCCTGATATCAAAACCTGGCAGAGACATAACCAAAAAAGAGAATTTCAGACCAATATCCTTGATGAACATTGATGCAAAAATCCTCAATAAAATACTGGCAAACCGAATCCAGCAGCACATCAAAAAGCTTATCCACCATGATCAAGTGGGCTTCATCCCTGGGATGCAAGGCTGGTTCAACATACGCAAATCGATAAATGTAATCCAGCATATAAACAGAACCAAAGACAAAAACCACATGATTATCTCAATAGATGCAGAAAAGGCCTTTGACAAAATTCAACAACCCTTCATGCTAAAAACTCTCAATAAATTAGGTATTGATGGGACATATCTCAAAATAATAAGAGCTATCTACGACAAACCCACAGCCAATATCATACTGAATGGGCAAAAACTGGAAGCATTCCCTCTGAAATCTGGCACAAGACAGGGATGCCCTCTCTCACCGCTCCTGTTCAACATAGTGATGGAAGTTCTGGCCAGAGCAATCAGGCAGGAGAAGGAAATAAAAGGTATTCAATTAGGAAAAGAGGAAGTCAAATTGTCCCTGTTTGCAGATGACATGATTGTATATCTAGAAAACCCCATTGTCTCAGCCCAAAATCTCCTTAAGCTGATTAGCAACTTCAGCGAAGTCTCAGGATACAAAATTAATGTACAAAAATCACAAGCATTCTTGTACACCAATAACAGACAGAGAGCCAAATCATGAGTGAACTCCCATTCACAATTGCTTCAAAGAGATTAAAATACCTAGGAATCCAACTTACAAGGGATGTGAAGGACCTCTTCAAGGAGAACTACAAACCACTGCTCAATGAAATAAAAGAGGATACAAACAAATGGAAGAACATTCCATGCTCATGGGTTGGAAGAATCAATATCGTGAAAATGGCCATACTGCCCAAGGTAATTTATAGATTCAATGCCATCCCCATCAAGCTACCAATGACTTTCTTCACAGAATTGGAAAAAACTACTTTAAAGTTCATATGGAACCAAAAAGGAGCCCGCATCGCCAAGTCAATCCTAAGCCAAAAGAACAAAGCTGGAGGCATCACGCTACCTGACTTTAAACTATACTACAAGGCTACAGTAACCAAAACAGCATGGTACTGGTACCACAACAGAGACATAGATCAATGGAACAGAACAGAGCCCTCAGAAATGATGCCGCATAGCTACAACTATCTGATCTTTGACAAACCTGACAAAAACAAGAAATGGGGAAAGGATTCCCTATTTAATAAATGGTGCTGGGAAAACTGGCTAGCCATATGTAGAAAGCTGAAACTGGATCCCTTCCTTACACCTTATACAAAAATTAATTCAAGATGGATTAAAGACTTATATGTTAGACCTAAAACCATTAAAATCCTACAAGAAAACCTAGGCAATACCATTCAGGACATAGGCATGGGCAAGGACTTCATGTCTAAAACACCAAAAGCAATGGCAACAAAAGCCAAAATCGACAAATGGGATCTCATTAAACTAAAGAGCTTCTGCACAGCAAAAGAAACTATCATCAGAATGAACAGGCAACCTACAGAATGGGAGAAAATTTTTGCAACCTACTCATCTGACAAAGGGCTAATATCCAGAATCTATAATGAACTCAAACAAATTTACAAGAAAAAAACAAACAACCCCATCAAAAAGTGGGCAGAGGACATGAACAGACACTTCTCAAAAGAAGACATTTATGCAGCCAGAAAACACATGAAGAAATGCTCATCATCACTGGCCATCAGAGAAATGCAAATCAAAACCACAGTGAGATACCATCTCACACCAGTTAGAATGGCCATCATTAAAAAATCAGGAAACAACAGGTGCTGGAGAGGATGTGGAGAAATAGGAACACTTTTACACTGTTGGTGGGACTGTAAACTAGTTCAACCATTGTGGAAGTCAGTGTGGCGATTCCTCAGGGATCTCGAACTAGAAATACCATTTGACCCAGCCATCCCATTACTGGGTATATACCCAAAGGACTATAAATCATGCTGCTATAAAGACACATGCACACGTATGTTTATTGCAGCACTATTCACAATAGCAAAGAGTTGGAACCAACCCAAATGTCCAACAACGATAGACTGGATTAAGAAAATGTGGCACATATACACCATGGAATGCTATGCAGCCATAAAAAATGATGAGTTCGTGTCCTTTGTAGGGACATGGATGAAACTGGAAATCATCATTCTCAGTAAACTATCGCAAGGACAAAAAACCAAACACCACATGTTCTCACTCATAGGTGGGAATTGAACAATGAGAACTCATGGACACAGGAAGGGGAACATCACACTCCGGGGACTGTTGTGGGGTGGGGGAGGGGGAGGGACAGCATTAGGAGATACACCTAATGCTAAATGACGAGTTAATGGGTGCAGGAAATCAACATGGCACATGGATACATATGTAACAAACCTGCACATTGTGCACATGTACCCTAAAACCCTAAAGTATAATAAAAAAAAAAAAATAAATAAATAAATAAATAAATTTTTGTTTAACTAAGTTCAACTGTGCTAGTCAAAGGATGCCAGTTACTGAAAAATAGACTGGATGCTACTCACAAAGCATAGTCAGTAAGCAGGGAGTCAGCATAGCCAAATTCTTTCAGCAAGTATTCAGGTCCCTGTCACCAGGTAGTAATCACAAATCAGAATCACTGCTCTTGGGATTGGGCGCTGGAATACTGAAGATGACTCCTATTCAGTAGGAATGATGCATCAAGAATATTAGTAAAATGACTCAAATACAGATAAATAAGGTGAATTTTAAGTTTCCTAAATACCAACGAAGTAAAGGCTACACTAGTAGCAAGGACTGCCTTGTGATGCATCCTGCAGGTTTGGAACAGATCTCCCTGAGTTCTTTGTCTCAGATTAGGATTTGCCTTAGAAATTTGTCAGAATGAGACTGTTTTTTGTGGGGACAGAAGGGTTGAAATTTTTATTAACAGTATTTCATAGACTGTATGGAGATTTACTATAAGTCATACCAGACCTGCCAGGGCTCCTTTGAGGCAACAACAATGGCAATGGCAGTCTCTAATTCACCTTTATATCATTCAGTACTTTGTTCGTGAGTAGTTTGGAATGATTGCAAGGTTGACCAAATCCTTGAAAGTCTGTGGTTGTAAACTACTTGGCACATTTACATTTTAAATCACAAGCTGTCCTTTTTCCTTTTTTTTTTTTGTTAGTTTTTGAGAACTGAGAATCCTATAATGTTTATTATAATGACCGATTTACAGAATACAGATGAAGAAACTTAGCTCCATCTCATACCTTTACTAAAGGCAGATTTCCCTTTCAGCTAAGAATGTGGACTTCCAAGACAGTTGGCTTAGGTGCAAATCATTCCTCCACATTAGTGGCCATTAATATAATTTTGGGAAAGTCGTTTAAAAGCTTTGTGTCTACAAGTTTCCACAATTGTAGACTAGAAGGTATTAAAAGTATCTGTTTCATGGGGTTGCTTTGGGGATTAAATGGGTAGATGTTATGAGGCACTCAGTGCCTAGCACAGAGGAGGAGCTCAGTATGTATTATCTATTATGACAACAGCCACAAAAATAAATATCTGCTTGCTTATTTCTTTCCATCTTTGTATGCAAAGATATGACATGTATAAAAGTTATATAGGCCGGGCGCGGTGGCTCAAGCCTGTAATCCCAGCACTTTGGGAGGCCGAGGTGGACGGATCACAAGGTCAGGAGATCGAGACCATCCTGGCTAACATGGTGAAACCTCGACTCTATTAAAAATACAAAAAATTAGCTGGGCGTGGTGGCGGGCGCCTGTAGTCCCAGCTACTCGGGAGGCTGAGGCAGGAGAATGGCGTGAACCCGGGAGGCGGAGCCTGCAGTGAGCCGAGATTGCGCCACTGCACTCCAGCCTGGGTGACAGAGAAAAACTCCGTCTCAAAAAAAAAAAAAAAAAAAAGTTATATAAATGGAGGATAAAATAAAAAGGATTGTATATTTTCCAAAGAGAAAGTAACTTGTATCTCCCATAATCATTCATAACTCTCATAGTTTATTAAGACTGATTATGATAAAAACACACTGAAATGCAAAAATTGTATCCACTGAGGAAGCAGATGAGGACTTAGTTACCTTTCTCATTTATATAAAGGATGAAACAGTCACTGGGTTAAATATCTTTCTTCGGTTTGTTACTATAAACCTTTAGAAGAACCTCCACTAAAATGGCACTGTGGACAATATACAACTTTCACAGGATTTTATGGTTTTCAGTGTAGGGGAAAATGACCATTTAATACCTAGCCATATGTTCCCAAACAAAAGAAAAATAAGGTCACCACCTAACTGCTGAAACTCAGAGTACTTTCTTAATAAAAAATGTATAAAAAAACTACATGTGCTTCCCATTTCTCATCCACATTTTCCAATGACTAATTGTGCAAATCAAGTAAAATATTAATAATGTCCAAAATGTTTGTGGATAATTTATTCTATTCTTCTAATCTTAAAAAGTTTTGACTGTGTTGCTTCCTTCCCCAAACAAATAAATAAATGCCAGGTTCTAGAGAAGATTAACAAAAACAAAAAACAACAAATAACTGCATAGCAATATAAAGAAATTAGAAAATTAGCCAGGAAAAACCAAAATTTCAAATTTACATTGTACAACCAATTTATAAAATAGGAAATTTATATATATGCATAAAACTGAAAATCTTTTATTCAAGTCTTTAAAAAATATCTGGAACCCTTCCTACATGCCTCTTTTGGTCAGGCAGATAATGGCTCCCAAACCCTGTGGAGCCTGTGAATAATTTACCTTACACGGCAACAGGGAGTTTGCAGATGTAGCTAATTTAAGGCTGTTGCGATTACTCTGGATAATCTGGGTGAGCTCAGAATAATTGCAGGAGTCCTTATAGGAAGCAGGAGAGTAAGAGTCAGACAAGGGGGTGTGACAGTGGAGGCAAAGGTCAGAATGACGTAACTACTGAAATGAGGCCAGGAGCAAAGGAATGCAAGCATCCTCTAGAAGCTGGGAAAATAGATTGTCACTTACCATTTCCAGAATAAAACACAGTTCTGCTGACACCTTGACCTTAGCCCAGTGTGACTTCAGGACTCTGTTATTATAAGAAAATAAATGTGTGTTTTCTAACTACCAAGTCAGTGGTAATATGTTCCAGCTTTAAGAGAAAAGTAATATGTTATTTGTTGGCATGATTCATGTTTATTGGGACCAGATGATTTGAAGGGACAAGACGTACACATGTAGGATGATGAGGTAAACTGAATATCATGAGGTAAACTGAATATTCAGTTTTTCTTTTTTTTTTTTTTTCAAATTGTAGGGTGCACACAAAACACGTCTGCAGTGGTCAACAGAAAGGCAAATTATTCCTGGATGGAATCAATAAAATTTGGAGGTAGATAAAAATGCAATGCAGATATAAAAACTGAATCTCTGCTGTATTGGTGAGTTCTGTAGAATTAATGTTAACATTATAAAATTAGTTCCAAAATTTAATAAAAGCCTGAACTTATGATGTTAAAGATTAGTCACTGATCATACCGTTAATATTTTAACAAAAAATTCTAATAATTGAATATTTCTCTTTTGTAACAATAAGTATGTAATCTGTTGTCATTGCCTATTTGTGTTACTTTAGCCACATATTGTAATTAAATATGCTAGAAATAATCTTCACCATAATATTAATACTATTTCTCCTAATCCTCAATCCAAATGACAACTTAAGACTTTGCCTTTATTTCAAGTAAGATCGTAAGCAAATTTCCAAAACTTCTATTTACTTACAAGTATCTCAGGAAGAGTCCCTTCAAGTCAAGTAGGATGGTTTACTGAACACAAAATCTCTTTGAACAAACGAATCTTTAACTTGTAGTGAAACCGAAACACACACATATGTATTTGGCAGCAAATTGATTCACAGTCAGATGAGATCAATGAGGATGCTTGACAAATTAAACTGGATCATCAATTTGAGTCATTGCATGATTTTTTAAGATAGATTTGCTCAGTTTATGGCTTGTTGACTTGCAGATAGTACGCCATGAGAGTCCACTAATAAAAATGATGGTTTGGGCAATGAAGGCATATTTGATGAATGAGAAAAAAAGGGAAAAATAAGTCTGCCTATGTACAAGAGGAAAATATACAGAAATTAGAGGTGTATATTTATGACTGCTCAGATACTGGCTATAAGTTGAGGCTTCAGGTGTTATCTAAAAAGCCTTTTGAGCTGATACCTAACACATTTTCTATGACTGTTAGTTACCATTAGATCAGAGTGACAGAAAATCTGTCTGCTTGCCACTCTCTCCTTTACAGAGAACTGAACTAGGAACTTTGCATGCTTTGATGAGTTACTTCACTTTCTTATGTCTCTGTCATGGAATTGTAATTTGAGATATATTTTCAGTTTTCAGGCTACTGTATAAGTGTCAGAAACTGAGAGAAAGTTGAAAATTTCCTACTCATTTCCTCTATCTTTGGATGAAGATAAAAATAATTTGTTTCACACTCCTTGAAGATGCATGTGATAGTATCTAACTATGATACAGATGTGGGTCAAACAGGGATACTTTCATGCCCACAGGCTCTGGAAGTAAGCTTAGTCTTTACTCACTCTCTGACAGGAAATCTGAAGGCATATTAATTTGTATTTAATATGTATCTCTTGTAGCTTGACCTGATCAGTTATTTTTGCCACCTCAAGTGTTAGTGGACATTTAAAAACACCTAAAATCATGCATCTGAGACACAAAAAAACAAGAAATGAGTTTTATAATCCTAAACCTTCTTTTCATCCAGTTTTTCAGGTTTCACTGATAAACTGTGTTTATATAGCCCGTTAGGTTTGTCCCTGAGCACTTCAAAAAAGGTATTAAATTACTAAATACTGTTATTTAGTAGCGTAGGCACTATCATTGTGGATCAGAAATTCAAGCTGTTAAAATGTAAAATATCTGGAGTTTTTGTATAAATTGACCCGTGCATTCCAGATCTCTATGCTCCAAATCTTCGTACAGTTTATGTAACTAATCAATAGGATGACTTGGTTTTTTTTTAATGACTCTTCATGTACAATTGTAGATTTTTAATTTCAAAATTTTATAAATATTTAACATATGTGAAGAAAGTCCTTTAAACCACTGTGGTGTTGATATTTTATATTTTAATATCCTGAAGTGTTATGGCCGGCATAATAGACATAAAGTTAATAATTTATTTTTGTAATATTCATCATGTTTTTATTTACTCTAATATACTCATGAAAAAAATGGTAGGAAAATGTATCCTTTTCCTCTAGATATATAAAGGATATAATTTTACACATAAGCACAAGAGACCAAAATAAGGATTCAAGTTCAAGATTCTCTGAATTCATTACATTGTTGAGGTAAACACGTTGATGTAGCTCATTAAAAAAGAAAGTAGAGTGGATCATTAAAATTCTTCCAAAATTTACCCATTTATAGACAAATCCATCTGTACTGACAGTCATTCAGCTACGTGTTTTTCCATAAACATGTGTAAATGTAGCAAGATTTAAATTGTTTCTCTACAATGAAAACACAATTTGGTTCTAGTTTCCTGATTGTATATTATACTCTTTCTGAAAATTTGTGTTTGATCCTTTGGGTGGTAATTGGCATTCATCTCTCATATGCTGTTTTATCATGTGCTTTCCTACTTGTACATTGAATTTGGCTATGAAAATATAATATTCTTAAAATCAAATATTTATATTTTGGGGATGATAAATTTGAAGACATATTAATTTGTATTTAATATGTATCTCTTGTAGCTTGACCTAATCAGTTATTTTTGCCACCTCAAGAGTTAGCACAAGATGCTTCCCAAAATTTGACAAAAGTGAAGACAGTATGGTTATTACAGGTATTTAAAGAAGAATATAATGACATAAAGGAGGTGCTCTCTAAAGCTCAAGAAAAGAAATAAAATGTGAGTATTATGATTTGCCTGGAAGACTATTTTCTCCTTGCCAGGTGGCAAACCTCAGCAATGTGAATCCTCCAGATTTTGCAAATAGATTAAGATCAGTGAGTTGAAAAACAAAACATATATGTGTGTGTGTGTGTGTGTGTGTGTGTGTGTGTGTGTATCTGACTGCTTTGAAGACAGAAACCTATAAAATCCAATAGTAAACTATTGTAAACAAAAAGTCTAATTATAAAAAATAAAAATTATAAATATTATATTTTGAAATGAAATAAAATTTTTAGAAGACTGTACTGCTTTAATGTATGTAAAAATGAGAAGACAGTGGACAATATTAACTGGTTAAATAATGAAGACACAATGGTAGCAAAAACATAAACTATGATGGGGAACTGCTAAATTGACAGTCATAGATTACCAGCAATCTAGAAAACAGTTATAAAGCAAAATATGAGTGAAACTTAAACTGCATATATAGAAAAGTTTGCAGGTAATTACAATTAAAAGTGTCCCTCTCTTCCATAAACTAACAACTTCATATTATATTTTACAGTTGAATTATGCTATACAGGAGTTCCTGTAATAAACTGTAAGCTTCTAAAAGCAAATTCTGAGTATAACATTTTTTTATATTATTTCAAGCACCCAGAGCAAGAGACATAAAATAAAATTACTGGTTGAATGGATGAATGAAAGAATGAAGTCACATATAAATAGTTTCAGCCACTCTTGATTCTCTAAATCAAGAAATTTACATAAAACACTACTCTCTAGTTCACAACTATCTTGTAAACAGATTTTCAAATTATAGATGATGGACCTGGAATGGCTAAAAAGCACAAATTATAACCAGTTAGATAACATAATGACTAAGAGTATGGGCTCTTGAGACAGGCAAACTTAATTTGAATTCACTACCTGAAAGTTGTAGAAATTAATTAAGATACATATCCTCTCTGATTTTCAGTTTTTCTGTTGGTAAAATAAAAATAAATGTGATAAAAATAATTTCAAGGCCACTATAAGAATGAAATGTGAATTATTAAGTCAAATATTTAGCACAGTGTCTAGCATAGAGATATAATAGTATTAATTATTGTTTTCATGCCTATTTTAAAATTACATTGCAAAACTATTCCAGAAAAATAATTTGTGACCTCTAAAGCATACAAGTGTTTCAGAAAACAATAACACAAGATAACAATAAACTAGTAAAGTTAGTCAATCTAAATATACATTGAAAGCCTACTATGTAACAAGGAAAATGTGGCATGTCAACATGAATACAACTAAAACTTCATAAATGATTGGTACAAAAATGTATAGTTTTACATTTCTCTTCCCTTAGGTTCTTCAAAATGCAAACAAAGGAGCCCAAAATAAATAAAACTTTATCTTCTTTGTAATTAGACAAAAATCCCACAGAGTCTAAAGAAGCTCTTCTAGATATAATGCAACTTGGATGAAGTAATACAAGAAAAAGTCATATAGTACCTAGCAAGAACACTCAATGAGATCTCACCTTTTCTTACTTTTAAAATGTTAAAAGTTACTATGAATATATGAATTCATAGAATAAAAAATATTGTACTGAAATATATAATAAAAATTACTAAATATGCATCATGCTAGCAAATCAAAGTCAATGCAACGTGCCTTTCTAAGAATTTGACAGAATCATTAGATAAAATAAATGACATTGAAGATTTGGACCACAGTTTATTATCTATTGAACATTGTCCAGGATTGATCAAGTGCTGGGAATAATTTACAAAATTACTCATTGTTTAGGCCTGTTTTTTTTTTTTTACTATAGTGAGTGATATGGAGAAAATAAATACAAAAAATTGAGATAATCTGCTTGTAAGAAATTATTTTAAAAATTCTTTTTTTAAATTATACTTCAAGTTCTGGGATACATGTGCAGAACGTGCAGGTTTGTTACATAGGTATACACGTGCCATGGTGGTTTGCTGCACCCATCAACCTGTCATCTACATTAAGTATTTCTCCTAATGCTATCCCTCCCCTAGCCCCCCATCCCCTGACACACCCTGGTGTGTGATGTTCCCCTCCCTGTGTCCATGTGTTCTCATTATTCTACTCCCATTTATGAATGAGAATATGCGGTGTTTGGTTTTCTGTTCCTGTGTTAGTTTGCTGAGAATGATGGTTTCCAGCTGCATCCATGTCCCTGCAAAGGACATGAACTCATCCTTTTTTATGTCTGCATAGTATTGTGGTGTTTATGTGCCACATTTTCTTTATCCAGTCTATCATTGATGGGCATTTGGGTTGGTTCCAAGTCTTTGCTATTGTGAATAGTGCTGCAATAAACATACGTGTGCACATGTTGTTATAGTAGAATGATTTATACTCCTTTGGGTATATACCCAGTAATAGGATTCCTGGGTCAAATGGTATTTCTGGTTCTAGATCCTTGAGGAATCACCACACTGTCTTCCACAATGGTTGAACTAATTGACACTCCTAACAACCGCATAAAAGCATTCCTATTTCTCCACATCCTCTCCAGCATCTGATGTTTCCTGACTTTTTTTTTTAGGTAGAGTTTTGTTCTTGTTGTCCAGGCTAGAGTGCAATGGCATGATATCGACTCACCGCAACCGCTACCCCCCAGGCTCAAGAGATTCTCCTGCCTTAGCCTCCTGAGTAGCTGGGATTACAGGCATGCGCTACCACGCCCAGCTTATTTTGTATTTTTAGTAGAGACGGGGTTTCTTCATGTAGGTCAGGCTGGTCTCAAACTCCCGACCTCAGGTGATCCACCCACCTCAGCCTCCCAAAGTGTTGTGATTACAGGCATGAGCCACCGTGCCTGGCCTGTTTCCTGAGTTTTTAATGATTGCCATTCTAACTGGCGTGAGGTGGTATCTCATTGTGGTTTCGATTTGCATTTCTTTAATGGCCAGTGATGATGAGCTTTCTTATATGTTTTTTGGCTGCATGTCTTTTTTTGAGAAGTGTCTGTTCATGTCCTTTGCCCACTTTTATATGGGGTTGTTTTCTTTCTTGTAAATTTGTTTAAGTTCCTTGTAGATTCTGGATAGTAGCTTTTTTTCAGATGGATAGATTGCAAAAATTTTCTCCACGGGCAATGTACAAAAAATTCTTTTTATAATGCTTTAGACAAATATATTTTTTAAATTATATATTACGTTTAAAAGTGTGACAATAACAATATTAAACATTAAACTTTTAAAAGGCAAGTAAAATTATATAAACATCAAAACATTATATTTGTATTTACAAATACTGTTTTAAAATAAAAATATAAACACAAAAATAGTCTAGAAAAAGAAAATTATAACTAGATAAAATTGATTTAGGCACCAATTAATATAAATCTACACAATAATGAAATAAAAAATCGTTTATATAAATGGGACTGAGAGCAGGGTTTTTGACAAGAATGATAATATGGACAAATTTCAATAAAGATTATTGTTAGAAACATAAAATATGCAACATCCAAAATATCTACCATTAGGAATGGGAAATGATATATGACCACAGATATACAATAAATAAAAGATAATACTATAGAAAATAGAATTCCAGTTGCAGCCATAACAGAGTAGATAGCACTTATCTTGCCAACTAAAACCATAACCCTTGATAAAAAATATGTATGAAAACTTTTTGAAGGCCATAGAGATCATCCAGTGCAGACAGGCTTGAGGAGTTAGAAACTGAGAGAAACGGAACTTCAATGGTGAGATTTAGTCACCTCTGCTTCTTCCTTAGAGCCATTTTTCAACTTGCAGTGCAGCAGATTAACTAGCGTTCTTATACAACTGGAGACCTGAAAATCGAAGTCTGGGATAACTAAACTTGTGGAGTCCTAAGGATCTTAGAAAGGGAATAAAAATACATACACAAGAAAAGAAGTCTAATATTTTGAATACAGCTTCCCACTATGTCATTGTTCAGCTTCTAAAGTGCGTATTCACAGGATTGAGTTCTATGAAATTCAACAAATCTTTGCTGAAAGGAGACCAAAAAGTTGAGTGGGGATGAGAGTAGCCTCCTGACACAAGGGGAGAGAGGCTGAATTCAAATCACTACAAGATGAAGGAAAACACCTTACACTTTTTAGTCAAGAAACCAAAAGAAGAATACATTCAAGAAGTAAGGGCTATACCCTAAGAACAATAAGTATGTCACTGGGGTAAAAGAACTCAAGAATAGCTCTAAGAAACCCTAAAACCAGGACTTACTAAGATAACCCATCAGTGTTCTGTCTGCCTGCTAACAGAGAAGTTAACCCTGTTTGGAGAAACATAATAGCAGAATTCACTAAACAAAATTTAAGGCATGCTAAAAATAGTATCTATTAAATAAGCTCCCCAACTCCACCAAGAAAAAGATAAAACAGAGACTACCAATGATTCATTCATTTATTGAATATATCAGATATGAACTTAATAATTATGATTACTATGTTTTAGAACTTTAAAAAAAGGACAAACTAGATGAAGAGATGAAAAATGTCAATAGAAACTGAAATTTATAAAAATTGTGTTTATATTCCAGATCTACACGATATCTGAAATTAGGAATTTATTAGACAGATCTAAGAGCAGGATTAACAGTGGAAAAACCAGTGAATCCAAATTCAGGGTGAAGGAAAATACAACCTAAAGCAACAAGAGGAAAACCGAGGAAAACCTATGGGAGAAAAAGTAACAACATAATGAGAAACATGGTAAAAGGAATAAGTATATGTAATTGAAAACAGTGGAAGGAAATGAAAAGGAGATTTCAGAAGAATAATCAGAATATACAAAGCTGAAAATTTTCTACAGGTAATTAAGACAGCTTACACAATGAAGAACCTTAATGAATCCCATACCAAGAAAAAAAAATCACAGCAAGGCACATCATTGTCAAAATGCAAAGATCTCATAGAGAAAGAGAAAAAAGTCTTAACAGCAGTCAGAGGATGTATGACATTGTTCCTTCAAAAATAAATTAGATTGTGGATAACTTTTCAATACAGACGTGAGAGCTGGAAAATAATGGAGCAACATCTTTAAAGTGTGGAATAAACAACAACTTCCAAACTGATTTCTGTAAATAACTAAAATACCCTTAAAAAAGATAAAATACATATGAAAAGAGTGAAATTGACAAATTCATAACCATCAGAAAAAAACCTGAAAAGTACTATATATGCAATCAAAAATATATTTCATAGGCTTAACAGCAGATTGAGTATGAAAGAGGAAAGGTTAAAAAATTTTAAATCAGGTCAAAAGAATTTTGAAAAGCTCAATATAACTAAAACAGTAAAGAATTTAAATTAGTAATTAAAAATCAGTAATTGAAAATTTTATATTGGTAAAATACAGGGTTTGTATTGGAAAAATACAGGTTAATTTTAACAGAAACTGAAAGCAGAAATATTATTAGTCTTTCTCTCTCTCTCTCTCTCTCTCTTTTTCAGAAAACTGAGGAGGAATGAATATCTTCCAATGTGTTATTTGAGGTCAGTATTACCTTGATACCAAAACCATACAAACACATCCCTGAGGTAAACTATGTATCAGTATTCCTAATGAATACAAATGCAGAATGGCTATTATTAAAAAGTCAAAACATTAACAGTTGCTGGCAAGGTTGCAGAGAAAAGGGAACACTTATAAAATGTTGGTGGGAGTGTAATGAGTTCAACCATTGTGGAAAGCAGTGTGGCATTTCCTCAAGGAGCTAAAAGCAGAACTACCATTTGACCCAGCAATCCCATTACTGGGTATGTACCCACAGGAATACAAATTATTCTACCATGAAGACACAGGAATGCAAATGTTCACTGCAGCATTATTCACAATAGCAAAGACATGGAATCAACTTAAATGCCCATCAATGAAAGATTGGGTAAAAAAAAAAAATGTGACACATATATACCATAGAATACTATGTATCCACAAAAAAGAACAAGATTGTGTCTTTTTCAGGAACATGGATGGACCCGGAGGCTATCATCCTTAGCAAACTAAAAGAGGAACAGAAAACCAAATACCACATGTTCTTACAAGTGGGAGCTAAATTATGAGAAATTATGAACACAAAGAAGGAAACAACAGACACTAGCTTCTTTTTGATGGCTGAGGTTGGGCGGAGGGAGAGGAGCAAAACAGGTAACTATTGGGTACTGGAATTAATCCTGAGTGATGAAATAATCTGTAAAATAAACCCCCTTGACATGAGTTGACCTGTGTAACAAACCTCATGTACCACTGAACCTAAAATAAAGTAATTATTTTAGAAAACAAAAATTCTCAACAAAATATAAACAAAATCTAGCAAAACAAAAAGAATGAGAAACCATGACCAAGCAGGAGTATCATAGAAATGAAACATAGAATTAATAGCTTAAAATTGGTTACTGTGAAACATCATATTAATAAATTAAAAGACAGGAACCATAAGATCTTTTTGACAGATGCAGAAAATTACTTCATGATATCCACCATCCAGTTTTATTTGCTTTAAAAAAAAAAAGCTTAAAAACTCAAAATAAAATAGAACTTCTTCAACCTAATAAAGGGTATCTATGAAAAACCCAAAGTTAGCTTTCTACTTACTGTTGAGAGACTGTATGTTTTCCCCTTAATTGGGAAGAATATAAGCATATGTCTCATAACATCTATTCAGCACTGCATTGAGGATTCTAGTTAGTGCAATCAGAGAAGATATAGGAATAAAAGCATCAAACTGAAAATAAAGAATAAAAATAAAACTGTAATATTCACACATGACATAATGCTGTATAAATCAAATCAAAAAATACACAAACTACTAGAACTAGTAAACAAATTCAGCGAAGTCATAGGATATAAGATCATTAAACAATATTAGTTGTAGTTCTACATATACCAATAAAATAGATAGGAACACATTTAAGAAAAAAGTCAAAATTCATGCTTTGAAAATGAATATTCTCCAAAGAAATTCTAAATGACCTAAGTAAATGGAAAGATATTCCATGATTATGGATAGGGACAAATATTTTTAAGATGATACTTCCCAGCTTGATCTATAGATTCAATACCAACTCTATCAAAACCCCAACTGACTCCTTTGAATAAAACTTTTGAAAAAATTGACAAGCTATTCTAAAATTTATATGGAAATGGAAATCATCTAAAATGCCACAACATTATTGACTAGACGAATAAAGCTGGAGGATATATCCCTCATAATTTCAAAACTTAACTACAGAGATAATAGTGAAGAAAGGGAGGTACTGTGGTTAATGCCTGTAATCCCAGCACTTTGGGAGGCTAATGCAGGAGAACTCTTTAAGGCCAGGAGTTTGAAACCAGCCTGGAAAACATAGCAAAACACCTCTACAAGAAAATAAAAATAAATAAATACATAAATAAATAAATAATAGCTGGGTGTGGTGATGTGCACCTGTAGTCCTCCAGAACAAAGCAGGAGGCATGACGGCTACCTGACTTCAAACTATACTACAAGGCTACAGTAACCAAAACAGCATGGTACTGGTACCAAAACAGAGATATAGACCAATGGAACAGAACAGAGCCCTCAGAAATAATACCACACATCAACAACTATCTGATCTTTGACAAACCTGACAAAAACAAGGAAAGGGGAAAGGATTCCCTATTTAACAAATGGTGCCGGGAAAACTGGCTAGCCATATATAGAAAGCTGAAACTGGATCCCTTCCTTACACCTTATACAACAATTAATTCAAGATGGATTAAAGACTTAAATGTTAGACCTAAAACCAGAAAAACCCTAGAAGAAAACCTAGGCAATACCATTCAGGACATAGACATAGGCAAGGACTTCATGTCTAAAACACCAAAAGCAGTGGCAACAAAAGCCAAAATTGACAAATGGGATCTAATTAAACTAAAGAGCTTCTGCACAGCACAAGAAACTACCATCAGAGTGAACAGGCAACCTACAGAATGGGAGAAAATTTTTGCAATCTGCTCATCTGACAAAGGGCTAATATCCAGAATCTACAATGAACTCAAACAAATTTACAAGAAAAAAACAACCCTATCAACAAGTGGGCGAAGGACATGAACAGACAATTCTCAAATGAAGACATTTATGCAGCCAACAGACACATGAAAAAATGCTCATCATCACTGGCCATCAGAGAAATGCAAATCAAAATCACAATAAGATACCATCTCACACCAGTTAGAATGGCAATCATTAAAAAGTCAGGAAATGATAAGTGCTGGAGAGGATGTGGAGAAATAGAAACACTTTTACACTGTTGGTGGGACTGTAAACTAGTTCAACCATTGTGGAAGACAGTGTGGTGATTCCTCAGGGATCTAGAACTAGAAATGCCATTTGACCCAGCCATCCCATTACTGGGTATATACCCAAAGGATTATAAGTCATGCTGCTATAAAGACACATGCACGTGTATGTTTATTGCAGCACTATTCACAATAGCAAATACTTGGAACCAACCCAAATGTCCATCAATGATAGACTGGATTAAGAAAATGTGGCACATATATACCATGGAATACTATGCAGCCATAAAAAATGATGAGTTCATGTCCTTTGTAGGGACATGGATGAAGCTAGAAACCATCATTCTCAGCAAACTATCACAAGGACAAAAAACCAAACACTGCATGTTCTCACTCATAGGTGGGAATTGAACAATGAGAACACTTGGACACAGGAAGGGGAACATCACACACTGGGGCCTGTTGTGGGGTGGGGGAAGGGGGGAGGGATAGCATTAGGAGATAATACCTAATGTAAATGATGAGTTAATGGATACAGCACACCAACATGGCACATGTATACATATGTAACAAATCTGTACGTTGTGCACATGTACCCTAGAACTTAAAGATAATAACAAAAAATAAAAAATAAAAAATAAATAAATCAATCAATAAATAAAGTGGATGTGATAGATATCTACAGATGTCTCCATGCAAAAACCACAGAATATACTTTTTTTTTTCCGGTGCCACATGGCACTTAACGCTAAAATCAATCACATAATTAGAAGTAAAATACTCCTCAGCAAATGCAAAAGAACTGAAATCATAACAAACAGTCTCTCAGACCATAGTGCAATCAAATTAAAACTCAAAAAAGCCCACTGAAAACTACACAACTACATGGAAATTGAACAACTTGCTGCTAAATGACTCTTTGGTACATATGGAAATTCAGGCACAAATGAAGAAGTTCTTTGAAACCAACAAGAACAAAGAGACAACATATCAGAATCTCTGGGATGCAGCTAAAGCAGTGTTAAGATGGAAATTTGTAGCACTAAATGTCCTCATCATAAAGCTAGGATATCTCAAAGCAACACCCCAACATCACAAGTAAAAGAACTAGAGAACTAAGGGCAAACAAATTCCAGAGCTAGCAGAAGACAAGAAATAACCAAGCTCATAGTGGAAGTGAAGGAGATAGAAAAACCCTTCAAAAATCAACAAATCCAGGAGCTGCTTTTTTTTTTTTTGAAAAAAAAATCAATAAAATAGATTACTAGCAAGATTAATAAGCAACAAAAGAGAGAAGATTCAAATAAACACAATGAGAAAAGATAAGGGGGTTACCATCACCGATCCCACAGAAATACAAAACAAATCAGAGAATACTATAAACACATCTATACAAATAAGCTGGAAAATCTAGAAGAAATGGATAAATTCCTGGACACATACACCCTCCCAAGACTGAACCAGAAAGAAGTTGAATCTCTGAATACACCAAAAACAAGCTCTGAAATTGAGGAAGTAATAAATAGCCTGCCAACCAAAAAAAAAAAAGCCCAGATCTACATGGATTTACAGCTGAATTCTACCAGAAGTAAAAAGAGGAGCTGGTACCATTTCTTCTGAAACTATTCCAAAAAATGGAAAAGGAGGGAATCTTCCCTAACTCATTTTATGAGGCCAGCACTCATCCTGATACCAAAACCTGGGAGAGATACAACAAAAAAAGAAAAATTTAGGCTAATATATCTGATGAACATCGATGCAAAAATTCACAATAAAATACTGGCAAACCAAATCCAGCAGCACATAAAAAAACTTACCCACCACAATCAAATCAGCTTCATCCCTAGGATGCAAGGCTGGTTCAACATACGCAAATCAATAAACGTAATTCATCACATAAACAGAACTAAAGACACGAAACCCATGATTATCTCAATAGACACATAAAAGGCCTTCAACGATATTCAGCATCCCTTCATGTCAAAAACTCTCAATAAACTAGATACTGAAGGAATGTACCTCAAAATAATAAACACCATTTATGACAAACACACAGTTAATATCATACTGAATGGGCAAAAGCTGGAAGCATTCCCCTTGAAAACTGGCACAGACAAGGATGCCATCTCTCCCCACTCTTATTGCACATAGCATTGGAAGTTCTGGCCAGACCAATTAGGCAAGAGAGAGAAATAAAGCATATTAATAGGAAGAGAGAAAGTCAAAGTGTCTTTGTTTGCAGATGACATAATCCTATATCTAGAAAAACACATCATTTCAGCCCAAAAGCTTCTTAAGCTGATAGACAACGTTAGCAAAGTCTCAGGATACAAAATCAGTGTGTAGAAATCACAAGCATTCCTATACAACAACAACACACAAACAAAAACCCAAATTATGAAAAAACTCCCATTCACAATTGCTACAAAGAGAATAAAATACCTAGAAATACAACTAACAAGGGAAGTGAAGGACCTCTTCAGGAAAAACTACAAACTACTACTCAAGGAAATCAGAAAAACATTCCATGCTCATGGATAGGAAGAATTAGTATCATGAAAATCGCTGTACTGCCCAAAACAATTTATATATTCAATGCTATTCTCATTAAACTACTATTGACATTCTTCACAGAATTAGAAAAAACTGTTTAAAAATTCATATGAACCAAAAAATAGCTCTCATAGCCAGATAATCCTAAGCAAAAAGAAAAGCTGGAGGCTTCACACTACCCGACTTCAAACTATATTACAAGGCCACAGTAACAAAAACATCATGGTACTGGTACAAAAACAGGCACATAGACCAATGGAACAGAATAGAGAACTCAGAAATAAAATGGTACATCTACAACCATCTGATATTTGACAAAGCCAACAAAAACAAGCAATGGAGAAAGGATCCCCTATTTAAAAATAAAATTTAATAAATGGTGCTGGGAGAACTGGCTAACCATACGCAGAAAATTAAAATTGGATCCCTTCCTTACACCTTATACAAAGCTTAACTCAAATGGATTAAAGACTTAAATGTAAAACCCAAAACTATAAAAACCCTAGAAGAAAATATAGGCAATACAATTCATGACATAGGCATGGGCAAAGACTTTATGATGAAATTGCCAAAAGCAATTGCAACAAAATCAAAAATTGACAAAAGGGATCTAATTAAACTAAAGAGCTTCTGCACAGCAAATGAAACTATCATCAGAGCCAACAGACAACCTAGATAATAAGAGAGAATTTTTGCAATCTATCCATCTGACAAAAAGCTAATATCCAGAATCTATAAGAAACTTAAGCAAATTTACAAGAAAAAAACCCATTAAAATGTAGGCAACGGATATGAACAGACACTTCTCAAAAAGACATACATGGAGCCAACAAACATATAAAAAATAGCTCAACATCAATGATCATTTGAAAAATGCAAATCAAAAGCATAATAAGATAACATCTCATGACAGTCAGATGGTGATTACTAAAAAATCAAGAAACAACAAATGCTGGCAAGGTTCCATGGAAATTGGAAGGCTTTTACACTGTTGGTGGGAATGTAAGTTAGTTCAACCATTGTGGAAGACAGTGTGGTGATTCCTCAAAGATTCAGAACCAGAAATACCATTTGACCCAGCAATGCCATTACTGGGTATATACCCAAAGGAATATAAATATAAATAATTCCGTTATAACAATACATGCACTCATACGCTCATTGTAGCACTATTCCCAATAGCAAAGACATGGAATCAACCAAAATGCCCATCAATGATAGATTGGGTAAAGAAAATGTGGCACATATACACCATGGAATACTATACATCCATAAAAAGGAATGAGATCATGTCCTTTGCAGGGACATGGATGAAGCTGGAAGCCATTATTCTCAGAAAACTAACACAGGGACAGAAAACCAAAAACTGCATGTTCTCAGTTATAAGTGGGAGCTGAACAATGAGAACACATGGACACAGGAAGAGGAACAACACTTACTTAACAAACCTGCACATCCTGCACATGTACCCTGGAAGTTAAAAAAGATAAAATAAAATAATTATAATAAAATAATAGCCATTCTGACTAGTGTGAGATGGTATTGCATTGTGATTTTGATTTACATTTCTCTGGTGATTTGTGATGATTAACACTTTTTCATATGTTTATTGGCTGCTTGTATGTTTTCTTTTAAGAAGTATCTGTTCATGTCCTATGCCCATTTTTAATGGGGTTGTTTTTTGCTTGCTGATTTAAGTTCCTCACTTGTTCTGGATATTAGGCCTTTGTTGGATGCATAGTTAATGAATATATTCTTCCATTCCATAGGCTGTCTGCTTGCTTTGTTAGTATTTTCTTTTGCTGTATAGAAGCTTTTGAGTTTAATTAGGTCCCACTTCTTTATTTTTGCCTTTGTTCCAATTGCTTTTAGGGACTTAGCCAAAAATTCTTTGCCGAGCTGATGTCAAAAGGAGTATTTCCTAGGTTGTGTTTCAGAATTTTTACAGCTTGCGGTCTTATATTTAAATGTTTCATATATTTTGAGTTAATTTTGATATTTGGTGAAAGGTAGGATTCCAGCTTCAATTTTCTGCATATGGCTAGTCAGTCATTCCAGCACCGTTTATTGAATAGGTAGTCCATTTCCCATTGCGTGTTTTGATTGGCTTTGTCAAAGATGAGATGGTTGTAGGTGTGCAGCTTTATTTCTGAGTTCTCTATTTTGTTCCATTAGGCTATGTGTCTGTTTTTTTGTTTTGTTTTGTTTCGTTTGTTTTTTGAGACGGAGTCTTGTCCTGTCACCAGGCTGGAGGGCAGTGGTGTGATCTCAGCTCACAGCACCCTCCACCTCCCAGGTTCAAGCAATTCTCCTACCTCAGCCTCCCAAGTAGCTGGGACTACAGGCATGCACCACCACTCCCAGCTAATTTTTGTATTTTTAGTAGAGACAGGGTTTCACCATGTTGGCCAGGATGGTCTCGATCTCTTGACCTTGTGATCTGCCCAACTCAGCCTCCCAAAGTGCTGGGATTACATGCATGAGCCACGACACCTGGCCCCTATGTGTCTGTTTTTGTGCCCGTACTATGCTGTCTGGGTTACTGTGGCTTTGTAGGATGGTCTGAAGTTCAGTGGTATGATGCCTCTGGCTTTATTCTTCTTGCTTAGGATTGCTTTGCCTAAAGTAAATTTATTTCTGAAAAGTAATTATAACTGGAAGAGTTCACCATGTCTCTTTCTGAATTTTATAAATCTTGTTTACCAAAATATAACACCTGTAGGGGATTTGAATGTTCTCATCACTATGAAGAAGCTTAAATATTTTCATAAATGGAATAATGTTTGTATCCATGAAATAATTTATTATGTCCATGGAATAATAAATGTTTATATCCATAAGCAATAAATCGTTTGTCAGGTGTGGCAGCCCATGCCTGTAGTCCCAGCTACTTGGGAGGGTGGGGTGGAGGATCACTTGAGCCCAGGAGTTTGAGTTCAGCCTCAGCAACAAAGTGAGACCCCATCCCTAAATAAATAGACAAATAATCTACTTGACTTAATAAACAATACTTTTAAAATACAGACCTCATAGTCTATACTCTTTGATAACACAAAAAATTGCAATTAATTATTAAAATGTGACCCAAAAAGTTCAACTTCAAAAAATCATTCTCCTATTAAATCTTGTTTAATGAGAACAAAATAAAATTGTAACAATTAGAAAGTTACTAAAAACGTACAGTTTGAAAAAAAAGCTGTAAGATTTAGAGTGTACTCAAAATAGAACACAAACTTTAAATGTTTTCTTTATTCAAATAAAAGACAAAGATAATAGCTATATTAGTCTGTTTTCATGCTGCTGATAAAGACTTACTCAAGACTGGGAAGAAAAAGAAGTTTGATTGGACTTAAAGTTCCACATGGCTGGGAAGGCCTCAGAATCATGGCAGAGGGTGAAAGGCATTTCTTACATGGTGGCAGCAAGAGAAAATGAGGGAGCATCAAAAGCAGAAACCCCTGATAAACCCATCAGATCTTGTTAGACTTATTCACTATCATAAGAATAGCATGGGAAAACCGGCACCCATGATTCAATTACTTCCCCCTAGGTCCCTCTCACAACGTATGGGAATTCTGGGAGATATAATTCTAGTTGAGATTTGGGTGGGGACACAGTCAAACTATATCAATAGCTAACATGTACCACATATTTACTGTGTTAGGTATTGATCTAAGAACTTATAAATATTATTAACTCATCACAAACCTGAGGTAAATACTATTATTATTCCCATTGTACAAATAAAGAAATTGAAGCAGAGATAAGTTGAAAAACCTATCCACTATTACAGAGTTATCAAATGGCAAAAACAGCATTCAAATTCAGGTGGTCCTACTCTGGAGTCCACATTCGTAAATATGCTGCAGTAAATATTAATCTTGAGAACTAGGTGATATGGTTTGGCAGTGTCCCACTCAAATCTCATCTTCAATTGTAATTCCCATAATCCCCACATATCATGGGAGTAACCTGATGGGAGGAAACTGAATCATAGGGCAGTTGTTTCTATGCTGTCCTCATAATAGTGAGTTTTCACTATATCTGATGGTTTTATAAGGGGCTTTCCCCCGCTCACTTTGCTCTGCACTTCTCTTTCCTGCCATTATGACAGGAAGGACATGTTTGCTTCCCCTTCTGCCATGATTGTAAGTTTCCTGAGGCCTCCCGAGCCATGCTGAACTGTGAATTAATTAAACCTTTTTTCCTTATATATTACCCAGTCTCTGGTATGTCTTTATTAGCAGCATGAGAATAGACTAATATAGCAAAATGCTACTGCAGAGAGTGGGGCATTGCTGCAAAGATTCAGGAAATGTGGAAGCAGCTTTGGAACTGGATAAAAAACAGAGGCTGGAACAGTTTGGAGGGTTCAGAAGACAGAAAAATGTGGAAAAGCTTGGAACTTCCTAGAGACATGGAGGGCTCCGAAGACAGGAAGATGTTGGAAAGTTTAGAACTTCCTAGAGACTTGTTGAATGGGTTTGACCAAAATGGTGATAGCGATATAAACAATAAAGTCCAGGCTGAGGTGGTCTCAGATGGAGATGAAGAACTTATTGGGAACTGCAGTAAATGTCACTCTTACTATGCTTTAGCAAAGAGACTGGCAGTATTTTGTCCCTGCCCTAGAGATCTGTGGAACTTTGAACTTGGGAGAGATAATTTAGGGTATCTGGCAGAAGACATTTCTAAGTAACACAGCACTCAAGAGGAAGCAGAGCAAAAAAGATGCAGCCTGATGATGTCATAGAAAAGAAAACCCCATTTTCTGGGGAGAAATTCAAGCTGACTTCAGAAATTTGCACTAGTAATGAGGAGCCAAATGTTAATCATCAAGAAAATGGGGAAAGTATCTCCAGAGCATGTCAGAGACCTTCATGGCAGCCCCTCCCATCAAAGGCCTGGAGACTTAGGAGGGAACAATGGTTTCCTGGGCCAGGCCTAGGGCCATCCTGCTCTACACAGCATCAGGACATGGTGCCCTGCCTCCCAGCTGCTTAAGCTCTAGCCATGGCTAAAAAGGGCCAATGTACAGCTCAGGCCGTTGCTTCAGAGGGTGCAAGCCCCAAGCCTTTCATGTGGCGTTGGACCTGTAGGTGCATAAAAGTCAAAAATTGAGGTTTGAGAGAATGTCCAGCTAGATTTCAGAGGATGTATGGCTGTCCACTCAGAAGTTTGCTGCAGGGGTGGGGAACCTCTGCGAGGGCAGTGCAGAAGGGAAATGTGGGGTTGGAGCCCCAACACAGAGTCTTCAGTGGGGTACTGGCTAGTGGAGCTATGAGTAGATGGCCGCTGTCCTCCAGACCTGAGAATGACAGACCCACCCACACGTTGCACTGTGCATGTGGAAAAGCCACAGATACTCAACACCAGCCCATGAAAGCAGCCTTGGGGTGGGGCGGGGCTATACCCTGCAAAGTCACAGGGTGGAGCTGCCCAATGCTGTGGGAGCCCACCCATTAGTGTGCCCTGGATGTGAGACATGGAGTCAAAGGAGATCATTTGGAACTTTAAGGTTTAATGACTGCCCTATTGGATTTTGAACTTGCATGTGCCCTGTAGTCCCTTTGTTTTGGCCAGTTTCTCCCATTTTGAATGGGTGTATTTACCCAATGCCTGTACCCCCATTGTATCCAGGATGTAACTAACTTGCTTTTTATTTTACAGGCTCATAGGCAGAAGGAACTTGACTGTTTCAGATGAGACTTTGGACTTGGACTTTTGATTTAATGCTGGGATAAGATTTTGGGGGAGCTGCTGGAAGGGTATGATTGTGTTTTTGTTGTGAGGACATGAGATTTCGGAGAGGCAGGGGTGGAATGACATGGTATGGCTGTGTCCCCACCCAAACTGCATCTTGAATTATAGTTACTATAATCCCCACGTGTCATGGGAGGGGCCTGGTGGGAGGCAATTGAATCATGAGGGTGGTCACCTTCATGCAGTTCTCATGATAGTGAGTGACCTCTGGTAAGATCTGATGGTTTTATAAGGAGCTTCCCCATCTACCCATTCGTTCTTCTCCTTCCTACCATCCTGCAAAGAAGGAAGTGTTTGCTTCTCCTTCTGCCATGATTGTACGTTTCCTGAGGCCTCCCTAGCCATGTGGAACTGTGAGTCAATTAAACCTCTTATCCAGTCTCAGGTATGTCTTTATTAGCAGCATGAGAATGGACTAATATGCCAGGGGAGGGAAGGTAGAGGTGAATTAGAAACAGAACAAAAGAATTTAGAGGAAGGTAATAAATTTCAAAACTGAAATTCATAAATGAGAAAAAAAATAACAGAAAAGCTCAGCAAAACAAAGGTAGTTTTTTTGGCAAGTGTAATGAAATAAATAAACTGTTATAAGCCTGATACACAACCAGATTTTACAAGATCCTACCTGCTAGTCAATTAATTATATTTCTAGGCATTAATGCTAACTGGAAACTGGACAATCCTGGCAGATGTGTGGTCTGTCAGGAGTCTCCATAATTAAAAATTTTGGAAACAGTCTAAATACATTTCTAGTGGTTGGGGATGATTAAAATAGTGATGTCACAGCCATACAATGAAACATGTGACATATATCTACAATTATTACAAGGGGAAAATATCCACACATTTTTTGGTAAGTTGACAGGGTACCAATGTCTTGCAAAATATGATTATTTCAGGACTGGGTACCATGTCTCATGCCTGTAATCCCAGCACTTTGGGAGGCCAAGGGAGGTAGATCACCTGAGGTCAAGAGTTTGAGACCAGGCTGGCCAACGTGGTGAAACCCCTGTCTCTACTAAAACTACAAAAATTAGCCAGGCGTGGTAGGTGCCTATAACCCCAGCTACTTGGGAGGCTGAGGCAGGAGACTTGCTTGAACTGGGGAGGCTGAGGTTACAGTGAGCCAAGATCGCGCCACTGCACTCCAGCCTGGGTGACAAGGGCGAGATTCTGTCTCAAAAAAATAATAATAATAATATGGCCAGGCATGGTGGCTCACTGCCTGTAATTCCAGCACTTTGGGAGGCCGAGGTGGGCAGATCTCTAGTTCAGGAGAATGAGACCATCCTGTCTAACACTGTGAAACCCTATCTCTACTAAAAATACAAAAAATTAGCCGGATGTGGTGGCATGCACTTGTAGTCCCAGCTACTAGGGAGGCTGAGGCAGAAAAATCGCTTGAACCTGGGAAGTGGAGGTTGCAGTGAGCCAAGATCACACCACTACACTCCAGCCTGGGTGACAGAGCAAGACTCCATCTCAAAAAATAGTAACAATAAATAATAATAATAATAAATATGGTTATTTCATAAATGCTATATACATACAGGAAAATATTTAAAAGTATTTAGATAATATAATTTAGTAATCATTCTTGCTATCTTCTTTTTAATTCATTTTAGGATTTGAAATATCTTTGAGTATTAATATTACTTTTACAGTATTAAAAAACACTTTTTATTTGTAAAATAAAAAATAAGATGAACTCTTGTGCTCAGAAATGGGCACAGGGGTCCCAATGTTGAAAGTTATATACTCATCACTCAGTCTCAGGAAACATAATCAAAGAAAAAGCAAAATTTCGATTAAAAATCATTGGATGAGACATTAGGCATAACTTTTTGCTTAATAGCTATTTTAGTTCATTATCTGATTATAACAAATGCAAAACGAAGACAGATGCATGGCTCTTTGCAGAATAACAATTAGGAGCTTTCCAATAATTCAGCTTGGCCTACCAAGCAGAGCTCAGGAAGTAATTTAACTTTTGATGCACTCAGGACTTTCTCCATGAGATAAGTGTTACCATTTTTAAATATTTTATATTAATGTATAGGCATATTTTGTAAAAATAAAATTTTTGTTTGATTTTATTTTAAACCAATTTATGCTTTCAAGAAGACACCTTGTCAAGATATTCTGATGAGTTTGCATTCATAGAAACAGTTGACTGATGGGCAAAGCTAATTAGAATTTACTTATCTCCTATATACGTTAACTGCATTTCTGCAGTCATTGTGAAGGTAAGAGGCATGGTTTTTGCTTTCCTAATGCCAGGATATCCTTGATTCAAAATGGCCCCTACCTATTTGAAAGTGTATTCTTAAAACATTTCACTGGCCCCTACCTATTTGAAAGTGTACTCTTAAAACATTTCACATCTATCAAATAATATGTAAACTATTTTGACCTATTCTTACTAAATGTGACAACAAAAAATCTCCCTAAAAGAATGTAGCAATAATCATAAGATAAAAATCTGGTTATCATTTTAATGTTAATCCAATTTAAATGTATTGAGGGCCTACAAAATACCTACCTATGCTTGTTCTAAGTGTTGAGAATACAAAAGGGAATAAAATACAGTACCTTTCCCTCAAACATCCTAATGGAAACCTGAGAAGAACAATAATGTGATAATTATTATAACAAGAAGTTATAATAATTTTGTAGAAATGTATTTCTCACATAAAACTCAAATAAAGAGAAGTTATTTATTAAGTAAATATATTTAAGCACCTACTATGATTTAGGTCATATTATTTAAAGGATCTAATATGACTGAAGTACTGCCAAACAAATAATATAATGCATCTGCTGTCGAAGAAAACCAGTTAACTTGGCATAGAGTGCAAGTTCAGCTTCAGTAGTTGGCTTCTATCAGGCTTGGTGTCCAATAATTTTCAGTGGTGATTTACCTCTTGTAGTCAAATGCTCAGGTTAATGGTTATATCTCACAAATAATTTTATTTTATAAACCCAGAAAATGGCATCTGTCTTTAATATATTTTAAATAATTCACAAATACATTTTTTTAAAAACAAAGAAAAAAATTCCATCTTCTTGGTTTCATAAAAATACTTTCTACTCTATATCATATAAGGATTGGTGGAAGTATTTGAAAAATAAGTATAATGTATTCATTAATGTGGGCAGAATGACCTTTCCCCAAGATATCCATTATCTGTGAATATCTCGTTATATGACAAAGGGGAATCAAGGTGACCAAGAGAGAAATTACCCTTGATCATTCAAATGGGATAATGTTATCATAGAAGTCCTTAAAAGTAGAAGAAAGAGGCAGAATGTATGTAGGAAAAGGAAATGTGAGGACTATAAGAAAGAAGGGAAGGAAGGAGGTAAGAGAGGACAGGGTGAGTTAGCGTAGATTATAAAAGCTTTTGTTTTAGAATATCCCTATCTTCCACGAAAGATTTATTAAGAAATCATTTTCAGTTCCAGCAGAGTACCTGAAGTATGGCCAGTAAAATGATATATTTGGGAAGCTACCCCTCCACCAATCCATTTGGATGAATAATGGCTACAGCAACAGAAAGGCAAAGGATACATACAGTTGTATAAAGGAGATTCTAAATGTAGAAGAAAATGGAAAGAAAATGTAAGTTTTAAAGTCACTTTTACAAAATAAGAGTACTCCTTCTTTATTTGAATTAGGCCAGTTGCTAGGGTTTAGACATGTGTTTTAAGTCAAATTTTTGTCCCAGTTTTATTTATAGTAATACATTCTAAGCTAAGTAAGGTAAAATATTTAGACAGAAGACTGCTTTCTATTTCTCATATTTTTCCTAAACTTAGTTTATATTCTGCATTCCAACTTTTATTCTTTTCTCCTTTTTAAGCACTTTTTGAAGCTGTGCTCACTCTTGCTCTGACTTTATATCAGTTTTAGCCCATGCTTAGGGATTGATATCAGCAGTTAATAATCCATCTCATGAATGTCAGAAACATGAGAGTTAGGTTAAGGAGATACCATCTCACACCAGTTAGAATGGCCATCATTAAAAAGTCAGGAAACAACAGGTGCTGGAGAGGATGTGGAGAAATAGGAATACTTTTACACTGTTGGTGGGACTGTAAACTAGTTCAACCATTGTGGAAGTCAGTGTGGCGATTCCTCAGGGATCTAGAACTAGAAATACCATTTAACCCAGCCATCCCATTACTGGGTATATACCCAAAGGACTATAAATTATGCTGCTATAAAGACACATGCACACGTATGTTTATTGTGGCACTATTCACAATAGTAAAGACTTGGAACCAACCCAAATGTCCAACAACGATAGACTGGATTAAGAAAATGTGGCACATATACACCATGGAATACTCTGCAGCCATAAAAAATGATGAGTTCATGTCCTTTGTAGGGACATGGATGAAATTGGAAATCATCATTCTCAGTAAACTATCGCAAGGACCAAAACCAAACACTGCACGTTCTCACTCATAGGTGGGAATTGAACAATGAGAACACATGGACACAGGAAGGGGAACATCACACTCTGGGGACTGTTGTGGGTTGGGGGGAGAGGGGAGGGATAGCATTAGGAGATATATCTAATGCTAAATGATGAGTTAATGGGTGCAACACACCAACATGGCACATGGATACATACATAACAAACCTGCACAGTGTGCACATGTACCCTAAAACTTAAAGTATAATAATAATAAAAAAAAGAAAAAAAAATCAGCCTGTTGAAGTTGTTGGCGTATATTTGCCAAAATTTGAATGTTACCAGAGAGCAAAGTTTTCTGAACTTTAAGCCTATTGATATTTAGTTATGTCTAACATATTCCCAATTGCTTTGTGATATTATTTGTAAAGCATTTGTAAGGTCATTAAAAAAAAAACAAACTATCTCAGTCATAAAAGCATTTTTTGGACTCACATGAAAAAGTTTTTAAGGAAGGAAAACTTTGCAAAATAACACTACCAAGAAATATAAAAGAATATTTTATATATTGCAATACATTCAAATATTGTACTTGATGTCTTTCTTATGTATATGTAAATAATTTTAAATTAAAACAAATGGAATATGGAACATTATGGAATGATTATTTTGAAATGATGGTCACGTGTACATTTCTAAGGAAATCTTTATTTTACTTTTACTACCTTATTTGATTGTTGCATATATTGTCCAAAAATAACTGAATTCACAATGATTTATTCTATAAAATTGTTTGGAATCTGATTATAATAATTAAGTGGCATTTAATTAAAACACTCCTTCTAAGTGGGTTTTTGCTGCTTCACATTAACTGGTTCATTTAGATTATCACATATTGTTTCCATTTATGAGATCATGCATAATGGGAGTAGTCTTGGCTTCTGAATTTTAATAAGTTCTGTACAGCTGTTCACTGAACACCAAGTAGCTGATGAACAAACATTAGCTAAAGTGGTTTATGAATCAAATTCTGAACTACATTTTTGAATTACTCTTTTCTAAATTTTTATCAACTCTAAGCACTAAAGTTAACTGCTTATATACAACAGTAGTTCAGCTTAAACATATTTAAATTAAAATCTCTTTGAAGACTTGATAATTAATTTTTCATTTCATGACTTTTTTTCCATTAAATCTCTTTCCATATAACCTGAAATGCTCCAAATACTCAGTACATTGTTATTCCAATAAGATAAATGTTTCACAATCTTACTATTTTTTTCTAGTTTTATTATTTATTTATTTTTTATTATATATGTTTTAGGGTACATGTGCACAATGTCACAAGAAGACATTTGTGCAGCCACAAGACACATGAAAAAATGCTCATCATCACTGGCCATCAGAGAAATGCAAATCAAAACCACAATGAAATACCATCTCACACCACTTGGAATGGCGATCATCAAAAAGTCAGGAAACAACAGGTGCTGGAGAGGATGTGGAGAAATAGGAACACTTTTATACTGTTGGTGGGACTGTAAACTAGTTCAACCATTGTGGAAGTCAGTGTGGCGATTCCTCAGGGATCTAGAACTAGAAATATCATTTGACCCAGCCATCCCATTACTGGGTATATACCCAAAGGAGTATAAATCATGCTGCTATAAAGACACATGCACACGTATGTTTATTGCGGCACTATTCACAATAGCAAAGACTTGGAACTATTTCTATAATATCATCTATCTCTAAAGTTAGAAAACAATATAGATACCCTTTTGACAAATCTGCTACTGATTTCTCTATTATTGTGTATATTCAATATGCAAATAGGTTAACAGCAATAAAATATCTGCTCTATTATTTAGATGACAGAAAATAATCTCCTCCCCTCCCTTCTGCTCCCCTCCTCTCCTCTCCCCTCCCCTCTCCTCTCCTCTTTTTTTGAGATGGATTCTTGCTTTGTCACACAGGCTGGAGTGCAATGGCATGATTTAGGTTCACTGCAACCTCTGCCTCCCAGGTTCAAGTGATTCTCCTGCCTTAGCCTCCCTAGCAGCTGGGATTACAGGCGCTGGCCACCTCACCTCCCTAAATTTTGTATTCTTAGTAGAGACGGGGTTTCACCAGGTTGGCCAGGCTGGTCTCGAATTCCTGGCCACATCTTACTCTTAATCAAACATCACTTTCTGCATGACATTTGTAACTGTTGACCAAATATCACTTATCTTTCTTTGTTTAGATTTTGTCCCAAAATGTAGAATTCCTGCAAGCTAGTCTGGACTCTGTATGTTCCATAACACCAAATTAATCAGCCTATACCTCAATTTTACACCTTAACACAGATGAAAGAGAAGATCAGTTAAGTGAAGACCCACCAATGACATCAGAAAGAGAAGCAGATAACAAATAGCTTATCATTTTCTCAATGCTTAGAGCAGAAGATAATTCATCTGCCCATCAAATCCTTCTTTGGCATAGAGTTAAGTGAAAAAGGAACGGGAAATAGAGAATAATAGCCAGGACTTCATTAATGGCAAAGTAAAGAAAGAAAAAGAAAGAGAAGGACAATATGAGACTATTTTATAGGGTCAAAATCATGTTTGTAAGCACTCTGACAGCCTCACGGGATCATCTAAAAATAAGGCCATACCCAAATATTCTAGATCTACTAACCAGGAACAGTAGCCTCACCCATGATGTGCTACTATTGCAGAATATGATTAATATAAAGCAACATTGACTTCTCTCTCCATAGGCAGTAGATGTGGAAAATTTGGTTACGGTTTTTCCTTATCTTAGAGCCCATTATTTTATGTATTTTATTTTCCCTTTCTATATTAAATACAGCTTTACTCACTTTTAAAACCTGGGTTGAACCAAAGACACCTTGATGTCAACTTATAACTTGGCTACCTGAGAAAATACTGATAAATAAGAGCAAATATTCATTTTTATTAATAAAAATCTCCAGTACTTAAACAATAAATTAGAATTTGAACACTTTTGCTTTTCCTGTAGTAGAAATGTGTATATATTTAGAGTTCAACATAAATCTATGTCAGTACATTCTAATTCACCAAATTTGGTCTAGAAGTGAAAGGAATAGTACATTTCTTTTCACTTAAGTTAGCAACTTCAGAAAAATTCTAAACAACAAAGTTTGAAAAATGTTTTCATCAATGGACACTTTTATACAAACACAAGTTCAAACATACATACACTAAATAACTCAGACGTAAGTTAGCAAACCAGAGTTTTTACTAAGTCATAATAATTTAAAAATAGATTCTTATTCTATTACCTTATCTATAAACAATTCAATTAGAATGTGTGTATGTGATGGATAAATAAATGTGCAGGCCAAAAATGTCTTTGAGACTAGAGATTGGGCCTGACAATTGGAAGAAACAGAGTTTTTGTTTATTAAAATTTATAATCATGCAAAAGAAACAAATTCGAGCAAATTTGGTTGTCATGGTGGTTGCCAGATATGAGGAATCAGGAATTCAGTTCATATAAGATATTTCCTTTGCACATTCAAATGGAGATATGGAAGATGTTTTAATATAGATCTGAAATTCAGAGAAAAGGTCCAAATTGGTAGTATACGTTTTAGATTCCACCTATGCCAGAGTGCAGTGGCATGATCTCAGCTCACCCAGCTCTCCATCTGCTGGGTTCAAGCAATTCTTCTGTCTCAGCCTCCCTGGTAGCTGGGACTGCAGGCACACCACTACACCTGGGTAATTTTTTGTATGTTTTTAGTAGAGACGGGGTTTCACCATGTTGGCCAGGCTAGTCTCAGACTCCTGACCTCAGGTGATCCACTCATTTCAGCCTCCCAAAATGCTGGGATTACAGGCGTAAGCCACTGTGCCCAGCTACATTCTGACCTTTTAAAACTAAAGAAGAGGAAAAAGAAGGATTTAAGGAGATTGCCATGGATTGCTCTTTTGTCGGAAGAAAACATAACCCTGTGGCAGGCTCATATCTCAAAGTATTAATGTGTTTTTTGTATACATTCTTTCTCTTCAGCTCTCTCACTTTTATTCCAAGGCACAATTCATGTTCCCAACTCAGACTGAAGTAAAAAACAGTAAAAATAGTTTACAATGAGAGACAAAGATTCTATCTATAGATGTATAATTGTAAGCTTTAATTTTCATCTTTGTAAAACTAGATAAGATAGTACCTGGGAAGTAAGAGAGCCTTTTCTCACAGAATGCTCAAAAACAAAGTGAAAGAGATAGTCAGAATAGTTATTGAGGACTCCAAAAGGCCTGCTCCTTCCTACTTCAATATCACTGAATGCGGGGGTTGGGTCAAGACGGCAGACTAGAAGAAAGCTCATGTGTGCTGCTCTCAGGGAGAGGAAACAGAAAGGCTAGTGAACACTGACTGTGAATGCCAATCAACTGAGAAACAAGGTCAGGATCCATCAAAGCAGGAGGGAGACACCGAGAGCACAGAGGAGTGAAGCTGGGCACCAGCCTTCCTGTGATCAGCGCAGTGCCAGGAGAATATCTCCAACATGGGAAAGGGTAAGTGACTAAGAGCCCCCTGGGTGATTCATACTCTAAACAGGTACCTGTGCAAGACTGGAAATGGGAGAATACCCCTGGCCCTCCCATACCTCCAACCCTACTTCTAGAATGAGGCAGAAAGCCCCTCAAACATTTTGCAGAGGCAAATCCCCTCAAGCCCAAGGTGACTTCTATAAGTCTTGGCCCCTGGAGCAGACCAACACCAGCACCATACCCCCAACAGAGTCTGCAGTTGCAGTGCTGGGGGCAGTAAGATTGTCCCCTCCCTGGAAAAGGCTCAGTGCTGGCTTCTGGTCCAGCAGGACAACTTCTCTCTGAACTCAGCCAGTGGCCACAGCCTCCCGTTGTCTGGGGAAGGAAAGCACCCAAACAGCAGGATGGGCGACCACACCCACCCCCACCACTAGTAACCATTGAGCTTCTTGTCATTCTGGGAAGCATCCAGATGGCAGAGCAGACAACTCAACCTACCCCCACCACTGACTGCTAGCTTCCAGCCAAATGAGCCAATTTTGCCTGAATTTGCAAAGGGTGCTGTGTTAGTCAGGGTTCTCTAAAGGGACAGAACTACTAGGATAGATGAATATATGAAGGGTAGCCTATTAGGAGAATTGATTCACACAATCACAAGGTGAAGTCCCACAACAGGCCATCTGCAAGCTGAGGAGCCAGGAAGCCAGTCCAAGTCCCAAAACCTCAAAAGTAGAAAAGCCGATAGTGTAGCCTTCACTCTGCAGCCAAAGGCCTGAAAGTCCCTGGTGAATCACTGGTATAAGTCCAAAAGTCCAAAAGCTGAAGTACTTGGAGTCTGATGTTTCAGGGCAGAAAGCATCCAGCACGGGAGAAATGTGGAGGCCGGAAGACTCAAACAGTCTAGTCTTTCCACATTCCTCTGCCTGCTTTTATCCTAGCCACGCTGGCAGCTGATTAGATGGTGCCCATCCAGATTGAGGGTGGGTCTGCCTTTCCCCATCTACTGACTCAAATGTTCATTTCCTTTGGCAACACTTTCATATACATAATCAGGAACAATATCCAATCAAGTTGACACTCAATATTAACCATCACAGGTATAGCCTCCTGTTGCCCTGGAAACACATAGATGGCAGGGTGGGCTACTCTACCTATCCTTGCCACCTGTAGCCAAATGGTCCACACCTGCTAGATCTTCAAACCCAGTGGTCTCACTTCTGCTGGAACTCTGTGAGCAGGGATAACTCTGTTTTCTCCTGGGAAGCACTGGGAGAGCAGATTCAGGCTGACACAGTAAGAATACAGCCTGGCTGCCAACTGTGGCCCCTGCATGAAGGAGCCCCATGCACCAGAACACCCAACCAAAGAGGGACTCCTTCAAGACCCAGAAGCAGAATAGAATTGAAGCCAGTCAACTGAATCTACCTTAAACCACAATCAAACCCACAAGGGCATCTAAGAAGATAAAAGCAAAAACAAACAAACAAACAATAAACACGGATTCAAAAACAGCAGTTTGAAAGACTGAAGGAACATCAGCCCATGCAGAAAAGAAAGAACCAGCACAAGAACTCTAGCAACTCAAAAAGCCAGAGTGTCTTCTGACCTCTGGAAGATCATATTAGTTCTCTAGCAATGGTTCTAAGCCAGGCTAAAATGGCTGAAATGTCAGAAATAGAATTCAGACTATGAATAAGAATGAACATCATCAATCATCAGGAGAAACTCAAAATCCACTCCAAGGAATCTAAGGAATACAATGAAATTATATATGAGATGAGAAACCAAAGGGTCATTTTAAGAAAGTACCAAATTGATCTGATAGAGGTGAGAAACTCACTTCAAGAATTTCATAGTACAATCAGAATTATTACCAGTAGAATCGACCAAACTGAGGAAACAATCTCAAAGCCTGAAGACCAGTTCTCCAAACTAACTCAGACAAAAATAAAGAAAAAAATAAAGAAGAATGAAAAAACTCTGAGAAATATGAGATTACATAAAGAAATCAAATCTGTGATTTACTGACATCCCTGAAAGAAGAGAGAAAGCAAGCAAGTTGGAAGACATATTTGAGGTTATCTTCCATGAAAATTTCCCCAACCTCACTATAGAGGCAAACATTCAAATTTAGGAAATGCAGGGAACCCCTGCAAGATACTATACAAGATAACCATCCCCAAGACACACAGTTATCAGATTCTTCTAGGTTGAAATGAAAGTAAAAGCGTAAGTGAAAGAAAAAGGCAGCTAGAGAGAAGAGGCAGGTCACCTACAAAGGGAACCTCAACAGGGTAACAGTGGATTTTTCAGGAGAAACTTTATAAACAGAAGAAATTGAGGACCTATATTCAGCATTCTTAAAGCAAAGAAATTCCAACCAAGAATATCATATCCAGCCAAACCAAGCTTCATAAATGAAGGAGAAATAAGATCCTTTTCAGATAAGCAAATGCTAAGGGGATTTGTTAATACCACCCAGGAAGTCCTTAAGGGAGTGCTAAATATGGAAGGACCATTACTGGCCACCACGGAAACAGACTTAAGTACATAAGCCATTGACAGTATAAAGAAACCACAAAATCAAATGTTGACAGGATCAAATCTACACAAATCAATATTAACCTTGAATGTAAACAGGCTAAATGCTCCAATTTAAAGGCACAGTATGGCGAGTTGGATAAAGAAGGAAGACCCAACTGCATGCTGCATAAAAAAGACCCATCTTACATGTAACGACAATTTCAAGCTCAAAGTAAAGAGATGGAGAAAAATCTACCGAGCAAATGAATAACAGAAAAACACAGGGATTGCTATCCTAATTTCAGACAAAACAGACTTTAAACCAACAAAGATCAAAAAAGCAAAGAAGATCATTATATTATGGCAAAGGTTCCAACTCAACAAGAAAACCTAAGTATCCAAAATATATATGCACTCAATACAGGAGCACCCATATTCATAAAGCAAGTTCTAAGAGACCTACAAAGAGACTTAGATAATGACACAATAATGGTGGGACACTTCAACCCCCTACTGACAGTACTGGACAGATCATCATGGCAGAAAACTAACTAAAATATACGAGACCTAAACTCAACATTAGACCAAATGGGCCTAACAGACATCTACAGAACTTTCTACCTTAAAATTACAGAACATACATTCTTCTCATCGGCACATGGCACGTAATCTAAAATTGACTACACAATGAGCCACAAAACAATCCTCAGCAAATTCATAAAAGCCAAAATCATACTAAACACACTCTCAGACCACAGCACCTTAAAGATAGAAATCAATACTAAGAAAATTGTTCAAAACCATACATTACATGGAAATTAAGCAACCTGCTCCTGAATGACTTTTGGGTAAACAATGAAATTAAGGCAGAAATCAAGAAATTCTTTGAAACTAATGAGAACAAAGATACAACTTACCAGAATATGTGGGACACAGCTATAGCTGTGTCAAAAGGGTAGTTTATAGTGCTAAACACCTACATCAAAAAGTTAGAAAGATTGCAAATTAACAATCTAATATCACACCTAGGGGAACTAGAGAAACAACAGCAAACCAACCTCAAAGGTAGTAGAAAATAAGAAATAGCCAAAATCCGAGTTGAACTGGAGGAAACTGAGAAGTGAAAAATCATACAGAAGATCAATGGATTGTGTGGTTGAGTCTTTGAAAAAAAAAAAAAAAGATTCATAGAATGCTAGCTAGCTAGAAGAACAAATTAAAAAACAGAGAAGATCCTAATAAACATAATCAGAAATGACAAAAGGGACATTACCATGAGCTACACAGAAATACCAAAACAACAACAACAATAAAAACCCTCAGAAACTACTACAAACACCTCTATGCACACAAATTAGAAAACCTGGAAGAAATGATTCAATTCCTGGAAAAATACAATCTCCCAAGATTGAACCAGGAAAAAAATTGAATCCATGAAAAGACCAACAATGAGCTCCAAAATGCATCACTAATAAAAAGCCTACCAACCAGAAAAACCCCAGGACCAAACAGATTCTTAGCCAAATTTTATCAGAGGTAAAGAAATAAAACAGCTGGTACTACTTTTACTGAAATTATTCTGAAAAATTAAGAAGGAGGGACTTCCTAGCCCATTCTATGAGGTCAGTTCATTTGTGGACCAATTCTTTCTTTCACCGGGTATTATGTATGTATTTTATGTTATTATTATCATCAAACCTTTGCCCTTTAAAATATTTTTTTAAAAAGTAGAAAATGAATTTGCCACCTTGATTCCATACAGTTCTGGTAAACTTTGGATAGAAAAGATTACACACCCCTTTATATTTGAAGAACTGGAAAGGTGATCAGAAGTATGTAATAATTTAATAGAAAAAAAGTTTCTTCCTAAACAATATTGATACATAAGAAATAAATAATCACAATCTACACTACTGACAAACGAGAGTAAAGTAAAACTTCCAGTTTTCTAACAATTTGTGTTCGTGCGCTCCATGCCAAGCACTGCTTAGTCATTAAATTAAGTGGCTATATAAAGTTCTTTTAGAATCATTTTAAAACCAATACTTATCACTAATGAAAGACATTAGAATTATCATTATCAAAATTAATATAATAATCTAACCAAATACCATATTATCCAATTAAATAATTTTATGCATTTCATCAATTCAACTCTGCAATTAAAAGCATAAGAATAGAGTATAATTATTATATCCTAGGAAAAAGTAGTTGTGGCTGTGACTACAGTCTTTTAGAAACAAAAATAAGTGGTTCTCCTATTTACCCTTTGATTGTATGTGTTTTTTAATGGTTTTATGAAATATTCTCAATTTTTTATAAGGTACATGTTGAAAGCTGCTTTCATGCCACCTCATAAATCACATAAGAATTAATTTCTGTTATCAAAATATCACAGTTCATGCATGTAAGCAATTTATATATTATCTGAGATGAGAAATCGATCATAAAATTATAAATGTTGTTACATCTTATACTTTGGAGGGAGGAACAGGAATGGTTAAGAGATCAAAGGAGGCAAACCTATTAGTGACAAAACCAGAAACCAGATATTGGTCTAACCAGGATTGTGCAACTCATTTCCTGCCACCTTGCTTGTGTAATCTGGCTGGCAAAGCCACAGCAATTTCTTACTCTCCCAGGATGTCCTGTTAAAGGACAAATAGTACACACAGCCTCTTTGAAGGCTCCCCACAAAATTGAATGAATTGAATTGAACTATGCTAATTATACAGACTTGTGGCCAGCTAGGAAACACACTTCATTTTACTCCTTCTCCCTCTTGCCTTGTCTTATTCATCTTTTTCCTTATTCTTCATTTCTGGAGGTGCATATGCAGATAAGATGTTTACACACAGGTTGTCACCAAACTGTGTTTTCTAGGGATTCCCGGCTAGCACAGGTTTCCAGTTAAATATATATATATATTTATATTATATATTTATATATTTATATATTATATATATTATATATATTTATATTATATATTATATATTTATATTTATATTATATAAATATATATGTATATGTATATATATTTATAATTTATTTATTTTTTTAAAGAACCCAGGAGAGGGATCCGGAAATTCAACAGGTACTTTAAGTCACTGTTACACAAAAGTTAGAGCAGGGTTAAAGAAAAAAAAAAAAAAAAAAGTAATACAGTCCTTGGAACAACACAGATAACACAATGTTTGAAATCACATCAAAATGACTGTGCAAAACACACTTTTGCTCTCCTCAGTACTACTACTCTGTTTTAGCTTTGCTCCTACCTACTCTATTATTAGATGGCTTTTATAGCTACAACAGATTTCTAGCTAAATTTGTAATAGTTTAAGGCTTGGCACTGAAAGTGCAGTCTGTGAGCAGCATCACTGATATCACCTGCGATCTGGTTAGAAACGCAGAATTTCTGGTCCCTCTTCAGACCTGCTGAATTTGCTCTGCATTTTATCAAGATCGCCAGATGATTTCCATATATAATGAAGTAAAAATAAAAACACTTTTAGATAAAGGTGGTTAGAGATGTGCACAAAGATAAAATTAAATTTGTTAAATAGTCCCTTGGTAAGTAAGTCCTGATTATTATCTCTAAGGAGCAAACTGCATGATTGAGAAAGGAAAGGAAGGGGTTGGGAGGGGAAAGAAACTAACAAACACTGAAGATTTACACTAGGTCATGTAATTTACATGAAGCGTTTACTATTGTTATCACATTTAATGTTATCACCGAAAAAAAATAAAAAAACCCATGGAGCAGTATGACAACCCTCATTTCACCGATGAGTAAACTGAAGTTAAAAAACACATCAGTGATCATAAGCCTAATGAATTTTGGGCAAGTATTTCTTTCCCCTAGAATTATGCACTTTCTACTAATAAGTTTAGGGCATTTGAGTTATAAATAGTTCATGAAAAATCTGACTATAATAATTAAATATATGTGGCACAGATTTTTAATTACAATAATGATTAGAAGATGGTACCATCATTCTGTATTGGCCTAATGAAAAGAAAAAGACTCATGGAGGGTTGAACTAGCAAGTTGTGGAAGATTTGAATGATGAAAAAAGGCAAAAACTTATGAATATTAGCTGTATGTATAGTACTGTGCAAAAATTTTTACATTCTTTTTTTTATTTTTTTTGAGACGGAGTCTCGCTCTGTCACCCAGGCTGGAGTGCAGTGGCGCAATCTCGGCTCACTGCAAGCTCCGCCTCCCGGGTTCACGCCATTCTCCTGCCTCAGCCTCTCCGAGTAGCTGGGACTACAGGCGCCCGCCACCACGCCTGGCTAATTTTTTTTTTTTTTTTGTATTTTTAGTAGAGACGGGGTTTCACCGTGGTCTCGATCTCCTGACCTCGTGATCTGCCTGCCTCGGCCTCCCAAAGTGCTGGGATTACAAGCGTGAGCCACCGCGCCCGGCCAAATTTTTACATTCTTTATCTGAATCTTATGCTAACCCCATTTAACTGCAAAATATTTTCCAATTTAGAGATGAAAAATCAGAGATTAAAAAATTCTAAAAAATAAGACCAAATTCATAGTATAAATCTATGATATTCTCACCATACCACTGAAGGTTAAAACAGATGTTTGTTATAAGGTCAGAGGAGGGACTCAATTTTTAGCTTTATTTTAGATCGTCATCGTTTTCACAGATAATCTGAAACAATATTTATTAGTTTTATTGATATTACATCAAGGCATTTGCTTTTAAGTCAATTTTCTGATAAATTTCAGTGTCCTACTTACTCATGCCTTCATTGAATTATAACTGATATGTCTAAATATTTTATTTCCCTTTCAATAATATTTTATTTCCCTTGTTGTTTCAGTGATAGGAAAAAGAAACAAAAACACTGAAAGACCAAAAATTCAACCTTGAAAAATAGTATGTAACTTATCCCCTAAGTGTAAAACTATAAAACCACAAGCTTAATAATACAGGAAAAATATAAATATCTAAATCCTCCTCAGGGGTACATCAACATTACTATAATGTTGAATTTTTTTCCATTATGTCAAAGGGTATCACACTGGTCTTCAGTAGAGAATCATTTTCTAGGTGTTTAAAAATACCAAGCAACTAGTAATCCAATAAAAAACAAATCAGCAGGACTATTTGATGTCACATATAACTCCAAGAGAGACCATTTCAATGAGTCTACAACCTACATCTCTAAGTAATAAGAATGTTTCATTGTATTATTCCGTACTTTGCAGAGGCTCATTAAATGTTTACTGAAAGGAATTTAATTGGGAATAAAGCCAGAAGTCTGTTGATAAATGTGAATCTGTAGATGCTATATGAAGTTCTACATAATTAATCTGTACTCTGCACTCTCCTTCATTTTTATAGCACCAAAAATGAAACTACTGATATATGCTACCTTTGAGAAGTAGTATAAAGGATGCCTAAAAAAGAAGTTAAAAGGGTGGTGATGGTAATATATATAATCTTTTCATTAAATTTTAATACGCAGCTCTTATCAACAGAATGTAATGCTCTTATATTCATAGACACAGATTATATTTTTATAATATCTAGTTCAGGTTCTCAGGTATGTATTTATTCATATGTTTATTTGCTAATTAATTTAGCAAATACATACATTCATACATTTACTTAAAATGTATTCATACATTTACTCATTCATACATTTACTTAAAATCTCTAATGTTTATTTTCTTGGATGAAAATATGAAATATAGTACTTGTCTCAGTGTTTTTTAGATATTCAATGAGATAATCAATAATAAGTATCTATACACTATCTTACAAATGTTATACACTACTATTATTACTAAATAAAATATTTTTATTAAAATATAGTCTGAGCAAGACTCTGTGATGAAGAAAACAGTGAATAAAACATGTTACCAACTCTTCCATTACTTACATCCAGGTAAGAAAATTAAGAAATATATCCACACAATATAAACAAAGAATGTGATGATAAATTCCAGAGAAAAGTTCTATGAAAGGGCAGATATTTCTGAAGACAGAAGTCCTTCGTTCCACAGAATACGTGACAGGTGCTTTAAAATTTTCTTTGGTCAACTTTGTCACTGACTCATAAGGCAGCCCATTCTATTTCTGAAGTTTAAATATTAGAAATCATGTTATTCCATGTGAAAACTGACTTCAGTACTTTTCAAAATATTTTCTATTATATTCCTAATCCTTATCAGGTGAATTTCAAGCAAACACAAATCAAATGGGGGAAAATGTAAAAGAATTTTCTTCAGTACTTTTTTTTTTTTTTAACACAGAAGTAAATAGTAAGTGAACTATTCTATATAGAATGTTGTTGTTTTATTTCTGCTGACTTCAAAATAAAATAGCATAGCCAAAAGGATAAATAACAGGCTGACCTGGCCACATCTTCCCAATACATTATTAAACTGCACTATATTTCCTTTGGGAATAAATTACCCTGCTACTTCCTTTACATTTTTTATATCAATAGAGGTCTGAATTTCACTTGAGCCACAGGAAAGAGCTGAAATAAAATTTGACAAAGCTGGATTCAACTAATGAGAGGTAAGGGAGCTTAGAGTTTTGCCATGAACTCTGGCTTTCATTATAGCATTTTGGGAAGTGGAATGTCTCAAGGAGAGGGATTAAATGACATGGGAGAGGGTGAACATGATTGGATTTCACGTTTGAAGAGATATATTAAAAATATGCTGTCAAAATCTGACATTTGCCTTCAGTTTTTCAATTATAGGCAATACTGTTTCCCAAATAAAGCTATTTTAAAGGTATTTATTCAGTTTATATTTTTCAATTTGAGCAAAATAATTGAGCTTGCCATTGACATTATTTGTTAATAGAAACAAGAGACATGAATGTGGTATTTGCCTTAGAATACACATTTTCATATTCTGCTGTTGTGATGTCACATTTTACCTGTCTACATTTGGTGTTGCTTATTACTGCAGGCAGCAAGAGACGTGCACATGTCAAACTGCCTCTAGCTAGCAAATACATTTCTGGGAGACATAATGTTTTAAGCAAGAAACACAGGCACATGCCTATAAGCCTGTCAACAACTAATAAAGCATTCATATTTTACTTCTGGCATAAGAAGTTGAAAGGGAAGTCCTTACTATTAGCACTCCTCTGCATATATTAAACATAATTATTATTAATAAAGTAGTTATTACTATTATTGAAAAACATTAACAAAGACCTGAATTAAACGCAAGTTGTCAATAGAATTAAATGTAAATTTTCATCTCCTTTTTTGGTCAATGAGTGTTTTAGTACATATATTACATGTAGTTAATACGTATTTTTTTATTATAGGAGTATATTGTTAGGAGAAAATTATTCACAATCTCAGAAAATTATTTACAATCTCAGAAAATTTTACTTGTTGTATTTCCTTAATCAAACGTTTTGCTTCTGAAAGTCAAATCTAAAAAAGAAAATGAGAATTAAGAAAAAAAACTATCAAAGATTGTTTTTTCACAGTAAGACTTAAACCTAACAATAACAATATTTTAATTACATGCAAAATACAAATTTATTTAAAACTTTTAATAAACAATGAGTTTATTGTGAAGTGTGAATAATAGTTGCCTTATCTTACAGTTATTTTATCTAATTTAAGTTGACTTTTGTGTACAGAATAAGATAATTATCCAATTTCATTATCTTGCATGTGGATATACAGTTTTGCCAATACCATTTGTTGAAAAGGTTATCTCTTCCCTATTCTGTTTCCTTACTGTCTTTTTTGAAGATCAGTTGACTGTCTATGTGTGGATTGATTTATCATCTCTCTACTCTGTTCCATTGGTCTATATGTTTGTTTTCATGTCAGTCCATACTATTTTGATTACTATGACTTTATAACATATTTCAAATCCAGGAAATACGATGTCTTTACCTTTTTTCTTCTTTCTCTAAATCACTTTGACTAATTTGGTCTTTTGTGATTCCATATAAGTTTTAGAATTTTTTTCTACTTCTGCAATTTTGATACGAATTTCATTGAATCTGTAGATCATTTGGGTAGTATGTACATTTGAACAATATTAAGTCTTCCAATCTATGAACATGAAATGTGTTTCCATGTGTTTGTGTCTTAGTTTTTCTCCTTAATTATTTTCAATTTTCAGTACACAAGTATACCTCCTTAGCTGTTTACTTTTAAGTATTTTATTCTTTTTGGTGCTATTGCAAATGCTATAGTTTTTCTAACTCTCTTTTCAAATACTTCTTTGTTGGTGTATAGAAATACAATTGATTTTGCATCTTGCAACATTACTGACTTTGTATTAGTCCTAACAGTTTTTTATGTAGTCTGTAAGCTATTCTACATATTAGATCATGCCATTTGAAAATAAGAACAATAATTCTTTCATTCTAATTTGGAAGTATTTTTTTTACCCTTCCCTGAGTATTCTGGCTACGACTTCAAATACAATGTTAAGGGGCAAGGGTGGACATCATTGCTTTGTTCCCAATTGTAGAAAAAAAGCTTTCAGCATTTTACTATTCAGTATGATGTTAGCTGTGGGATTGTTATATATACATCCCTTATGTTAAGGTACATTCCATCTATTGCTAGTTTGTTGAATTTTGTCAAATCCTTTATCTTCATCACTAAGATAATCATGTGATTTTAAACCTTTATTCTGTTAATGTGGCTTATCACATCGATTTTCCTATGCTTAATCATCCTTGCATCCCATTAGTCATGGGGTATAATTGATACTGTCAATGTGCTGCTGGATTTCGTTGAAGTATTTTGTTGAAGATTTTTTTTCTTTTTTTTTTTATTATACTTTAGGTTTTAGGGTACATGTGCACAATGTGCAGGTTTGTTACATATGTATCCATGTGCCATGTTGATTTCCTGCACCCATTAACTCGTCATTTAGCATTAGGTATATCTCCTAATGCTGTCCCTCCTCCCTCCCCCCACCCCACAACAGTCCCTGGAATGTGATGTTCCCCTTCCTGTGTCCATGAGTTCTCATTGTTCAATTCCCACCTATGAGTGAGAACATGTGGTGTTTGGTTTTTTGTCCTTGGGATAGTTTACTGAGAATGATGTTTTAGATCCATATTCATCACGGATGTTGTCCTATGGTTTTCTTTTCTTATAGTATCTTTCTTGCTTTGTTATCAAGGTAATTCAGGCCTTATAAAATGAGTTTGGAAAGGTTTTATTCTCTTAAATTTTTTGGAAGATAGTAAGAAGGGATGTCATTAATTCTTCCTTAAGTCCTTGGTAGTATTTACCAGTGAATATATTTAGTTCTGGCTTTTGTGTTGGGAGGTTTTTGATTACTGATTCAATTAAAATATTGGCTGTAGGTAAGACTTTTTATTTCTTCATGATTTACTCTTGCTAGGTTGTATATATCTAGGAAGTCATCCATTTCATCTAGGTTACTTAGATTGTTGGCAAATACTTGTTTATAGCAGTGGCTTATGATCCTTTTAATTCTATGGTATCAGTTTAATGCCTCCTCTTTCTTTTCTGATTTTCTTTATATGAATCACCTCTGTTTTTCTTAATCTAGCAAAGGCTTCGTCAGTTTGATCACTGAAAAAAACCAACTCTAAGTTTTGTTGATTTTTTCTATTGTATTTTATTTTCTATTTCATTTATTTATTTATTTCCTTCTACTAACTTGGGCTCAGTTCATTTTTCTTTTTGTAGTTTTTTGAGGTATCCAGTTTGGTAGTTTGGGTTTTGTTTTGTTTTGAGACAGAGTCTCGTTCTGTCCTCCAGGCTGGAATGCAGTGGCGCAATCTTGGCTCACTGCAACCTCCACCTCCCAGGTTCAAGCAATTCTCCTGCCTCAGTCTCCTGAGTAGCTGGGATTACAGGCGCCCACCACCACGCCCGGCTAATTTTTCATATTTTTAGTAGAGATGAGGTTTCACCATGTTGGTCAGGCTGGTCTAGATGATCCCCCCGCCTCAGCCTCCCAAACTATTGGGATTACAGGCGTGAGCAACTGTGGCCGGCCGAGTTTTTTTTTTTTTTTTTTTTTTTTTTTTTTTTTTTTTAATGTAGTGTTTATTTCTATGAACCTCTCTCTTAGTCTTGCTTTTTCTGCATCCAATAAATATTATAATGTCATGTTTGTCTATTTGTCTTAAGATATTTTATAATTTCTCTTTAAACTTCATCTTTGACGTCATAGTTGTTTGAGTGTGTTATTAATATCCATAAATTTCTGATTTTTCCAGTTGTCTGTTAACTATTGATTTGTAGTTTTATTCCATTATAACCAGAAAAGATCGTCTTATTCTTTTAAGACTTGTTTTGTGACCTAACCTATGATCTATCCTAGAGGTAGATCCATGTGTGCTTGAGAAAAATGTGAATTCTGCCACTGTTTAAGACAATATTTTGTATATGACTGTTAGGTTCAGTTGGTCTAGAGTGTTATTTAAATCCTCTATTTCCTTATTGATCTCCTATCTTTATGTCCCGTACATTATTGAAGATAGGGGAATGAAATCTCCTACTATTATTGCATTACTGTCTATGTTTTTTCCTTCAAATCTTTCAATATTTGTTTTATATATTTAAGGACTCTCATGTTGAATGCACATATATCTATAATCATTATCTCTTTCTGGTTGATTGAATAATTTATTATTATGTCTGTCCTTTTATTTTGTGGCAGTTTTTGACTAAAAGTCTATTTGTCTAATATTTAAGTATAGCTACTGCTCCTTTCTGGTTACCATTTGCATGGAATATCTTTTAACTTCACTTCACTTTCAGCCTATGTTTGTACTTAAATCTAAAGTGAATTTCTGGGAAACAGCATATTTTTCAGTCTTGAAAATTTATTCAGCTACCTCATTTTTTTTCTTAGGAAAATTTAATCAATTTACATTTACATTATATTATTATTTGCAAAAGATTTACTATTGCCATTTTTAGTGGCATCAGGTTAGTCTTGCAGTTCTTTTGTCTGTCTTTTCCTCTCTCGATGTCTTTCTTTATATTGTTTTGATTATTTTTCTATTAATATGCTTTCACGTATTCCTCTTTTTCTTTTACAAAATTTTATGAGTATCTTATTGTGGCTTTCTTGGGACTTACATAAAATATCTTACAGTTATAATAGCTTATTTAAGCTGATAATAACAAGTTAAATCACATGCAAAATACTTTAATTTCTCTTCCTAACACACAGATATTTTATGTTATTATTGTCAAAATTTACATCTATTCATGTTGTGAAAATTTAACATATTCTTAATACTTTTGTCTTTTAACTTGTATGTCATAAAGTGAGTTAGCCACCATCATTACAGTAATAGTGTGGCTCTTTAGGGTCTTTTGTTTCAACCTGAAGAACCCACTTTAGTATTTCTTACATATAGGTCTAGTAGAGATATAGCCTTTTGTTTGAGAAAATATCTCACTTTCGTTTTTGAAGAAGAGTTTTGCTAGTTGTAGTATTCTTGGCTGGCTTTTATTTTCTTTCAGCACTTTGAATCTATCATCCCACTCCCATCTGGTCTGCAAGACTATAGTGAAAACAAACCACTGATGGCCTTATGAAAGTTGCCTTGTATGTTACAAATTACTTTTTACCTGTTGTTTTCAAAATTATTTGTCTTTGAGTTTTGATGATTTGATTATAATATGGCTGGGTGTGTATTTGGAGAGATATAGCTTATGTGGTGTCCTTTGTGCTTCTTGAATCTGTATGTCCATTTTCTTACCCAGGTTTGGGAAGCTTTTAGCTATTATTTCTTTGAATAAGCTTTCTACTACCTTCTTTTTCTTTACATTTTCTGGGACACTTATATGCATATATCAGTATGCTTGATGGTGTCCCATAATTCTCATAAAATTTCTTCACTCTGTTTTATAATTTTCTTTGTCTTTTTGCTCCTCTCACTGAATTATCTCTAGTCACCAGACTTTGGGTCTGTGATCCTTTCTTATACTTTAGTCTGCCATTCAACACTCTAGTGAATTTTTAAATTCAGTTATTATGTCCTTCAGCCTCACAATTTCTAGTTGGTACTTCTTAATATTTTCTATTTCTTTGTAAAAATGCTCTGATTATTCATGCATTATTCTCTTTACCTGGGTGAGCATCTTTATAAGAGTTATTTTAATTCTGTGTCAGATGAATCATACAACTCCATTTATTAAGGCCACTTCTGAATTTTGTTTCATTTATTGAAATATCTTTGCCAGATTCTTCATTTTCCTTGACTCTTTGTGTTTGAGTCTGTGCATTGGAAAAATTAGGTACCTCTTCCAGTCTTCACATCTTGGCCTTGTATAGGAAAAAAATCTGTACAAATCAGCCCAGTCAGAGATTTTGGGGCCTCTTCCAACTCTTTCTCAATCTAGAGAAAGTCAGGTAGCTGTGTTTTTTGTCTACTCACTCTGTACTGAGCCAGGAAATGGCGAATGGGGGAACTATGCAATCCACCAACCCCAGTTGCCACTTTCTCCCACAGCTTGCAAAATAATGCCAGACTCATCAGAGCACCAGGATTGGTGAGACAGGTGCTAGATTTTTAAACATCTCTAGAGAATCTGCGGTACTGGAAGCATGGATCAACTATTTCTCTTTCCAGGGGCAAGCTGAAAGCTGAAATTTTTCATTGGCTCATTTTATACCAAACAGTGAATAAAGTTTCTGGCATCCATCAGCCCAAGATGCTGCCTTTATTTTCTCATGGGTGGATAGACTATGCCAGACCCATCAAAGGTTAAAGAATGACTAGTCCGTAGTCATTTTTCTGGAGGAGGACCCTCAAAAAGTATGGGTGTTGGACATGTGAACCAACCCTATCTTTCCCCTGGGTAAATCTGGGATCTAGTGGGGTGCTTCTTGATTATACAGTACTAGGCCAAGTACAGGATCTCTGACAAGAAGGTGCCTTAGAATATCCTGTCTGCTTCCATGATTCCAATTTTTCATTCTCCCAGGATGCAAGGGCCTTTTTAATTAGGTTCTGATTTAAAAAAAATAAAGTGTGTCTGTGAAATGCCATTGAATCAATCTGTGTGTTTTGTATATTTGTAATGGGAAGGGGGATCTAGGACTTCCTTCTCCTCCATCTTGCTTACGTCACTCTCTCAGCTAACATCTTATTTAATGGTGAAAGACTAAATTTGTTCCAACACAAATTAGTAAAAATACAAGAAATGTCTGTACAACATTGTATTTGAACTCACATCCAGTGCAATAAGGGAAAGAATAAATGAAGTATTAAGATTAAAATGGAAGAGATAAAACTGTCTCTATGTATGGAAAACACAATCATCTATGTAGAAAATCTAATGGACTCTTTTTTAAAAAAGTATTCTGCTACAACTAACAGCTTAATAAGGTACCAAAATAAGAGATCAACAAAATATTAATTACATGTTTACACACTAACATATTTCAGTCAGATAACACAATTTAAAAACATTACTACTTAATGTACTGACAGAAATGTGAAATACAAAGAGATAAAAAAAGACAAAAACTGAAAGACCCATAGAGTAAAAACTACACAATATTGTTCAGAAAAGTTAATGCTGCTATGTTTTGAAAGTATGTCTCCTCCAAAAATCATGCTCAAACTTACTCCCCATTCTGGTAGTATAAAAAGGTTGGCGTTTGGGGAAGTAAATAATTTGTGAGGACTCTAATCAATGGATTTGTGCCTTATAAAAAAGATTTGAGAGAAGCACTTAAATTATTTTTCTCTCCAGCCTTCAGTTATGTGAGGACACACTGTTCACACCCTCCGGAGGATGCAGGAACAAGATGCCATCTTGAAAACAGAAAGTGGGACCCTCAACAAACACTGAACCTGGAGGCATCTTGATCATGGACTTCTCAGTCTCCAGAACTATATTTTTGTTCTGAGAGAAATATATTTATGTTCTTTATAAATTAGTCTGTGGTATTTTGTTATGTCAGCAGAAACAGACTAAGACAACCTTATAGAGAGATACAGTTGGCTTAAAGGTCAGAATATTGTATATTTTTAAGATGTCAATTTTCTTCAAATTGATCTATAGATTTAATGCAATTCCAATCTAAAATGCAGCAGGCATCACTTTGTAGAAAGTTAAAACTATTCCTAAAATGCATATCAAAATACAAAGTATAATTTTGGAAAGGCAAAATGAATACTTCCTATTTCAGGTCTTCCTATGAAGACACTGTAAGCAAGAATGTGTGGTCTCATTGGGTATGACAATTAAATCAAAAGAAGAATGTGAAGAGTTAAGAAATGGACCTAAACACATATAGACAGTTGATATTTGACAAAGGTGCAGGCAATTCAACAGAGAATTGATAGTCATTTCAACAACTGGATACTCACAGAAAAAGTAACATACATACCACATCATACAAAAATATATGAAATAGAACACCAACTTTAATATAAAATTGAAAACTTGGAGAATTATTGAATAAGTATAGGAGAGCATTTATGATTTCAAGTTATAGAGGATTTTAAAAATATGACAACAAATCATAATCTGTAAAATGCAAAAAAAAAATTAACTTTGACATCATCAAATTAAAAACTTCTGCTCTTTAAAAAATAATGTTAGGAGAATGAAAAGAGAAGTCACAGACTAGGAAAACTATTTATAACTAAAATAATAATAAATTACTTTTATATAGAATATATAGTACCACAAAATCCAATAATAAAACAAACCCATTTTTAAAAAGTGACTGAAAGATGTAAACAGATACCTCAACAACAATAAAAACAGAAAGATACAAAGGTAGACAATAACTGAGCTCAGAAAGAGTCATGCAACTTGATTAGTTTGTTGTTGTTTGTTTGTTTGTTTTTTAGAGACAGGGTTTCACTCTTGCCCAGGCTGCAGTACAATAGCGTGATTACAGCTCACCACAACCTTGAACTCCTAGGCTCAAGTAATCTTCCACCTTCAGACTCCTGAATAGCTGGGACTACAGGTGCACAGCACCATACCCAGCTAATCTTTTATTTTTTGCTTTTTGTACAGATGGTGTCTTGCTATGTTCCCCAGACTGGTCTAGAACTCCTTGCCTCAAGCAATCCTCCCACCTTGCCCTCCAAAAGTGCTGGGATTACAGGAGTGAGTCACCATGCCCAGCCTGGGTATTTGTTAAATAAGATAAACACAATGAAACATTACTACATACATATTAGAATAACTAAAATTAAAAAAAAAATAGGCTGATCATACTACATGTTCATGAGGAAATAGAAGAACTAGAACCCCCAAGTGACTGGGAATCAGCTTGGCATTTCGTAAGTAAATAAATGTGAAAACCACGAAACTACCATACGACCCATTCATTCTTCTCCTAGCTATTGCTCAAGATAAATAAGAGATATGTTCTTACAATTGACATATGTGACTGTTAATAGCTGCTTACTAAAAAGAAGTGGTAACAACCCAAATGCCAACAAGTGAGTGGATAAACAAGTCATATAATGCAATACTACTGAGCAATAAAAGTAATAAAAAATTAATAAATGTAATGAACTATTGATACAACATGGATAAACCTTAATATAATTATTTCAAGTAAAAGCAAATAGAAAAAATGTACACATTTTATTTAGATAAAATTCTAAGTAATCTGTAGTGTCAAGAAAGCAGATTAGTGTATGCTTGGGGATGGGAGGAGAAGGAGAGAGATGGCACAGCAGCAGAAAGAAATTTGGAAGTGATAGGTATGTTCATTTTTTAGATGTAGTTCTGGACTCATAGTTATATACCTGTATAAAAAATTATCAAATTTTATACTTGAAATATATGCATTTTATTGTATGCCATTTATTCATTGATAAACTTGTAAAATATATTCACAAGTTATTTTAAGTATATTCATCACCATGTACTTCAGAATTGTTTTAAGATCATCATTATAAACAAGTATAACATATTCCAGATTTATATATTCTCTATACATATATATTTAAGCTTGGCATTTTGAAGTTTACAAATCCTCAATAAAAATCTCTAAGATTTTGAAACTATATATTTTATAGTTTCACACTTTCACTATATTTTCACATAGTGAAAGTGGGCCTAGAAAAGTCCATTATCCTGCTGGGATATTTCTTCTATAGATTATAATTTAAATTAGAAATTACATGTTCTAGTTCCTCAAGGATCTAGAACCAGAGATACCATTTGACTCAGCAATCCCATTACTGGGTTTTTACCCAAAGGATTATAAATCATTCTACTATAAAGACACGTGCACACGTATGTTTATTGCAGCACTATTCACAATAGCAAATACTTGTAACCAACCCAAATGTCCATCAATGATAGACTGGATAAAGAAAATGTGGCAAATATACACCATGAAATACTATGAAGCAATAAAAAAGAATGAGTTCATGTCCTTTTCAGGGACATGGATGAAGCTGGAAACCACAATTTTCAGCAAACTAACACAGAAATAGAAAAACAAACACCACATGTTCTCACTCATAATTGGGAGTTGAACAATGAGAACACATGGACACAGGGAGGGGAACATCACACACCGGGGCCTGTCGGGGGGTGGGGACAAGGGGAGGGAGAGCTTTGGATAAATACCTAATGCATGCAGGGCTTAAAACCTAGATAACGGGTTGATGGGTGCAGCAAAGCACCATGCACATGTACACCTATGTAACAAACCTGCATGTTCTGCACATGTATCCCGAACTTAAAGTATTATTAAAAAAAAAAAAAATAGAAAGAAAAAAGACTGAGTTAAAACAAACAAGCACAATTCTCAATCCAAAGTACCAGGACTTTGGAACTACAAATTAGAGGGTACCTGTGATATAGATGAAATGAGTAGTGGCAACCAGAGTTATCTAGAGAGACTCCACTGAGCTCTGCATGAAATTACCTGCATTTGCAAGGATAATGCTATAAAATCTTGTGCAATGGTGAAAGGAGCACGTGGAGAAATTTCATTAGTTTAGATTTTACAGATTATAGTAGAATAGAGATGTAGCAGTTACCTCATATAAGGAAGTTTTACTTGTAAAGCTACATGAAAGAGGGAATTCAAGAAAGTGTTTCAGCAGAAAAATTTGATAAGTACACTTTGCCATTCAGGATGCAGCAGTGGCTCTGCAGCACGAATATCAGCCTGTTGAACTTCTCAGCTTGTCTTTCCCTCAACAGAGAGCATCTAATACACCCTATCTAGGGACTCTATAACACAATAAGTCACTCTTCTTTCTACTTTTTGGCCTCTATGCCTACTGTATTCCCATCTACTATCTTCTATTATGATTTCCTCTTTTTCTCTCTGCTTCATATTCAATCTCCCCAAGAGATACAATCTAAATGGATCAGTAGGTAATTCTCTAGTTTGAGACAACACTATTGGGCAATGATCTTGTTTCGAGCTAGCATAGAAATGTCTTTGCTATGGTGCATATCCCCAGTATAATACATCATGCCATGGTAGCCCAATCAGATGACAGAAAGCCTGGCCACTTGTGGAAGGACCCTGACCTGGTCACTTCCATCATAAGAGGAATTGAGCATGCCAAGCCCTTAGTGTTTCCTAAAAATCTACTTTAGTGTCCCCAGGAAAGTGAGAGCAAATAGTTAGACTTCTAATAAGCCTTTCTGATAGAGTAAATATGGTTTCTGGAATGGGATAATGGATTTATGTGTGAAACTCTTAAATAATGCAAATGTTTATTACATTAGTCTGCTAAGGGAGAAGGACTCTGAGCAGATATGACACCTGAAAGGGTAGTTTTGATATGTGGAAATAGATAAAAATAGAACATATAAGCCAAAGAAAAAGGCCCAAGAAAAGAAACTAATTTTTAGTATACCTTAGAGCCAAAGCATATGCTTTCATAATGATAACCAGTGCCTTTTGGCCTTTCTAATGTGTTCATAATTTTACTTAAGCAGCAAGTGCTAGTAGTCAGTAACATAAACTTCATTTTATTTACTCAATATTCAGGAAACAGTTTTCATTCTTTAAAAATTAAAATAATGAGGCAACGTTAACAAAAAAGTACTCTCATGCAAACTAATGATACTGATTTTTAAGTAAGCACTTTCTAAAGTAGTTAGATATTTAGTTGATTTATACATAAAAGACATTTTGTTGTCATTATCATTATCAGTAATATAAATGAGTTAATGTAATTGAAAAATGACCACATGTCAACTCATCACAATAAATACATTTTAAACACTTAAATTGGCATAGTACTTATGATACAGTTGCGTAACAAAGCTATCAAATAGAAGCCATAACAAAACTTTTTGTTTCTTGTAAGATGTGGCTTCAGCTGCAAGGTGACTCTAATTTAAAGGAATCTTTAATTATTCATATTTCTGAGAAGTGTATATACTCTCTACCCTTTTGCCCTCAATAACAACAGCTCCTACAGGCAATATGTTTTCTAGCACTCTTATTACTTTATCTGTTAGCAGTTTGTTAAAAAACTGACAACGCCAAAACCAGTAATAAAGCCAGCTGGTAAATCACAATGCTGTACATCTTACTGACATTGAGCACAGATGTCTTAATAATTGGCTTCAGATGAGTGCAAAGGAGTGAAGTGATTTCACAGAAGATAGTTCTTGCATATCATGTCTGAAAGCTGAAGGGAAATACAAATATTTCAAATGAAAAATTTGCTTGGAGCATCCTCTCTTCCCAGCCTTGCTCCAGGGCTTTATTCATCCAAGGAGGAACAAAGCAAAGTTCCTGATTTCTAAGAACTTGCAATATATGAAAACTTAAGTAACTTGCAATAACTATTCAATATAATAAACATTTCACAAATTGCCCTATTATTAATATGAACTATGCAGACAATAATTGCATTAAATGCTCTATACATGATGATTTCACATTAAGGAATGTCAAACTGTGAATTACATTGAGTAAATCTAAGATCAGATTAGATTAGCTAATGTACAGAATGTTTTAAGGTTTGGGTTTTAAATAGACATTGAATTAGAGATAATTTTATACTCCTCAGAGTGCAAATATAAATATTTACATTCCTAAGTATTGCTATGCTCTAATTATGGTGAAGAAAATCAATTAACAAGAAAGAGCTTCCAAATCCTAGGGTAGAGTTAGCTGTGACCACCAGACCTAGCTGGGATGGACACAAGAAATGTGACACAAAGAAACATGCTAAGAGTACTATGATAGGACTGAAGCCTTGACAAGAAGCAGTGATAGAGTCGTACAACTTGTTTATTTGGATAAGACTCTAAGAGAGTACACCTTTTCTATGACATTCAATTGTAGAAACAAACTGCTGGAAAAGAAGATTAGCCATCAAGTCACGTCCCAAAAATGGCCATTAATGAGCTGCTCCTTTCTAGCCATACCCATCATGAGGGAGAATGTCTGGATGATGAGTGACTTTCCTGAGAGGAGGCTGTATCACTTGCTTCTCTTCATTGTTTTCCCCATTATACCATACCTCATGAAACTCTCTTTTTTTAAGAGCCTCCTATTGGGTGATAAAATTTGTGTTGTGTATCAAGAGAAGGAGAGGAGAGGGCAAGTAAGTGGTAAGAATGTTTAATTATTGTTTTCCCCTGATTTTTTCCATTGTTCTCAATCAGGGTGATTTGGAAATGTAGAAGCAGTTTTGGTTATCACCGGCTTGCGATGACCAGGGGACACAGACACTAAATGTCCTGAAATATGTACGAGAGCTATGCAGAGTAAAGAATTTTCCCAGTGAAAGGGCTAATAGAGACCCTATTTAGAAGCACAACATATTTAGAAAGGGATTGGAGGAGAAAACCAGCACTCAGGTTTAGTAAATATTTGGGGAAATAGATTTGTCTAATACCAATAAGCCAGCTGCACTCTGTGCCTTTTGGAATTCTAGGAAACAAAATGTTAATTAGAAAAAATAAAAATTGTCATAAACTCTATTAAAGATTACTATGTCTTCCTATTGCTATCCCAACACCAGCAAATTATCCTAGTAAAAATCATTCAATAAAGATATTTGCGAAGATTTTTATTATCTCTAATCAAGAGATAAAATTCCAGGGAAATGGCTATAAGTATTATTTGCAATTATTAAATCATGATCAAAGATGCTCAGTTATATTACTTATTTATTTATTTTTATTACTACTCCTTATGGAGCAGAGCTAACTCATAGGCAGCACACTCAGAGTCAGCCCATATAATTCAAAGCATGCAACTCTATGTGTTTACATGTTTTTTGCAAAGGAGAGAGATTGATAGACATATAATCATGGAAATTTATCTAATGTGATATAAAATCACTCTTTACATTTTGAAAAGAGAGAACAAATTTTTGTGACATCAGTGAAATAACTTGATATCTTCTTCCTTCTTTGTTGTTGAGAACGGGGTGTGTGTGTGTGTTTTCCTCCCTATACAGTTCCAGTATCTTTAACATAAGGTTAAGAATACGATTTAGGAGCCCAACTACTTGTGTTTAAATTCCACCTATACTACTTACTAATGGAATGAATTTGAGTGAGTTATTTAGCCCCCTTTTACCTTTATTTCCTCATCTTTAAATTGAAATATAAGTGCTGGATACTTCAGTATTTAGCACTAGGCCTAAAATTTATTTTTACTAGAGATTATTTTTAAATTAAAAAAAACTATGGCCATTTTGTTTGAGACAATTTACCCACCCATTTTATTTATTTTTCATGCAGCTAAAAACAAGGGGGGAAAAGCCCCATAGAGAAAAACTCATTAAATATACAGTATTAATAAAATAGTGCACATCAAAAGGAGTATGTAATAGCAGTTTTCTTGTGGCCCACTTTACAGAATCATTTCTTTAATTGCCCCATAACCACCATGAAAATTACAAAATCCTTATGATGCTCTGCCTCAGGATTTACTCCCAATGACGTTGCCCTGGCAATGATGAAGTATTGTGTTCTTTAGATGTTAGATTAGTGTCTCTTCTTTGTTGACCAGGAAGCCAGAAAACACATAGCAATTAAAAAGATGTACAGTCTAATATATTCCAATGAAAGATGATTACTCACATCCACCAATGGGTATTCACAAATTACCTACTAACCCTTTCAAAAATATGCCTGATTTTGTATTATCATTGATTTTGAAAGCTGTGCAAAATATTGTTAGACACAGAAGTTTTTTTTGCATTTTTTTGTTTTTCTTTTATTTTTCTGAATAAGCTATCGGTTATTTTTCTTTTAAAATTCTAATACTCAATTCAGGATCTGAAACAGTTTTATCATATTTTGGTGATAATTGTATTTCACAATAGGTAGAAAAATCAATTGAGGAAAGATTTAACATTAACTAAATTTTGACTATCAGGATAGAATTGGCAATAAGAAGAAAATAAAAGCAGACATTTTCAGGGAAAGGGCCCTTGTAATTTCTGTCCTCATAAATTTTTTTTAAAACCACAGAAACTATCTACTCTAGATTGCTACTGACTAGATTGATTATAGTTTTTCAACTAAGGAGTTAGAATGGAGTAGAAACAGAAAAGGGACAATAGGAATAAGAGGAAAGCACGACTCTGCATTATAACTATTAAAATATTCTCGGCTGGGTGCGGTGGCTCATGCCTGTAATCCCAGCACTTTGGGAGGTTGAGGTGGGCAGGGCACGAGGTCAGGAGATTAAGACCATCCTGGCGAACATGGTGAAGCACTGTCTCTACTAAAAAAAAAAAAACAAAAAGTAGCTGGATGTGGTGGCATGTGCCTGTAATCTCAGCTACTCAGGAGGCTGAGGCGGGAGAATCGCTTGAATCAGAGAGTCAAAAGTTGCAGTGAGCCAAGATCGCACCACTGCACTCCAGCCTGGGCAACAAAAGCAAAACTCCATCTCAAAAAACATATATATATATATATATATATATATATATATATATATATACATACATACATACATACACACACACACACACACATAGAGAGAGAGAGAGAGAGAGAGAGAGAGAGATGTAGATATATAGATATATATATTCTCCTGACAATTATGTGGTCAAATTGGAACCTTTGTTGTTGCTTTTTTTTTTCCATCAAGCATATTCCTCTCCCAAACTTCATAAACCACCACTATGTTACTCAAGCTAGAAACCTAACTTATCATACTGGGTTTCTTTCTTTTCCTCATTTCTGACATCAAGTAATCCTAAAATTCTGTCATTTGTATCTCAAAAATATGTCTTGTATCCATTCCCTTATCCCCATTTCTGCACACATCACCCTAGATAAGCAAGCATCAAATCTCACCTAGAGAAGTCCTTCACAATTCCTAATAAGCATACAAATTACCTGGGGATCTTGTTAAAGTGTACATTCTACTTTAATAGGTCTGAAGAAAGACCAGAGACTCATCTTTTCTTACAGGCTTCCAAGTGGCATTGATCCTGCCATTCCATGGATCACCCATTAAATGGAAGGTCTAGATTACCTCAAGCATACCTGTATTGCAGGATCCAATTTCATCCTCCTGCAATCTACTCTCCACCAAGTAGTTAGAGTGATTTTCAGAAAATACAAAGCAGATATTTTAAATATCTGAAAATAAATCTATATTTTAACTCGAGAGAACCAAACTATTATCAGTAGGCAAGAAAGGAACTTTCATAGAGCACAGGGTGGTGGTTTTTACTTTCACAAAGTAGAATTTGTAACAGGATTTTAAATGGGAATTTTACCTCAACTCACAGAGGAATCAAAACTAAGGACAGACTGCAAATATCCCAAACAATCATAGAAATCATCTAGAATTGTCCCTACAAGATTTTACCAATCTTTCCAATATTCTTGTTCATCCCCTAATGAACATACGTAAGAGAAAGCTAGCGGTTAATGGGAATATGTAGGAATACAGAACATGTTCTGGCTTTTCTCCTCCTTTCTGCATGGAGTAAGATGGGGAATATTTCATTCCTTGGTGACATGAGGGTGACCCAAGAGAATCACGCATAGAAATTGGGAATGCCTCTGAGAAGGAAAGACAATCTTCACCCTCTATTTCCCTCAGGACAATCAGAGTGTAGAGCAGTGAGAAAATTTCTGGGAAGTCTAGCTTGCATTTTCTAGAGTTTGCAATATTAATAATCACAGAAAATGATGCCTGCTTCTCAGCTGGAGAAGTCAGAAGCAAAATATTTCATCCTGCAAGCCTTAATAGCACCGTTTGGCAGAAAAAGAATGGCTTATTTTCCCATGAACTTGGAAGACAGCTGAACTTAGGTCATTTTAAAAACACCCCAACTTTCTTCTCAACCTTCCTACCTTCCCCTACTCACAGCCTAGTACCTAGAGGAACCAGAATCAATTTATTAATGAGTGGAGGAGAACAGAAAGACCAAAGTGATGCAAGAGTAGAAAAAACAGAGCATGCTGCCTATTTTCTATTGCTTCATAGCAAATGGCCACAAACTTAACAGCCTACAGTCACACCTGTTTATTAGCCTATAGTACTGTTGGTCAAAACTCTGACACGGAATAGCTTAGTTCTTTAACTAGGGTACCGCAGGGCTATAATCTGGGTGTCTGATGACAGAGTCCTCATCTGGAAGCTCTAGGAAAAAATCATTCTCACGGTCAGCTAAATCTTCTTGTTGGTAGAATCCAATTTCTTGTGCTTAGAGGACCAAGACCTCTGTTTCTGGCTGGCTGTTGCCTGGTGGTTGCTGCTAACTCCTGGAGGCCATTCTGAAGCCCTTTTCATATGTCCCCCTCCATCTACAAGTCATCAGTGGCACACTGAATCCCCTTCAAGCTTTGAAATTCTGATTTTCTTTTCTGCAACTAGACAAATAAAACTCTTTTTAGAAAGTGGTTCAAGAAATTAAGTCGAATCCACTGAGATAATCTCTCAGTCTTAAAATCTACCAAGTTGGGACTTAATTTAAATCAACAAAATATCTTAATAACAGCACCTAGATTAATGTTTTAATGAACAACAGGGTTGAGAAACCTTGACAGGCCATCTTAGTATTCTGCCTACCATACTCCACGTTTTACTGTAGGACCTCAGATAGCCTCAAACAGCCTACACCATCCTAGCAATGAGGTGGAAAGAGGAATCAACAAGGAGTTGAAATGATTTTTTATATTATTTTATGTTTTAAATATTTGAAAATAAAGCTATATTTTAAGTCAAGAGAGCCAAACTATTATCAGTAGGCAAGAAAATAACTTTCATAGAATATAGGGTGGTGATTTTTATTCAATGGCTTCTTATTGCACCTTAAATGTTATGGTCCCAATACAGCCTTCCATTCAGTTCTCAAAGCAGCCAAGCTCTTTTACTACTCATAGATTTCCCCAGCTGGTTGCTTCTGACTAGAACATCAACAGCCTCAACCTCAAACTCAGCCAATAAGCAGCCACATGGCAGACATCTTTTCCTGTATTTTATCTCAGCCTAAGAGCTTTTCTGACCACACTTCCTAATTAGGTACTGCCTTATTATATTCTATCATTGCATCATCTTGATTCCCTTCATAACATGTATCACCATTTGTAATTATTATTTTTTAGTTTACTCATTTATTATCTTTCACAGCTAGGTTTCAAACTCCAAAAGTGACAGGGACCGTATCTGCTTGACCTCTCCTGTGTTTGATGTCTTCCACAGAAGCTAATACAGAGTACGTGTCAATAACTGTGTTTTCAATAACAATATTTCAGAATTAGAAAACATACATATCAATCAAATGGCGAGGGAATGAGATGTCTAAAGAGGATATAAAGTCGCAAAATGTTGAACACTGGGTCAAATGTGGTCAACAGACTTGTGTTTGAACAAAGAATGTCTTTTATAAACCTAAAACTGATCTTTTTGAGATTGAATTTGAATTTGACCTCTCTAGTTTTTCATCACTCCACATTATTTTTATACAGTCTCTACACATTTATATGCCCTACTTCACAATCAAAATTTTGAAAACACAATACTACATGTACAGTGTGAAGAAAAGGAGGCCAGGTTAAAAATTTACACAAATGTCTATATATTTTTTTAATTACTCATGTCCAGTCTTTCTCCCTGACTTTCTTCATCCCAACACACTCTGCTCTTTTAAGAACCACAAACCTAAACTCATAATACTTTGACATCTTATGACACTTAAGAGGTAATATGTTGGCTGGGCTTGGTGGTTCACGCCTGTAATCCCAGCACTTTGGGAGGCCGAGGCAGGTGGATCACGAGGTCAGGAGATTGAGACGATCCTGGCTAACATGGTGAAAACCCGTTTGTACTAAAAAACAAAAAAAAATTAGTCGGGCGTGGTGGTGGGCGCCTGTAGTCCCAGCTACTCCAGAGGCTGAGGCAGGAGAATGGCGTGAACCCGGGAGGCGGAGCTTGCAGTGAGCCGAGATCACGCCACTGCACTCCAGCCTGGGCAACAGAACAAGACTCCATCTCAAAAAAAAAAAAAAAAAAAAAAAAAAAGAGGTAATAAGTTATTCTATAATTACTTGAGTATGTATGTGTCTTTGTCTTCATTACTACTAAAGTTTTTGATAGCAGGAATTTAGACTTTTTAAAATCTTTCACTTTTTCTAATATACGGTTAATGTTCAAATAAGTATGTCCTGAATAAAATAAAATATATAAATAAGGGTTTGTACTCATGAACACAAAACTATAAAAAAAATTCAAGGCTCAGACAGCTTCTTTCTAAAGATGATCAAACTTAGATTTAGAAATATGAGTACAAGACCTTATTTCTGAAAGTACATTGCTTCTCTCATTACTGTTCAAACATACTTATACTTTGCATAGATTTATGAAGACACTTACATCTTTATGCCATACACAGATTTCTCCCATCATTATTTTTATATGCCTACCAGATGAATTTTTGTCATAAAAATATTGTCCTAGAAAGTGTCATACAGTAACGATGGGATACTTTCTTCTCTAAAACAACTATCAATCAATGCTTCACGTTTTGAAGGAGAAAGATCAGGGGTTTTCTTTATGTTTCCCTCTCCCCACAACTCTATCCATGGTTAGACAGTGGAAATGAAACTTGTAAAGACTGGAAAATTCTTTTTCCTGGTGGTCAAGACTTACCAATTTATAGAAAAAATGATATCTTACAAGAAATGAGTTAGAAAGTACTGGACTCATAGCCTTTCTTTCATATTCTCCTGCAAGATTAGTATATTTACATACCATATGAATTTATCACAATTTATTATGTCTTCTTAGTACCACTGATACTAAAGGAAATTATACATAATATAAAAATACTTAGCCTCAGTTTCTACAATATTGAAAGGTCATGGACAGACTTCATTTCCGCCTAATCTCTATCATATCACCATTATTTCAGAATTTTCAGGGCATTTCCTTCTCTTTGAAGGGGAAAGACACTTGTGAGAAGGAACAAAATGTCATAATTTTCAGTGTCTTTCACAGAGTTCTTCATTGTGTCCTTTTACTCCTACTTAAACTTTCTCTTCTTCATCAGGACCATTCAGAGTTCTGGCTACTTTGCTCTTAACAAATGGCTATGCTTCAACCTTCCATAAATTGCCTTCCACCTGCCTTGAATCCTTGTATTTTTCCAACAAGCAAAATGGAATACAGAGATAAAAAATTTACAGTTATTATTGATGTGCCCATTAATACATGTTCATTTTTATAGAGAAATCTGTATATTTTGGTGATGTTTGCATATCTCTCATCTTGCCTCTTTCTAGATTGTAGGTTAAAACATATTGGGCAATATTATATTATTCTCTTCATGTAGAGAAATGAACATTTGCCTTGGCTGTCTTCCTTTATCAGTAAATAATTCCCAAAATAAATTAATAAATACATAAAAAGTAATCACTGCGGAAAAAAACCGTTTTTAATGTTCCTAAACTTTATGACATGTATTCGTGAGAAGATCTTTAATAAAGCTTCTTGACTGTTCCTGTCATTTTAGGTGTGGGTGACATAAATAGTCTTGTGTAAGCTAATTACTAACCTTATATGGAGTAAATGCTTTATCTCAGAGCTGTAAATGGAAAATGGCCCAATAAAAGTTATCCCATAAATCTGAGGACTCCAATAAGTCCCATGTCAAACTTTATACATGTACATATGCCTTTCATTTGCTTAGTTCATGCCTATGTACCAGAAGACAGTTCAAGGACATGACTAAGATTCACTATAAATTTTCCTTCAAGGATCAAATTTATATTTATACCAGGGGGGAATTCATAAACCTTTTCAGGTAAATGCATAATTCCAATCCAGATTCAGTGTAAAATGTTTTTCTTGAAACATGTTGATTCTTGTAGCAAATAAAATATCCATTTATTATGCATAGAAAATAAAGACAATAGTAACCCTAATATCAGAGTGACAATAGAAATAGAAGGTAGTCGAATTACATTTTATTTTCTAAAACTTCCTTTATTTTGATATTTACATTTCCCAGTTTAGAATGGAATAGTTTTTCCTAAATTAGAAACTGACAGCTTAATTATATGTGATTGATATGCTTTCTTTGGAGGAGTCACTACTGGAATAGAAACAGCTACTGTTTTTATTTGTTTTTATCATATTCAATACACACAAATACAGAATAGAGATAGTTTTGTTGGATTCAGTAAGGCTCACTGGAAAAATCCTAGCATAGACAAAATTCTAGTTAGCAAGTATTAAATTATCCTGTTCTACATTGTGAGGTTAGTCCCCATATGGTACATAATTCACCCAAAATTGCTATGCAGATGTAGATATGACAAATTCCGTTTTAATGAGAAATCCTTTACACCATATTCATAGCCATATCTCCATTTAATACTCAATATAAACAGCATGGAAAAACTGTCCTTTTCTCCACCCTCGCTAAATCTCACAACACTGTCTGTGAAGAAATTCAGTGTTTTAAAGAACTGTACTTTTAATCTGTGCAATGTTAAATGCTCTTCATAAAATACCACTATTTCTAGACTATTGTAACTTTCTCATCAGTAGCAGAGCCTAATGGGAGTAACATTGCCTTTGGAATCAGACTGACCTGGTTTGAATCTTTACTTTGTGATTTAATAAACAGGAAAACTTGCCAATATTTTGTAGTCTGTATGAGTTTCACATTGTTTCTCTGTAAAATGTTAGCAACTATTTCATTAATACAAACCTTGCAGATTTTATCATGATGATTAGATGAAGTAATGGTGGGTGTAAAGTGTCTAACTGCATTCCCTGTGAATTGTACATACTCAGTCAATGAGGCTGTTGACGTTATAACTATGGAAAGATTTACACTGAACACTTCTTGATTATTTTCCTAAGTAATGACTTCATCTTTTCTTTTAAAGGAATCCTAATCATTTCCAAAAAAGGTAAAGAAAAAAGAATCAAGGAGAAACAGTTAATGATAGAGTCATACATGAACACAGAGCAAACAAAATGAAAAAGACTGGGAAGAAGATATAACATTATAGAGACATCTCCAAAATTCAGATTCAGGAGGATATACCTGGTAAACAGCTATATCACTTAGCTTTCTTAGTTTCAAGTTTCAAATGCTCTATTCAACCCACCTTAAGACAAAAAATAAAATAAAAGAATGTATTGACTCCTTAACTCACATGTCAAAAGTGTAGAGCTGGCTAAAGAAATATTGAAACAATGTCCTCAAGATTATGTCTGTGTATCACTCTGTTTTGTGTTTTCTATGTTAAGTACCTTATCAGAGAGATCTTTCATTGTAAACAAACAATACATTTGAAAAGTCCAGCTTTATCACATGAGCCAACGCCTTGTAATAAATCATTCTCTCTCTCTTCAGCATTGCTCATTCTGAATTCTAAGGTTCACCCTAAGATTTCTGCCACTCAGTTGGCTGTTGCCCAATGGAGAGCTAAGGGTGCTGCTACCCTGGCACATAGGACTGAGTTGGAAAAGTCCTTGGAGAACATGGAACTAAGAGATCCAGTTTATTTCCTCTGAGACTTTCCAAGATCTACTGCCTGTAAACTGGAGATCTACGAGAGCCACTGGTTTAGTTCCAGCCTGAGTCCAAAGGCCTGAGAACCAGGAAAGCTGATGTAGTCCAAAAGCCTGCAGGCTCAAAACTCGGGAAGAGCTGGTGTTTCATGCCCAAAGGCAGAGGGAAAAAAACAATGTCTCAGTTTTCAGGCTGTCAGGCAGGAGGAACTGCCCCTTTTCACAGGGCAGTTGGACTTATTGCTCCATTTAGGCCTTCAATGGATTGGATGAAGCCCACCCACATTAGGAGGGTATTTACCCAGTCTACAGATTCAAATGCGATATGGTTTGGCAGTGTCCTCACCCAAGTTTCATCTTGAATTGTAACTGCCACAATCCTCACATGTCTTGGGAGGCACCTGGTGGGAGATAATTAAATCATGGGGGTGGGTTTTTCCCATGCTGTTCTCATGATAGTGATTAAGATCCTTTGGTTTTATAAAGGGCCATTACCCTGAGCATGCTCTCTTGCCTGCTGCCATGTAGGATGTGCCTTTGCTCCTTCTTAGCCTTCTGCCATGATTGTGAGGCCTCCCCAGCCATGTGGAACTGAGTCCATTAAACCTCTTTTTCTTTTTTTTTTTTAAAAAAAGAAAAGTCCAGCTTTACACAGTTTTTACTATCTTAGAAGAGTACTTTTCCTTTTTAGCACCTAAACTTCCTGTTGACAAAAAGATGTTAATGCGCACAGCTTGGATCGTATGTACAAAATGAACTTTCATTCACTGTAGTCAAGGAAATAGCAATTTGCTAGTCTGCAAAGTCCATGATGTATCACAAGACTATGTCTATGAGAGGCAGTTTCCTTTATTGAAGTGCCAATAAATTTTGGTGAAACAGGAATAGAGCATTTCCCAAAGAAGGTAGATATGGGCAAAAAGTAGACCCAATTACTACCTTCATGTTGCCTACAGTCCAAAGTAGAAAAATATATTAATTACATATTTTAAACCATTATACTGAGTGTTACAAATAAGAGATGTGCTTATGAAATTCTTTTATAGGGAGAGATGAACTAGTCAGAATGGTCAGGGAAGGCTACTTAAAAGTAGGAAAGCAAGCTGATATAAGAAGTTTCCACAGGCACTACGAGAAGAGGGTAAGGAATACGATTCCAAGAACATTAACACTTGTGCAAGGTTTTGTAATGAGTGAGAGCAGGGCAAGGATGAGGCTGTATTACATTTGCCTGAAAGAAACTAAAGAAAGCCTAAATAAATGGAAAGTCATCTCTTGTTCATTGACTGGAAGATTTAATATCACTAAGTTGGTAAAAATACTCCCCAAATTTATCTACACCTTCAACACCATTCTTATTAAAATTCCAACTACCATTTTATTGCAGAAAAGGAAAATCTGATCTTAAAATTCCATGGAAATACAAGGTGCCAAAAATGGGCAAAAATTACGAAAAAGAGCAAAGTTGGTGGACACATACTTTCCTATTTCAAAGCTTAATGCAAAGCTACAGTAATCAAGATACTGTGGTAATGGCTTAAGGACAGATATTTAGATCAAAGTTATAAAAGTGAAAATCTAGACATAAACATATGTGTCTAAGGTCAGTTTATTTTCAACAAGGTTATAGGGAAAGAATAGTTTTTCAATAAATAGTGCAGGAACATCAGGATATTGACATGTATAAGAGTTAAATTAGACTCCCTCTTCATAGTATACACAAAGACTTAACTCAAAATGGATCGAAGACATAAATGTAAGAGCTAAAACTATAAAACTCTTGCAAAGAAACATAGGTGTAAAACTTCATGACCTGGACTAGGCAATATTTTCTCAGATATGATAGACAAAGCACAAGCAACAAAAGAAAAAATAAATTGGATTTTATAAATATTAAAAACCACTGTTCATCAAAGGGAATTATTAGAGTAAAAAGGCAATATGGGGAATGGGAGAAAATATTTGAAAATCACAAATGTAATCATTCACTATTTAGAATATAATAAGGACCCTTACAACTCCACAAAAAATTAACAAATAATTCAATATTTTTAAAATAAGCAAAATATTTGAATATACAGTTCCCAGAAAAGATACACAAATGGATAACAAGTACATGAAAATATTCTTAAAATAATTGAATGCAAAACAAAGTCACAATAAGATACCAGTTCACACCAACTACAGCAGCAATAATAATAGTAACAAAACAGAAATTAACAAAAATGCTGGGGAAATGTGGAGGAATTTGAACCCTTGTACATTGCTGGTAAGAATGTGAAATTATCTGGGTGCTGTGAAAAGCTATTTGCAAGTTCCTTAAAAACTTAAATATAAGCTGGGCCCAGTGGGTCACACCTGTAATCCCAGCACTTTGGGAAACCAAGACAGGTGGATCACCTGAGGTCAGGGGTTTGAGACCAGCCTGGCCAACATGATGAAACCTCGTCTCTACTAGCTGGGTGTGGTGAAACACCCTTGTAATCTCAGATACTTGGGAGGGTGAGGCACAAGAATCACTTGAACCTGGAAGGTGGAGGTTGCAGTGAGCCAAGATGATGCCATTGCACTCCAGCCTGGGCGACAGAGAGAGACTGTGTCTCAAACAAACAACAACAACAACCAGAAAAATACAAAAAACTTAAACACAGAGTTACCATATGACACAGAAATTATACTTGTAGGTATATAATGAGAATTTCAAACATGTTTACACAAAAACTTGTGCATGAATGGTCCCAGCACTATTATTCATTATAGCTCAAAAATGGAAATAACCTAAATGTCTAGCTCCAAATGAATGCACATACAAAACATGGTATATCTTTACAATGGAATATAATTTAGCCATTAAAAAAATGGAGTACTAGTATTTGCTACAAAATGAACTTTTAGGACGTTATGTTATTCCAGGAATGCTTTACACTGTTGGTGGGAGTGTAAATTAATTCAGCCATAGTGGAAAAACAGTGTGGTAATTCCTTAGAGACCTGAAATACCATAGAAACACCATTCGACCCAGCAATCCCATTACTGGGTATATATCCAAAGGAATATAAATCATTCTATTACAAAGACACATGCATGCATGTGTTCACTGCAGCACTATTCACAATAACAAAGACATGGAATCGACCTAAATGCCCATCAATGACAGACTGGATAAAGAAAGTGTGATACATACACATTATAATATACTATGCAGCCATAAAAAAATGAGATCATGTCCTTTGCAGTGACATGAATGGAGCTGGAGGTCACTATCATAAACAAACTATTGCAGGAACAGAAAACCAAATACTACATGTTCTCACATGTAAGTGGGAGCTAGATGATGAGAATACATGGACATAGAGAAGAGAATAAAGCACACTGGGACCTATCAGAGGGCGGAAGGTGGGAAGGGGGAGAATATGGGATACATAACTTATAGGCATTAGGCATAATGAAATAATCTGTGCAACAAACTTCCATGACACAAGTTTACCTATGTAACAAACTTGCACATGTACCCCTTAATTTAAAACAAAAGTTAAAAACATTAACTTGGCCAACATTTTAAAAAAAGAAAAAAAGAAGCTAGAAGAAAAAAGTCAAAAATTGCATATTTCAATCTATATGAAACCTTCAGGATAGTCAAAGGCATAGAAAATGAAATAGGTTAGTGGTTTCCAGGAGCTGGTCTAGGGATGGGACTAGAAATGACTACTAACAGATACAGGGTTTCCTTCACGGGTAATGAAATGTCTTCAATTACATAACAGTGAAGGTTGCATAGCCTTTTGAAAATACACACAAAAAAAGTGAAAGCTTTAAAATGGTGACTTTTATGCTATGCGAAATTTTATGTTTTATCAAAAAAAAAAAAAACAGAAACACATTCATATTTAAGACCCAGTGTATCACAGGAATTATAATTCCTTCAAATACAAAACATCTACCTATATGGGCTTTGGCCATTTCCCATTATTCTACCTCTCTACTTAGCCAGATTCACACATGATGTGTTTATTGCTTTTTCATGCATTTCTCATGGCTTATGTGTATGTGTATCATATCCTAAAATACTATATATTATATATAACTTAAAATAGGTATCACTTATTTTCTTAATTTTGATCTCTAAAAAATATGTATTCTTATGAAACTTTATTTTTTCATTCAATATTCTATCCCTGCAACTCATTGATGTGGTTGTCTAGGAGGAATTTGTTGACTTTCATTACTAATATTATTCCAGGTTTAGAATACATCATCTTTCATTTATTCATTCACCTGTTGAAGGTCATTTGAGGGCTTTTCAGGCCATTTCCTCCATTACAATGGTATTGTCTTAAAAATTCTTTTATTTCTCCTGGTGGAGTGGTATAAGATTATCTTTACAATATCTAAGAATGTACCTGTCGAATATAAAAATATTCATCATTACAATATAATGCTAAATAATTTTCCAAATAGCTCTACAAATTTACATACCCACTAGCACCACAGAAGGGGTCCTGTTTTTCTATATTCTTTCCAATAACTAACATTGTCAATACTTTTAATTTTAGTCATTCTTTGTCTAAACTTTGTATTTTCCTAATGATCAATTATATCGATCATTATTACATATATTTATTGGACAAGTAGCTATCAATCTTTCTGAGATGGAACTAATCTACAATTAGAGATGGTAAAAATCTCAACAAAATAACTTCCATGTGAAATTACTATCAATTCACATAAAGAGCTAACATGCTTTTTAAAAATTATCTTTAATTTTTAATATTTGTGGGTACATAATAGGTGTATATATTTATGGGGTACTTTTTTTTTTTTTGAGACGGAGTTGCCCAGGCTAGAGTCAATGGCATGATCTCAGCTCACCACAACCTCCGCCTCCCAGGTTCAAGAGATTCTCCTGCCTCAGCCTCCCAAGTAGCTGGGATTACAGGCATGTGCCACCATGCCCAGCTACTTTTTTGTATTTTTAGTAGAGACGGAGTTTCTCCATGTTGCTCACACTGGTCTCGAACTCCTGACCTCAGGTGATCCACCCTCCTTGGCCTCCCAAAGTGCTGGGATTACAGGCATGAGCCACTGTACCCGGCCTTTTATGGGGTACATTTTAATACAGGCATACAATGCACAATAGTGAGAGACTAATAGTGACTGAAAATGTATTGTCTTCTTTTTATAAAACTTGTTTTCACTGGTTATAAAATTGTAAATTAACATTTTTTCTTTCTTTTGAACACGTTTTATTTTTCCTTCCACTTTTTTTCTGGCGATAAGTTTGTTTTTATCCTCCTTGTTGCTCTTATAGAGTTACTGTGTTTTCTTCAAGCTGCTTTAATGATTTTCTCAATGTCTTTATTTGTCAGCAGTTTGGCTATTAACAAGCTTATCACCATGAGGCTGTTGAAAACTCTTCAGTGTCTCAGCTGCTCTTTGAGAGCAGATATCTTTAGGGAAAATGTGGGCTTAATTCTTTTTAACTTTTGAAGATAATTTTGCAGGCTACAGAATTCTAGGTTGGTGAGTTTTTGTTTTTGTGTTGTTGTTGTTCTCAACACTAAATGTTTTACTCTACTCTCTTCTTGCATGCCTTGTTTCTGAGGAGAAGTCAGATGCAAATTTTCCTTTTGTTTATCTATATGTAAGGTGTTTTTTTCCTCTGCTTCTTTCATAATTTTATATTTGATTTTCTGTAGCTTTGAAATGATATGTCTACTTGTATTTTTTTGTCTTTTATGTCTTTTTGTTGTGTGTTTGTTGGCATTTATCCTGTTCGGTATTCTCTTATCTTTCTAGATCTGCAGTTTGGTGTCTGACATTAATTTGGGGAGATTCTTCATTATCCTTTCAAATATTTTTATGTTCCTTTCTCTTTTTCTTGTCTTTCTGGTATTCCCATTACATATATATTACACCTTTTGTACTTATTCTACAATTTCTTCTTTTTTGAGATGGAGTCTCACTCTGTCACCCAGCCTAGAGTATAGTGAGGTGATCTCGGCTCACTGCAACCTCTGCCTCCTGGGTTCAAGCGATTCTCCTGCCTCAGCCTCCCGAGTAGCTGGGATTACAGGTGCCTGCCACCACACCCAGCTAATTTTTATACTTTTTCTTAGTAGAGATGGGGTTTCACTATGTTGGCAAGGCTGGTCTTGAACTCCTGGCCTCAAGTGATCCACCCACCTTGGCCTCCCAAAGTGCTGGGATTGCAGGTGTGAACCACAGGTTCCTGCCCCACAATTCTTGAATACTCTGTTCTTTTGTTGTTATTGTTCTTTGTTGTCTTTGCTTTTCAGTTCTGGATGTTTTTATTGAGATATCTTAAGCTTGAAGATTCTTTTCTTAGCTAAATCCAGTCTACTAAAAACACATCAAAGGCATTCTTCTATCTTGTTACAGTGATTTTTATCTCTACCATTTATTTTTGGTTTGTTGTTAAGATTTTCACTTATCTGCTTACATTGCTCATTTTTTTGTGTATGTGCAATGTCTCCATCCATTAGAGTCCTTAGCAAATTATCCATAGCTGTTTTAAGTTCCCAGTATGACAATTCCAACATCCCGACCGTGTCTGGTTCTGATGTTTGCTCTGTCTCTTGAAACTGTCTTTTTTGTCATTTGGTATGCTTTCAAATTTTTCTTGATAACTGGATATGATGAACTCAGCACTGGCTCCTACGGGAGTTTAAGGTCATGAATTTCTTCCCTGATAAGTTGTGGTTCTCTGTAGGCACCTGTCTGTCCTTCCAAATTTGGAGACCAGTGGTTGACCCTGTGACCTCACTTCTCTTAGGAATCTAAGAGCTGTTGTAGATTTTTCAGTTTGTAAAGCTTTATATATCTTGTTAGTAGTGGCAGCTTCCAAACTCCTTACAAGTGGAAATGGAAGTTACGATCTTTTTATTCAATTCATACATGTTTTACTTACACTTCTTCCCTAACGCCTGCCCTCTCTCCCTATCCTCCATATTTGGTTGGTATAATTTCTTTATTTCCTTCTTTTTTTCCTTTTCCATCGTTTCCCCTTTACTGGTTTGAGAATTACACATTTTATTGTATTCTTATGGTAGTTATGCTTGAAACTTAACTATGCATATTATCTTAATATAACCTGAAGGAAAATAATATCTTACTCTTTCTGAATAATTCAAAAATCCTAGAATAATTCACCTCTTATTACACACTTCCAGATGTACATGCTACTATTTTTCCATATAGTAACCCCATAAATTAGACACAGATTTTTATGTACAATGGCTGTTTAGATTTACATATATGCTTCCATTTATTGGGCCGATTAATATTGAAAACTGCCAGTCTAATTTTCTTATATGAGGCCATATACTATATTTATTATCTGTCGAATCTCTCTGATTTTAAAGCTTCAACTCTTTTCTCTTTCTAGGAAACTATGTAAACAAAGTTATTCTTCCCCTCCATTATTTTTACATATCTGGTTCTATGTCTCTCTATGATGCATTTCAGATAATTTCTTCAGGTTTTTCTTCAAGTCCTCTATCTTTAACTGTGTCTAATTTGTTTTTCTACTGATATTTGAAAGTTTACTTTTAATAAATTATGTATCTTTTCCCTAGGAGTTTATTTTGGCTGTTTCAGATTTGCCAGTCATTCCAACATCTTTAAAAAGCTTTTTGTCTTTCTATATGAGTCCATTTTTTCCATCGTTTATTTTTTTAGCCACAGTGTTGAGCTATGGTTGACATATAAAATATGTACATATTTAATGTATAATACTTGATGTGTCTGGAAATAAGTATATATCATGAAACCATCACCACATAAACCTACCCATCACCTCCAAAAGCTTTCTCTTGACCTCATTATTTATGTATTTATTTATTTTGTGATAAGGATGCTTAACATGGGATCTAACCTCTTAATAAACTTTTACATATATGATACAGTATTGTCTAATATAGGCAGTATCTGGTACAGTAGATCTCTATTTTTCATTTTAGCTATTGCCTTTGCCAATTATAAACACTAAAGACTTCGGTATCTCAAAGATATTCTTCATTGTTTCTGATGACTTCTACACAAGTTGGCTTATTCCTTTTTGTACTTAATGATACTTGATTGGAAAATTGTGAAATTCCTCTTGCATTATCCTAATTGTGACCATCCTCCATGCCTAAAATTGGGAAGATTTCCTGCAGGAATATTTGCCCCTTCTTGTTCTAGACTCTAATTCTTTCAAAGTGTCTACTTTAAACAGGTTCTCTATTTTAAATACTTCTACTTATTGATGGTCCAAGCCTTAGTATTTCTATACTGAGAATAGTGCTACTATTTTTAAATACCATTTATGGTGATCCCAAACCTTCTATTTCATTACAGATTTTTGCTTGCAGGTCTATATTTAGCATTCATAGTGTTCCTTGTTTATTTGTGTATGCAGGATGGTTTTTAAAAAATTCCTTATTTTTCGAAAGTTCCAGATTGTATCAAAATTATTTTATTTAGCATATACTATTTAGCATAGTAGTAATATTTTTTTCAAATATATATGTTTCAGTCAGGGTTTTCCAGAGAAACAGAACCAATAAGAAGAATGGAGATGGAGAGAAGGAAGGGGAGAGAAAGAGAGGAGACAGAGATCGGGGGGATTTATTATAGAAACTGGCTCACATGATTATGGAGGCAGAGCAGTCCCCTAATATGTCATGTGAAACCTGGTGGACCAGTAAAGCCAGATATGTAATTCAGTCAGAGTCTGGAAGTCTGAGAACCCAGAGAGCCGATGGTGTAACTCCTATTCTAAGGCTAAAGACTTGAGAACCTGAGGCAAGAGAGGGCACTGGGTGGGAGGACGGTAGGAGTCCTAAAGTCAAGAATGTCTAAGACCAAGCGCTTCAACATCTAGGGTAGGAGAACCTTGCCATCCCAGATTAAGAAAAGAAATAACAAATTCACCCTTACTCTGCCTTTTTGTTTTATCTGGGTCCTCAGTGGATTTGTAGATGTCCACCAACATTGGTCAGCATATATTTTTCTTACTCAGTTTACTGCTGCAAATGCTAATATCTTCTGGAAACAACTTCATAGACACAGAGAAATAATGTTTTACTATCTGAGCATCCCTTAGCCCAGTCAAGTTGACACAACAAAGCAAACATCACAACATATTTATTAATCTGGTCACTAGAGTTGTGGACCTTAAATTTTTGCACCAATTTACCATTGCCAAAATACACCACGTCAATGCTATAGGTATTCCTAACTGATGTTGTTACTCCTGTCCATTTCAGGTATATATCAGGTATATATATATATATATATACCTGAAATGGATATATCATCAGGTGAAGTGGTGGATGCTTGTAGTCCCAGCAACTCGGGAGGCTGAGATGGGAGGACTGCTTGAGCTCAAGGGTTCATTGTGATAGGCCTGTGAATAGCCATTGCAGGCAACATAGTGAGACTCCATCCTTAAATTTTTTTTAAGTTTATTTTTATCTTTTCTCTAAAATATGGCCTTCTCTTTTGACTTTTTTTTCAATTATTTATAAAAAATAGATCTTATTTAAGGTAACTGTTATATATCTTCTGGATGTAAGACATCAGTTTTAAATGGTCTTTTTAATGTGTAGGTCAAAATATCCAGTCTGTTTTTTTTTTCTTTCAGAAATCTCTAGGTTTATATAAGACCAAATTAATTTCTTGGTATTCTCACTGTTTGTAATCTACTTTTTATAATTTCCAGATAAATAAACTATGTTCTAAAGGTGAATTTTTGTTTGTTTATTCAAACTACATACGTTGCTATTAACAAAAGACAGAAGTTCTTGTTTCAGATTCTAGGCATATCACTGCATTAGTAAAATAATCGGTTTAATTCTGAGATAGCAGGTGGGCAATAAGGTATATTTATAAATGAATATGTTTACTGAAATAGTATTACCTTCTAAAATTCATCATCTCTTTTCTTTTTTGCTTAGTTTATTACCAGTATTATTAATTTATCACTAATTATTGGTTAATATTATTCTTAAGTTTACATTATCACTATAATCATTGTTAATGACCACATACAAAATGTATAGGGTCATTATTTTTTGTTGGCATTGTTCTAAAGTTCTCATAAAACTCTATTTGCTATTTTACAATTGGAAAACAATTATGCAGAAATATTTAAGTGACTTACAGGAAGAAGCAAAGAGTTAAAGAGTGAAACCCTGATAGTCTTACCCCAAGACCAAAGTCCTATTTTATTATTTTATATTCTTACTATACATTATATAAATCTTCATTGCAAGTTTTACTAAGTATATTTCTTTAGAAGTAAAAACATAAGAAATCTAATTTTTATATATAAAAGCTGTAAACTAAATTATATATATACTCATATATACATATATGTGTGTGTGTGTGTGTGTATATATATATATATATAAAACTGATGGATTAGGAAAATTTATTGCTTCAACAAATTAAGGGCATTACTTCCCATAAAATTAGTCTTGCTGTAATTATAAACATAATAAAAAACAAGACTTGTTGGCATTTAATGTGAAAACTTTTATTTTTTGGGAATAGTATTTAGATGTTAGGTTGACAGAATCATTTTATAAGAAAATAAAAATTTATATGCTATAATCTAGCATTTGTTAGGAATTTATTTTGCAAAAATAAATACATTTTAAAGTATTTCCGTTCTAACAATAATATTTGCATCCATCTACAAGCACTCTAATAGAAATTGATGAATCAGAAATCAAGAGGTTGAATCAAACCAGGGTCAGCAAACCTTGCAAGTCATTATCATAAATGCCTGTCCTCAAGCATACACAAATAGTGTAGATGTCATTGCTTGGTTTTTAATAGAGAGGCACCTACACCACAGTTTCACTTTCAATAGAGCTGGCACCTCTGACTTCAAATTGCAAAGGCAAACATGTGCTGACCACAGCAAAGGCAAAGGCAGGATGAAACCAGAGTGAAACTGCACAAGGTGCAAATATTATTAAAGCATTATTATTTCCTGAGCCTCCATCTGCCAGGACAGCTCCAGTGATTACACAAAATACATCCTCCTGGACATACTCTTTGCCTACCCTTTCTCTTGTCTAGCCCATATTCTCTTTATTCCAGTAAATTGACTCTATGTTTACATACAAAAAATAATCCAGCTGCTGTTTAAAGTAATATTTCCAACTTTTGCAAAATGAGGGAAAATCATTCTGTACCAATGGTATGTGTGCATGTGTATTGACACATGCACGTACGTGCACGTGCGTGCACAGACTCACACACACACACATACTGCAAAACCACTGAAAACATTGACTAGGGCTGGGAGCAGATTTTGTTAATCTAGAACAGGATTTTTTTTAAGGACTTTAAAGTGTAAGTCTATGAATGTGTAGTGAGGTGGTTGAAATTATACACATAACATTTAATACGTACATATGTTGTAGACAAGTTAGACAACTTCTTTCCATATAAGTGTCTTGCCTTCCACAAGAACATTCCGGTACACACAGGAATGAGCTCCACATGCTACATTTGTACATTATCCCAGCCCCATGTTTACTGTTAATTTTATTATGACTGAATTCTTGACCTAAACTATACTATTCAGATTCCCTTTTCTAGTAATTTGGAATTGGGATTCTGAGACATTGACTGAGTGGCTAGAGGTTTATTTGTTTCAAAATGTAACATCCACATTTATATGCTTTTATGCAGCCATATTTCACTAGGTAAACAGAGAAACAGAGAAAGTTATTTACAAAATCAATGATAGAGTAAATTCCTGACCACTTTCCATATTTTAATTGAGTGTCTCTGGTCAAGGCCTAGTTTCATTCTTACACTTTGTTCTGTGAGATGCTCCAATATATAATAAACAAAGTCATCATATCCTTAAGCCACCTCCTATTGTTTTAGTTATACACAAAGGGTCATAAAATCTGCATCATTTTAAGATGGCAGGTATGAGAGGTCATTATTTTGAGTCTATAAGCCACTTTTAAAACCCTGCAAGGGCATTTCTCTGGCTTTGGGGTATTACATTACTCCCAGTCCACTAGGCAATGCCTGGAAGACAGCTTCCTTAGCTTCAAAGAACAGAATAAATCTCTGGTATTCCCTATAAAGGAAAAATGATAAGGCCTCACTATTAAAATAAATATATACACTCAATATAAGATATTAAAAATACACACATTTACTGAGGTAAAAATGACTCTTTGGGAATTGGACCACATCTGAATTTCACCATATGTATTTTGCTACTTTCTGGATATAAAACAATCAATTCCACTTGATTTCTCATCTATAAAAGAGATGTATCAGAAGTAGAGAAAAATCCAATGAATCCAAGGCATAAAAGAAGTCAGCGTCTCAGAATGGAAAGATAATACAATTTTGAGATAGATGGTTTCAGCTTCAAATCTCAAATCCTGTGTGATTTTGGGCAAGTTACTTTATCACTCTGAGTTACATTTTCTTCCTTGGAAAAACAGGGCAAATGGATCAGTATGAGAAATAAATAAAATAGCACTTGTCCTGCACCTACATTTGATAACCTATAGGTGGAACTCAGGATTTCCTGCTAATACATTCAACTTAATAAGGCTGGGCAGTGACGACAGAGGGCCCCCCATATTAATGTTACCTAATCTGCTTTTCGCATACGCCCCAAAAGTCTTTAGGTACTATTAACATCCATGATGAAAAACTATTTTATTCATCCTAGATTCAGTTGTCCTTATGTATCTGTATAGAACATTCCCTCTAATAGTAGTAAATGCCAGTTATTGATGACTATCTAGGTAGTAACTGCTAAGCATTATATGATTTATCACATTTAATATTCACAGTAACATTGTAAGTTAGCTATTGCTATCATTATTTTAATACCATGAAATCTGAGGCTTAGAGAATTTAAGTTTACTGTCCAAAGTCATCAGCAAGAAAGTATAAGAGTCAGAATTCAAAATCAACTTTGTCTGGCTCCAAAGTCAATATTATAACCCAAATCCTTTATATCTAGACCATTGAAGTAATGGTGCCCTGACTTTTCTGTATTTGATAGGAATCCAGGAGAGTAATGGGTAAAAGAAAAGCAGGTGATTTTACCACCAGTATTTGAAAATAAAAATGCACTTCATATACTCACTCTTTTTTCTCAACTATTAGTGTATAATGTCATTTTGTGACATGTTTTCCAATTTCAAATTTGTGCCAACAGTCTTTTGAATTTGATTTTGCTTATCATTCTTAGTTTTTTTTTTTAAGCTTGTGCTTCTATTGCTGAATTATTCTTGTTTTGTTTTGTTATGCCTCCTTGCTTCCTTTTTTTAAAACAAAAATTTATTTTAGGTTTGGGGAGTACATGTGAAGGTTTGTTACATAGATAAAAACGTGTCACAGGGGTTTGTTATTCATAATATTACATCACCCAGGTATTCAGCCCAGTACCCAATAGTTATCTTTTCTTCCCCTGCCCTCCATCCTCCTGCCCTCCCCTGTGAAGTAGACCCCAGTGTCTTTTTTTTCCTTCTTTGCGTTCATAAGTTTATATCATTTAGATCCCACTTACAAGTGAGAACATGCTGTATTTGCTTTTCTGTTCCTGCATTCATTTGCTAAGGATGATAGCCTCTAGCTCCATTCATGTTCTCACAAAAGACATGAGTTCATTCTTTTTTATGGCTGCATAATATTCCATTGTGTATACGTACCACATTTTCTTTATCCAGTCTGTCATTGATGGACATTTAGGTTGATTCCATGCCTTTGCTACTATGAACAGTGCTGCAATGAACATTCACATGCATGTGTCTTTGTGATAGAATGCTTTATATTCCTTTGGGTATATACCCAGTAATGGGATTGCTGGGTCAAATGGTAGTTTTGCATTTAGATCTTTGAGGAATTGCCATACTGCCTTCCACAATGGATGAACTAATCTAAACTCCCACCAACAGTGTATAAGGGTTCCCTTTTCTCTGCAACCTCACCAGAATCTTTTTTTTTTTTTTTTACTTTTTTATAATAGCCTTTTGGACTGGTGTGAGATGGTATCTCACTGTGGTTTTGATTTGCATTTCTCTAATGATTAGTGATACGGAGCTTTTGTCTTATTGCTTGTTAGCCTCATGTATGTCTTTTGAGAACTGTCTGTTCATGTCTTTTGCCCACTTTTTAATGGGGTTCTCTTTTTTCTTGTAAATTTGTTTAAGTTCCTTATTGATGCTGAATATTAGAACTCTGTCAGGTTCATAGTTTGAAAAATTTTCTCCCATTCTGCAGATTGCCTGTTTACTCGGTCTATAGTTTCTTTTGCTGTGCAGAAGCTCTTAAGTTTAATTAGATCTCATTCCTTTCTTCATTTTTATAGCAATTTTTAAACCTATTTGAGCAAAGGAAATAGAAAAGATTGGCAATTTTATTTTATTTAATCATAAAAAGGTAGATAATACAAGATGGATTAAAGATTTAAATGTAAGACCTCAAGCTAAGAATTCTAGAAAAAAACAAAGGAAATATCATTCTGGGCATTCCTTGGGAAAGAATTTATGCTTAGTTCTCAAAAGCAACTGCAACAAAATGAAAAATAGACAAGAGGGATGTACTTAAACTAAAGAGCTTCTACACAGCAGAAGAAACTCTCAACAGAGCAAGCAGACAACTACAGAATGGGAAAAATATATTCACAAACTATGCATCTGATAAAAGTGAAATACCCAGAATCTATAAGAAACTTAGACATTTAGGCTGGGCATGGTAGCTCACACCTGTAATCCCAGCACTTTGGCAAGCTGAGGTGGGCGGATCACCTGAGGTCAGCAATTCAAGACCAGCCTGGCTAACATGGTGAAACCCTGTCTCTACTAAAAATACAAAAAAATTAGCCAGGCGTGGTGGGGGCTGCTTATAATCCCAGCTACTCCAGAGGCTGAGGCAGGAGAATTGCTTGAACCCAGGAGGCCGAGGTTGCAGTGAGCTGAGGTTGTGTCACTGCACTCCAGCCTGGACAACAAGAGTGGAACTCCATCTCAAACAAAAAAAAAAAAAAAAAAAAAAAGGGAAGAAGGAAACTTAGACAATTCAACAATCACAAAACTAATTATTAAAAAGTGGGCAAAAGACATGAACAGACACTTCTTAACAGAAAAAATACAAGCAGCTAATAATCATAATAATCACACAAAAAAATGCTCAACATCATTAATCACCAGAGAAATGCAAATCAAAACCACAATCAGATACTATCTCACACCAGTCAGAATGGCTATTACTAAAAAGTCAAAAAATAACAGATGCTGGCAAGGCTGAAGAGAAAAGGGAACTCTTATTCATTGTTAGTGGGAATGCAAACTAGCTCAGCCACTGTAGAAAGCAGTTTGGAGATATCTCAAAAAACTGAAAAGAACTGTCATTCGACTCAGCATTGCCACTACTATATATATATATATACGCAAAAGAAAACAAATCATTCTACCAAAAAGACACACATACTCATATGTTCATTACAACACTATTCCTAAGAACAAAGACATGGAATCAATCTAGGTGCCCATCAATAGTGGATTGAATAAATAACATATGGTGCATATACACCATGGAATACTACACAGTAGTATAAGAAATAATGAAATCATGTCCTTTGCAGCAACATGAATGCAGCTGCAGACCATTATCCTAAGCAAATTAACGCAGGAACAGAAAACCAAATACCACATGTTCTTACTTAGAAGTGTAAGCTAAGCATTGGATACACATGGACATAAAGTTGAAATGACAGACATTGGAGACTACCAGAGTAGGGAGACAGGGAGAGAGGCAAGAGCTAAAAAACTACCTAGTAGGTACTATGCTCACTAACTGGGTAACGACATCATTCATACCCCAAATTTTAGCATCACACAATATACCCATATAACAAATCAGCACATGTACCTCTGAAACGAAAATAAAAGTTGAAATTATAAAGAAAGTGGAGAATAAATTAGAATATTGTTTAAAATTGATTTACTTGTTAAATATTAAAGTTTACAAAATTAAATAATGTATTTAGCAGATATTAATTGAATGTCTACTTTTGCCAGGTTTTGCTGAATATTAGAGATGCAATAATAAAAAAAATAAGTTCCTGTCCTAAGGGCAAAATGGACAATAAACAAATAAATCTATAGTTCTATTAGGGAATGAGCAACATTATTAAAAAAAAAAATCATGCTACGACCCCATAGTGGGTTTGGGTCCAAAGGATGATTAGGCCAGCTTCATACCAATTTGGTTTATTTATATCTAGGCCCTCTTGGTCAGTCTGGCCTACTCTGTCATAATCATTGCGGTGTTCACTAAGGATCCCCTACTGTCTTTCTCTGCCATCTCAACTTCTGTGGGAACCCAACTGAGAGTGAATTCAAGTTATCTTCCGCAAGGCTGCGGGGCCATATGCATATCAAGGGATATATGTCTGGGTACAATTCTTATTATTCTGCATCATCTAATGAGAGCTAAGAAGTTTTCTGAAGGTTGTATGGCATTTAGGAAGCAGTATTTCCCAGAGTATACAGACTACGTTACAGATAAGGAGATACTCAATTCTGACACTGCTCAAAAGGAAGGGCTGTAAGGACTTGACCTTACGTGCAATGATAAGGCAACTCAGAAGATGCATGAGTAGGGTCTGTGGCTTAGAACAAAACAAAACCAAGCAATCCCAAACTAACCAATCACATAATCCATGCTACCTGGAAAAACAAAAAACAAACAAACAAACAAACAAAAAACAGTGTATTTCTAGTTAAAACAATAATCCCCAATCTTTACTACCAATTTTCACACTGATCGCTCTGTTTTCTTGGCATCATTTCTAAAAGAGATGACCCATGAAAACACAATTTTGTAGCAATGGTTATATAGTGCATCTAATATAGGTACTTCTCCTTTACATTTCTTGAATCAACTCAATACTTAACTGTGTTAGAAAGACATTTTATTCAAATTGTTGCCAAAAAGCATTTTCTTGTGTGGGCTTTTCATGAATACACTATTTAAAATATAAATTACTTACTGTACTTTCTATTACCTTGCTGTATTTTTCTTCATAGTACTTTAATTATTTGCAATTATATTTCTTTTCTGGTCATCTGTTTATTGCCATTCTTCCCCTCTAAAATTCAAGTTGCATCTGTTTTATCTTATTCACTACTGTATACCCCAGCAGCTAGAATACTGGCTAGCACTATAAGTGACTAAATGAATCTTTATTATTAAAATATAGCAAAAAATCTGGTTACAAATATTGAAGTTATTTTGTTTAAAAAAGATATGAAACTGATTAATCATTAATTTAAGTATAAATGAAAAATCCCAACACATATACTGTCATACTACATTTTCTTCTTGTTAATAACGCCTATTATTCCCTTAGTGGGAACTGGGAATGGGGGAGAGGCAAGGGCTAAAAAACTACCTAGTAGGTACTATGCTCACTACCTGCGTAATGACATCATTCACACCCCAAATTTTAGCATCACACAATATACCCATGAAACAAATCAGCACATGTACCTCTGAAACTAAAAGTTGAAATTACAAAGAAAGTGGAGAATAAATTAGAATATTGTTTAAAATTGATTTACTTGTTAAATATTAAAAATTTACAAAATTAAATAATGTATTTAGCAGATATTAATTGAATGTCTACTTTTGCCAGGTGGGAACTGGCAAAGAGTGAGAACTGTGTTGGTCTCCATCTATTTTCTTTTTTTCTCCTTGGTTTTATGTTACTCATTAAAATGTCTCTTTTCCCATGTGTCAATCCAAATTCCCATCATCTTGCTGTTATTTTCAATCTTGCATTTTACTATTGGCCAATATATTTAAGGCACACGGATATCCAGATTTATAAGAAGTTTGTTGATTTTTTCCTTGTTTCGCACATCACTCCAAAAATATGGAAAAAGTGACTCTCATGATGTGTATTTTCCTGATACTTTGTGCAAAGATATATATGTTTGCATAACATCTGATATATATGAACATATATAAACTTACCCAAAGCTGCCTCCAACAACATTCCCACCACATCGATGTTAAGAGTATGTGTGGCCGGGCGCAGTGGCTCACACTTGTAATCCCAGCACTTTGGGAGGCCGAGGCGGGCGGATCACGAGGTCAGGAGATCGAGAACACGGTGAAACCCCGTCTCTACTAAAAATACAAAAAAAATTAGCCGGGCGTGGTGGCGGGCGCCTGTAGTCCCAGCTACTCGGAGAGGCTGAGGCAGGAGAATGGCGTGAACCCGGGAGGCGGAGCTTGAAGTGAGCTGAGATTGCGCCACTGCACTCCAGCCTGGGCCACAGGGCGAGACTCCGCCTCGGAAAAAAAAAAAAAAAAAAAAAAGAGTATGTGTTTTGAGCCAGACTGGCACTTACCAATTGAGAAACACTTACTCTCTCTGCAAGTCATTTTCCTCTTCACTAAAAGGATGATAAAGGCTCCCATCTCACAGAGAGGTGAGATCCTCAGTTGTCTTGAGGGTAAAGTCAGTTAATGAAAATAAAATTTTTATAATGGTGATAGACATGCAGTAAAATGTTAATGTTGGGAGACAACTCGACAAAGATCTCTTGTTTCTACACGTCTGTGAGCAGAAACAGTTTTCTTCCAGACTACTGTTTTTCAAGAATATTTGTAGAGTGAACAGTCTTGGAAGATATATCCTCCCTCCTGAAAAAGGGGCAGATTTCTTTACTGTCTATAAAATAAAGACAATGTCTCCATGTAGAGCAAAGCTTTAGCAGGCTTGCTGGAAGCTCATTATAAAGACTGGCTTCCCTTAGACTGGGGTTCTTCAGTTGCAATGCAAATACACTGTGAATGCAGATATAATCTGGTACTTTCTGTTTTCTCCTGGGAATTGGGGCTTGGAGACTAGGTGCAAGGAAATACTGGTATTCTGGCTACTACGAATGCTGTGAGTAGTAAACTCTTTTCTGTATCTGACCCACAAGTACCATGCCTTCTAGCACTCATGAAAATATGGCAATATACCTTTTAAGCAGGCAAGTAAGTCTCTTCATAGTTCTTGATAGTCAGCAATATTAATATTATGTTTTTTCCTAAGTTGTGTATAATTTCTAACTTTGAGCAAGAAAATGGATTTTGAGATGACAACCTGCCATCTCAAATGATGAATGATAGTTTATCCATTCATCATAAAACATCTCCCTTTCACTTTTTAAATCCCTGCACCCTTCCTACCACTCACTAAAAAATATAGCCCTGGTTGGAGAACTTACTCCTAAAGCAGTTACATGCTAGCTTCTGTTGTTTCCCAATTTCCTACAAGCTACATGTCAAACACCTTACTTACAGTCCATTTTCTAACTCTGGAAATTGAATCACTTTCAATTTATCAGGAATTTGTAGTCTTCTAGGAGACTTTTTTCTTTTATTTTTCACTTTATAATCTCTGTTGCTTTAAATTTCTGCTTTACAATCTTTAATTCTCAACCCAGGTGGTTCTTTACTCAAAATACTTTACTTTCAGGTGTTTGAAATATTCAGCAAAGCAAAATATAGCTAAGGGCTGCATGTTTCTGTTCACTACCTGAGTGATGGTGCATGAACAAAGTCAGCAATGTTAATATTCCAGGATGTCTTATAATGTAACTTTTGTTTCTCCATTTGATTTTACTTAGTTCCTGATTTCTAGTGAAAAAATATCAAAACATTTTGCAAAAATGTTTCAAATTTAAGCGATTCAGTAATTTTCTTATCAGTATGTTACCCTTCACAACAGCATTTATAAGACTATCTCTTACGGTGTTTCTAGTACAATAAACCATAATAAGGATTACCATATCCTATGGCTTCAGCAGCAGTTTATTGAGCTGTTTAGTAAACATAACTCAGCATGTTTAAGGTTTTTGACAGTGTTTTAAAATCACTAGTTAATTTTGAGTTATGTATTAATATTATGCTAATGATAGAAATTAATGTAAAATTATAACAGCCCATTTTGTTACTCCTATTATTACTATTGCATTTATTTTTGTTGGGTTTGAATTTAAAAACAAATTTAGGATCAGAATCATATCATTTATAAAGATAGGGTTGCCCCAGTATTACTTAGTGTTGATCTGAGAACAAAAGTGAAAGACTTCACAAATTTGTGTATCTCCCCACTAACATCACTTACCTTTTACACAAACAGAAATCTCATATCTTATAAAAACACAAGCAAAACACACATGTACACATACACACCACAAACACCATGACAACTGACTTGGAAGTAACAAAAAGAAGAACTATGTCCGAAGATTTAGAGGGTATATAATGTTCAATTCTGTTTCGCGGACAAAATATGTAATACCCAGCATATTATTATAGAAACCAGGGCAATCTGGTAAGCTTTCTAGGGTAGCTATTCAGCCAAGTGGGTCCTTTGGGGAATTCAGAGGTGATTATTGCTGCCAAAGCTTCTTCGCTTAAGAGTTAATTGCTCAAGGTCTTTAGTTCTCACCTGGTTTTATTGCAATATATAACATACTATCCAGGAGCCTATATTCTACATGCCAGGTTTATAAACCTACAACCGGGGTAAGGATGCTGTTCTCCCTCATCAGAATTGGAGGACTCTCCATCATTCCTCTTCATTCTGTGGGTCCACTGCCTTTACAAACTTTTTTTTGGTTAGCAATGCAGATATTTTTTAACATATTTTCAGACAATTAAACTTAACATTTGAGCTAACATTCTTCCCTAAAATGCTCTCATAGATTTTACATAAGTAATTAGAAAAAATACACATACATACACACAAATGCAAAATCTACATATATGTGTTAGTAGATATAGTAACTAACACAAATAACTGTTTCACTTTATAATTCTCACATAAAGCAATTTAGCATCACAAACAATAATTTTCCAGAGTTTTGGAATGAGAGATGAATTTATTAGAGAGTATTTTGGGTAGAAAATACATGGAGATTCAGAGGACCTCCAAAACATAAGGATTTTTCACTTCAGTTCCCTTTACCCTGTCACTTCTCTCTACCAAACTGAAAATATAGATCAATAATTATTTATAAAACCAGAATTTTTCATTTAAATGATCTACTTTAATATTCATAACAATCTTATGAATTATGTAATTATTACACATGAGGAAGTTAAGTCTCAATGAGCTGTTACAATTTAAACAACGATTTTAAGGCGGAAGCAGGATTCCATTAGTCTATTGTATCTGACTTTAGAAGGCATAATATATCAATGGTCATATATTGGGAAATATTATTATTAAAATATATTACATGCAGTGTTTCCTAGAAAGAATTTTTATTTTTTATTTCCAAACTAATAACAAAAGGTGAAGTCATGGTTTCGAAGGTTTCAAAGATTTTGGATATCTTTAATTTAAATGATTTTTAAAAATATGTATTTCCTGTCATTTTAAAATTTTATTTCATATTTGGATAAGTGTTGGCTCTGGATTTAAATACCCTAAGCACAGCAATAACAATAGCCAGAGAATTAACATTTGTACAAGTTTCTTAAGTTCCTTTTTCCACAGGGGCACTCAAAGAGAGCCGGATGACATTCACACCTTCAGTGAGGTGCATCACAGGAGAGGAACACTGAGTTTAAATAATCTAAATTTGTTGCAATGGGCAGCAAGTATGCCTGATTTTTGTCCCAGAAGACATTATCATGAATATATAGGAAAGCAAACAAACCTGCCTTTTGTTAGGTGGTGGTGGCAGAATGGAGACAGTATTTCTAGCTTTCATGTCTGTTTGCTATGCAAAAATTCTTGAAAAGGTATTCTAAAACAAAGGAAGTCAGTGCCTCTGTTTAAAAGTCATGAAGAAAAACGTGAAAAACCTGTAGTCAGTAGTCATCTAACAGACAGCACCCTTTGTTGAAAAGTCAGGTCTTTTCTTAATTATCTGGAAGTGTGTGTACCTGAAATACATCAAGCATCCTTATATGTCTGCATAACTTTCTGAATAGCATTTTTTCTATTGGTTTATCTAACTCAAAGCATTCCATGTTATCTTAACTATTATATCTTTTTAATAAAAATTCTCTACCTCAAAGCATTACCACATATGTTAATTACTATATTTTAAGTCTTCATATATATTCTGGCAAATCCACACTTCTTGTTACTCTACTAGAATTCCTTGGCTACTATTAACTTTAAACTTCTACAAATTTCCTCCTGAAAGTCTTGCACATTAATTGCTTGAATTATTAATAAGTGTATCTTATTGTGCTACTACTGTAAATAGTACATTTTTATTTAATTTTTGGTTTATGTCTACTTGATAAGGATAAAATTTATATATATATATTTAATATATGTTTTATATTAAATGTTTTTTATTCCAGCAACCTTATTCCTCATCAATTCTTATTAGTGCTACCATTTATCCTTAAATACTTTTATATTATAATAATTTTTAAATTGTGTTATCATTCAGTTATAGTAATTTTAATTTTGCTCATTTCTTGCTTTGCTGCTCTGGCTAGAAGTCTGAGTTATGTTAAATAAAATTTATAGTAAACAGTGTTCTTTTTTTTTCTTTTTTTTCAGCAGAAATTATGTCAACATTTGATAATTAGGTGTATTATTTACTATAGATTTTCTGAAATCATTATAAGGTTAATAAACTATCACCTATTTGTAAGCCTGATACATCTTTTTAAAAATTATAAGTAGATTTTGGATTTTATAAAATGCTTTGGAATTATTATAAATGAGTATATAATTTTAACTATAGTCAGTATGGTGAATTACTTGAGTGATTCAAGTTGAAGGAATATTGCATTCCTGATGTGAATAAAATGTGGTCATAAGATTAATTTTTTACATTTTGGGGGTTTAAATTTCCAAAATTTTGAGTAATATCTTTTTATTTGTACACATTTTGGGAACTCATGTGTGATTTTGTTACATGCATAGATTGTACAGTGGTCAAGTGAGTGCTTTCAGTTTTCTATCACCTATTTAATGTACATTGTACCCATTAACTAATTTCTCATCATCCACCTATCTATGACCTCTTCATCCTTCTGAGTCTCCACTGTCTATGACTCCTCCCTTTATATCTATGTGTACACATTTTTAGCACCAACTTAAGAGTGAAAACAATTTTCTGTGACTGGCTTGTTCCACAAGATTTTTTGTCTTTAATTTTGTTTGCATGACATATCACATTTATTAATTTGTGTATGTTGAACCATTCTTGCATCCCTCATATAAAACTCATTTGATCATGGTATATTGTCTTTTTTATTTTTTGCATTGGCAACTCTTAAAAAAAACTTTTATTTTAGGTTCAGAGGTACATGTGCAGGTTTGTTATGTGGGTAAACTTGTGTCACGAGGGTTTGTCCATACAATCAAACATAAAACAATCCTCAGCAAATGCAAAAGAACTGAAATCATATTAAACACATTCTTAGACCACAGCACCATAAACATGGAAATTAAGATTTTAAAAATCACTGAAAACCATGCTATTATATGGAAATTAAACAACATGCTCCTGAATCACTTTTCGGTAAGTAGTAATATTAATCCAGAAATCAAGAAGTTCTTTGAAACTAATAAGAACAAAGATACAACATACTAGAATCACTGGGATACAACAAAGGCAGCATTAAGAGGAAAATTTAAGGCAGTAAAAACCCACATCAGAAAGTTGGAAAGATCTCAAATTAACAAGCTAACATCACAACTGAAAAGTTCAAGAAGCAAGAAGAAATCAACCCCAAAGTTAGCAGAAAAGAAATAAACAAAATCAGAGCTGAACTGAAGGAAATTAAGACATGAAAACCATTAAAAAAAATCAACGAATCCAGGAATTTGTTTTTTGAAAAAATTAACAAGATAGGCCACTAGCTAGACAAATAAAGATGAAAAGAGAGAAGATTCAAATAAACACAATTAGAAATGACAAAAGGGATATAACCACTGACTCCACAAAAATAAAAACAACCATCAGAAACTACCACAAACACCTCTATGCACAAAAACTAAAAAAAAAAAAAAAAAACCTAGAAGACCCGGATAAATTTCTGGAAAAATACACCCTCCCAAGACTGAACCAGGAAGAAATTGATTCTGGGACCAGACCGGCAATGAGCTCCATCAGTAATAAATAGTAATAAAAGCCCAGGACCAGATAAAAACACAGTGGAATTCTACCAAATGTACACAGAAGAGCTGGTGCCATTCCTACTGAAACTATTCTGAAAAGTAAGGAGGAGAGACTCCTTCCCAACTTACTCTATGAGGCCAGCATCATCCTGATACCAATGTGGCAGAGACACATTAAAAAAAAAAAAAAAAGGAAACTTCAGACCAATATCCTTGACAAACCTTGATGCAAAAATCCTCAACAAAATATTGGCAAACCAAACCCAGCAGTACATCAAAAAGCTAATCCATCATGATAAGTAGGCTTTATCCCCAGGGTGCAAGTTTGATTCAACATAAACAAAACAATAAATGTGATTTATCACATAAACAGAACCAAATACAAAACCACATGATTCTGTCAATAGATACAGAAAAGGCTTTCAATAAAATTCAACATCCCTTCATGTTAAAAACACTCAATAAAGTATGTATTGAAGGAACATAACTCAATAAGAACCATCTATAACAAACCCACAGCCAACATCATACTGAATGGGCAAAAGCTAGAAGCAATCTCCTTAAAAACCGGCACAAGACAAGGATGCCCTCTCTCACCACTTCTACTCAACATAGTATTGGAAGTCCTGGCCAGAGCTATCAGGCAAAAGAAAAAAATAACGGAAATCAAAATAGGAAGAGAGAAAGCCAAATTTTCCCTCTTTGTAGATGACATAATTCTACATCTAGAAAACTCCATAGTATCGGCCCAAAACCTTCTTCAGCTGATAAAAAACTTCCAGCAAAGTTTCAGGACACAATATCAATGTACAAAAATCACTAGCATTCCTATACACCAACAGCCAAGCTGAGAGCCAAATCAGGAATGCAATCCCAATCATAATTGCTGCCAAAAGAATAAAATGTCTAGGAATACAGCTAACAAGGGAGGTGAAAGATCTCTACGGTGAGAATTGCAAAACACTGCTGAAAGAAATCAGAGATTACACAAACAAATGGAAAAACATTCCATGCTCGTGGATAAGAATAAATATTAAAATGGCCATATTGCCCAAAGTAATTTACAGATTCAATGCTATTCCTATCAAACTACCAATGATATTCTTCACAGATCTAGAGAAAAACATTTTAAAATCCATGTGAAACCAAAAAAGAGCCCCAATAGCCCAGGCAATCCTAAATAGAACAAAGCTTAAGTTATCATGTTATCCAATTTAAAACTATATTATCTTTTTAATGTGTTGTTAAATTTGGTTTGCTAGTATTTTGTTGAGGATTTTTGCATATATGTTAATCAGATGTATTAGTCTGTAGTTTTCTTTTTTGATGTGTCCTTCACTGATTTTGGTATCAGAATGATACTGGCCTCATAGAATTAGTTAGGGAGAATGTCCTCTTCTTTGGTTTTTTTAGAACTGTTTCAGGAGGATTGGTATTCATTCTTCCTCGTACACTGAAATAATTTGGCTGTGAATACATAAGTTCTTGGTCTTTTCTTTGCTGGGAGTTTTTTTTTTTGATTGCAGGTTCAATCTTTTGAGTCATTATTCATCTGCTCAGGTTTTCTATTTCTTTCGGGTTCAACCTTGGTTGGTGGTATGCTTCCAGGGATTTATCCATCTTTTGTAGATTTTCAAGTTTGTGGGTGTACAGTTGTGCACAATAGTTTGTGTTTTTTTTTTATTTCTGTGGCATCAGTTGTAATGTCTACTTTTTTCTTTTTGGTTTTTAGGTGGGTCTTCCTTCTTTTCTTGGTTAGACTAGCTAACAGTTTATTAATTTTTTTATCTTTCTGAGGAGCCAATTTTTCATTTCATCAATCCTTTGCATTCTCTATTTCATATAGTTCTCCTCTCTGATTTCTGTTATTTCTTTTCTCCTGCAAATTTTGTTTGATTTGTTCTTGCTTTTCTAGTTCCTTGTAATGACATACATCATTACATTGTTAATTTGTAATCTTTCTACTTTTTTGATGTAAGCATTTAACACTATAAACTTCTCACTTAACATTGCTTTTGCTATATCCTATGGTTTTGATGTATTGTGTTTCCATTTTCATTTATTTTCAAAATTTTATTTCCATCTTCTTTGTTGACTCAATGCTCATTCAGGAGCATGTTATTTTATTTCCATGTACTTGTATAGTTTCCGGTTTCTTCTGGTATTAATTTCCAGTTTTATTCCACTGTGGTCTGAGAAGATATTTGACATGTTTTTTTTGTTGTTGTTTGTTTTTTTTAGTCTATTGAGACTTGTTTTGTGTCCTAACATATGGTCCATCTTGTAGAATGTTCCATGTGCTGAAGACAAGGTGTATAATCTGCAAATACATCTTAGGTCCATTTGGTCTAAAGTCCAATTTAAGTTCAATTTTTTTTGTTGATTTTCTGTCGATATAATCTATCTAATGCTGTGAGTAGGGTGTTAAATTCCCCTTTGTCTATCTCACTCTTTAGTAACATTTATAAATCTGAGTCCTGCAATCTTGGATGCATATATATTTAGAATCATTAATATCCTCTTATTGAATTTATCCTTTTATCATTATATAATGGCTTTTTTTAATCTTTTTTCACTTTTTTTGAGTTAAAGTTTGTATTATCTGATATAAGTACAGCTACTCCTACTCACTTTTGGTTTCTGTGTGTATTGAATATCTTTTTCCACCCCTTTTTCTTAAATTTCTCTTTCTATATTTTACAAGTAAGGTGAGTTTTTTAAATGCAGCATATAGTTGGATTATGTTTTGTAATCCATTCAGGCAGTCTATATCTTTTAAGTAGGGCATTTAATCAATTGACATTCAGGTTTGGTATTTATATGTGAGATTTTGTTTCTGTCATATTGTTAACTGTTTTCCAGCTGTTTTATAAAATCCTTGTTTCTTTTTCTGTATTTGTCATTGTGGTTTGGTAAAATTTGGTAGTGGTGCCATTTGATTCCTTTCACTTCCTCCTTTGTGTGATTGCTCTACCAAATAGTTTTATACTTTCATATTTTCTCATAATAGTAAATTTTTCCTTTTGTGTACAAGTTTAAGATTCCACTGAGCCCAGGCTCAGTGGCTCATGCCTGCAATTCCACCACTTTGGGAGGCCAAGGCAGGTGGGTCACCTGCAGTCAGGAGTTTGAGACCAGCCTGGCCAACATGGTGAAACCCCATCTCTACTAAAAATACAAAAATTAGCTGGGTGTGATGGCAGGCACCTGTAATCCCAGATACTTGGGACGCGGAGGGAGGAGAATCGCTTGAACCCAGGAGACGGAGATTGCAGTGAGCCAAGATCGTGCCATTGCACTCCAGCCTGGGCCACAAGAGTGAAACTCTGTTTCAAAAAATAATAAATAAATAAATAAAAAGACTCCATAGAGAACTTATTTTATGGTAACAAATTCTTTCAGTAATTTCTTGTACTTCTTTAATGGTGACAAATTATTTCAGTAATTTCTTGTCTAGGAAAGACATTATTTCATTTGCGAAGCTTAATCTTACCAGATATAAAATTATTGGCTGGCATTTTTTTTCCTTTTCAGCACCTTGAATATATCATCACATTCTCTTCTTGTCTTCAAGTTCTGCTGAGAGTTCCACTGTTAGTCTGATAGGACTTTCTTTTCAAGTGACTGGACACGTTTCTGTTTTTTAAATTTGCTCTTTAGAAAGTCTAATTACAATGGGTCTTAGCAAAGTCCTATTTGTATTTTATTTTCATGGCATCGCTTAGCCTCCTCTATCTGGATGTCTAAATCTTTTGCTAGACTTAAAAAGGTTTTCATCTATTAGCTTGTTAAATAGGTTTGCTAAAGTTTTTTTTATTTTTTTGCCCTTGGAGATACTGATAATTCATACATTTAGTTGTATTATGTTGTCCCAAATGTCTCAAATGCTTTGTACATTTTCCTTCTTTGTTCTTTATTTTTGTCTAACTTTATTATTTCAGAGGTCTGTGTTCAAATTCTGTAATTCTTTATTCTGTGGTGCATTATTCAACCTTTCAAATATATTTTGTATTTCCCACAATGAATTATTAAGTTCCATAATTCTCTGTGTATTTTTAAATCTATCTCAAGTAAATTTCTCATTCATACATTGAATCATTTTTCTAATTTATTCGAACTGGTTTTAGATTACACACATTTCTCATTGAGCTTATTTAAAATCAGTATTTTGCATTATTTATCTGGAATTTTGAGAAGATCCTTTTGGTTAATATCTGTTGCTGGAGAATTATTGTGCTCTTTGAGGAGGTCATATCATCTTATTTTTTCACATTTCCTGTGTCTTTACTTTTCTGTACGTCTGGTATTTACTCAAAACTACATTCAAAACTTCTTCCTAGTTTTCAAATTAGTTTTGTTTTGGGGGGGCACTTTTGCACTGTTTCTTCAAGATATGACTATCATGTTATGACTATGAAGCCCTGTTGGCTTTGCTTCTGTGAATGCAGTAATGGAGTCTCTGTATGATTTTTTTAAAAGCTATATACAGCATGATATCTGTGGTTCCCTCAGTGTGTTAGAGTGTGGTTACCGATGGAGGCTCTGGTGAAGCTGTGCTGAGGACTGAAATGCCAGATGGATCTGTCTTCAGGTTTTAGTAGTGGCAGCATGTATATTATTGTGCCCTGGGCCAGTGTACACTGGCACGTGTGTTGCTGGTTTTAGGCAAGCCAATTATTGGGTCTTTGGGTAGCTTTCTTGGATGTTGTTTGTAGTAGTGTGTACCAGGTTGGTGAGAAAGCTCCCAAGCCTTTGGGCAGCAAATGTGGCATGGTGATGGCAGAAGGATGAGAGGCCTTTCTGGTTCCTAAGTACTATGCATTTGTATTGGCAGTGGTTGCAATGAGCTCTGTAGGCCAACCTACAGACCAGCAGGTGGCATTTGCAGGTAGTAGCCACCTGAGGAGGTAAAGGTAGGGTGCTAATTCCCAAGCTCAGGCCTTTGGGAGGAGTGCTTGTGTGAACCAGGTAGTAGACTGGGTTGTACACCCCTCAGGACCCTGGATCCTGCATTGTGTCTTGGGGTATGAGGTGAATCTGCTTACAGCCTACTGGGCAATCCTGCGCCCAGGTTCCCCAATGGCAAGTGCATGCACCAGCCACGAGGGGTGGGGGTGGGGAAATGCTCAGGCCCCTGGCAGAATTATTGGGTGACTGGCAACCACCACTGTGCTGAGATCTCGCCATTGGGAGGGTAGGACCAGCCCAAAGGGCCACAGGATTGGCCAGTGTAGGGGCCTTTCATCCTTCTCATGCCTTTGTCCTGGAGGGTCTCACTCCCCAGTCTGACTTCCACAGGCAATCCAGCTCTTCCATGAGACCCAGCAGCTTTTGCCCACAACTCAGCCCCAGACAATAGGACCTCTTGCCAAGCTCAAGACCAAGCCTCCATGGCAACTCTCATCCCATTCAAGTCACAGGCGCACTACCTGCTTTCAAGGCCAGTAGCTACAGTCCTCACCATGTTCACTTCTCAGTCCTGTTTGAAGGATCACACCCACCACACACGGCTCAGTTCTGCAACCAGCAGCCTGAGTTTTCCCAATGCTTAGGGCTGGTGCTGTTGGTTTCCAGGACCACAAATAGTCTATTAAAAGCTAGGATGAAGAATGGCATCTTGCTGTAGCAACTTAGGTTTCAGAAAAGGCATGGGATCCATGGCATCTTCCTTCCCCAGAGCAGTTCCTACTCATAGTCTCTTGGCCACTTCCTAAATTAGATTCAGGATTTGGGAGGGTCAAAGTTCTCTCTGGTAGCCTGGATTGTATGATTTTCCATTGGAAAAGTGGACTGCAGAAAACCTCTGACTCACCTTCTCCCACATTGGGAGAAGCCACTCTTAGTTTCTATCCAGTACTGGCCAGGCAAGTCTCCAGTTTTCTTTCTCCTTCCTATCTTTTCATCTTTCTTGTCTATTTTCTGTTGAACTCCTATGTTCCCTCTTGGATAATGCATTCAAAGTATGATTGTGCACACACTATACTGGTTCTTCTAAGTAGATGGGGTGTGTTTGAAATGCTTCTAGTCAGCTATCTTGAAAAAAAAAAAAACTGAGTAGTATTTTTTATTATATATTAATTAGAATGAATGGGCTTTGTTTTCCTTTCAAATTATCTTTTTGAATTTTGTAGCAAAGTTACAGTAGGCTAATAACATTAATTGGGGTATTGTTTCTTTCTAACTATCAGAAAAAGTTTCCATGAATTTTAAAATATCTATTCCCTTAATTATTGGTAGAATGAATCAAAGATGAAGTCTAAATCTGGAATTTTATTTATGTACTTTTAAAACATTACTTCAATGTCTTTTATTATTAGGATAACTCAAGTTTCTGTTTCTGTTTGTTTCAGTCTGGTAACTTTTTGTTTATTTGTTTAGTTGTTTGTGGATTAACTTGGTGTATAAGAAGACAGTCTCAATGTAAATTCCCTTGTTTAAATCTGAGTTCTGCCATTTATTAGCTGTATGATATTGGTCCACACATTTAACTGTTCTATGATCAGTAAATCTAAAATATGTTCTCTCTGACATTGCTGGTAGGAATGTATACTGTACAAAACACTTTATCAAACTCTCTTTATAGCTTGCTAAAACTCAACTAAAATTACATATATTATATATATGCTATATATATATATATATATATATATATATATATGCTTTACTTAATGATAGGGATTGATTCTGAGGAATGTTGTCATTAGGAAATTTATCGTTGTGTGAACATCATAGAATGTACTTACACAAACCTAGATAGTGCAGCCTACTACATATCCAGGCTATATGGTATAATCAATTGCTCCTAGGCTACAACCTCATACAGCATGATACTGTACTAAATACTGTAGGTAACTGTAAAACAATGATAAATAATTTTGTATGTAAATATACAAAAGGTAATGCTACATCACTAGGCAATGGAATTTCTTAGATCAACTGCAAGCTTATGTGGCCACCTGTGCATATGTGGTCCACTGTTGATGAAAATGTTCTTATGTGGTGCACAGTCAGAACGTGTGTGTGTGTATATATATATATTCAGAAGAATGTTCATAAGAGCTTTATTTATGATTGAATAATAGTTAAATCATTCTAAGTATAACCACTATTGAAGTAAGTTAAAAAGTGCAGAATATTTATAAAATAGAACAGTAAACAGCAAAAGAAAACAACACATTAGTAATAAATACAGAATGGATGCATCTTGATCATAGTGAGAAGTTAGATACAAATGGTAAAAATCATTACTTTATTTATCTTATTTCCAAACAACCCAAATTAACTTCTGATGATAGTTGTCAGACTAGTGATTACCCTTTGAAGGAGATACTGACTGGAAAGGGACACAAGAAAACATTCTGGAATGTTGAAAGCATTCTAATTTTTTTTTTTTTTTGAGACAGAGTGTCGCTCTGTCACCCAGGCTGGAGTGCATTGGCACGATCTTGGCTCACTGCAAGCTCCGCCTCCCGGGTTCACACCATTCTCCTGCCTCAGCATCATTCTAAATTTTAATCTGCACAGTGGCTACACAAGTACTGACGTAAGTAAAAAAAAATTAGCTGTACACATTAAATTTGTGAACTTGCCATTTGTAAAACGTACCTCAAAAATAGATACTTGATAGGAGGTAGATGATTAGATAAAGTCTATAGAAATTGTATTGTGAAAACAAAATACTTTAATCAATAATATTACAGCATCCCTAATCTGTCCTCTCTCCTGCCCTGTCCAATACATAGCCACTTGCCATGTGTGGCTATTTAACTTTAAATTAGTTAAAAATTATAGAAAAATAAAAATTTAGATCCTCAGTTGCTACAGCCACATTTTAAGTGTTCAATAACCACATGGATGTGGACAGCATTTTTGGGAACACAGTTTATACTATGTTTTTATTATTAGACAGAGCTCTATATAAACATTTGCCCTCGGCCTTTGCAATCATTGATATTCTGAAGAAAGCAAAATACATGAACATTTAGTAAAAGATATATTGAAATATAATAATGAATACTAACTTCCTTTAAAAAAAATTGACACAGGTTCTCACTCTGTTGCCCAGGCTAGAATGCAGTAGTGTGATCATGGCTCACTGCAGCCTTGAACTCCTAGGCTCAAGCAATTCTCCTGTCTCAGCCTCCTAAGTAGCTGGAACCACAGATGAAGGCCAGCACCCCCAGCTAATTTTTGTACTTTTTGTAGAGACAGGGTCTCGCGATGTTGCCCAGACTGGTCTCAAATTCTTGGGCTCAAGTGTTCCACCTGCCTTGGACTCCCAAGGTGCTGGGAATACAGGCCTGAGCCACCACGCCCAGCCAAACACTAATTTCTTAATACTAGTATGCTGTATTCACAAAAATAATCTTTAGTATTGTTTTTATAAAACTATGTCATTTTATTCTATTTTCTTGAGGAGTATTTCTTATTTGCTCATGTCACTTGTGATAGTTAATACTGTCAACCTGACTGAAGGATGCAAAGTAGTGATCTTGGGTGTGTGTGTGAGGGTGTTGCCAAAGGAGGTTAACATTTGAGTCAGTGGACTGGGGAAGGCAGACCCACCCTTAATCAGGTGAGCACCATCTAATCAGCTGCCAGCAAATATAAAGCAGGCAGAAAAACATGAAAAGGCGAGACTGGCCTAGCCTTTCAGCCTACATCTTTCTTCTGTACTGGATGCTTTCTGCCCTGGAACATCGGACTCCATGTTCTTCAGTTTTCAGACTCGGACTGGTTCCCCTTGCTCCTCAAGACAGCCTATTGTGGGACCTTGTGAACATGTAAGTTAATACTTAATAAACTCCCCTTTATACATACATATCTATCTATCCTATTAGTTCTGTCCCTCTAGAGAACCCTGATTAATACAGATTTTGGCACCAGGAGTCGTTCTAGAGGAACAGAATATTAAGGATGGAGTTCTTTCACTGTTTTTGGGGTTGCTGGAGTTGGCTGCTTAATATGATTAGACCCTAAAATGCTAAGGACTCTATTTCTAGTAGTATGGAGAACACTGATAGACCTTGGTGTGAGCTATGCAAAATAAATGCATTTGACACTCCTGATTCACGACTTGTGAGAGGCAAGAAGTTTAGTCACCCTATATATAATACCTTTGATCATATGTGGAGAACCAAGGAGCATAATGAAGCTGGTTGGTTGCTTCTAAATTCAGTGGACAAAATGATGAGGAACTCAGGGATTCTGTCTCTTGGCTTCAAAAGCAGATACTGAGCCTCAAATCAGCTAAGATTACCCTGTGTGAGAGTCTTATCTCCTGTAGAGAAAGAGCTGAAATTGTGGAAAGACAGAAACACAAGCTCTTATCATGTGAGTGGCTGACCTACAATGAAAGGTGCATGCACAGCCTCGCCAGGTGTCTACTGTTAAACTGGGGGCATTGATTGGAAAAGAATGGGACCCTGCAACTCAGAATGGGAATGGTGGGAGGACCCTGATGAAGCTGGGGACACTGAGTTTGTAAACTTTGATGAACTTTTTGGCCAGAAGGAAGAGCTTCCCCATCCCCAGTAGTGGCAACATCCCCTCCCTGACCCACACTGCCATAGCCTTTCCATTTTTATCTGAGGAGATAAACCCTGTGCTGCCTGAGGCAACAGAGATGGCCTCCCCTGAGGCGATTGTCAGGCAAGAAAATGTTGATTCTCCTCATTAGCCACCGGCAACACCCCTGTTTGCTTTTACACCTATGACTAGAATAAAGTCCTGGTGGGCCCCTGGAGGTGAGTTTGAAAGTGCGACCCATGAGGAGGTGTGCTACACTCAAAAAGAACTATTTGAGTTTATATAAAGAGCAATCTGGAGAAGAGGCATGGGAATGGATATTAAGGGTACAGGATAATGGTGGAAGGAACATACAGTTCGATCAGGCTGAATTTATTGATTTGGGCCCACTAAGTAGGAACTCTGCATTTAAAGTTGAAGTTCAAGAGTTAAAAAAGGTTTTTAGTTTATTTGCTTGGTTAGCTGAAATATGTATGAAAAGATGGCCCACCGTGAGTGAGCTGGAAATGCCTGATCTCCCTTGGTTTAATGCAGAGGAAGGAATCCAAAGGCTTAGGGAGATTGGGATGTTGGAGTGGATTAATCCCTTTAGACCTACTCATCCCAGCTGGGAGGGGTCCAGATTTACCCTTCACTAACGCCTTCTGAAATAGATGTGTGAGGGCAGCACCTGTATCTTTACAGAGCCCTGTAATTGCTCTTATCTGTATGTCAGATCTAACAGTGAGAACCACAGTCACTGGACCACAAAATTTAAATGCAATGGGAATAACTGAATCCCAAGGCGGCAGGGGCCAAGTGGTGGCACTCAACTGTCAAAGGCAAGGTGGGCAGAGCTATCATAATTGACAGCAGAGACAAAGCAACAATCAGAATAGTCTGACTAGTGTAGAGCTCTGGCATTGGCTAATTAATCACGGCGTTACTAGAAGTGAAATTGACAGGAAGCCTACTGGATTCCTACTTAATTTATATAAAGAGAAAACTTCTAGGTCAAACGGACAAAAGACTAATTTGAATTATAAAAACAGAATCACAGCCTCTCAATCAATTTGCAGACTTGAGCCAGTTTACAGACCCAGAACCCCTTGAATGAAGGGGAGGCAGGGTCCCCTTGAGGAAGGGCCCCACTACATTACTGACAATTTATACAGTGAATCTTTCTCCCATCCTTCCCAAAGGAGACTTCTGGCCTTTTATCAGGGTAACTGTGCACTGGGAAAGGCAAATGATCAGACATTTCAGGGACTACTGGACACTGGTTCTGAGCTGACATTTATTCCAGGGGATCCAAAACATCATTGTGGTCCTCCAGTTAAAATAGTAGCTTGTGAAGGTCAGGTAATTAAGGGAGTTTTAGCTCAGGTCCAACTTACAGTGGGTCCAGTGGATCCCCAGATTCATCCTGTGGTCACTTCCCCAGTGCCAGAATACATAATTGGCATAGACATACTTAGCAGCTGGCAAAACCTCCACATTAGTTCTCTGACTGGTAGGGTGAAGGCCATTATGGTGGGAAAAGCCAAATGGAAGCCATTAGAGCTGCCTCTACCTAGAAAAATAGTAAATAAAAAACAATATCGCATCCCCGGAGGGATTGGGGAGATTAGTGCCACCATCAAGGACTTGAGGACGCAGGGGTGGTGATTCCCACCATGTCCCCTTTCAAATCTCCTATGTGGCCTGTGCAGAAGACCAACAGATCCTAGATAATGAGAGTGGATTATCATAAGCTTAACTAAGTGGTGACTCCAATTCCAGCTGCTGTACCAAATTTGGATTCATTGCTTGAGGAAATGAACACATCTCCTGGTACCTCATATGCAGTCATTGACTTGGCAAATGCCTTTTTCTCCATTCCTGTCCATAAGGCCCACCTGAAGCTATCTGCCTTCAGCTGGCAAGGCCAGCAATATAACTTTACTAGCCTACCTCAGAGGTATGTCAACTCTCTGGCTTTGTGTCATAATCTTATTCGGAGAGACCCTGATTGCTTTTTGCCTCTGCAACATATCACACTGGTCCATTACATTGAACACATTATGCTGATTGGATCCAGTGAACAAGAAGTAGCAAACACACTCGACTTATTGGTGAGACAATTATGTACCAGAGGATGGGAAATAAATCCGACTAAAATTCAGGGACCCTATACCTCAGTAAAATATCTAGGGGTCCAGTGGTGTGAGGCTTGTTGAGATATTCCTTCTAAGGTGAAGGATAAGTTGCTGCATTTGGCCCCTCCTACAACCAAGGAAGGGACACAACAGCTAGTGGGCCTATTTGGATTTTATAGGCAACACATTCCTCATTTGGGTGTGTTACTCTGGCCCGTTTATCAAGTGACCCAAAAGGCTGCCAGTTTTTAGTGGGGTCCAGAACAAGAGAAGGCTCTGCAACAGGTCCAGGCTGCTGTGCAAGCTGCTCTACCACTTGGGCCATACGACCTGGCAGATCCAATGCTGCTTGAGGTGTCAGGGCAGGTAGGGATGCTGTTTGGAGCCTTGGCAGGCCACTATAGGTGAATCGCAGCGGAGGCCTCTAGGATTTAAGAGCAAGGTCCTGCCATCTTCTGCAGATAACTACTCTCCTTTTGAGATGGCTCTTGTCCTGTTACTGGGCTTTGGTGGAAACTAAATGTTTGACTATGGGTCATGAAGTCACCATGCAACCTTAATTATCTATCATGAACTGGGTGCTTTCTGACCCATCTAGCCATAAAGTGGGTCATGCACAGCAGCATTCCATCATTACATGGAAGTGGTATATATGTGATCGGGCTCGAGCAGGTCCTGAAGGCACAAGTTACATGAGGAAGTGGCTCAAATGCCCATGGTCTCCATTCCTGCCACCCTGCCTTCTCTCCCCTCGTCTGCACTGATGGCCACATGGGGAGTTCCCTACAATCAGCTGCCAGGGGAAGAGAAGACTAGGGCCTGGTTCACAGATGGTTCTGCATGATATGTAGGCACCACCTGAAAGTGGACAGCTGCAGCACTATAGCCCCTTTCTAGGACATCCCTGAAGAACAGCAGTGAAGGAGAATCTTCCCAGTGGGAAGAATTTTGAGCAGCACACCTGGTTGTGCAGTTTGCATGGAAGGAGAAATGGCCAGATGTGTGATTATATACTGATTTATGGGCTGTAGCCAATGGTTTGGCTGGATGGTCAGGAACTTGGAAGAAGCCTGATTGGAAAATTGGTGACAAAGAAATATGGGGAAGAGGTATGTAGATGGACCTCTCTGAGTGATCAAAAACCATGCAGATATTTGTATCCTGTGTGAGTACTCACTAATGGGTGACCTCAGCAGAGGAGGATTTTAATAATCATGTGGATAGGATGACCCACTCTGTGGACACCACTCAGCCTGTTTCCCCAGCCACCCCTGTCATTGCCCAACGGGCCCATGAACAAAGTGGCTATGGTGGCAGAGATGGAGGTTATGCATGGGCTCAGCAACATGGACTTCCACTTACCAAGGCTGACCTGGCTACGGCCACTGCTGAGTGCCCAATTTGCCAGCAGCAGAGACCACAATGGAGCCCTAGATATGGCACCATTCCAAAGGATGATTAGCCAGCTACCTGGTGGCAGGTTGATTATATTGGATCTCTTCCATCATGGAAAGGGCAGAGGTTTGTCCTCACTGGAATAGATACTTACTCCGGATATGGGTTTGCCTATCCTGCACACAATGCTTCTACCAAGACTACCATCCGTGGACTCACAGAATGCCTTATCCATCGTCATGGTATTCCACACAGCATTGCCTCTGACCAAGGCACTCACTTTACAGCTAAAGAAGTGTGGCAGTGGGCTCATGCTCACGGAATTCACTGGTCTTACCATCTTTCCCATTATCCTGACGCTGCTGGATTGATAGAATGGTGGAATGGCATTTTGAAGTCACAATTACAATGCCAACTAGGTGACAATACTTTGCAGGGCTGGGACAAAGATCTCCAAAAGGCCACGTATGCTCTGAATCAGCGTCCAATATATGTTAGTTTCTCCCATAGCCAGGATTCACAGGTCCAGGAATCAAGGGGTAGAAGTGGAAGTGGCACCCCTCACCATCACTCCGGTGATCTACTAGCAAAATTTTTGCTCCTGTTCCCACAACATTATGTTCTGCTTGCCTAGAAGTCTTAGTTCCAGAAGGAGGAACGCTGCCACCAGGAGACACAACAATGATTCCATTAAACTGGAAGTTAAGATTGCCACCTGTACACTTAGGACGCCTCGTACTTTTAAGTCAACAGGCTAAGAAGGGAGTTACAGTGTTGGCTGGGGTGACTGACACAGACTATCAAGATGAAATTAGTCTATTACTCCATTACAGAGGTAAGAAAGAGTATGCATGGAATACAGGAGATCCATTAGGGCATGTCTCAGTATCACCATGCCTTGTGATTAAGGTCAATGGGAAACAACAGCCCAATCCAGGCAGGAATACAAATGGTCCAGACCTCTCAGGAATGATGGTTTGGGTCACTCCACCAGGAAAAAAAAAAAAAAAAAAAAGAAAGAAAACATCACCTGCTGAAGTGCTTGCTGAAGGCAAATGGGATAAAGAATGGGTAGTAAAAGAAGGTAGTTATGAATACCAGCTACAAGCACATGATCAGCTGCAGAAATGAGTACTATAATTGTCATGAGTATTTTCTCCTTCTTTTGTTAAAAACATGTTGGTGCATGTATATATACCAAGAAAATATCTTCATTTTATTTCCTTTTTGTTTATCATGTGACATAAGATATATATATATCCTCATTTATATATCTCCATATATATCTCATATATATATCCTCATATATATATATCACCTCATATATATATACCCTCATATATATATCTTCTCATATATATATCCTCATATATATATATCCTCATATATATATCCTCATATATATATATCCTCATATATATACTCATATATATATATCCTCATATATATACTCATATATATATATCCTCATATATACATTCTCATATATATATCCTCATATATATATATATACTCATATATATATATATGTTTATTAAGTATTAACTTACATGATCACAATGTCCCACAATACGCTGTCTGCAAGCTTGAGGAGCAAGGACAGCCAATCCGAGTCTCAAAACTGATGAACTTGGGGTCCAGTGTTCAAGGGCAGGAAGCATCCAGCATGGGAGAAAGATGTAGGCTGGGAGGCTAGGCCAGTCTCAGCTTTTCACATTTTTCTGCCTGCCTTATATTCACTGGCAGCTGATTAGATGGTGCCTACCCAATTAAGCGTGGGTCTGCCTTCCCCAGTTCACTGACTCATATATATATATATATATATATATATATATATATATCTCCTCATATACATATATATCCTCATATACATATATATCCTCATATATATATATATCCTCATATATATATCCTCATATATATATATCCTCATATATATATATCCTCATATATATATCCTCATATATATATATCCTCATATATATATCCTCATATATATATATCCTCATATATATATATATATATATCTCCTCATATATATATATATATCCTCTTAGTTCTGTCCCTCTAGAGAACCTTGACTAATAGATAACTGATACAGTCTCAGTTTTAACATGTAACATCTTAAATGTAAATTCATATTTTACAACTTTTTAAAAACTTTCCTTAATATCATTCAGGATAATTCTCTTATTTATCTTTCCATATAATCCTGCTTTATTTTGTTTACATACATCCCAGCATATTCTTTTTAGGAAACTCTGACTCTGTTTCTTATAAGCATTGATTACTACCACTTTTTTTTGAGGAATGCCTAGAGTATCCAAAAATCTTCTTCTCGAGAAGAAGATGTTGTAGTTGTTTTTGTTTGTCTGCATGTATGTTGTTATTTTAAATTTATGTGATAGTTTTAAGACTACTAGTCAATCTCCTCAGAATTACAGAACAAGAGTTGATTTGCAGAGACAACCACCAATTCAATTCAACTTTATTTCCTGAGATTCCTATGATACCACTTTGATCTACAGAAGCATTTCAGTGCTTAATTTACTAAGTCCATAAAATTTACAGAAACTATATTTCCCAGAAATAAGTTCTATAATAATCTTCTTTCTGTTCATATTACTTCAAACATCAAAGCTCTAATTTTGGAGACAATAAATGGAATATATTGTAACCAATTTATAATATTCTATTTATTTTTCTTTCATCCTTCCCCACTCTCAGAAATCACTTTCTTAGAATGGATATGAAAATTACGATTGAGGTCAAAGAAAGGCAGAAATTCTGGAGATAAGTAGAGTATTTTTATAACTGTCATAAAATGAAACCTGTGTATTTTAACATTTTAGTCAGCCTTTATAAAATTAGGCAAGAATACTTTGGATGGGAAAGGGTAACAATGTATAAGTCCTGTTAAACATCAAAAAGTATAACAAAACCATAATTAATAGAACCATGTGACTCTGGCACAGTGTTAGAAATGGAAAAGTAGACCTTTCTTGTATAAAAATTAGTGCTTGATAAATAAGAATTTACAGGTCAGAGAGTAAAGAAAAAGCAATTTACTCTTGCATCAACTCATAAACCAAAATAATTTCTTCATAGATTTATATATTGACAGATCCAAAATCAAATTGCATAAAGTAGAACTTTTTTTTTTTTTTTTTTTTTGAGACTGAGTCTCTCTCTGTCGCCCAGGCTGGAGCGCAGTGGCGTGATTTCGGCTCACTGCAAGTTCCCTCTCCTGGGTTCACGCCATTGTCCTGCCTCAGCCTCCCAAGTAGCTGGGACTACAGGCGCCTGCCACCACGCCCGGTTAATTTTTTTTTTTTTGTATTTTTTAGTAGAGACGGGGTTTCACTGTGTTAGCCAGGATGGTCTCGATCTCCTGACCTTGTGATCTGCCTGCCTTGGCCTCCCAAAGCGCTGGGATTACAGGCGTGAGCCACCGCGCCCGGCTATAAATTTTAATTCATAATTATTGCATGTACTGAAGACAGATAATCAAATGTGTTACTTTTATATTAAGTGTTCATTTACTGGAAGGGTTTTATTGTTAAAATGATGAATCTCTCAAAATTAAGCATAGGCTCAATAAAAGCCCAATGAAACTCTCAATGAGCTATCTGGTAGATGTTGACAAACAGATTTTCAAGTTTATGTGGAAAAAAAAGATATGGTAAAATCAACACAATACTGAGGAAAAGGAACAACACTGGAGGACTCACACTGTGATTTCATGACTTACTACAAAGTTAGAGTGTGGTACTGATGAAAAAAAGGAAACAGACATTGTCATTACAAAATAGAGTTCCAGAAATTGGCCATCACAAATATAGGCTAACTGATCTTTGACAAAGGGATGAAGGAAAAGCAATCGATTAAAAAAAAAAGTCTTTTCAACAAATGGTGATGAAGTTGTCAGAAATCCATTAGCAAGAAAGAGAGGAAGAAAGAGAAAGGAGAAGGAGCAGAATGAGGAAAAAGGAAGGAGGAGAAAGAGGAGGAGGAGGAGGAGGAAAAGTAAGAGAAGAAATAAGACACAAACTTTACACCTTTCTCAAAAATTAACTCAAAATGGATCATAGACCTATATATAAATATATAAAATGAAAAACTATAAAAATTTTATAACTCATGGGAGAAAATCTAGATGACTTTGGGTTTGGTATGAATGTTTTAGTTACAACACCAAAAGTATGATCCATGCAAGAAAAAGTTAATTAGGTTACACTTCATTAAACACTTCTGTTTGCAAAATGCCCTATAAAGATAATTAAAATATAAGCCACACACTGGGTGAAAGCATTTGCAAACTCACATATAATAATATATTTATTATATAATTATATACGAAAAATTGTATGCAAATGATACAAAAATCACTTGGCACTCAGCAATAAGAAAACAACCCAATTAAAAAATGGGCAAAATGGTCTAAACATACACTGCACCAAAGAAAATAAACAAATGAAAAATAAGCATATGAAATGATGCTCAACACTATTTGTAATCTGTGAACTGGAAATCAAAATAACAACGAAATACCTGTTTAGATTTATTAGAATGGCTAAAATGTAAAACTTACAATACCAAATGCTGGTGAAGATGCCAAACTACAGAAACTCTAGTTCATTTATGGTGGGAATGCAAAATGGTATACCTACTTTGGAAGAAAGTTTGACAGTTATTTATAATTTACACATGGTCTTAAAATATAAATCAGCAATCTAGCTCCTAGGTATTTACCAAAATGAATAGAAACTTTATGTCCACAGAAAAACCTGCACACAAATGTTTATAATAGCTTTATTCAAAATAAAAGCAACCAAGATGTCCTTCAATAATGAATGAACAAACTGTGCTGAATCAATATAAAATATTATTCAACAAAATATTTAAGCTGTCAAGCCACAGTAAGACATGTATGAACCTTGAATTCATACATATAGCACTGTATGAATGTAGCACAATTATAGCACACTTTAGCACATTGCTACAAGAAAGAAATCATATGAAAAAGCCACATGTTGTATGATTCCAATTAAATAACATACTGGAAAGAGCAAAACTATAGAGACACTAAACAGATCAGTGGTTTCCAGGAGTTTGGAAGGGGGCACAATAGTTGAAAAACAGGAAATGCAGAGTAGTAAAATTATTTTCTATGACACTGTAATGGATATAGGGCATTGCACATTGATCAAAACACTAATTTTCAGCACAAAAAGTGAGTCTCAATGTATGCAATTTTTTAAAAAAACATCTAAGCTAGGAGGTCTAAGGACTCTAGAAATGAAAGCAAATGGTGACTAGAGGATGTACTATTTCAAATGTATGAAAAAACTTCACTGAAGTTACTTAGAGAAACAAGTATTAACCTAAGTAACTTTGGAAACAAATGAAGTTTTAAGACTAAGGACAAGAAAATGGCACATAAGCCCTGTATTCTAGTTGACGAAGTAGTTTCCCATGGAGGTATAGGCTAATAATTCTGATACTGCTATGCATGTAAATTAGAACTTATATAACTGAATGGCAGATAGTGGGATCTAACTATCTCACTAATTGGAATGGAAACTTAAAGATAAGAAAGACAACAACAGTAACAACACCAAAAGTTTCTATGAAGAAATGCCTGCTCTAGGACTGAAACAGGAAATGTAAAAGATGAGCCTGTAGTCCTGAAGCATCTTACAGTGCTAAAAAGTAAGAGAGGTTTCAAAAGCACAAAAACAGAAACCCTTGAGTGATGGGGTTATGTCAAAAGGATCCCATGAAAAAGTCCCCAATGGCCAAAGCTCAAAGAATTTTAGCAATAAGACAAAACGATATTGGATTATAACCCAAAGTATTAAATAAATATCAATGTACCCAAAATAACATAATGATTAAATAAGAAAATAAATATGACAGATGAATCAAATCTTTCATGCAGAAGGACTTCAAATGTTTTATGTAAATATTTCACCCACAAAGAAAGGGAGCATAATTCCCTATTCTTTATGTGTGGGTTGCACAAAGTTTAAAAGATTACATATATCTATATCTATATATAATACAGTATACTAGAGAGTCCTGACAAGTAGCACTTTTGTCAGGTGATCAAGGTCAACATCAACAGTGATAAATCATTTTGATAGTAGGCACCCTTGACACAATGTGATAAAAATGGTAGTTTATCTCTGATGTTTTTTTCCAAAAACCCATAACCCCAGTCTAACTATAAAACAGACATCAGACAAAATTCAGTTGAGGGACATTCTACAAAATACCAGCTCAGTACTTCTTAAAACAGGCAAGGTCATCAAAAACAAGGAAAATCTGAAAAACTATCACAGCCAAGATGAGTCTAAAGAAATGACAACTAAAGGTGATATAGTATCCTAGATGGAGTCCTAAAACAGAAAAAGGACACTGGATAAAAACTAAGAAAATCAGAATTAAGTAGAGACATTTATTTGCAGATAGCATATTAATAGTGGTTCCTTAATTGTAACAAATGTACTATACTAATATAAGGTGTTAACCTAAAGAAAACTATTATCTTCTCAATAGTTGTGTAATTCTAAGTTGTTAATGTAAAGTCTAAAAAAAAAAGATTTACAGTATTAACATGTAATGTGCTCTAAGAATTCTTAAAGAAAAATGTGAGACAGAAAAGAAAATCAATATATATCTATAAGTATGTGTATGTATTATGCAATTTCCAAAAGATGAATCATCAACAATCAACAATGAATAAATTTTAGCAGAATTAGTAATAAAAAATAATGAGACTACTATGAACAATGAAAAACCACAAATTGGATAACCTAGAAGAAATGGATAATTTCCCAGAAACATACAACCTACCAAGACTGAATCATGAAAAAAATAAAAAAGCTGAACCAACCTGAAAATCAGTTAGGAGACTGAAGCAGTACTTAAAATCCTCCCAACAAAAATCACGTTAAAACAAACAGAACCAGATGGCTTCACGGATGAATTCTACCAGGCAATAAAGGTGAATTAATGCCAATAGTTCTCAAATTCTTCCAAAAATTTGAAGAGGTGGGAACACTTCCAAACTTATTTTACCCAGCCAGCATTACTCTCATACTAGAGCCAGATAAGGACACTCCAAGAAAAGAAAATTATATGTCAATATCTCAGAAGAATATACATGCAAACATCTTTAAAAAAATACTAGCAAACAGAATTCAACAGCACATTAAAAGAATGATACATCATGACCAATTGAGATTTATATGTGAGATGCAAGGATGGTTTAACATCTACAAATTAGCAAATGTGGCATGCTGCATTAACAGAACGAAGAATAAAAAACACAGGATAATCTCAGCAGAACAAAAAAATATTTGACATTTAGCGTCCTTTTATAATTAAACAACAACAACAAAAAAACCTCCCAACAAATTAGATAAGGAAGGAATGTATCATATCATAATAAAGGCAGAATATAACAAGCACACAGCTAACATAACACTCAATGGTAAAAAGTCAAAAATGTTTCCTCTAAGATCAGATACAAAACAGGAATGCTACCCTCACTACTTCTATTCTACACAGTACTGGAAGCCCTAGTCAGGAAAATTGAGCAAGAAAAACAAAACACATCCAAATCGGAAAATAAAAAGTAAAATTGTCTTTCTTTGCAGATTACATAGTCTTATACATTTAAGTCCCTAAGAACACCACCAAAAAACTGTTAGAATTAATAAATGCATTTAGTAAATTTGCAAAATACTAAGTAAACATAGAAAAATCACCTGTATTTCTATACCCTAACAATAACTATTCAAAAAGAATTAAGAAAGCAATCCCATTCATAATAGCATCCAAAAGAATAAAAAATAACAATAAATTTAATTAAGGAAGTGAAAGATCTCTATACTGTAAACTGTGAAGCACTGACAAAAGAAATGAAAGAGGACCTAAATAAATGAGAAGATATCCCATATTCAAGGTTTGGAAGTGTTAATATTGCTAAAATGTCCATTCTACCCAAAGCTATCTACAGATTCAATCCCTATCAAAATCTCAATGGCATTATTTGCAGAAATAGAAAGAAATCTTAAAATTCATATTGGAACCACACAAGACTGAGACTATCCAAATCAATCTTTAGAAAGGAAAACAAAGCTAGAAGCATCATACTTCCTGATGCCAAACTATAACAAAAATACAGTAAGCAAAACAGTATGGTACTGGCATAAAAACAGATAAACAGACCAATGGAAGAGAATAGAGTCCAGAAAGACGCTCACAGATATATGGTCAAATAATCTTTTTCAAGGTTGGTAAGAACACACGATGGAGAAAGGACAGTTTCATAATAATGTTGAGAGAATGGATATTCACATGTAAATGAATAAAGCAGTACCATTAAACTCTGTACAAAAATACTCATACAACTCAACAAATAGACGATAGATAGTAAATACATACATACATACATACATACATACATAGGTACATAGATAGATAACATAATTTAAAAATTGGGCATGTGATCTGAATAGATACTTTTTCAAAGATAAGACATTGAAATAACCAAAAGGTATATGAACAGTTGCTCAGCTTCACTGAAAGGTGGTCAACATTACTAATTATCAGGGAAATGCAAATCAAAACCACAATGAAATATCACTTCATACCTGTTAGGATGGCTGTTATCAAAAGGACAAAAGACAACATGGGTTGGCAATGGCATGGAGAAAAAAAGAATCCTTGTACATCACTGGTAGAAATGTTAATTAATATAGTTATTTTGAAAAACAATACAGTGGTTTCTCAAATAATAGAACAATCATATGATCCAGCAATCCCACTTCTGGGTATATATCCACAAGAAATAAAATCAGTATCTCAAAGAGATAATTGCACCCCCTATCTTCATTGTAGAATTATTCACAATTGCCAAAACATAGAAACAACCTTAGTGATCAACAGACACATGAAAAAAGAAACTGTGGTATGTATACATAATGAAATACTATTCAGCATTAAAAAAGGGAAATCTTGCTATTTGTGACAACACAGATGGCCCTAGAGGACATTATGTTATTATGCTAAATGAAATAATCCAGACAGAGAAAGACAAATATATGATCTCCTGTATATGTAGAATCTAAAAATGTTGAATTCATAGAAGTAGGGAGTAAAATGGTTTTCAGGAACTGGGAGTGGGGTAATTGGAGAGATGTCGGTCAAAGAGTGAAAACTTTGAGTTATAAGATGAATATGTTCTGAGGATCTAATGTAGCTCATAGTAACTATAATTAATAATACGGTATTGAATACTTTAGTAAGATAGCTCTTCAGTGTTCTCATCATAAAAAATATTTAAAATGTTAACTATGTGAGATGATGTTTAATTAGCTTAATTGTAATAATAATTTCACTATATATATATGAAATAATCATGTTTGCACCTTAAATCTATACAATTTCTATTTGTCAATTACACCTCAATAGAGCCAAAATATAAGAGTTAACAGTCAAAGAAATATTAATTAAAACAAAAATAAGAAACTATGCTTTGATTATCAAATTGGAAAAAAACAATAAATAAGGGGAAACTAAATTGAAATAACCTTTTATGATAACAGCAGGCAATATAACGTTTATCATTCAGACTTGTATCATTGGACCCAGTTCAAACTTATATATTAATTATTTTCTGTCTAAAAATTTAGCACTAAATTTTCTCATCAGTTGTTTTAAAATGATAACAAACAAAAGAACCTAATTGTTCCAACAAGAGGATATAGGTTAAATAAATTATGGCTATACAATTGCACATAGCTATATAATGAAACATTATTTTGAAATTAAACACAATGTTTCGAAGTTTATTAATGACTTGAAAAGTCGAGTAAATTAAAAAAAAATTAAAATATTTAAAACTGGCCAGGCGTGGAGTCTCAGGCCTGTAATCCCAGCACTTTGGGAGGCTGGGGCAGGCGGATCACCTGAGGTCAGGAGTTCGAGACCAGCCTGGCCAACATAGCCAAAATCTGTCTCTACTAAAAAAAAAAAAAAAAAAAAAAAATACACACACACACACAAATTAGCTGGGCGTGGTGGTGGACATCTGTAATCCCAGCTTCTTTGGAGGCTGAGGCAGAAGAATTGCCTCAACTCAGGAAGAGGAGGTTGCAGTGAACCTAGATCACGCCATTGCACTCCAGCCTGCTAGGCGACAAAGCACAACCCCATCTCAAAAAAAAAAAAAAAAAGAAAAAAGAAAAAAATTAAAAACTATACTTGTAAATCCAAAATTTATTCATTTTAATACATACTTGTAGGAGCCAACCCTCAATATGGCACTCAGAATAAACTTGACTCCTGTTATTCACATATTTGTGTACTGCCCTACTGCCCTTCCATGTTGCCTCACAGATACAACCATTTGTATACCGTAGATTTATGGCACATGACTTCCAGGGCTAGGTCATAAAAATCCCACTTCTAGTTCTCATAGATTGCTTGCTGAGGGAATAGTCATAAAGCTAGGTGAATACTCAGCTAACCAAGTGAAGAGGCCCTTATGGAAAGGAACTGAGGCTTCCCACCAACAGCCAGTACCAACCTGACAGCCACATGACTGGCTACCTAGGCAATGATTTTTCCCATCTCAGGAAAGGCTTTAAATGACTAAAATCCCAGCCAACATCTGATGGTAAACTCATTAGAGAGTTTAATCAGAAATATCCAGCCAAGCCACTTTCAAATCCCTGACCCACAGAAATCAAACAAGTATAAATGACTATTTTTACTTTACACACTTGATAACTAATAAACACATACATGCCTAGAGAAAATACTGAAAGGATATAGACTAAAATGTCCTCGGATGATAGGTGAATTATAGGAGTTTTTCCTGGTTTTTATTTTACTATGATGATATTTTTATGGTTAAAATGATTGTTTTAAAGATGGTTTAAAATGAGAACTCACGAAGTAGTGAGGTTGCTATCTATCTTTCTGGTTAATATAGATGTAAATTTCTAAGATCTATGGTTTTCAAAGGGAAACAGAAGTGTCATCATTTTTTTTTTCAAATGTCTTATTTCAGGAGACAGAACCCAGGAATTTTGTTTATTTTTAATTCAGACTTATATATCTTATAATTTTAGAGGTACCTTTCAGAGGTTCATATCAGATTGTCAGCTTTAGGTTTCAGTGTGGCAAACATTTAACTGTTACTGAATCATCATTAGCATTTTTGTTTCACCATGGCATGTTGATGCCATGTTAAATCATAATCACTTTTTTTTTTTGAGACAGAGTCTTGCTCTGTCGCCCAGGCTGGAGTGCAGTGGCGCGATCAATGCACACTGCAAGCTCCGCCCCCTGGGTTCACGCCATTCTCCTGCTTCAGCCTCCCACATCTTGTGAAAAGTCACTCACAATCATGAGGAGAGTACCAAGTGGGATGGTGCTAAACCATTCATGAGAAGACCACCCCAATGGTCCAATCAATTCCATCAGGCCACAACCCCAACACTGGAGATTACATTTCAATATGACATTTGGGCAAGACACACATTCAAACAGTATCAAAAAATATGTGAAACATCTAAAAATTAAGGAAATTCTCATTTGTTTTAGAACAGTTGGAAAATACTGAATACCACAAGTTAAAAATTAAAAAAAAAAAATCTAACCCCATCACTGAAAGATAAGATTTGCTATTATTTTGGAATATCAAAGATATGCTATGTATATAAGACATAGATACATAAATGGTGGTGGTGACAATGATGAAGAGGGAGGAGAAGAGGGAAAGAGAAAAAAGGGGAAGATAGATGGACAGATAGAAAGAAATATTTATAATTTCCCTTTATTTCTAAGAAAACTGCCTTTGTACATCTAAAGTTTCCTTTGATTTCTGGATTAGGGAGTGCTCTGTGTATGTGTGTTCTAAGATAGAACTTTGTAGGAACAAATATAATAATATCATATGTAACAGCACGGAACTGAAAATGCTGGAGGAGGAAGAGTTGAAAAGAATGACCCAATGCCCACATAATACCCCACCTTTTTCTTTCTCTTTTTTTTTTTTTGCAATTTTATAATTTTATTTGATGTATTTGACAATCAGTGATTAGTTTTTATCCACGTTGACTGTCTGTAGATTTTTGAAAGTGGTAACAGGTACATAGGTAACCAAAGTATAGAGCTTATTTGGTGAATCTTCATTCTCATTACATTTTTTTTTTTTTTTTTTTTTTTTTTTTTTTTTTTTGAGACGGAGTCTCGCTCTGTCGCCCAGGCTGGAGTGCAGTGGCGCGATCTCGGCTCACTGCAAGCTCCGCCTCCCGGGTTCATGCCATTCTCTTGCCTCAGCCTCCTGAGTAGCTGGGACTACAGGCGCCCGCCACCACACCCGGCTAATTTTTTGTATTTTTAGTAGAGACGGGGTTTCACCGTGGTCTCGATCTCCTGACCTCGTGATCCGCCCGCCTCGGCCTCCCAAAGTGCTGGGATTACAAGCGTGAGCCACCGCGCCCGGCCTCTCATTACATTTTATGGACAACTGCACACAGATTCTGTGTGAGACATTCCTTATTCCTCGGGCCCAGACAAGGCACACATCTGGAGTTCCCATCTCCTTCACGGCAAATTTCCGAATCTCTTTGAGTGCTTGAGGGGCACGCTTCTTGAAGCCCACTCCATAGATGTGCTTGTGAATGTTGATGATGTATTCTCAGGTCACCACCTCGTTAATGGCAGAATGGCCCTTTTTTCTTCCTGCCACTCTTCTTTGTGGGAGCAATTCTGCTGGGTCCAAGTTGGAAAGGAAGCAATACCCTACCTTTTTCTTTTAAATCTTTCACTAGTTGTTTTCTGTAACTTTAGCCAAATCTTAGCAAACACAGAAATTACAGAGACAGAATTGTGGAGAGGATGAAAATGCAGGACTGAAAGATTACCTTATTTCAAATTCCAGTTATACACTTGGCATTCCTGTGACCTGAAGTTATTGACCCAATCTGTGCCCCAGTTTCTTCCTCCTGTGCCATGGGGCTAACTACAGTACCTACCTAATAGGGTTGTGTGTGAGGATTAAATTATGTAATATTAGAAGTGAGAGGCTATCATTAAGTTTATTACAATATTATATATAATTATTCATGGTTTTTCATGTTTTAAAAAAGTATATGGTACATTATGAATTACAAAGTTGAACATGGCCTTAAATTTTTCATTTTTTTCCCTCTTGATATTTTATATTATGTATACTTTAATGTAATCCCCCATCCTGAGATCAGTAAAATATTACCCTCTCCCATTTTCCTGGCCGACTTTAGTTTCCTCTAGAGTATGATATCAGATGACGGTCTAATTTTAATTTTCTCCAAGTAGTTAACAAATTTTCTCATTACTACTTTTTAACTAACCTTTCCTTTTCTTATTTACTTGTTGTGTCAAATTTATCATACACATTTAATACTTATCATACATCACATTTTTTCCCTCAGGTATCTGGAAATTTCTTCATGTTTTTCCTCCATATCACTGATCCAATTTGCTGAAATGTCAATACTACTTGTATGTTTTTATGTTTTAATATTTAGAATATGAATTTTAATTCTACTATTGCATTTGGTTTTTCTTTAACTTTTATTTTTGTCTTGTATCCTTTTCATTTTTGAGTGATTCACTTTTTTTTTGCTTCTGCAGTATTTTATTAATGTATGCTCCATGTGAACTTTTGTTTTATATTGTCTCCCTCACATATTTATCCAAAGAGAAATATCTTTCTAGACTAGTATTTGTTGACTGTCTTTGGCTAGCACTACCAAATAGTTTTAATGAAAATATTGGCCAGTAAATGTTATCACATCACATAATGGCAGCTTATAAGTACAGGAATCAGTTTATGGTTTCGATTAGAATATTCAAGGCTATATATTATCACCTATGTACAAAACTACCATATAGCTCTTTTCAGTTAAAAATACGGATTAACTGCATCAAGCCCCTCATTTCCTTTTCCACCATTCCTTTCATTCTAGTCTATCTTTCACATTGTGGCCATATTATGTTTCTAAAACACAAATGTGATCATGATGTTCCCAGACTTACAATATGTAAGTTATAATTTATTCAGAAAACATTTATGAATTTTCCCAATCTTTCCCAAACTAATTTTTGTGCATTAACGTGTATCACTTCTTATTTCAACACTCATTATATAGTCAAGCCTAACAAAGCTGCCTTTCTAGGCTGATATTCCTAGGCTCATTTTTTATCATGCTGTTGTTTTTTTTTTTTGTTTTTTTGAGACGGAGTCTCGCTCTGTCGCCCAGGCTGGAGTGCAGTGGCACGATCTCGGCTCACTACAAGCTCTGCCTCCTGGGTTCAAACCATTCTCCTGCCTCAGCCTCCCGAGTAGCTGGGACTACAGGCACCCACCACCACGCCCAGCTAATTTTTTTGTATTTTTAGTAGAGACGGGGTTTCACTGTGTTAGCCAGAATGGTCTTGATCTCCTGATCTCATGATCTGCCCGCCTCAGCCTCCCAAAGTGCTGGAATGACAGGCGTGAGCCACCGTGCCTGGCCTGCTTCTTCTTTTTAGAAGACCTCCTTATGCTCTTCTTACTGATATATTCTACATTTTCTTTAACACAGAGCTCAAATGTTTTCTCTAATGTGAAGACTGTTAATTGCAAATTCCTCTGTGTGCCATAGCACTTCATTTCTGCCACCATTGCAGTAAACTCCTACAAAGAGACAAGAATGAATGAGGCAGTTACACTTTCTAAGTCAGCATGGGTCAAAACTGCAACAGCTGCCAAAGGCATACTGCACAGAAACTGGAGTGGGAGTGTAGTCTTTACAGAATTATTCTCAATGGGCAGTCACTGCTTATGTTCAGTTCTTTGTATGTATGGGACACCTCCTCTAAATATAAACATATCAACATCTTAAAAAAATCTGAACCAAAGAACTAAAGAGTATAACTTTATATACTATTTTATTTAGGGGTATGAGTGTGTCTGTATGTATGGGCCTATTTTAGCTCTGTGAAAACAGGTCCCTTATCTGATTCATCTCTTTATTTCTAAAGTCTTGTAGAGTGCTTTAGCATGCATATTATATGATGAATATTTAGGTTTACTTATTATTATTATTATTTGAGATGGAGTCTCACTCTGTCACACAGTGGTGCAATCTCTGCTCATTGCAACCTCCATCTCCCAGGTTCAAGCAATTCTCCTGCCTGAGCCTCCCAAGCAGCTGGGATTACAGGCGCCCCCAACCATGTCCAGCTAATTTTTGTATTTTTAGTAGTGATGTATTTTTAGTAGTTGGCCAGACTGGTCTCAAACTCCTGACCTCCAATGATCCACCCACCTCGGCCTCCCAAAGTGCTGGGATTACAGGCATGAGCCATTACACCCAGCCAGTTCACTAATTCTTTAATTCTTTCAACAAATATTTCTTGAGCCTCTGCTATATGTAGGTATGATGACAGACCCTGGGGATAAAACAGCAAGCAAAAACAGAGATTTCATGGAGGATGGACTAGTATTAACTATATTTTGTCTACCCCAAATTTCTATGTTGAACCCCTCACCCCCAAAGTGACTGTATTCGCAGATAGGAACAATAAAGAGGTAAGGTTAAACTGAATCATAAAAGTAGGTATCCAATTCAATATAACAGGTGTCCTTATAAGAGCAAAAAAGAAACCAGGGATACCTTCACAGAGGAAAGACCATGTGCAGACACAGTGAGAAAGTGGCCATCTGAAAGCCAAAGGAAGAGGCCTCAGGAGAATCCAAACCTGTCAGCACATTGATCTTGGACTTCCAGCTGACAAAATTATGAAAAAATAAATTTCTGTTGTTTAAGTCCCTAGTCTGTAGTATTTTGTTATGGCAGTCTTAGCAAACTAACACATGAACCACTATGAAGAGGTTGCTAAGTAGGAGAGAAACCAGATCCTGTAGTCAACAAACTATGTTAAGGATTTGGGGTATTCTTCACAGTGTAATATGAAGCCATAGAAAAGTTTTAGAGGGGAGACATGAAAATATTGTGGTCTGAAAATATTACACTGAAAGACTGAGTGGTAGGTAAGCAAGAAGAACTGTTAAGACCAGTGCAGTTACATAGTTAAAAATTTTTCAATTAATTTTAGCCTACAAATTGGCAAAGAACAAACAGGGCTTTATTAAGTACTTATTTTTCTCAAGAAAAAACAGACTCAAGGCTTAACATAGGCTCAAAAAAATAGTTTTAAACAATACTTAGAATAATAATTTTGAGATATAGTAAGGGTCTTACTGATGAAAAATTAAATAATGATAAATTATTATACTTAGCTAGAAAAAGGGAAAAACAATAGGGTTTTGACATGGTTTGGCTCTATGTCCCCACCCAAATCTCATCTTGTAGCTCCCGTAATTCCCACATGTTGTGGGAGGACACCAGAGGGAGATGATTGAGTTATGGGGGCGGGTCTTTCCCGTGCTCTTTTTGTGATAGTAAATGGGTCTCACAAGATCTGATGGTTTTAAAAAATGGGAGTTGTGCTGAACAAGCTCTCTTTTTGCCCCATTACCATCCAAGTAAGATGTGACTTGCTTCTCCTTGCCTTCCGCCACTATTCTGAGGCTTTCCCAGCAACGTGGAACTAAGTCCAATTAAACCTCTTTCTTTTGTAAATTGCCCAGGGGTATGTCTTTATCAGCAGAGTGAGAATAAACTAATACAGGCTTGGAATATTGTTAAAACAAAAAAGTTGATTAAACTGCTTTATAATATAATCCTTTACATTAGAGTTATGTAATTACAGGTAAATATATTTAAATAAATACGTTACCTCTATTTTCCAAAATAAAAATATACAAATAAATACTATTACATAAAACGAGTTAATAAAATAATTTTTTGGCACATAAGTTCTCAGTGAATGTTTGGGGTGGATCTGATTTTTTTTTTTTTTTTTACACATTTTATCTGTTTTGCCTTAAATCTTAACTTGGCATGTGTATTTAGTTCTCTTAATCTCTTCTAAAACTTGACAGTGTGTCCCAGGTCACAAGATAATTTAGAAAAATCCTGAATCCTCTAGAACAAACTATTTTTGAAATAAATTCATGTTTGAGGTGGAATCATAATAAATATAATCATTTGAGAAATTATTATATTAAATATTAATCCGTCATTACTTTCATGCTGCTGCTTTCATTCTACAGTGAAAATCGTATGGAACGTCAGAAAATCGGTCATAATGAAATAAGCTGAGTTCACTTTTGAAAAGCCATTTGATCCCACACTGAAAAGAAACACAACCATTATACATGAATAATCAAGATAAGTGAGTCATTTGGGAATGCCAAAGTTAGTTTCTGAATGTTGATATGGCCAACAGAAAAAAAAACATTTGGAAAAAATAAGCTAATAAAAACATTTAAAATTTGCTATTGTCTCGCCACAATCCTTCTCTCCTTTCTCAGAGGAGACAGGAATAAAATCATTAAGAGTTCCTGATAGCATCTGGATTTGCTCTTTGAGTAATGGAAAATTAGATCATCCATAAATGATCACAGATAAACCTTACCTTATAAATCCAATTAAAACTGACAGATCCATGTAAATGTAACTCCTAGATTACAATGATTGCAAAAGAGCATAATTTTTTTTTGTTCTAAGACCTAACCATTTACATGCCTCATGTAGAAATTGTAGGGGCTGGGCAAATATTCTTTAGACTGCAGACTTGTCCCAATTATGGAATACTGGAACATGTTCCATTCAAGTATTTTTTAAACCTAATGCCAGTGTCTTAAATATATTTTAATACATGTAAAAACGTGTGGGGCGGTGTGAGTGTGTGTGTGTGCATGCACACCTGCAGAAGCATTTGTATGCTAATGCCAGGAAAGAATATGTACCAGTATACAACAAAAAATATTTACTTTTCTACCAAAATTACATCTAAAAATTCTAATCAATCTTGTATATTTAGTTTGATACTTTGTTGTTATTTATTATTTATCCATGAGTGCAAATCCCTATCTTGTGGTCCAAATACATTTCACCCTGAATCTCTAAGAAAAAAAAAAACTGAATTCAGGTGTCATGCTTACTTATATCTTATTTTATCAATAATAATAATAACAAGAAAACTGAAACCAGTTGTTGGGCTAGCTCATCCAATCATAACCAGAGGAATTGAGAGATAGAGAGTAAGCACTGAGTACACAAAATTAAATCTCCTCTTACGATAAGGACTGGGATGTCCCATGATCAAGGAGCAGTATTTCATACAATGGAACCACTAAATATACATATTCCATCCAATTATTCAGAAAGGAGCCTTAGAGATTACATATTATTTCAATCCCTTTATCCTGCAAGAGCTAAAATAGAATCCAAAGAAACAGATTTGTCTTTGATTTTTTACCATTTACTGGCTAAAACTTGACAAGAACTGAGGTCTCCTGTTATTTACTTCAACTTTTTTCCAGTTTTAACTATTATTTAACCTAAAATTGCTAGTTTAAACTTCAACTACATTCATAAAAAATTTTAATTTTCATTCATTTCTAACCATGAGGTCTTTCCACTAAAGGTGGCCATCTTCGCAATTTACGTATATTGCCACAAAGTTTTTCTGATTGACACAGACAATCATCAGTGGTAACAGAAACATAAAAATATATAGATTGATAGAAATATAGCCATTTTGGTGGCCTAAAAGCACAGCCTGGGTGTTTTAAAATACTTAGAGTTCTGTGATTAAGTTCACACACAAAGTTTTCATCCTTTAATTGTTATGTTTCCTTTGTAGACATCACTTACACTGTATTCTATCATGATAATGAACAAGCTCAGCTGAAGTAACATTCTCAGATAGAGAGATGAAAGCCTGGGTTGAGCATACTAGAAAAAATAAATTTATAATTTAAATACTGTTAAAGAGGGGTATGAATTTGGAAGGATGGATTAGATGTATGCTTCCTTATTCTTTCCACTAAGCACACTACAAACACTGAAATAATATATAAAACACATGTAGGATGACTTTGAAAGGTAGACGGCAGACTGGTTAGGAACCTGAGGACCTGAGAAAATATAACGGTGAGTTCCTGGGGTTTCCTTTTTGCCTCATGTATTCCAGACTAGGTGCTAAAGAAGCTGGTAACTTAGAAACTGCAACAGTATAGATTTAAAAGTCCAAAACAAAAGGATGTTCTAACAAATACTAATAAAGGGGCAACCTAGAAAGATAAAAAGCTTTTAGACAGTAAGTGATCTACGTCAGTCAATACCACAAAAAATATTAGCAGCCCCATCCCATCCCTGGAAAGATACCAGACAAAGACTGCTAAAACAGATGATTTAAATAATTTCTGGAGTCTCATAATACCCAAATATCCAGTTTTCAATAAAAATTATTTACTATACTAAGAACCAAAAACATTTCTACTTGCAAAAAAGATCAATAGATGGATGCCAACATCAAAATTACACAGATATTAGAATTATCAAACAAGGATTTTACAGAGGGTATTATAAAAAGGCTTTAATAAACAATAAATAAATATGTTCAAAAGAACTGAAAAAATATTGTGGACAAAGAGACTCAAGCAAAGAAAAAGAGTCTCAGCTAAAAAATAAAAGACGCAAAAAAAAAGAAATTTTAGAACAGAAAAATAACCATAATTTAAAATGCAATGAATGGGCTCAACAGTAGACAGAATAAACAAACAGTAAATCTGAAGACTGAAGAGCAGAAATTACCTAGGGTGAACCACAAAGAGAAAGTAGACTAAAATAAAATAAATCCTCAGGGACATGTGAGACTATAACAAAAGATCTAACAATTGTGTCATCAGAGTTTCAAAAACAAAGAAAATGAGGGTGCTATTAAAACAGTATTTGAAAAAATGACGAACAATATCCAAAAATTTACTATAAGATATAAATCTACAGATTCAAGAAGTTTAGGCTGGGCATGGTGGCTCACACCTGTAATCCCAGCACTTGAGGAGGCAGATGTGGGTGAATCACCGGAGGTCAGGAGTTCAAGACCAGCCTGACCAACAAGGAGAAACCCCATCTCTACTAAAAATAAAAAAAAATGAGCTGGGCGTGGTGGCACATGCCTGTTTTCCCAGCTACTCGGGAGGCTGAGGAAGGAGAATCGCTTGAACCTGGGAGGTGAGAGGTTGTGGTGAGCCAAGATCGCAACACTGCACTCCAGCCTGGGCAACAAGAGCTAAACTCCATCTCAAAAAAAAAAAAAAAAATGTTTAGCAAACCTAGGGCAGGTTGAACCCAAAGAAATTCATGGTAGAGAAAACATAGTAAAACTTTTGAACACTCGACAGAAAAAAAATAGAAAGTAGCACATGAGAAATGAAAATCTACAGGGGAAAAAGTTTTGAATGACAAGAGTTATCAGAAAGTATAAAGTTCAAAAAGATGTTGCATGTTTTTCAAGCACTAAAGGCAAAGAACTGTCCACTCAAAATTCTGTATTGAGCAAAAATAGAGTTCAGGAATTAAAAAAAAATCAAGGAATTCTCACAGAAACTTAGAAACTTTATTCCAGTGAGTAAAGAACAAAGAAGACAGAAAGAGCAAAGGTATAGGTAAATAGAATAAACTATCCTAGACTTGAGTGTGCTAAATTATTTTTGACGGTTGAAGCAAAATGTATAATGCTGTCTGATGTGATTCTCAATGTATGCAGAATACTGAAACCAATTATAAAATTGGGAAGCAAAAGAGATACAAAGGGTAGTGATATTTCTACACTTAGCTCATAAGGTAAGGTGTTGACACTAGTAGACTGTGACAAGTTGGTGCATATAACACCTAGAATAACCACTAAAAATCCTACACAGAGATACACTAAAAAATGCTAAAATAAATCAAAATACAATTATTAAAAATGTTCAAATAGCCCACTGGAAGGCAGGAAAGCAGAAAACAGAGAAGAAAAATAAAACAAGGAGAACAAACAGAAAACAAAATTTAAAATGGTAGAATTAATCTCCAACACATCAATAAGTAAATGAAATTTGCCAATTAAACAATGTACATTTGATAGAGTAGATTGAAAATATCACCCAGGTATATGATGGCTACAAAAAACTCACTTCAAATTTAATAATATAGGTAGGTTGAGAAATTATAAAAAAAAAACAGAGAAATATATACCATTGCAAACATGAATCAAATGAAAGCAGATGAGGCTCAAATCACATTAGATATCTTACACTTCAGAGAAAATTGCTAGGGGCTGAAAATACCACTACTTAAGGAGAAAGGAGTCAATCTGTTAGGAAAGTATAGCAATCCCAAATGTACATCACCAAACCACAGAGCTGCAACGTGTGAACCAAACCTGATAGAATTAAAAGGGAAAACAGATGGATCTAAAATCATAGTTGGAAACTACAACACTCTTCTGATAACAATTGATAGAACAACTAAAAAATGGCTGAGTCAGCATTCCATAATCTGTCAAGAAATTAAAGAAGTTCAAAGTAAATAGGAAACGTGCCATGCTCATGGATTGAAAGTCTCAATAAATATTATCCCAATTATCCCGAAATTGCTACATATTTTGAACAAAATTCATATCAAAATCCTAGCAATATTTTAGACATATAAAAACTTATTCTAACTGTATGTATAAAGAAATACAAAGGAATTTGAAGATCTAAAATAATTTGATAAAAGAGTAAAGTGGGAGGAACTATACTACCTCATTTGAAGACTTATATATAGTTAAAATAACCAGGAATGGTGGAGGGATAGACACATAGATTAATTGAGCAGAATAGAGAACCTAGAAATAGCCCTACATAACTGATTTTTGACAAAGATGCAAAAGCAATTCAATGGAGGAAATATAGCCATTTCAAAAAAATGGTGCTAAAATGGTGTTGGAGCAATTGAATACGCACAGTCAAAATAAATAAAAAGCAACTTTACCTGAACTTTATACCTTGTAAAAACATTGACTCAAAATGAATCATAGATTTAAACAGAAAACTATAAAAACCTTTAGAAAAAAAATCACAGAAAATCTTCAGAAACTAGTGCCTAGTGAAACTTTTTAGATATGATACCAAAAGCATAATTCATAAAAGGAAAAAAAAGTAAACTAGACTTCTTTGAAATTTAAAACTTCTGCTTTATGAAAGATATTGTTAAGAAGATGAAAAGAAAAGTTACAGACTGGATGAATATATTTACAACCACATATCTGAAAGAGGACTCAGAGCTATAATATATATCAAAAAAAAAAAAACTTTCAAAACTGAACAGTAAGAAAAAATAACAATCCAATTAGAAAATGGGAAAAACAGAGAGACACTTCACTGACAAGGATACATGGATTGTAAAAAAGCACAAAAAAAAAGATGTTCAACATTACTAGTCATTAGGGAAATGCAAATTAAAATCACAATTAAGAACCACTACAAACCTATTAGAAGAGATAAAATAAAAACTAGTTCCAACAGGAAAAGCTGCGAGGATGTGGAGAAGCTGGATTTCTCATGCATTGCTGTTGGGATGTAACATGGTACAGCCATGGCAAAATAGCTTGGCAGTTTTTTTTTTTAAAGTAAACATGCATTTATCATACAACATCACAATCATACCTCCGTGTATTTATTCCAGACAAATAAAAACAGGTCCACACAAAAACCTGTATATGATTGTTCATAGCAGCTTTATTTGTAGGTGCCCCAAACTGGAAATATCAAAATGTCCTAAAATAGGTACATGGTTAAACAAACTATCATACATCCATTCCATGGACCACTCAACAATAAAAAGAGAAAAAAAATCTAAAATACATTGATATAAGAAATAACCAACACGGATCTCAAGGGCAATATGCTGAGTGAATAAATGCCAACTTCAAAATGTTATATACTGTATGATTTCATTTATATAACAGTATCAAAATGACAAAATAATAGTGATGAAGAACTAATTAGTGGTTGTTCGAATCCTAGAGGTGACCGAAAGGCTGCTTTTTTTTTTTTCTTGTGAGGGAGAGACTGGTATTGATAAGATTATAAGGCCAATTCGAAAATAAACCTGAACTCAGAAAACTTGCTGGGCAAGAGTCCCAGATTTGAACCAACAATATTTCTCCACAGTTTGTGAGCATTACACTCAGTTCATAGGATTCAACTGGCTCTAGCAGAAGTTGATTCTAAGTAGGAATGTTTCAACATTGTAATCTGTCCTAATTCCAAACTGGTTTTCCCCACATTATAGTTTTCATATGGTTTCAAATAGCAAAATTTTTCAAGGTCTATGATGAAAACAAATACAAACAATATTATCAACAGCAATAAAAGCAAGACTTTTTTACAGTTTTTGCTCTCATGATTTAAGAAAAAAAAAGCCTTATTAATGTTCTGCATGTGGATCTATCTAAATAAAAGACAATTTATAGTATAACCATGATCTGAAATTTTATCAAAAAGTTGAGGTGACAAAAAATACAGTACTGGAACACCCAAGGCTTGGTATCTTAAAAAACCTTCTTTAAGCTGAGATGAGGAAGACACACCCATCATGCATACTGGTGAACTGGAAGCAAACCAATGTGAAGGTTGATTTCATCTGTCAACTTGACTAGGCTATGCTACTCAGATTTTTGGTCAAATACCAGTGTAGATGTTGCTATGCCGAATACTTACTAGAAGAGAGTAACATTTAAATCTGTAGACATTGAGTAAAGTAGATTACCCTCCATAATGTGGGTGGGGCTCATTTAATCAGTAGACGATCTTAACAGAAAAAAAGACTGTGGTCTCCTGAGGAAGAGAGAATTCTAACCCTGGATTGCCTTCAAACACCAGCTGTAACATCAACTTTGCCCTGGGTCTCTAGTCTCCCAGCCCACCCTGCCGATTTCGGACTTTTGGATTTGTCAGCTTCTACAGCTATATGAGACAATTCTTTAAAACAATCTCTCTCTGTCTCTCTCTCTGTGTGTGTGTGTGTATGTGTATATATACAATGTATATAATATATAAAATGTATGTATATATGTATATGCGCACAGACATACTTCCTTTCTATTGGTTGTTTCTGTGGCAAACCCTGACTGATACAGTCAGTGTTCTCAAAAACTTGCAGCTCAGCTTTGTGTAATCTAGGAGAAGTTTTCAGTACTGATATCCAAGAATGTTTATAGCATCACTGTCTGTAATAGACAAGTAATATAAAACACACCTGCCAAAAATATAATGAATAAACAGAATTCTATAGCTATACTATGAAATGCTACATGGATTCAAGAAATGAAGGAACAACAGCTGCACAACAGCACAGAGGAATTCTAACATAGGATGTTAAGCAAAAGAAGCCAGAAACAAAAACGTGTATGTTATAATTACATGTTGTATGATGTATTGTGGCTTTGTATGAGTACATATAAAAGCCAGTCATTCTTTCAGAGGGATTTAAAGCTAAATGGTAAAAATGTAAAGAAAATGAGGAAATGATGATGGTGAAATAATTACCGTGGTTACTTTTAAGGAAGAAAATGGGGGTTATAATTTTAAAAAGGCTTGCAGAAGGCATTTGGGGTGTTGGTAATTTTCTGTTTCTTAATCACTGTGGAATGAAATGGATGTTAACTTTAAAATAGTGCTTCACTAATCTGTACCTTCAAATTCTATGCACTTTTCTAAAAGTATATTGTTAAACATGTGTATTTCAGAACAAAAAAAAATTAAACGTCATAAACATGGGTGACTGTTATAAATTTGGAAAGGTATTTGATATAGTCCTTTAAAATTACTCCACTTCAAACCCGGTTGACTTTTTCGCATCTTAAGAAAAACCAATGATTTACTTACCCATGAATATCATAACTTGAACAAGAACAATAAAAATCTCAGTAGTTGCTAGAAGTGAACATGGAGTGAAGTGGCAATAGTTATTTTCTTTCTCCTTAGGGCTATGTTTTAAAGCTATGTTTTCACAACCTTGTGTTAAGATAACTATATTAATAGTAAAAATTATCCCAAATTAAAAATTACAAATTCTTGTCAAGATGTCTTCATAAGTTTACACAGTGAGGTACTTCCCGTCTATACAGGTACACACATATACACAGACACACATATATCAATTATAGAAAAAAAAATATAAAATGCTAAAGGGACAAAATTAACAAGTCATAGTAGAGTTTGAAAATATACAAGATAAACACCTCTGCAATAAAAATCAGAACCTTTCAGGAAATTAAATAAATTACATAATAAAATAAAACAGAATTAATTGTTTTGGAGAATAAGATTTTACATTCATCATAGTTCAGTATAAAGTATAAAATTTGATGTTTATTTTTGAATAGAGGTGCTTGAGTTTCTTAGAAATATGTGAGAACAAATCTTAAATAATAATTATTGGTTTTCCTGGAATCTACTGTAAATTATATAATGAAATATAGTTAAAGCTGTACTTGTTATCTTACAAGTAGAAAGAGTAGAAACTTCAGTTATTTGAAAATGATTTCTACCCATATCTATTGTGACACTGTTCTTTCTTCTTTAAGTACTTAGGTGAAATTTTCAGGGCCATTCTATGGAAATGGTTTGAAGAGCTTTGAAAGTAGAGTAGGTATCTCCGCACTCCTCCAAACATACAAACACACATATACACTTCTAACTTCTTTGCTTACCCCCAATGCTGATGGTGAATAGATAAGATGATATATTATAACTGAATGAATATATGATATTTAAATAGAATGACCCAGGAATGACCCAATAGGCAAATAACTTTTTGCTTTTTTCTTCTTCTTTATGCAACAGCCATTTTCCAGAGTGAATAATATGTAGCTGTCACAATATAAAGAAGGCAAAGATTTACATGGGTTATTGCGCAAAATAAGCTCACCATTTACTTATACTTTTATTTGGGAAAAAAACAACATAAAATGACAATTTCCTTTCAAAGAACTATCAGTTCAACACTTGCTTAAATAAAAGACCGCCTCTCGCCTACTTTACAATAACATTTATAACCAAACTATACATTACAACAATATAGAAGACATTTGTTAGTGTGCAATTGTAATGTTATTTGAGCAAGTCTCCTGCAATTTAGGAAGAAATCATAGAAAGTATTTTGTTGCCGTCAGCCATTAAATTCATTGCATCTGTGTTAACCTGGGTTACTCAACCACATGGCAGGTAAATGTAGAGATGGAACTGATGCGAAGGAGCTCTTTTTGTAGCTATAGAATCCAAATGAGATACTTTTGACAAACAATCTGCTTTATTATTTTATTTGCAAAACACAAGATGGTATATATTTTAGAAATATAACTTATAATGAAGTGGTTCTCAACTTGGAGTAATCCCCTTCCCAATCCACAGAACATTTAACAATGCCTGGAGAAATTCTGGGTATCACAACTATTGGCATCTACTGGATAGAGGCCAGGGATGCTGATAAACATTTTCCAATGCACACAGAAGTCCCCATGCTCCACACAAAAAAATAATTACCTGCACCAAAATGTCAAAAGGGCCTAGATTGAGAAACACTTCTGTAGTGGAAGATTCTCCTCCACCAACAAATTTCTGGGACTTTGTATTTCTCACCCTGACCTGAAATTCATCAATATACGTCAGTTTTAGTTGGCAAGGTATGCCAAGCTTAAGGCAGCTTAATTCAAATAGAGAATCAATTATGGACCAAGTTACAGCGCTATTATTCAGAGGTACAGTTTATAAGGGCTTCCTGACTGTCTCCTTCAGGAAATACAAAGTGATCTCATTAGCTCTTTCCATTAGGTCCTGGGACCTGTCTTGGCTAAAACTCCTTATGCCCACACAGTAATAACACGACACGGCCTGTCGTGGGGTGGGGGAAGGGGGGACGGATAGCATTAGGGGATATACCTAATGTAAATAATGAGTTAATGGGTGCAGCACACCAACATGGCACATGTATACATATGTAACAAACCTGCACGTTGTGCACATGTACCCTAGAACTTAAAGTATTAAAAAAAATAACATGAAAGATGAAGCTGGCTTTACTCATTCACTACCAATAAACAAATGTAAACTTCTATTTTTTCCATTCTAACAATCACAGTTACATTGTTGAATAAAAATCAAGTTTATTAAAGTAAGGAAGCTTAAGAAGCTTCCCTATATAACATTACTCTTTCCAACATCCTTAGGGATTCAAAATACAGGTCATAGGGCATGAAAGGCAGGAGTGGAATCAATCTAGATAATGAAATAATCTGCTAACACAATCAGGCTCCACCTTTCTCCTTTTGTACTAACTCCCTACTGATTATTACATTTCTTGAAATACTAGAAGTTAAGCTTTTAAAACGAAAAAAGGTACATCATTATAAAGAAATAATAATTAATTCCAGTGTCATTTCCTTAAAATTCTAACCAAAGGAGTAACCCATTACACCCACTCCAATATTTGCCTCTAAAATGTTCTAAACAATGCTATTACCAATTCTTCTACTTCAAAAAATTCTACTAAGGAACTATTTGCTATTTAAGCTTTTTTTTTCCCTCATTTTGTTGTTGTTTGGTTTTGTTTCGATTTTCCCTCAAAAAGAGCCAAGACAGTGAATTTAAGTCTCTGTTTGTAAGAATTCCTGGACTTCAAAAGCAAATATTAGAAACCATGTAAAATCCTGTCAGATTTTTTGCCCTTAGAAAGGTTTAGGGAATAGGAAGTCATAAAAGCTTTTAAATTCATTTTCTTTAGCCAGAAGACTAGAAGTACAAGGGTCAAGAGAGGCTGCCCTACCTGACATTCTTGCACTTGCTGTAAATAATAGTGACCTACCTGTAAATAATTTCCCCCATAATCCAGACATCTATACACTAAGTTCAGTCATTGCTTTCTTTAGATGGGTTCTCTAAGACTTAAGTGTGATCTGTGAATGGTAGCTGAGATAAAAACTAGAAATAAGGAAAAGAAACTGTCTTTGAAAGAAGTGGCTCCAGTTTCCGTTTACAAGCCTGAAGGGTTGTTGTACATATTAAAACTGCTGCATAGCTCCATCCCTGGTCAAAGAAATCCCTCCTCCTACCACCCCCACCCCAACCCCGTGGACACTGAAGATGTCAGATCTCCGGGAAACAGCAGTTAGAAAAGGATGCTTTTCATAGCTTGTACTAGAAAACACTGGCACCCCCATCCCTGCTTAAAATAGCACTAAACTGAGTCACAATGCAGGAAGCTATACCTTCTGTGTCTCTTCAATAGAATCTAGCTCGTTTCTACTGAAATGCTAAATAATACTGCATAGCTTTGCCCATGAATGTGATATGTCAATTCTTCTAATCCCCCGTTTGCCCTAGATAATTTTACGCTTTATCCATCAGCGTGCCACGCAAGATAGAAAAATGCAGTTAACAAGATGACAGTGTTAGCTAGGTATCTGGCATCGATATTAGTGAGAGTCTGTCATTTGACAATTATTTCCCTAGCATACCAGACGGTAAAGAAAATGTTTTCATTCATCTGCAAATGACTAACATTTTATTGATGTTTCAAAATGCGGTTCAAACTATTGCACTCTCCATTTCCGAGTCGGTTTTGAGAGTTAAGGCAGAATACTAACATCAGTGACTGCTGCCGCAAATGTCTCCGTTAACTGCCCAGCCTTGGAGTGCCAGTTCAGCAGGGAGGTGTTGCTAGTTAAGGATTCTTCTATAAGCCAGTCTGGGTGGTCACAGGTGATGGGAACCCTTCCCTTTCCCCATATATCCCCGTGCACGGCGATAAAAATCACTCTGAACACTGCTACCACCAAGCAAAACGACTCCCTGCCTGCCTTGTAAAGAGGTCAGTCTGGGGAGGCAGCCGGATGCTGACCCCTGCAGAGAGTATTGCTTCGGTGCGCTTTGCCAAAGGACCCTGCTAGCATTATGGAAAACGAGTTAGGGACGTGTGAGGTTTTATTTCCTCCAACGGAGGAAGAACTGGGATCTGGCAAAGAATATCTTCTTCAAACACTGCTAAAAGGGGATGGGGTGGAGGAAGGGAAAAAGTGTGTGAGGGGGAGGGAGCTTATTTTTTAATTACTTATTTCCCATTTTCACTTCCCCGCTCTGCTTCCCAAACTCCTCGCTGAACAAGATTGATTGGTGTAACTGCTAACGACTCAGCCTCGGTTCTCGCATTGATTTGCAAATGGCCCGGAAAAGCTTAGGGATCTTGAATCTGGAAATGAGTTCAAGAAGGAAAGAAGAAAAAAAGAGTAGGGGTGGCCCCACGCCTAGTATCTCCTTCTGCCTTGGGCCAGGGCAGGGCTGAAAACAGCCCGCCGAGCTGCGGAAGGGCTGCTGCGGGAGGACGCGGCGGTTACCGCTCTGCACCGCGGAGGAGCAAGCCTGTTCCACTCGGTTTGGAGGCTGTTAAGAAATACAAGCCTGCGACTCGTTAAACCCCTTCACTCCGCCCTGCCTTGACTCGGATGCGCCGATTATTCGGCCTGATAGGCTCAAACGGGTTAAACTGCCTCTTACATAACTGGACTGCCCGGCTCTACACAATTAAAACACTTGATTGCAGTCTTTTCCCGACTCTGCATCCCAGCACGACCCGCCCCGTCCCTCCCAGCGCGCCTGCGTGCCGCTCGTGCACAGTCCCCCGCGTGCGCGCGTACGACACGCTCTCCCTCACACACACACACTCCATGTTGACCATAAACAATCCCCTACTCACACACACAACTTAGTGTCAACACGCACAGATAAAACAGGGGCGTCCTGCCATCCACACAGGCCGACCCCCACAGACGCGCAAGCTGCTCTACCGCAAGGCCTTGCACCTCCTCGTGTCCCCGCAAAAAAGCAGCGCCTCGCCACAGTCCCTACCTATTCCCGAGAAAACGCAAAGAGAGAACTAGTTGGCTGCTCGTTAACTGCAGCGTAGCCACCCAGGCAAGATTAGAAGAAAATAAAAACAAACAAACAAAAAAACAACTCACAGTCGCCGGCGTCATGATGGCGCCGAACACAACTTGGAGGACTTCAAACTTACGGTGCCTCGAGAGGTAAAACGCACCGGTGAGGGAAGGCAAAGCGCCCCTCAGCTCTCCTCACCCCGCCCCGACACGGAGACTTTTCTAGCAAAGCATCCCTCTAGCGCTTACGACAGTAAGGAAAGCCTTCATTCTACGGTGCCTCTCTTTCCCCCTCAGTTTGCATAAATGTGATACAGTTCCTCCTTTTTTTTCTCGTTGTCTTTCTGTTCTTTTTTTCTTCTTGCTATCTTTTTTTATTTCTTTCTTTTTTTATTATTTTTTAAATCTCCCCCCCCCCGCCCCTTCTCCATCCCCAGTCCCCTGGCGGGGTTGCTAAGGAAACGGCCGCTTGGCAACGCGCGCGAGCCCGGGGGCCGGCGGCCGGCGCAGCGCTCCGCGCGGCTTCTGCTGCTGCTGTTGCTGCTGCCGCTGCGATTGCAGCCGCCGCCGCCGCTCGCTCGCCCTGCCTCCTCCGCCGCCGCCGCGCCTCCTCCCTCACTCGCCGGCGCGCTCGCCTCCTCGCTAGATGGTGTGCGAGCCGCCCGAGAATTAGACACACTCCGGACGCGGCCAAAAGCAACCGAGAGGAGGTGTAGTGTGGTGCCAGGGGGAGGGAGGGGAGGGAGGGAGGGCAAGCGAAGAGGAGGAGGGGAGGCAAAAACACCGAAAAACAAAAAGAGAGAAACAACACCCAACAACTAGGAGGGGGGGAAGAAAGAAAGAAAAGAAACCCACCCACCCACCAAAAAAAAAAAAAAAAAAAAAAAAAAAAATCCTGTGGCGCGCCGCCTGGTTCCCGGGAAGACTCGCCAGCACCAGGGGGTGGGGGAGTGCGAGCTGAAAGCTGCTGGAGAGTGAGCAGCCCTAGCAGGGATGGACATGATGCTGTTGGTGCAGGGTGCTTGTTGCTCGAACCAGTGGCTGGCGGCGGTGCTCCTCAGCCTGTGCTGCCTGCTACCCTCCTGCCTCCCGGCTGGACAGAGTGTGGACTTCCCCTGGGCGGCCGTGGACAACATGATGGTCAGAAAAGGGGACACGGCGGTGCTTAGGTAGGAAGAACGGCGTGCTTTTCGTACTTGTTTCGGTCTATCTTTCTGTCTCTCTTTGAACCCTCTTTGCCTTCTTTATAACACAAGCAATAATGCTGGTGGTGCTCATCATGGAAAGACCGCATCTCAAGAATTCCAGGTGCAGATTCTTCCCGGAGCCCCGGCCCGTTTATGCTGGGGCAGGTAGCAAGCTGAACTCGTGATGGTAAAGCACTTTGCCGGAACGCCAAGTAGCCTGGGGATGAGTGAACTGTCAGGTTTAGAAGGAGGGGCAGGTGCCACTTTGAAACTCAATGCACAAGGTCTCTGTTTTGCTGTCATGGGGACTCTTGGAGAGTCTGACAAGTTTATCAGGTTTGTTTCTATTTTATTCCAGCATAAGCGACTCTTTCAAACTGCTGTTCTCTGCTCCCATTTATTTTCCCTCTCACTTGGACACTTAGGCTCGATTTCTTGCTCTTTATCTTTCTTTCCTTTTACCGCTTTCTCTTTTCTTTCTTTTCTCCTTCCTCCTTCTCTTCTACCATTTTCCCCACCTCCTTGTAACTCTTTTTCCCTCCAATACCTCTTTTCATGCCTTTTCTATTTTCTGTTTTTTCCCTCCTTTTTAAAATTTCTTCTCATATTTTCTCATTTTTAACTCCACGACTCTAATTTCTGTTCCTCACACTTAATCCTCTTTCCTCCTCTCTTTTACCCTTTTTTCTTTTTGTCTATTTTTTTTCATTCCTCCTTGATGTCCCTGTCCTGTGCCCTGTCTTCCCTCTTTAGACTCCCATTTCTCATCCCTCTCCCCATACCGTTTCCCACCCCTGTGGCACATACAGTCATGGTCACTCTTCCCCTCCAGTACCATTTACTCACCCTCATAAATCTTATTTCCATAAACATACTAACTCACATACTCTCACATCATCACATGCACTGGCACTTCCATGCTCTAAGAACCACTTCCACATTCAGATTGTCTCTCACTGTTTAAAAGGCATACTCTCCTTCTCTGTTCCACATTGTCACTCACACATGTGTATACACTGCCTTTCTCACTCGCTCTCACTCTGTCTCTGCTTCTCTCTTTTTCTCTTTCTGTGTCTTTCTATCCCCTCTTTCTTCCTACCTTCCTCCCTCCATCAGTTTTCAGTTTTACTTCTTTTTCTCATTTTCCCTTCTTTCCTCTGAGCTTGAGCTCTGAGATGGTTTGTCATTAATAAACATCCATACCCTGATTTTACCCCTAAGCAACACTGCAGAGTGGGAGTCTGGAAATGTTTTATTTCCTATGAAAATATAAATGGACGTTCAGCAAAGCTTAGATCTAAACAAAGCTAAACGCCCTATTCCTTCATTTCTTTCCCATCACCCTCCCTTCTCCCCCTGCCACCCCACCTCACATTTCCCTGAAAGATCTTCTTTCTCTCCACTGGGTGGTAGTTGGCTTATAAGTGTGGCTTGTACAACATCGGTGTACATGACATGTCTAAGGTGAAAGAGAGTGGGAAATGTTTCTGTTTGAAACATGCAACATATTTAAATTTAATGATGTGGGTGTGGTATATGACTTACACCTTTTGGAACATGCCTGTGAGTTCAAATTTGGAATACTATCATATTTTTAATATACATTAATACATATGTTTTTAATAATTTCTGTTTTGAATAAAAAATGCCACTATATACAGAAGTAACTAATATCTTTGATATTACATAGTAAAAAAAAAACTTTTCATTGTTGGTGACAGTGATAAACTCTTTGTCACAGAGAGGATATAAATTAAGCCTGTATTTTCTCTTTATGTTAAGTTTGCTTTAGAAGTTTGAACAACAGTGGTAAGGGCAAGACACTATCTTCAGAGGTTACAAACACATATCATGGGAGCTGCAATATGTATTTTTGTAGCAAGCAACATATTGCTTATTTGTAGTGAGCATTACCATTTCCACCCTAAAGGATTTAGGAGACTGCTTTTTTTTTCAATAATATATCCTGGCATTTGGTTTCCCAAACAAACAACAATTTAATAAATACTGTGGTTACTGAAGATAGCTGGACCCACATTCTGCTTCCAGGAGACCCATGTTTAGTTCACTAATTGCTTCCAACAGTGAAGCTTCCCTGATATGTGGGGACCATGTATTTCCAGTGTTGTTAGTTTGGAGCAGTCCTTGTTTACTTTTGTGTGCTCTGTACCTCATCCATTTTTATGCTATATCCCGCATTTTGTGATATTGGGGGAACTTTTGACTTTCAAACTTCTTAAAGAGAACAGAGTCTCTGTGTCTTCTCAATAATGTTTCTAACAAATTAGATTTTAGCTTTTAAATTTTTTTATCATATGAAATTGAAATTTGAACTGCATTACTTTTACTCAAAGCGATTTGCTTATAGTAATTCTGAAATTCTCTAAGAAGTATCCAGTTGTTTAACTTCTTACATTGTCTGTAGGTTTTAAACTAATTTAACGTATCCATTTATAAGAAATTCTCTCTCCATTAGAAAACGTTAAATATTGTCAGTTATTTTTTTCTTGACTCTTCTCTACAGCTGGTAATTTCCTCTGCTCATAGACCATTACAGATAAAGCTTAAGGACTAATTGAGTATAGGCAACTCAGGTGATGCATTTTTTTTTTAATCAAGAGTAATGTCACAGTTATATTTTGGTTTTTCTTTGTATACTTAAAACCATATCTGTTGTTATTCTCTAACTCATTAGAAAACAAAACAAAATTCTACCCTTCAAACATACGCCCTTGTCCCATCAAAATACATGAATGAAGTGCTCAAGAGAACACTTAACCAAATTACATGATATCATTCATCAAGCTTAGCACAATATATTCTATTTTTAATGTAACATATTCCTCACAGTGTCTTTAATAAAAAACAAATAGTGGCATAACAGTTATCAAATAATTTTAAGTGCTAAAGGCCTTAAAGTGCAAACATGCCAGTCAGTGACTCTGTTGCTTGTGGTTACAGTAATGAAACAAGTTTAAAGGTCAAATGATACATTTCCGTCTCCTAAGTGCCAGAATACCTGTTTTTGAGAAGAGGATCATGAAAATCAAAACTTTCCTTAAGTGGAGTTATAATACCCAAGGGAAATTCATTCAGTTATCTAACTGTATCTATCATTTTGTAAATCATCTTTTCTGTTTAGTTTAAATACAGGATTTATGATGACATTCCACTTAATAATTTTAATATTTTTATCATTTTAACTTTGTCTTTTAGGGTTAGTGAAGCCATATATATGAAGTGTAAAGATGTTTCTTACTTTTAATAATGTTATTCAGTGCTAAATTTCTGAATGATTCACTTGAATTATTTGGACCTTCTTGATAAAGTATTTAATGATACAGATATTCAATACAGTAATGTTTGATATTTCCCTTTTTTAAGCTTTGTGTTTAAAAAATATATGGTGTCTAAAATACATTGTAATTTGCTATAAACACAAACTGTTGCCATTAACTTATTAAATATAGACTTTAATTGCTACTACATTTAATATATACAGTATTTTATTCTTAACAGAACTTGTTAATCTTATATGGAGACATTAACTTTTTTTCCATGTTTTGAGTTGCATTTTGTAGTACATGGAAGGTCTGAGTTAATGTGTCACGGGCTGATCTAGTAGAGAACAGGAAGTGCTAGAACCACATTGGTTATGCTTCAGGACGTGATGTTTCTAGAACTGGAGAATTCAGGGGAATATAACTCTGCTCTAGAACAATACATAAATTTCAGGAGACCTAAAAAAATCATTTTGCAGTTACTTTAATATGAACCAGTTGCTTTACTCTTACCTTATTAACAAATACTGTTATGTAAACATATCAAAAATGTTTAACACTCCTTGGAAACAATACTATGTACATTCTCATTTACATCCTCCCTGTGCCTGCACATTTTTAAAACACGTGTCATTTTTAAGCCAATTTTTTCAATCTGTTTCTTATTCAGCCCTTCTCTATGAAGTTTGTACTTTTTTAGCCACCTTTGTGATATGAATTCAAAATATCCTATTATCTGCTTATCATGCTTAATCGAAGAAAGGAAGAAAGATTCTTTCCTTAATTGTGATATCTTCTTTTACCTTAGGAGAGTTAAACACAACTCTTGTTGTTTTAATGCAGTAGATTTGAATGGAAGTTATGTGATATCCTACTATGATACTGTAATATGGAAGAAGGCTTTTGCTTAGGGCATATTTCTACACTATTGGAAACAGCAAAACTTTTGCAAGTAAATTTATGAATGAATATGACAAGTATTTATTATTGCTTATCTTATTTGCTCACTACATTTGCCTTTTTATTAGACTACATTAACTAGTTATGATTTGAAATGCATGCTGTTAGTTACAATAAAATAAATGATTTCTCTATGAGAATACAGAATTACCAATAGCAGTAAAAATCAATTATGGTGTACTTTTGGAATAATATTTGAGAGTCTCACATTTTCTGTTGAGTTATTCCTACACATTGGTGCATTATACCTTCCAAATACACAGTTCAACTTTACAGATATTTTTGATTTAGGACATTAAGGCACTATTTTAAAACTTGTATGTTTATTAAATAGTATTATGAAGAAATATTTTTAAAATCCTGAGTTTTTTTTCTTTTTAAAAAGAGCAGGGATAATGGATTATCCGAATGGTCAGTCTGGAAAAATATGTTCTAGGATATGTAATAAATGCTAAATGTTACCTATATTGATTTGCAGAACTGTTCTATTGGCAAGATATATTACTTGATACATTAGTACACAATTATTAATAAAAGTATAAGATAATGTTTTTAATTTTCTAGATAAATATATTTTGCCCAATCTTTTTAGTTCAGAAGAATTCAAAGGCCCATGTAGTTGTATAGATCTTTGAACACAAGCATGTTAATTAACTACTTGTTTTAAATGGGTAGACTTTACAATTAAATCACTCCATGGAGTAAGTTAATACTGCAATACCTGACTTCTAAAGAATTTACAGAAATGTTCACATCATGGTCTGTGTCAGTTCTAGGCCTGATTGGCCAGACCCATCTTCGTCCATCTGCTATTCTGTACTATGGGGGTGGCGGGGGGTTCTGCGGGTGGAGGCTGGAGCTAATCCCTCAAGCTACATTTCCCAGTCTTCCTTGCCAACTATCTTCAGGCTGTCGTTAGCCAATGGAAAGTAGTTTTTGGTGAAGGGACAACATCATGAATTGAGGGGCTGGGGCGTTTCTCCCTTCTTTCATTGTTTTCGGCAGTGTATATCACTGTATTCATCTCCCACTGGAACCTTTTTTGTTTCAACTTCCAACTGATAACTAGCCCCTGCGTTTCTCTTTACTGCTTTATCCCTTTATTCCTTCAACCTAGGAGTAGTAATAGTGGCTTCCTGATGTTACTAACCACTGGGTTATCTTACCACCTTCCCAGGTATTCCATCTCCTTTAAAATACATTTCCTGCATTAAATTCTCCCGTTTTAAATATCCAAAATGGTTTAAGTGTTGTTTGTAGAACCTTGATAGATGCGTAGTGAAAAGTGATAGTTTTTGTGATTTTCATTATATTTGATTGAGTGACTGCTTTGCCAGTGGCACCGTAAGTGTTGCTCGCTAGCACTGGATGTAATAGTTTTTTAAGGAAACACGCATAGAAGTTAAACCATAAGAATATTGAGGCATATTACAAAGAAAAAAGAAGAGGCTTTATAATCCATACACAGATTATGTTAATAAACCAAATGAATAAATAGAATAAATATTGTATTAATATATCATTTAATAATTTCAGTAGGAAAATATATAATGTTGCTATGTGTGGAAAATAAATTGATGAACATATATTGATGAGATTCAATAACAGTGTTATATTTTTTGACTGAGCCAAAAATAACTATGATTAAACCCTGCTTGTAGATATGTGATCAAAGTGCTAAGACAATTCATACAGTGTTGCCTATTGAATTTAATAAAAATTAAAGGTCTTTCTTTATATCGAGCAACATCTGAGGTGATAATAAAAGTTTCTAGTTTTTATGAAGTATATAACCATAACAATATCCCTAATTGAACTATTTGACTATTGTAGGAATTAGCCTCTCAAACCAGTGGAATCTTTTGATTAAAAATCAGATCATTTTTCTACCATATCTTATTTCAAAATTGCAGAAATTAAGACAGTATAGACATCACATGACTTACACTTTTTTTTTTTTTTTTTTTTTTGAGATGGAGTCTCACTGTGTCCCCCAAGCTGGAGCGAAGTGGCACAATCATAGCTCAGTGCAGCCTCTAGATGCTTGGGCTCAAGTGATCCTCTTGCCTTAGCCTTCTGAGTAGCTGGGACTACAGGTGTGTGCTAACATACCTGGCTAATTTATTTTTATTTTTAGAGATGGGGTCTTACTGTGTTGCCCAGACTGGTCTCAAACTCCTGGCCTCAAGCCATCCTTGTGCCTCAAGCTCTCAAGTAGCCAGAGTTATAGATGAAAGCCACCTCTCCCTCTTAACTGTATATCAGATGATGTGATGACCTTCTCGCTTACTTCTGTAAAACAATTTCTAAAAGACACTTATGTTGGTGTCTGGCTCATATATAAATAAGCGATTGTCATTGAGTCCTACTATTGGTACATTTTTCTGTAATTATTCAGGAGAAATGATAATTTAAGACTGTCATTAAATGACTCTCTCAGGGATGCTCTAGAGGATTTCTGAATTTGGAAGGAAGTTGAATTTCTTGATATCATTCATTACATTTCTCTAGAAGCTTGCCGATAGATTAAAGATTGTCACTGGCACTTTCTGTGCATATGAAAAAATAAAATTTATTGTGTCTTTTTTCCCTAGGAGTATCCTATTACCTGTCTTTTTGCTTTTCTAAAAGAAATGTTAAATTGGTTCACATTTTATTTTGTCAGATATTTTATGTGTTTCAAATTAACCAGTAGAAACAAAAATTACCGTATGACTAGAGACTAAAATCTCAGATTTTTATACACAGTCATAATCATTATCAAATTGAATTTTAATTACTCTGCTGTATCTATTACAGAAAAAAATGTGGTATAACTTTTAAGATCATTATGAGTAAATAATAGAAATTTTTTGATATTTTGCGAAGATGTATTTTCTGTTTTTCTTTGTCATTTTAGTTTCGATTAGAAAAACACGTGGGTGGCATCGTATGTGCGGGAAATAAAGATCTGGCTTTCTGTTCCCAAGTCTTTTGGTACCAGGAGGTCACTGATGCTAACACATTTGTGTTCAATTGGTTCCAAGAACTCCAAAGCTGGTCTGATTTCCTTCTCAGGCTCCTTGGTTTTCACGGTTGTGCTTAACCATGGCAATGTACTTCCCTTGTGCTGCTACCTTGTGCGCAAAGGAGATCATGCAGACGTAGATACCTGACTTTCGACTGACTTGGTTCTGTGGAATAGTGATCTGGCAGGAGTTGGCACCATTGGTGTTCTTGATGGGGTGGCTGAGGATGCAAATAACTCTGATGACCTGGCCCACTTTTTCTATCCGATCTTTTACATAGCTGGGGTCACAGATGAGCTGCTTACAGCGAGCAATTTCTCCTTCAGATTTTACACCAATTACTTTTCCATTCTGCACAATGATTCCTTCAATGGGTTTATTCAGCATTTAGGTACCTCCATAAATAGCACTTAGCCTTGCAAATCCTTGGGGCAGTTCTCCAAGGCCACAGAGTGGATAAAGGTATAGGCTTTTGCCATATCTTGCCAAAGACTCACTGTAAAGTTTAATTGGATCAGTTTTAAACAAACATTGGGATACCGACATAGACAACTTGAGACAGTTTATCTTTTAATCAGTGTAGCTATGTGCTTCTGCTGCTCAAGAGCTGGATCCATACAGGTTGTGTGCCATCTTTCCTCTTGAGGTTCAGGAGATTCTAAATTGAATATTCCATGGTCTGGCACGGCATCCAGAAGTTTTCCCCATGACTTTATATTTTGTATTATGTCAAATGTTATGGCAGGGCCCAAATAGCATAGCCACAAGTTTGGTTTATGTGGGCATAAAATTCTAACCAAACACCAGACAATAGGGAGTCATTTGGAGAAAGCCTGTATGTGGTGTTTTAACCTAATAAAGTTGATGAGAGAAGAGCGGAGCGGAAGTGAACGTAAAGCAGTTAAAGTGTGGCGCATCTTTTGTATCTCAGGCGTGGCTTCTTCAGTGGATCAAGCTGCAATGCAGTAGTGACTTGACAGAGCCTCTACTTCTGTCTCAAAATGGCTCCAAATGATTTCTGTACTGCAAAATAAAGCCAAATTCTGGAAACAAAAAAAAAAAAAAAAGAAAAACACGTGGGTTTGTAGTGGTAAAATGTTCATTCAACTATCCCTAGGGCCTTAGCACAGAAGCTTTCATGTATCAGGCCAATATCCACTAATTTTTGAATTAATGAATCAATGGAAGGGTAAGTGAAGAAATGAATGTATTTATTTTTTTTTTAATCCATATATCAACGGTCCCTGCCTTAAATAATTCCTGCAGAAGTCTTAGCGGTTTAAGAGATATACATTGGAAATATTCTTTAAATTCTTTAAATTACAGGACACAGTCTACTTTGAAGAAAATGTACTTTTTGCTAAAGGTGTTATTAAATAAAATGTACTAAAATATAAGGCATTTTATATAATAAAGGTAAAGTATTCTTTGATTAACTTCTATTTTGTGTGTACTTGCATGTGTGTGTGTATGTGCTATGTTAAGATTTCAAGGGTATTCTTACTGTAGGTTTAAGCAGAAAAGTTTGAAATGCAATGACCTAGTTGTTTTAAGATTTTGAAATGTCGTTACAATTTTAAGAAGATCCCAGATTTTAAATTATATAGGAAGGCTTTTGCCCTTGACAATTATAATTAAGAGATAACAGGAACAGTTCAAAATAGCAAAATGTCTATTGTGACCTTCTAACATTTATTTCTGTTTCTGCCTCGACTTATGGAACCTTCTCTTCCTTTCTCCTAAAGCTTTAATTAAACAAAATCAATAAGGATACAGAGGTAGAAAGAATTTGCTGTTGCTATGGATGAGTAACTCAATTGTAAAAAGTAGCTACACGCCCCAAACCAGAGCATAACTTTTATATCATTTTAACCATCTCCTAGAGGTAGGTCAACAGTACTTTATAAACCACAGTGTATTGATACTAGCTGATGGAATTTTAATGTGGTCATATGGCTTTGATTTATAATGTTGAGGATGTTATCTATTGGTGTAGCAGTTTCTAAGCCATATCAGGTTCTGAATTCTGACAGAGGACCTTTGATGCTCTTATAAGCATTCAGCTGGCATGGGAATTGGTCTCTTAATCACTTTCTCTAAGAAAAGGAGAATAGAGGAAAGGAGGAATTTGGCAGTGTTGCCAGCATTAAATGTTGCTCTTTTGAATAAAAGCCAGTACATTGTACTTTCCAAATAGCTGGTAATTTACTCAATTTAGGGAAGATGCATATAACCCTTTTCAGTCCAGAACAAAGTTGTTCTTTACTGAATTTTTCTAAGTCATTTGGACATAGGTCCAGTGCTCATGCCCATGTTATCGATAGAGTTTGTGTGTGTATTAGGGTATGTTTAAAGCTGTGGGTGCTGCCATAAAATATCTAAAGGTTTTAGATAACTTAAAGGGCCATGGAAAATATGTGTTCCATTGTCTTCAGAAACCCCTTTCTTTTCATGCAACTAAGTTAAATTTAGAGGGTTTTTTTTTTTTTTTTTTTTTGAGACGGAGTCTCGCTCTGTCGCCCAGGCTGGAGTGCAGTGGCGCGATCTCGGCTCACTGCAAGCTCCGCCTCCCGGGTTCACGCCATTCTCCTGCCTCAGCCTCCCAAGTAGCTGGGACTACAGGCGCCCGCCACCACGCCCGGCTAATTTTTTGTATTTTTAGTAGAGACAGGGTTTCACCGTGGTCTCGATCTCCTGACCTCGTGATCCGCCCGCCTCAGCCTCCCAAAGTGCTGGGATTACAGGCGTGAGCCACCGTGCCCGGCAAATTTAGAGGTATTAATGAATTTAAGAGATACTGTGAATATAAGAGCTGTAATCAGAAGATATGTATTTTCTCTAATAACATTTATCCTGTTATATAAGGGTATCTAATAAAGAGATCATAAAGTTTTTCTAATTTAGTAAATAGAATATTTCTTACAGTAGAATATATTTAGGTACATAATATTTGATTTGAAAGTATTTTCAAATTAATATATTTGGTCATTGATCAGTTGAATAGAAAATGGTATGTAGACTACTTAGTTAGTGCTTGGTAGGTTATTAGTGTTCAAAACCTGAATGTTGAGTGAAAGAATGGGAGTAGAGATGGGGAGGAAGGGAAGAGGAAGAAAGGGAGGGAGGAAAGCATTTTAAGCTGTATTAGTGACTTCTCATCAAATTACCTTAAACTTTAGATCACTTGGGATGACATAGAATTAAGCCCAGAAATTTCATTATTTAGAACTATAATAAGAGAAAATATATTTAATTTCATATAATTTATTAAATAACTGAAAACTTCTAAACCCATAATTTTCTGTATTAGTCTGTTTTCACACTGCTGATAAAGACATACAAGAGACTGGGAAGAAAAAGAGGTTTAATTGGACTTAAAGTTCCACGTGGCTGGTGAGGCCTCAGAATCATGGCAGGAGGCAAAAAGCACTTCTTACATGGTGGCAGCAAGAGAAAATGAGGAAGAAGCAAAAGCAGAAGGCCCTGATAAATCCATCAGATCTTGTGAGACTTATACATTATCATGAGAATACCATGGGAAAGACCGCCTCTCGTGATTCAGTTACTTCCCCTAGGTCCCTCCCACAACACGTGGGAATTCTGGGACAACACGTGGGAATTCTGGGATATACAACTCAAATTGAAATTTGGGTGGATGCCCAGCCAAACCATATCACCTTTCCATGATGAAGTGATATACACTGTACGTATTGAAGTTTGAAAATTATATTTTTCGTCCAGGTGTATATCTTCCTTCTTAGTTACTAGTCTATATTTATTTTAGAACATAGATAACAGCTTTATACCTTGGCCTGCAATTGGGTCAGGGGCCATTTTTTGGAATAAGTTCACAAAAGGATATTATATATACAGTAAGTGCTCATTTAATGTTGTTGATAAGTTTTTAGAAACTCTGACTTAAGCAAAATGATGTATGATGAAAATAACTTTTCTTCCCTCCTCAACATTATAAGGAAGCAACATGGAACAAAATTATGTTATTCAATCACCTGCTGTACATTCACAGCTGTGTACAATAAGCTATTTCTTTCCCACTCTTATAACCAAGTAGTTTGGCAAGGGAAAGTAACTTGACCCAGGTGGAACAGTCAGGAAGTGGCTGAGCCACAATTACAATCCAAGTCCTTTATCCCAAGCCCAGTGCCTTCCTCATTATCTTGTACCTCTTACTAAAAGAGATCAAAACAATTGATAAATTTATTGGCTATTCATGTATTACACATTTACTCAGCACCAACTGCCTTTTAGCTTCTAAGTCTACAATGATTAAAAACATCGAGAAAGTATGTTCTATAGTTGAGGAAACGTGAAATTGTTTAAATGAGATTACATATTTGGCATATTAAATGTACATGCTATATATTAAATATATGCATATATATTAAATGGTCACATGCATTTACTAGATAGGAAAATTTTGAATTTTTAAAACTACTATAGATATTCTGAAAAAAAATCTCTCATCCATAGATGATTCCATCCCTAATGATTACAAGCTATTGATAACAGAAAAAAATAAACAGCTATTGAACATCACTTAAGAGTTAGGTATAATGTATTGGTCACTGCAATGAATCCTCACAACAAACTATACTTTTTCTACTTTACAAATGGGGAAACAACCTCCTGGAAGCTGAGTAATTTTCCGAACTTTTTTACAGCTATTAATGCATAACCATGATTTGATCCTAGGCCTGTGTGTCTCCAAAGCTCATGCTTATTTCCTTTCAAAAGCCACAATATGTCCTGAAGCTTTTTTGTACACTCTAGTCCTTAAAAGAAATGAAAATCAGTAGTTCCTTGTTATATTATTCCAAGTCCCTAGTTTAATCATCTGAAAGCCCATCCTGATATAACCCTGAACAGCTGAATCACCTTGATTCACTCCTTTGAAAGGGGTTAGGCAGCCAATAATTTTAAGCACCATTATTTCTCAAGATAGGAAGATCCAAAGATTCAGAGACCTATAAAAGTTCCTTGTACTCCAATTTCAATAACATGTCAGTAGTAAGTTATAGAGTCTTACGTTTAATTGCCATCAATGAATAAAATCAAACATATTAGATATGTTGCCTTTTTCTGCTAGCTGGTGGAAGTAGTTTATATAGTTTATAGCCTAATTGAGTGAAAACTTGTTTGTATCCAATAGTACATAATTTAAGAATCTTTTAAAATGTGCTTATATATGCATCTTCTAGAGACTTTGCGTGTGTACCCAAGAGAAGTGTAAATTTTATGATGGCTGCGGCTGCTTTACATATCCAAAGCTTTTCCAGTAAAGTACTGTTTTTGTCTCATATTGTTTAAAAAGGCTTTCAAACCTTTATAACCCAGTTCTAGCTCCTTCTTCACATTCTTACACCCTTCCATTTTATATTGTTTATTTTATCAATTTTATATTAGTCTGTTATCTCATTTGGCTACACATCAGAATGTAACAGACATAGTCAACAGCATCGATTTATATTATTTAAAATTATTCATCCTGTATATTGCTATTTGTATAGAATATGTTTACTAAATTCTAGAATCCTTGAATTGATTTTTAATTTTTCTTTCTTTGTAAATTTATATTTTTCCATTCATTGTATAGTTTTTCCTATAGGCAATGTGTTATTTCAGGAGTTCATTCACCCAATTTCAGCATTTATGCATTGAGTCCCTGTAGTATGCTATCCACTTTCTGTGAATTTAAGATCCAATGATGATAAGAGATAAGTTCCCATCTATTGAATTTACATTGTAATTCAGTCTATAGTCTTAAACACCGTTGTGTGTTATAAAAAACTTACGTGCGGATCTCTGCTTCACTAACTCTTAGCTCAGCGGCCACAGCAAGTTACTTGGTTTTTCTGAGACTCAGTTTTCTTGTCTGTAAAATGGAAATACTGAGAGCTACTCCCATACTTATTGTGAACACTATAATAATTTATGTGAATGTGCCGAAAGCAGTGTCAGACGCAGTTCATGTTCTTTCATTATCACTTATGCTGCCTTCCTCCTCTTCCTTTAATATAGCTGTAATTTGTGGCCAGAAAAATTTAGTTGAATAAATTGTTACATGTTATATTATTGTACTTGGTGTATTCTGTTTGCTCTCTAATAACATCTCCGGTTCACCTCTTTTAAATTCAAGACAGCTTTCTGATACCGTGAAGAGTAGAGTATGTCTGAAGACATGATGACCATCTCACACATACTGTTTCTACTTCTTAGACTTATTTTTTGTTTCCATCTGGGATGCTTTTCCTTCATATTGTTTTCTCTGTAATACTTTTATACATGGATTTTCCTCTAAATTTATCATCAGTTTTTGACATATTCTGAAAGTCTATGAAGGTTTATTTTCTTCATCATTTCTTCTGTTAGCATCATAATCTTCTTACCATCATTATGTGTTTTTCCTACTATACTACACTTTTTTCAATAGACTTGTGTTTTCCTTTTTTCTTGGTTGAAATGATATGTGTAAGGGACATCTGATGCTTTATTTTACCAACAAAGCAAACAATATTTTTAATTCTTTTGCAAATAATTCTTCATTGAAATAGCACTTTCATGCTTCTGTGATTTTATTTTATCAATTATTTTAACATGCCTATGCACAATGGAATGGATGACACTTCTCTCTAGCAATTTCAATAATTGGTGAGTTGATTTTCTGAATTTTCTTGTGGCATTCAAAAATTATCTTAATATTTGATACATATAACTAGTTTCTTACAGACAATATCTGGGCTTTTCCGTATTATCTAGCTTTAAGTAGGGCACAATGTATATAATGTTAGTATGGGCAAATCCCTAAAATGAAAATTCTTGATAATATTCTTTTTTCACATTAAAATTCCCATTCACCTTTCTTCTCCTATATAAGAATATATTATGCTTGCTATTTCAAATTTCTCATAAAACCCTTTAATAGCCTCATCATTTTTCTACTTACAGTTACGTATGCGTTGTATGTAAGATGGGGTCCTTGCAAATAGTGGCATATTTCTATGAATTATTTTAAAAATTGGGTCAGGAAACTGATTCTGATTGGTTACCTCACTGTAAAATGGGTTAATGATAATGCCTAACCTATAGGTTCTAAGAATTAAACGAGATAAACGTTAGAAGCTCCTCAACATCATGCCTGGTACAAAATAAACAAATGTTGCTAGTAAGATTTTTAGAAATATTAACAATAAACCTTCATTGATATTATAGGGAGTTAGCTGATAGCAATCAACATCAAAGTTTTCCGATAACGTGATTACTTCTTTACCCTCCGGTGTGCTTTAGGGACTTATTAATTATTCTTTATTTCAGATAGGACTTTTTACTATTGCCCTGTCTTGTGTGGGACATTCTCCTCCTCATCAATTGATTTTCCAAAAAAAGGGTTTTAATAATTTTCAAGTTCTATTTATTCTCTAAATTTAGCTCAATGGTATTTTTTTCTCATTTCTAATTTTGTGTGTGTGTGTGTGTATGTGTGTGTGTGTGTGTGTTTATCTATCTATCTATATATACACACACATGCTTGGTACATTTTTTAGATTTTTATGTGTTTATATACATACACACATTTGTGAATGTATTTACCTAGTGAATTTATTTACCTTGCATTTAATACAGGATTTGATCAAATGTGTGTGTGTAAATGTGTTTGGTCAATATAAAGAAGTTCCTTTCTTGTATTTTAGTTAATTATATACATATTTTATAAAAAGACTCTACCTAGCCGTAGACCTGGTGCTGTTACCTTAATTGCCTTTGTATCACTTAAGGCCTTGAACAGGCTTGGTGTGTAGAAATGAGTAAGTCAATCTATAAAAAACTTGTTTCTCTCAGTAGAATCCTTTACTGAGGATTAGTACTACTATTAGTACTGAGGATTAAACTACTGTTTAGTTTGACAGTGTATGTACTTATGGTACATGTGCATTTTTAATTTATTAAGTTATTAAAATTTGTTATTAGTTAACATAGTTTACATAGATCCATTTGGAATATATGTTGAGGTAAATATGTATTGGCATCTCCATTTCTTAGAGTTCATTACAATGTTATGTCAATTACTCACCAGAAGTTTTGTGAGGCCAAAGGCACACTTTTCTCTAAATATAACTGCCACACTCCCAGAAAATGTTAATATCAATAACACTATGATGATATAATAACATGGATGAGAAATATTCTCACAAACGGGGACTGTTGTGGGGTGGGGGAGGGGGGAGGGACAGCATTAGGAGATATACCTAATGCTAAATGACAAGTTAATGGGTGCAGCAAACCAACATGGCTCGTGGATACATATGTAACAAACCTGCACATTGTGCACATGTACCCTAAAACCTAAAGTATAATAATAAAATAAAAGAAAAAAAAGAAAAAAAAAGAAAGTTTGAGAAACATGCTAATACATTTATTAGAAGATTTGCCTATTAAATTTCTATTTTAAAATGTGACAGAATTGAAAATATTTATAATACATTATGCTAGGTGTTAAAACCACACTGTTGGTCTCCAAATTGGTTATTAACTTAAGTGACAATAAATGTAAATATGTGAAAGGGTAGTGAAAAAGCTATACATTTTTATGGTCTCATCATTTATAGTACCCACTTAATGTCAGCTTATTCTATGGCCATCTATTTAGGCTCATATTCTGACTTGTTTACTTTTGCTATTACTGTAAAACATGATTTTTTCCTCCTAGAACAAAAATGTTAAAATGATTTTTTATAACATGCTCATTTGTGATCCTTCTAAAATTCAACTCACTGTATAATATAAACAAAAGCCATAATCTTATAACTATATCTAGAATATTTCAGAAATATCTATATTAATATGGTCAGACATTTTATGTTTACATTTCTGCTTATTTTTTTAATCTTCAGCAATTGTTTTAATTATATTTTGCTTCTAGACTAATTTTTGTAATTCGTTCACTTTTCAGAAAGAAATGTAATTATGCAATCTACATGTAAATATCAGCTTTTAAGAATTTGGTTTCCTTACTGTAGGATGAAATACTGAATCAAGTGTGAATTTGTATCGAATTTCAACTGGAATTCATTTAAAATATTATATTCCAATTTGAGCAACTATTTAGAAAATCTGTATTTCATTCATAGCCCATTTTACTGGGGCAAGTTAGTTTGAAAAGTATCTGACAGAGTAATAGTGGAACATAGTGATGTGTAGTGTCATCTCTAGAGTTAACTGCTTCATTTTAAATCACAATCTTGCTACCCCGTTTTGGACAAAGTGCTTAACCCTATGTGCCAATAGTGCATATTTTATAGAATGGTTTGAGGACTTATTTTTATAAAACGTGTGTTTTCTGAAAACAGCGCCTGACTCATAGTAAGCGCTTAGTAAACACGAGTAAATTATTTTATATTTACGAATATAGATTGTATAATTTAATGAATGAGAAGAAAGTTTCTGTTCAGAAATATCCTTTGTAAAAGTTGGGCTTATAAATAGAGAATAAAATCTTGATTTTGGCTGAAACCAAGGATGGAGGATGTCTTTATACTATATAAAAACCCTTTGCGGGAAGCTAAAATTTTTAAGTTCACAGATTTCAAAGTCAGAGTAATCTAGATTCTTTCACTTTCTAATGTGACTTTAGGTAACTTTACCTCTCAAAGCCATGGTTCAAAATGATAAAATGAGAATGACTCCATACTTCTTAGGGTTACTCTAAGGAGCAGAAAGGAAGTTTGTATAAAGCACTTAGTGCAGTGCACAATACATAGTAAATGATTAAGTTTTTGTTATTGTTTTAAAGTTATATTTCAGCTGATTATTTTAGAAATCACTTTAAATGAGAAAAATAAACACAACAAAAATCATCTGATAAAAATTGGAGGAATTACTACTGAAATAGAGGAATAAGAATAGTAAAAAGGTGAGCAGTAAGAAAAGATAAACTTTACCTGCACAGCGATTTTGCCTGAGATAGAACCATATACAAGAATAGTTTTATGTGTACCTCATTATTGTCAAAGAACAATTATTAGTCTTCCCCATGTTCATACTCTTGTAAGGGCCTATTAACTAGACATGATACCCTTTAGAAGGATATAATGAGATGTATTTTCTCCATGTATAAGCTCCGTTTCCGTAATAGCTTTGATTCATTGAGAACATGCGCTGTGTTGCTGTGGAATATAATACACTAGTAAAACGTTTTTCTCTAATTACAGATGGAAAAATCTTTCCCTCTGATTTTGAGATGTAGCTTTTAAATACTAAAAACCACTATCATATTTTAGATGATGGCTTGATAATCAAAAAAATATGTCTTCAGATGTCACAAAGAGTCATTATTGTGTACAGGAAAAAGGGAGTTTGAGGAACACAATAAATATCAATGTATAGAAGGAGAAGAGGAGTGAAACAGTGTATAAAGGAGATTATCCACCTTAGATGGCACCTAGACTCATACTCGATTTATCCTTATCTGTTAACCATCTCTAAAGGAAGCTTGTTGTGTGCTTGGCACCTAGCACAGTGCCTGAATTAATGTCAACTGAATCGAATTGAGTTACAATCTATAGCTCCTTGTTTTTAATGTAATTTTCTGATATTGATATTATATATTTGGTAACTACTGACATATCCTACACTGCAAACTTTGGCTTGATAGTACCAAGTCGTGAAACATTTTGTTTGGTCTTGTCATAGTTCAGATCACATGATGCAAACAGAAGAACAAAAATAATTTTAAAATGTGTAAGAGTAAAAGGCTTGGAAGTCAGCAGAAAACCGTATTTTATATTGAGGTGCCTTTTTAAAGACCTTCCATACTTTTTTCTTCCTGTTCTTAACGAATTGCTTAATGAAGGTATGTGGAGAATTATAAATTAAAAGATAACCAACGTCATGTAGCTATTTAGTAAGCAAACTAAAAGAAGATTTTATTGGCTCCTGTATATTGTTCCTTTCATGAAAATAAAAAAGTGATTGGTGAATTTTAATGTGTAAAAATACATTAATATATTTATAGGTAGATTTACAGAAAATTTATAAATAGATTAGTTTTCAATTATAAGCTATTTCTCATTACTCATCATTTTGAATTTTTAAGGTAGAATTTCAAAAAAATTGAGGGCTTACATTCTGTATATATGCATTACATTCATTGCAAACTTATATATAATAATTTAGTTATTTAATTGCCCTGTGGAATCCAGTGTCTAGCTAATTTTATTTTCTGCATGTCAATAGCTTATTTATGTATAATGTATTTCTTCTTTGTCTCTGCTCTATTTTCTACAGCTTTTTTCGCTCTAAGTCAGCGATAATTAAACATTTGGGGGACATATTTATTCTCAATAACCTTAATGAAACAATGCCCTTCTAGGAGTTACTGAATGATCACTCACACACACACGACCATCATGTACCTCTAAAAGCCCATTCCATGGTTTCTGAATTTCAGGGCTATTGATATTTCTAGCCATATAATTCTTAGTTGTGGGATCTGTCCTGTGTGTTGATGATGTTTAGCAGTATCCTTGGCCTCTATCCACTTGGTATCAGTAGCACCTACCACCTCCTTGAGTTTTGAAAACCAAAAAAGGAATCTAGGTATTGTCAAATGTCCCCAATTAGACAAAATCACCCTGAGTTGGGAACTACTGAGTCATAGCCCAATGGCCCTTGATTCATGGAACACAAATTAAGAATACCGGCATGAATGGAGATTAGGGAAGGATTGATAATATTAGGGGATATCTGTGATCCTTTTGGCAATAGATCTGTTGCCATCCTCAACTTAGGACACTTCAAACTTCTTATCTCATCTTTGCCATAAAACAATGATTAAAATAAACTTTTTCCAAGTTAGAGAAGTTTAGATGCATTTATTTTTCACAGAATGTTTAGAGATTTATCTGAGGGAAGTGATTCTTAAGTATGTAATATTTGGATTTTCATTCTTTATGAATTTAAGATATCTGATCTTCACAGGGTTTGATTCCAAGGGAAGAATGATCAGGTAAGTAATTGATGTAGCCTCAGATTATGGTTAACATTTCTCAGGACTAGGAAGATAAAATAGGTCACAAAAGAGACGTGTACCCCCAAAGCAGTGAATAAAAAGGTAAATACTGCGGTAGAGGTGGTCATTAAGTTACCTTCTCCTTTTGCCCTTTCACTTTGTTCATGTTGGAGAAAATCACTAATTATAAAAAGGAAATAAATATAAGTAGATCTTTAAATATATGGAGGAGGGGCATTTGAGACAGAGGACACACATATCAACATGTTACGTATGTATTTTTCTATAAAAATCAGTGATATTAATAATAACAGTTACCATTTTTTAAGTGCTTCCTATTTGCTAAGAAGAGTGTAAATCAACTCACACATTCTTTTTTTTTTTTGGCCCCTCAGTTCTCATCTAACCTTGTTAGATAAGAAATGTTATGTGCTATTCTTAACAGTTTGGCCAAAGAAAATGCAGATTAAGAAGTTAAGCCACAGATCTTAATCTGGGTTTAAATTAGTGTTTGTGTTACTCTAGAAACTATTCTGTTAACCATGCTGGGAGATGGATTTTATATGTACATTCCAAGTTAAAACACAGAACTTAACTTGGGTTTCAATTAGTGTTTGTGTTGCTTTAGAAACTATTCTGTTTACCATGTCATTACATGGATTTTATATGCACATTCCCTTTTTATTTCTCATTTAATATAGATTCAAATTTATATAGTTAAGCTGTATTATTTCTCTAATAAGGTAAACAAAATTTGATAAATAACAGCAAATAGCACTACCATTTTTGTTTATGCACAGATTATATATTCTAGTTTTTCCATATATTTTAGCTCATTAATTTTCTTCTCCTTCTCTGAACTGCAATAATGAATTACATGTTAGGAAACAAATTATGTTTGACATATATAAAGTAATGAACTTACATGGTTAGGGTGATTATAATTCATAATTCAGTTTTAATTTCAAATGTGTATTTTCTACCACCTCATCAATTTAAGCTAGATAAACTCGATACACAAACAAACAAAAAGCACAATCTTGTTTTCTTCTGTTGAGAGTTGGGTAGAGGAAAAGGATCTGGCCAGCTGGTGCATAGATACAATTTTCAATAAATGGCAGTGAAAACAGACTTGTTTGGAACCTCCAGCTGGATGAGCGTTGTGTCAACACTTTTGTGATATTTCTTGATGATATCCTGTTAGTCTGAAGAGCACTTAGCAGATATTAATTATCATCTGGTGAACACTCTTCAGATGAAAAGGTGAAAATCTATTCAGTATGTGCAATGCATGCTCAGTTGTCAACCTAAACTGCAAGCTACTAAGACTTAATTTTTGGCAATCATGTAGGTGTAAAGGAAACAGATGCTGTGTATTGTTCTATAAAGTATATGTTACCAAGCAATCGGATTCCAATTTCTAATATTTTTATTAATGAGTGCAGTAAATAATTTAGCTCTATTTGTTGCTGATCTTTTTATTGTACAATTACCATATGAAACATGACATACAAACTTCTAGGTTGGGACTTCAATATCATTTTAAGCTATTATTTAATTTGGAGCAAATGTAATGTTTTCTACATTTCCATGTAAGCTTTAGTGGTTTAAAATTAAGATGCATTGGCTGGCCACGGTGGCTCATGCCTGTAATCCCAGCACTTTGGGAGGCTGAGGTGTGTGGATCACGAGGTCAGGAGATAGAGACCATCCTGGCCAACATGGTGAAACCCCGTCTCTACTAAAATACAAAAAAGTTGCTGGGTGTGGTGGTGCGCGCCTGTAGTCCCAGCCACCCGGGGAGGCTGAGGCTGGGAATTGCTTGAACCCGGGAGGCAGAGGTTGCAGTGAGCTGAGATCATGCCACTGCACTCCAGCCTGGGCAAACAGCAAGACTCCATCTCAAAAAAAAAAAAAAAAAAAAAAAAAAAAGATGTATTTTTGATACACCATAGTAGGCATTCTTAAATAAGTAAATCTTACGTACCACACAAAGGTCAGTGTATATCAACACCCAGGATGAATGAAGATACTGTTGTGCTTTCTTTCTTGCATTCTGAATATACATTCATTCAGTAAATATCTATTCAACACCTACTATATGCCAGTTGTGTCAACTATCATTTAATGTTGCTTGGCATAAAATAATAGGTGTTCATGAATTCTGAATTAAGATTTGTGCTATTTTTTTTTATTTCAACTATTTATAAGTAACATAAAATACTCTGCAGTAAACAAAAGTCTATTAGTAATGGTGTGCATAATAGATTAACACACAAAGAGAGCATTTAACTTATCTGTACTTCCTAGTAAAAAATGTCCCTGTTCACACGTTCATTTTTCATAATACATCAACTTCATTTCAGGGCATGCTAATAGTGATGAACCATAAATAGAATTGACAGACTGACATAATGAAATATTGTCTGAGCATTTGAGAAAATAGAAAATCTAATGTGGATAATGGGTGGAAAACACATAAAGAACAAATATATTAAAATGTAGATAGACATATATAAATTTTTAATACATCTATTGAGCTGGGTATGTAAATATTCTAAGGGGGTATATAAAGAAATAAGAATAGCTGTAAGGTTTCTGGAAAAAATCAGCTATAAATAATATGAAAGAGACAAGTTGTTAAACAAAGAATGATATAACTTATCTTGGAAGTATATGGAAAGAAAAGCATTTCACGTAAAATGTCAACGTTGTTCTGGCTATTGAAAAATATTGAACCATATGTGAATAAAATGCTTTTTTTTTTTTTTTTTTTTTTTAAGATGGAGTCTCGCTCTGTTGCCCAGGCTGGAGTGCAGTGGCGCTATCTCAGCTCACTTCAAGCTCCGCCTCCTGGGTTCATGCCATTCTCTTGCCTCAGCCTCCCGAGTAGCTGGGACTACAGGCACCCACCACCACACCCAGCTAATTTTTTGTATTTTTAGTAGAGACGGGGTTTCATCGTGTTAGCCAGGATGGTCACGATATCCTGACCTTGTGATCCGCCCGCCTCGGCCTCCTAAAGTGCTGGGATCACAGTAGTGAGCCGCCACGCCTGGCTTAATATGCTTTTTCTTAATGTGTACGTGAAGTGGGAGCCATGGTGTCATTTTTGAAAGCACAACAATCTTCCAAAACTTTATCTTGACTTCGAAGGCAGCAAAGCTCCTCCTTCATTTATTGCATCTAGGCTGCAAGCACTTTTGGAGCATCTTCTAAATGCATACAGTTCTAGGACAAATTGTAGCAGCCATAAATACACCTATGAAAGAGATATTAGTGTACTACATAATAAGCACATTGCAAAGACAATACATAATACTTCAATCCAGAGAAGTAGTACATGTGATACAGAAACAGAGAAGTGTGGTGAAATTTGAATTGGAACTTGGGTTATGTATAGAATTTGGGTTAGGAGGTAATGTAGGCCATTCTAGTTACTGTTAGAGGATGTCATCCAGCTCTGCTTTGGACAATTTATTCATTGACCTGGGGAAAATCATTTGTAATCACTTCACATTTTATTTTATTACCTGTAAATTGGTGGGATTTAAAAAATTATATGACTTATTAAATTAATCTTGCATTTCAGCTTCAGTTAGTGTCTATTTACTGATTATCTTTTCTTCCAACAACACATCCAAGATCCAATTTCAGTTCTTTGAAATGTCCATTTCAAGATCATTGATGCACTATTGCTAATCTCTTCTAATATCTTGTAATTCAAATAATATTTCTATTGATTTCAATTAAATGCATCCATCGTTGGATTAGTTTTTCCTATACTTTATTTCTTATACCTATTTGATTAGCATTGCCTTTGAAATGTCTTGCAGATTCCTCATTTTCATTTCTATTGGTAACAGTATTCCAGTATTTATCACTTTCTGCATGAACACTTACTTATTCCTAGCTTATTTTCCTGTTTCTTTCTTCATACTCCCTTTTTCTGCAGTTGAATGGAAAAGACCCATAACTGCCTATGTTCCAAGATATGGCAGAAATAATAATATATTGAAGTAATGATGAGTGTTGATTTATTATTTAATCCCTCTTCAGGCTTATTGCCACTCCATAAAAGTATTGTGATTCTGTGATTTGATCTGAAATTCACTGTCTGACTTCCCTGCCTAAGCTTCTGGGCATCTAGCCTAATGAGATGGAAAGATTTCCTAGAGAGTCCCAAAAGCATCTTACTGTGAACTTTTCAATTCTTCGATTATTTCCAAAAGAGATAGAATGAAAATAGAGCTATTAGAAATTCTTTGTTGACAATAGGAAGAGATGACAAATGAGGCAATGGAACATTATGTTGTCCAGTATCTTAAAAAAACCCTCTGTCCATCAAATCAGTGCAAATTCTGAAGCCACGTTATCAAATAATTTGAACAATTTCCACATCTTCAGGTCTATAAGAGCCAATGCACCCAACTAAAGGAAGTCTTCTCAGTGTCTATACTTATCAAAGTATTTCTTGAGGCAAAAGATCCTTTAAATGAAAACAACAGCAGCAGCAGCAACAAAACAACCTGCAAATGTATATCTCTCTTGGTAAGCAACACCAATTCATTGTTCCTTCGCAATGTAATTGCTTTCTAAACTTGGAAAATTTCACCTTGCCCTGTTCAGAGGTGTGAACAGAATGATATGGAGATATATACTATCAGATCCATAAATTTATATGTTAAATAGTATAAATCATATACTACTTTCAGAGAGTCTGTACCCCCAAATGGACATGGATCCTGATGAATTTGGAATGCCCAAGAAACACTACATTGAAACTATCTTCTCTCTCTCTTAACTCTCTGTCTCTCTGTCTCCCTCATGTACACGTGCACATACAAATACTACTCACCTTCTTTGCAAATGTTTCTAAAGTTAATATATGTACTGTAGAGTCCATTAAAGTAATATAACTTAGTTATAGAGGAAGAGAGATCAACAACTGTGTTACAGATACGTACTAGAATATTGAGATTTGAGTTTATCAAACCAAATTTGTGGTTTTAGGACTTGATATGCTATAGTTTGAAATATTTTTGAGCTCTGGGAGGAATTTAACATTAAGTCCACAGAGGCATAAAATATTATTTCTTGAATAAACTCCCTGACTTCCCTAGACGAACCTTTAAGAAGTAAGGCTGAAGGCTGGGCGCATTGGCTCATGCCTGTAATCCCAGCACTTTGGGAGGCTGAGGCGGGTGGATCACGTTAGGACAGGCGTTTGAGACCAGCCTGACCCACATGGAGAAATACTGTCTCTACTAAAAATGCAAAATTAGCTGAGCACGGTGGCACATGCCTGTAATCCCAGATACTTGGGAGGCTGAGACAGGAGAATTCCTTGAACCTGGGAGGTGGAGGTTGTGCTGAGCCGAGATCACTCCATTGCACTCCAGCCTGGAAAACAAGAGCAAAACTCTGTCAAAAAAAAAAAAAAAAAAAAAGGTTAGGTTGCATACATTTTCATGTTAAAAATTCACAAATGGATGCTCTGGGAAGATTCAAATAAAATAAATAAAATATGGTTAATGAAGAAATGTACTTTTATATAGTCAATTACTTGTAACCAAGATGCTATGATAGCCACACATTAAAAAGTAATGTGCTAAAAGTTTTCTAAAGAAAACTGTCTTCTCTGATCAATGGTTTTTCTGAGGGAGTAAACAAGTAAGTTTAGCCAAAATTGCCTTTAGAACAAATAAAAATTACCTTGAAGAAATAGCATAAGAAAAATATTTTATTGTAAAGGTATAATGAAATCAAACAAAATAATGTGTACAATCAGTCCTTTGTGGGTTCCTCATCTGCAAATTCAACCATGGATCCAAAATATCTGGAAAAAAAAAACAATGATTATGTATGTACTGAGTACGTACAGACTTTTTTCCTTGCCATTATTCCCTAAACAATACAGTATAACAATGATCGACATAGCATTTACATTGGATTAGGTATTATAAGAAATCTAGTGATGAAGTACATGGAAGGATGAGGGTAGGTTATATGCGAATATTATGCCATTTTATATAAGAGACTTGAGCATCAGATTTTGCTGTCTCCAGGAGTTTCTGAAACTAACCCCGTATGGATACTGAGGGATGACATAATTTGTGTTTGTCCTTATGTGGTTTTGAGGAAGTCTGTTTCTGAAATACTTCGTAATTGTTATCTCTTCATGTTTATACTAATTTAATTTTTATAAAGGATACGATTTATTGGAAAAATACCTACATAATACATTAAGCATATTTTGTTTAAAGTAGTTACTTCAAAAATCAGTGTAAAACTACTAAAGAAAAAGACATAGTGGATTAACTATATTATATATCTTTAAGGTGCACTACAGCCTAGAAAGCTGTACTATGGTCATAGTGTACTTTTTATCATACACAGTCACAAGAGAATTTCTAGTAACTAGGAGTCAATTTCAATGTCCCATTACTCTCCCCACACATTTTCTATTTTGCCAAAGGATCTTCACATAGGCATAAGAAATCCTCTGGTGAATTCGACTGGGGGTTCCCTACAAGAAAAGAATTCATGAGTTCATAAATTTTTCAGTCCCTTCAATTTATGTGGAGAGTTATGGATAGCATGCTGGGTAGTAGTACATAGAGCAGATCATCTTGAAAAATAATGCCATCTCCGTAATGGGGAGGTTGCTATTTCCCAGTGGGGGTGAGCTGTTTAGGCTGTATAGATACAGCCCTATTGCGGATTGCTGCTGGCAGGGAAAATCACATTCTTGGTTTCCATATTGCTTCGAATATATTTCAGTGGCTGAGATTTTAATTATGTCAAAAAGAGCACATGTAGTCACCCTTAAGATATTGATAAAAATGGACAAAGAAAAGAATTTCACAGTTAACTATCATTTTCTTATTAAAGCCCCTTTAATGTATGAAGATATTGCAGGATTCTGGGATTTTTAAACAATATTCTATTGTTTAAAAATGTATGCTCTATTCTTAGTCACAGTGGCAAATGAAAGTAGATTGACTTGTTTTTCATATTTCTTTTAAATTCCGTTATTTACTATTTGAAGGAAATAACTATTTCATTGTTTGTTCCTAGTTAAACAAATTAGCAGCTGCATTTACAGTCATTTTTTTCCTAACATATTATATCATAATATGCTTGTATATGTTAAGCTTAAAATAGTTTTCTCTGACTAGGTAGGGAAAACAGTAATGCTAGAAAGGTAAGAAGGGTAGTATATTAGTCAGAGTTCCCCAGGGGAAGAGAATCAACTGAAGATGTGGATGGGGCTTGGGGGTTGCTGGTGGGAAGGGAGAGAAGAAGTAAGAGAAATTTAAGGAATTGTCTTATGATATTGTGGGACTAGAGACTCAGGCTGGGTTTGTATGTTGCAGTATTTAGAAGGATTTCTTCTTTGGGAAACAAGAAGAATAATTGCTCTGATAGTCTTCAATTGATGGAACTGTGGAAGAGGCCAATGTGACCTACCCACATTATGCTTTACACACATTTTATTGATTTAAATGTTAATCACATCATGAAAGTATCTTCGCAGAAAAACCTAGACTGCCCAGCCAAGTTAGAACATAAAACTAGCCATTCCATATAGTAAAAGGGAGGTTTTTGTCATTACTGATACCAATACAGAGCTATCAAATATTGCTTGAAGATCTGAGGCATTTGTAACAAAAATGAGTTGTGTGCAAAATAATAGTTGCTTTATATTCGTTGAGAAAGATATCAGAATAACTTCTTTCCAGGCAGTATGTGTATTATTCCCTTTTCTTTCCCTGTTCTTCTTAGCCGGGAACTGTGTCTCTCCTCCCTCTTTCTCCTTTCAAAAACTCAATCCAGTTTAAATTTCATAACAAATGTCAAGTTTTATTTAATATTCTGTTCTCACATTCATCTCCCTTTTTGTGAAATCCTTTAGTACCTATAATCTTGGCCACATGGATAAGTCTTTAACTGTCATTTGCTTTGTTTCTTATCTTGCCTTTCATGTGTTAGCATCTAAATTTCTTTGGGTCAGGAGCTTGACTTCATATTTCCGCTGTAGTCCATATATATAGTTCCTTGCTCATGTTAAGCTCATAATTAGCTACCAGGAAATATTTGTGGAATTACTTAGTTCACATCGTATTTTTACATATCTACTGAGGCTGATGAGACAAATCATAAGAAGAATAAACATCTTTTAGCCCATCTGTGCTGCTATAACAAAAATATCATGAACTGGGTAGGTTTTAAATAGCAGAAATTTATTTCTAACAGTTTTGGAAGCTGAGAAGTTCACTATCAAGGTTCCAGCAGATCAGAGTGTCTAGTGATGATATATTTTCTGGTTCATAAATGATACCTTCTAGCTGTGTTCTCACATGCTGGAAGGGACAAAGGGTTTCTCTTGGGCCTTTATTTTATAAAGGCACTGATGTCTTTCATTCATGAGGGCTCTGCTCCCATGATGTAATTACCTCCCAATGGTTCAACTTCCTAATACCCTCACATAGGAGATGGGTTTCAACATATGATTTTGGGGGACACAATCATTAAGACCCTAGCAATATGTCATATTTAATTTGAAGATATAAAAATGAATAATGGAGTAGCAATCAAGTCTAACTTTCCAGATAATTCGGTTAAAATTATAGAATACAATAATGCATTTAAACTCTTGTAGGGTTATGTAATAATAAGAAGAAGTGGTTCACGTCTGTAATCCCAGCACATTGGGAGGTCAAGGCGGGTGGATCACCTGAGGTCAGGAGTTCAAGGCCAGCCTGGCCAACATGGTGAAACCATATTTCTACTAAAAATACAAAAATTAGCCAGATGTGTTGGCGCTCACCTGTAGTCCCAGCTACTAGGGAGGCTGAGAATCCAGGAGGCAGAGGTTGCAGTGGGCCGAGATCGCACCACTACATTCCAGCCTGGCAACAGAGCGAGACTCTGTCTAAAATAATAATAATAAGAAAAAGAAGAATAGAAGTCTCAGGCTGGGCGTGGTGGCTCACGCCTGTAATCCCAGCACTTTGAGAGGCTGATATGGGTGGATCACCTGAGGTCAGGAGATCAGGACCAGCCTGGCCAACATGGCGAAACCCCATCGCTCTAAAAAATACAAATATTAGCCAGGCGTGGTGACAAGTGCCAATAATCCTAGCTACTCAGGAGCCTGAGGGAGGAGAATTACTTGAACCTGGAAGGCGGAGGTTGCAGTGAGCTGAGATCGCGCCACTGCACACTAGCCTAGGGGACAGAGTGAAACTGTGTCAAAAAATAAATAAAATACAAGTCTTAGATAAGAAAGTCAAAGTTTGAGTATTTATTGGTTAATTAGTTCTCTTATTGAAATATAGTTTGTATGTTTGTTCCTGTCCAAATCTCATACTGAATTATAATCCTCAATGCTAGAATTGGGGCTGGTGAGAGGTGTTTGTGTCATGCGGGCGGATCCCTCATGGCTTGGTGCTGTCTTCACAGCAGTGAGCAACTTCTCACAAAAGCTAGTCATTTAAGTCTGTCTGTGCTGACGCACTCTCTCTCTTGCTCCTGCTTTCACCATGTGATGCACCTGCCACTTTTTGCCTTCCACCATGATTGTAAGCTTCCTGATGGCTCCCCAGAATCCAAGCGGATGTTGGCACCATGCTTCTTATAAAGCCTGCGGAACTGTAAGCCGATTAAGCCCCTCTTCTTTATAAATTACTCAGTCTCAGGTATTTCTTTCTAGTAACACAAGAATGGCCTAATACAGAAAATTGGTACTGTAGGTGGGACATTGATGCAAAGATACCTGAAAATGTGGAATGTGCAGAGGTTGGAAGAGTTTGGAGGGCTCAGAAGAAGACAGGAAGAAGGGAAAGTATGGAACTTCTTAGAGACTTGTTACATGGTTATGACCAAAATGCTGATAGAAATATGGACGTGAATACCAAGATGATGAGGTATCAGTAATGAGGAAGTTATTGGGAACTGGAGTAAAGGTCATATGTGTTAGCTTTAGCAAAGAACTTGGCTGCACTGTGCCCCTGCCCTAGAGATCTGTAGATGTTTGAAGGTCAGAGTGATGATTTAAAGTATCTGGTGAAAGAAATTTCTGGCAGTAAAGGGTTCGAGATGTGACTTGGCTGCTTCCAACAACCTATGCTCAACAGGAGCAAAGAAGTGACTTAAATTTGGATTTTATATTTAAACAGAAAGCAAAGCATAAACGTTTGGAAAATTAGCAGCCTGGCCATGTGTCAAGGAAAGAAAAAGCTTTTTTGGGGAGAGGAATTTAAACTGGCTTTGGAGCAACCACTTGTCAGAGATACTCACATAACCAAAAGGGAACAAGGTGTGAATACCCAAGAGAATGGGGAAAGGCCTCAAAGGCATTTTAGAGACCTTAATGACAGCCCCTCTCGTCACAGGCCCAGAGGCCTAGGAAGACAGAATGGTTTTGTAGGCCAGCGCCAGGGTCCTGCTACCCTATGCAGCCTTGAGACACTGCTCCCTACATCCTGGCTATTCCCATTCTATCCGTGGCTCACAGAAGCCCAGGTACAGCTCGGGCTGCTACTTTGGAGAATGCAAGACATAAGCCTTGGTGGCTTCCAAGTGATGGTAAGCCTGTTTGTGTGCAGAATGTGAGAATGGAGAACACTTGGCAGCCTCTGCCTAGATTTCAGAGGATATATGAGAAAGCCTGGTTGTCCAGAAAGAAGCCTGCTGCAGGGGCAGAGCCCTCATAGATGGCTCTGTACTAGGGCAGTGCCAAGGGGAAATGGGAGGTTGCAGCTCCCACACAGAGTCCCCACTGGGCCACTACCTAGTGGAGCTATAGGAATGGGACTGCTGCCCTCCAGATTGCAGAATTGTAGAGCCATCAGCAGGTTGCAAGACGTATTGCAATAAGATACTCTTAAGTCATTTGGAAATGTATTCCTATATAAAAAAAGCAATGGCAAATAGATGTTAAAAGTTCTGAAGTGAAAAATGATCAACATATTTCTTAAGGCGGTCAAAGTTTATAGAGAAGAAAATGCTTAAGCTGATTTTTAAATAGACTATCTTTAGGCAGGCTAAAGGACAAGGAATTCTAAAGTGGATGCATGGCATGGAGGCATAAAAACTAGCGTGATTTGGAGTGAATTAAATTTACTACATTATTGTAAGAGCACAATGCATAGAGGAGGCAAATCAGGAGGTAAGGATTGAAAACTAGACAAGATGTTATCATAAAAGGATGTTTAAGATTCATTTATAAAATACAATGAGAATACAATATAAATGGCAATAATTTGGATTTTATTTTGTTGGCCATAAATTGTTTCAACCATCTAGTCAGGAAAGTAATTGATGGAAAGAGAGAGAAAAAGACTAGAAGTAAAATTATTAGTTTAGGTTATTGCAAGCAGACAATGAACAGATAAAATGCCTTTTGTTTTTTTGAATGGGATGAAAACTTTATACAGTAAGGTAACTGTAATTCAACTCATTCTAACAATGGAACTCAAAAAATTCAAGAGAAGACAAATACTGGTAAGAACATTAGTAGAGTATTAAATAATTAATATTTAGATTTTTTTTAAATGTTGTATTTAATTTGCATGGCCTATTGAATTATCTGCACTGAGGAGTTAGTTTATTGTCACATATAGTTTTATGTCCTTAAGTTTTTGAAACTTTTGTTAAGAGTACTAGATTGCAAAACTTAATTTTTGAAGCATGTATTAGAAGTATGAAATATGTAGTTGGTTTTGGATTAGTGGAATATTTACTTAGTAATTTTGTTGAAATAAATCATTATTATATTTCATTACTGTTTATGGAAAGAATTTTATGCAAAGTTGAAATGTTTCTCTCATTTAAATATATTTCTCTTATGTTTAAAATTAGTGTTTGAATCTTCTAAATGAATAGCAAAACATTTTTATTTTCTTACAGCCAAGAATATTATTCTTCTATATTAGTTTGAAATGATGTCGTTTAAAAGTTGATGCCTAGTTGAGAATTTGCAAAATATATCTGAATTATTAAAACATGAATTGATGCCATAGTATCTTAAGTGTAGTGCATGCTTCCAGGAATCACTAATTGTGCCATGACCATGCCACTGACTCAGAAGTTGAATACAATATGCAAGTGGAAGAAACACTTCCTGAGGGTACTTAGACTATTTCAATAGAAATAGTATTATAAATCTTTTGGACCTATACATTTCTTTAATTGATATTAGTTGACATACTGAATAAATTATTTAAAATTTAGTCTAATAATGTCTCAACCAATTACATTTTGTTGGGCTAAATGATCAGTCCAGCATGGAAATGCTCAAAACATATAGCCATTCCTCATTCTTTGTAGGTTTCATATTTGCGAAGTCACTATAATTTTTTGTGATCACCCAAATCTGTACCTCTGACAATTTCATGGAAATATAAAGAGCAGCAAAAATTTTACGTTGACCGATACGGTTGTTCCTGTCTTAGGTCAAAAAAGGCAATGTTCTCTCTTCTTGTTTCAACTCTCGTACTATAAATGCATACTCTTTACGGTCTAATTAGTGCTATGATTTGTATTTTTGTGCTTTTCGTTGGTGATTTCACTATTTACAATGGCCCCAAACATTATACAAAAGCACTATCTGGTGTTCCTCAGTACAAAAAGGCTTTGATGTATCTTACAGAGAAAATGCATGTGTTAGATAAGCTTTAGGCATGAGTTGTAGTGCTGTTGACCATTACTTTCAACGTTAATGAACAATTCTATATATTAAATAAGACATCTTTAAATAGAAAGACATATAGAATAATGTTATATATTTATTGATTGACAAATATGTGACCAGAGACTCATAGGAGCCTAACAGCAGATACAGAACTCTAACCCTATATGTTCCCTGGGGAACAATGGTGTAGTATTCACTGATGCAGTGTTGCAGTGACTTCATAGAGCATAACTACCACAAATAATAAGAATTGACGATATTTACAATTATCATATGGGAGTCTTGGTAATACAAAATAAAAGATGCATAAATAATATGTATATATACGTGTGTTTACATACATATATACATATTTTTCAACATTTGCGTACATATACATATTGTTGGGTAGAAATATCCTGAATTATGTACCATCTTGTATAGATAGGAAAGATTTACAAAATCTAACAGATCTAACATTTCTTAATTTCTTCGATAGTTGACCTTAAATAGGTTATTTAAGAGACAGAAAAGTCCAAAAGGTGTATATCTTACAAGTAATAAATAAAAAGCTAAGGCATTAATAGCAGCCTAGATCCAGTAATACTTTTTTATGATGGAATATATGAAATCACATGTATACTGAAAGATGTTCTTTACCATATATCGTCAAAACAGAACAAAAGAAGAATGCTGAATAAAATAAATAAATAATGAGGCAGAATTAACTGTGGATCAGGAACTAAATATGGTGTACTAGAAAATCAGATTAAGATGCTATACTTAGATAAACCTGAAAGGATAAATCTAGCTTTCTCTATAAATCGCCTATTAACCTAAAACAAAAAGAATTTAATTTTCATGTTTAAATTTAAAACCTTGATCAAGTATATTCTAATAGCAGATTGCTATGTATCAAAACCTCATGCCATAAAGAAATTAATATACTTATTTTTAGAAATAATTTGAAGTGTCGTAAAACAGGCACTATAGGTAATGCATATGAGGCTCTTAATGCATACAATTAGGTAATGAGAGTTAATAATTATAGTTGATATAATCCAGCAAATATATTCACATCACAGACTTTGGTTTTATAACTTGTTATAATTGTAATCAATTTGTGGTTTTTGTTTTTTCACTCATTATAGGGAAAAAACTTTATTAATGAACTTAAATATACTCAATATCAAGACTGCTTGGACAGGAGCACAGAAATGTGACTGTGACAGACTCTGCTGCAAAGTCCAGTGGTAAAAGCAGACATATAAATCATTCTTTTTATTTCCAACTTTTATTTTAGATTCAAGGGGTACATGTGCAGATTTGTCACATGGGTAAATTGCGTGTTACAGGGGATAAACCATTCTTAAAATTACTGATTTTGTACTATTTAATCCTCAAAACAAACCTATGAGATAGATAACGATTTTTGCTTCCCATTTATACAGAAGAGGAAGTTGAAGATTATTTATCCTCCTACCTAAGAGGCGTATCCTTCTAAGGAACTGAAGTAGCCCTTTTAAGTTTAGTATTTGTATGAACACATTTAGTGATTTTAATTGAGATGAGAGGTGTACCTTCATGGTGTACAAATAATTATTTAAAAGAGTTGTATGACTTACCCTCATTAATACAATTGAATTATTAAATATTCTAAATATTATGAAGACCATAATTAAAAAGATTTAGAACATGTTATTAAAATATTTTAAGTTAAATAAATAATACAGAAATGATAGCAGATTTTTACTTTTTATTATTATTCTGTCTTCAATGAATGTATCTGTTATAAAGACATAATAGATATGAATACAATTAATATTACTCTTATTAAACATATTGCATGATTTCCAAATATGAAATTAATAAAAAGCAAGTTTTCCCCTCTTCTCTGTAGCTATAACATTATGCTATAGTGCAGGGCCGACTCAACAATGAGACTGAACTACTGAACTCAAATCTCAGCTTTCTCATTTATTAATTAGTGACTTTGCATAATATGATTAAGCCATCTGTACTTTGATTTACTCATCAGACAAATGAAAATTATAATAAAGTATTACATAGCTTAGTGGTGGGATTAAATTAAAGAACACATGTAAAGTACTAAGTCTCTGGCACATAAGTGCCTGATAAATGTTAGCAATTATTATTAATATAAGTATACTTTATATAAAATATCATGAGTAAATTATTGGTTTATAGTAACAGAATTTGTTAAACCCCTCAGATGTTCACTACAGCGCTGGTAAATGAATAAATGAATGAAAGCTCTTATCTGGCATATGGACCTAAAATCAGTCAAGAGATATTTATTGAGTGGCTATGCATAACTGAGGCCTGAAAATAGCTCAGTGAACAGGATAGGTACGGTCTCTGCCATTTAAATATGAGTACTAAAATTCTATTCATGAAAATAAAATGAAATATACACAGACACATATACATGCAAAAATTACATTTGTTTTATGTGACTATTAATAAATTTCTTATAGTTTAATTTTTTCCCATTACAGGTCAGATTTTTTTTTTTTTTTTTTTTTTTTTTTTTTTTTTTTTTTTTTTTTTTTTTTTTTTTTTTTTTGAGGCGGAGTCTCGCTCTGTCCCTCAGGCTGGAGTGCAGTGGCGCGATCTCGGCTCACTGCAAGCTCCGCCTCCCGGGTTCACGCCATTCTCCTGCCTCAGCCTCTCCGAGTAGCTGGGACTACAGGCGCCCGCCACCACGCCCGGCTGATTTTTTTATATTTTTAGTAGAGACGGGGTTTCACCGTGGTCTCGATCTCCTGACCTCGTGATCCGCCCGCCTCGGCCTCCCAAAGTGCTGGGATTACAAGCGTGAGCCACCGCGCCCGGCCACAGGTCAGATTTTTAGTATCTCAACTCATTATACTGCCAAATCAAAGTGTAGAAATTGTTTTCAGAGGAATGATATTCAAGAGGATAATTATTTAATTTGTAATTCACTTTGAAAAATATGAACACAACATAACAAGAATAATAACTTAGCATCACGGATATTCTGTGATAATGACACCATAATTTCACCATTATTGTATTTGTCATCACTTCCTTATTAATAGTTTATGTTAGAAAAACACATAATTATTGTTTCCATCCTTCTTTGTCTTTTGGGAAAGGAAAGCAGATACATGTTTCAAACTGTAGGGTATGGTAAACACTCATTCACCCATTTCACAGATTATTTAAGTAATTTTCACTAGACAGACTTATCTTGCAGATTTTTAGAAGTTATTATACTGGCTATTCATTAGTTAATTCAACAGTTATATACAAGTATTAATATAAAATCTAAAATTATGTTAGATCTGTGTTGTTACTTTTTTTTCCAGTTTATGATGAAAGTGATTTGTAATTTGGGTGATTTCTAGGTAACTGCTCAGAAAAAAAGAAAGAAGTTGAAGGAATATATACCTGGAATATATAATATCACTGCACTTCTTCATGTGATCATGCAGCTATTGATTGCTGATTGTCTAACCAAAGGATGGTTTCAGGATCTTTCTCAACACAACACCTAGGCAGACTCTAGCCATTAGTCACAATTACTATGTAAGAAGAAAAGGATTTGTGGACTCTATTCCATACTTTTTACAAAACATGAGTAGTTCGTTTATGGTACTAACATTACCATTTTCTTTTGACCATTAGAGGTCATTTACAAAACATGAGTAGTTAGTTTATGGTACCAACATTACCATTTTCTTTTGACCATTAGAGGTCATTGACCATTTTCTTTTGACCTCTAATGGTCAAAACAAAAAACAAAGTCTTTTCTAAAGTTCTCACAGAGAATTAACTAATTAAAACCATGTTAGCAACTTTATAGCTGTAGTGGATGGGGAATAACAGGTATCCAAAAATCTGGACCCTTCTGAATATTTGCTATTTAAATTTAATGAATTCACTTAATCTCTGGGACTGCTTTTTTGTCTCTCAAAACAAATAAGAGAAGTTCTTATTTCCAAAGCTGTATTCATAATGATGCCTTAAATATAGCGATAAATTATTATCTAACTTCCAAATAAAACTACAAGGAGACTTCAGAAATACCATTGAAAAATGACATTAGCCATAAAAATTAAAATATAAACTTGTCAACATAAGCTCCATCAAGTTAAACCACTTTTGTAAACAATGATACCAGCCATTTAGTCCATCTCTAAAGAACTGGGCATCCTGGGACTTTAATCCTGTCAATGCAGTTTTTTTTTTTCGAATTTTATTTTTTACATTATTAACTGAAGAAAAGCAGGTGTCTTTTAAAGACTGTTTAAAATTAGGAAACAATAAGAAATCAGGAGGTGGCTAATCAGTACTATAAGATTAATACCTACAGATTTATCATCAAAAGTCACACAGTTGCCCTTGTTTAATGAGAATAATGATCAGGAGCATTGTCATGTTGGAAAAGAACTCTCTGGTGAAGCCATCCCAGGAGTTTTTCTACAAAAGCTTTGGTTAACTTTCTCAAAACCAAACAGATGTTACCATTTTTGGACCTTTGAATGTCAACAGGCAAAACACTTGAGCATCTCAAAACACTGTTGTCATGATCTTTGCTCTTGACTGGTCCAATTTGCTTTGATTGGGCCACTTCCACCTCTTGGTAGCCATTGTTTTGATTGTGCTTTGTCTTTAGGGTCATACTGGTATAGCCAAGTTTTATCTCCTGTTACAATTCTTTGAAGAAATTCTTGGGATCTTGTTTAAAAGTTTCACTGAGATCTCTGCTCTTGTCTGTAGCTGATCTGGATGCAGTAGTTTTGGCACCCATTAAATGGGAAGTTTGCTCATTTAACTTTTCAGTCAAAACTCTGTAAGCTGAACTATTTGAGATATCTAAGGTGTTAGCTATTGTTAATGCTGTTAACCTTTGGTCCTCTTTAATTAGGGCACAAACTAGATCCTTTCTTTTCCTTGCAAATTGATGTGGATGGTCTGCTGTTACGGACTTCATCTTCAACATTGTCTCATCCCTTCTTAAGTTGTTTATCTGTGAACTGATGATTTCTTTGGATAATTTTGCCCATAAACATTTTTTAAGCATTAGCGATGTCACCATTATTCCACTCAATTTTAATGTTTGTTCTTGCTTCAAGTTTAGCAGAATTCATGTTGCCATGAGAGGGGCTCTTTTCAAGGTGAAGTCTTAACCTTCTTACTGCCTCACACTAGACCTTGTTCAGAGTATGATTACTTTGGTGTGAAAATTTTGGGGTTTTTATGTAGTTTTTTCATAATACACATTTTCCATGACCTTTTTCAGGACCCTTTTTACTATTTCATAGAATATTTCTCGTATTAAAAATCAATTTTTAAATAAAATCATTGGAGTTCAATTTTCATTTCAATTCTTTTAATACAGTATTTATGTGGGGAAGGAGTCAGATTTTTCTCATTCAATTTTTTTTTGGAAGGTTTACTGAATGAAAAGTAAATTCTAATTCCTTTCCAATATTCCTTCTAGAAGGCACAAAATGATGGAAGGCTGTTAGGCAATTTTTAGGTAAATACTATCCTTAATTTATTTATTTATTTATTTATTTATTTATTTTTTTTATTTTTTTTTTTTGAGACGGAGTCTTGCTTTGTCGCCCAGGCTGGAGTGCAGTGGCGCAATCTCGGCTCACTGCAAGCTCCGCCTCCCGGGTTCACGCCATTCTCCTGCCTCAGCCTCTCCGAGTAGCTGGGACTACAGGCGCCCACCACCACGCCCGGCTAATTTTTTGTATTTTTAGTAGAGACGGGGTTTCACCATGGTCTCGATCTCCTGACCTCGTGATCCGCCCGCCTCGGCCTCCCATAGTGCTGGGATTACAAGCGTGAGCCACCGCGCCCGGCCCTACTATCCTTAATTTAAATGGTTTATCCTATAATATATTTTTTATCATTATATTGAGAAACTTTGCAGTTTTCATAAAATGAAAATTTTGTAGTTTCACTTCAAATTGCATTTTTAGATTTCAATTTCAGAATATTATGTCACTACCCCAAACAAATATTCTGTGAGCAACAACATTAAGTAGCATTAAACAAATGATTAATCATTTGGTTGAAATACTTAAAATACTGTTTGTATTATTTTTATGTATTCAAACAAAACAAGTAAAATACAAACAAAATCAGCACAGTGGTTGTTTGAAGAACTAATTTTAGGAAAAATATCAACTAAACAGAATTTGATGATTAATTGAAGATTATGTCTTGTTTTCCTGACTGCAGAGAGTTGATTGCCTTTATTTGCAGTTTGATATACTTAGAGATAAAGCATCTTTGATCATGAAAAAATATAAAAAGTTCAGAAGTCTATTCTCCTTATATCAAAACTGTAGTTTCTGTTTCAAAAAGTGGCTGGTTGACATTGGCATCTTTGAATTTATTGTTTATATTTTTCTCTTATTTGAAAAATGGGACAATTATTCTTGAATGGACAACTTCTTTGACCCAAAAGTCGTGTGAAGTAAGATATCTCTCAATAGTTTGGAAGACCATGAGTGTAGAATGTGACACCCATGAAAAATGCTCAGGAAAGAAAAATGCAATGAAGACTCTCAGAAAAAGTATCTTATTGTGATGTGTCTCTTTTTCTATAAGTATGATCCCCAGGTTCCCTGGTGTGAGGCACATTGAAAGTTCTTCTGCGCCACAGCTTTGATATTGTCCGATTTTGGTACTTTAAATTCCTCTTCTATGCATTCTTTGCATTTTCTGTAGTTTTGGGTAACCAAGTATCTTTCTGAACTGCACTAGCATGAAGCTTTTTAGCAAGAGTGGAAGGAGAAGCCCATGAGTGATTATTCCAGTTGAAATACAATAGGGTTATATGATAGAATTTCACAAAGGAAAGAGGACAGTAGGATCCAAGGATTTCTATCACAAGTCACCTTGCTAGATTTCCAGTGCCAGGTTGAAGGTGCCTCAGGAGGATGGTAGTCACATTTCTGGGTCAAGTACTGCATTCAGTCAAGGAGGTTTGAATTGATCACTATTAGAGCAGTGGGCTGTCATTAAGGTCCCTGAAACCTAATGGCCTTATAGGGACTGTGTCTTTAAAAAAAAAAATGTCATAAGCCTAACACATTGAAGGTAATAAATAAATATTTCCTGAATCAATTTGATATACATATTTTACATAGTTTACAGAATACACTATAAAATTAAGGAAGATTTTAAACTTTACATGTATTTTAATTATTACCATTATTCAATCATATTTTATTTATTTATATTCCTATCTCTCCTTCCAGAAACTGAGATTCTTCAGGGCAGGGCTTGGTATTGTTAACACTCATCACTGCCAAGGGGATCATTATTGTTTGATAAAGGAGGAAAGAGGAAGATATGAGAAAATCCTCATAGTGTTCTTACTGGATGGGTTGCATAGTAAAGGTAGGGATTTTATATTTGTCATATAAATTGATGAAAGTTAATCAATTACAGATTATCAGACATTTAAATCACATAAAAACTTATTTTATGTAGTAAGACAAGAAATGAAATATGGTTTTCAAGGTGGGAGGGAAAGAAGGAAGTAGGGAGAACAGTATTTAGTGAAAACCCACTATGCGCCTACTGCTGTATTGCAACTTTGCTAAGTTATCTCATTTAATGTTCACAAAAAGCCTGCATAAGGCTGTTACTAACTCAATTGTACATATGCATTATTTGTGATGTAGCTTGTCTAAGGCCATGTGACTAGTGTATGTCAAAACTAAAATGAGAGCACAATTCTGTAGGCCTCCCAATTTTTTCTATACCACCCAGCTTCCCTAATAACATAATCTGCAAAGAAAGGGTATAATAAAAGAAAATCACAGACATTTTGTTATCCAACTTTTAGTTATTGGAAACTGAGTTACAGGTGCCTCTCATTTTATAATGTTCTGGAATATGTGCACATCAAATTTATTTCATCCAATTGACATTTAATTTTTGATATTTAATTAGCTATGATCTGAATATTTGTGTCCTGTCCAAAATTCTTATGTTGAAATCATAAGCCTGAAGGTGACGGTAATAGAAGGTGGAGCATTTTGGGAGAAGTAATGGTCCACAAACTAGGAAACAAACCCCCAACCAGACAACAAATCTGTTGGTGCCTTCATGTTGGACATCTCAGGCTCCAGAACTGTGAGAAATAAGTGTTTTTATAAGTTACCCAGTTTATGGTATTTGAGGTTTTGGATTATTGACTAAGATAATTAGTTTTGATTTAAAATATATGATTCTCTGGTTTAAGAATCCTATCAGGTTCCTCCTAATCTATAAATGAACTTCAAATGTAGTAGGGTACTTCACTATTTTAAGAAAGTAAATTATTAAATTACACTTGCTTTGTATGATTTGTGATTCTGGAATATACCTCTAATAGGCCTCTAATAAATCTATATGGTGATAGGAACTTTTCACTACTTTAACCTTCAGAATTTGTGAACATATTTTTAAAAATTCTCGAAAGATAATATGTTAAATAATAAATAAAATTCCGATAATAAAGGCAGAGATTTTTCACTTTTTAATTAAACTCAAGAATGTATTTTTATTTGAAAAAGCATAGTATTGAAAATGTTTTCTAACTATCCTCAATAATACAAAATGGAATTAACACAAAATATTTTAACCCTGGTTTAGAATCATGGCACACATAGTCACTTGACTCTTAACGGCTCTATCTGCATAACAGAAATCTCTATAGATTATTTTATATATCTAAATTAAAATTTTACCGTAAACTACAGGAAAAATGAATTATATCATCAAAAACAGCCGAGACAACTAAAGTGATTTGTTCAGACATTCAAGTATTTCAATAAAAGAGACCCCAAATATAAAGGTGTTATTGCCCTTTATTCCCGTTATTCCTCCTTTACAGAATAGAAAGTGCCTTTACGATAAGAAATAGCCCACAACTAGTAATACTGAAATTATAAGAATAATAATTTACACATGATTGAGTCACAAAGGAGGACCAACTATTGTTTATTTCCAGTGATGAACTAGACATTAGTACGGGCACTTCAAAATTGTTTCAATTCAAAGTTTTCACGTTTGGCTTTTTGCGTTTTTTTCTTCTTTTTTTTTTTTTATTATACTTTTAAGTTCTGGGATACATGTGCAGAACGTGCAGGTTTGTTACATAGGTATACAAGTGCCACGGTGGTTTGCTGCACCCATCAACTCATTATCTACATTAGGTATTTCTCCTAATGGTATCCCTCCTCTATCTCCCCACCCCCCAACAGGCCCCAGTGTGTGATGTTCCCCTGCCTGTGTCCATGTGTTCTCATTGCTCAAATCCCAGTAATGAGTGAGAACATGTGGTGTTTGGTTTTCTGTTCCTGCATTAGTTTGCTGAGAATGATGGTTTCCAGCTTCATCCATGTTCCTGCAAACGACATGAACTCATCCTTTTTATGGCTAAATAGTATTCCATGGTGTATATGTGCCACATTTTCTTTATCCAGTCTGTCATTGATGGGCATTTGGGTTGGTTCCGAGTCTTTGCTATTGTGAACAGTGCTGCAATAAACATACATTTGCATGTGCTTTTATAGTAGAATGAATTATAATCCTTTGGGCTTTTTGAGTTTTACTACTTCACTTAAAATAATTCACTTTCATAAATACATTTTGCTTAAGATTATGTTGGTTTACATTCTCTTAAAATCGTATGCCTTGCTAACAACCCTAATTTTTTGATAATTCTCAAAATTCTTAACTGTTTCAAATGTTACGTCTCAACACACAATTTACATCATGTTACTTCCTGCACAAGACCCTAGAATGGCTTCCTATTAACAATAAAATTAGTAGTGGACTCTTTAGAACTCACTTTTTTCACTTTTCCCATTGTTCTTTATTAAGTCAATTCTATTTTCAATAAGTACTTTTCCTTACTATTTTAAATAACATGTTCCCTGCTTCCAGATTTTACTCATTTTTGTTTCTTCTTACTGAAAATTTTAGAATTGTTTTACACATTGTTTATATTTCCTATTTTACAAAATACTTTTACAAGTATCATTTAATTTCATATCCCCTTGCTACCCTCAAGTTCATCCTGTATTCTACTTACCTGTATTTGAGAATGCAAATCTTTCTGCCCTTTTCCCCATTTGAAAACGATCTGAATTTCCATTGCCTCGTTTCTTACTGTGAAGTTTCAAAGGTCTACCACAATTCCCCGCAAAATGCCCCTCCAGGTTAATCTTCACCCACCACCCTTCACAAGCACTCTGTGTTGTAACCACATTATATGTTATTCTACCCCAAGGATGTCTGTGCTTTCCTGATGCTTGCTCATTAACTCACAATCTTCTGTCTTCTGAAATATGCGATGATACCTTTCTCCCACCATTTATTTTCCATGTTCTTGGTCATATTCAACAGGTTGTTTTAGGCCAAGAGGAAACTCACCCTCCTTTATAAAACTTTTCCTGCATAGTATCTCCCATGGTGTATATATAACATTTTCTTTATCCAGTCTGTCATTATTGGGCAGGTTAATTCCAAGTCTTTGCTATTTTAAATAATGTTGCAGTGAACATACACATACATGTGTCTTCATAATAGACTGAATTATATTCCTTTGGGTATATACCCAGTAATGGGATTTCTGATTTTAGGTGTCTGAGGAATTGCCACTCTGTCTTCCACAATGGTTGAACTAATTTAAACTCCCACTAATAGTGCATAAGTGTTCTTTTTTTCTCTACAACCTGACCAGCACCTATTTTTTTGACTTTTTAGTAATAACCATTCTGATGGGTGTGAGATGGTATCTCATTGTGGTTTTGGTTTACATTTCTCTAATGATCTGTAATATTGATCTTTTATTAATATGATAGTTGGCCAGATGTGTGTGTTATTTTGAAAAGTATCTGTTCATGTCCTTTGCCTTTGTCCAGTTTTTAATGGGGTTGTTTTTTTCTTGTCAATTTGTTTAAGTTCCTTATAGATACTGGATATAATTAGACCTTTGTCAGATGCATAGCTTGCAAAAATTTTCTCCCATCTGTAAGTTGGCGGCTCACTTTGTTGATAGTTTTCTTTGCTATAAAGAAGCTCCTTAGTTTAATTAGGTCCCATTTCTCAATTTTTGATATTGTTGCAATTGTTTTTGGCATCTGCTCATGAAATTTTTGCCAGTTCATGTGTCCAGAATGGAATACTATGTAGCCATAAAAAAGAACAAGATTATATCCTTTGCAGGAACATGGATGGAGCCAGAGACCATTATCTTTAGCAAACTAACACAGGAACAGAAAACCAAATACCCCATGTTCTCGCTTATTAGCGGGAGCTAAATGATGAGAATACATGACCACATGGAGGGGAACAACACACACTGGTGTCTATCAGAGTGTGGAGGGTGAAAGGTGAGAGAGGATCAGGAAAAATAACTAATGGGTACCAGGCTTAATACCTGGGTAAGCAAATACTTTGTATAACAAACCCCCATGACACAAGTTTACCTGTGCAACAAACCTGCACATGTATCCCTGAACTTAAAATAAAAGATAAATTTTTTTAAGGTCAAAAAATAACAGCTTTTGGGGAAGCTGTGGCTGCAGAGAAAAGGGAAAGCTTATACGCAGTTGGTGGGAATGTAAATTAGTTCAGCCACTTTGGCAGGCAGTTTGGAGATTTCTCAAACCACTAAAACCAGAACTACCATTTAGCCCAGCAATACTATTACTGGGTATATACCCAAAGGGAACTAAATCATTCTACCAAAAAGACACTCACACTTATGTGGTCATTGAAGTACTATTTACAATAGCAAAAACACAAAATCAACCTAGGTGCTCATCAATAATGGATTGGATATAGAAAATGTGGTACGTATACATCCTAGAATGCTATGTAGCCATGAAAAGAATGAAATCATGTCCTTCGCAGCAACATACTTGCAGCTGGAGGCCATTATCCTAAATGAACTAAAGCAGAAACAGAAAACTAAATACCACAGTTTTTCACTTATAAGCATGAGGTAAGCGTTGGGTACACATAGCATAAAGACAGGAACAATAGACACTGGGGATTCCAGAAGGATGGAGGGAGAGAAGGACAGGGCTGGAAAACTTCCTATTGTGTACTATGCTCACTACCTGATTGACAGTATCATTCACACCCAAAACCTCAGTGTTATGCAATATAACCTTGAAACAAACTGCATATGCACCCCCTTAATCTAAAATAAAGGTTGAAATTATAAAATTTAAAAAATTAATACAGTTTCCCTGGTAAGGGCAGCCATAATGGATTGCTACTCCCTCCTCAAGACTGTCTTGGCTTTTATGTGTTGTTCTTAACAGGAACCACACCTTGATATATAGGTGTGTATGTTTGTTTTCTTATTGTGTGTTTTCATTTCCTTGGGGATAGAAGCTATATTACCTTTCTCTGTATTTCAGTGTATTTACATTTTTCTGTATGTAGTCAGCTTATAAGTGCTTGCTAAAATTGAGTGAAAAAATAGGACAGAGGTATCTTTACCTAATAACTGTCTGGATTGCGAGATGAAAATACAGCTCTCTAGCCAGTTGGCTATTTTTCAAGACTTTACTGTGTATATCTTTCCATTCACTTTCATCTTCCTGCCGTTTTAGATGTCTCATGTCCTTCTGTTGTTTTCTCTAGAGGACAAAAAAGAGGCTCTGAGGAGGTTACATAATTAACTTCAAACTTGTGTGGTAACAATAAAATTCTTGGAAATACAAGGATGGCTAATGACCTATATTGTTTTAATCACCTATTTTCTCTATAATTATCCTCTGCCCAAGTCAACAAAATGGAGTGCATTTTACCCGTCCTTCCAGATAAACAAAAAACACTTGATAAAAATGAGAAAATAAAGGGCCCTATGGTACAATTAAAACGATTTCTATTACACTAAAATAAAGAAATATTGCTTAACCTGTCACAACACAGCTTTTTTGGCATTGTTTATCAAGGCCAGAGTATAGCAAGTTATGTCCATGGTAATAGTTGCTAACTTGGCTCATTCTGCTACATGAGGATATTTTTGTATCTAACCTTCTCTTTAAGGAAGGAGAATAGACTAACTTAAATGGATTAAAATGTAGCATATACTTGGTTTGTGTGCCTGACTGTAAATTAACTTACCAGTCAAAGCTGCTGCTCCTTTTTTTTTTTTTTTTTTTGACAGAATCTTGCTCTGTCACCCAGGCTAGAGTCAGTGGTGTGATGTCGGCTCACTGCAACCTCCGCCTCCCGGGTTCAAGTGATTCTCCTGCCTTAGCCTTCCGAGTAACTGGGGTTACAGGCACGCGCCACCACGCCCAGATAATTTTTTTGTATTTTTGGTAGAGATGGGGTTTCACCATATCGGCCAGGCTGGTCTCGAACTCCTGACCCTGTGATCCGCCCACCTCGGCCTCCCAAAGTGCTGGGATTACATTTGTGAGCTACTGTGCCCAGCCCCAAAGCTTCTTAAAATAAAGATTCCAAGGCTACTCTGTAAGAAATCCTAATTCAGTAGCTGTGAGTTGGATTTTTAAAAATGTCCCCATATGAGCTAAATGCAGGCAATTTGTAAACCAATATGTTGTGTATTTCCTCTGCATCTGTATGAGTGAGATTGTATATTGGCGAATTTTCTGAAGACCTTACCAAATTTATGCTAAAAGGAAAACCAAAATCTTACTTTCTTTGTGAAGCTCTACCCTATTTATTTCTTCATGTCTTCTATTTGCCATTTTTCCCAAAAATAAAATTAACTAATTATGTAAGCATCGTCTATACTCAGAAAATCATGTGATAATGTAACATGGCTCCTGTTTTCAAGTTATTTGCAGTATAAATAGAGAACCACACAAATTAATGAGCAAAATTATTATAAAGGTGTATATTCTGGAATGGATCATTACAAAGTCATTGGGGGAAAATAATGATAAATTAATCACTTCTGTCAACGTGGGTTAGATAAACCATGACATCAATAATTATAAGAAAATTAATAATATCAAACACATAATACTATAGTTGTAAGTACACTTCTTGCATTAACTTATCTAATATTCAGAGCAATTCTGAGATAGGTACTATCATTGTCCCCATGTAAATATGAGGAATCTGATACAAAACAATGTCACTTACTTGTTCCAGATCATGGTTCTTGAATGGTGGAGTAAGGTTCATATCCAGGCATTCTTGATTCAGAGTTTGTGCTCTTAATCAAAATAATTAATAGAGGAGGCAACTTTTAAAAGATTGTAAAGACGAGGAGAAATCATTTCACAGAATGAAAAAAGACAAATGGAAAGGCAAGTGTTGTGGCACAGAAGCTGTGGAAGCTGTTGACAGCAGTCTTCAGGAGTCAGTCTGAAGGAGTTGATGTGAAACGAGTAAAAGTATAGTGACAATCTATCACTTTCTTCCATCTGCCTACTTTCTTATGTTGCTTCTCTAGCCAACAACTTTCATGCATTCATTTATCATGCACTTGCCACGTTAGTCTAGGCAGGACATGAATCATTGATGGGGACACTCCTGGACACCTTTGGAGTCATTCCATGACCTTTAGAAATCACATAAAAATTTTTAGAAATACTGATGATTGTTAGAAAAGTGCACATCTTTTTTGAAGGGCTTAGTAATGTATATTTGTGAATGACTCAGTGTTGACTTAAAAGGCCATGTTGAATCATGAATGGCAGGATGTAGTTCCAGAATCAGTATTGTTTCATAGAATTTATTATTTGGGAGGCTGAAACAGGAGAGTGCTTATTAAGTTTTGGATGACAGGATGTTGGACATGGTTGGTAGAATTCTGGATATAATAGGATTAGAATTCAAATTAACTTTGACAAATCAGAGAAATATTCAGATTTATATTAGCTGCGTAAGACTGATTCAGAGTGTACTTTGGTTATAAGAGAAATTAAAAGATGGAAAGTTGCTGGCTAAGTGTAGTATTTGAGAAGGACATTTGAGATTCAAGGGCTAGCTAAAGGGCATAGTGCTTTCTCTATATTCATTCAGCAGTCTAGTTTTCTGTTTGTAATGAGGAACAGCATAATTTGATTTACATTTTGGAGGACTTGTGAAATGAATGAAACCTGTCCAGGTTTATCTTATATCAGTATATCAGTTTCTAGCAACAAAGCTGTAAAAATAACTTTATAGATTCCATTTGTACTAATCAGCACAACTTTTTCAAAAGTTAGATATTAGTTAAAAATAATTTTATAATCAATTATTATATTAGACCAAAGATAATTTTTCTATCTAACCTTCTCTTTAAGGAAGGAAAGTGTAGTAACTTAAGTGGATTAAAATGTAGCATATACTTGGTGAATTTAGAATTTGCAAGGGAGATAGGTAACTCCATTCTGAAGGAGCAGCATTTAACTTTTGGCATGAACTTTGGACTGCTTGCTTTGCTAGAATTACATTGGCAGATGATTCATGTGATATTTCCAGCAGTAGAATATGCAAAGTATCCTATCCTATGTGGTTGCCTAAACAGTTAAATCCTGTGCAATCAGAGAACTCCCACTGAACCAGTGATTATCTGTATGATATATTCTAATGTGCTGAGCAACTGTGTAAAGATCATGTGGATTGATTGTTCATTTTACTAACTTCTTAAAGGGATTGAGTGGAAAAATTATACATTGCACTGTTCATTGTACTAAATCTGCTTTTTGATAAAAGCAGAATGTGGAATTTAGAAACATAATTTTCATTACTTGTTGGAACAGATTTTCTTATTTGGAGAGAACATCTTTAAAATCAGAGAGTGAATCTAATTCTCTAAAAAAGTTTAATTTTACAGACTTTTGGAAATATATTGGAAACTTTGTTCATTAGATCTCTTTATAAATCAACTTACCAAAAAAAGAAAACAGAATAGAAAGATATATTGATTACCATAAGCATGACACTCAAGGACTTAACAATTATTTTAAGTATATTTTCCAGATTATAATCTGGAAAATTATATATTATATATATTGCCCAGACTTGAATGCTGTTTTTGCAATAAAAATTTAAAACATAATATATAAATACTTAAATTAGAATAACTTTAGAAAATTTTGAAATTTATTATATAATTATTATTTAAAAATTTAAATTATAGAATGTGCTACTGATACCTAAAATATCATTTACAATCAAAATATTATATTTTATTACATTATATCTTAAATATTATATTATAATATAATATAATTTGTACTTATCTGTGTGTAATTATATTAATTTTAATATATTTTATTACATTTTGGAGGACTTGTGAAATGAATGAAACCTTTAATATATTTTAATATAATATAATTTGTACTTACCTGTGTGTAATTATATTAATGTAAAACAAAAATATCAATTAGAGGTAATATATGGATTCCAGGATCAACCTAATCATTATAGTAGAATGTGATGTTACTATTTGTATCGACTCAATTTTAGTAATGGTTTCTAATAATATAAAATTGATGATTTAGTAACCTACATATAATGGAATGCCAGCTCCAACATTTGTTCATTCAATTTGGAATTTAATTTTACTGAATGCCTGCATTGTGACTTGTGAGAGAGAGAGGCATGGAACGGGATGGATTAAAGCTAAATAATACTCAGACCCTTCTTTGATATTTTTAAAAATTCTGGTAGTAGAGACGGTTATTAGTAACATAGTGATAGCAGTATTCCTAGGAAAATGAATTTTTGTAATGATTCTCTTGCTCTATTTTCCATTGGTCTAATTCTGACCTCCCCCCTTAAGAAGCTAAACTGTAAGAAACAAAACTTTGTATTAAAATGCCACAGAATTAGACTATTTAACTTTCATTTTCCTCAAAGAAATACAGCTGAATGAAAACATGAGTACATTACCATTCAAAAGTCCCTGGTCATCTTTTGGTCTATAGATGTATCCAAACTTCTTTTGATGTATCAGACAGCTCCAGGCCACTTAGTATATCTTACTTAGGTCATAATAACAGCTACCATTCTTTGTGCCAAAATCTGTACTGATTAGGTTCTCCATAGAAACAGAACCAATAGGAGATATATGTGAAGAGATTTATTATGAGGAAATTGACTCATTCAGTTATCGGGCCTGAGAAGTCCCACAATCTGCCTTCTGTTAGCTGGAAACACAGGAAAGCCAATGGTGTGATTGCAGTTTGAGGCTGAAGGTGTGAAAATCAGGGGAGATAATGGTGTAAATCTCAGTCCAAGGCAGAAAAAGACTGATGATCCAGCTCAAGCAGGTAAGCGGGAAGCAAAAGGGACACATTTCTCCTTCCTCCAACTTTTGTTCTCTTAAGGCCCTCAAACAGATGGGATGATGCCGACCCATGTTGGGAATGTCAATCTGTTTTTCCGAGTCCACCAATTCAAATGCATATCTTGTCCAGAAACACTCTCACAAACGCACCCAGAAATAATGCTTTATCTGGGCACCCTGTGGCGAAGTCAAGTTGACACAGAAAAATCACCATTACAGGGAGGCTCAGCGGGAGCTTTCCTAATAGTAGCCTGTATTTAAAGATCTCTATGTGTAAGGCATCTTTCTAGGGGCATTGCATGTATTAACTCATTAATACCAATAATGTTATTAGTCAGGTGCTATTATTGCTTTATTATGATGAGGAAACTGAGCAGAGAAGGTAAGTAACTTGCCCAGGGAAACACCATAATAGAAGAAGGCAGTGTTCTAATTCAGGCAGTCTGGCTCCAGTGTTTGAAATATTACTCACTTGCGCTCTGGGTAACACTAGCTGAAATTCCAGAACCGCATTCTGTGAAATTCAAAGCTTTCTCTAATACTTTGTGAATTACCAATCATGCTCTTTTTTATGGTCATCTTGACTCCTTTGCAAACATGCCATCACTTATGTGTACCATATCAAACCAATGTCTTTTAGTTGGTTTTCACAAGGGAAAAACCCTGCTTTACAAAAAAGTTTCTATATATGGTAAAGGAAGAGTCTAAGCTTAGCAAAAGCCAAACACTTCCAATGAAATATAAACATTCCCATTCTCAGATTTTTTTTAACTCTCTTACTCCTGATAATATTCAGCCCTGTTCCTCCTCACCGTCTGTTGTTTTGTATCATCCTGATTTTCTCAGTTCTTCCCTCTTTGAGGCAAAATGGATCTTCTCCCCGTCTCTTGCAAAGCAGTTTTTCTTCATGGACCATTCTTGCTTTTAGATCACATCTTTTGTCTCGGTCCACCTACCCTTAAAGTATTTTCCCAGGCAAGCACTTCCCACCCTAGAGGACTCCAGGAATAGCAGCCAGGATGATACAATTTTAAACTCCTTTCCCTACCGCCTATTTGATGCTCATTATTTATGAGGCATTCTGTTTCGTAACATTACTTTTAATTCTCATGACTTTCCCACGAGGTAGATTTTTATCATTACCATTTTGGAGATCAGGAAACTAAGTTCCAAGAAAATTAACTCATTTTTTGTGGATTCAAAGACATTAAATGCAAGAGAGCACATCCCAGCTCTGATTCCAAAGTCCATATTTTTCCAATGGTACTTTCTCATTTAGATTATGGATATTCTTAAATTCATTATTTAAACATAGTATTTGATGATTAAATGTTTTGCATGTATATAGGTTCCATTTTCTTCTGAAAGAGATCAGCTTGGTAGCTATGCTGTGAAAATGAAATGGATGGTCATTTTTCCTACTCTAATATGACAATAATTGAACTATCACATTTCTTAGTACCATTTTTAAAGTTGCAGAATAGAAGTGTAATGGAAAGAAGAATGTTTTGCTTTGTTTCCTATGAAGCTCAGAAAAATAAAAGTAAATATACATATAAAAATAATTTGTTTTCTGAATCACTTTTCTGAGTTTCAAAAAAGCATTATGGATGGGAATACCATTTTTATCAATAAATAATATTTGAGGAACATACTGGGAATATACTGGTAAATATTTACTTCTGATAGCTGTAAGTGATGGTTATCACCAAAGGCCGAATCAAATTTTTAACGTAACTTGCAAATTTTGAATGTACATATTTATACACGAAGTCAAATGTAAGTTCTCCTTGGACAGTTAGGAATTGAAGGCTATAATATTTGCCATTGAGAAGATAATTATTTTCTAGATATTTAATCAAGTCTATACCCTGTGACACTGATGATTCAGAAAACAGGTATATGCCCTCTATAAGGTACTGGCTTTGAAAACAAAGATGGCACACATATATCATTTGTAAAACATAACTTTTGAATAAGATTTTTAATTGATCTCACACTCATATAGGCATTGATTCTTGATATTCTTACATTTTAAAAGACCTGTGTTATTAAAGTAACATTGTGTAATATGATTATGACTTCCCTTTTCTATAAATAAATTTCCTCTTTAACAATAAGCATTCCAGACTGTGTAATTGTATTTTAGCAATATAGGTAATACATGTTTCCAAAAAGTTTAGATCTTCATTAAGGCAGTAGATTTTTTGAAGATATGTTATTATTTCACTTCTACCCAAACAGTAGATATGGCTATTTCGATTACAGTGCACTTAAACCATAAATTTATTTATTTCTGAACTTCATCTCAGAGTTTTTTCTCTGCGACATACTTTTTCCTGCTAAGTTACCTCCTCATAACATATATTTACATAGTAATGTACCCCATTAGTCTTCAAAAATGTATTATCTTTTAAAAAAATAAAAAATCAATTCACTTTCATCAAAAGTGATAGATTTGTACCAAACGTAATTGTGATTCTTGTGAATAATAGTAGTCTTGACTAAAGTAGTTTAATTTGATTTCTCTTTCTGTCTTACATGAGGCTAATTTAGAAATGATCACTTCTAAAAATAAATAAAAATTACTTATCGGGATAGATTATCTATTAAAATTTAGTTCAAGTATCAGTTAAAAATGTACTAAATGCCCATTAAAGATGTTGAATATATGCCTAATATACATATTCATGAATGGGATCTATTTAGAGTAGTCTTAGTTACTTAAATATATATTTTTCTTAGTATTAGCCCTATATTAACAGCACAATTTTGAATGCTAGAAGAATTTGGTGAGTATTTATAAAGTCAATACTTCATAAAATCATTATTCCTTTTAAATACATTGAAAAATAATTTTTATGTAAAATATGACTATTAAGATATTTTATAAGTGTATTACTAATACAAAACTCATATTTAAAGAAAATAAAATAGTTTGTTTTATATTTTAGTTTTTGACAACAACTAATTTTATTATAAAAGATATACCATGATCTTACCTCATTTAATTCAAATCTGATGAGAAATGAAGGATATTGTTATGTGGGTAATAATTTACAGATACTCAAATCAGGAGGACTTGGATTCAAATAAAATCGTCATTTTTTTTTACTCACTAGGATAAGTTACTTCTCTGATTCTGTGGACTATGTGATATAGATTCTGGTCTGAAGGCCTCAGCTACATGTGTTGGAAAAAAAAACATGGGCATTCACTGATTCCATTAACATCTGTTAGATTCCTGAGGTCTAATGGAGATAGAAGGAGCAAAAAGACTCAGCTTTGCAATCAGTTCTCCCTTGGTGTTCAGATGTCTTCATTCACTTCCTTATTCAAGACTATCAGGAAAGTCCAAAATAAATTGAAATGCATAGTTTGTAAAGCCATTGAAATAACTATAACCTATAGCATAATTCATGTTAATTAAATTAATAATTATAAGAATTATGCGTATCTTTGCATAATGCAGTTTGCTTAACTAATCTTGTATTACAGTAGCTTAAACCTAGAAACAAACTGACTACAGATCAGACAAAAAAATTCAAGTATATTTTGAATAAACTAGTGAGTTTCTCAGTTTTACTCCAAAATTAGAGGTAGTATTGTTTTGTGGCTAATAACATGACGTCAGTTAAAAAAAAAAAAACAGTTAAAGAAAAGCCATTTTTTTAAATCCAGACTCTGCAATACTCTACCTGAGTAACGTTGGGTAAGTTGCAAGTTATTTATTTAAGCTTGGCCATGCATTCGGACATGCAAGCTTACAATGAATAAGAATAATAATAGGACCCACCTCATGGAGAAGTTATGAGAATTACATAAAATATTGCTTGTAAACAGCAAATAATTTAGTGCATTTGCATTTGTGTGTCTTGTGCCTGGAACTATTTTCCCACAAATATGCAAGGCCCTTCATCAGAAAGAATTTTCCTAACCCCATTTTAAATAGCATCCTTCACTTTCCTACCTCCCCTCAGCACATCTCAAATAATATGGTCATGCATTAGAAAAAAAAAAAAAAAAAAAAAGCCAAAGAATCTGACAGCTTTCCTAAACAGTTTTCTTACAGGGTCATTCTTACTGACATAGTTCTCAAGATAAATTTTAATAAAGAGGAATCTTTTTAGAACTTACACAGAAAATGTTGAATGTCATACATCAATGAAAGCCTGAGTTCTTGGGGGACAGGCACTTCTGTAGTCATTTTGGTATACTTCAGCATACAATAGTTTTCTAATCTTCAAAAATGTTTTTAATTAAAGCAATTGTCATGCAACTGTGATGTTGTCACTTACCAGCATAATGAATTTAAACTGAAGGCCACTCTTACTGTGAGGATAAGTTGATAAGCTGGAGGGACTGCATTGGTAATAATTAGTCAGAAAAGTGCAGTGGTGCAAATCAATATATTGGTGCTGAGACTTTCCTTGGGGAATCTAAACAATAACAAAGCTGTCAAGCTGTTGGGAGATGGGGATGTTGCTGATTTGTGTTGCTAATTTATTCTCTGATATTTTAAATATAAATAGTGAATACATAAAAATCCAAAAAAAGATATTTGACTTAATAAATAGTATTTAAGCATTATTTGATCACCGAATCATGATCTTTTTTGAGAGGAGATGCGGAAGGATTATCAGAATTATTGTAATTTATTTTGGTCAGTGTTTAGCAAATAGCATCACTTGCTATTTAGTGTTATAACTTTTATAGAGTAATTTTATTTCAACTTTTTGCATTTATAAGGAGAGACAATATAAAATAGGCAGGACATTCTCTTGACATAGTGGAATTACAGTCACGGCCACTTAAACAGCATGCTTCAAGAATGCTTCATGTAGAAGAGAACTGTCTCATCCATCATAGATTTTTAGGTTATCAATTATAATAACATTATCCAAAGAGTCCATTTATGGTAGGATTTTCAAACATCTTTGTCCTGTATTATGCTCTAAGTTTTCCTGCAAATCAGACACAGAATTTTGTGCAAAGCACAATTTTGGGGGCTCAGTTAGCTTATATTAAGCGATTGCAATTTGGTTCCAGTTATATTGCTGCCTACCAAATTACTCCAAACTTTGTGGAGTTATGCAAAAATGCTCATGGAATCTGTAGGTCATAAATGTGGAACTGGTAAAACAGGATGACTCGTCTTTTGCTGCATGATTTCTGGGAAGTCATCAGAGGGTAATGCAAAGGGTGGTTGGGGCTAGAATTATTTTACCACTGCTCAATAAAGTAGCCACTATTTATCTTTAAATATACATTAATTAAAATGAAATACAATTAATAATTGAATCATTCAGTCGCATTAGCCATATTTTAAATGTCCAATAGGCACAACACAGTGGCTCCCAATTAGACAGTTTGGATATCGAGAACATTTCCAACATCATAGGGCGTTCTTTAAACTGTACGAATCTAGAAACATCTTCACTCACATGTCTAACACCTGGGTTGGGAATGACTCAAGTCTGGAACAACTGGGATTGTTGATGTAAGTGTGTAGATGCAACATTTTCATTATGGTTTCTTAGAACATGGAAGCTGAATTCTAGGAAGATTTTCAAGAGCGTGCATTCCAAGAGAACCAGGCAGAAACTGTTTGACCTTTTTGCCTCATATTCTGAAGTCACATAGGATTATCTCAACATACCTTATTGGACACATAGTGAACCTACCCACCATTAACATACCTGTCCAGATTTCAGGTGTGAGGATAGAGAACCTCACTACCTCTAGAAGCTTGCTGAGTTTCCTTAAAACAATGATTTTACATTGTTGGTCAGGAAGTTTATACATCCCCATTTCTTTATGATTGGTTACTGGTTACTGACGTTTTATTTTATTTCTTCGATGATTTCATGTTTCTCTGATTGTTCTTAATCTTTGTGACCAGCTGTTGGTGTCCACGCATCTGAAGAAGTAGAGATTTATTCTAGTCTTTGCAGACTGGCTTGTTTGGGAAAGACCTTCACAGAGAGTTTGAGTAGGCTGGCTAATGTGGTCCGTGAGCGGGCTTGCAGCTAGAGTCCTCAGGCAAGCTGGCCTTTTGCCGGTGCCCATCGGGGTAGACCTGTTCTTTAGGTTTGGAGGGGTGGGCCTGAGGCCTGGGTTTGCAAGTGTGAGCCTGCAGCTTGTATCCACAGGGGCTGGCCTGAAGCCTATTTGCATAGGTGCTGACATGGTGCTAAGGAAGGCTTTTGATCTGCAGGGGTCATCCAGGTGCTGAGATGGACCTGTTCTCTGTGTCTACAGGGGCCAGCCTGTAGGTTGGGTTCACAGGTACTGGCCTGATGACTACCAGCCCAGTGCCAGGGTCAGTCTGGAGACTGGGGCCACTGGGTCCTCACTTGCTCCTTGGAGGGCCTAGGGACTGAGTCTTGGGAGTGGGCCTAGAACATACATCTGTGGGTCTTGGCTTTATGTTGGAGCAGCCTGAAGCTTGAGGCTGGTTGTGCTGTGTTAGACCCTACCTCTAAGTGGGAGAAATATCAAAGATCCTGCAGCTATGATTTAAAAACATCACAGACTACATCTTGTATCATAATTGGTGCTTTAGAAAAGTATTTATAGACATGATGGAAAAGCACTGAATGATCCAATAAAGAAGACTTGGCGTAAAAAAATTAATAGGACTTTAGGATTTTTTAAGGATTTTAGTCAACTAATGTTCAAGGCTACTTTCTGAGGTGGTATTGTATGCCATGTTTACCAACTGTATTTTATCATGGCACATTTTATTAAATTTTCACTTCTTCATATCTGATAATATTAAAGTTCCACAGAAAAAATTTAGGAAATGCTGGACTGAGTTTCCTTTAATTTCTAAAATCCTGTGATTCTGTTGTTGTTCATGCTTCCTGAAGAAGTCTATTTAATACATAAACTTTTATATTATTTGAATTAAAATTAATTGACAATCATCCAAGATTTAGATAAATACAATAATTTATTCTACTTGATTGAACAGTGCCTCCCCAATATTCACGTCCACCTCAAACTGGTGAATGGGACCTCATTTGGAAATAGGAGCTTTCCAGTAATCAAATTATGATAAGGTTGTCCTGGATTAAAGTGTACAGTAATATCAATGATTAGAATCCTTAAAAGAGAAATTTGGATATAGGAATATAGAGGATACGTAGAGGAAAGAAGGCCATATGAAGATAGAGACAGAGTTATAGCTGCAGGCCAAGGAATGCCAACGATAGGAAGATATGAGAAAGGCATAGAACAGATTATTTTTTGGAGCCTTAAGAAAGAACCAACCATGCTGACATCTTTATTTCACATTTCTAACTTCCAGAAGTCTGAGAGTATAAATTCGTCATGTTTTAAGCCACCTAGATTGTGGTAATTTTATATGTCAGCTCTAGCAAACAAATGCATTGTTCTTTGTTATTTAAAAAAAAAACAAAAAAACTTTAGGTAGGTAGAAAAAATTTTCGTCAAAATCTAAAAGATAATTATAAGAAAAATTCTTTTTACAATGAAGTGCTATAACAAATTAAGCTTATTCTTTAGTTTTAATGTGTTCTTTCAGTGCTCAGAGTATTTTACAGTTTAAATAGTAGTTCATTTCCAAACTAGCTGCTACAAAGTCCTAAATAATTGGCCCATTTAATTTATTATTTAATATCCTTTATATTCTGAATATCTTAATTCCATTACAGGAATGTTGAAAAATTTGTAAATTATATAGAAATTCAGTTAGTAAGTAACATATCACAAATTTGGTTACAATTCAGGCCAATTCATATTACCGATATGCATAGAATTTTCCCATTCTTTCTTTGATACAGTACCACAAATATTAGAAAAGCAATGTTATAAGTAATCTACTGATTTTGGTCAATTAATGGAGAAAAATACATTTTCTTTGTATCAGAAAGGAAGAGGGAAGAGAAGAGGAGAGGACAGGGAGGGGAGGGGAGGGGACAATTCATATGGTCCCCGATAACTGCAGAGATTCTGATTCTTCAGTAAAACTTAGTTTTACATTCCTGCCTTTGGATTCTGAGAGATATCCCTGTGTTTTTCACAAAAAAAAAGGCGGGGGGAGAGAGAGAGAGAATTTTACTTAATTAAGCTGGGTAGAGTAGGGAATTTTTTATCTTAAAAATTATTTTTCACAAAATTATAAAATGGTTTTCATTTTTTTCTGAGATTTATTTGGTAATTGTAACTATAGAGAGTTGTTATATATTTTAAAATAATGTGTATTTGTTAGTAAAATCAATCAGTAGGCAGTTAAAATGACTATTAATATTAACATGGGAAATAGTTTCCAAGATGAATCTATGTGTACACCAGGGATGCAGTAAGTATATATTCAGTGAAATTTTGGACAATAGGTAGATCTTACCTGAAGAAATAATAAAAATAGTGTGTCTGTAGAGCAAGGAACTGTAGGTAACAACCATTAATATTATTTTCTATTTGTACGACCAAAATAAATAACTTGTTACAAACTATATACATAATAGATGCAATCTTCACTATGTGAAAAGTGATTGTTAGCTGGCTTGTAAACTTTAAAATTGAAGATAGTTATGTCCATGCACTATTTTCAGCATTAACCTAATCATAACAACAGTCAAATTTGGGATTGATAATATTGTGGCTTATCCTTTTAATTTAATTATAAACATATCTATTGATTATACATGTATGGTGTTTGGAGGTAATAGTGCTGTGTAATGAATGAAATCATGGATTAGTTATAGACAGACAACTTTCTAAAATTTTAATATGTTTAAATATATATCATAAGCTAGTATTTTTCCCATGGCAGACATGGATATAACTCAGAGTGGAATTGCTTAAATTAATTTCACACTAAAAATAAAATAGTTTTAAAATGCCAAGCTTGCCTTGGCACTGTAAAGTAAATACTCATTATATATAACATTATTGTTACATATGAGTAATTACATAACAATTTCAAAACATTGCATAATGTGACCATTATGATAAATATCAATTTTAATTAGTACTCTAAGAACATACCAAAATGGCAAGCCCTTTACCATCTCTGTTTATTATTAATGGCAACAAGTCAAAGCTAGACATATTTTATTTGCTTTGTGATGATTTTTTGGTTATGATTTTATAGCCAGCAATGCTTGTTATGCATCCATCAACAAAAAGTTGTTAACCACCTACTGCCAAAGAAAAATCTAAATGTCACCATCACGGCCATCATGGTGTAAGAAAACAGACATATACTCAGGCAACTTCAGTTCAGTATGATGGATACTGTGTTAGAAAAAATATCTGGGCACTTTGTATGAGGAAGGACATGTCATTGTGTGGAGAAGATGAAGCTTCACTGAGGAGAGAGTGCCCTGGCCAGTCCTGACATTTGTTCTTCTGTGCATTTGTGAATTCGGTGGTCATTACAACTGGATTTCCTCTCTGTGCAAACAGCAACCTTTTCTTTTTGTGGTAGATTTGTGGAAGTTTTTTGGGACTTTACATGTCCATTTCAAGACTGCAACAAACAGGGCTCTCTTTATATTTTAAATTCTTTTAACTGTCACATCCTCCCCTTATCCACTACTAAGCTTCTTCTTTCAAACTTGTCATTTTAGTATTTTTCTTTTCATTCTCTTAATCCTTCAAGAATCAGAGGAGAATCAGTACTCTACTGTGTGTTGTGATGAATCTGGCATCTTGATCTCCGTTATATCGTCTCATAGGAAAAAAAAAAAAACTCCTTATAGCTCAAGAGATATATATTCATTGATTCTATTTGAATTTTTATGTCAATTCAATTTTTACTTACTACACACATTTTGTACATTTAACAAAGATACATTATTTTTATTTAGCATAAAATAGTATGGTGCAGAAAACATTTGATGGTCAACATATACCATAAACACAGTAGTGAGTTGTTCATAAACTAATTTTATTGAGCTTATTTTATGTTTTGAGAATCTTTTTTTTCTGACTTGACTTCAGGAAAAAGTAGTTAGGTCATAACCTACAAGTAAAGATTTTATAAAATCCTTGTTGGAACTTAATTTTAGACCCAATATATTATACATATGTATAGATCTGGCTAATGACAATTTGTATCTTCTAAATAAGAACAAATTCATGACAGTAGCCTCAAATTTGTCACAATAGGTCATCCTAGTGAACTTACGGAATTTAAGTAGTTTTAGTAAAAACAGCATTCTCAGATTTCCCTTTTTATTTTAAAGGTAAATAAAAATTTTAAAGGAAATATTGGCAGTGATAATATTACTGCATATTAACCTAATCATAACAACGGGAAAAATCCAAAGTTTTATTGTATAAAGAATTTCTTCAATTAAAATATTATTAATTAAAACTATAAATTACTCAGCTAAATGATAACATGCCCAACTACATATTATAATACCATCTTTGTTAGTTGGAGAAATAGAAGACTAAACTGGCCTAAGAGAAAACTTTTCTTATTATATATACTTTGGTAGCTAACACTTTATAAAATCAAGCTTGTGCTTATTTTTGCAAATTTATCAAATCATAAAAGTTTTAAAACTGCTTTATCTTATCCACAAGTCATTTACTTCCACTGTTAGGGCTGTTTCACTGTTTTGCACAAAGACAAATTATTATTTAAATGTAACCAAATTGATATTTTTCTACCTCAGTCTCAATATGTTACACAAGATACATGATTATTTCTGATGTAACCTTAATTATATAGAATATATGATTATTTAACATTTTGTGGTAACTGTTTATTGGCACTTAAAAATATCTAATACAGTTATTACCAAGTAATGGTATTTTTTCCCATTGGTACCAAGTATTAATATTTTTGCCAAAAGAAATCATATTGGCATTAACCTTATCTCAGAAAACCCTTAGTTATTGTTAAATTAACTTTGTTGCTTAAAAAAAGCCACTCAAGATTAAAAGGTTGATTTGCTTAACATTGATATATTATAATAAAGGCTCTGGAAAGACTACAACTATTTTTGTTGAAAAAGTGCAATTTTAAATGTGGAAATTTTTTATTATGCCTTGGGTTTAAAATGTTTATTTTCATAATTGAAATATCATAATCTGATATTTCATCTAACAATTTATTCTGTTGTTATAAACAAAGGGCTATATTAATGTTTGCTATACACTTACTATAACTCAATTCCATGGTGCCTAAAAAGATTGTTCTTAACAATGACTTTCAGAAAAATACAAGTTAAGCAAATTCAAGATTTTAAAATTGGGTATACTATTGTTTAATCTGGATACTAATATGATTTATAGAAGATATAGTTGAAACCTTACAGATAGAGAGGTATAATAAAAGTGTTTTAACAAAGCTGCATTAGAAAAATCAATTGTAAATATAAATATTAAATATATAAATACTGAATAAATTGAGTATATAAAGAACAACAAGAACTATCTAAAGGAAAGTCTGTTTAATATTTTATAGCACTTTAAATCAGTTTGAGGTATATATATGATAGATTCTATAATCATCATCATCATAATAACTTTTATTATGTTCTAGACACTCTTATAAATACCCTAAATGTATTACATTTCATTTAACCCTCTAAAGAATCACATTAATTTATTATTCAGAAGTGCTTTAGAAATTCTGTGACTCACTGGCCTAGTGATCAAAGCATATTCTGAAATTTCAGAAATGTAAAAATTGTTTTGAACTTTTATGTTTTCAAACATAGTAATTTATATGTGGTAAATCCTAATTGGCCACAATATTGGATAATCAGATAAAACTATTCAAGTTACTTTGTCATTATTATCTATTTGGAAATAATAATTGCATCTTTAAAAATGGGTATTCATAGATGAAAATATATTTTATATTTTCATTAGCTATATATATATATATACATATAAAACTTTCAAGTTCTAGGATACATGTGCAGAACATGTAGGTTTGTTACATAGGTATACATGTGTCATGGTGGTTTGCTGAACCTGTCAACCCATTGATTGTTGAATGCATCAACAATCAAATGCATTAGGTATTTGTCCTAATGCTGTCCCTCCCCTTGCCTGCCACCCCTGACATACCCCGGTGGGTGACGTTACCTTTCCTGTGTCCATATGTTCTCATTGTTCAACTTCCAATTATGAGTGAGAACATGCGGTGTTTGGTTTTCTGTTCCTGTGTTTGTTTGCTGAGAATGATGGCTTCCAGCTTCATCCATGTCCCTGCAAAGGACATGAACTCATCCTTTGATATAACTGCATAGTATTCCATGGTGAATATGTGCCACTTTTCCTAATCCAGTCTATAATTGATGGGCATTTGGGTTTGTTCCAAGTCTTTGCTATTGTGAACAGTGCTGCAATAAACATACGTGTGCATGAGTCTTTATAGTACAATGATTTATAATCCTTTGGGTATATACCCAGTAATGAGATTGCTGGGTCAAATGGTATTTCTGGTTGTAGATCCTTGAGGAATCACCACACTGTCTTTTACAATGGTTGAACTAATTTACAGTCCCACCAAGAGTGTAAAAGTGTTCGTATTTCTCCACAGCCTCGCCAGCATCTGTTGTTTCCTGACTTTTTAATAATGGCCATTCTGACTGGCGTGAGATGGTATCTCATTGTCGTTTTGATTTGTATTTCTCTAATGACCAGTGATGATGAGCTTTTTTTTTCACGTTTGTTGGCCACATAAATATCTTCTTTTGAGAAGTGTCTATTCATATCCTTTGCCCAGTTTTTGATTGGGTTATTTTTTTTTCTTTTAAATTTAAGTTCCTTGTAGATTCTGGATATTAGACCTTTGTCTGGTGGTTAGATTGCAAAAACTTTCTCCCAATCTGTAGGTTGCCTGTCCACTCTGATGATAATTTCTGTTACTGTGCAGAAGCTCTTTGGTTTAATTAGATCTCATTTTTCAATTTTGGCTTTTGTTGCCATTGCTTTTGGTGTTTTAGTTATGAAGTCTTTGCCCATTCCTATATCCTGAATGGTATTGCCTAGGTTTTCTTCTAGGATTTTAATGATTTGGGGTTTTACATTTAAGTCTTTAATCCATCTTGAGTTAATTTTTGTATGAGGTCTAAGGAAGGTATCCAGTTTCTCTTTTCTGCATATGGCTAGCCAGTTTTCCCGGCACCATTTATTAAATAGGGAATCCTTTCCCCATTACTTGTTTTTGTCAGGTTTGTTGAAGATCAATTGGTGGTAGATGTGTGGTGTTATTTCTGATGTCTCTGTTCAGTTCCATTGGTCTGTATATCTGTTTTGGTACGAGTACCATGCTGTTTTGGTTACTGTAACATTGTAGTTTGAATTCAGGTAGCGTGATGCCTCCAGCTTTGTTCTTTTTGCTTGGGATTGTATTGGCTATACAGACTCTTTTTGGGTTCCATATGAAATTTACAGCAGTGTTTTTTTTTTCTAATTCTGAGAAGAAATTCAATGGTAGCTTGATGGGAATAGCATTGAATCTATAAATTACTTTGGGCAGTATGGCCATTTACATGATATTGATTCTTCCTATGAGCATGGAATTTTTTTCTGTTTGTTTGTATCCTCTCATTTCCTTCAGCAGTGGCTTGTAGTTCTCCTTGAAGAGGTCCTTCATGTCCCTTGTAAGTTGGATTCCTAGGTATTTTATTCTCTTTGTAGCAATTGTGAATGGGAGTTCCCTCATGATTTGGCTCTCTGTTTGTCTATTATTGGTGTATAGGAATGCTTGTGATTTTTGCACATGAATTTTGTATCATGAGACTTTGATGAAGTTGCTTATCAGCTTAAGGGGTTTTTGTGCTGAGACAATGGGGTTTTTCTAAATATGCAATCATCTTATCTGCAAATAGAGATAATTTGACTTCCTCTCTTCCTGTTTGAGTATCTATTTCATTCTCTTGCCTGATTGCCCTGGCCAGAACTTCCAATAATATGTTGAATAGGAGTGGTGTGAGAGGGCATCCTTGTCTTGCGCCGGTTTTCAAAAGGAATGCTTCCAGCTTTTGCCCATTCAGTATGATATTGGCTGTGTGTGTGTCATAAATAGCTCTTATTATTTTGAGATACATTCCATCAATACATAGTTTATTGAGAGTTTTTATCATGAAGGGGTGTTGAATTTTATTGAAGGCTTTTTCTGAATCTACTGAGATAATCATTTTGTTTTTGTCATTGGTTCTGTTGATGTGATGGATTACGTTTATTGATTTGCATATGTTGAACCAGCCTTGCCTCCCATGGATGAAGCTGACTTGATTGTGGTGGATCAGCTTTTTGATGTGTCGCTAGATTAATTTTGCCAGTGTCGTATTGGGGATTTTCTCATCGATGTTCATCAGGGATATTGGCCTGAAATTTCCTTTTTTTGTTGTGTCTCTGCCAGGATTTGGTATCAGGATGATGCTGGCCTCATAAAATGAATTAGGGAGAAGTTCCTCTTTTTCTATTGTTTGGGATAGTTTCAGAAGGAATGCTACCAGCTTCTCTTTGTCCCTCTGCTAGAATTCAGCTGTGAATCCGTCTGGTCTTGGGCTTTTTTTGGTTGGTAGTCTATTAATTACAGCCTCAATTTCAGAACTTGTATTCAGGGATTTAACTTTACCTGGTTTAGTCTTGGGAGGGTAACCAGCAATATTTTGGGACTTCTGCGTTGACCACATTTATTGGTGTTTGAAACATTTTACTTTTTATATTCCCTTTCTCCCTATAATATAATATAGCTGACACTTTCTGGTAGAAAGGTTATTTAACAGGTCGTAATCACTAAAGATGTGATTGAAAGTAGAAGTGTTTCTTTTATAAATTACCTGGATGAGTGTTTTCATAATATCTAATATGAAACTTTTTGTTAAAGATTTTTTAAACTGTATAATTTATCACTATGTCAAATCCATGTGGAATTTGTTGAGAAGAACAAAAAGTAAAACAAAAAAAATCTTCTAAGCACATGGAAAGACTGAGTCCATTTTGCAAACGTTTCACAAAAGTCAACAGGACAAAAATATATCTGGCTGTAAAACACTGAATTAATCCTCATTCGTATCTGCGGATTACACCTTGCATTCATAATATGCCCACCTTGTCTTCTGCTCCTATATCAATATGAAGATTAATAACTTTAGAATTTTATATGTCCTTGACTTCTTCAGCAGAGTAATCTGAAAGATGCAATATTTATTCTTTTTCATCAGAAAAGGAATGCTTATTTTATGCTTATTTTCATGCCTTTAACTATGCCTTTCACCTCAAATACCCTCCCTCCACTCCTCCTCACCCCTACTCCATAACCTCCCTGACTACCTACCTCAAACGGCTTGTCTTGCTTCCATAGTCTTCTCTGACTTCTATCTGATAGTACTTCGTCTTTAGCGTAGACTTGACACGTAGGGTGGTCTCCTGTTAAAGACTACATTTTTTTTTTGCATTTTTACATCAACTTATTTATTTCTGTTGAAATGTTGTTGGCTTATGAAGTGCAGTATTTTATATTTCTTTTTATCTAGCTGATGGCAAGTTCTGTCTCCCAATCCTATTGAATAAGTGGAAAAATTTTAGAATAGCTGTTTGATCTTTCCTAAATTCCTATTTGTTATCTTCCACATAGTTTCTATGTGGTTAGTATTTGGATTATTACTTCTGTAATTCTTTTTACCACATGGTTAGACAGAATAGTTTATGAACAATTAAATTATCAAAATGTAAGTGACATCTAAGGGCAAATATAAGCAGTGCTCTGGATTATAAGAATCTTCTCAGAAATTGTACATTTGGGTTTTTACAGATAATCTTGGCTTTGATCTTTGTTGGGCTTTTGATAAATTTGGTGTCCTGCTGCCCACCACCAACCTTGGCTTCCTGAGACAAGTTCCAGCCAATGTTTTAATTTGGTCCTGTCCATTTCAGGATAACACTTAACCAATGAGCCATCTGCCACCCTGGATATAAGAAAGACTGAGAAAAAATCATTACAAAGCATAACATGACAAAGGAGAATATGACCTTTTCAGTATTATATAGGCAAAAAGATCGTTTAATAAAGTTTATTGATTTTGATTTTACAACATAAATTGATAAAGTTTGACAGAATTTATCTTGTTTTTCTGCAAAATTCTAAACCTGATTCTTTTAGTTTACTTAAATCCTAACGTTGACTGAATCAAAACAGTATAAACATATTTGCCAATATAATCACAAGGTGATTGGCAGGAATCAGAACACATCTATCATGAGCATATTCCTATAGGAGTAGGCATTTCATCTGGTAACTCTGTTTTTGTATTCTACACTTACATATTTTATATTAAAAACATTTTCCAAAATCTGGTTCATTTACCACTTTGCATTGCAGATGAGTCTTAGAAAAAAATCCTTTGTAAAGGAGGCAGTGAGGAACTAAGAGATATTTTTATAAGACAGAGTCTATGGTTTATCTCTTCCTAGAGTGATTATTTTATAGAATGAGGTACAGTGGCAGTTCTCAGGCATTTTTGGTGTCCTCACCTTTACATTCTTAAAATAATTTAGAACGTCAAACAGATTCTATTTATGTAGCTATGTCTATCAATATTTATCTTATTGGATATTAGAACTGAGAACTTTAAAACATTTATTATTAGTTCATTTATAAACAACAAACCCATTACATATTAATGTATAATAAAAATAATATATATATTTAAAATAAAATGAATTGCATTGTCCTACATTTTTTGCATATCTACTTAATGAATGAATTAATAGAAGACAGCTGGATTGTATTCTGACTCTGCATTCAACCTATGACTATATATTTGGTTAAATACGGAAAGAAAATCTTGGCTCACCATATATAACTGATAACTCTGTTTTTTTATTCTACAGTTACATATTTTATATTAAAAACATTTTCCAAAATCTGGTTCATTTACCACTTTTCATTGCAGATGAGTCTTAGAAAAAAGCCTTTATAAAGGCTCCTTTATAAAGGAGGCATGTAAATGAGTGGGATAGGTGTTCAGAGTGCTAGAATTTTTTCTTGTTCGTTTAAGATATTACCATGATATGGGACATAATTTTAGTAGATTTACCCAACAAATGTATTGGAAGGAAGAGAGAAAGCAAGAGACTGATTAGAATCCTATTGATGGAGTCTGAAAAATGGCACTGATGAAAGAGGATGAGCATGTCAAATTTTTTTCAGAAAATTGTGAATATTCTTTTTAAAACAGCTTTGTGGAAGTATAATTGATATACAAAAAACTGTACATGTTTATTGTATATAATTTCATGAGTTTGGAGATATGCATATACCCTTGATACCATTACCACCATCAAGGTAATAAACACATCCACCATTCTTCTTTTGTACTACACCAAAACTTGACAACTGGTGATGTCTAAATGGTTAATTACAGTATGGAATCTCAAACTGTGTCAGTGAACTTTGTTTTTTGCTCTGTTACATTAAAATACATTGGTTTATATTGCACTTTGAATACATCTTTCACCATGTATGATTTGAATTAGAAAATATTGGTTCACTGGTTATGCAGATATTCCACAACTCCATTAACAATATCATAAAAGATTTACATTTCTTAATATCACCACACATATTCTCTAAAAATACCATGAGAACTAGAAAGCTTTCAAGTTCACAGCGGCAGAATCAAGATGTCAGAAATTCAAATCTTCAACTTTGCAACAAAAATTGTCATGAAGTCTGAGTGATTTATTTTCAAGCAAATGTCTGCCAAATGCCTGCCTCTGTTTAACTTTGATTTTTTCCATCAGTTATTCCTTAAAGTAATAATGATTTTCCGTGAAAAATGTAGCGCATTCTGCTTGCATTTCAATCACCCAAGTGTTTTATTTGAGACAACAACTGTACTTAGAAATGCAGCAGAAGTGTTTTATGTGTTTGTTTTATTTCAACACCTAGAATATTAAAAATGTGTGTACTCAAGGCTTTCAGTAGTCTTTTCAACTCAGTGATGTCGCACTATGCCACTGAGTTGTCGTTTGCTAAAATGCCTGACGTTTTATCCACCATTGCTTCTGCAATGTCAGTGCAAATGTCATAATAGTAAAAAAGACAAGATCTCAAACTATTTATGAAAATAGTTTTTATTTATGGAGTAAATGAAATTCAGACACCTCTAGCTGTCACACCATGGAGGACAGTTGGAGAACTGCTAAACTAAATAAAATAAAATAAACTTTGTTATTGTAAGTTCAAGAATATCTTCCAAAGCCTAGTTTATTCCTTTATCACCTTCATTTTATTTTATACAAGTGAATAATGAGTCTAAAAAATCAAATGCAATTCAATAAATATGAAATGTCTGTAGTTTAGTATAGGAAAATATCCTGAAATAATAGTTGTTATTATTATATTTATAGCTATAATTACTGAGTATTTAGTGTGTATATATCTGTCACATAGATCTAGATGCTATAAAATTCGTTGATTCCTTATGACCACCTATCAAGTTAGTACCACAGTTGTCCTTCTGTTACAGATAAATAAACTGAAGTAGATTAAGATACATGCGTGTATCTCCAGAGTCTATGAATTCAATATTTACTTCGAAAGACAATGTTAAAAGAAGTAAATATTTAGCCATATATTTAAGATTTTTAAATGTACACATATAATTATCATAGAAATGTCATATAGGTAGTACAAAAATAAAAATTGTCAAAATTTAGAAAATATTTTTTACATTATGGCTGAAGTGGTCAAGGGACTCTTCACTGAATGCGTGGGATAGGTGTTCAGAGTGCTAGAATTTTTTGTTGTTGTTGTTTAAGGTATTGCCATGATATGGGACATAATTTTAGTAGATTTATGCAACAAATGTATTGGAAGGAAGAGAGAAAGCAAGAGACCAATTAGAATCCTATTGCTGAAATCTGAAAAATGGCATTGATGTTAGAAATATAATTTGGTGAATCAAGGAGATATGACAAAGATCTGAAAGATATGATAAATATTTGGGACATAAAGAGTCAAATATATTTTCAGGTTTTGCGTACAGGTTCATAGAAACATTTGTATCTGTTATGAATGAGATCATGTACTGATTTTCTAATTCACAATTTTTGTACATTGTCTCGATGGAATGTTGGATAATGATTAGTAAAATTAAAGGAGTTTAATAAGAAGAAAAAAATTCTAAATATCTTGGTGTTGAAAAGGAGTATCTCCACATGCTTGCCTGAAAAAAAGTGTCCAGTTACTTCAAAATAATTGCATCTGTTTTTTGTTTGGCTTTGTATCTTCACAAGATAAATGCAAAGGTAAAATTTGCAAAAACTCTAGAAAAGAAGAGATAAGCAAGAAACTTACAATATTTTTTTCTCTATTTTTTTTTAACTGATGAATCACCCATTCTTTTAAAAATTCTGGCAATCCATTTCCTTAAAGGTGTAACTTGACTGTTTGATTTCTGTCTGTCATCAGAAGTATCAAATTATTTCCTAGAGCCATTGAATGTAAAATATCTAGCACTTTGTTAAGATGTTTAAACAAAGTAACCTAAATAAAGAAACCCTTTAAATCATTGCAGCATTATCAAAAGGAAATAATAATAATATATTTGTATTTGAAATAAGGTTGCCTTTAGGAAGCTAGTGTAGACTGTAGGGAAAAATGTTTTCTTAGTGCTAACGTGAGCCATGTTTTAATAGGTGTGCTTTAATTATAATCTACTTTATTGTAATATACTGATCATGTCTAAATCACTAATTTTTGACTTAAAGAAGCCTTATTAGAGATGCCAGTATAGATATTTTAAGTTCTTCTACATAAAAAAAAAATTATATTGGAAGAAAAACTATCTGCAGATTTCTTTGGAAAGCCAAAAATATGTAACTCTAGTTTATTATTTGAGTGAATAAATCTAATGTGCAGTAAAACTGAGTCTCATTTCTATTCAGAGAGTTAATAACAAATATTTTCATAATTTGACAGAAATGCATTGTCATAAAACCAACAGTATAGTTGCTCTGGTTTATCTGTACTTTGACATTTAAATTACGTAAACTAATTTTTGAAATTTATTTCACTGTTTCATAGTTTTCCACATTATTTAATCACATGCAGACACACACACATGCATGCAGGCACAATGCGCACACATGTATATGTATATTCATTCTATTCTATTACTGCTAGCCATACATTCTTTAACGTGTACTGTATGCCCAGATGACAGGATCTGTCTTTTACAGATGACAGGATCTCTCTTTTACAGATGAAGAAAAACAGATCAACTTTTTTTTCTAGAACATGCAGAATTATTCTTACAATCATGTGGAATGGAATTGTGTCAGTTTACTTATAGTTTGCTTTCTTTTGAATGTCTTGTGAAATCATCACCTTTATCAGTATAATCAATAAAATTATTGAAAAATTTTTATGAAGCAGACTGTTCAAATTGTTCTCTTTAGTACTATAAATTAATAGAACATTTGTCTAAAATATGTGAGTACGTGTAAATTATTGGGTAAAAGCTAACTAGTTGTACTTGGTAATAAATGCGTTTTTTAATCCCAAGAATTTTAATTGGCATTTATTCAAACATATTTATCTCAAAATGACCATAGCCAAATACTGAGCAGGATGATACATTAAATCCAGCATGTCTCAATGATTTTCCAACAAACAACTTTCCCAAACAAAATAGAAGATTAATGTTTTGTTAGACTCCATGTATCTGTAATGTGTGTTAAATAAGTGTAAAAATATTATACAGTAATATTTTTATATGAACAGTATATGAACAGTAATGAATTCTTACTAGCTATAGTTTAACCATGATTTGCTTTCAGGAAAACTTGTTTGCTATTTCTTATTGTTTTATCCACAAAGCCTCCTCTAAATTTTAATTCTCCAAGTTCCCAAATTTTTCTCCATTCTTTCTGTATATAAAAATAAGACTTTGATTTTTTATTTTAATTAGAAGTTCAAAGTGAGAGCACATACATTGCCCTAAACTTCTTTACTGTATGTTTGATCTTTGCCGTAGCCCCTTTCTTCTGTTTATCTGGTGTTAAATTCTTTGAGTATGCACTTAATCCCATGAAGTAGGTTAAGATTTTCCTTATCTGATATTTGCTTCTTGAAATAATTGTTTCCATATCTACTTTACGATAAACATGTTTGAGGTACACATATTTTGACTTTTGTTTTAACTTTTCTTTTTTCTCAAACTTACATCTTTCTTTGTAGCCTGTTATATCAGAATAGTATTTTTCATTCAATGCTTTTTTTTTTTTAATCCTAAACATCTTCTTCAAACACTTATTTCCAATTCCTCATGGGCCTGTCACTTGCTAGGAATAACTTATGTCTCTAATATTTATACTTTCAAAAAGTACCCCTTCTTATGTAAATTTATCTTCTCTGTTAGTCTGCGATTAATTCTACTGGTTCTCTTACTTTTCATACCACTGCAATCCCTTTGATATTTGTACCGTTTGTTTTTCTTGCTCCCTCCCTATAATAAAATTAGGTATATCCTCAAATATCCATCTTTAGCCTTCTTTTGTACTTTCTGAAATTTTAGAGTTCACCTTTATGTTGATGTTTAGCAAATCTACATCTCTAGCCGTAGTCTTTCATGGGTGAAAATGAAATGCAACTTGAGGTCATAAAATGAAACATGACTTGTTTCCCTCTGCACTTGTTTAATGGTCTTGACTATGAGAACCCAGCCTCTTTGGTCTCTAATTTATTAGTCATCCCTATGTTCTGAAAAAATCACCTCATAGAGTGAGAACAAAGTACAATGTCAAGGTTAGTTCATTGGAAGAAGTGGCCATTAAATAAGATCAAGATTGTAGATGTAGAAAAATAGCAAGCTGTATAAATAGCAGCATTAAATTATGAAGCACTGTAACATCTTATGCAAAATTAATATCACTGAATACTTACAGTGAACTTTAGGGCATGGTATTTCTTGGATATTCAAGTTTGCTGTTCAGGTATTTTCATAAATGTTAAAGTTATTTGTGTTTTCTTCTCACAGTAAGCCACGTTTTCAGAAATATATTTGTGCCAAGGCTCAAATATAATCATCTGGTAATAATGTGTATTTGATGTTTTTAAAAATAGCATTTCCCATACACATTCACACAATTTGCTGACCTTCCACTTCCAAATAATTAATCATGCCATCTGTACTCACATCATATTTAACCAAATTTCTAATATAATCTTTAGCACATTACATTATATTAGAGTTAGCTGTATATCTCTTTGCTTTCTCCACCAAACCATGTACCCCAGATAGTAGATATCTTATTCATTTCTGTATCCTCAGCCACTTGCTACATGTTTGACACATACTAGATATTCTCTAATCAAGTATCTGTATTTTTTTTTTTTTTTTGAGACAGAGTCCTGCTGTTTCGCTCAAGCTGAAGTGTGGTGATGTAATCTTGGCTCATTGCAGCCTCGACCTCCCTGGCCCAAGCGATCCTCCCAGCTCAGCCTCCTGAGTAGCCAGGCCTACAGGCTTGCGCCACCATGCCTGACTAATTTTTGTATTTTTTTTTGTGGGGACGGGGTTTTGCCATTTGCCCAGGCTGGTCTTGAACTCCTGGGCTCAATCCACCCACCCACACTCCTCGGCCTCCCGATGTGCTAGGATTATAGGCATGAGCCATCATGTCCATTGGAAGTATTTTCTTTTTAGTTAACAAAAATTATCTATTACCTGTTAAACCTGAGTGTAAAGTTTAAGTTGATTAAAAAAAAAAAAAGTAGCAAGGCATTGTGAGTGGAAAAAATCTTAAAAGACTATAACAAGTTTCATGTTCTAATTCCAGCCTAATATAAATATAGGTAGGCTTGAATATGCAGTTTTATTCTGCTTAGCCCACTGTTACTATCAAGGCAATCTCTAGATAAAGGCCTGAGAATCAGTCTCTTACTCCTCTGACTCTTAGAGTCTTGCTATGTCAACCCAATTTGGTTTTTCCATACTTTAAGCTTCAAGTAGTGGCCACAGAGTTAAGAGACTCTCTGATATTAGTATGTGGGTTGGTTAAGAATGGAGGAGTAACAGGAAGTCAGAAGAACCTCGTCACTGCAAGTTGACCCTAGATAATATAAAACCACTTTTAAATTCCATGTTAGCAATTTAATCAAGGTGCTTTTTTCCCGAAATAAGATAAATTTTTTTGTTTTATTTCCAGTTGTAATCCTGTGACAGGAAATCCTACATTTGCAATGTAATACAGTTTTTCATACCTCTAAGCACTTAGTTTTGATTCCATCAGTGGAGTTTCATGTTTGCTTTTTGTTTTATATCATATTCCACAGGGCGTATGATTTTATTTTTTAAGCATTGTTGTATGCCCTTCCATATCTAACAACGTGATTTAGATTTGCCATGACAAGCTGTGGAAGGGAGACTGGAAATAGTTTCAGTGTTGCTTACAATTCAGATTTGGAGGCTTTAACCTATTAACATCTTTAATTACAAAACATTTTATTCTCATTTGGAAATTAAACATAAGGTCTTAATTGTTCTGTATAATGGATTTGAAGTAGACGTGAGTATCCATGTATATTATTTACGTTTAAGGCTCATTAACACTGCCTTGATTATTTTAATAGAGTTTTTTTGTGTCTTTATAACCAAAACTATAATAATACTTGAAGGAAGTCAGCATGTAATTTGCCTGGATGTATGAAAAACAGACTGCATTGTTTCAATGCTGTGAACTATGAGTGATCCACAATGCTGTGAAGGAGAGCAAAGCACCGACAGTATTTCTCCCTCAAAGCTCAGCATTCTTGACTTTTCAAACATCACTGCTTGGGGAACTGAGAAACACAGAAGTTCTACTGATATGATGACTATTGACTGAAATGGCTGTATTTGTTAGCATTTATTGGCTGATGGCTTACTTCACTAAAAATTCTTTTATTCTTAGAATCAATTTTAATCTTATTTGGAGTGCACATGTTGGAGAGGGAAAAAATGGTGAGGAAAGAGGAAATGGATATTGTTTCTCATTAATTAGGGAGTTTAGTAGATCTAAAGATGATTACAAGGAACCAATTGAATAATCTTTGTGATTATAGTCAAGAAATGTATTATGTAGTCACCCATTTAATTCAAGCTATCACAAAGTTGTCATGGTGTAACTTTGTTTGATGCAATTTCAAGTTCCTAGCATTTTGGTTCTTGATGAAACATTTCACTCTAGAAGCTTACCTTGGAAATATTGTGGGTATGGTTCTAGATCACCACAATAAAGCAAATATCACAATACTGCTACTGACATTTTGGTTTCCCAGTGCCCACAAAACTTGTGTTTATACTACACTGAAGTCTATTAAGTGTACAATAGCATTATGTCTAGAAAAAGCTCACACCTTAATTTAAAAATACTTGAATATTTATTAATCGCTTTATTGCTAAAAAGTTGCTAACAATCCCCTGAGCCTTCAATAAGTCGTAATCGTTTTTCTGTTGGAGGGACTTGCGTTGATGTTAATGGCTGCTGATTGAAAAAGGGTAGTGGTTACTTAATATAGAAATGGCTGGGGAAATTTCTTCAAATAAAAGGATAATGAAGTTTGACACATTAATTGATTCTCACCAAATATTTTTCCACACAGCATGTGATGGTGTTTGATAGCATTTTACCCACACTAGGACTTCTGCACCACTGGAGTCATTTTTCTCAAACTGTGCCACTGCTGTATCAACTAAGTTTTATGTAAATATTCTAAAACCTTTGTTGTAATTGCAATAATGTTCACATATCATCACCAGGAGTAGATTCCATTTCAAGAAACCACTATCTTTGCTCATCTATAAGAAGCAACTTATCATTCATTCAAGTTTTATTATAAGGTTGCAGCAATTTAGTCATACCTTCAGCCTCCACTTCTATTTCTAGTTATCTTGTGATTTCCACCACTTCTGCATTTACTTCCTCCAGTGGAGATTTGAACTGCTCAAAGTCATCCATAAGAATTGGTGACAACTTCTCCCAAACTCCTGTTCACACTGATATTTTGACTTCCCCCCAATGAATTACAAATGTCCTTAATTACAGCTGAAATGGTGAATATTTTCCAGAAAGTTTTCAATTTCCTTTACTCAGATCCATCAGTGTAATCACTGTCTATGACATCTATAGCCTTGCAAAATGTATTTCTTAAATTATAAGATTTGAAAGTCAAAATCACTCTTTCATCTATGGGATGCAGAGTGGATACTGTGTTAGTAGGTAAGTAAACAATATTAATCTCTTTGTACATCTCCATCAGAACTCTGGGGTGACTAAGTGTATTGTCATTGAGCAGTAATATTTAAAACGCTTTTTTTTTTTTTTTTTTCTGAGCAGTAGTCTCAACTGTGGGCTTAAATATTCAGCAAACCATACTATACACAGATGTGCTTTCATCCAGGCTTTGTTCTATTTATAGGGCACAAGCAGAGTTGATTGAGCATAATTCTTAAAGGCTGTAAAATTTTCAGAATGATAAATGAGCATTGGCTTCAACTTAATGTCACCAGCTGCATTAGCCACCAAGCTAACAGAGTCAGCCTGTCCTTTGAAGCTTTGTTGCCTGGCATTGACTTCTCTTCTCTAGCTATGAAAGTTCTAGAAAGCATTCTTCACCTCTCCTAGCCTTCACTGAATTGAAGAGATAAGCCCTTGCTCTGGATTAAGCTTTGGTTTAAGGGAATGCTGTGGTTGGCTTAACCTTCTATCCAGACCACTAAAACGCTCTTTAAATCCATAATAAAGCTATTGCACTTTCTTATCACTTGTGTTCACTCAGCTAGCATTTTTTTTTTTTTTTTTTTTTTTGAGACGGAGTCTCGCTCTGTTTCCCAGGCTGGAGTGCAGTGGCGCAATCTCGGCTCACTGCAAGCTCCGCCTCCCGGGTTCATGCCATTCTCCTGCCTCAGCCTCTCCGAGTAGCTGGGACTACAGGCGCCCGCCACCACGCCCGGCTAATTTTTTGTATTTTTAGTAGAGACGGGGTTTCACCGTGGTCTCGATCTCCTGACCTCGTGATCCGCCCGCCTCGGCCTCCCAAAGTGCTGGGATTACAAGCGTGAGCCACCGCGCCCGGCGTCAGCTAGCATTTTTAATTTTCTTCAGGAACTTACCCTTCCTACTGCAACTTGGCTATTTTGCTCAAGAGATCTAGTCTTTAGAGTCTCAGTTATGCACATGTCTTCCTCATTAAGCTTAGTCATTTCTAGCTTTTGATTCGAAGTGAGAGGTATGTCATCATTTCTTTTACTTTAACACTCAGAGGCTGTTGTTGGGTTATTAACTGGCCTAATTTCAATATTGTTGTGTCTCAGGAGTAGGGAAGACTGAGGGGAAAGATAGGTATGGAGGAATGGCTGATAGGTGGAGCAGGCAGATTTATCGATTAAGTTTTCTGTCTTATGTGAACATGATTCATGGTTCTCTAAAAGTTACCATAGTAACATAAAATATCACTAATTACAGACTACTGTAACAGATATAATGATAATTAAAACGTTTGACTTACTGCAAGAATTACCAAAATGGGTAATTGTGGTAATCCAGGTAACTCATGACCCAGAGACATGAAGTAAGTACATGATGTTGGAAAAATGGTACCAAAAGACTTGTTCAAAGCAAGGATACCACAAAACTTCAATTTGTGAAAAATGCAATAGCTGCAAAGCATAACAAAGAAAATTACAATAAAATTCTGTGTGCTTGTATGAACATTTGGTAGGATCAAGGCAGAGTCATATTAAGGTTGGTGGATCTAGTTATTAGGACCATTCCAATTTTATATTCTCATACCTTTTTACTAAAATTAAATGTTTCATTAAGATAAATTTAATCAACTTTTAGACATGAAATAGGACAACTGTTTGGTAAAATCACATACCCTGAATTTCACTGATTCTAAGACACTTCCATCCCCCCAACCACATTTTAACATCTTTGAAATTATAATACATCCTAAAATTCATGTGATTTTAACCTTTGTGGTTTGTAAGCAAGAGAAACAACACAGTTGTCCTTGAATGTGTCTGTACAAACTTCGTCCAAGCTGTCCATATTTTTCTCATTTTACTTGAGTTACATGCATTGTTAAGAGTACAAGCGAGCAATTTACTTGCCATTAAAATATCTTGAACTATTATACACTAATATGTGATGTAAAAGTGAAATTATGAATATTATGCTCTTGGAAACTCTGAGACAAATAAAATACTGATATTTTATATCCATATAGTTTTATGTAAATATGATGTAAAATAAAATAAATATAAAATAAAAAATATAAAAATTTTATTTTTTATATTATACTAGTGAAGCAAATATTTAATATTGGATGAATTAATATACTTTATTTCAAAGCTATAACCAAGTACTTTATAAGACCTAACAAAGGAAGATACTTTTAAATGAAATGTGTTGTTTTGTTTCTGAAATATATGTAATATAATTATCTGTCATTTCCACACAATGTAAAATGAAGGCATTAGAAATTTTCCAATCCTTTGGACTAAATAAGAGAGATTTTCAAGTAAGTAGGGTCTATATTATCCATTCATATATCAAATACAACTTTTGTTAAGTCATTTTATAGTAGTATATAAGGAGAATTTTTATCACTAATAGTACATGATTTTTGTCACTTATCATATATAAGGGTACATCTTTCAGTTAAAGACAACTTATTATTAGTAAAGTATATAATCTAGCAAATACATATAAGTGCTAAAATAAAATACACTCTTTCTGAACACATTGTTTATTGAAAAGTTAGGTTGAAAAAGTGTCATAACTCAAAGTAGCACTCAATGTTACATTGGAGTGGAAATCCTTAGCTACTTCTAATTTCTAAATATTTGGAGTGAGACTATTGCTTATTAAAATTCCAACTGTATTTTTAAGGAAAATCTACATGTCATATTTAGACACTTTTCTTTTCTACCTTTACTTTAGGTTTGGGGGTATGGGTAGAGGTTTTTTACATGGGTAAATTTCATATCCCTGAGACTTGGTGTATTAATGATCCCTTCACAAAGATAGTGAGCGTAGTGCTCAATACGTAGCCTTCCCTGCTCAATGAGTCTACAATATCTATTGTTGCCATCTTTGTATCCATGTGTATTCAGCGTTTAGCTCCCACTTATAAGTGAGAACATACAATCTTTAGTTTTCTCTTCCTGCCCTAGTTTGCTTGGATAATGGCTCCCAGCAACATCCATGGAGCTTCAGAGGACATGATTTCATTCTTTTTTTTTTTCCAGAGGACATGATTTCATTCTTTATTATGGCTGCATAGTATTTCATGGTGTATATATAATAAATTTTCTTTATCCAGCCCACTATTGATGGGCACCTAGGTTGATTCTATGACTTTGATATTGTGAATAGCACTGCGATGCAGGTACTGCATGTGACTTTTTTGTAGAACAATTTATTTTACTTTGCATGAATACCCAGTAGTAGAATTGCTAGGTCAAATAATAGTTCTCTTTTAAGTTCTTTGAGAAACTTCCACATTGTTTTCTACAGTGATTGAACTGATTTACATTCCTACCAGGACTGTATAAGCATTCTATTTTCTTGGCAACCTCACCTTCCTCTGTCACTTTTTGATGTTTTAATTATAGCCATTCTGACTGGTGTGAGATGGTGTCTCATTGTGGTTTTGATTTGCACTTCTCTAATGATTAGCAATGATGAGCATTTTTTCACATATTTGTTGGCTGCATGTATGTGTTTTGAGAAGTGCCTGTTCATGTCCTTTGCCCATTTTTTAATGAGGTTGTTTTTTGTGTGCTGTTTTATTTAAGTTCCTCATAGATTTTAGATATTAGATATTTGTTAGATGTAGTAGTTTCTGTTTTAATGAACATTTTGTGTTTAAAAAGTGGATTGAAAATAGTAAAATAGTAAAAAATGCAGTAGGTCTCTGAGCTAGAAATTAAATGTAAAGATGCATATTTCAATTTCATAGATTTGTTTTTAAGGTAAGAACGTTTATAGATTATGTAATCCACTTCTCTGATTTCATGGATGCACAAAAACAGGTCCAGAGAGATTGACTTTCTTAATGTCAATCACCCAGTTTGTTGGGATAAGAAATGGGTTCTCATAGCTGGTTAAATGGGATAGGAAACCTGTGAATTTGAAGTGTCTCTCATTGCACAGTCCCTGTAACTACAATCTCAGTTTCTCCATTTATTAGCTTTGTGCTCTTTTAAGGTTACTTAAGCTCTTTGTCCTCAATGCCCAAATTTTTAAAATAGGGATACTTACATTGTCTACCTTCTAGAGATGTTGTGATAATTAAACAAGTTGATAGATAGGCATATGAATAGTACCTGGCTCAGCAATGTACATGGAACCCTCCAGAGTAGTGCAGCATATATGTTATGCATCCCCTTTACAGTATACATGTTATGCAGCCCCCCAATATACATATTATGCAGTCTCTCTCTCTCTCTCTATCTCTATCTATCTATGTATCTAGCTAGAAAGATCTCCAGTGTACTAAATACTATATGATATTCTGTATTGGATCCTTGAAGGGCAAAAGGACATTAGTGAGAAAACAAGTGACATCCAGATAAATTCTGAGGCTTAGTTAATAGTAATGCACCAACATTGTTTTCATAATTTTTAAAAATGTACTGTGGTGATATATGATGTTAACATTAGGGGAGACTGGGTAAGGGATATAAGAGGAACTTAAACATAGAACAAAACATCACTTTCAATTTTTAAATATATTCAATAAATATATTCAATTGATATTTGTCAATTAAAAAAATAAAGTAAAAATAAGGAAAACTTATTTTAAAAAATAAATATTTGCAGCGATCTTTAATTCATATTACTTTCTTGTTTAAGTGTAAGATGTCATTCTCTGTTACTCTTGCTGAACCACAATATCTCCAAATTTATCAGATATTTTTTCTACTGGAATGATGTGTAATTTTTTCTAGTTGTTATTATAATCAAAGAGAGCATACAATTTAAAAAGATTAAAGAAGAGTATGATAAATCAGAAAAAACAGTATCAGGACAATCAAATTCAGCATTCTCCTTGTATCAGGAGTAGATATGGCTGTAAGTTAAAAAAGAAAACAACTAAATAACAGTTGTTAAAATAACATAGAAATGTTTTTTGTTTGTTTGTTTGTTTGTTTTTCCCACACATTACCTTCCAGAGGTTAGTAATCCAGGGCTAGTATGGTTTTCTTATCACAAAGTCAGGCTCCTTCCACCTTGTTGCTAGGACAAGGTGCATCTTCCCTATCCTCAAAGTTGTCTCATGCCTTAAGTCTTTTCATTTCCCATATTGCATCTCATTTCAGCTACTAGGAATAGGAAAGAGAACTGGAAAAGGCAAAGTCATATAGTCTTCTTGTAAAATGCTTGCCAGACAAACGGTCTTTTTCCTTTCCTCTACCTCCAGTCTTTTGGCCGGAATTTAGTTATATGTACGCTCCTAGATATCAAGGAGGTGTAGAAATACGATCTTTATTTTGGGCAACCATCTAAAAAGTGAAGGTACCTTTTCAGTTCCGCAGGAAGAAAACTACTTGGGGAAATACCAGCAGCCTTCGCCTATTCTCCCACCAATTATAGATCTTTCAGCAACCAGGAGAGAGCAATGGAACATTATATTCTCCAAAGAGGGAAGCCTTTTTCTCTCTGAAAAACTGACAGAGTTGTGCAATACAGTGGCCTTGACACATACAACAAAAAATGCAAACGAAAATACTGAATTAAAATTTAATTGGGTTCATCCAAAAAATCTAAATTGACTGTTTCTTAACCCAGGGCTAATGAAAGTCTTATTTTGTTTTTAAATCATAGAATCTTACCAAATGTAGAAGTGGGTTGCTCCATTGTTTTTAGCAATATATTTTAATTTATTCCTTTGCTAGGGTCTTCTATTTTTAGGTCTGTAGGTTGGGAATCTAAATGCTTTCGCTGGTTGTAATATTATATGAAAGACAATTTATCTTACAGATGAAAATGGAGAAAGTTTCAGCATTTGGAAGTGTATATTGTCAAGCAATGGACTGTTGGCTGTACCTGTGCTAGTGAATAAAGTGGCATGTTTATAATTCTATTTTGTTAATCAATGTATGAATGATTGCCTTTTAAAAACTCATTTTTAAATATTTGATCTCTAGTATACAATAATCTAGTTCACTTATTATAGAGATAGCTCATTGGCTATCAAGTTGCGTGATAGACTAAAACAGTTATTTTTGCAAAGTTCAATATATAAAATATACTATACTGAAGTCTAAAGGCAAAATGACAAAAGTAGTGCTTCTGTTAATAAACCTATATTTGCAACCATTCTGCTTTGCAAAATTAAGACTGAATAAATGATAGACATCTAAGCAATGTTCTGATACTCATTTTTAAATACTAAAGAATAAGATTTTCTAATAGTTGGTCACTGTAATGATTAAAGATAATTTTTAGGACTTATTTATTTGTATTTTGCCATCATATCACTTTGGGGGTAGGAACAATAAAACATTGACTTCTAGTGGAACATAAAAATCCATGATACATAACTCTTTATGTATTCTTCAATTTCCTATGGTTCAGGTAACATCACTAAAATTTTCAGATAATCTTATTCTGGAATATTCTACTGAAATAGAAATCAGAGGCTAGATATATTACCTGATTAGTTGTCCAAAATTATATGATAAGTTGTCCTAAATCTACTTGCCAGTGTAACATGGCACACAGGAAAATTAGAAAATGGTTATTAAAATTTTAATTTCATTCTCAATTATTAAAATGACTTTTTGTGGCACTATGCCTTATTATCTCAATTTGACAGAAATCCTTTTATTGTAGTTACATGTATGTCATTTTTTCTCTTGCAGTGTTTTTTTTTTTTTTTTAATAGAGTCTCTCTTTGCACTCCAAGGCTGAAGTGCAGTGGCGTGATCTTGGCTCACTACAATCTCTGTCTCCCTGGTTCAAGCGATCATCCTGTCTCAGCCTCCCAAGTAACTGGGATTACAGGCATGTGCCACTACACCTGGCTAATTTTGTTATTTTTAGTAGAGATGGGGTTTCACCATATTGGCTAGGCTGGTCTTGAACTCCTGACCTCAAGTGATCTGCCTACCTCGGACTCCCAAAATGCTGGGATTATAGGCATGGGCCACTGTGCCCAGCCAGTGATTATTTTTCTAAGTACAAAATTGCATTTTTTTCCTATAATTTTCTAATAGGTGCATATTTTAGTAGGCATTTTAGCAGGAGTTAAGACAAAAGCAAATAAAAAATGAAGTTCAAACCTAAAACAAATTCATGTTGAAAATCTCTTATCTGAAACACTTGGCACAGAAATGTTTTTTATTTAGTGTTTTTTCAGATTTTGAAATATTTGCAATATACAGGTTGAGCATCCCTAATTTAAAAATCCCAAATCCAAAATTCTCCAATGAGCATTTTCTTTGAGCATCATGTTGGTGCTGAAAAAGTTTTGAAAGTTGGAACATTTCAGATTTTGGCTTTTCAGATTTGGGATGTTCAACTTACTTATTTAGCATTATTAGGAATCTCCTTTTTACTTCTCCACAATATACTCCTTTCATTGTCATAAAACAAATTTTTTAAAGATTGTGTATAGCTTCTAGTAATACCTAACTCATTCAAAGGAAGAAAAAAGAAGGGAGTGAGTGAACCTGAGGGAGGGAGAAGGCACTAATTTACCTAGTTAATGCAGGAAATAACTTTGGGTTGAGTCTACACAACTGCTCTTAGTTTTCCCCAGACTTACATCAGCACCATCACAACAAGAAGAAAAATTGCAGCTTGGTGTTAATTTTTAGGACACTATATATAACACCTTATAATGTAATGGCCACGCAAGGCATGCAGTATCTTACGAGGTGTATATAAAAGGTATCAATCATTCCTAAATCTGTTTGTACTTTCAGGAATTTTACATTGGATATGGTCCCTGGATATGATACAGAGTAATAAAGCTATGTGGCTGTTAAGCCAAAAAAAAAAAAATCTTAACTTCCTGGCCATATCTAGTAGGGCTTTGCAGAAACATACGAATAAATATTTTGTGTTTTTTTATATGTCTATGAAAATACATCATGTTTATGTCTAAGCAAAAAATCTTGGTGTATCATTGTGAAATTGCTATTTTTTTAAATGAAGACATTACATAATAAAAAAATATGAATTACTACATTTTAGAAGAATAATTTCAATTAAAATTAACATGGACTTTTAAAAGAATTTTATGCCTGGCAACAAAAATGTAGAAGCAGTTTAGGCCTGCCACTTTTTAGGAAAATAATTTATTTGAACTATGTACAGCCCATTGAGAATGCATTGGTAGAGTCATGAGTGGTAAAACCTGAAATTATTAGGAAAGTATTAAATAAACAACACTAAGAGCAGTAACTCTTCACCCTGAAGTGATACTCTAGCTTTTCTAATGTACTTTTGTTGTGGCTGTTTAAAAATATTATAATAGTGAACGTCCTTCAGTTAGGTTATTGGCTTGTTTCAGTGGCTAAGCATGGATATTGAATGTAGAGCTATGTGACGATCTTTGATAAATCCTTGTGCCTCACTGTCATGATGCATAATGAATGGTAAGATTGACAGAAAGATGCCAACAAACACATGCATGAGGGAGAAGCCTCTTTCTTGTTCAAGATACAACATGCTGTGCACATACTGTGCTTGGGCTGTGCGCATATGTAAGTCACCATGCATGGCAGATGACACAGTAGGCATCATCCCCATTTGAAACCCATCTTGCATGGCCTTTCAAGACATGCAGAAGAGCTGAGGCCAATGAAGACATCTGATACAACACAAATGTCCAACTAGAAACTCTGAAAAGCTACTTTTGCCTTTCATGTGACATGTCATGAATTAAGAATCTTTAGATAAATAGACAGAAGGAAGAGAAATATAAAATCCCCTTTGAGAAAAGCAAATTCAGTTTCCCCAAATCTTTCCCAGATCTTCACATTTATCAGATGCTTTCATGGTATCATCATCTCCAGTGTGCTGTGGAAAACAGTGTTTACTGTGAGGGTAAGGAGCTTCCTGGTCATTTTCAGTTTTTACTATCCCCCAGAAGGTAAAATGTTTAAGCCTATTTCTGAGTGAAATAATTGATTTTCATGTTTTTGAGAGAAACAGCTAGGGAATCTTGGCAACTTTCCTGAGTATGTTTGCTGTGGACTTTCACTCTAACAGCGAGTACTTCCTGATAAAAATATTCTTTCTTTTGAGACTCAAAGTTTGATGGAAAATAAAATCTTTATATAGTACACCATGATACTACTAAAAATAAAAACTTCTCATTTGTTTCAGCCTTCTGTGTGGTACCTTATACAAAGTATACTTCCAAAAATATTAGCTCCCTTTTCCGTTTATCATTCTGAGAGATATTATATAATATATATATCAGGGTCACTGTTTTCACAACACAGAGAGGTAAGACAAACATTGGGTCAAATATTAATGCCATTTGTTGTGTTGAAATCCTTTCTGTAAATTCAAGTGTTTAATTTTCATGTGACTTTTGTAGATTTGCCAACGATATACTCTTTAAATTTTAATAATTCTAAAAAATGTACCTTCAGTATTTTTAAAATTTTGTATAAAGGTGTTGCTCATTGAATGACAGTAATGATACCTTAGATCAATATCATTAAGAATTTTCATATCATCCCTATATTTTATCTCTAACTATGTGTATATATTATGAATGTTTGAACATATATTTGAACTATGTACAGCCCATTGAGAATGCATTGGTAGAGTCATGAGTGGTAAAACCTGAAATTATTAGGAAAGTATTAAGTAAACAACACTAAGAGCAGTAACTCTTCACCCTGAAGTGATACTCTAGCTTTTCTAATATACTTTTGTTGTGGTTGTTTAAAAATATTATAATAATGAAAAATATATAATAATGAATGAGTTGGGGTTAATCTATAGGGCTAAGTCCTAGGAAATTAAAATGGTGTATGGGAGGCAGGCTTTCAGGGTTATAATTTGATCTGGGATATACCTTAATAGGATTAAAAATAAACACTTTAAAAATATTCTTTTTATATTTTTAAAAATATACATGTAATGCCTACAGATTATGTGTATCTGTATAAAAGTGTACAGAAAATAACATAATTAAAAATAAAGGAATATGTAATATGAAAAAATATATATTTCTTATACTGAATTAGAAAATTAAATGATATCTCTGACCTTAAAATATATTTTGAGCTTTTAAGGATCCTTTGTTTCTAATTCTTTGTTCCAAGTCATCCCAGCAAGATGGGTGCATAAGGGAGTGATGGTGTTGATAACAGCAGCTAACACTCACTCTAATCTTGTTTTATAATTAGCTTTATAATGCACAACCACACATTTGGCACATTCATATAGTCCCTAAATTTTCCATTTTGAATCACTATCATACCAATTATATTAAAGAGATATTCCTGATTGTGTGCTTGTTTTACTGATACTTTATGCACATTATACTAGTACTGATTAATAGATTTTTTTCTGTACTAGAACTTTCTTGATTATTCTGTATGAAATTTATTGCAAAGATAGAAAAGGAAAAACTTGTTTTTCTTTTCAATTATAAAGCATCAGTGTTACCTTGGTGACATCGACAAAACAATAGCTGTACACATTCAATCATCTGCAAAATCTGACAAATATTAATTATATTGATTTTTCTATTGTCTTATGGTGGTAGTTGTTCCTTTTATCCAAGGAGCAGAAAAGTTAATTATATACTTAAAACCCAAATTAGTGAGTGGTTCCATAATTTGCTAGTATTTCTCTCCTTTGTCCTGGTATTCAAAAATCAGAGCTCAGAATTAAATGCTGCTTTCTTTTAAAAGTGTGTTAAATATTATTGGTGTACTGAATAAGAAAAAGAAACAAACAAGACATGATCAGGCCATCAATAACCTAATGCTTATAAGTATTACACATAGAAAAAGAAACTGTAAAAAGCAGGATCTCAAAAAGAGGGGAACCATCCTACCATTTAATGGTATTTATAAATATCTGGATGTGGTAAACTATAGTCCATAAACTATAACCTGGTAGGTAAAATAACATCTAGAAGAACCCTACCATTCTAATCTGGCAATATTCAATTTGATATAATAGTGATAATACATGGAATATTGGAAGCTTAATTAGTATTTTAGTTACCTAAGTGAAATATTATTCTTACTGAATCATTGCTAAAAATACATCTCATAAAGTCATGTGCATATGCCCTCCTAGACTGTAATTTACATTTTTAATATTTATACTTTGCAATTAGCACTATCATTACCTTTTATTTAGGAGGGTATGTGGAATCAGTACTCTTAAAATTTTAAGAAAAAATCCATATTTTCTGATGTTGTTCCTAGAGTATATTATACAGTGATGTATTTTACTATCTGCCAAAACTGCTCTCTTTTACAGCAGGAGATAAATTGTTCTTTATCTCTGAGCAGTGCCTTTTTGCCATAGCCAGTGGGATTCAATACCACTGATTCTTTTTACAATCTTGGTTTAGAAAATTAAAGAAACTCAAGTAGCACTGCTGCAATTCATTCATGGCTAATACATCTTGTCGTGCATGACTGAGGACAAGTGCCCTCCAGATTAAATTTTGCTGCTCAGCACCCTGCATTTTCATAAAATATAGTCCTTACATAGCTCTATGAATATCCCAAGCATGTGGTTTAATTTAAACCAACATGCTTGAGTCACCCATTTAAATGAAATGTTTATAATGTTCCAAAACTATTTTATAAATGTACTTTCTTAAAATAAAACAAGTAAAGACTGTAATTTTATATGAGATAAAACAGTATTGATACTCAGTGATAAGTAGAGATCTTTGGGGAGGATTACCTGAGTTACCTTAGGGAACGGACATTTGCTTCTGAGTATTGATTTGTGAGAGGAAGATGGCACTGCCAACTGGTGCTAAGAGTCCCTGTAAGTGTTGGATCAACCCATCCTGTTTCCCTCTACCCCATGGCCTAGGTAAGATAGATAGTTGATACAAATGGCCTTACAAAAGGTTACCTTCTCCTCTGATGCTCTGTTTAGGTTGCTTGCTGCCTCATTTGTAATCACAGTTTAAAGGTGGACTTTGATATGCATTGTGAAAAATTTATTCATAAAATAAATGTATGAATTTGGTAAGGGTAAACGAGAGAAAAAGATTCTAGAATGAATAAAAACAGTCTCTATCAGGGAGTTACTTATAATGATGTATACGCATACCCTATGGATGTTTATTATCATAAAAAACATATCCTGAAGTCTAAGAAAACATTTTAGTTTATTATGGGATTAACACAAACCAATTGAAGTAAGCATCTGATGCTACAAATTTCTCTTCTGTCTCTGTCTGTCTGTCTCTCTTTCTCCCTTTGTGTGTATGTGTGTGTATTATGGTCTCAGCATAAACTATCAGACGTTGCCTCATAATGATAAAGATTTACTTTGGAAACTATTCATGGACCTTTCAACCACATAGTAACGATGTTGAGATCAAAAGGAACCTAAAATTTATGGAGAAAGAATCAATCCACACTCTCATGATGTGTACATATTTACTAATACTCCATGAATCAGCTAGAAGAGCAGTGTGATCTCAAGTTATTTGGTGAATGTTGATAGAACATTATGCATTCAGTATCCTGTATGTATGATGGGCGTTTTAGGGATCACATCAAATGATCTGTAGGCTTAGGGATTCATCAATATTGAATCATTATGTAAACCTTTACTATAAGTAAACCTTTTACTAACATTAAAAAAGCTATAAAATTAATTAAGCCACTGTTTACACATTGTTGAGAGTGTCAAAAACCAGCAAAATGACAAAAAATAAGTAGCAGAATCGATATGAAATAAAAACTAAAGAGTAAACACAGACTAGTTAATGGGTTGAAGTTCTTTCAACATTACATAGCATATATGTTGTTTTATGTCAATATTGTAAGTTAATTTTTGCATACATATCAAAAATTATTTAGTTATATTTCCTAATGGGAGTGGCAGGTCATTTATTTCCAAAGAGCAGTTTAGTGGCCCTAGTTTTCTCATACATAATCATTAGCTATTCAGGTACATTACCAAATGTATACTTTCTTGCCTCTATAAAAAGTTTAATCAAAACGTTAATGTCATAGACATAGCAATTTGATTGATATATTAATAAAATAGAAAATTAAATTGAAATGGATGTTTAGGAACACCATTTCTTTGTTGACAAGAAGTAAACTTGTGTGATTATCTCAGTGCGTTGTGGATTGATAAACAACTGTTCCAATAAAAATGGAACACTAAAATTAAATATCTCCCTTCCATATAGATATCTAAAGCCATGTTTGCTCAGTTCTATGTAATTCATCACTAATTATCAGTAAGAATTTTTCATGCATTTTGCAATTATCAAGGGATTTCAAGTAAATTACATGCTAGATGCTCACAAATACCTGTATACAATGATTATGCTAAACATTTTCTATAGAAGTAAACATATATACACACAAGTATGTGTGTGTACACACACATACAAATACAAATAACTGAGAATTGAAGGGGTTAAATTAACTTTCTTCAGAAAATATGTGTGGCATTTAGTATAGGTTCTACATGTATGGGTGGATATATTCTGACTACTTATCAAGTTGTGATTAATATAGCTATATATAACCAATGGAATTAAAATTTTTCACTCGTGTACGTGGCTAGTATACCAATATTTTTCCTTGTTACTAAAATATTTTAACACATTAAACTAGAGGTTCTAGGTCAATGACTTCTTAGTGCTATTAAATAAATAAGTTAATGAGGATTGGGAAAAGAAAACAGGAAAAGTAGGAAAGAAATGAAAGGATATGCATGGTACATTTTACCACTTGACACTAATGATCAAGGTCAAGTCATTAGGTCACACAGACCTACATTTGAATTCCTTCTATTTCTTTTATCATCTCTGTTCTTCAGCAAATGACTTGAAAATAACAATCTTGTGTCATGAACAATATAATACCAGTTGTCTTATTGCGTGCCTCTTTATTACTATATCTACTTGCTTTGTAGAAAGAAATGTATAAAACAGAAATATCTCTCAAGCAATGTAACCTCTACCTTCTTATGCAGGGGATAATTTATGGTTTCATTAGCCAATTATTAAACAAACAACATTTCTAAGGGCCTACTTTGGACCTCCATAGTACTAGTCACTCAGGATATAGATACAAATAAAATGCATCCCAGCATTTTAGAGTTCCTTATCAAGAACGAAAAACATACATACAGTGAGGAGAGACAACACGATTTTGGGAGCTCAGAACAGAGGTACGTACCACAGCATGGAAAGTCAAGAAGACGTTTTCAGACATCTGATATCTACTCAGCTGAGCTGGGTTTGAAAGATACATTGAAATTTTCCAGCTTCTTGTGAGAAAGAGTATAAGATTAATATGAGTAAACTTAAAGAAGTGAGAAGTAGTCTGAAATTCCAAGTACATCAGTTGTACTTTATAGTAAATTAAGTTTCACAGAGAGGTAAGAAAATAATTGCTACATTGTTTGGCTTTTGGGAGAGAACATTCCAAGAATGAGTACATAGCTCAAAAACGTAATTACATATTTAAAAGGAAAATGATGTAAGAGATTTTTATTATGTGCCAAAAGTACAATTTATCATTTGAATAGGGAGACTGTCTTCCTGCAGTGAAAAAATGAGACAGTGGGCATCAAGCTGGCTGTTGACAAACTATTGAAAGTGAATGTGCAAATGCGTTACTTTTACAAAATACAATATACTTTCACATTAGATTATAAGGAAAAGATTCTTCCTAATGGGCATATATTTATGGATATAAGAATAGATATTGAAGAAAGAGTAAAGGTTAAGAATCCCTTTCTTGTTTTGTTTTTATCTGCTATCTAGAGCTGGCTATAAGTTATTCAAAATTGAAGTGACCTTCCTAACCTGATGGCCTTACTGTTGTTTAAATAAGATCACAATAATTATTTAATTCTTATTAAATAATTAAATAATTATTTAATTCTTATTAAATAATTAAATAATTATTTAATTCTTATTAAATAATTAAATAATTAATTCTTATTAAATAATTAAATAATTAATTCTTATTAAATAATTAAATAATTATTTAATTCTTATTAAATAATTAAATATTTAATTCTTATTAGAACAGTAGTAATGTAGAACTCGGAATTGTCTGTAAATCTAAATTTAATATCACTGTGAAGCAGATAAGGAGATGATTCTGTTTAATATGTAAACTAACAATTGTCTCTTGAGATTTTTGTGCACCAATTGCAAACAGTATACAATTTACAAACATCTCCTAGGATGAGTAATAATAATTGTAAAGGACTCTTCTTGTTTAAGCAGAAGGTTATAAGCACTATCTGAGATATATAACAGAAGTCAGTTCTGACTTTAAATCAAATATTGTGAAGAAAACACATTTTTAAAACTATAGGCTCTAAAAGAATATGTATAATTATTTCCAATTAATAAGCTGTTGCAAAGAATTAAACAGTGCCATTTCTACAAGTGTGAATTAACCTGCAGGCACCTAAAGTATTAAATATACAGAATGTGAAGATTGAAAAGAAGTATCATTGGTAGGCACATTAAAGGAAAAATTTGTGTTCATAAATTCTGGGTAAAATCCCCACCTTCTTGATCTCTACAAGTTTATAATTTACTGATAAAACTGAGCCTTTTGAAAGGTTCATCTTTCAAAAATATTCTGGCTTTGAAATTTAATTATGGTATTTTCAAGCACAGCTACAACTAGAGAATGGCGTAGAGTTGCTACGTTGAGTCTCTTCATATTCATCTCATGAGAGTAAAGAGATCAGCATTTAACATCAGTTTAACATTCCTTTAGCTTAAGGAACCAAAACTATTCTAATCTTTAGAATGATTTCAGTATGGGTGAGAGTATTAAACTCTTCCTTATGCATTGATTAAATTTCCCAGAGTGGAGTGGTGAGAAGGATCATTACATGAATCATACATGTAAGTTAAGAAAGTGTATCATAATAATAAAGATTGTGTGCTAGAGCCAGACATGCCCGAATTTGAATAGTGGCTCTACCACCACTGAATTTCTTTAAGTCTCAGTTACGTATCCTTCAAAAAAGGATGAAAATAGTGCCTAACCTAATGGGGTTGTGGTGAAGATCAATAAAGATCATGCATCAATATAGCACTCTTCTTGGCGTGTGGTCCAGTACATGACAGCTGCTATTATTATTAATGTTATACCTAAAAAATATACCAGGTTTGGATTGTCTGTTTCAACATGGCATGTTTAGAAAGAAATATTTTTAAGGTTTAGAGTAGTTTGTTTGTTTGCCTTGGTCCTGGGTATTCAATACAAAAAAAAAAGAAAATAGAGCAGCTCAAAATCTTATAGGCTGAGCCCAGGAAAACAGCAAAACAGATTAGTTTGAATTTCCAGTGATCTGTTATTATGAGTAGCATTCAAAGAGGCTCTGAAGCTAAATCCTTGGTTTGATTGATCAAATAAATTAAGAATTAAGATTAAATAAATATTTAATACTAAACATATTTTGAATACTGTGTTAGGATAATTCCTATGTTGTTTCAATAGATATTTTCTAGGAAAAAAGTCTAATAGAAATTAAACAGAAATGTTGTGAAAAAATTATGAAGTTTGCTAATAAACTTTTGAAGTTTAAGAAATTTTGATATTAAAGGCTGAGCTTTATAGAGGGAAGAAATATCAACTGGTAACTTGCTAAGAATGAAGATAAACCCTAAATAAAGAAAAGTCTTTTCCAGCTAAAGAGAAAAGCACTAGAAAGCATAGCATCCCTTCTCTGATAAAAGAAGAAAGTATATTATCAACACATTTCGAGATTGGCCACTTAAAATGTTGACATCCTAAAAGATTGTCTTTGAAGCAAAGGAAAAAAAAGAAAATTGACCAAGGTGTTTTTCCCCTTTTGAAGAGAAAAAATTAGCATGCATTTGACTTTCAAGGGAGAGAAAAATAACAATATGGATATCACTTCCCTCTAGCGGCGAATGAAGATCCCACAAAGCATGCCATGGAGTATCCTGTCAGAAGACTCACGACAATCTTTTGCAGAAAAATTATAGTTTTCAGAGTTCTAAATGTTTTACCTCATTGAATTCTCAAAGTACTCTGAGAATTTATCATTCCTGTTTTAAAAGAAGCGGTAGATTCCTAACACAGAACACAATGAAATTCTAACATTCATACATTGAGAATTCGGAAGCCTCAGATTGAGACGAGATTTTAATAGTAATTAGCTTTCTGAGTTTATTGAGCTTATATAAACGAGGTAGAATAGTCTGGATAGTATCTTAAGGCCTATTAGAATTATGAAGTTATGTCAGCTTTTCTGTTTTATATCTAGTAAGTAGTTAAACTGAGACTTTAGCATTGGTACCATATCTGGTCCGGTCCTCTTTTCTCCCGGGGCTGCCCCTCTTGAATGGCTTATGATATGCATTACTTTAGTCATGACTTAATGCAATGTCCAAGATGCATCATAATTAAAGATATAAACTCTCTAATGAGATCCACTTAGATTGAGTAGGGAAGAAAACAATGAGTTGGAAGTAGACTATGGATATTCAGAAATTATGAACAGAGTAAAACTTGTAGAAAACTTGATTATAGTTAATGTTTTGCAAATCATGTTGGAAGTTGGCAAATGGCATGTTAAATTTCAGCTGACTGAGACAAATCAACAGGTGGCAAATGATGTAAACTTTGTTACATAATATTTTCCAAGTTACATATGAACAAGAGTGGCTACTACTAGAGAGAAAGGTCTATTTCCTTTACAAATTTGAGGGTTGACAAATTACAGAATGAGTAATAGCTAACTACTTTGATGATCTTGAAAGTTGAAACTAGTGTTTACTAGATTTTTAAATCTGGAAACTCATTTTATAATATTTTCTGCATTTCACAGTAAATTACATCTAAAGAATGAAGACATGCAATGCATTTGTATTTTCCCCTATATGGGTGAATATACTATTTGTGTAGCCTTTAAGTTGACCAGTGATACAAAGGTTTTATTTACCATCTTATTTGCATTGAATGCGGGATGACTTAACATAAATGTGGATGTTTGGCGCCTCTACATTTGTTATAGACCTGAGCAACATATTAAACATCCAAACAGTAACTTGAGAACAATTTCCACAAGACACTGCTTTTCAACTCAGGTTCTGATGTAATAAAATATTAGATGTATTTTAATTTTTTTCATCTAGTCGCTCCCCCATGTTGGTGACCTCAATTAGTAAATATAATTTTAATGGTAGAAAATCCTATTTAATGCATGGAAACATCTCAATGTATTCAATTTCCATTTGTGTAGCTTTTTTCTCAGCATTATCGCTCAGCCATTCTACAGCTCTCCTGGGAAAAGGCAGCCCTTACTGTTTCTCAATTTTCAGACTCTGCACAAGGAATTGCTAAGTTTATGAAGTCAGTCATAAGAGGTGTATTCATATTTAATGGATTGTTTGGAGAGTTCAGCTCTTAGATTATGTCATATTTTGTTGAACTATTATGCACAGTCTTCACTTTACTCATAGTTCTTCAGAGCAAAGGGAGATATAACTAACAGAAAGACTGCATAATTTAATTGCTGTTATTCTAAACACTATTCAAATTATGGTCTCTTCTTTAATAATTGCATATATACGATTAATCTAGTTACAAAATAATATAATAATAATAATAATAATAGCAATAATTGAGGGAGAAGAAGGAAGAGTGAGGGATTAGAAGAAAGAAGAAAAGCATGTATGGAAATCCTGTCATGTTCCAGGTGCCAGGCCAATTGCTTTATATTCATTGTCTCTCATCTTTACAGCATTACAATAGTATTGTTTGTCCTCGCTTTAAAAATAAGATGTTTGAGGTTTATAGAGTTCAAGTAACTTACTAGTGATAATTAAACTATTAATAATAGCTAACATTTGTTGAGAATGTCCTATATGCTGTATCTGAGCTAAAACACTTTTTCATGTTCTCTCATTTAATCCTTAGAATAACCCTATAAGGTAGGCATTGTTTTTATCCACCTGTAGAGATTAAGAAACTACCACATAGAAAGTGTAAATAATTGCCAGGATTGACAAACTAATAAGTAATTCAGCAAGAATTCAGAGCTGGAACTTGGATTCAGTAGGTAGTACTATGACTGGATGGTTCATAAGGATCAACCAAACATTTCAGGATACGTGCTGAAGTTAGCCTCATACAACTATAATATTATGTACCTAAAATGTTGAGTGAATTGTACACAGCTAACGTGTTTTTTATCTAATCATCTTCTTCTGTTATTCTTAGTGCATTGCAAGAAGCTTACTAACCCTCTGCTCATTTACTCTGGCCCCAACCACTTACTATTCTCTCATGTGTGATTTCCTTTTCAGAGCTATAATTCATTATACTCTCTTAGTTCATGGAGCTTATTCTTTGTTTTTTCCTGTGAAAAGCTCTTACACATTTTTCCTTTGATTCTGCCAACTTTCTCTCTAGCTGCCTTATTTGGTACCTCCTTTGCGAAATGTCTTTCTGCTGCCTCCTTGCAAATATCTTCTGCGTTCTGCAGTCTGAACACCCTCTTTGTTGCCAGTAATGTTGCTGTTGTTGCTACTGATTTCACTGAGCACACAGAAGAATCACTATGCTAAACTTTCTCTCTCTGTTTCTTTTATTCTTGCTTATGGCATATAAAACTCTGACTTTCCCTCAAAGCTCCTTCTAACATCAGTCCCCAAACTTCCCTTTCCCATAAAGTCTGGGATTCTGCAGAGAAGGTACATTTATCTGTCAAGACAACTAAGAAAAACTATGATGCGCCCTTGGAAACATCTTATATATGGCTGTTCAATTACAGCTCTACAATAAGTTAAACTTGTTGGATTTGCCTTTAACATGTCATTTATATTCAAGCAGCTTTCTCTATATTCATGCTGATCTTTCTGTTTGGAATGCTGTCTTCCAACCTGCTTTCCCATCATATTTTCCCTTAAAAAATATTACTCATACTTGAAGGCCAATCTCAAATGTCAGCTCATTTGTGAAATCTTTTATAGCTCCTCCAGCAGAAGAAATAACATCCTCTCAAGTTCTTATACATTTTGTAGACCTCTGGATTATAGGATTTAGCAAATTGTACTGAAGGTAATACAAACAACAATTAGCAATACTAAATATTGAGCTCTTCAAGTTAGGGAAGTTTTTCTTATGCATAGTAATATTCTCAACACCTGGCATTAGATAGTCACAGCTGATGATCAGCAGACTTTTAAGTCATTTATTTATAGTGTTTCAGTTTATATTTTCCAAGAAGCAGTTATCAATATAGAATTGGATTACAATATTTATAGGGGAAACAAGAAAGATGAAAGGGATGGAGCAGAATAGACAGGAAGAGACTTTAGGCACTTATACTCAGCTGACGTCTGTGGAAGGAGAGACAGAGGAAGGAGGATTGAAGAAAACCTTCAAAATGCAGTATAGTTCTTAGACAGTCTTTGCCTGGCTGATATGAAGTTATTGGGCAAAGATCAGAAGAAACCCCCAACAATAAGAAATGTCTCAGTTCTAGTACCCCTGTGCTCAATCACTGAAAGAAGCCTGGGAAAGTCCAGCCTTGGCATAGATACTGTGTTGGATGTGAAAGTGCACAACTGGAGGTTGACAGCTATGCTCCCTCAAGTAGGATCTCTTAAACAGAGGTTTCAGTGGTCCACCTTCCCCGGCACCATGCCGTGCTTTAGTAAGCATACTTCTCTTGTCAATCTCATTAAGTCAGTGCACTGGAGGAGAGGGGCTTACCATTAAAATCATTATGCCAGTAATACTGAATAAGGAGACAAGAGATCTAGATTTTAGACTTAGTTTTAATGCTTAGATGAATGACTTCTTCATGTCACCCTTGTATGTGTGAATTTCATTCTGTATAATATTATATGAAACTTTTTTGTTTCCATTTTAAGGAAAATATGAAGTGTCACAAATAGAACTTGCTAAAAAGCAAAGCTATGGGATGGGTCCTTTCCTTTTATCAACTATATATGTATACATACACACATATACACATACAAACATATATATATATACACACATATACTCATATATATCAGTCGATACAATTATAAAATTTTAATTTCATCATATGTAACACAATTGTAATTATATAATTGTTATTTCAAAATGTCTTTCAATTTAGACCTTATAGAGCCAGGTTTAAGAACGGTGTAGTACACTTATTATTTATTTGAGTATATACTTCCTAGGGAAGTTGCTTCATTAGGAATGCATTTTTTTTTTTTACTAGAAGACCCAAAATGGAAATATAAATTATAACCTGAACATTTTATTTGTATTTATTTATTTAATTTTGAGACAGAGTCTTACTGTCAATCAGCCTGGAATGTAGCGGCATGATCTCGGCTCACTGCAACCTCCACCTCCCGGGTTCAAGTGATTCCCCTGGTTCAGCCTCCCAAGTAGCTCTTACTAACAGGCATGTGCCTCCATGGCCAGCTAATTTTTGTATTTTCTGTAGAGACAGAGTTTCACCATGTTGGTCAGGCTGGTTTTGAACTCCTGGCCTCAAGTGACCCACCTGCCTCAGTCTCCCAAAGTGCTATGATTACAGGCATGAGCCATTGTGCCCAGCTGACCTGAACATTTTAAAAATACAAATTGTGTATATTTAAGATATACAACAGGATGTTATGGGATACGTATAGATAGTAATAAGCTTACTATACTAAAGCAAGTTAATATATCCATTATGTCACATAATTACCCATTTTTTGTGTTTGCTTTTGTAGCAATGACAGCAAAACCTCTATTAAATTAGCATGAATTCCATATACAGTGCAATTTTATTACCTCTGTTCTGCATATTGTACATTACATCTTTAGACTTGTTCATTCTACACATCTGCTACTTTGTATCCTCTGAGATACACCTCTCCATTTTATTTTCTTCCCTTTGTCCTCTCCCAACCCCTGGTAACTGCTGTTTCATTCTCTGTCTTTGCATATTGGAATTTTTTTAAGACTCCACATATAAGTGATATCATGCTCTACTTTTCCCTCAGTATTTGGCTTATTTCCCTTAGCATAATGTCCTCTGGGTTCATCCATCTTGTGACAAATGGCAAGATCTCTTTCTTTTACACATTCTTCACCCATTCATCTATCCACAGACACCTAGGTTGCTTCCCTCTCTAGGCTATTGTGAATTATGCTGGAATGAACATGCTAATGCAGTTATCTTTATGAGATGCTGATTTCATTTTGGGAAGTAGGGTGGGTATATGCCTCAAAGTGAGATTTCTGTGTCACATGGTGGTTCTATGTTTGTTTTTTTATTTATTTTAAAACATGCCATAGTGTTTTTTATAATGGCTATACCAGTCTACATTCCCACCCCAAGAGTATACGTATTCCCTCTTCTCCACACACTCACTAGGTGTGGGCAGCTACAGCGTGGACAAAGAAAGTGCAAGAGTGACACCAAGAGATGACTTCCAGATGATGTAGAGGGACATTGAGGAGAATAAAGACCATCCAGGTTGTCCTCTCTAGCAGCATTCTGCCCAACCTTATCTTGTGCTTCAGGGCTGTTATCTTAAGTACAGTTGTCATGAAGATAAAGAGCAAAACAGCTGCCCCATGTTGTTGCAACTGTTACTCAAACTGAAACCCTGCTCAGAAGCCCATGGATATTCATTGTCAAATAAACTCATCTAAAATATCAGTCATTCTAAAACCTTAAAGGCCAATGCCTACGGTTCTAGTGTGGTCTTTACCACTGTCCTTCCTCCTCTTCATTTATTGCTTCGTCTCAAGAACACTACACTCAATACCATCATTTGGTCAGTTGCTACCACTAAAGGTATTCCCATCAGACCCACAGTTACCATTTTGCTCAAAGAAACAGCTGTGAGGAGGAAGCTATAGAAAAAAAATCCCGAAGTAACTGCTGCAAGGATCCAGAGGAGGAAGTCAGAATCTGGAAGAGAAAACAAAGCAGAGCCTCCCTGAGACAGTTTTAAATCCTAGGGCTCTTATAACATTTTGTTAGTGGCCATTCTAATGGAGGTGAGGTGGTATCTCATAGTAGTTTTGATTAGTATTTCCCTCATGATTAATGATGAGCACTCTTTCATATATCTTTTGGCCATATTTACATCTTATTCGGAGAAATGTCTGTTCAGGAAATTAGCTCATTTTTTAATTGGGTGATTTTTTTTTCACTGTTGAATTGTATGAGTTCTTCATAAATTTTGAATATTAACCCCTTATCAGATATATTGTTTATAAATAGTTTTTCCCAATCCATACCTCCGTTTCATTTTGTTGATTGTTTCCTTTACTATGCAGAAGATTTTTAGCTTTTGTAATTCCATTTATTTATTTTTGCTTTTGTGGCCTGAGATTTTGGTATATTTTTTAAAATATCACTTCCAAGGCCAATGCCCAGAAGTTTTTCCCATGTATTCTCTTTTAGGAGTATTATAGTTTTTGGTTTTATATTTAGGTCTTTTATCCATTTTGAATTGATATTTGTGCATGATGTAAGGTAAGAGTACAGTTTCATTCAGTTTATATCCTTTTTGTGCCTTTCTCAATATTTAGTTAACCATCTAAGTTTAGATTTGTTTCTTGACTCTTCATTCTTTTCCACTGGACTGTTTCTATTTTGTGCCAGTAAAATACTGTTTTGAATAGTATCTCTTTGTAATACAATTTTAAATCAGTAAGTGTGATGCCTCCAACTTTGTTTTTTCTTTCTTCTTGGAATTGTTTTAGCTATTTGAAGTCTTTTATGGTTCTATGCAAATTTTAGGATTTTTTTCAATTTCTGTTATAAATGCCATTGGAATTTTGATAGGGGTTACATTGAATCTGCACATTATTTTGCATAGTATTGACATTTTAACAACACTAATTTTTTGATACATGGGCAAGTGATATTTCCATTTATATATTTCTTCTTCTATGCCTTTCATCAATGTTTTATAGTTTTCAGTGTGCAGGTATTTCACTTCCTTGGTTAAATTTATTCCTAGGGTTTTTTTAAGCTACTGTTAATAGTTTTCTTGATTTATTTTACAGTTAGGTTATTATTTATGTATAAAAATGCTACTTATTTTTGTCTATTGGTTTTGTACACTGCAATCTCATCTTATGATTGAAAAAAAACAGAATAAAATGCCTAGTACTTTATACCAAGTTAATCGATATGCTTATAGATATTTATTAAACTTTCCCTTGCAAAACACAGCTTAGAATTCTAAAAGTGCAAATGCAAATAACTAAATAATTACTTAATACTTACTGGACACATGCAGTATGCTAGGCACTGTTCTGAGCATTTCACCTGAGCTAATGAATCTCTCCTTACCACCCTGCATCAGTTAATTATTGCCACAAAAACACTATGTAACAAACAACTGCAGAATCTCAATAACATTCAAAACAGCATGATATTGGAACAAAACCAGACACATAAACCAATGGAACAGGTGAGAGAACCCAGAAATAAAGCTGCACACCTACAACCATCTGATTTTCAACAAAGCTGACAAAAACAAGCAATGGGGAAAGGACACTCTATTCAATAAATGCTGCTGGGATAACTGACTAGCCATATGCATGAGATTGAAAGGAAACTCCTACCTTTCACTGTATACAAAAATCAACTCAAGATGGATTAAAGATTTAAATGTAAAACTTCACACCATAAATACCTTAGAAGAAAATCTAGGAAATACCATTCTGGACATCAGCCCAGGCAGAGACGTCATGATGAAGACAAAAGCAATTATGAAAAAAACTCAAACATTGGGAACTGTCAACAGAGAAAACAGACAACCTATAGAATGGGAGAAGATATTTGCAAACTATGCATCTGACAAATGTCTAATATCCAGAATCTATAAGCAACTCAAACAAATTTACATGCAGAAACAACCCCATTAAAAAAATGAGCAAAGGGCATGAACAGACAATTCTCAAAAGAAGACATACACACAGCCAACTAGTATATGAAGAAAAGCTCATTATCAGTAAGTATTAGGGAAATGCAAATGAAAACCAAAATGAGATACCATCTCACACCAGTCAGAAAGGCTACTATTAAATTAAAAACAAAACAAACAAACAAAAACAGATGCTGGCAAGGTTGCAGAAAAGGGAACGCTTAGACACTGCTGGTGGGAATGTAAGTTAGTTAGTCATGTTTAATTGAAATAATTATTAGAGCTAGGGATTCTCCTAACCAAAGGAGAAAAAGAAGTGTCATAGAATTGCTAGATAAGTCTAAGCAAGAAGAGCTGTAAAAGGCCTCTCAAGTCTCTGTGAGTCAGTGGTGTCCTGATTTAGCCTAGTTTTTTATGCGAGCTGTCAAGCAGAATAGGTAGAGGGCAAGGGAATTGCTGTGACAATGTGCCACTAAGAACAGAGTTAATTGGAATTCTGCAAGCCAATGAATGTGTGACATTCAGAGAAGTGGACCAATAAATGTAGTATACTCTGTTTAGGGACTGACTGTAAAACTCACAGAATACAACTGGCTATTGGTCACAAATACAACATATATGATTTTTTATAATTAATTGTCAATAAAATAAGAGGGAATGCAATGGTCATTATTTCAATTAAACATGACCGATCGTTCCTTTGAGTATAAACCCATCCTGCTAAAAAAAAAAAAGAACAAAAACAAAATAAGGAAAAATGTGCAATTTAATATCCTTGACTGCCAGTTTTGCTGTTTAAAATGAATTCTTTGTAGTCTGTTAAATAAACACTCCTTTTAAAGACATTTGAGAACTAGGTTAATATTGTCCTCTATTTGTAAGACCTTGAGATTCTAGACACATATGACTTTTTCGAAACCCATATTTAGGATCTAAAAAGCAGCCAGCTGTGCTTCATCTCTGAGTCATTCTACGCTTCTCAGTGGAGACCTTATTGGCCCTTCCTTGCTCTGTCTGTGTTGGAGGTGTTCCCTAGTCATTGTAAAAATAACCTATGAGTGTACTGAAATTTTTAGAAGGCTTGAACAACAGCAAAAAAGAAAACAAAAACAAATATGTGTGCTATAATTACGTTTAAATGGCATTTTGAAATTTTTAGAAGGCTTGAACAATAGTAACAAAAAGATGTATTCTACAATTACATTTAAATGGTGTTGTTTTTCTAAAAGGTCAGAATATTAACGCTTTATGTAAGAAAATTAAAAAATAGCCAGTATGAATAAGTTTTTTGGAGGAACTTTGATATATGCTGTTGAAGACTAAAGTTACATGTATTAGTTTCCATAAAAAGAAGATAATTCAAAACATGGAATTGTATATGTACAATGATGTTCAATGTCCTATTAGTTATAATAAATTATTAGAAAAATGAAATAAATGTTCAGTAATAGGAAAATGGTTAAACTGTGATACATATTTAACCACTCAAATGTGATTCTCAGTTGGAGCCACTGCATTCTGGTAAATTTAGCTAGAAACTAGGCATTTTGCATGATTCTTCCCACTTCCTTACTCATCACATCATATCACCTATGCCTGGCTTTGAATCCTTACTCTGTCAGTTGCTAAAAATATACCATGAGTAAAGTTGCATACCTTCTCCTTGCCTTAGTTTCTTCATTTGTGAAATAGTAGTAACAGTGGTATCTATCTTATTTGGTTAACCAAGATCATATAACTACTACAACACTTAGATCGATTTCTGACAAATAATAGGTCCACAATGAATATTAGATTTCCACTATTGTGAAGATGATGATATAATTATTTCTTTAGTCATCCCATTTTATATGAAAAGGTTCATTGAATTCATCTTGAGTCTATGGCCATACAACCCTGAACATGCTCGATCTCATCTGAATTTATCTTGAAACTGACTCCTTACTGTTCCCAGATTTTGATTCCTTTTCCACTGAAATCCAGCTCTTATTTTGTAGCCACTAGTATAAGCTATCTACATCTGGCCATTTCATTTCCCTAATTAAAACTGGGCATTGATCTCCCCTGGCATATATACCTTATGAAGGCATAGAGGCTTCCCATGATTTGTTCCTGCTTACAAATGCAATCTCATCACCGGGCGCGGTGGCTCACGCTTGTAATCCCAGCACTTTGGGAGGCCGAGGCAGGCGGATCACGAGGTCAGGAGATCGAGACCACGGTGAAACCCCGTCTCTACTAAAAATACAAAAAATTAGCCGGGCGTGGTGGTGGGCGCCTGTAGTCCCAGCTACTGGGGAGGCTGAGGCAGGAGAATGGCGTGAACCCGGGAGGCGGAGCTTGCAGTGAGCCGAGATCGCGCCACTGCACTCCAGCCTGGGCGACAGAGTGAGACTCTGTCTCAAAAAAAAAAAACAAACAAACAAACAAAAAAATGCAATCTCATTTCTCACCACTCTACTTTCCATTTTGTATCCTAGCCATCCCACAGTGGTTTTGTTTGTTTGTTTGTTTGTTTCCCCCTCATACAATTCCAGGCTGTTTTCCTTAAGTCACTTTCATTATCCAAGTCTCCTGTACTTGAGAATACTCACCCAGTGCTAACACTGATTAACTTTACTCATCCATGAACAATTAGATCAGTGAGTGTGACATCCTTCTGGAGCTAGATTTAGTTAGATTTAGTCCTTCTCTGGACCCTCATAATAATGTGTGTCTATCTTTATATTTCATCGACTACCTTGCATTTTAATTATCCATTTTGGTATTATTCTCCACTAGAGTTTGAATATATTGATGGCAAAGTCTTAAGATTTTGTATCTCTGGCTTCTGGTAAAATATTTGCACAATGATTGGTCTATGAAGGCTTTGAACAAATAAATGTTAAGTTAATATAATTGTAAACATTTTAAAACAGTTAGGAAAAGTTATATAGTCACAGAGAAAAGTTTGTGACATACTCTGAGGTAAGAAAAATCAAGATACAAAATTTTATATAAAATTTTACGTATCATTGCTAGAACTGTGCAAAAAATATCATGGGAAAAAAGATGCTTGACTTATAGAAATGTTTTGTATTAACTTTCCTATTAATTTCCAAAAAATATTTATAATTCAGTACTAGTGCAATTTATATTGCTTTCTGAGAAAATCTTCATGAAAGAGTCATTCAGTTCTGAATTTTAGCTGTCTTCTAAGGCTTGCAAAGTATCTTACAGTGTTTATAAGTCTTCACTTCCCTGACATTATGCAGATTTAAAAGCTACGTACTTACATTCAAACCACTGACATAAAATAGTTTTATTTATAATGTCCATGCCTCAATGCAAGGCTAGTTTAAGCTGTGGAGTTTGTGGAATATGCCAGTTTTAAAAACATAAGAAACCATTTGTAAAAAAGCAGCTATGATTCCAAATTTTGATGTCTGGTTCTGTAATACTTATAAAATTATTATTAGTAATTTTCTTACAGATGGAGAATATTGGTGCTTGTGTTCACATGTGTTTTTTTTTTAATTTACCCCTAGTTTAAATACATACTTGAAACATACACCTAATTTTATTTTCCAACAGAAATTATCATTTTTACCTCAGCCCTTTGACTAATGGAACTGTTTCCTAGACACCTCAGTGCAATTGTGATGCCATTGTAGTCATTGCACTAGTAGCAATTTTAGATTTTTTTAAAGAGTAAGGGTGAACATTTTGCATTTAAGTGACCTTTGAAAACCACATCTGAAAGCCCAATTAGACTATTAAATTTATCACTATCATAAGTAGAGGAAAAATCAGGATTGATAGAACATTAATTGGAATCTGGAGACCAGTGATAACTTCTAGATATGACTTCCCTTCTCTGTAGGCTAATTTTGGATGATAGCGTCTGGTAAATTTGTAAGCATAACCTGAATCCACTCATAAACTATCTTCATCTGTTGTTGATGGGTAGATGAACATCCACAGCTAATTATCTAATGATCTGTTATATTTAAAAGAACTTTATAATTTGCAAGATAATTTAAAATGCACCATATCTGTATCTAGCCTACGCAGTTTTGATTGATTGAAAATATCATACACATTATAGATAAAATGACTAAGTCTCAGACAGTTTAAACAACTTGTCAAAGCTGAGTGAACACGTGACTTCTAATTCTGTGTTTTTTGTTTTTGTTTTTACTATCCTTCGTTGCCTCCCTTAGATTGTGATAATACAATATTATAGAGGCATAAAGCCGAAAAAATATTTTTTAATTTTAATTTTACAAGAAGTAACTTCCTGCTCTTCTGACCCATTAACATTAGGATGCAAGCTTATAACATTATTTGGAAAGAGTAATGTGGGGTCTTTGGTCTAATTCAAATCCAGACATGTGGCTGGCTAAGTGACTTGATGAATATCAGTGAGTCACTCAGGTCTCAGTTAACTTATGTGTAAAACAGAATTTAAAAATGCCTAATGTAGCAAAACTCTGGAAACGGTAAAAGGATCAATGTTTACTCGGAGTTAGAGGGGAGAAAGAAATAAATAGACAGCACACAGAGGACTTTTAAAGCAGTTTCCCTGCTCTATAATACTATAATGGTGGATACATGTCATTATACATTTATCCAAACGTATAGAATCTCCAACCCCAAGAGCAAGCCCTAATATAAATTATGAACTTTGGGTGATAACGGTAGGTCAACGTAGGTTCATTCATTGTAGCAAATGCGCCACTCTGGTGGGGAATATTGATAGTGGAAGAGACTGTGTGTGTACAGGGGAAAGCGGCATATGGGACTTCTGTACTTTCTACTCAGTTTGGCTGTGAACCTAAAACTTCTCTAAAAAACAGTCTACGTTAAAAAAGTTGCAAGATAATGAAATTTACATCTTTATACCAGTAAATTTAAAAACATAAATAAAATTGACAATTTTTTTTTAAAAAACAAATCATTAGGATGTCCATGTTAGAAGATTTTTGTGAAGCAAAATGAGAAAATGAGAAAGTAGTTTGATTATTATAAGCATTCCAGGAAGTTACTTTATTAGCATTGCCACTATTATTATTATTATTATTATTATTATTATTATTATTAAGATAGAGTCTCACTCTGTCGCCCAGGCTGGAGTGAAGTGGTGTGATCTTGGCTCACTGCAATCTCCACCTCCTGGGTTCAAGCAATTCTCCTGCCTCAACCTCCTGAGCAGCTGGGATTACAGGCACCTGCCACCACGCCCAGCTAATTTTTTGTATTTTTTAGTAGATACAGGGTTTCACCATGTTGGCCAGGCTTGTCTCCAACTCCTCACCTCAGGTGATCTGCCTGCCCTGGCCTCCCAAAGTTCTGGGATTACAGGTGTGAGCCACCGTGTCGGGCTTCATATTATTTTCATCTATCCTTTATTATTTAGTAGAGCAGGAATAACAATGAAAAGATGTAAGGAGATGTGTAATTAAGATCTGGAGATTAAGCCATTAGAAAATAGCTTAAAAAGTGAGGAGGGGAAGTCTAGTTCATTACTGTAGACTTTTTCTTTAAAAAAGTAACTTTTCAAACGCTTATTGTGAAGAACATGTTTATGATAGTTTCATTCGAGATGATAATCCAACATTAAATTGCACTGCATTAAAATAAATTTAATCCCTGGAACATGTGAATATATTAATTTTCCTAGCAAAAGCAGCAGATGAAAATAAGATTGCCAACAATTTGACCTTGAGGCTGGTGTGGTGGCTCATGCCTGTAATCCTAGCACTTTAGAAGGCCCAGGCTAGCAGATCGCTTAAACTCAGGAGTTTGAGACCAGCCTGGGCAACATGGCGAAACCCTGTCTCTATAAAAAAATGCAAAACATTAGCCGGGTGTGCTGGCACACACCTGTAGTCCCAGCTACTTGTGAGACCGAGGTGAGAGGATTGCTTGAGTGCAGGAGGTCCAGGCTGCAGTAAGCTGAGACCATGCCACTACACTCCAGCCTGGGTGACAAATAATCAATAAAAAATAAAATAGATAATAGATAAATAAAATAAAAATGAAAAAACTTGACCTTGAGATGGTCCTTGAATTGTCCTGGATTATTTAGGTGGGCACAAGGTAATCACAAGGGAAGACGGACATAGAAGAGAAAGAACCAGAGAGATGGCAATATGGAAAGACTTGGTTCAACATATCTGGCTTTAAAAGGGGAGGAAGGGTCATGAGCCAAATAAGGTGGGCAGCCTTTAAAAGCTGAAAAACACAAGGAAACAGATTCCATCTCAGAGCCTCCAGAAGGAATGCAAATCTGTGAACACCTTGATTTTAGCTCAGTGATACCCATGTCAGACTTGAGACTTCATAACTTCAATGTTTGTGTTGTTTTAAGCCACTGAATTTGTGGTAAATTGTTAACAGCAACAACAGGAAACTATTACAATATGTTTCACTTGACAAGGAAAGAATGTACCATTTTTTTGAAATATATTTTTTATGACGACAAATGGATTTTTAAATCTATTGTGTTTTAGGGACTATTAAGTTGCTTGCATTTAATGATGGGCCCTTTATTTATGGAGAAGACAATCATGTCCTCATTATTAATATTATATTTGTGAATTGTATTTGGATATGAAGATTTTAAAAGTGTCTTTTAAGGTTGCATGTTGGTATGCTAGTGCTATCCCCTGTTTTTTGAAGAAGAGTAAATTGTGGCAAATGGAAGTAGCTGCAACAATGATGTTTGGTTATAATGACAAAATTATTGAAATAATGTAGAAAAGGAACTAGTAGAAATATTTTATTATACCTGCCTACGGTGGAAGAAATTCTATTTTGGGCTATTTTATTGAAAAAACAATCATATTGGTTTTATTTAAAAAAGAAAATACTGCATAATTAATATTCTATCATTTTATATCTTGGACCTCTCCATTCTTCCACTTACTGCTGATTCCTAATATCAAAATGTTTAGTTTCAACCCACTACTTTTTTTCTTCAATTTCCTGTTAAGACAACTTTACTTTAAAATTAATGACCTGACAAGGAAGGTCTCCAGTTAACTTTCTAAAAGAGTCATTTGACATTACAAAACTTTAATTATAGAAAATACTGGGTTCCCAAGCATACCAACTGTTTAATGACCTGATAAAAAAATGTTTAGTTGTTGAAGGAGTAGTTTAAGATTTTTATATCCATTTAAAAATATTATTTGGTGTTTTCTCATAAAAGTTCACAAAACAATAATGTTTCAATAACTGTTCTTAGAAATATATTGAGTTTTCTCTTGATTAAAGAGGGGGACTGAAGTTGATTCTGAATAATTTACTCAAAATTCAAGCATTAAAGTTTTTATAAATTTATTTTTACATAGGTCAGATATTGCTAATATTTATCGAGTAAATTATGACAATATACTATTTATGGCAAAAAAGACAAAGCATTGGAAGGAAATCATTTAAAATAACAGCAGACAAAGAATTCATAGCGAAAAATAACTTGACTAAACTTCAGAAGCCCTTAGAATCTCAGCTGAAGTTTCTTGTATGTAAACATGTAACTATCGGTGATATTTCTACTTGACGGCAGCTTCTGAACTTTTCTTTTCTCCATGTTTCTTTGATAGAATCCCAATAGGTGCCAGAAAGGGCAAAGGGATACTTTTATGTGTTCTTACACCATGAACGTCTGTAGATTTTTGATGTTCCATGTATGCACACAAATTTAGAGAGATATAGCATTCTAATATCTTTATATTGAGATTGATGTAACTCTAGTAATATTTATAGCTACTATTAGATTGTTTGTGTTGGATGGCTGTTTGTTCTTTTAATTTTTGATTCTTCCACATCAAATTAGCTCAGAGAAAAATTCCCTCCTGCTCTGGAAACGGGAGGGAAAAACAGCCATTCTGAAATACACCCAGAGTGTGGTGTTCTTCTTAATAAGGCCTACCCTCATAGCCTACTTTGGCAGAGCCTGCCATGTGGGGTTTTGTCCAAGACCAAAGGGAAAAGGAAATACCAATAGCCTGCTGTAACCTTTCTGTCTCATCTAGTGGTGGGGAAAAGAGGGCACTGAGAAGCATTTATGAACGTCAAAGCCCAGGAGCACAGACTAACTAAAAGATTGAGAACAAAGCATAACGCTATCCCACACCTTACACTCAAATTAATAGGGGTCTTGTATAATAACAGGTTAATGGAATTTAAAGGACTGCACATCTAAGACTTTATTTAGGAAGAAGTCCTTAGGGAAATCCAAAAACAACAATGAATACAAAAACAAGGACCACAGAAGAAATGTTAGCCTCTGATATCTACAGTTACATAAAACGATAAACATGTCACATAAGCAAACTTGGTTGTTTCAGCTACAACTGTAAACAAATGAATTTGCTCTGTTGCTCATTGAAAATAAACATAGGACTTGCAAGGAAAAACATTTGAAAGATTACCTCTTTTTCTGGCTTAGCATCACCCCAAAAGCTTCTGAATTTCAAGAATGATAAAGCTTACATTTAGCTGCTCATTCCAGATTCCATTTTGAATACCTATCATGTTCCAGACGCTAGTATTACTGCAGACAATACAACACAAATCCCTGGCCATATGGAGCTTTTGCCTTCCAGCTGAGGGAGACAAACAATGGACAAATAAGAAGAACTTATAGTGTGTTAAATGATAATAATTGCTATAAAATACATCAGGGAAAATAATGAGTTGGCAAAACTTCAAATATTATCACTGAAAAAGTGATATTTAAGGAAAGGCCTGTAATATAGATTCATGTCAATTAAAAAGTAACTGATATAAAAGAAGCATTTATTCCTTCATTCAAAAAATATTTGAGTGCAGGTATGAGCCCTGAGCACTATGGAGGAACACAGAACTATCTAAAACAGGAGAAAGATTTCTGAACACTTAGGAAATATAATTAGAATTTTATAAAGGATGTTTTAAAGAGGTACACATTTTCTATAGGCATCTAATTGAAATGATATATAGTACTGAGTATAAGGAAATCTAGATTTAAATTTCCTGATTAACTGTAAACTCCCAAAACTGGTATTAATGGTTACATACTTTTATTATTTCTTTCAATATGGGGGTTTCAAGCGATATCTTACTCCTTTTCCAGGGAACATTAGTGTGTTAAGTCTTTCATTTGTCTTTCTACTCACCTCCAATTTGTCAGTGAACCTTTAACTGACATTTATTAAAGTTCACTAAATTTGGAAAAGATTCTCAAGGATTAGGAAGTGTCAGACATAATTTTGTGTTAAAAACAGTGGGTCAGAAGGAAAGGCTCATCAGTATAGATCCATTTAATGGAGAGTTTGGCATAAATTCTGGATCACATAAAAACCTTTGCAGAAAAAGCACTATTTGCATAAAGAGAACCATTGGAGAATTTATACTTCATTAACCTGTTGAATCTTGTAAAAGGTCAGAAGCAGAAATAATATTCAAAACCATAAAGAAGAATTCAGTAGAGACAATATACTTAATTCCTAAATTATAAGATTACACACTAAGTTCAGCCTAAGGCAAAATATCTTATAATAGACAATTAACTTAAAATCAGAATTGAAATGCTATAGAGCAATATAGCCACTATTAAATTAATATATATAATTTAATAAATTGTTTATTAAGCTTTTAAAGCCCAGTAGGTTGATATCTAATAGAATGTGCTGAAAGTTACACCTTGCTGATTTTTCATGAAAAGATAGCTAAAAGACATAAAAATATGAATATGATTTTGAAAGATCTGATTTACATCTGATGCTTTCCTAATACAGACATTTTAAGAATTTTGTTCAACAACATTTAATATCCTTTGTTGATAATGAGCTATTGAATATGTATGGATATCTGACTCCTTGAAGTTTCCAACTAATTATCCTGATTTTTTGTATGGAGAAAATAATTAATACATTTTTCTTATGATATTAAATTTAAAAATTATTGTATCCTCTTTCTTATGGTTGTCTCCCGTCATTTTCTGGTTCACTCTAATTATTTTAGCTACTATGCATTTGATAAAGTTTCCAAAACCTTCACCAAATTTGCAGTTACTTTTTCTATTGCGCATTCTAGTTTCTTAGTTTTTGTTTGTTTGTTTTCTCTTTTTTGAAGACAGGGTCTCTCTCTGTATCCTAGATTGGAGTGCAGTGGGGTGATCTCAGCTCACTGCAGCCTCTGCCTCTTGAACTCAAGTGATCCTCCCACCTCAGCCTCCTGAGTAGCCAGGACTACAGATGCAAGCCACCACACCTGGCTAATTTATTTTTTATTTTTTATTTTTTGCAGAGACAGGTTTTTGCCTTGTTTCCCAGGCTTGTCACCTGGGCTCAAGCGATCTGCCTGCCTTGGCTTCCCAAAGTGCTGGGATTACAGACATGAGCCACTGCTCCCAGCCTGTCAGTGCTCTATAGACTGAAGTTACTTACATGGCTATTACATGGTAGAGTGGGATGTTTTTTTCCTTTGGCCTGAAAAAGATTCCCACTAATTCCACTTAAAAATGTTAACTTGAAGAAAACACACCAGAAAGTCTTCATTTTTGTCACTTTCAAAATTGTTCCTGTGTACATACTTGTGTGTGTGGGTTTAGACAAAAGAGGAATAGGAAGAAAGAAAGAGGATGTGGAAGGGGGAGTGAAAAAAAAAGGACTGGCTCTCCTCTAACAAGTTTCTCTTAAAATTTTAATATAAACACCTGGCCGGGTTTTGTGGTTCAAGCCTGTAATCCCAGCACTTTGGGAGGCTGAGGCTGGTGGATCACCTGAGGTCAGACCAGCCTGGTCAGCATGGAGAAACCCCATCTCACTAAAAATACAAAAGTTAACTGGGTGTGGCAGCACATGCCTGTAGTCCCAGCAACTTGGTAGGCTGAGAGAAGAGAATCACTTGAACCCTTGAACCTGGGAGGCGGAGGTTACTGTTAGCCGAGATCACGCCACTGCACTCCAGCCTGGGTGACAGAGTGAGACTCTTGTCTCAGAAAAAATAAAAATAAAATAATAATAATAATATAACTACCTTATTAATCATGACATTATTTGTCTATTTCTGGTACAGACTTATTGTAAAATTTTTACAAAGTCTCATTTGTAATTTGGAATAATTAATGCTTTAGAGATGAGTTTTATAAACTAATAAATATAGAATGACGCATTAGTTGAAGAAAGCGATTGATCCAAAACTCAGAGTAACATGTAATCCTTAACATTTTACAGAAGGATATAAAGTGAACATCTCTCAGGGCCTGTCTAAATTTAGTTTCACAAAGAAAGCTCAACTAAAAACAGCTATAGCTTCAGGGAAAAAAACAGACAGTTTTGTTAAACTGTTTTTGTTGTTGTTGAAAATACGCAAGAAATCTCAAATTAAAGGGCAGTTCTACAGTGACAATAAGAATAGAAATAAAAATATCATTTTGCTTTACTGCATTCATTTAGATTAATGTAGTCATTTTATTTGTACAAGTTCTCATATGTTATATAACACTATATATGATTTGTTTTACAAATAAAAACAATTGTATTTTATTAAGTTTATAAAAGGTATATTTACTTAGAAAATATGGTAATATTGTGAGAATTATTAAATTCTCAATTACTTATAATTCAGTTATTTAAATTTGTGTTTTCTGAGTTTTAAAATCTCTATCTTACACATAAATAGGAGTACGATAAATAATGTGTTTACATTCTATGAGTTTTTTTCTTATTCTTTATACTCTAAAGAGGTAAGCTTAAGGAAATCATGGACAAAGGAAATGACTAGAAGGTGGCTTTGATTATAATGCAGATTGTGTAGTGAAACATTACTGTTTACCCTGACAAAATGTCTTTTTCTTCTTTTTGGAACAGCATCTTGTTTTAAGATTTTGCATCCATCTCAAGCTAAGGATGCTGTGTGAGTGGTAGTGGCCATTCTTTTATAAAATTTTATCTCTGTACCTTCAGGGATTGGCCTAGGTGTTAGCTTCAGGCTCAGGCTAGGCAAATCATTTCACTTGACCACTACTGGCCATAAAGATTAATTCAGGAGTCTGTCACTTCAATCAAGCCATTTAAGTCTTCTCTGGAGTATTATTTTATAATTTATTTTTGTTTTTAAGTGGTAAATTATAATTGTGTATATATATACACAAATACTATATGTATATATAGGATACACTATGATATTATGGTATATGTAGAAATTTAAAATAATGCAGTCAAGCTGATTAACATATCCATTCTTCTTCCCCAGTTCCTGGCCTCTGGTAACCACAATAATACTCTCTGCTCTTATGAGAACAACTCTTTTAAGTTCAACATAAGTGAGATCATGCAGTATTTGTCCTCCCTTGCCTGCCTTAATTCACTCAACATAATGTCCTCCAGGAAATGACAGAATTTCCTTCTTCTTTAAGGCTGAATGGTATTCCAGTGTGCATATTATCACATTTTCTTTATCCATTCGTCTGCTGGTAGACACCGAGGTTGAGTCCATATCTTGGCTATTGTGAATAGCGCTGCAATGAACATGAGAGTGAAGACATCTTCTTTTTGAAATACTGATTTCATTTTCTTTGAGTATATACTCAGCGGTAGGATTGCTGGATCAGGTGGTAGTTCTATTTTTAGTTTCTGAGGAACCTCCATGCGGTTTTTCATGTTGGCTAATTTACATGTCTACCAGCAGTGTACAAGGGTTCTCTTTTCTTCACATCCTCGCCAACACTTATCTTTCATCTTTTTGATAATAGCTGTTCTGACAGGTATGAGGCGATATTATTTTTTTAACCTGAAACTTGGCAGTAAAAGTCTCTTTTATTTTTGGTAGCAAAATTAAAGTTGTGCACTGAAAGGTTCCCTGGCTCTATGTTTTGGAAAAAAAAGTATATATTTTGAGATTTCTTGCTTGAAAGATAAAGGCACATAGATAAAAGGAGATAAATAGAGAAAGAGGTGCCTGGTCTCTAATTCCAGTCCATTCTACCTATACATTGCCCTTTCCTACTATATAAACTCTTATTGCCTAACGTAGTTCAAGTTGAACTTCTGACACTGCAATCCAAAGAGTTCTAAGGCAGCCAAATAAAAATATAACATATTCATTCATACCTAATCAAAAACCAATGTGATAGAGGAGAAGATAGACACTTAGAAATTATTCATAGTCCTCCTTTCCTTTTTGCTACCTATCTCCCAAACTAGTAGCACTTAAAGTTTAAGAATAGTGGAAAGCATACTTTCCAGATCACAGAAGATATTTTGCTCAACTAGCATGGTTTGATGGACAGTTTTATAAGTATTTAGATGCCGAGAATGGACACCATGCCTTGCTACACAATAGATTTCAAGTTTCAATAAGCTAGTTGGTAAGAAGCGGCACTTGATGGATTGAATGAGAGGGGAGAAGGAAAGTGTATGGCAATGGAAGAAACAAAGAATAGGAAATGCTTCTTTTCCTGCTGCAAGCACAAATAACACCTAAAGGAAACACTATTTGTAATGCTTCATCCTCTCCAGAATTCCCTGCATATGATGTTAGATTAATGATCTAGGAAACCAGGTGTCATAGCTTCAGTAGAATCATGAGTTCTAAAACTGCTGATAGCAAGTTGTGCATATCCTCTCTCTGGCTTATCTTTATGAAATAATTTTATTAGTTAATGTTAACATATTTGTTTAAAATGTTGTTTGACCAACTATTTTGCTTCTCACTAAACAACATATCTTCTGTATATCAAAATATGTTTCACCGCTAAGCTATGTTCTGAACATTTGTGACCTTTCTAATTAAAATTTCTAATGCTGTATTTCATGTAACAGAGAAAGCTGTTGTTGATGTTACGCTCTTCTCCTCTCCAATATTCTTTCACTAATTGTAATTTTCTACACAGATATTGTTCTGATAAATCATAATTGTTTAATATAATACCAATGATAATAGATCCAACATAATGAACTATGTCAAGGCTTATACCTTCTGCTGCAGCAGCCCCAAGGAGAAAAAAAGGAAATGGTCATGAAAAAAAAAATTATCAAGGGTCATATTTGAAAGGGTACTCTAAAGGGTATTTGTAAGACTTGAAAGCAAACATTTGATTTGGAAGTTAGCTATGGTGATACTTATCATACAAAAATGACATTTTAAAAATATTCCTCTGCCCCATCTTATTTTTCAGAGTTATACCCATTAACCACTGCATTAATTAAAAATCCCAAATATATACACTTTATTTGGTTCCTCCACCTTAATTTTCTTTCTATAATGATAAAGGAAGCAAGAAAAAAAGTGAGGACAACAAAACAAAAACAGAGAGCTGTGAATGTAAATATTCAAGACACTGATGGTCTAGAAAATTATGTGTTAGGTCCTCTACAGAAGAAGTGTAAAAATTCTGAAAGCAAGGAAAATATTTAAAAAGTACAAATTGTTAGACTTTTACTTTAATTTGAAAACACTTGTATTAGTAAAATGACAAACGTTTGGAAGTTGAAAATAAAGGTTGGATATTATTTGAAGTGCAGATACAAAGCATAAAGTGAAAATTTGGGGAATATTAAAGCTGATTCAGAGGTTTGTGTAACAGTGCTTGAGACTGGTTGACCTTAAGGTTGAAGAGTAGGTAGAGACTCGCTGAACAGATAGCAATACCTGGCCTTAGACTATATTCCTGCTTCTATCACAGAATAAGTAAATAAATAAAAATTTTAGAAAAACAGTTTTCAAGTCAATGGGTTACATTCTAAACATAAGCTACCTTCTTTTAAGAAAGACTAGGGACTTTTCAATGGTCGTTAAAGGTTCAGACCAGTTGTTCACAACAAGGGAAACTGTAGCTTGAAGGAAATAATAATTTCCTCTCAAAGCTGAAGGAACTTTTGTTTCCATAGTCTGCATACTTTTCTCAGTGACCTGAACACTTACTGATGGAAGCCTACTTTCCCATCCAACCTTCTTGTTTCTGCTTTTACCTTTACTTAAAAAAAAAAAAAAAATACTTGTCTGAAGATGTATGCAAGCTAAAATTAGTTTATACTTCCTGTATTCTGGGAACATTCAGTTTCATGAGATCTCTTAATTTCAAGTGTAATTTTACTTACAATAAAATATTCATTTTCTTTGATACCATTCTTATTTTGTATTTTATAATTATTTTCAGTTACTAATGGAAAATATGACCTATGTGCCCTAATTTAATATTATATTTCTACTTTCTAATGTTAAGAACTTAAATATATCTAAATCTAAATCTATCTATCTATCTAGCTAGCTGTCTAGCTGTCTAGCTATCTAGCTATCTGGGCATATATTATCTGCCTTGACATTGTTTCAGAAAAGGACAAAATTAATGTTTAGAAGTTTTGACCTGGCTTCTATATGGGGGCACCTTCAGGTAATTTAATTAAATTAGATAACATGTACTAAATCTATACTGAGCCTAGTTTAACAACTAAATTGTTCTAAAACTACATTCTCATGTCTCCATTTGGTTTACTTGTTCTTCAGATTTATAGCTTGACTACATTTACTACTTAATCCTTTCTAATTATATGTTTGTGTTTATCATGTAACGCATGGTAGAAAGAAAGCAAGTAAAAGAAAAAGCAAAAAATAACATCAGTAATACTTTTAATGCATACAGTAGTTAATAAAAAGACTTTATTGTTAAGTTTACGTCATAGGTTAGCAGAATAGAATCTGGAGGTATAGGTTTGGATTTATATTTTATCACTTACTAAATTGACCTTATTTAGGTTATATATTACTTATTGTAAAAGAAATGTAATCTGGAAAACTAAATAGCATGATTAAATTCGGGATGGCAGCAGGATAGAATACTGTTAAATAACTGCACTGAAACAATTTGGTGAATCTCACAATATCTTTATAATCCCTTTTCCAAGAAAAACTGGCATTTAATAAATGTTATACATAGTTTTATTTAATAAATAAAAAATGAATGAAAGATAACCTAAATCTATTTTTTCTAAACATCAGCAATCTGTAACATCCCTAGAAAATTGTCTAGAACAAAGCATTCCTATCTTATAACGAAACTGTATCTCTTGCAAGCAACAAGAAATTTCTGTTTATAATTTTGATTCCTAGGTCTCAGAACGTTGCTTATTATATTATATATATATGCAAAAAAGTATTTGTTGTTTAATGAACAATCACTTAAATGCTGCTATCCTCTGCAGTCTGCCTGAAATCACATAATAAGACCATGATTATTCTTATGTCCAAGTCAAGACTCCATTGGTCTAACTGCATCAGCTTGTCTGCAGGGGATTTCTGGAGGTTTGGAGGCTTGTTTCATGTATTTTCAATAACAAATTTCTCACTTGTTGTTCTACTCTGGAACCCTGTTTTCTTGGCTATGTTGTGTTTGCTATATGTGTGACACAAAGATGTCACTGCTTTACTGAGCATGGCAGTTTTAATTATGACTGTCACTCTGGACTTAGGGCAATGGTGTAAGTCTTCCTGTTTTATTTATTTATTTATTTTTATTTTTTGTCTTCCTCTGTAGCCTAGGCTGGAGTGCAGTGGCATGATCTCGGCTGGCTTACTGCAACCTCTGCCTCCCGGGTTCAAGCAGTTCTCCTGCCTCAGCTTCCCAAGTAGCTGGGATTACAGGCACCCATCACCACGCCCAGCTAATTTTTTTTTTTTTTTTTTTTTTTTTTTTTTTTAGTAGAGACAGGGTTTCACTGTGTTGGCCAGGCTGGTCTCGACCTCCTGACCTCAGGTGATCCACCCGCCTCGGCCTCTCAAAGTGCTGAGATTAAAGGCGTGAGCCACTGCACCTGGCCTTTCTGTTGTTTTTATGTCATTTTCTTGTGCACTTAATTAATACATAGTTTAGTTAAACTGAATTAAATTATTTAAAACTGGTTAAGGTAATTACCTTTTCCATAATTTCTAACAGCACAACCACACCCAATCTGTAACTTTTAGCATTGGTTGAATGAAAAATTTAGAATAATGCATGGCCAGGCATGGTGGCTCATGCCTGTAATCCCAGCACTTTGGGAGGCAGAGGCGAGTGAATCACTTGAGGTCAGTTGTTAGAGATCAGCCTGGCCAACACAGTGAAAACCCATCTCCATTAAAATAGAAAACAAAACAAAACAAAACAAAACAAAAATTAGCCAGGCATGCTGGCATACCTGTTGTCCCAGCTACTTGGGAGGCTGAGGCAGGAGGATCGCTTGAACCCAGGAAGCAAAGGTTGCAGTGAGCCAAGATCTGCCACTGCACACCAGCCTGGGTGACAGAGCAAGACTACATCTCAAAAAAAAAAGAAAGAATAAATAATTAATAATAATAACAGAAAAACTCACAAAACACAGATAGGTAAAGTACCTGGCTTACCTCTAGGGCAGGGTTTCACAACATCTGTCCTATTGATATTTTGGAGGATAGTCTTTTAATAATCCTACCCGTACATTGTAGGATGTGTAGCAGCATCTCTGGTCTCTACTCACTACATGACTGTAACACTTCTAATCATGGCAATCAACAATGCCTCCAGACCAATGCCCCCTGGGGGGTAAAATCTCCATGGTTGAAATGCACCATGGAGATTTTGAACTCACCTAGGGTAAAATGGACCAGCTAACTTCTAACACCAGAAATACTCCAAGCCACCACAAACCTAAATCTAGATGCACACTTCTACAAAGGATATTAGAGAGGTTCATCTCACACCTGTTCACCACCTGGTATCTTCTTCGGTGCCCCAGGAATGGCCTTTTTCCATACACCTAGGAGTATGCTTGTCTCTTTAAAAGCAGTTTCTTTACAAATCTGTCCTAGATTATGATGAAGGAACTCTCAGAGCTGCTGTTCTCTTTGGCAGTAATTATTTCCTTTCAAGTTCTGGAGTTCCTGAAACAACTGCTCAAAGTGATAACATACAACTCAGTAAACATGTAATTGAAGAATCCACCTAATTGCCCCTATTAAACACAGAAGTTCTTGGTTGTTTCACAGAATTCAATCAGCCAGGAAACATGGATAGATCCTTGCTATGCAATAATTTAAATAATAGTTTTTATTTATATATCCCTAAGAACCAAAGGATTGACAACAAAAATTAAAATCAAAATCTTAGCCCTTGAAGGCAGAACCTACTTGTACATTTTTATAAGGCATTTTTCTGCCTTCGGGTAATCTTAAATTCTAGCCTTAAAAGGAATGCCCTGTTATATAAAGTGGTAATTTTTAGCATTCTGATAAAGCTCCATTTATATAAAAGCCTTACTGATGATCTTTCCAGAAAAACGATGCAAATATAATCCCCTTTGTTAGTATTTTCAGGAGCGAGAATCGTGATAGAATCTATGTATATAGTATTGGAAAATGGAATTATTATAAAGTTCCAAGTTTGGATTTCAATACTTCAACTATTTGACTTATTTCTGCTGCTCCTTTTGTCTTTCTGTAATTGAAAATTGACTTTTTAGTTAAAAATATTTTTATGTTTAGTCACATAAACAATACAATTCCTGAAATATAATATCCTTTTAAAGTTGTAATTCGAATACTTGCATATTGGATTTGTAAGGAGAAGAACTAATGAAACTATTGAGATATTTTTAGTTTTCTTAATGTTTAATTTGCCTTCCCACCTGGGCACTTTAGGGAATTTAAAAGTATTTTGATATAATATTCCAGTGAGAAAAGTCATCACCAAATGGTCTGTTCTTTTTAGTGCTAATATTGTTCACGCATCAACACCTGCTTCTTCTGAGATGGTAGCAGCTGTTTGAGTTGGAAAAAGGAATGAAACCTTGATAGTTTCACACTCAGTTCTACTGTATAATGAGCTAAGCCAGCTTCTGAATATCCAACTTATATTTTAGAGGAAAGTGAGATATTGCTTGCAGAAACTTTGGTTATTCGCTAAAAACCCAATAGTTATCAAAAGTATGCAGACACATTTTCAAAAATATATATGGAATGAACCAATTTATAAAATCTATTTAATTTAACTTTGGCTACAAATTTTTTTGTATCAGAGTCAAGAAACTGTTATAATACACTTTAATTTTAGATCAGTTTATAATATGTATAGTTTGTGTGTTTTTATTTAAAAGCTAAATTAACTAAAAGATACAAAATGTGAACCCTAAAGCGTTCTTCTATACATAAGATTTGTGCATTTATCATCGATATCTTTTTACATCTTATTTAAATATGAGTAACTGTATCCCCCAAAAGTTCTTAGAAAATAATCGCAGCAGCAAATAAATTGTATTCAAATAAAATATATGGTATCCGACGCAAAGAAAGTTGGAATACTTAATGCCTAAGCAAAGCTTTGCATTCTTCTATGTTCTTTGAGTTCATGGAAACCAAATATTTTAATTTGTGTAGAATAGGTATGTGACACTGCTTGCTATATGTAATATTTAAAGTTAGATAGTGATTTTCTTCTTTACTGAAGTTCCATAATACTTTACACTTGGAGTTGTCCTTGAAGACCACAGGGAGGTTTTACATTGTGCAGAATCTAGTGACCCATTTACTCACCAATGTGAATCCAATATTGTACCTATGTTCTGCTGTGCCTATTCTACCTCTGAGTGATGTTCAGGGTGTTGTGTTTAATCAACCAAGACTTATGTGGTTTGGCCTGTTGTTTTCTCACAGGTGACAGTTTCTACTAACTTATGAGGATAGAGGTTATGGAACAGCAAGGAGCCTATTGCAAAGACTCGTCTTACTCTTAAATACTCTGCTTCTCTGGCAGAAATAAAAGTTTACAGCTGAAAATATAACCTGCATAGATTTTAAAACCGAAGTATCAAAATCAGGATAGCAGTGGACATCTACAAGCACAGAAGAAAATGCTCATGTCTAAACTTTAGTAGATATGTAGGATCTAGTACACGAATTTCATGTTATTGAGGCAAAGTACTCACCATCAGCAGTCTCAGCAGATGTTTTACTCAGCCTCGCAAGGATCGAAGAACTGTGTTTGATTTCATTTTAGGTTCAGTTTAACATGTTGAATTAGATCTTCTTAGGTCTGATCTTTATCAACTGAATTCTTACAAATTCAAGTGAATTCTTACAAAGTGTTAATGATTTAAAAGATCAGCAATATCTCCATTTCAATTATAGTCATCATATTTTTAAAGTCCACCAGAGTAATGGCCTTGGATCACTAGATCAACTAAGATATGGTTTAGATCATAAGTTTATTCATTTTCACATGATAACTCAGTTTATTGTACAAATTGTCTTTCAATCTGATATATGGTGACCTAGAAAAAGGGCTTTATTTTCATGTCTATATAGATAGCTCTGTTCCAGTTCTGTCTGACTTAAAATTGCATCCAAAATTTAAGAAGCAAATGCATCTGGCACAGACAGAGGAGAAGGAAAGTAAGAACAGAAGATGCCAGGGATCACTGAGTGGTCTGTATATGAACTGGTGGAGCTGGTTGGGCCACTGTGTCACATGGAAAGTGTAAGACTACTTGAGGCAGTAACCCCTTCCACTGCATCAGTAGCAAAGTGGACCCTGCTGCTTGTGAGCCTGCCATAGGGCAGCTGGGCAAGAGCTACACCAGCGCTTGAGAGCTACACTAAAAGGAACAATTCCATAGAATATCCTACTTTCTGTATTAGGTCACTGAAGAGTCACTACAGCTTGCCAATATTACAGAATATTATATTCATAGAATATTCCTCAGGATGTCTTTTGACCCAAAGCCTACATTTTAGACATGTTACCTGCCCATCTTTCACAAGTGACAGCGTACCACTATCTCAGGTGGCAGAGAATGCCTGGCTCTCACGTAGAGCTTCTCACATATGCTGCTGGATGAAATTTCAAAATTGCTGATCCCTTCCATGGCTAATCTCAGCATGCTTTTTCCTTTATAGACCTGTATTGTAGCTTTAGGGAGTCCCTGGCTGTATCTTCCACTACTTCCATGAATCGGATGGTGAAAATGGGAGAGATTTGCTCAAGCAAATAATCCCTGATGTTTGCACTGACAACAGCTACCACCTGTCCTCTTAGACAGGGTCTCATGGTGTGTAGTTCTATTCTTAAGTAGGCATGCAGCAGTAATTTTGTCTGTCAGGTTGACTTCTGTTCTTGGCCTGTACAAGGAATAGAAAAGCCTTCAAAGGGAATTAGATAACCTGTATGTCAGTGTAATGACTCACAGTCCTCACATGATGAAGTGGTATTGCCGTGGATTCATAGTGAGCAGTGGCTATGGGTATGGCCCCAGTAGGTTTTCTTTGTCTTTATTTGGAAATTATATACTCATACCAGATAGGATGTTTAATCTAGCCTGGCTCAGATTTAAGAAATAACCTCTTCATATTAAAAACTGCTTTTATAATCATGCACCAGCTATAAGTGTGAAGACAGCCTTACAAGGGGCACCATGGTTAAACTCCCAGTCTTACATACATATCTGTCTATAAGAAATATATGTGAGAGTTACAAAATGCAGAATCTGGAACCCACTATCATAAAAGCAAGTCATCAAAATGCTGAAATTAGGGATGAATTAACATTTATACTAAATGTATCCTTTATCATAATGCCTATCACTGTATGAATAAAAATACTTTTATATTTTGGAAGTGAATTGAACCATTTGTATTAATCTCCAATACAATATAAAACACACAAACAAACAGGGCCGGACATGGTGGCTCACGCTTGTAATCTCAACACTTTGGGAGGCCAAAGCAGGAGGATCACTTGAGGCCAGGGGTTTGAGGCCAGCCTGAGCAACATAGTAAGACCCCATCTCTACCAAAACAAAACAAAACAAAAACATAGCCGGGCAAGGTGGCATATGCCTATAGTCCCAGCTACCCAGGAAGCTGAGGTGGGAGGACTGCTTGAGCTGAGGAGGTGGAGGCTCTTGTGAGCTAGGATTGTACCACTGTCCTCCAGCCTGGATACCAGAGAGACACTGTCCCAAAAACAAACAAACAACAACAACAACAACAACAAAAACCCATACAAGCAAGCCCTGTTTTATTAATATATAGAATAGAATGAGTAATCTGGAAGGTAGGAAATTTCACATGAATTGAGGTATAGATAATTTCCTTGTTATATTTAAAAAGCAGACACTAATACAAAAAAATTTGTGTTCAAATTAAACTAGAAAAACATTTATCAATCTATTTATGTATTTGTGTGAAACTTTTCCCCTTCCATGTATTTTAGTCTATCAATTCTGCTAACTGGTTTGCATTGGGCAGAAATTATGAAATGAAAGCAGGACCATCACAGAAACACTGTAGTTCCTTGGTTTGAGGAATGAAAAAAGACTATGATAGCAACAGCAATGACAAAAAATAGCAATACAAATGTAACTTTGCATTTATTGAAGAAATATTTTGTATGCATAGCATCTGCCATAGACAGTACAATTCTGTCAACAAAAGTCAATCTCTCACTGTAGAAAAATAATATTTTGCTTAATAGTGAAGTTCATTTGAAGTGTAAAACTATTTACTAGAAATTAGATGATTCTTTCTACTGCTTTCAAAAATGTGGTTTGTGTTCTTGTTCAACACATATTTTGAGACATTCTTTTGAAACGTTGTGAAATGGAGCTGGTAGCCTTATTGACTCCTAAGCCCCAAATAGTGCTGAGAGCTGAAGAGTGATTTTATATTTCAGTAATTGAAGATTTACAACTGAAATCTGAAGGATTATTCATAATAGTACATAAAAAGCATGAAAATGATTATTCAAACAGATAGAGTCAGAACACGTTACATCTGTGAAAATTTCTAAAATATTTTACTCCTATGCTATTGCATACGTATATAATTTAGCACCGTTCTTCCAGAAGAATCATGTTAACTTCTTGTAAGGGGTTGTAGGCCTTTTTCAAATGTTATGACTTAGATCATTTTCTTGTATGTGAAACTGTTGAAGTATCAAAAGCACGCTTCAACTGCTTTCCAGTATTGTTGCAGATCACCCTGTTTCTTGGGTAAGTCAAATGTGACATTTCATTGAGACCTGCTTCCTTACTTTTTCTCCATATTTCCTGTCAATTTAATGTTTGTTGTATCATGTTAATAGCTACGCACTATTGGACAGCTGTGTGTTAGACACCAATGTCACATTACCTTTATGATCACATTCAGTGTCTGTGAAGTACTTGTCATCCCCATTTTGCAGGTAAGGAAACCTAGGCTTATTTTAGATAAGGAATTTGTCTGAGGTCTATTCTCTTAAATTCAATACATCATTCTGCCTATAAAGATCTTGAAAGCCTAAATTGGCTTTATAAATATTGGAATAGATTCTGCATGGTTCAGTAAATGTTAAAAATATTTTATGTCATAGGACAATGAAGATACGTATTTTATTTTCAATTAATAACCTGAGAAGTGAAAATGCCCAAATATCTTATAAATCCAATGTAATTAATGTATCTTTTTTGAGAATTTGAGTCATGATTAAATTACTAGCTATAAAGAGATATCATCCTTGCCAAAATGTTAATTATTTCAAAATAGAAATCTGATTGTTCTTAGGATAATTGACTAAGCCACTGGGTTATGTGATTTGGCTACTCATGACATTGCTTTCCTTAACTTGCGATTTGGACATATGAAGGATGGGATTCTTCCTCTAAAGTTAATAGTTAATTTTTCATTGTCCTTTAACTGCTAACATTTGAAGTGAACAGTTTTATTACTAAAGAGAAATGCTTTTGGAACCACTAGTGGGATAAAATCATAGTGGTTTTATCAATGATGAAAAGGTTAGAACAATTAGAAAGTACTCAAGGCATAATTGAGATGTATGAACTTCTGGTACATCATGAAACTGTTTTAAATGGTTGCAAAAAAAGTAGAATCAGAATTATAAAAAAAAACTAAATTCAGAGTTCATTTAAGGATTGCTATTTTCTACCATGTATTTTTTTCACTAGGGGACAGGAATTTGCAGAGTTATTCTATAATATGTATCATTGTATATATTATAATTTATATTTACTATTGTATTCAAACAATAAGGTTACTCATAGACATTCCTCTAATGATAGTCTAATATTTTATCTATCCTGTTCAAATGTGACTTCTGATATTCATCTTGAAGGATAATGTATTAATGTATTAATGTACTCAGTGACCTGTAGACATTTAGTAACTTCCAAAGCAGCAAGGCTCAGATTTGCCCTGTGAGTCATGTGTAAAGAATATTAACCTAAAGGTATGTACAATCTTAAGATGTAATAAGAATATTTCATTATAAAGTACTTTATAAACTTTGAATGCACATGTTCATATTCTGAGTGAAGTAAAATTTTCTTCATGAACTGTACAGTCTCTAACACTTTGTTAATGTTCGAACCAGCTAAAAATATTTCCTATTTGGTGAGTTTGTACTTGCATTGGGCATTCCTGGAATTATTCTCATTCGAAGGATTATTTTAATGCTTTTGCTCTAGAAATTTATGTAGCCCATTGTCACATGAAGGAGAGTGAGAGCTTTCCGAGTTACACTGATAACAGAAATTTATTTTGGAAGAGGTTCTGAGAACACTGGCTCAACAACAATTAGCCAGTCATGAACCAGAGACCAGAATAATATAAAACAAAAAATGAAAATTTGGGGAGGGGTCTTGATTTGAATGTCTAGTGAATTCAGTTGAAATACATTCCTGACATCTCAGGAACTTCATCTCATCCCTTAAAATGTTCACTTCTGTGTCTTAATTGTCTCTCTCTTCATTGCATCAAACCTATTGGCATGTATACATGCTCATCTCTCGCCAAAAGTAAACACAACCAAATTCACAAAACAATTTTCTCTCAGCCCCAAATCTATCCAGGTTACATCTCCCCACACATCTGGAATGAGATACTCACATTTGCTGTCTCCACTCATTCAACACTCTTTTATTTGTCAATTTTTTTACAAGACGGCATATACTGCAGTCACTGCCCAGAAACTTATTTCACCGAGAGTACCATCTGCTTTCTACTATACTAGTCAATGAGCAACTTTCAGCCCTTAATTTGTTTGAATTATAAGAATTTCATACCTCAAGACCTCGTTTCTTCTTGGAATTCCTTTATTCTTGTTTCCATGCTACTGTGAGTTAGTAGATTTTATTCCATTCTTCTGCCTTTTTCTTCTTAGTCTACTTCAGTATCTTTTCTCACTTATCTTTTAAAAACTATTATTCATCTAGGTTCTGTTTTTAGGTCTGATTTTCTTCTCACTCTAAATGAGCCTATGAATAATTTCTTTCATACGAGTAGCTTCAATCACTATTTATACACTAATGTAGAGAGACAGATAGATAATAGATATATATTATTTAACTCCATCATGTATCATCACCACCACTTATGTAAATTCTGACCTTCAGTTCTATATATTTAACTGCTTTTTTGAAATCTTCATCCAGAATCACAATATAAATTTGTATATATTCAAACTTATAATAATAATAATATTTCTCCAAATTTTAGTTTTTAACTTGGGTCTTTGTATTAAAAAAAATACTGCTATCATGATATAGTTTCGAAACAATATATCTGTGTTATTTTAGACTTTGCATTCTAAATAGTGTGTGCTTTTGTATGTGTGTGTGCCTTTTCTCCTTTTTCCTAATAAACCTCACCATAGTTTTATTCCACTGAATTAGTCTTTTCAAGAAGCCATCTGTGGGCATAATTGATCATCTCTATCGTGTCTTTGTTTCCTATTTCATTAATTATTTCTTTGTAGCTTTGCTTTGTTTTCTTACTTCTTAAGTTGGATACTAGTTGGATACTTAAGTTGGACACTAGTTGCATACTAGTTTTCTTAGGTAGATACTACTATGTTTTCTTCTTAAGTTGGATGCTTTTTTGTTCTTTAATTTTTTAATTGAACTTTTATTTTAGATACAGGGGGTACGTGTGCAAGTTTGGTACATGGGAACAATGCATGATGCTGAGGTTTAGGGTATGGATCCTATTACCAAGGTAGTGAATATAGTACCGAATATGCAGTTTTTCAAACCCTTTCTCTCAGTAATCACCAGTGTCTATTGTTTCCATATTGATGTTCATGTGTGCCTGATGTTTAGCTCACACTTACAAGTAAGAACACATGGTATTTGGTTTTCTGTCCCAGCATTAATTTACTTAGGATTTGACTCCCGACTGCATCCATGTTTCTGCAAAGGACATAATTTCATTCTTTTTTTATGAAAATATTTTTACGGTTGTATTCCATGGTGTAAATGTATCACATTTTCTTTATCCATTCTACCATTGATGGGCACCTGGGTTGATTCCACATCTTTGCTATTTGAATAGAACAGCTATGAACATATGAGTACATGCTTATTTTTGGTAGAATGATTTTCCTTTGGGAGTATAATTCCCAGTAGGATTGCTGGGTCAAATGATAGCTCTGTTTTAAGTTCTCTGATAAATCTTCAGATTGCTTTCCACAGTGGTGGACAAATTTACATTCGCAACAACAGTCTGTAAGCATTCCTTTTTCTCTGCAGCTTTATCAACAACACCTCTTGTTTTTTGACTTTTTATTAATAGCCATTCTGACTGGTGTGAGAAGATACCTCACTGTGGTTTTGATTTGTATTTCTTCCAGTATGTTTACTTAAAGCAATAAATGTCTCTTCAGATATCACTTTCACTAAGTTCATTAGCATTCTATGTGTAGTATTTTTATTATTTAATTACAAGTGTTTGAAAAACCCATTATGATTTCTTCAATGAAATATTGTTCATTACTGTTATAATTTTTGAATGTATAGTTATTTTAATATTCCTTTCATTTGTTTACTTTTTAATTAGATTATGGTCAAAGAATATGATTTTTGCTATTTCTTTTGATCCATTTTCTGCTTAAGTTCTAATATGCAATCATTTTAAAATTGTTTCATATAAGCCTGCGTAGAATGTGTAAGCCTTGTCTGTTGTATGCAGCATTCCATATATATGTTCATCAAATCTAATCTATTAATTGTTCTACAAAAATTCTGTATCTGTATTATTTTAATAGGGCATCCATATTAAGAGAAACAAATCCACATATTCTACTTTAATATTACTATGTAAAATTCACCTTGTTCTGTTAATTTTATGTATACAATTTTGGCTATTCTATTAGGTGTCTGCATCTTTGGGATTAGTATATATTCTGAATGAATTGATCCTTTTGTTATATAAAGACACTCATGATGTAGAAACATTTATAAAATTTTTATGATTTGCTTGATTTTTATCTTTTAAAGAAATCATTTTTTCCCTAGATCATAGAAGTATTTTTATATTCTCAGAGAAAATGGCAATTTTGTCTTTTACAATTATTATATTTCCCATTGACTTCTCTTATTGCATTGACTGAAACTTCCAGTAAATTTTGCATAGTAATAATGAGAGTAAAGTGTCCTTACTCTTTTAAAGTGTTTACCATTAACTTTAAAGTGTTTTTAATATTTTATTATTGATTATCATATATATGTGTGTAGGTATGTGGGGGTGTCTCTATACATAGTTTGCATCCTATTGTATTGTCATTTCTTGTTTATCTGTCCAAAAACCTATTGAGTGTAAATTCCTTAAAGGGAAATCTGCTTTAAAAAATCGAAAACAAAAAACATTATATCTCCGTTGCTTAGTATAGTGCCTAAAATTAGTATAATGCCTAACATATATTATGTATATTAAATAAATATATTTAATAATTTATTAAAGTATTTATTAAAGTGAATTATATTTATTAAATTAAAAATGAGTAAATCAATAAATGTGTACTGCCGGAAGCAAACATTTATGCATTAAAGAATAAATAAGGAGAAAACCATGTGCAAACCTTTTGTTCTTCATTTTGTTTCTTGTTTGTTTGTTTGTCTATATTGTAAGAAATTCCTCCTCTAAATTTGTTAAAATTATTATTCTATGAGGAAGATGTTTGGTTGGTCGGTTAGATGGTTTTGGCTGTTATTTTTCTCTTTTTTCATTTTTCCTTTCTATTGTTTATTTGTTTATTTTTTAATAACAATTGCTAAAGGAGTCCAAGGAGTTGTTGTTAGGCCATTACCCAAAACAAGCAAGCAAAAGGCAAGATGAGTCAGGAAGACTATGATTATGTAAGCTTTGTGTTGTTATTATAATATTTTTGTTTTTCAAGTTGTAGAATGACATTGCAAAAAATATGTGAATAAGCAAAATTACCATTTTTTGGCCTTGTGAAATGTTGGAATCTCATATTATAGACTGTAATGTAAATGTGCCTATTTTAAAAACCTAAAAATCACCAGCAAATCTTCACTGTTGACAGCTTTCTAGTCAGTGTGGCTACAGAAGTCCAGGCTTTTCCATAAATTAAAATCAGCTATACTGTAGATCCATTCATTTTACAAAGTGGCTGCTAGTCAAATACCATAAAAAAGTCACTGTTCAAAATTTAAGATTTGAAACAGACACTGTATTTTCATGTATCATCTTTAATATTTGCTAAGATCCCAGGTAAACTCATTTAGTTTTGTTTGACAACCATCAAAGAGTTATCAGAAATATCTTCCTCAAATTCATTTCAGTTTATTTTTTCAATGATTGTGTTTACTTATTGTAGAAGCAACAATTTCTATAGTAGCCCCTTAACTTTTACACCTTCAAGAGGAACTCTCAACCAGATTTCCTCTGTTATTCCTTTTTAAAAGAAGTGATAAATGACTCTACTTTCCAAGTCAATGTGTGTCAGTTACAAATTCATAGTATATTTGTAGTTTGAAAGACTGTGCTTCATGACAGGTGGCAGGATTGGTGGTGATTCAAATTAATACTAAAGAATAATAAATGAATGGCAGAGAAAGTCTGCAAAATGTTTGTCTTAAGACACTCAGTTTTGGAAATTTAATGCCCATAAAATTAATTGCTTCTAGGCAAATTATGAAGGGATTCAGAATAGTGATATGTGAAGACAACAACATGAAGATATATGTGACAGGCTTTTTCGACATAAGTCTGATATTCAAGTTATAAACTGGTCTCATCTTAAACTTACTATATAAGGATATTTGTCCTTGGTGTTTTCTTTTTCTTTTCCTTTTTTTTTTTTTTTTGACAGAGTTTTGTTCTTGTTGCCCAGGCTGGAGTGCAATGGCAATATCTCGGCTCACCACAACCTCTGCCTCCTGGGTTCAAGTGAATCTTCTGCCTCACTTCCTGAGTACCTGGCATTACAGGCATGTGCCACCATGCCCGGCTAATTTTGTATTTTTAGTAGTGGTGGGGTTTCTCCATGTTGGTCAGGCTGGTCTCGAACTCCCGACTTCAGGGGATCTGCCTGCCTCAGCCTCCCAAAGTTCTGGGATTACAAGTGTGAGCCACTGTGCCTGGCCTACTTGGTGGATTTAATATACTAACTTTGTAGATTGAATTAATTGATTGTACTTCACGGTTCCTTGAGAAATGTATGTGTTAAAATAGACTATATCTCAATGTCTATTTTAAATTTAGTATATAATAGCATATGACATAGAACGGAAGATTTTAAGAATCTTCTTTGTCTGCCTTAAAATTTCAAAAATCTCAATGCAGATTCTTTTTATGAACTGATATGGTTTGGCTGTGTCCCCACCCAAATCTCACCTTGAATTATATCTCCCAGAATTCTCACATGTAGGGGGAGGGACCCAGGGGGAGGTAACTGAATCATGGGGACTGTTCTTTCCCATACTATTCTCGTGCAGTGAATAAGTCTCACGATATCTGATGGGTTTATCGGGGTTTCCGCTTTTGCTTCTTCCTCATTTTTTTTCTTGCTGCCCCCATGTAAGAAGTGCCTTTCGTGTCCTGCCATGATTCTGAGGCCTCCCCAGCCATGTGGAAATGTAAGTCCAATTAAACATCTTTTTTTCCCAGTTATTGGTATGTCTTTATCAGCAGCATGAAAATGAACTAAGAGAGTAAATTGGTACCAGTAAAGTGGGGGGGTTGCTGAAAAGATAACTGCAACTGTGGAAGTGACTTTGGAACTGGATAACAGGCAGAGGCTGGAACAGTTTGGAGGGCTCAGAAGAAGACAGGAAAATTTGGGAAACTTTGGAACCTCCTACAGACTTGTTGAATGGCTTTGCGAAAATGCTGAAAGCGATATAAACAATAAGGTCCAGCCTGAGATGGTCTCAGATGGAGCTGAGGAACTTGTTGGGAACTGGAGCAAAGGTGATTGTTGTTACGTTTTATCAAAGAGGCTGGGCATTTTGCCCCTGCCCTAGAGATTTGTGGAAACTTGAACTTGAGAGAGATGATTTAGGGTATCTGGCAGAAGAAATTTCTAAGGAGCAAAGCATTCGAAAGGTGACTTGGGTGCTGTTAAAAGCATTCCATTTTAAAAGGGATACAGAGCATAAAATTTCAGAAAATTTGCAGCCTGATGATGCAGTAGAAAAGAAAAACCCATTTTTTTTTTTTGAGGGGAAATTCAAGCCAGCTGCAGAAACTTGCATAAGTAGCAAGGAGCCTAATGTTAGTCCCCAACACCATGGGAAAAATGTCTCTAGGCTATATCAGAAAACTTCGCGACCTAGGGACGTGGACCCCTGTGTCCCAGCCACTCGAGCCATCACTGAAAGGGGCCAACGTAGAGCTCAGGCTGTTGCTTCAGAGGGTGGAAGCCACAAGCCTTGGCAGCTTCTACGTGGTGTTGAGCCTGCGGGTGCACAGGTCAAGATCTGGTGGTGTGGGAACCTCTGTCTAGATTTCAAAGGATGTCTGGAAACGCCTGGAAGCCCAGGCAAAAGTTTGCTGCAGGGGCGGGGCCCTCATGGAGAATCTCTGCTAGGACAGTGCAGAAGGGAAGTGTGGAGTCAGAGCGCCTACACAGAGTGTCTACTGTGGTACGGCCTAGTGGAGCTGTGAGAAGAGGGTCACCATCCTCCAGACCCCAGAATGGTAGATCCACCAACAGCTTGCACCATGTACCTGGAAAAGCTGCAGACACTCAGTGCCAGCCCATGAAAGCAACCAGGAGGCAGGCTGTACCCTGCTAAGCCACAGGCGTGGAGCCACCCAAGACCATGGGAACCCACCTCTTGCATCAGTGTGACCTGGATGTGAGACCTGGAGTCAAAGGAAATCATTTTGGAGCTTTAAAATTTGACTGCCCCACTGGATTTCAGACTTGTGTGGGCCCTGTAACTCCTTTGTTTTGGCCAATTTCTCCCATTTGGAACTGCTGTATTTACCCAATACCTGCAACCCCATTGTATCTAGGAAGTAAGTAGCTTGCTTTTGATTTTACAGGCTCAGGCGGAAGGGACTTGCCTTGTCTCAGTCAGACTTTGGACTGTGGACATTTAGATCAATACTGAAATATTAAGACTTTAGGGGAATGTTGGAAGGCATGATTGGTTTTGAAATATGAGAACATGAGATTTGGAGGGGCCAGGGGTGAAATGATATGGTTTGCCTGTGTTCCCACCTAAATATCAACTTGCATGGTATGTCCCAGAATTCCCATGTGTTGTGGGAGGGACCCAGGGGTAGGTAGTTGAATCATGGGGGCTAGCCTTTTCCTTGCTATTCTTGTGATAGTGAATAAGTCTCATGAAATCTGATGGGTTTATCAGGGGTTCCATTTTTGCTTTTTCCTCATTTTTCTCTTGTCGCTGCCATGTAAGAAGTGCCTTTCACTGCCTGCCATGATTCTGAGGTCTTTCCAGCCATGTGGAACTGTAAGTCCAATTAAATCTCGTTTTATTCCCAGTTTCGGGTATATCCGGGTATATCTTTATCAGCAGCGTGAAAACAAACTAATAAATGAAAACATATACATCTAAATTTTTACTTTTAAAATAAAATTTTTGTTGCCTTATATGACTTATGCCCGATACATACAAACACAAACATGCACATATGTGCATACACAACAAATACACATTGTTTCCTTATAATAAAAGAGATGGACTAAGTTCAGACACAACCAAAATTCATTTATTATAAGTATATGTAGGTCAATGAAGAGAATATAGTCCCTATGATTTTGAAAGCAATTGTACATCAAGAAATAGTAGGAAATGCAACCTTCCCCAGAATTTCACTATAGATTCTACTTATTAATGTAGCCACTTAATTATGTGATTTCTTGTAAATGGCATTTGATATGTGTACTTAGGCAACCTACTGAGGTGTTAAAACAGCAAATTAAATCAGCTTTACAGATACAACAGAGATTGAGTAACCCTTATCCAACATACTTAAGACCCAAAATGTATCTGATTTTGACTCTTTTCAGATTTTTGTATATTTGCATATATATAAAGAGATATCTTGGGGATGGAACCCAAGTCTAAACACAAAATTTATTTATCTTTCGTATATATCTTATAAATATGGCCTGGAGATAATTTTACACAATATTTAAAAAAAAAACTTGTGCATGAAACAAAGTTTGTGTATATGGGACCATAGCAAAGTGAAGGTGTCATCATCCAGCCACCCATGTGGGCAATCTGTGGTTGGTTGGCATCACCATCATTTTTAACTCTAAATTTACAAGCTATGGAGAAGCAATCATTTTCTTACACTTACTCATATATAGTACTTACCAGTAAAAAAAGTATGACATGGCATTAATAGAGTGAAAAATAATGTGTTCAGGATAATGGAGCAGCACAGCAGCATCACCAGAATACCTGCATCAGCTCTTAAACAACAACAGACGATGGCAGGCTTTCTGGCTCCACTTAAGATGTTGTGTTTTAATTAAAAGGTTATTGTACACTTGTGGCATTATTTCAGTGCATTTGGGGCATTTCAGATTTTTTTTTTTTTTTTTTTTTTTTTTTGAGACGAGTCTCACTCTGTCACCCAGGCTGGAGTGCAGTGGCGCGATCTCGGCTCACTGCATGCTCCGCCTCCCGGGTTCACGCCATTCTCCTGCCTCGGCCTCCAGAGTAGTTGGGACTACAGGCGCCTGCCACCACGCCCGGCTAATTTTTTCTATTTTTTTTAGTAGAGACGGGGTTTCACCGTGTTAGCCAGGATGGTCTTGATCTCCTGACCTTGTGATCCGCCCGCCTCAGCCTCCCAAAGTGCTGGGATTACAGGCGTGAGCCACCGCGCCCGGCCTGGGGCATTTCACATTTTAACTTTTGAATTGAAGAGGCTCAACCTGTATTGCTATTGACACAGTGAAAGAACATGCTTTTGCCCAAAAATATAGTATAGTGAAAATATAGTATTGTGAAGACCTCTCGCTCCCCCTGCCTCATCACCACAACAGCCAAAAGAAAAGAGGAGAGAAATCACACAGCATGTGAAAACAGAGGAAACTCTTAGAATGCTGCTCAATAATGTCCTTTAACTTTTAAAGAAAAACTAAGGTATGCAATTCATATCCAAAACAATAAGTCACAGCAGATGCAGTTTTTCCATATTGATGGAGTTAGTAAAAAGAAGCCCTAATTTGAGTGTCAATCACGAAGAAAAAAATATTTTAAGAAAATAAGTAGAATGACATGTTAGTAGTATTGCTTTATGATAATTCTGAGTAAAGAAAATAAGGAAAAATAATGAAGGTAGAGATAAAGATTGGAGTGGAATCATGCAGAGAAACAGTGTCAAAACAGAATTATCCTAGGATATCAACTGTCTTGTGAGATGTGTCTTATACAACTAAATGCCACTTACCTATGGAGGGGCAAAAATGCAATCTCTACCCCCTAGTCCAACCAAACTTAACACCAAAACAACCCACTTCATCGGGCGGGCAAAAACAATGTAGAAAAGCAAGATGCATGCACATTCACTTGGCAACTTTAAGTTTGCACATGATTGCTTCAGTGCCCTAAACAAAATTCTGTTTCACACCATCTTGCAAACTCTATTTTCTGCTATTACATTTAGTGTTCACAAGTAACAAAAATGCTGTTCAGCAACTCGATTCACTTGAAGTAAACTCTAAATGATTAATGTACTTGGAATAAAAATAAAACTACATGGGCATACTTTAATGAAGTCAGAAGAACACACACAATATAAATTATAGTTGACTCTGAGGATGCATTTTTTGAGCATGTCCTTCTACTTACTATTCAGATAATTGACATGTATTAGTGTTAACTTATCCCAGATATTTAAGGAGGTCTTATAGTATGTAATTTCACTGAATTTTTTTACCCTTTGAGGGCCACGTAGACATTTTTTTAAAACCTCTCTCTTTGTAAAACTCCAGATTCATTATTCTTAAGGAAATACTTCAGATGTCTTCCAAACAGTTCCTTGTTAAATCTGACAACTGCATGACTGACATGCTTTTAACAAGAGTTCCTTTTGTAAGTACATAGGTAAGGTATCCAGAATATGGAAGGACAATGCAGCCCCTGGAGACTGAGTTGCATATCGATATTTGGATGAAAGACCAAGATCAAATCTTCTCTTGTAATTTTCTAAAGGGAGAGATGTTACAAGGAAATCAGAGAAAAATCTTTATGTTGGTTTTAAGATACATGGGGATACAGTCAGGGAAGCAAGAAGATATTTCAAAAGAAGACAGATTTCTCCCTTTAAAGTATAGAGTTCCACTAGACCCCGTTCCACACTACACTTCTTTCCTTCTTGTCTCTGAAATTTGAACACTCATTAGAGAAGTGAGACTGTCTTTGGGAAAAGTGTTCAAAATCTATACAGCTTAGCTATGAATGGTGGACATTTAAGGAACATCAACGGTGAAACTCTAAAAACAATGTTGTTTTGCTTCTTCACATGTAAAATATACGTCTCTCTAATCATGAATGTATGCTCAATGCACATATTAATTATATGCTCTGAATTTAAATTCACATCCCATAGCATTTACAGTTTATGTGCATATATGTAGTTTGTTGTTTATCTGTTTTTAACAGTGTTTCTTACAGTTTGATTGCATCCTCTTCACGTTAGTAGAATACACCTCAAAGGCAAATAGCATTGGAAAATTATGATAATATTAGATGATTATGTTTTTTCACTCACTATTGTATCCCCTTATGTATACCCATAGTCTAGTACAAACCTGGCTAATCAATAAATATCTGTTTAGAAAGTGAATGAACGAATGATTGGGAGTGCCTGCAAGACCTATATGTTTTAAGTAATTTAGAATGAACATAAAGATCTTGTATGTTTCTGGAACATTCTACTCAAAATTGGTGATATACTTGTTTTCTGGAATCTTATTCAATTAAGCAGTAATTTTCCTTTTTTAAAAAAAAAAAAATCTTACCTCACAGCAGTTGAGGGATATGATACTTCTTCATCAATAATATAATTGATGCAGAAGAGGAAAAGGCATTGACACCATCTCAGATCTTTCTTACAAATCTCTCCCCAGTTGAAAATACTGAATGGATGAATATATATATATGAATATATGATATCATATATGAATATATATGATTGATATATATCATATATATACATATACATATATATGATATATTTAGAACCATCTTCTTTGTTATCAGTACATTTTCCTGAATTGAAGACACAGCTCAATTTAAAATATGAGATAATAAAAAGCCCATATTCAATAAAATGTGTATATAGATCAAAATTTTTCTATTTAATAATTATTTAAATTATACTCACTATTGGGTGGAAAGTATCTGTTTTAGATGACATCCTTAAGTGAAACAGAAAAAGTCGATATTTAATCATGAGATGCACCAGCTGCAAAAAAGTTAATCAGAAAAATAATGAATTAATATAATTTTTGCAAATTACACACATTTAAAAATCCAAAATTATTTATATTTTATTAGGAATTTCCATTGAGTCCACAATCTTTTAATGTTTAGCCACATTGATTCCTTATTTCCCACTCATGATATTTCTTTCAGGATTAAAGGACATCAGTCAATGTATCTTTATCCTCTCCTCACTCTTTGCCTTAGGTGCATCATGAGTGTCTTGATTTTTGAAGATGGAAGGAATATTTGGGCATGATTGGCTCAGGCCAATCTTGGGGAAATCTAGTTGTAAAACTTTATCATATTCTGGGGTTCGGACTTAGTAAACATAATTGCTGGCATATAGAAACAAAGTTCTTCATAATCAACTCTGAAGATTTCTCTTTGACTTATTTTTTAAGTAATTTAGAACTGGAGCAGGAAAGAGAGAGAGAAATAATAATTTTTGAGCTTCTCGGCTTCCAACATTTTTCCTGCCAAAACAGAAATAATTTATTTTAAAAGAGAGGAAGAAAATTTTGTTTTGAGTTTTTTCATCAGAACAATATTGCTCACAAATTTTATCAAATTGACTTCAATCAGCTTTCTACAGATTTTCATTAAACTTTTATAGAAATTTCTCCTTTGGTTTCAAAGAAAAATATGCATACACATGAACATGGTTTGTGTGGTGCCCATGTGTGAGTTTATGTGTGTATATACATATATACATGTGTATGTGCCATCTAGCTGTCTGAATGCTCATCATTCAATTGGCCAATGAGAAATGGAAAAGGTATTCTGAAATAATATGGCTCAATAAAGTTTACCTTTCTATGACTTCCTAGCTTTTCCCTGCACCAAACCATATCCTTTATCACAAAGAGTACATACATGACAACATATTTTCTCATCATGTTAGTAATTAGCAGGGCTGAAAAAAGTCTTGCAAAGCATATTTAAAATGCTGACAGCATGTCTTCTATGTTACAGGCCCATTATAAGTCTCTAGTAATGTACTTATTGAATTAATGAATGAATAAACTATAAACTAAACACATTTTTTAAACTATGAGAATTTTATGGGCAAGTAGATGTGAGACAAAAATAAATTTATCTAACTAACAGTTGGACAAACCTAAAAGTAAACACAGCAGAGGTTGCTGTAGCCATTTCTTTTGCATTTTCACTTTTGTTCCTTGATTTTCAAATATTGTTTTCTTTATCTTCGTGTTTTTGTATTACTTCATTTAAGTGCGTAGGCAATTTGGTTAAGCTAGAATTGACATGTCACTAATAACTTTCAAGAAAACTAAAGAATTTAGTAAGATCCATAGCATTGTTGATCCATAATTAGCTTTATATTTTTCTGTTCATTCATTTCAACTCAAAGTGTATTGCAGCCCCTTGAAGATTATTAGATCTACAAACAAAATTCCATAGATTTTTACCCTTTGTAGATATTACTTTATTTTTATTTAGTGTGAATAAATGCTTATTTCTTTGGCCAAATATAAATCCTGCATAATGTTAATTTAATCCTTACTGTAATCCCATAAAATGACACTATCGTCATCCTCATTGTACACAAGAGAAAAGGAGACACAAAGAGATTAGTAAGTTGACACACGTTACATAAATAACACTAATGTTGGAGCTAGAATATGAATCCATGCAGTATGGCTCTGTAGTCGATTATCTTAACAAATTGGAATAGTGCCTTTCTGAAAAGCCTTTTATAAACATGTGATTGTGATCATGGGTGAGTAATGATTTTCATCATTTTACTGTCTCGTCTATTTGTATGAGTTTTTTGTCATTCTCTAATAGGTAATGAGGAAGTACTTGTTTTAAAATAATAGAAATATTTGTATGTTTCAGCATTCATGTTCTTCAGATTGTATTTTTTATGTATTTTTTGCTATCTTATTAACTGAGTGCCTCCCATGTGTTAGTGTTTATTCTATGCATTGAGCACAAGAGGAGGCTGCTTAGGTTTGAGTACCTTCAGAGCTCAGGTATAGACAGAGAATTAGGTTTTCATTTATTATTAAAAGCTAAATAAAAATTAAAACAAAATGGCATATGTGTAGTCTGATTTCATATGATGCAGAGATAGTGAAATTAGTCAAGTGTGTCTCATGTAGTAGCCTTCATTGTGACTTCTCTATCATTCATTAAACAAATATTTATGGGGTACCTATTATCGATTACTGTGCCAGATGTGGAAATAAAATAACCATTAACAGATAGACATAGCTCTTTTCTCCACTGAGTCTAACCCCACCAGCCATCTGTATTACCTGTCACCCATTCATTCTCTGTTCACCAGTACTTTTTCTAACATTCCTTATCTACTCATCTTGCTTTCTCTCAACAGAAACACAGGTGCCACACACATACACACACACACACACATGCACACAACGAGATGTTATGAATGACCTTCCCTTCATGCTGTAGCAAAATGTACCTTCCAAAGCAGATACATAATCAGAATAATGCAATTAATTTGAATGTCTTAGATACATTCTAATAGGTGACCTTGAGTCCTGTCTTTCTTTGTAGGGATCATCACTATTTCAAGAAAAGGAATAGGGTTTCATGTGAGGATCACTGGACCTGAAACAAACAAACAAACAAAAAAACAAAAACTAAATTCTGCCTTAGTATTCGAGCCACTGATGCTGTTAGAATTCAATGAGATTTTATATGTAAGGTAGCCTGGAAGATAATAGATATTATCAAATTGGTTATTTTGCTTAAATGAGACAAGATATATGAGGGTATGTTTATACTACACAGTGATATTATGTTCTGTCACTATCTATCTATCCATCTATCTATCTATCTATCATCTATCATCTTTCTATCATCTATCTAGGTATCAGATTATTGTGGCTAGTAATTGGCTTGTCTTCTTGCCTAACTTAAGTGGCCTTGGTCATGAGAAAATCTGTCTTTTATGATGAAATATAGGACAAATGTTTTGGTAGCATGAAATTCATTATAACTTAAAATTATATTCAATAGCTGAAAATTGGTTTACTTATGTGAAAGATCAGTCTCACATTTTTCATGTCCATGTATCTTTATTTGCATGTGTCTCAGATAATCGTTCAGAATTGCGTTTTGCTTGGTAAGAAATAAAAAAAAATCACACTCAGACATAGTAGAACCTCCTTAACGAAGCATTAAATTATAAAATCTAAGTACCAATTACCTCCTTGGTCGGGAGGGCATGGAGTTGGAGTCTAGTGAGGTAGAATGAATGATGAAGTACGGGCCTCCTCCAGCTTCCGCAGTCTGATTCTCTGATACAGAGATACTTTGTTAAAGGGATAGTTACTCTATTGGTTTATTTAGGATGATTGCCTGGGTACAGTGTTCATGCAGCTACTTCATTCTTTTTCTTTATTAACTGCTGACTTTTTTGTTATCATGCTTTTCCTTTTTGCTATAAATTGTTAATTATTACCTTGATGACACTGGGTAAAACTTCTATTAACTGTCATTGTTTGACTAGCTGTTATGGAGATTTACTTTTGCTAAACCCCTACCATACTAGACACTCATAAACTACAAGGCACAGTGCATTAGACAAAAGACTTTCTGCTTTTGTCCTTCAGCCCACTGTAATTTGTATGTTTCCAGTTTTAGAAAGGACCTGTTTATTGAGGTCCTGTGTATTTTATCATAGAGGTGTATTTACCATCATTTAAACAAAGAATTCTATCAATCAAATCCTAAAGAAATACATTGCGTTAATCAGACTGTCACTCTTTGACCAACATTACTGTCACTGATTTGCTAAAATAAAGTTTAATAAGAGGTACTAATAAATTGAGTTGTGCTCCCATTTGATTGCATAGTATTTTAAGAAGATAATAACTCATTCAAATTACAGTAACCAACTTCCAAATATAGTTCAGGATAATATACACTATAAGGTTGGATGCTTGATTCTATTTATTGAATATATGATTTTGGTATTTTTTATTCTAGTTCCCTGCTATAAATTCATACCATGTCATGACTAGAAAATCTGGACAAAATATAGCATTTGTATTTTTTATAATTTCTTAGAAATGACATATCTGTACGTTTTGCCTCTTTCACAAAGTGTTCTTACATCTCCACAGGATGGGTCCATGTGTTTCCCCTTGCATCTTTGGTGTTTATGGCCTATATTATAATAATGCTAAACCACTCATGGCTCCTAAGTCCACGATATTACACACTGAGTCTCTTCTTTTTTTTTTTTTTATTATTGTACTTTAAGTTTCAGGGTACATGTGCACAATGTGCAGGTTTGCTACATATGTATCCATGTGCCATGTTGGTGTGCTGCACCCATTAACTCGTCATTTAGCATTAGGTGTATCTCATAATGCTATCTCTCCCCCCTCCCCCCACCCCACAACAGTCCCCGGAGTGTGATGTTCCCCTTCCTGTGTCCATGTGTTCTCATTGTTCAATTCCCACCTATGAGTGAGAACATGTGGTGTTTGGTTTTTTGACCTGGCGATAGTTTACTGAGATTGATGATTTCCAGTTTCATCCATGTCCCTACAAAGGACATGAACTCATCATTTTTTATGGCTGCATAGTATTCCATGGTGTATATGTGCCACATTTTCTTAATCCAGTCTATCGTTGTTGGACATTTGGGTTGGTTCCAAGTCTTTGCGATTGTGAATAGTGCCGCAATAAACATACATGTGCATGTGTCTTTATAGCAGCATGATTTATAGTCCTTTGGGTATATACCCAGTAATGGGATGGCTGGGTCAAATGGTATTTCTAGTTCTAAATCCCTGAGGAATCACCACACTGACTTCCACAATGGTTGAACTAGTTTACAGTCCCACCAACAGTGTAAAAGTGTTCCTATTTCTCCACATCCTCTCCAGCACCTGTTGTTTCGTGACTTTTTAATGATTGCCATTCTAACTGGTGTGAGATGGTATCTCATTGTGGTTTTGATTTGCATTTCTCTGATGGCCAGTGATGATGAGCATTTTTTCATGTGTTTTTTGGCTGCATCAATGTCTTCTTTTGAGAAGCGTCTGTTCATGTCGTTCACCCACTTTTTGATGGGATTGTTTTTTTCTTGTAAATTTGTTTGAGTTCATTGTAGATTCTGGATATTAGCCCTTTGTCAGATGAGTAGGTTGCAAAAATTTTCTCCCATTTTGTAGGTTGCCTGTCCTCTCTGATGGTAGTTTCTTTTGCTGTGCAGAAGCTCTTTAGTTTAATGAGATCCCATTTGCCAATTTTGGCTTTTGTTGCCATTGCTTTTGGTGTTTTAGAGATGAAGTCCTTGCCCATGCCTATGTCCTGAATGGTAATACCTAGGTTTTCTTCTAGGGTTTTTATGGTTTTAGGTCTAACATGTAAGTCTTTAATCCATCTTGAATTAATTGTTGTATAAGGTGTAAGGAAGGGATCCAGTTTCAGCTTTTTACATATGGCTAGCCAGTTTTCCCAGCACCATTTATTAAATAGGGAATCCTTTCCCCATTGCTTGTTTTTGTCAGGTTTGTCAAAGATCAGATAATTGTAGATATGTGAAAATGGCCATACTGCCCAAGGTAATTTATAGATTCAATGCCATCAAGGTACCATCAAGTTACCAATGACTTTCTTCACAGAACTGGAAAAAACTACTTTAAAGTTCATATGGAACCAAAAAAGAACCCCCATCGCCAAGTCAATCCTAAGCCAAAAGAACAAAGCTGGAGGCATCACGCTACCTGACTTCAAACTATATTACAAGGCTACAGTAACCAAAACAGCATGGTACTGGTACCAAAACAGAGGTATAGATCAACAGAACAGAACAGAGCCCTCAGAGTCTCTTCTTAAAATGCCTCTTTCCTTTCCCTTTTCTCATATACCATTCTTAATCTAATATGCTCCCCAACACTTTGCATTTTTGTGTTTTAGGATTTACTACATTATATCATATCATGTTGGTGTGCACAATGTCAGGGTTTACATCTCTAATGTTTACATTCATATCACTCAGCAAATTATCTGACACATATTAGGTATGCTATATAAATTTTCTAGAAAAAATGAGTAACTTTAACTCCCTTTTCAGATCTAAATATAAATTCCCTTTGGAAAGTAATCCTGAATGGGTGAATGAGTAAATAGGTGAAAAAGCTCTTCTTTAATTAAATATAATAATTATGAATAATATATCAAGTCCAATTAATAATGTCTAAACATTACATACAAATAATTTTGACTATATTATTTCTTCACTAACATTTAACAAAATATATTTTAGTTTACATGAAAGAAAATTTTCTATTTGGATTGAAAAACAACTGACTAAAGAAAAAGTTTTTATATTGCTCATACTACTTTGCATAGTTTGAATGTTTGTCCCCTCCAAAACTCATGTTGACATTTATTTGTCACTGTGACAGCGTTAAGAAATGGGACCCTTAAGAGGTGATAAGGCCCTCTGTGCTTCATCTTCATGGGTGTGATCACTGCCATTATAAAAAGGAGAGTTTGGACCCTTCTTGCTCTTTCTTGCCCTTTTGTTGTCTGCCATGTGATGACTTAGCAGGAAGGCTCTCACCAGATGCCAGCATCTTGATATTGGACTTCCTAGCCTCCAGAACTGTGAGCCAGTAAATTTATTTTCATTGTAAATTACCTATTCTTAGATATTATGTTATACTGTCAAAAATAAACTAACACATACTCCTTTAAAAAACAACAAGAACAGCAACAACAACAGTTATCTTAAGTCCTGAAGAACAGGCCAGAAAAGAAATTAAGGCTAGGAAATTGATAGAGTGACATAAGGATGCAGAAATCAATTCCAGCCTCTTCAACCAGTTTCTCTATGTGTATCATGTTGATAGTTTCATGAGAACTAGAGGTGTTCTCTCAAAATGACCTGACCATTTAGTCCTTTATAATTGGATATGGAATTGTAATGTGATTCTTCTAGGCACGAGCAAGCAAAGATGGAGTGGTAAACTCATCTAATGGCTGGATCCCAAATACAAAAGAAAGTGGAGTAGCTGCTGCTTCTCCCAGTTCACACCTGGCTGTTGTCAAAAGAGGAAGAAAAAACAGAGAAGAAATAGCACAATTGAGATGACTTGCAATATATTACATATAATACGACCATGAATCCATCATACAATCAAGAGAGTAAACATATCCATCATCCTCAAATGCTTCCCTAGGATCCCTGTTAATTTCACTCTTTCATCCCTCCCTGCTACAATTGCACGTTTCCAGTTAAACACTGATCGACTTTTTATTGATAGATTGTTTTTCATTTTCTAGAATTTTACATAAATGATTTCTTACAGTATGTGCTTTGTTAGATATAGGGATATTCAGGTTGTCTGCCTATGAGTGTGCTTTCATATTTTGTTTCTTTAAAAAATTTAATTCATTTCATCAAACTTGTTAAATTTGTTGGCATAAATTTGTTCTTGATATTCCCTAGTTATACATTCAAAATCTATAGAATCTGAGTAATATTACTACATTTTTCTTGATAAAGATCAAATATTTTTTTCTGATCAATATGATTAGAAGTTTAACAGTTGCGTTAATTTTCTTGCATCACTAACTTTTGTTTGTTGTTTTTTCTATTATCTATTTCATTGATTTCTATGCTGATCTGTATTATTTCCTATCTTCTGTTTAATTCGAGTTTCTTTTTTTATTCTCTTTTTCCAGTTTCTTAAGGGGGAGGTTGAAGTCATTTGGTTCAGACCCTTTCTAAAAAATTACTAATCTAGGCCATTAATGGTATAAAATTTCCCTAAATACTGCTCTTGCTAAATTGGAAAAATTTGTGATTCACCTTTGATTTTTTTTTTTACTCATGAGCTATTTAGATATGCGCTATCCTGTTTCCAATGTTTAGGAATTTTTCAGATACCTTTCTTTAATTGAATGGTTATTTAGTTTTATTGTGGAATGAGAACATACTTTCTATGATTAGAATTTATTCTAATTTATTGAGACATTTTTATGACCCAGAATATGGTGTATCTTTATACATAATTCATGTGTACTTGAAAGAATGTATAGCATGCTGTTGTTTGGTAGGGTATTCTATAAATGTGAGATTATATAAAGTTGGTTGAGTTAGAGTTTTTCATATCCTTGCTGATATTTTATCTAATTGAAAGATGGATATTTAAATCTCCAACTATAATTATGGATTTTCCTCTTTATGCTTGCAGTTTTAGCAGTTTTTGCTTCATGTATTTTGAACATTCGTTCCTAAGTGAAACAGTTTAAGATTGAATTGCTATGTAATCTTAATTGGCCACTTTATAATTATGAAATCACCTTTTTTATCTCATTTTTTCTTTGCTCTGAAATAACCTTTTTTCTGTTATTAATTCTGTCATTCCAACTTTCTTTTGATTAGTATTCATAGCATATGTTTTATTATTCTTTTTCTTTTAACTTATTTATGTCTTTCTATTTAAAGTATATTTCTTCTTGGCAGCACAGATTTGGCCTTGCTTTTCAAATCAAATTTGACGATCTTTGCCTCTGAATCAAGGTATTTAGAGCACTTATATTTAGTGTGATTACTCATATAATTACATTTAGGTTTATCAACCTGCTTTGTAGTTTTCATCTGTCCTATTTGTTCTTTATTTCCCTTTTACTCCTTTTCTGCCTTCTTTTTGACTATTGGAGTGGTTTTTTATTGTTACATTTTAATTGTTTTTTAAAAAATAATTAGTTGTTTGAACTAAAATAAAATGTGCATTGTAAAAGTCATAACATATGTATAAGAAAAATCTTACATATACTCCACTGTTACCCTTTCTACTCCTCGTTATTCCTTTATGTATATCTGCATTTCCATTTGTTATAATATTCCTTATGCCTGAAGTACTTTTTTTTCAGCATATCTTGGAGTTTGATGAGTCTGCCAGTGGTGAATTCTTTCAGGCTTTCTGTGTCTGAAGAACTCTTAATTTTGTCTTTCTTTTTAAGATATATTTTGAATGGTTATAGAACTCTAGGTTGACTTTTCTGTCAGTATTTTAAAGATCTTGCTCCACTGTCTTCTGCCTTACATAGTTTTGACAGGAAATCTGCTGTCATAACACAAGTGGTCTTCTGTATGCAATGTGCTGTTTTTCTTTGGCTTTTAAAAAGGTTACTCTTTATCACTAGTTTTGAGAAATATGTTTATAATGTACCTTAGCATAGTATTCTTTTTTTTTTTATTATACATTAAGTTCTGGGGTACATGTGCACAACGTGCAGGTTTGTTACATAGGTCTATATGTGCCATGTTGGTTTGCTGCACCCATCAACTTGCCATTTACATTAGATATTTCTCCTACTGCTATCCCTCCGCCAGCCCCCACCCCCAGTCTGTGATGTTCCCCTCCCTGTGTACTTGTGTTCTCATTGTTCAACTCCCACCTATGAGTGACAACATGCAGTGTTTGATTTTCTCTTCTTGTGTTACTTTGCTGAGAATGATGGTTTCCAGTTTCATTCATGTCCCTGCAGAGGACACAAGCTCATCCTTTTTATGGTTGCATATTATTCCATGGTGTATGTGTGCCACATTTTCTTTATCTAGTCTATCATTGGTTGGCATTTGGGTTGGTTCCAAGACTTTGCTATTGTGAACAGTGCTGTAATAAGCATACTGTGCATGCGTCTTTACAGTAGAATGATTTATAATCCTTTGGGTATATACCCAGTAATGGGATGGCTGGGTCAAATGGTATTTCTTGTTCTAGATCCTTGCGGAGTCGCCACACTGTCTTCCACAATGGTTGAACTAATTTACACTCCCATCAACAGTGTAAAAGTGTTCCTGTTTCTTCACATCCTCTCCAGCATCTGTTGTTTCCTGACTTTTTAATGATCGCCATTCTAATTGGTGTGAGATGGTATCTCATTGTGGTTTTGATTTGCATTTATCTGACGACCAGTGATGATGAGCATTTTTTTATAAGTTTGTTGGCTGCATAAATGTCTTCTCCTGAGAAGTGTCCGTTCATATCCTTCGCCCACTTTTTGATGGGGTTGTTTTTTCCTTGTATTGTTTCAGTTCTTTGTAGATTCTGGATATTAGCCCTTTGTCAGATGGATAGATTTCAAAAATTTTCTCCCATTCTGTAGGTTGCTTGTTATCTCTGCTGATAGTATCTTTTGCTGTGCAGAAGCTCTTTAGTTTAATTAGATCCCATTTGTCTATTTTGGCTTTTGTTGCCATTGCTTTTGGTATTTTAGTCATGAAGTCTTTGCCCATCTTGTGCTTGGATTTTTTTTTTTTTTTTTTGCCTGACTTTGGATAAATTGAGTAGTTTTTTTTTTTTATTATTGTTTCAGTTCATTTTTTTTTTTTGCTGGCTAAGACCTGTGGAGTAATAGTTTTATAAAGTTTGGCCATTTTTACTCATTATTTCTGGAAGTCATTTTTTTTTTTGTTCTCTCATTCCTGTTTTGGAGATCCTACTTAAAGTTTTATTAGGGCTGTTCAAGTTGTTCCCAAGCTCTTTTATACTTTTTCATTATTTTAAATTATTTATTCTCTGTATATTTCATTTTGGATGGTTTCTGTTACTGTGTCTTCAAGACATTGATCCTTTTTACTTAAAACTGCAATCAACTGCTAATCTTATTTTGTACGTTTTTCAGCTTTTTCATTCTAATATAATAATTGTATATCCTCTATATCTTTTTACTTATTGGATATCTGAAATACAACAATAATAACTGTTTAATATATGTGCTTTCTCATCCTAACATTTTATTTCAGAGTCAATTTTGATTGATATATTTTCCTTCATTACGGTTTTTATTGCTTTTTTTTCTATGTAATGTGTTTATTGAATGGATGTTAGACAGTGTGAATTTTATGTTGTTGTTTGCCTGACATTTTTAATCCTATAATATTTTTGTGCTTTCTTATTAGAAGTACTTTAGTTACTTGGAAATTGTTTCATCATTTACGATCTTTTAAAGTCTGTTAGGCACATTAGAGCAATGCTCAATCTCGGGCAAATTATTCTCCAACACTAAGGCAAATCTATTGTGAACATTATACGTAGATGCCATGTGAATTATGAGATTTCAAGTCTAGCTACTAAAAGTAGTCACTGTATTGCATGTAGATGTGCTACCAGGTATTAAGCTTTTTAATTTTTTTCAGATAGTTATTTTCTCTTCCTTGGTTAGGTGCCTGAAATTCCTGGACTGATCAGTACTTTGCTGAATACTTTAGGAGACCCTGTTGCAAATATTGGGGTTCTTTCTCTGTGAAACTCCATTGTCTCTGATCCTGTCTTGGAAACTGCATCAGAATCCCAGTCTCACAGTTCTTTCTTCTCAATAAAAGAAGTTTGCTGAGCTCTGTCTGGGTTTGCTTTTCCTGTGCTGCAGCCTGGAAACTCTCCAAGGCAATAACTGATGCATTCATAGATCTAACTCATTTGTTTTCCATCTCCCAGGGATCACTGTCCTTCAGTCCCTAAATCTCCTGTCTGGAAGAAAGTTATTTCTTTTTTTTTTTTTTTTTTTTTTTTTTTTGTTTCGTTTTGTTCATTTATTTATTTATTTTTTTTTTGAGACGGAGTCTCGCTCTGTCACCCAGGCTGGACTGCAGTGGTCAGATCTCGGCTCACTGCAAGCTCCTCCTCCTGGGTTCATGCCATTCTCCTGCCTCAGCCTCCCGAGTAGCTGGGACTACAGGCGCCCGCCACCACGCCCAGCTAATTTTTTGTATTTTTAGTAGAGACAGGTTTCACCGTGTTAGCCAGGATGGTCTCGATCTTCTGACCTCATGATCCGCCCATCTCGGCCTCCCAAAGTGCTGGGATTTAAAAGCGTGAGCCACCGTGCCCGACCGAAAGTTATTTCTTATATACTGTCTGATTGTTTGGGTTACTTTATAAATTCAATCTCAGGCCAGGCGCAGTGGCTCACGCCTGTAATCCCAGCACTTTGGGAGGCCGAGGTAGGCAGTTTACCTGAGGTCAGGAGTTCAAGACTAGCCTGACCAACATGGAGAAACTCCGTCTCTACTAAAAATACAAAATTAGCCAGGCGTGGTGGAGTATGCCTGTGGTCTCAGCTACTCGGGAGGCTGAGGCAGGAGAATCGCTTGAACCCAGGAGGCGGAGGTTGTGGTCAGCTGAGAACGTGCCATTGCACTCCATCCTGGGCAACAAGAGTGAAACTCCATCTCAAAAAATTAATTAATTAATTAATTAATTAAATATCTTTTACTTCATCTTGGCCTGAGGGAAATCCTCATTTATTGTTTTGAGTAGTTAAAAAAAAAGGAAATCTCTACTCTTATATAGATCTTATATAAAATAAAAACTAGAATAAATGTTGGCATAGGCATTAAATTGCCATTGTATATATAATGTCAATGTTGTATATTGAGTATGAATAAATTTTTCTTATTTCCCCAAAAAATAGCCAGGTGCGGTGGCTCACGCCTCTAATCCCAGCACTTTGGGAAGCTGAGGCAGGTGGATCATGAGGTCAGGAGATTGAGACCATCCTGGCTAACACGGTGAAACCCTGTCTCTACTAAAAATACAGAATATTAGCCGGGCGTGGTGGCGGGCACCTGTAGTCCCAGCTACTCAGGAGGCTGAGGCAGGAGAATGGCGTGAACCCGGGAGGCGGAGCTTGCAGTGAGCCGAGATTGCGCCACTGCACTCCAGCCTGGGTGACAGAGTGAGACTCCATCTCAAAAAAAAAAAAAAAAAAAAAAAACACCATATTTCCCCCAAAAATAATCATCATCATTGACATTGATGTGGTTGCCATGGTTTTCAGTAATACTTAAGTACATGTTTCAATAAAAAGAAAGAGGAATAGGTGATGAGTTAACAAGCATTTAAATGCAATTGATAAATTTTGATGGCAAAAATTATTTAATACTTAAAGTGCTGAATACCATCTTAATTTTTTTTCCTATAAGATATTTCAATAGATCTTATATAACAAAGTTATGGTTTTATGAAACATATGGTTTTTCATCTAATTTAAAAATTAAAACATTCTTTGTGCAGAATTTGGAAATATGCAAACATTGAATAGTACTTTAAAACTCGATTATTAAAATATTCATATGAAATTTACTTTTATAATTTATTTTATTTAAATGGGATAATATATGACTGAAATATAATATATAATTAATTCTTTTTTCTATATTAACTACAAAAGTTTAAGCTGATGACATTCTTTTTTTGCTACTTATGTGCTAATGAATCTCTGCTAAAATATTTTCAGTTTTTACCTAAAAATATTTGTTTCATATTCCTTTGCCTTATAAAAAGTTGACTTATTTGAACGTTGATTTTAGTTCAAATATGAGGGAATTTCAACCACAATGTCACTTTTTTAATTAACAAGTTACTATTGAGTGTCAAAGCTTACGTAGTACATTTGAGCAATTTTGATAACATAGATCTGAGTGAAGTGTTTCCATTGCTTAATACACACCAAAATTGTATTTTACTACATAGAACAAAATAGTTTTTCCTATTTTTTCCCTTTCCTTACCTTCATAAAAGAGAATTTTTTACAGAAAACACATATTTCCCATTGCATTACATATTTTCTCATTACATGGGCAGTAGTATGTTAAAAATATATTCTGCATGTACAAAATAAATTTAGCAATTCATCAATGCATATCAAAAATTTTGTTTCTAGGCAACAAATTAGGTTGTAGGAACTCTACATTTAAATTTAATCGAATTTATGGTAATTTTTTTTCTACATATATTACATCAGCACCAAAGCAGATAATTTACAGATATGGATTGATTTACAGGTATGGATTGATTTACAGGTATGGATTGATTAGTAACACTAGTTATAAGTCTTTATTCTTAAATGAGTATTGTTATGACAAAAAGATTGTCACATTTTAAAGGAGTGGTAGCTAACCATTGTAGAAGCCAGAATTGTTTCAATGTCTTATAATTTTTTCAGAAAAAAAGAAGCTAAAAGAGAAATTAGCTAGCCTATCTCTTTGCTTCAGAGATAAATAGCATCTCAAGAACAACTTGAAGAAAACAACACAACTGTTTAATATGGAAAAAAAAAATATTCAACTCTACTCCACAATTAGTCATAACTTTACTAATAGATCTTTAAAATCCTCTAGTCTTTGCATTATGCACTTTAGATTCCGTTTTCAGTTTTAAAATAATCCTATTTTAACTTCACATTCACCATAAATTACTTATGTGGAAGATCACAATTGGCTTAACATACCATGTATCTTATTTTTATGCTTGATTATTATAAAATCAGAGAAAAGTAGATATTGCTCTTCTCACTTGTTGTGGTCACCCTATGGTAACAGTGAAATGCACAAATAGCAGTATCATATTTATTAAAGAAATGTCATTTCAAAAAATTACCATCACATCTTCACCATCACATTCTTCATTCAAACCCAAGTTTTTTCTTTGTTTATTTTGTTTGTTTGTTTGTTTTCATTAATGGCTTTAAGGCTTAGTTGCAAAAACTCCATAAGGATTCAACTTTCAACGTGCTTATTTTTAGGGATTTTTCTGAGGCTCAGGCTCCTCCTGAACTTGTTAGATGATATCCTTGTCTGCTCCCTTTTTTCTGACCTCAAGTTTTCTCTCTTCTAAACTGGGCTACTTCATGACACTATGGGCAGAATGACCTATGCAATCAAATTTAATTCTCTATGGACAGAGTAAATAAATTTGAATTTCTAACTTCATAATAACGTTATCAAGATATTGTGGAAATCACATTAGTTTACCGTTCCAGTTGTGTCCTATTTATGTGCATGTATACTGGAAGTAAAATACATTTTTTAATCTTTTTTTATTTTATTTTATTGTTTTGAGACAGAGTCTTGCTCTTTCACCCAGGCTGGAGTACAGTGGTGGGATCTAGGCTCACTGCACCCTCCACCTCCCAAGTTAAAGCAATTCTCCTGCCTCAGGCCCCCAAGTAACTGGCTCTACAGGCATGTGCTACCATGCCTGGCTAATTTTTTTGTATTTTTAGTAGAGACAGGGTTTCACCATGTTGGCCAGGCTGGTCTCAAACTTATGGCCTCAAGTGATCCTCCCATCTCAGCCTCCCAAAGTGCTCGAATTACAGGTGTGAGCCACTGCGCTCAGCCAATACTGGGAGTAAAATACTCTTAAGGATAACTAATATTGTATATGTTGGTTCACTAATGTAGACATAACCTGTAAATGCATATGTAATACATTCCTGGGTTTATCACCTAATTTACATTTAATATTATAAGGTTATCTTGAAAAATCTATTTATTAGATGTATTTTTATGCTTGATTTAAACAGTCTTCTCTGAGAATAATAGACTACTGAAAATTATCTTATCGTATTTGGACTTCCTAAAAATGTTCTGCTAGTTCCACAGTTACATAATTTTCAAGTTGTCCCCAAATCCACAAGTGCTTTGTTTTGAGAATAAGATATTCGTGAGAATATTATTCCCTTGTTTCTCTTTGTTTAGAAACCCCTAATCTCATCTTTGCTAGAATTTAATTGTTTCTTTATCTTAATTTGTACATTGTTTGTTGTATTCTACCTTGATGTATGTGTGCATATCTTGTTCTCCTATTACAATATTATGAGATCCTTCAGAAAATCATTTTTTCTTGACTTATTTCTAAAATATCAAAATACCGGACACAACTTAATAAGTGTGTAATGCATAGTTGTTGGATGTGTATTATCAGATATATTAAAAGTTAGGTACATGCAGTGAGTGGTTTCTAGATGTTAAATTATACGAAGTTAATCTTATCCATAAGCTTGATCAAGGAAAAGGGAAATATTTTAACAAGTTGATCAGGAGACTTAGAAGACAGAACTTAAAATGTAAAAGTATTTGCCAATTAAGTGGATATAAAGATGACCTTACAACATGAGCAAGAGAAATTTTGTGTTATAACAACTGGATCCCTGTAGACACATGTTTCTCTGTTAAGCAATTTCCCTATCATTTCTCTCTTTTTCCTAATTCTGTTCCTCATCCATTAATCCTTCCCTCCATTTATCTTTCCTTCTTTTCTTCTTCCTTTCATCCAACAAATATTTTTAAAATGTGTACTCATTAACAGGAATGATTATAGATGCTATAGAGATAGCATAAACTTTCATGCCCTCATGGAGCTTATATTTTATTGCGGATATGAGGCAGGAATTTAGGGATATTTTGCAATGACTGAGGAGGTCAGAATGGCTAGAATAAGCAGGAAATTAATAGGAGATGAGGTCTCAGAGGTAATGGAGACTGAGGAGCATGACTTGAATGTTCTGATTATCCAAGCACATGACTGGAGTCACCCTAAAAGCAGTAGCGAGGGAGTTTCTGCAAGGGACTGCCCCAGATTGTCTGGAGATGGGCCAGTTTTGATTCCAAAAAAGCACTAAATGCCAGGTTCATCAGTTTAAAGCATTTATTAGGGAAACTTAATGTCATACAGAGGGCTTCAGCTTCCTCATGACAGACGTGAGAAAAGTGACATTGTACTCCAGTATATCTGGAAGGAGAGGGTTGTTATATAAAAGAACTGAAGTTATACAAGGTTTAATGATTTTGTCTCAGGGCAGGGTCTCATTTATACTTGTTTAGCAACCTGGTGGATATTTCAGTGTTTCGGGCAAAAACCCTAAACGACTTTATCTGTGCCTGAGAATGTTCAAGGCCCTGGGTTGGGTTCAAGCCTGTAGTTAAAAACATGCAGCTCCCTGGATCAGTGGATGGTTAGACTGTTCTGTGTGTTTTCTCAGGCAGGACAAAGAAAAAAGCAGAAGTAACTGGAGGACCATATATTGGGCTATCTGTCCACCATAGTAAGGAGGGGAATTTGACTCAAAGTGAAAATATGAAGCATTAAGAGACTTAGCAGAGGAGTGACAGTATCTGGGTTATTTATTAACAGTAATATTTTGGAACCTTAGTTAAGAAGTGAATCTAGGGGGTGAAACTCTCAAAGCAAGGGTACTAAATAGCAGGCTATTACTTTAATCTGGACAAAAGCAATGGTGAATTAGTACAGGTTATTAACAGTCTGGATAGTGAAAAGTGGTTGTATTTTGAATTTCTTTTGAAGGCAGATGTGACAATATTTTCTTAAATTGAATAGAGTATGAGAACAAAAGCAGTGAAGGATGACCCAAAGCTATTTCTTCTGAGCAACTTTGAATGACATAGAAATGTCATTAACTACCTATTTCCATTCCTTCTCATTCATTCATTTAGACCTTGTCATTTGGAATTAACCCCAAATACATAAATTCGACCTCTAAACATCTCCCTACTTGCCTTCCTTGCAACATTTTATTGCTTTTATCTGTTTGTCTCCTTGGAAACTCTTTACTCCCTAAACTTCAATATTACTGTTTGTATCTTGTTCGCCCAAAATCTCTTTTCTTCTTATTTTGTTCTTAGTCTCCACTTGTAGTCCCACTCCCACTAGCTCTGGTATATAAGAAGCAATTAACAAAGCTGTATACCTATGAATAAATAAGGATATTGTAACTTTTGTATTAACTAGATGTAGTTTATTTTATTTTGCTCTAGGGCATATATTGCCATTAGCATGATTAAATATAGAAAAGTAAATACATTTTGGTCAAGCAACTAAATTTTAGATTAATCAATAACATAAATGTGACTTTGGAAACAGATTTATTAATGAAGTTTAACAATAGTATTTAAAAGGACTGAATATGCTTATATTACTCAGGGTTCTGTAGAGTAACAGAAACAGTAACATATATGTGCGTATATATAAATACCTTTATTTAAGGAATTGTCTCACACTATTAAGGGGGCTGAAAAGTTCCACAATGTGACGTCTGTGAGCCGGAAACCTAGGAAAGCCAGTGGTGTAGTTGAAGTCCTCGTCCACAGGCCTTAAAACAAGGTGAACCATTCTATCTCAAGTCCAAAAGCCAGATAACCTGGAGCACTTGGTGGTGTAAGTCTGAATCTGAAGACAGGAGGTCTCAGCTCAAGCAGTCAGGTAGATTGAACCACTTCTCCCTTCCTTCACTTTTTTGTTCCATTTAGGCTATTAACATATTGAATGATACCCACTCATATTGAGGAGGGATATCTGTGTACCAATTTAAATGTTAATCTAATTGAGAAACACCATCACATGCATACCCAGAAATAATGTTTACCCAAAATATTTGGGCAATGTTACCCAAATATTGGGCACCCAAATATTTGGGCACCCCTTGGTTCAGTGAAATTGACACATTACATTAACCATTATAATAGTGAATTTAGAGTAATATTAATAAAATTAATATAATACATTTATAACTCTTTGTAAAATAATGTTATTTAAACATATATAGAATTTCCAAACCTATTCCAGTTTTAGCTTAAATAGTCATTTTTATATAACTACCACATTTATTCATAACTCTGGAAATCTTATTTCACATAACTTGTGAATATTGTCTATTATTGTGTTTCAATTTCAAATTATTACTTTTAGATAGCACTTCTGTTTATTATACTTCACACTCTGGGGACAGCAATTCAATTTTTCAGATGTACAAGTTTCATGATTTATTGCTGCACTTTAGTACTTTCTGTCTTGCTTTCCCAAATGTTCCACACCTGCTCTTTGCCAATATATGCTATCTTTAAAGGGATTTAACACCATTGCAAATCTTTAATGGAATGCATTGTCATGATCCAAAGTGATTATATTGTATAATACAATCTTAGTTTTTTTGTATTTTTACACTCCTGAGTTTTTAAAAACCTGCATCTTGTAGCAAATGGGAAATATTTCATGCTTTACTTACTGTGGTCATTAAAGGCAATATGGTTCTTATCCAGATAATTTTAAGGTCAGATTAAATAATTCTTTGAGAGTTTGCTAAGAGTGTGTAAGATCATTATTTTCATTTTAGAGACTTAGTTATATTAGTCGTATTCGTTTTACTGATAGACTGTGTATTCTCATATCATCTTCTTTCTTCCTACAATATTATTCTAACATATGAATATTTATTTTCCTTTTTTGTTTGTTTTGTTTTTTCTACAACCAATTAGAAAGAATGTTTACTTCTGTCTTCTCTTTCAGACTTTGAAAAAGATGACAAAAGATTATGAACAAATAGTTGTATATGAAGATACTGGCTTTCCCTTGTAGAATTAAAACCATTGTGAGTCCATTTATATCTGATTGTGATGAATTATGTGTCTTCCAGAGTCTTTTTATCAAAGATGTAGATGCACTGAAGACAGTCAACTACTACTTGTTGGTCTATTTATTTTGTAAATCAAACACATATGTTTAAGGTGTCAGGCTTTATTGAGAATTACTTAATAAATTAGGCTTTTATACCACCTTTAGATGCTTTTAATTTTTAGCATGTCATTATATGAAAGCTTTTTTAAAGTTTATAGAGGTGATAAATAATATTATATAAGAAATTACAATTCTCCCTTTTTTATTTTTTTGAGACAGAGCCTTGCTCTGTCACCCAGGCTGGAGTGCTGTGTTGCCATCTTGGCTCACTGCAAGCTCTGCCTCCCGAGTTCACGCCATTCTCCTGCCTCAGCCTCCTGGGTAGCTAGGACTACAGGCGCCCGCCACCACGCCCGGCTAATTTTTTGTTGTTTTTAGTAGAGACAGGGTTTCACCGTGTTAGCCAGGATGGTCTCCATCTCCTGACCTCGTGATGTGCCCGCCTCGGCCTCCCAAACTACTGGGATTATAGGCGGATTACAGGCGTGAGCCCGGCAGCAATTCTCACTTTTTAAAGTGCCATTGTTTATACATTATTGCTGTCAGTATTCACCAAGATGGTGCTATTATCTGTTGTGGGGCAATTTTCCTTGTCATTTCTACATATCTTGGAACAGCTTTTGTCCTTGTATTTTCAAGAATGTTCTAAAGCAAACAGCCTTGGAAAAGAGACAGATAGTGTCTCCCTCCAGGGAAAAAGTCAGATTTCTGTGCAGACCAGTATAATCAAAATAAAGTCTCTCTTTGGGGCCAATGTTGAGCAGAAATACCTCTTATAAGATCGTGTTTTCTAAGTTGTGGGATCCTCAGTTATGAGACAAACCTACAACAGCATCCTCTGGGCCTTTTGGGATCATCTTATTCATTCTTGGGTTAGAAGGAGAACGTATGAAGACATGAAGCTCGTGCAATGAATAATAAAGTTCTTTGTGTCTGACTCAAGAGTCTTGTGTCTACTGTCAGTCTTTATGAAAATGTGACAGGCTGACATGATAGCTTTCAAGTAGGATAAAAATCTCTGACCCTTCAGAATTCTTTTTTTCTTTTTATTATTATTATTATTATTATTATTATTATTACACTTTAAGTTTTAGGGTACATGTGCACAGTGTGCAGGTTTGTTACATATGTATCCATGTGCCATGTTTGTGTGCTGCACCCATTAACTTGTCATTTAGCATTAGGGATGTCTCCTAATGCTATCCCTCCCCCCTCCCCCACCCCACAACAGGCCCCAGTGTGTGATGTTCCCCTTCCTGTGTCCGTGTGTTCTCATTGTTCAATTCCCACCTATGAGTGAGAACATGCGATGTTTGTTTTTTTGTCCTTGCGATAGTTTGCTGAGAATGATGGTTTCCAGCTTCATCCATGTCCCTACAAAGGACATGAACTCATCATTTTTTATGGCTGCATAGTATTCCATGGTGTATATGTGCCACATTTTCTTAATCCAGTCTATCATTTTTGTACATTTGGGTTATTTCCAAGTCTTTGCTATTGTGAATAGTGCCACAATAAACGTACATGTGCGTGTGTTTTTATAGCAGTATGATTTATAATCCTTTGGGTATATACCCAGTAATGGGATGGCTGGGTCAAATGGTATTTCTAGTTCTAGATCCCTGAGGAATCGCCACACTGACTTCCACAATGGTTGAACTAGTTTACAGTCCCACCAACAGTGTAAAAGTGTTCCTATTTCTCCACATCCTCTCCAGCACCTGTTGTTTCCTGACTTTTTAATGATGGCCATTCTAACTGGTGTGAGATTCTTGACACTATCAACATTTTATGGAGGAAATGGCTCAGGGATGGTGAAAAACTGTCCCAAAGCCTTAGTAACCAAAGAGGTAGAACTTGAAATCTGGTTTTACGTTTGTGTCATAGTATGATGCTGCTTCTACTGACTGTACTTTCTGCCAAAAAATATTAAATTTACCTCCTGGAAGTAATTGAAGCCAAATGTAGCAAGAACTTTTTGTTTTAGTAGTAAATACTTAATCAGGAATAAATAATATGTATCCATCTAGATTCCATTACATCTTTGATATAGCAAACTAAAACCTTTTTAAGAAAGTTATTACAATTGTTCATATTTTTGTAAATTTTGTTTTGTAATTGTAGTTTAATGCAAAAAGATGTTCTTGGAGTTTGCAGAGGTCAGGGAATAATATAGAAATAGTAATAGAAAAATTGCCATTTCCAACACTGTCTCTTCATAAAATGCATTCTCTCTCCCTCTCTCTGTTCCTCTCTCTCTCTGTCTTTCATACACACACACACACACACACACACACACACACACACACACACACAAACATACCTTTCTCTAATGACTCATAGGAGAATCACATCACATGGTAAACTATCCCTAGCAGTCTTGGTAGATTTTTAAAAGAATTTAGTGTTATTGCTATTCGCAAACCGGAATTATTTATTTTGTTGGGAAAGCAGTCTTTGAGGGACACCAGAATGTAATAAACATTCTAGATTGAGAGTCTGGACACCTGGCTTCCGTTCTCTCCTGTGTCACTAGCCGTATGACCACTGTAAAATCTCTTAAGCTTGTTGTTTCTTACTTTGTTCTGGTGGGAAAAAGAATATTAATTACTTTCAATAATTTAAGAGGTCTGTCCAATTCAAAAATCTATTTTTTTATTTTATGTGAGAAATACAAAAATGTTCAAAATTAACATAGTCTTTATTATCCTACTTCATTACTTCATACTTTGAATACAAGAAGCATGAGCTGCTATATTTGGTCCATTTAATACACTATCTGTGCTCTGTGTATATCCCTTTATAGTAATAATATTTCCTTATTATCTTTATAAATATGATGAAAGTTTCATTGTATTTGAAGGCTGATATTTCATAATAATGTGATTTACAAATTACTTACAAATAATAAGCATATGCAATTCAATATATAGCTTATGGACTAATTTTTTTTATTTGGCCACATTTTCTATTGTATTTTATAACTTTGTACATATCGTGGCATACTGTAAGTAATGATAGAGTGTTACAAATATTGCATTATTCTGTTATTGCTATTTTAGAGTATGTGAATCATTTTAAAATCAAAATATTTTTAATTTCAAAAGGCAGAAGTAACTGAAATACTTGTGCCCATGTAGCCTTTTATTTGATACATTCAATTTTTCTCAGTAAGGTTGAAGCTTTTTATATTTTTTGCACAGTAATATTTGTTTATTTTTCTTAGATAGATATGAAATTTGAATGAGGTGTGATCACAAGTGTTATTCTAGCAATACCATTTTCATAAAATTTTTAATAACTTTCATGTTTTCCTAGATGTCACTCTTTACAACCTAATTCTTTACTGAAGTTGTTTTTGAGTGATGTACAGTGATGATAAAAGACTTAAGAACTAAATAAGTTAGAGTAACTTTTGACTTTTATATAAGCCATAGAATTTTTATCATCATTAGTAAATAGTTTGTTAAGAAAAAATACTACTCACTTTAAAATTCAATGTGTATGTTATCAAATGAGAAATTACAGTCTTTTAAAATCATATAGGTGACTTTGTAATTTCAAATGAAATTATTTTACCAATATTTTTAACAGTGAAAATGCTGGCCTGAAATTAATTTGACAGTCATCCTCAGTTTTTTATTAGCAATTCTTCTATAAAATCCAAACTCTACCAATGAAAAGTATCCAATGCTGAACAGCCAACACCTGCAATTTCCACCACTAGCATAAATAAGATAGTTATTAACCTAACACAGTGTGGATGATAGAATTAGGTCCCTGCTAATTTTTTATCTTTATACAGGTATCCCAGATTAATTTTAGTTCAAATAATCCCAAATTTGTGAGCCATTTGGTCTTTGCTTTCCAGTAATATGTGCCTAAAATTATTGGGTCCCGGGAATCTTTCCTTATTTGCCGTATCGCTCAACTGTTTGTTGCTGTCATTGTTTGGCTGTTTTGTTGGCTTGTATATTTTTTCTGCCCTAGTCTTAATGTCTTAGGTTTTGCTCTGGGCTAATCTTTTTTTCAGTTCACTTTAACTCTAGGGATTTTTCCAAAATCTTTGTGGGTAGGCAGGGCCATAATAGTAGGAGAAGTCTACCTAGGGAATTTACCTTGATCTGAAGTTAGCATAGAAGGCACACTGTATTTACTTAAATATATGTTTACTTAGGACTGGAGAGGGTCATGGAGATGATAGGAGAGCTGAAAACCTCCTTGGTGATGGCTTGGAAATACTCTTATTTTCTTACTTTCTTAGTCCTAATCATCAAAAAATCTCAAGGCAAGAGATGAGCAAGCCAGCAGCTTCTGAGGTTGAAGGAAGAAATATGTTTTCAATCCCTTTCAATTCTTCAAACATTACCTCTCAGATTATATAAACTATATAAATGATAGATTTCTAATTTCAAAAAGGTGATTTATACATAACTCTAAAAGAACATTATTGCTTCAAGTGGCTGAAGCAGCACCAGTGCTAACTGAAACAGAATCATCCCCCAGGCCAACAGTTGTACTTCACTTCTCTAATTTTACATTTGCAGTTAATACCAAATAAATCAATTTTCCCTTTTGCTTTTATAGGTGTCCAATGCTCAGAAACTTGAATACAGACATTATAATAAAGAAGCTATTGAATTCCATCTTTTAAATCAATTATATAAAAGAATATGTTACCTCATCCTTTTTGATAATGATTTGTTAATATTTAAGACTAATTTTTTTAAGCTGAGATACAAATGAGGTAAGGCTTCTTTACCTATGCCATGTCCTCCCACAGAGCTTTTCTATTGTCTAAAACCTGTGAGAAGCTATTATATTTTTTAAATTTTATGTTTCTTCGTAACTTTTTGAAAACTTATTATCTAGTATTGAATTCTTCATCCATTTGCCATAAAGGCAAATGTTTTATTTGCCTTTATCTCCATATGAATGACCACCTGTAGTTGCAATTTCTCATCATTATGATCCTGGAACATTTTTAAAGCAATTTTAATTATGCAATTTTAAACAAAAGGTATTTCTCAGCATGCTCATGTGCTCCTACAGGGATCTTTTTTTTCTTTCTACATGTTATATACAGCTGCATGAATTATACTAATAAAATGTCAAGATTATCTACTATACATTTAAACTGATATGTAAATGATTTTATTCATAAGTAACTTTTCATTTATAATGGTCAAATTTGGTTTTTAAGCCATCATTTCATTATAGCCAAATATGCATGAAAATAAACAGGGACAGAAACAATTAAAATAGAAGATCTGAGGGTCTATGATTCTAAATAAAGAAATTCTTATTCGCTTAAGAAACTTCACATGGAGTTTGACTAGTGCTCCCTAAATAAAATTTCTGGCATGAAACAGATTTAATAACATGGACAACAATGAACAAATATTTTAAAAGAGTATTCCAGGAATGTTATATGTTCTCAATATATCCCATTATTTAGACATATTCAAAATAGGTCTAGAACCTACATGGTGCCATTATGGAATATAGAGTTGTTTTATTTTGTATTTTGAAAATCCTGTGTTCCAGTTTAATTGTGATCTAACACTGCTGCTAGACTTCATTGTTTTATGTTAGGGTGGTGGTGGAATTACAGAGAACTGCATTCCAAAGTGATAAATATTTGTTTTTGGTGCATTTAAATAGTATTACAAATGTTAGTATTCTTTAAAAATTGCTACCACGGGAGTGAACCACTCCACACGGCATAGTTTCACTCCATTTTATGACATGCTGATATTTTCTATAAACAGCCCATTGTGCAATCCCTAAGAACTGCTGTTGAATCCCTTATTTATGTAATAAATACACAAATAATATATGATTAATAGCACATACATAATATCATCAAATAGATTCATATATACACATATATCACAAACATTTTCTATATAATTCTCATAAATGTACCCAGGGTCACAAGTTTGCATATGTGAAAAAGCATAAAGTTACTAAATGGATTGGGAACAAAATTCACAAGTTTTTTTGCCAAATATGAAATTGTGTATTTGTACATGTTTTTGCAGAGGCCATTTCTTTACAAATAGGGTCCTGGGGGATTGTTAACACTCGATGAAGCTTCCTGTTTATTCACTCACTCTGGGATTTCCCATTTGCCAACACAACAAATGCATTGTATTATAAATGAGAACAGCTTGTTGAGAGCTGTGGTTTAATGTTTTCTGGAAATAGATGAAGACAACATGTTCTAATTTATCTGTAGCAAGATCCAGTTAGGAACTTATTGAGTATGGGAGTTTTGGTGTTTTTTATTTGAACAAGCATGGAAAATATATTCTTGCAGTAATATCATTGATAATTACAAATTCTTCCTAAAGTTGTAATTATGCATATTTTTGGGTAAATCTCTTTTTAGGGAAACAGTCGGTATTTAGTTTGGTATCTGGGTAAACAGTATTTACATAAAATATTATAAAGTTATTTGCATGTGAACCTTAAAATTATCTGCATTGCCCCACAAAAGGAGGTAAAGTTGTAATTTTTTAGTTGATATGTTGTCATAGAAATTTAAAAAAAAAATGATCAGTAATGGAGGTGCTAACACTTAATGAGACGCAATTCACCACGGAAAGTTACAACAAATGTTTGCACTTTTATGTATATCAACCCTATTTAAACATTGAATTTTGGTGTGTACAGAGGTGATTTTTCTTTCACAGTGTAGTCATTTTCTTACAGTTCTTACAGATCAATTGATAGACTAATCATATTTTTATACATCTATCCTGATGAATTTTAAACAGATTTCTAGTAAATAACAGTTTTTCCGTAACAAGGAGAGAGGGTAAAATAGGGTCTATTCTACTTTGCCTGCTGACATATTTTTCTTTCTGTACCTTTACACTCTTGCCTATATCACAATCCCGAGACGTTTACTTCTTAAGAGATGTTGACTAATGACATTAGGGAAAGCTTAGTTACAGTTTTATTTCTATCTTCTCATAGATGGGAAAGTAAAACCTATGGTTAGGTATGATATACATTTGTTATAGCTGTATTATATATCTAAAGTAGAAGTTTGAATATCCCATGGCAAACTTATGTACTTATAGTATTGTCTTCTTGAAAATATGGACTCAGAATTCTATGCAATTAATTTTTAAAATGTTCAATGATATTAAAAGTAACAGTGGAGGTTTAAATATTTGATAGGTGACAAAAATATTGACTTTGGCTTTGGGGTGTGTATGCAGCAGGTAAGGGTTGTTTGCAAATGTCATTGTAAAAGATGTAACACAATAAAATAGTAAAATTTGGGGTAAGGTATTTTATACAAAAAGTACAAAAAAGAACTGTAAGAAAATGACTACACTGTGAAAGAAAAATCACCTCTGTACACCCCAAAATTCAATGTTTAAATAGAGTCAATATACATAAAAGTGCAAACATTTGTTGTAACTTTCCACAGTGAATTGTGTCTTACTGAGTGTTGGCACCTCCATTACTGATCCTTTTTTTTAAACAAAATTTTATATGACAACATTGTATGTGAAAGCAAGTTATTTTAAATAATGCAGCTTCAGAATGATGTGTCATTCACTAAAAATTGCAAGGCATAAGCAAAAACAATGAATGAATTTATAATAGACCTCAATTTCATCTTTTAAAAATAGTGTTTTTTAAATGAGCATCTTAAGAAGTGTTAAATTATGCAGATATATAAAACATTAATAGGATGGATATTTGTATGGGTGGCTAATTTCATCCTTAATTGCTGAGTTTATTTACAGAATACATGGTACCATCGCAATTTTCTATCTTTTTTAGCTATACTCTTCAATAATTGATAAATTTTAAAAATATTCTACTTCAGCAGCAAATAATTTTATTATAAAATATATTTTGTAGATTGACCCTTTCCTTTGTGCAATGCGGTCAGATAATTTTTGGATGTAAGGAAAACATGTTTAACTCCTTATCTAATATGCTTTTTACCATCACATATTTATGAAAAATTTTTCAAATTCTCACATTTCCCAAAGGTTCACTGACAGAGACTCTGTGTGTTTGTTATCAATACTATTCTGAAAGTAGGTTAGCTATGAGATAACCTAAAGGCTTATTTGATTAAAATTATGTAAAACCCAAAAGGTTCTGACCTTGCCAGTTTATGCCTCAAGATTTCATATTCATTTGAGCCATTTTTCTTAATCATTTATACATGATTTATTTTAAACTCACTATAAGACCCAGTTAAAGGAAGCTTGTCTCCTCCAGCATAACCAGACATTTCAGAAGATGTGAGTGGAACCAAGTGTCTATTGTCTACAAATTCACTATGAGAAGCCTTCTTTGAAGATATTCTAAGACTTTTCAACCTCAACACTATTGACATTTTGGGCTGAATAATTACTTGTTTTGGGAGGCTGTCCTGGTCATTGTGGGACATTTAACGATATCCACTACATGCCAAGAACAACCCCCTGCCAGCCGTGGCAACTAAAAATATCTCTAGACATGTCCAAATGCCTCATGTGGGGAGAGTGGGGGTTAAATCATCCCCAGTTGAGAAGTACTAAGATCATCTGATATACATGACAATATAAAAACTACCTTTTGATATATTTCTGCCAATATGATAACCTATGCAGTATCGTGTATCATACAAGTAATGTGGCTTTCTTGTACCTCAGGATGTTTTTTTATTCTTATACCCCCCTCATTTTTTTATACTAAGGCATTATATGCTCCTAAAATAAATGTGTGCTAAATATAATATCATGCTAATTTCCAGTTTTGTCTCATACAGACCATATACTACTCGATTAGAAACAAAAGAAAAAGCAGTGTGTTCTAGTGGAAACATCACTAATTCCTCAATTTGCTATTCTGCTCGCTCACTGTGTGACATTAGGAAAGCCTTTAACTTCTCTTATCATCAACTATTAGCATATGAATTTGTATATTAATGCTCACTTTCTTCCAGAAGATTAAACATTGTCAAACTGTGAACACCTAGCTTAATGTCTGACATAGTAGTAATGTAAGAAATGCTACTGTAAGTCATATCTAAAGTACGAAACATGATGAAGAGAGTAATTAGAATAAGTAAAGTAACAGTTAATATTTTTATCTTGGAAAAGGTTGGATATCTAAATAGATTATATATAATAAAATCAATTCTATCTAGTATATAATATCTGCGTTAAAATTTTTCACCAATAACCAGAAAAATGCAAGTTTTTTTTATATTGTGGGGAATGGAAATTCAAGATATTTGCTTAAGAAATAAAATATTTCTTGCTAACATCTACATTTATTTAAAAATTGGTTGAAAATAGTGCCCAAAATAGGACATAGAAAATATAGAAAATAATATAAAATTGTTTATTTATAGAAGTTATTTAAATACACATAAATACATTCCAGTCAGGGTTCAGCTAAAGTAATAGAAACCACTATAACAATTTTAAACAGAAATTGAATTAATTTAGGAAACTGGGTACTTAAAAGTACTGGAAGGGCCAGAGAATCAGACTCTAGGAAGGCCCTCCAGTCATGACTACTAGAGCAATATTGCAGAACAACACGTGTACAACAATCAGAAAGCCAGGAAAACAGGATTCAGCTTTACTGACTATGTTCCAGGATCACACCACCTTAGTTGTTGCCATAATTATTGCCACTTGAGCCACAACACACCTGCTGGATCCTCACAACCCGAATGAATAAAGTATGGCCCACCATCTGTCTTCCCATTTAACTCAGTTTCTCAGTCACAGCTGGAGTCTTTGCTGTAAGAAATATGGGATTTTAAAAACCCTCCACATCTGCACAGTACAAAATAGTACAAAAAGGAAATTGGAAGAAAGACTGAGGAAACCAGTCTTCCAGATGTGCTACAGCTTGTAGGTGCCAGAGTTGGGGTTTGGCCACAAGTAGTGTTACTCCAGGACCAGTGTTTTATAGCACACCTAATAAGGGGTATTGCAAAGACTATGCTATATCTCCTTAATCAAGTCCACATATTATTATGCACTAGCCACACAGTTCAGTGTTATAGTGGGACACAAATCTTGGGGCACCCATAAGAATAATCTCATGTCCTCAAAAATTATATCTAGCTTTGAGAAGTAGAAGGAACACAGTAGTTCCTTGACCAAAGAGAATTCCAGCAGTGTTCGATGACTTCCTTCCATTTCATCCCCAGCAAAGTGATGCAGATGACTTTCTGGAGTGAGTAGCTGCAGTGTTTAGATAGTCCTCTCTAATCACAGAATTTCTTTGCCATACTTTTCACCACTTCTCTTAAATAACATTTGGCTGCAGTTTCTAGAGCAGGTGGCACTTGAGAATCAAAAATACCTTGAGGCAAGTGAACATCCCTCTGCTTACAGTCTGGCCTATATAAAGAATGTTAAACTAGCAAGTGTCCACCCCCAGACGCATTCTGCCTACAAACCAAAAAAAGAGATATTTATTTTCCATTACGGAATATATGTCTGGCTCTGGGGGATTGGTAAACAGAGGAAGGTTCCTGAAATATAGCAATGCTAGGGCCATAGTGTGTGTAAGTGGACAGGTTGTCCCAAATTCCATGGTATTACTGTAGCATGATATTTGTCCAGGCACCATGGGATTTGTCTCCCCCTCCCCAGAGAACATAGTTAGATATTTCATTCTAGATGTTTTATATGTGCCTAGAATGCTGGCAGATTAAAGCACAGAAATTGGTGTGAGTGTTGCTAAATTCTGGTTTACCTTATAGCTGTATTCTCAAGCAGACAATTCACTGGTGTGTTCAGAACACTGCTGGCATGAATAATAGAGGAACTAATGCAGCCAGTGAGGCTTCTCCTTAAGGATCACTGAGGACAAAAAAAAATGCATAAACATCTCTAGTTTAAATAAAAGTAACAGATTTAATTAGACAAATAACTAAGACCATAAATAATATATTGCGGGAGTATGCATTAAAGCATATGAGAAGAATGGACATTTGTTGCTCCACTGTATTTTAATATGTATTAGTAAAACTCATCAATTAGATATGATAGAGATGAAGCCAAGAAAATAGAGGGAAGAACTAGATTAAGCTTAAAATGGCTTGCAGTACCATCACTTTTTTCTGAGCCAAAGCTCACAGAAAACTACTTAAACTTTCACTTGAGCTTTTAGATCAGCAATAATAAGCTCAGATAAAAGACATTCTCAGAGGTGTATGGCACTAAGCTATTAATGAACTATTTTGATGTCATATAATAAAACATTTCAATTAATATTCTTGTTATCAAAATCAGTGAAAAACATAAAAATTCATATAGATGTGAATATTGGAGGGCATTTTAGTTTTGGCAAATTGTTTCTAAAGAAATAGGTGAAAATAAATAATGTAAACACTTTTACAGACCATTTCATTTGAAATAAACTTTAAGTGTTAAATGCTACTTATTTATATAATTGAAATGTGTTTTTAAGTTTTAAGTTACCTGTAACTCAGAATAAATATTACACATAAAGCAAATTAAAACTACTTTTTATGGGGGAGAGGGTGGAAATCATGCTGGGATATTTTATTTTCATGAAGTAGGGATTAAATTAACTGTAATTAACTTAAAACCACGACTATTTTCATTCAGCTAATTGATTATCTTCTATAGGTAGAACAATGCACTAATGATTAGTTCAATCATTAAGTCTGCATATGACTAAGAAAATCCAAAGTGCTAAATGTAAGTTTGCAGATTGGGTGTTACTGTTCACAATTCAAAGGGATCTCTGCTTCACAAAGCAATTCTTCTAAAATGCCATCTCTAATGCATTTGCTACTTTACAGATCATACTTACTTTTCAAGGAGATTGAATGGATTCATTTTAACTTAAAGTTTATGGTGTAACTTTTTCTAAGTATCTTTTAATATGCACAAAGGTAAAAAAAATTTAAGTACAGAATGCTAGTATATAAAAAGTAAAAGTCTTATATCATGACTCAACTCATTGCACTCCCCAGAGTGGAACTTTTACTGGATCTCTTTTAAGAATGAAAATCTCTGTTGTCCTTCTACTGAACCTCCACACTGATAATAATACAGTAATGCTGTCTAGGGTGATCTCCTTGCTGACATAATATTCACCTTTTGTTTTAAAGAGGCTAATTAACATTTGCATAATTTTAAATTTAGGCTACACATAAAAGTACACCTAATGTTGAAATGTGACCCAGATACTCTTAAGTCAACTCCTATTGCTGGTTCAACCCAAATTGCTTTCTTCATTTCATGGACCTACATTAATGTTATCAGAACTGCTTTGGCACCCACCCCACCATAAGGATGGCACCACAGAAGAGGCAAGATAAAAGACTTACACCCTCAACACTCATACTCCAAATTTGAAATTCTCTTCCCTTTAATGGGTGTCCCATGCTTGATTTTAGGTTAGTCAGTGTATTGTCACCAGGGTACTTCCCGTATACCCACTAAATGCCTGGAGAGCTCTCCAGCCAAGTCAATCAAAAACACGACCTTTCCACACTTTTCCATACACACTTTAAAGGTATAGCTCCCATTTCAGACTCTTGTCAGGCTCAAAATACTCATGTCTGTTCTGTCCAGCAGCTAATGCTAATATCAGATTTTCTGGCATGAGTAATGTCTTCTGAATCACTGGCACTAGTGTTCCAGTAGCCTTAACAAGATTACAGAGCCCCATTGCTGAGGCCAGGCTGAAACACTGAAGAGGACTTTCTAGACAATTGGAGGGATTAAAAAGAGAAATATAACACTAATAAACTTAAAACTTGCTATTAAACACCAGTATGAAAACTAATGCCAGCCACATTTTCTTAGATCTGTTCAGAACGCCTCCATGCCTAACTTTTGGTCTGGTTTATAGATCTGGAGAAATAGGTTTCTCAACCCAGTGCATTATGACATTATTTTATATGCTAAATGAAAAAAAATTAAAATATAAAAGACCACAATTAACGCATTTTTCACAGCTTCTCAGGCGCTTGCATTCCTGAGAATATTCTTTGCCTCACACTGACATAAATAAAAGGCTTACTCAGGACGTTTAACAGAGCAAAACTCTGAACCAAAGTTTCTGTCTCTGTCTTCCCCAAAACAAAATCAGCTTCCAGGTTTAGAAAGCCAGGTTTTTCAAGATTCGATGGATCCCATTTTGGCATAAAAAGCAATGGTGACAGATATAACACGGGGTCTTGTTACAATACTCAACTTTGTTCAAAAAGACAAACTTTCTATGAGTACACTAACTTCTTTTTACTTTCAATTAACTGCAAGTTCAGTAAAATAAAGCATAACTCCTATGTGAGCAGTTTGCTCCAAAGGAATGTGTGCTTTGTTCTTGAGGATGGAAGGAAATAGAATCAATTAGAAAAAAGGGTGCTCTCAAACCTGTCTTGCTTTCTTTAAAACCAAAAATAAATAGGGTTTCCAGAATGTGTTCCGACACTGTTTGAAATATTACAAGGAAGTGAAAAGCTTCTTCCAAACGAAGCATCTATTTTTGCTTATGTAGTTGTTTCAAGTCCTAATTTTAATTCTCAGTGTATGAGTCAGGTTTCTTCAGAGAAACAGAAACAAATATCTTTATCTCTCAGATAGATAGATGACAAAAAGTAAGAGAAACAGAGATCTATCCAGATCTATTATCTGTCTATCTATGTATTTATCTATCTGTCATTATCATCTATCCTATCTATCAAATGAGAGAGATAATGATTTATTTTAAGGAATTGGCTCATGTGATTGTGGAGGCTTGGTCAGTCCAATATCTACAGGATAGGCAATTTGAGTCCAGAGGTGGTCTACTGGCAGAATTTCTTCTTGCTTGGGCTGGGCAGAGGTGTGGAGTGATGAGGAGGGAGATCAGTCTTTGTTTTATTAAGGCCTTTGACCCATTGAATGAGGTTGACCATATTATGGAGGGTAATATGCTTTACTTAAAGTCTACTGATTTAAATATTAATCTCATCTTGAAAAAAATACCTTCAGAGAAACATCCAATATCACGTTTGACCACATACACAAGTACCATAGCCTGGCTAAGTTAACACATGCAATTAACCATCACACTCAATATGTTGATCAATTTTGAAAACACTCAAGTACCTGTATTTCAAAATTGCAAGCTATATGGTTTTATAATTAGTAGATGATAACATAACATTACACAAGTGTTTATACCTAGAAAAGTAGAGGATGTGGTTTCAATAGGCTTTATGGTAAAAGTATAAGCAACAGCAACAGTGCCCTGATTGATAAAGTAGTCGGTGTGATGCTGTCACACACAAGAGTTAACTAACTCCTAAGTGTTGTGTTAGGTGGCAATAACTGAGAAACTGACAGCCTGACAGTATTTGTAGAAAATGAAGCCACCTCACTGTTAGGACAAATTCTACAGAAAATCCAGGATTAAGGAGAGAAAGATCACAGTTTGAATCTGCTTAGAAAGAGTAATTTGAAATACTGTACTAAAGTAGGTACAATTCCTCAGCCTTACCCATCCTTCACCACACTTTCCTTGTGCTCTTATCTGCTTTTCTATTTACTTTCTGTTTTCCTCTTCCTGACAGCACTTCTGATATTCTTCCTTTTCTAAATACACGCACACATACATACAAACACATATTTCTAAACATATATATTTCTAAGTGTATTTATATTTCTAAATATATACATATATTTTTTTCTGAACACATGTATATATATATATATATATTTTTGTATAAAAGCTTACTCACTTCCAACCCCCATTCTCCAAGGATAACAGCTATAATACAATCTCAGGTGTGCAATGAATACACTTTCTTTTTTTTTTTTTTTTTTTGAGACGGAGTCTCGCTCTGTCACCCAGGCTGGAGTGCAGTGGCGCAAGCTCGGCTCACTGCAAGCTGCGCCTCCCGGGTTCACGCCATTCTCCTGCCTCAGCCTCTCCGAGTAGCTGGGACTACAGGCGCCCGCCACCACGCCCGGCTAATTTTTTTGTGTGTTTTTAGTAGAGACGGGGTTTCACCGTGTTAGCCAGGATGGTCTCGATCTCCTGACCTCGTGATCCGCCCACCTCGGCCTCCCAAAGTGCTGGGATTACAAGTGTGAGCCACTGCGCCCAGCCAATGAATATACTTTCTTTACTTTCTCCACTGTATTTGCTTTTCTGATTTTGAGTCTTCATTCACCTGGGTTGTCAATAAAGCCAGTTTTGCTTCTGGCTTTCCCCAACTCCAAAGCTGATTCACACTTTTAGAGTCTCATGTAGCACCAAGACTTAGGCCTTTGGTCCACATAGCTTGCTAGTCCATTCATAAATTCATAATACTGGTCATCATGAAAAACCCTTGGGTCTAGTGCTCACTGTGCTTCTGTGTGTCAGGTTGGACTCTTAACTCTTTAACTATCTTGAGTATGCAATACTGATTTCCCAGGTTGCTGGAGAATAAATAAATTTAAATCCAAAACACTAATTTACGAAAGTCAGAGACATCTTGCCAAAAAGAAGTAGTAAAGAAATAGCTGACAGGTGAACATGGAGGTGGTGTTAAAAATAAGGAATTTGAGGGGAAGGAAAAATAAAAAGCAATGCTTGAAAAAAGTCGGGGAAAATGTTTTGCAAAACACCAAATTCCTTCCCCAAAACCCATGTCAGGGGAGTGCCCAGAGAAGCACAACCTACCCTATGGCCAATGGCAGTAGTGAGGGAGGTGGAGTGGAGAAAGGATGATGATTTTTGATAGGAACATTGTTGAAGCCTACTGGTAACCTTCAGATCACTCTTTCTTCATTTTTTTTATTTCCCCCTTCCTCCAGTCTAGGGAAATTATCTTTTTAGTCTGCAAAAAGTATTTCCTTTAGGGCTTGTGACCAAGACCCATGGCTTTTTGAATCAGTCAACATAGATTTGGCTATCTGCTTCAATACAAGGAGGAAGAAACCTAACAATCACAAATGTCTCATAATATTGGTCAAGCCATACAAATAATATATTGTTTCAGAACAATTTGAGATCAGAAAACATGGTGGGAAGAAGAAAAAGTAGGATATTATAAAATAAAATGTGAAAACAGTGAATATATTATGGAAAAAATAAATTTTGGAAAAAATGAAATAAGTTATGATGAAGAATAGTATAAATGAGGAACTCTGATTATTAATGCTTTACATTTTCAGATAATTATGTAGAGAAAAATAAGCCAAAGGGGTAGTTTTTTTTTAAAACGTAAAAGTGTACAACTCTGAGCCATCAATATTCTAAATTTTAAAAAATGTGAAGAAAATTAGGTCTATTTGGCTAATGCTTACATCGGAGAATGAAAATTGAGAAATTAAATAGGTTTCTTTATGTTATGAATAGACCATGGAATGTGGAATAAAACATAAATGAATTTAAAATTTCACTCAGCTACTTAGGCACTCTGTGGCCTTCTTCATATTAACAACTCTGAATCCCATTTTTTGTCTGTGAACTAATCTCCCTTCACAGAATTACTATAAGAACTTAATGATCGTCACCTAAGTGGAAACAACGTAGCACATGGTAAGGTGCTCAGGAAACATCTGTTACCTTCTTGTTAAATATCTCCTATGTAGGAGGACAAGGATGTATGCACATGCAAATTCCTGCCACAAATATTTCAGGAAATTGGACAATCATCTTCGCCATTCTCTCCATTTCCTCTTTTCATGACACCCAGAAGCTCAGTTGCAAAGTCGGTAAATCTCTTACTCTTATCAAGAAAGGGTTTTTATGGAACAAAACGTTTCCATGACTGCAAACTATGAGAATTTTGAAATTCTCATTTTGAAAAGGAAAGAAATTCATATTCATTATTAATCATTTGTCATAAGTGTTTTTTATCTTAGTCACCATTAAACTCTGATATCTTTGTGAATCCATGTTGTATCTTATCATCTTTAAATGTCATACTATGTCTAACACTGTGCCTAATACTTATTAAAATTTAAAATGAATTGATTTAATAAGCAGCACTTTATGCATGTTGGTATAATTGTATTAATGAATCTTTTTTTCCTGATATTCAGATACTTTTCTGTTGTGCTTTGAGAAGAGAAAAACGAAATGAAGCCAAATGGTTAATTTTTCTAAACCCAGAATGAGATGCTAAAATTAAATATTAAAATTATAATAGCTAATACTCTTTATCTCTAGCTGCTTTTTATTGGTTACCTGACTTAATCCTCATAACATTTCAGTGGCGTGGGCACTAGTGTTACCTCCACTGTAGAGAGGAGAAGACTAAAGTTTAGAAAGGTTGAATAGCCAACCCCAAATCATGGAACACATGTTCAGTACCCACGAGAACCTGAGAAATCTGCATATATATATATACACATATATATGTATATATCTAACAATTTAGTGTAATTACCTTTTTCTCCTACTCCATAAGACAAAACTAAAGCCAGAAAACCAAGTAATGCATGCAGTAGGATATAATAACTATTTCATACATTCTTTTCTTAATTTGTTTTCATGTTCCCAAAGATAACACCTGTATTTTTTGACTGACTGTATCTTGATTATGAACGTAAGTTTCTATTTGTAAATAATAAATTGTCAGAATTTATATGTGGAAAATCACAAATATTATATTTACAATGTAAAAATGACCAGGAAAAGTGAAAATTGGGTAAAAAGTTGTGAAAACGAGGTGTGCAGGATTCTTTACATTTTTCAAGTGTGTCTTATTTCTAAGTATGTTCGTTCAGAGGTTAAACAATACCCTCCTAAATTTCAAAATTAATGGAATTACTTACTTTGAAGTAATTAAGAGTTAGTTATATAGCTCTTTTAGAGAAGAAAGTTTTTTCGGGTTTATAGTATTTTTAATTTATGAATAAACTGAAGTTTTAAAAAAATAATAATTCAGCATTGAAAAGTGGCTAATGCTGGAAAATCATTTTATCCCATAGAGAGCAAATAATTACCATGGCTACCATAAAATAAACAGGCAAACCTAAGAAAGATTCTTTCTTACTTTTCCATCAGTTTAATACTTTGTTTTTACTTAAACCTATGAAGTTGTCAAGTGCATTCACCTTAGTGACTGTACATCTATAATTAAAAGAATTCTTCCCAGAGTCACAGTCGGTCATGTAGCTACAATCTTGCGTATCACAGGAAACAAGGTACTTGTGTGTTGTATATAATTTTTATACACACAATTGTTTACATTGCCGGTGGAAATTATGTGTGTATAATACTTCCTTTTTGTCTCCACACTGGTCTGAAAACTAACCTCCTGATGTTTTACAGTTGCATTATCCCTCATGTTTCCCCAGCCAGGACAAGTTCTAAAAGTTTTAATTTTTAAATCTTTGCTTTCCTATCAGGATAAATAATGGAAATTCTACACTGTGGATTCCTAAATAGGAACAGCTGTGCTTTCTTTCTGTTTTCTATATGCTTGATGGGCAGAACAAACTGAGTAGGAAGGTTTAATAATTTTATTTTAAGAATCTCCAATGATATATGCAGCCTTTTAGATATGTAAACCAGCCCCAATTTTTCCCATTGTTCAATTTTTTGTTCCTTTTTAAAACATAACAATAAATGCATTGTTCTTTGTCAATGCAAATGTTGGGTGGATTATTTAAAGCCAGTTAGGAGCTGATCACTGAAGTTTGTGAGTTTTAATTTTCTCCTAGTTGTCTTGATCTTAAGAAGGAATTAAAGAAAATCTCAAATGTCTGCCTTCATACTAAGAACACATGAAATTTCTGAAGCAAATAGAAAGATGAAGAAATAATAATATATGTTCATACTTTTGGAATATGAAAAGGATCTGCAGGAGAAACAATTACTATAACATTTGTCTCAAAAGATACCACAGAATCAGTTGAAAGTTAATAAGTCTCTGTAGACATTTTTTAGGAAAAATTTTTAGCAATACTCATCTCTGTAGGTTTTGAAAGAAAAAGCTTAAGGTATGAGTCCGTTGTACTTATCACATGTTTAGAATTAGATGAAGTAGTTTTTATTTATAACTCTTCTTTCTCTTCCTGTGAACCATTAGCCTCAATCTTCTTTGGAATAAAAAGAAGAACTTTCAGATAAAACCGAGAGAAGTAATAACAAATAATATATTTTTTTCTTTATCTTCTTAGAGCTGTATTTTAATATTTAACACAGTTTTAAAGTTTAATATCACCTCTACTTTTCTATAAGCTTCATATTCTAGGCTTGCTACTGTCATATTGAGAAATTTCTCTACATAACTAGATCATCAAATTATTTTATGCTTTGTTTAGTTGAAAATGTGTTTATGTGGAAATGAGATTAAGGTAATAGAATTACACCTGTTTTCTACACTTGATAACCTTGTGTGATAATGTCACTTGCTTACCTGGGAAGTTATTGACTCACTGCAGCCAGGAGAAGACTTTAATATTAAAATCTATTAAGTAGCATTGTGTTTTAAGTAGGAGGAAGTAAAAGTCTAAAGTTAAAAAAAAAGTTAGAAATTATTTACCTGTGACAAACTTGGATTAAAATTAACACCTAGCTTAGAGGGGTTTAAGCTGTTATAGAAAAGGGCAACATGGGCAGAATTAGGAGGCTCGGTTCATTGTTCTGCTTGAATCCAGTTCTGGGGCTTTGAATACCTCTCCAGATTCCTATGGAGGTCAAGATATCTGATTCCTAAGATCTATTGTAATCTCCCATAAATCATGCTTTCTTTAGCTAATAATTCTTTATATATTCATGAATTCTGTAAAGCAACTTCTCTAAATTATCATCTATTTCTTCTGCTAAACAAGTCGTATATCATTGCAATGATATATTTATTTTATTAATATAAATAGAAATGAATTATGTTGAGTCATTTTTATATATTCTCAGAGTCTAGAGTTATGTTATAAACTATAAATGGTTTATTTTTATCTACCTCCAAACCAAATAATCATATTGCATATATGTCATATTTGCCAGTATAATGGTATGATTCTGAAAGTACTCTAATGACCCTGAGGCAAAATGTGAAAAATTACAACTAGAGGAAATGTCTTATGGAAGATGACTCTAATGAACTTAGGAGAGAATATTAAGAGTTAATGACATTGAAATTATCACCTAAATAATGAACACCATATTTGGTGGTAAAAATCAGAAAATCTGAATGTTTTTGTCATAAAATATCCCATCTTATCGATTTATGAGTACCTGAGGACACAGTGCAATGTGACTTTTAAAAATATTATTTGTAATGACCTATTCAGTTACTTTACTTACCCATTAAGATGTTCTAGAAAATACTCAGCTGCAAATTTCACATTTTTTGTCCTGAAAGCTTTTATTTTTACTGAAGATAGTGCTCTTTAGAAAACCTGGCTGCACTTAAAAAAATTATTAGACATAGAGTTTGGCAAACATAACCACAGATTTCAGGAAATAGATAGAATAGAATAAAGGCTTAGCCAAATGTATTTTTTTAGCTTTGAAGAAAAGTGACCATGTAGAATGGCACAGACTTATTAAGTGGTTATATGTATATATCCATGTATATGTGTTTATTTGTACATATATATACATTTACATATATATGCATATATATGTACATCCACCACACATATGGTGGATGTACGTATGGTGTACATATATACACATACATATATATGTACATATGTACATATATACACTTAAGTCTGTGTCATTCTACATAGTCATTTTTCTAATATATATAAGATTCTGTTGATAAAATAATTTATCTAAATAAATTAGTTTTTGAGAAGAAAGATTTGTTTTAGAGCTTTTATGGATAACAAAACATTTTTTAATCCAAAGCACAATAGATGTGACATCTTTTTGCTTAAAAAAAATTCTAAAATTAGCTTTTATTTGAAATGAGACTAGAAATCCAGCCAAAAGAAACATATCAAACTTGGGTTTAAGTAGGTAAAAGTGTTTAGCATATTTTAAAATTTAATGTAAAAAGCTTCTGAAAAAAAATTTGTGCGTCTATCATACTTTTACCAGGCTAATTTTTTTTCATGTTGTTCAATACAATGTTTTTTCCAAAGTAAGACCTTATACTCCAGTAGTTAGATAGACTCCACGGTATAAGTAGGACTTACCATGAAGTTTGTATATTAGAACATTCTATTTATAAGTATGGTTTCAGAAAGGTTCAGTGTGAGAATTTTACATAATGAAATTTATAATATTCTCAATGTAAGTTCATTTCCCTCCTGTGTTATCATTTCAATGTTGTCTTTCAATCAGTTGTTTCATTGTAAACTACTTTTAAGATTACGTGATTATTTCTCCCCCTAAAGATATTTCATTTAAATCATTGTATACAGAACTAATAAGAAGGGAAATTTTCTTATCCGAAAAATTGGTTTCTCAAAGATGTTATATAAATCAAGCCCAAACCCTTTACAATTCTAAATTTTCTTGGATTTGTATTAAGTAGCTAAATGTCTTTTACCTGAATTCATGACATGAAACAGGAAATTGTCATACATCTAAATCTGTATCTATATTTATATTTAAATGACACGTTTTGTCTTTGATATAGAGAAAGTTTGTCTGAAAATTTTAATAGTACTTCACTCACGATTGTGTCTAAAAGATTTATCCAAACTTTGGAATTAGTAAATTAATCTCTAATCTACCATTGCTCTGGGTCAGCCAATTTTTCTTTGTTGAAACATTTGATGGACTTCTTATTCTCAATGTATTGTCTTCCTTAGTCAAATTTCTATTATTAGTTTTTCATTCAAGGCAATGGGAAGAAATTTGTAATCTTTCATTTTTTAGGCATAAACCAATCATCCTGGAAATTAAAACCTTGTAATTTAAGTTCATTTTTTTTCTCCCAGCCTTTTTATTTCATAGTTGGGATTGAAAATTTATATCTGAAATTTAGTATGAGTAAGTTAAGCTAAGAGAGCTAGCAATATCTACTGAAGTTTTTCCTATGTAATGAGGCATGCCTATGAACAAAGAACTTTGGGGAAGTGGACAGTGAAATTTTCTTTTTGCATGTCCCTGGGTCACTGCTTTTTCAATTTGAATTTGAGGGTTGTAACATGTCTCAGCTTTTCACTGTGCCATAGTATAAGAGGAAAAGTAGGAAAAATTAACTGTGAGACTTCAAATATACCAATGAGACCAAGCTCCCAATCCTTTTGTCTAGTAACTTTTTTGATATAGCTTACAAGTAATGAGTCTTTTTGACTCTACGTTAGTGTTACTGTTCTTAAATGTTGTTTAACTTTGCCATTATCATTTTCTTGTGCTTACCTCCACATTTCTTTACGTTTCCTTCAACTGAGTGCAATAACTTTAGAAAAGTTATCTAATTGTTTCTCCTCCTCAAAAATTAAGTTTAGATCTTACTTATTCTAGGGCAAAGTCATATTTATCTTAGTTATATCTAGGTTTTCACTGCCATCTGGCATCTCTTATGAATGTTGTATTTTGTTTTCCATTAAATGTTTCCAAAAATCTTCTGCTCTCAGTAAACTTAACACTGCCCTCTCTTCTGTTATGAAAAGCAACTTTCTTTACTAAGTTAGTTAAAGACCTTTTATATAAACTTGCTTAGTATTTCCCTTTCTTGACTATGAAACAATGGACTTCATCTTTCCTCCTTCCTTTCCCTACCCATTCCTTTGATGCTCGTCTGCCAGCATTCCTTGTGTGACTGCATCTCTCTCTCTCCATGCTTAGAACTATCTTCAGGTTTTCCACATCCTAAGGAAGACTTCAGCAAACATTGCTGATCCCTAACATTGTTTTTATTTTTCTGTCAATTTTTTTCTTTATTTCAAAATCTTTCTATTTATTTATTTACTGTGGAGAGATGAGGTATCGCTTTGTTTCCCAGACTTTTCTCAAACTCCTGGGTCCAAGCAATCCTCCTGCCTCGGCCTGCCACCAAAGTGCAGGAATTGCAGGCTTGAGCCAGCACACTCAAACACTGAGCCCTCAAGACATTTTTAATAAAATAATCTATGCATTTTGACAAGGTTTTCTCATTACTCACTTCCTAGAGTCAGACTATTGCCTTTTACTTCTACTGAAGTGTGAAGGCAGAAACATCTCTTAGAAATTCATGTATATCTGCATCAAACAATCTAGTTTTTATTCTCAAAGTGGATTAGTTGAAGGGTTTAATGACGGGAATGATGGAAAACCAGATATGTTTTAGAAAGATGATTTTGGCTGTAGTATAGAGAATAGTTTGGAGGCAGGAAAGATTGAATTTATTGTCTTTAACTATTGTGATGAAAACTAAAGACAGATCAGACAGATAGAGATACACAGTTTTGTCTCGTTATTGTGAATTTACAGTAGAAAGTCTTACAACAAACCTTCCTTTATGCCATTTCTGCTGTGAATGGGGGTCTGGCTCCATTTCTGTTTAAAAACATACTAGGTTATGTCTTAATGTGTCCGCAGTTGGTGGGTTCTTGGTCTCACTGACTTCAAGAATGAAACCGCAGACCCTCGCGGTGAGTGTTACAGTTCTAAAGGCGGCGTGTCCAGAGTTTGTTAATTCTGATGTTCGGATCGGAGTTTCTTCCTTCTGGGGGGTTTGTGGTCTCGCTGGCTCAGGAGTGAAGCTGCAGACCTTTGTGGTGAGTGTTACAGCTCATAAAAGCAGTATGGACCCAAAGAGTCAGCAGTAGCAAGATTTATTGCAAAGAGTGAAAGAACAAAGGTTCCACAGTGTGGAAGGGAACCCGAGCAGGTTGCCACTGCTGGCTCGGGCAGCCTGCTTTTATTCTCTTATCTGGCCCACCCACGTCCTGCTGATTGGTAGAGCCCAGTGGTCTGTTTTGACAGGCGCTGATTGGTGTGTTTACAATCCCTGAGCTAGACACAAAGGTTCTCCACCATCAGATCAGTTAGATACAGAGTATCCACACAAAGGCTCTCCAAGGCCCCACCAGAGCAGCCAGACACAGAGTGTTGATTAGTGCATCCACACACCTGGAGTTAGACACAGGGTGCTGATTGGTGTGTTTACAATCCCTGAGCTAGACATAAAGGTTCTCCACGTCCCCACCAGACTCAGGAGCCCAGCTGGCTTCACCCAGCGGATCCTGCACCGGGGCTGCAGGTGGAGCTGCCTGTCAGTCCCGTGCCGTGCGCTCGCACTCCTCAGCCCTTGGGTGGTGGGACTGGGCGCCGTGGAGCAGGGGGCGGCGCTAATCGGGGAGACTCGGGCCGCACAGGAGCCCATGGAGGGGGTGGGAGGCTCAGGCATGGCGGGCTGCAGGTCCCGAGCCCTGCCCCGTGGGAAGGCAGCTAAGGCCCTGTGAGAAATGGAGCGCAGCGCCGGTGGGCTGGCATTGCTGGGGGACCCAGTACACCCTCCGCAGCCGCTGGCCCGGGTGCTAAGTCCCTCATTGCCCGGGGCCGGCAGAGCCTGCCGGCTGCTCTGAGTTGGGGGGAGGCCCGCCAAGCCCACGCCCACCCGGAACTCCAGCCGGCCCGCAAGCGCGGCGCGCAGCCCCGAGTTCCGCTCGCGCCTCTCCCTCCACACCTCCCTGCAAGCTGAGGGAGCCGGCTCCCGCCTTGGCCAGCCCATAAAGGGGCTCCCACAGTGCAGCGGGGGGCTGAAGGGCTCCTCAAGTGCCACCAAAATGGGAGCCCAGGCAGAGGAGGTGCCGAGAGCGAGCGAGGGCTGTGAGGACTGCCGGCATGCTGTCACCTCTTATGAGCACAACAAAAGTACCAGGTGAGCAGACTATACTCTGATAAGGCCAGCCATTTTTCTTTCTACTTTTGGAGTTACATTCTTACAAAGAGTAGTTGTGTTTGTTTACAAATGACAATTTATTTTTAGAATTAGAAAATTTAATATTGTGCTAAGCAATGAGATACAAAGGCAAAAGGGAAAAAGTATTGTTGTTTTATAAAACTAAATCAGACAATTTAAAAAACAAATTCAAGGCTCCTACAAGAGTCTGTCAAATTAGTTGTGCATGTGATAATTGTTGAAAAGATTGGACAGAAAGATATATTGGCTCCTGCTGTTGTGTAGCATATTACTACAATTACATTTTATTTTAAAATAAAAAATAAAGTTATTATCTTAAAGTTATGGAGATCAGAGGTTCAAAATCAGGCTCAAAGGGCTAAAATGAAGGTGTCAAAGGACCATATTCCTTCAGGAAGCTCAAGGATAAAATCTTCTCCTTGCCTTTTCCGACTGCTGAAGGCTTTCCATATTTTTTGGCTCACAGCTCTCTTCCATCATAAAATCCAGCAATCACATTATTTGGGCCTCTGCTTCCACGGTCACATCTCCTTCTATGAATGACTCTGACCTTACTACTTTTATCTTATAAAAACTTTTATGATTACATTGGGCCCAACCAGATAATCCAAGATTATCTCCCGGTATCACAACCCTTAACTTAATCACATCTACAGAGTTACTTTTGCCATGTAAGGTAACAATTGGAAGGTTCTGGGGATTAGGACATAGACGTCTTTGGGAGGGGTTTTCAGCATACCAAGGGGATGAAAACAAAATCTATAAGTATTCTGCACTCAAAACTTTATGTTCTCCATGGAAGAAACCAAATCCAAAAACACATAATGAATGTCATTTATAGGAAGGAAGGAAGGAACCAAATTTCAATTCTTGGAGCATAGTCAGAAGCCTCAAAATCATTGGTTATATACCAAAACATATGTATTTTATAAATTAAAATCAAATGTTACTTTGTAATCTTTCTGATCTTCTAAAAATTTTATCTGTATAGCATCATTCCTTGTTGACTTATAAAAATCTACTCGATCCAGAGACAGTGAACGATCATTAAAATACTTCCCTAAGAGTTTTCCTACTTCTTTTATCACTCCTGTCAACACCCCACTTCCCTACCAGGGATGGATCAGACTCTGCTTGTCGAAGGGTGGCAGGAAAAGTGGGAGAAAGAGAAAATATAAACATGAGAAATAGAGAGAAACTAACCACTCTCTCCTCTTATGTCTTACTGTAAATATTCCAGCGTGAAACAGGTCTGAGTCCAGGGAAAACGTAGCTTAACACAAAATTAAATCTAGATCCTTAGTTAATACTTTAGACATGATTATTCTTTCTTAGTGAATTGAGAGGGTGACGCAATGACTGCCTATTTTCTATGAATAAGCAGAGAAGTCAAGAAGCATACTGCATATTTCATCCAGTAGCAAGGGAAGATTTTCCTTACTATATAAAGTTAGAAAGAATTGGTGGGAGACAGAATGTAAAATTGTATCTCCATCACATCCTGAATTGCTTTTATTAAATCATTAATTAAGCTCTGTCAACATACCATATTCTAAAAATAGGGTTGGCCCCATCAAACAAGAGAGGGATTTGTATTTCATTTTAAAATGTTCTTCATTAACAGTCTTTACTCAAATAGCCTCAGTGGAGCATAGTACCAAATAAGGAACAAGCATATGGAATCCTAAGACTGTAATGGCCAAATGTCCATGATCAGTAGAGTTGATTGAACAACTTTATTTCACCTAGTAGCAAATACAGAACACATGGTATGATGTTGTGTACTTACAGAAAAGTACTTTTAAAGAGAAGACAAATGATAAATAAAAATAAAAACAGAGTGACAAATGATAAGCATTGCACAATAGAACAAAAAGATGGTAATTCGCATAAGGGTGGTTGCTTATGATATATATCTTTATTCCCCTTATCTATTGACTTTGCTTTGATCAAAAGCAATTGCCATTCAGCTAACATAGCAAAACTTTCTTTTAAAAATCATTTCATACACTACTTTACTGCTAAAGTTGCTTGCCTCTTAAATATTTCTAGCATTTATTGAGAGATATTTGGATTCATTTGAATTTGTGTATTATTTCTTCAGCAATAAAATGAGCAATAATTAAGTAAAAATAACTTTATAAGTGAATATAAATGTATCATGATACTAAATATGAATGTAAAAATATATATGTGTATATGCACATAATATTTTGTTACCTTAATAAGATGTGACACTTTAGTTTGCTTTCATAAGTATGCAGATAGCAAAAACCTTACTTTAAAAGCTTTTCAGTTACACCATCATTAGCAAAAAGTCACAAAGCCAGCATGATTACCGACCTAGGCTATTTTTAGTATCTTCCCAGTATGAGTAGTTCATTGAATTTAAATGCTATTTTCTCCCATTTTATAGGCACATGGTCAGAGTTATAGCATATATTATTGCCTCTTGCTAAGTTTCTTGTAAAATAGCAAAACTACAGTATTTATGCTAAACTGGCACTTTTTTGAATGTAGCATTTTAATGTTGAAGGTCACACTTGTAAAAACCATGGAGCTTTCTTATCATTGGACTTCTGAAATTTTTAGAGTACAATTGAATTATGGGAGGGGTGGATAAAATACCAGCTACATCATTTAATTTATCATGTAACTTATACTAAATTTTTTCATCATACAAATAAAACATTTTATAAGTATGCTTCTTTCCTAACTCGACTATAGGGTTGTCAGGCAGACTTGATTGAGAGTTGTTGAGAAACTTAAATGTGTCTTTAGTTTTCTTTAGAGTAACACATCTCTTCTAGTGATCAGATACTGCTTATTAGAGTTGCAGAGTCCGCATGGCAATTCAGGTGGGAGCCTTAGTATTAGAGAAGAGATCATGAGAGAATAGTTGGGCAGATGGATAGACAGATATTAAAACATATGTAAAGATCTAACATGTATTTAAAGCAGCAATATAATGTTGTTATACCTCATTAAACCAACTAATATAAAAACAGAATGAAAACCCACTATAAAACTGGTAGCAATTTCTAATTTGACTTCTAGCATTCATTTTAACGGATCTCTGCATTAGGAGGTCCTTGAACCTGGTTGTTTACATATGGCCCTAGAGTAAGCAGTGCCAGTTCTTTGCTGTGTTTGAAGCCAGCATTTGCTGTTTCTGAAACAATCTGAGACAAAGGTCTCAGTTACGTGATTCTTCATTCTGAATTAACCCTATCTCTTACTCTTTTGGCCATTAAAAAAAAAATCTACAGTCTTCTTAGTTTCTGAAAATAAAAAAAAAATGAAGTCTCCTAAAAACTGTCCTGAAATCTTGGTGAATTCAAACTGTATGAGATTATTTTATTGGGTGCAAAATTGTACCCTGAAATAGGAATACACACCTAGTAATTTGGTTTTATTTTAATTTGCCAAACTTCATTTGACACAGTTTTTACATGCCACATTTACCATTGAACAATATTTTAGAAGCATTCCTTTGCATTCTTCATGTTAAGTATATTATGGTCTGTGTGGAGAGAATGTTTGCAGCTCAACAGTTCTTTTCGTACTGGGTAATTATTCAGTGTATTTGTTTATTACTTAACTAGTTTTCACTGTGATGAATCTTAGGTTTTTATTTTGTTACTGATTTTGTTAGAAAACTACACAGATGACTTCTACTGAATTCTTGCTCATAAAGATGTTTTATAAGAGACAAAGAAAAAGACACAGTCAAATTTATATGCTGTGCTTCAAATGGTTGTGGACTGCAATATGTCCTCTGTGAAAATTCCTGTGTCCAAGCCCTAACTCCCAGTGTAATGGTAAATGGAGATGGGGCTTTTGAAAGATAAGTAGGGTTAGATGAGGTCATGTGCAAGGCTCTAGTCTGATAGAATTATTGTCCTTACAAAAGAGGAAGAGACACTGGAGCTCACTTGCACAGGAAGAAAAGGCCATGTGAGGACACAGAGAGAAGGCAGCCATCTGCAAGCCAGGAATAGAGCCCTCACCAGAGACCTAATTTGCCAGCATCTTGATCATGTACTTCCAGCCTCCAGAACTGTGAGAAAATACGTTTCTGTTGTTAAGCCACCCAATTCGTGGATTTTGTTATGGAAGCCTGAGCAAACTAATACAGGTATACAGTAGGCACACAATTGATAAGATTTAACTATTGTTTGGCCCTCAGAAGACGAGGTTCCCTATCATATGAGACACTCACCAAATAATTGCTAAATAATAAACAAATAATTTAGAACTGTTTAATGTGCATGTGATGAAAACTATGCCACATTACTTCCATAAAACTGGAACAATTGAATGAATTGCAGTTAGATTAATGTGTTCACTGTTAGTCCAGATTATGTACTAAAACATCTATGTTCTAGAGTAGAATCAAAACTTTGAACTTTGTAATACACTGAATAAATACATTGTTAACAAAGTCTTTTGCTCGTTCATTTTTATTAGTTGAGATACATAAGTTGATAGTCTTGGGTGTTTGCAATAGTAAAAAAGGAGGAAGCACTGAAATCAGAGAAAATCAATTTTAAGCAAAAACAAGGACACGCATGTATGTGGTTTTCTCAGCAGGAGCTAGTATAGAAAGTTTATGTTATATTTCTAAAACTTTCCTTGTGGACGTTTTAAAATTAAGTATTGATTTGCTTTTTAGTTATAATCTTGGATCCTTGGGTGATAGCTACAATTCTATGTCTGTCTTTTTATTCTTCAGAAACAAAAAATCAATCAGACAGAATTTATAAGTGCATTTTAAAAAGTTACTTTAGTCCTTAAAAGAATCAAATTACTTTATTTTTGACATTATGTTATTTAAATTCCAATCTTCTATGTTGGCAATGCCAAAATCACTATTTCTGTTTTGTTTATATTTCAGTTGTCATGCAATGGTTAAACATAAGAATGTTTGCCACTTAAGACTGGATTCTATATATGTATGTGTATGTGTGTGTATATGTATATATATGTATATAGAGAGAGAGTATATATAATACATACATTCAATTTTTATTTTCTAAGGTTATATCAACTAAAAGCACTTTATGTACCAATTGAAGATGAAAATAATTTACATAGAACATGTTTAAAATAAAATCTGTTTTATTATTTAAAACACAATTTAGATGCTAACTACATCAGAAAGAATTAAATTGATGATAAAATCAAAGTTATATGTATATGAAATGGCAAATTACTGTGCAAAATAAATATTAGACGTGTGAGGAGAAAAGTTTTTACCAAGTTTACTTACCAGGACCAGAGCGAGTGATAAGTCATGTACTCTGTACTGCTAAAGAAGAAAATTTATGAGTATAAAACTGTTTTACTCATTTAAAAATGTTTTCATATTACCAAGTTAGAAAATAAGCAGGCCAAAGGCTAGAATACCATGTGTATTTTTGCATTTTCCATTTAAGAAGAAAAATCAGAAGCTCAAAACTATTATAATTACTAAGTAATGAAGAGTACATATTATTTTAAGCATCTCACTTATATTTAAGAAATAAAATACACTAAAATATACAATGAATGTAAGCTAGGATAGGAAAAGCAATTGTATTCTTTGAAATAAAATCATCTTCACTCTTAGACATAACTAAGGAATTTTAAAATCTGAGTGATAACATGAAATTTTTAAAATGCTCTGAAAATTTATTATTCAAAATAGCCCTATATTCTTGGAAATTTTCCTATGAAACTTTAAAACATAAATTTTTAAATAAAATTAAAGATACTCTAATAATTATGAATTTTCTTATTCAGAATAAATGTTAATAAAATTTGATTATATAATTAATAACAATTTAAATGAATTATTAGAAGTCCAGTTGAATATAATTATAATATTTTAAATTCCAAATTTTACATTGCTGCTAATTTTAGTATAAAATCTATTAATAAGCTTAATCATACTCAAAAGTTTATTTTAGCTTTATTTTTTATTTAGTTTTGTATGTTTTTGAGGGAAATGCTACTTCATCCAGAAAAGCTGAAGTTTAACACAGATGTAAACTTTTGAGAAAATTTTATAGCCCAAAAAACAGTTATATTTACTTGCAGTTTACCTGTTACTAGATGTTATTAACTGTAGACTGCCTAAGGCTACTAGAAAAATTTGATGATCAAGTAAAGCTAAGATTTAGTTTAGTAAGGAAGAACACTAAGTTCAGAGATTCTTTGTAGATACTCAAAATAGGAAAATGAGAAAGAGTATTTAGAGATTTTACTGTCTGCGGTGGGTGATTTTAAGGTAGGTCTTGCAAAGTAGGTAATTGGTTGGGACAGGGCAGAGTTATGACATAATAGTTTTGTATGGGTGAGCAGAGAGTGACAGGGTTTTGAAATGATTCTTGATAAGCAATGTGTTTTATCTCCAAGGAACAAGCATTTCCTAGAGCCAGCATCTATGATTTTTAAAAAACGGCCTTCGTATTTAGCAGAAGGACAGAAAAATAGGCCTGCACCTTGTATTATTTAACATAATGCTGGGAGGATATGACTGTTTCCAGTATTGTTTCCTACAGGCAAAGGAAATTATGTTGTTTCCGTTTTAATTTTTTTTTTCTGGTCATTCCTCAGCCTAAAGTGGACAATAAACCATTATGATCTAGGGACATATCAGTCCAGGTCTATACAGTTGTTTGATTTGTCACGGTCATAGATAGATTTTCTAAGGTTGTTCGCTCTCCCCCCACTGCTTCTTGTTCTTTTTCCTGTTAAGAGATCAATTATTCCATCATTTTATAGAACAGTGGCTATGCAGCTGTGTTTAAACCTCTGGAGGTCACCTCTGGAGGTTGACCCTACAACACAGACAAATATTAAGAGAAGAATTATGATCAGAAGTTTTAAGCCAGAAGCCAGATTTGCTTCACTGTAAACAAAGGGAACAGATTTTATTTCCAATGCAAAGGGCACACAGAAAGAGGTATGGGGGTATCAACCAAATTACTTAAATTTCTTGATTTATTTGACCATTTTCAAACATTTTAATGATCCCAGAGATCTCTGTAATGTGTAAGTACAACATTCTTCCCCTAAGAATGAGTCAACACGTGAGGCCAATATTATATGTAAAGCAGCTTGTCTAATTTCAAGAAACTCTTAGCCAAGGCATTGTCAGTTCTTAGAGAAATTGTGTGATTTCCCTGCTTTTCTCTGAACCACAGCATGGAATATTCTTCTCACTCTATGAATCTTTTGTGAAGCATGAAATGGGAAGGCATGGGGGCAGAAGAAAACAGTCTAACATTTTGCTTAGTGGTTAACGTTTTTGAACTTAAGGCCCAGGTTATATTATTTTCTATTAATCCATTTGAGATCTCTTTTTCTAAAAAGGAAATTTTGGGGGGTAAAGTTGACCCTGGGTAATATTATGAAGTACAGATCAGAGTCCTGTGCCGTAGAGGAAAATAGTGAGGCAGGACGTGGAAAGCTGGCAGTCTTTCCTAGGCAATTTACATTATCAAATAATCTGGATAGGTTGACAATAATAGTTAATACTTAATGTGTGTATCAGATATGTTGTAGCCACTTTTCATATATTACTCAACTAGTCTTCACTACAACCTTAAAAGATAGGTATTGTTACAGTCCATGCCTTACTGAGACACAGTGAGATTAAACAAGTTAAAATATTGATTAGCTAGTAGATGGTGGTGGCAGTAGGTTTCAAACCCAGCCTCTGGAGCCTTTACTTTTAATCATTATAAAATACCACTTCTCAAAAGTCAGTAAGACTTTAAGAGAAAATAAAAATTAAAACTAAATGAACTGCGTAAGACTTTATAAAATTTAATTTGGCCTGAAAATTTAAAATTGAAAGTGCAAAATATTTATCTAGTTATATGGACTTTTAAAAGATATAACTACAGCTGGGTGCGGTGGCTCACACCTGTAATCCCAGCACTTTGGGAGGCCGAGGCAGGCAGATCACAAGTTCAGGAGATCGAGACCATCCTGGCTAACATGGTGAAACTCCGTTTCTACTTAAAAAAAAAAAAAAAAAAAAAATAGCCAGGTAGCCAGGCGTGGTGGCAGGCTACTCGGGAGGCTGAGGCAGGAGAATGGCGTGAACCCAGGAGGCGGAGCTTGCAGTGAGCCGAGATCGCACTACTGCACTCCAGCCTGGGCGACAGTATGAGACTCTGTCTCAAATAAATAAAATAAAAAAGTAAGTAAAATATACAACTACAAGAAAATCTGGATTTTTATTTTATATGAATGAGTTATTTTTTGAAATGTCAAGCTGTAAAAATGTATGAAAGTATAATTAATAGTTATTTAGTGACTATGATTTTCTGATCTATATACAAAAGCATATTTTAATAAGAAATTTTATATTGGATTATATTTGTTTTGCCTTCATTTAGTGTAAAAATGAAACAAAGATAAAATTTGACAGTTCAGAAGATCACATCAAATTTCACTGAATTATCCTATTAATTTAACTTCTTATTCATTACTGAGATTGTTATGTAATAAAATAATAAATAATCACTTACTTTACTATCTTCTCTGCGCAAATTTTGGTTTATGCAAATTCTAAGGGCTCCATAAACCAAAGAATTGAATAAATGAAGCATTTTCCTTTTAAAAAACATTTAAAATGAAATGAAATTGAGGTTCACCTTGAAACATCAAACACCACTTCTAGTTATTTGGTGTATTTTCAACTTTAACTGGAAAATTGATCATCTAAAGATTTTTATTTGAAGTGTAAAAAAATGTGTCCACAGAGAGAAGAAAAGTACTACAAACTGGGTTTGAGGCCTCGTAAAGTCTTAGCAAGATACTTTATCATACTTTAAGAATCATACCCATTGAATCAAAGCTTAAAAAAAAAGGAAATATCTAATCCGTTATTTTGAAAATTGACTGTGGGAGTATGGAAGGCAGTCATTAAAAGTGGAAAGGAAAAGAAAAAGGAAAATACTTTCTTGGCTAGCTTGGAGAGAAAGAAGAGCCATTCCAATTTCATCATAATTCACCCTCGTAGGTATTCCTAACCTGAGACTGGCTTGGGTTAAGGCTTGCTATCAAAATGACAGTAGTTTTGAAGTTAGTGGATTCCAAAATTTTAGTTTATCAAGTACTTACATAGGAAATAATTGAAATAATAGAATTACATAAAATATCTAATAGTTTATTTTTAAGTTTTTAATATATATATATATATGTATATGACATGGGAAAGGAGAGGTTTCGACTTTCAAAAATGTAACCAGTATGGGAAACTTGGCATTTAAAATAGAATATAACATGATCCAAACAGAGACTTTTATAACAAGCGGTAGAGGACAGGGAACTCATAATTAATATAAGACATTCAGGAGAAATATATCACACTCATCAATTAGTATGTAGAAGTGTTTCCACATAGTCTGCTTGATTCTTACAGTTAAAGAATTATACTCTTGAAAGCAATGTAAATTTGTCCAAAAGAATTATCAAATAAGAAATTATTGATAAAGTAAGGAAAATATGACTGTACTCTCATATTAGGCAGCAGGTAATATGTATCCTTCTAGATTTTCAAGGTAATAGTCATGTTTGAGTGCAAAATAAACATGAACTATTACTAAACTATTTGAAATGCAGTATTTTAATCGAAAGTCACCACTAATGTGTGTATGTATCCTAAAATGTGAATTTTAATGGATATTTATATAGACAATGTAAGAAGCCAATGTTAAAAAATTAGGCATATCATCATATTTCATCTTCCTGTTTAGGCAGTAAGAGTTCATTATTTTTAAGTTGTAAGTTTTAGCTTTCAAGCATCTTCACTTGTAGAATAATTTCTCTTGTGTACTGTAGTGGTTGGGAGAATAGCGGAATTTGCTATATTAAAAAAGAAAATCACCAGTTGAAATTATATTACCTCCTCATATAACCTTTTGGGAGTTTTGATGCACTTGCTATTTATGAATTGGAATGTTTAAGGTGTATACATCCAACATTTTGCTTGTTGGATCAATTTACTCATATTACTTTTGGTCCACTCACTGTAATTAGTGTTAGCAAAATACCAGTGAGATCTACAGAGGCAAAAGGATAACTTTATTTTCTAAAAACAATCTGCAGATTGGGCAGACAGCAGGTTTCTGTGCAAAACAAAAGTGTGCTCCAAGCAGAGGTTGGAGAGCTAATGAAGATGAAGGCAAAACATAGGACAGTGGTAGGGAGTAAAGAGAAGGGACTTGATTGGGATGATCTTTATACCCCAAATCACCAGTCTCTCTGAATTGGAGGGTTCCAGGTGGACTATCTGTTGGTGATAAGTTGTGGAATATCCATCTGCAGTTGTTTTCGACGTTGAAAAGACCAGGCACTGTTCTTGGACTTGGTTACAGGAAAACATGTTTTGCAACAGTTTTCAAGAACACAGAGAACAGGGACTTCATTTCTGACCTCGTTCAGGGCCTTTGCACAAGTTATTTCCTCTGTAAGCCATACTCTTTCCCACTTTTTCTCTGGCTCCTACTTTTTATTCTTTGAGATCTTAGATTTCTTCATACTCCCCCACCAAACATAAATGTGTTATCTTTCATTTTCTTTTATGACATAGTTCTCTGATAATTTTCTTTATAACCCTTTACTAATTGTGCAATTACGAATTCATTTGTGAGCTTATTTTTTAAGTTGGTTTCCCCTACACGTGAGCATCAGGAAAGCATCAGAGCGCCCAACACATACTATTATAAACTATGTAAGGCCATGTCTGATCTTTTACTTCAGTAAGAAGTGACACCACTAATTATTAAATTGTAAAGAAAAGGGATGAAATAAGTCAAAATACTTACTTCTGGATGCCTTATTATTGTTGACCATTAAGCAACACATTCTACAAAATGTATTATGCTGTTCAATTCTTTTTAAAAAATGAATTAATCACATCTGTGATTTCCTATCTGTTTTGAAGCTAGACGTTCATCTTCCCAGAAGTGCTAAAATGTTTGCTGGTTGAACAACAGCATACTAATTAACTAACCTTTCTATTGCAAAAAGTTTATTAAGAAGTCAGAACATTAAGTTGAGAATATTTACTGACAAGATTTATAAATCCCATCTAATCAAGCTGAAGTGTTAGTAAAATGCTGGCTTATAAGTAATGGCCTAAATGAGACTCACTATTTTTTGAACATATTTCTAGGTTAAAAAAAAAAAACAAAGCACATTACCAATATAATACAATATTAGAAAGTTCTCATCTCATTAGGTTTTGATATGGAAATATAGTTTGCATTTGGAATAATAAATACCTGACATTACAGGAACATAATGACCACAGAATAATCTTGCCTTTCCACATCTGAAACTATTGATGAGTGTTAATGACTTGCAAATAATTTCTTCCCCAAATCTATGAGAACTCAGAAGCCAATTACATAAGTTTTTTAAGAGAATATTTGTATGTGCAATTGTTAGTTTCATAACTAAAATTTTTTGCTGTTTATTCTAACTTTTGAGCATCTCTCCTTTTTTTTTTTTTTTTTTGTTTTGTTTTTTTTTGAGGCAGAGTCTAGCTCTGGCGCCAGACTGGAGTGCAGTGGCACAATCTTTGCTCACTGCTACCTCCGCCTCCTGGGTTCAAGCAATTCTCCTGCCTCAGCCCCCCAGCTAGCAGGGACTACAGGCATGCACCACCATGCTCAGTTAATTTTTATATTTTTAGAAGAGACAGGGTTTCACCATGTTGGCCAGGATGATCTCGATCTCCTGACCTTGTGATCTGCCTGCCTTGGTCTCCCAAAGTGCTGGGATTACAGGTGTGAGCCACAGTACCCAGCCTTGAGTCTCTCATTTTTTAAGGAACTTTTATAGTAGATACAAGGCTTGTAAAATATTCAAAGTAACATTAGACTCACCAGTAATGATAAGAAGTTAAGGAGGCCAGATACGGTGGCTCACGCTTCTAATCCTAACACTTTGAGAGGCCAAGACACGCAGATAGTTTGAGACCAGCCTGGGCACAATGGTGAAACCCATTCTCTACAAAAAATACAAAAACTTAGCTGGAACTGGTGATGCACATCTGTAGTCCCAGACACTTGGGAGGCTGAGGTGGTAGGATCACCCAAGCCTGAGGAGGTTGAGGCTGCAGTGAACGAAGATCATACTACTGCATTCTAGCCTGGGCAAAAGAGTGAGACCCTTCCTCAAAAGAAAAAGAAAAAGTTAAGGAAATTATACATTGTAGTACAACAATGAAGAGCAGCTCATCTCTAATGTATTCATTGTAGATTGAAAATGAGAAAAACATGATTACCTTTGACTCGTGGATTATGTCATTTGTATTAAGTAAAACTTTGCTAGATAAGTGAAAATCACAGGACAACATGATTTTCAAAGGCATGTTTCCTTCCAGAAAAAAAAGTCAATAAATAGATAAATTTCTGTTCAGCTGGAAATTTTCCCCAAATGCCTCTCCACCTCCTAGTGTGTTGTTTACAGGAGGTGGAACACATCAACTCAGAAGCATTTTTTCCTGTTTGGTGGAGAGAGAACATTGACTAGACTGAAAGTTGCTGTTAGTCTTTGCCAAGGATTGTAGCAGGTGCAGGATGCCCTCCAGCCTCCTAAGAAGGACGGCTCAGGCTAGTCTCTACCTTTCCTGTCTTTATCTGACACTTCCAGACATACCACCTGCTCCCTAGTTGTATGGAACATAATTTTATTATGCAAAACACAGAACCCACCCACCCCACCACTACTCACTTACACTGATTCAGTGTCTACCTTTTAATCAGTGTTATAGACTGAATGTTTGTGTCTTCCCAAAATTCATATGTTGAATCCCTAACCCTCAGTGTGATTGTATTTGGAGATAAGATTATAAAGAAGTAATGTTAAGTGAGGTCAAAAGAATAGGGCCTTGATCCAATGGGATTAGTGTCCTTATAATAAGACACACACACACACATGCACACACACACACACACGTACGTTATGGGAGGGCACAGTGAGATGGCAGCTTCTTATAAGCCAAGATAAGAGATTCCAGAAAGAAACCTAAGAAACCTACCTTATTGGCATCTTGATATTGGACTTTTCTGTGTCCAGAGCTGTGAGAAATTAAGTTTCTATTGTTTAAGTTCCCTAGTCTAGGGTATTTTGTGGCAACGCAAACAGATCTTAGGTCTCATTATTCTTACAAATAAGATAATTAAACTCCCTCTGTAAAGTTTCTGGAGTCCTTTCCACCCTCCATGCAAGCAAAATCGGTTCTCCCTGCTCTGCAGTCCCATGGGACTTGAATACAACTGTAGTATGAGCATGCCTTGTCTATTATGGCTAAGTATGTATTCATTCCTGGCTCTCCTATGGGGCCGTGATGTACTTGAAGACGTCAAGTTCATAGTCTCATACAAAGGGAGAAGGAAGGGAGTGAGGGAGTTAGGGATAGAGTTAGGGAGGGAGGGAAGGAGGGAAGGAAGGGAGGAAGGGAGGAAGGGAGGAAGGGAGGAAGGGAGGAAGGGAGGAGGGAGGGAGGGAGGGAAACCGAGAGAGAGAAAAAGAGTGGTGGAGGAAGAAAAAAAAGAGACAGAATCTGATAAATAAGAAGCCTATAATATCGTCATTGTCACCATCATCATAGATATATAATGTGCATGACCATGGATGTCTTTACATATCTGAGTGCATATCATTTCAAACACTGAAGAGTGTCATGTTCTCTTACTGGACAGGCAGCAGCTTCATGCTCATCCCCAGTCCCTAGTAAAATGAGTCTAAATGTCTAGAGGGTTGGAAAACTCTGACTGAACCCATCTTTTGCAATTTTGGGGGAGTGGAATTGTCTAATAAATTTGAAAAATCATAATTTATCAGATGCAGGTGATGATATATGTTTTCACAAAAAGCTTCATAGCTGGGGATTGCATTTGCATGTACACTGCAAAGCTATTAAGTACCCCCAAAAAGAATCCCTGAAATGTTTTCGGAGATATTATGGTATTTTATGGAATATCAGCTTAACAGCACTTTGGAGATTGGCCTAGTCCCTTATTTTTCCAGATGTGAAAACTAGGTCTAGAGGGCACACGACTTACTCAAAACCCCACAGCTCTCTAGTTTACCCAGGAAGAAAACAAGCAGGCAGGTGTTCCACAGTCATGTGAGTAGGTCTAACGCCTGCCGAGACTGTGCTCATTTTAATTTTCATGAATCTAGAGTTGTCATTAGGGAAGCTTAGCAAATGTGTTCAGTGAGCAAACTTGCTTCCTGTTAAAAAAAAATTATCCAAATTATCAGGTACATGATCCTGGAGTTATTTTAATTAAAGTCAATGGAGAAAAAAATTAGGCACTTAGATAGGTTTCTTGGACTCATAAAACTAAAGAGCCTTTTCTGTCAATATGTAGGTTAGAGGTAATTCCTGTAAATGTGAATGTAAATTAACTGTGTAAATTCCCATGCATGTTAATTACAAAAGAAATCTTCACTACTTTCATCTTTATTTCTATAGTGGGAGCTTTTTTTTTTTTTTAAGAAAAAAAGAATTATTTTATAAACTGAAGTTGGAAAATTTTAGATATTTTTCTGTTTTGATCCTCCCTGGCCCCCATCACCTAGACACAGAATTACTTTTTGGTGAACGTTTTGCCTTAAGTCATTCCATTAATATAATGATTATAATATGCCTAAATGACTCTGTGTGTCAATAGCCCAGGGGAAATAATTAAATCTACAGGAACTTCTGCTCATAGGTATATTTAAGAAATGAATACACAACTATCTTCTTACTAAGAAAATGTGAATTCATTATTTGGAGCAATCAGAAATGAGCTCATATTTTTATCTAATTCTTTTGACAAAGACTAAAATCTAACAACAAGCTGTTAGTCATCTGGCAAATCCCTAACTTCCAATCTTTATTTCCATTTTGACCACTTACATGATTAAAAGGCTCATAAAATACAATCATTTTTCTATTTAAGAAATTATACAAATCTCCATACACAAATCCCTGAAGTGAGGTGTGACTCAGTATTTCTTAGCTCAACAAAATTTAAAATTAATCACTGATTAATTAGTTACATATATTTAATAGTCCATAATTTAATCTTTTGTCTGCAAGGCAAGAAATTATTTAAAGTGCCCCAAGTAGACATAGGCTATAATTAATGAGATGGAATTAAAGAAAAGAAAGAAGACTATCAGGAATAAAAGGTTTATATAGAAGTTATTGGTGTTATCATTGATGAGGACAAATGTAAGTACCAAGATATGTGATTTGACCCAGAAATCAAACATATTTCATAAAAGAATAAATGCTATTATTTTACTAATTTAAAAACTAACTCTTTTTTCTACAGGATGTGTTGCTTCAAATATAATATTGGTGTTACTTTATATGAATTAATCACAGTTATGATCATGCTTGGAAATGACTTAATAAGCTTTGTAGTAATAGGTAATATTTTTAAAAAATTATTAGCTAAAAATTATTATATGCTTCTCATGAGTCAGCCACTGTTCTAAGCATATTGAACGTATTAACTCATTTAGTCTGCCATCCCTTGTAAGATAGGCACTATTCTTATCCTCATTTTACAGATGGAGATCAGAGAGAGGTGCTAACTCAAACTCGGGTTGTTATAAGTGGTAGCTAGTGGTTCCACCGTGGCTCCAGAGGTGGCCATCTCAAGCTTTTTATACAAGTATGGGCCTTGGAAAAACTTTGAATGGTCCATTGGATGATTAGCATCCTCTAAGAGCTTGTTAGAAAAGTAGAATCTGTGCCCCACCTCTGCCTAATGATTCAACATTTGCAGTTTTGAAGATTTACTAGGGGATTGATCAAAGTTTGAGAAGCATGGCTCTGTTAATACTGCTTCTTGGTAAAGCATTCCTTTTAAAACTACATTGTATAGGCCGGGAGCTGTGGCTAACACCTGTAATCCCAGCACTTTGGGAGACTGAGAAGGGACAATCACTTGAACCCGGATGCGGAGGTTGCAGTGAGCTGAGATTGCACCACTGAACTCCAGTTTGGGTGACAGAGTGTGACTCCATTGCATCTCAAAAAACAAAAAAACAAAAAAAAAGAGAGAGAGAGAGAGAACTACATTATACATTGTTTTATAGTCTTATCATTGTATGTTTCCATTTTTTAAAGCAAACAAAATCTCCTTAGGGTCAGTGTCTTTAAAACTGTATATAAATTCGAAGGTACGATTTAGTGTTGAACACATCATACATTATTCTAATATCCTTGATTTTGCTATTTTAATGGGAAGAATGGTGAGCATGAATTTGAACTCCTATTTAAGGCAGATCTGGGTTCCCCTGGCTCTACTTCTTGCTGGTTGAACAAAGTTACTTACATTTTCTTTTCTATTGTATAAAATCTGAGGTGAATAAGGCTCTTTATTTCTGAAATGTACCATATGAGCACCTACCCTCTTAATCACTCGTAATGATCGTCCACTGTGATAGCCCGAATAGTAAATTTTTAAGTTTAGTTTTTATGAAAATCACCTGTAGATCTTCTTGAACCACAGATTATTGCTTCACTCCCCCAAAGTTTCTGATTTCAGTAGGTCTGGAGTAAGAGCTGACACTTTGCCTTTCTAACAAGTTGTAGGTGATGCTCTTACTGCTGGTCTAGGGACCACACTAACAGGTCACCTTCCTGCCTATGATTTCATCTATGATGATTAATAGGAGTATCTCCAAATTAATTTAATTAGCCATCAAAGAAGGACCCAGGTTACACTAATCTCTTACATAAAACAGTTCTGAGTATAGAAAGTTAGTGAAAAGATTGTCCAAAACTTGTTAGATTTATACCTCACCAGGTGAAAACTTTCTAGGAGTTTGAGAATCCCCTAATATTTTGGAAAGAGATAGTTACTGTTTCTTTTCAGTGTGCCATTTTGTTTATTCTGCCATAAAGGGCATTTCTTCCATATTATGCAGTTATGCTCTGGCAGGGTGCAGTGGCTTACACCTAATCTCAGCACTTTGGGAGGCCAAGGCAAGAGGATCCCTTGAGCTCAGGAGTTCAAAACCGGCCTGGGCAACATAGTGAGAGCCTGTCTCTACATAAAAAAAAAAAAAAAGCACAGTGGCACACACCTGTAGTCCCAGCTACTTAGGAGGCTGCGATGGGAGGATCACTGAGTTATGGTATCACAGTGCTCTAGCCTGGGCAACACAGGGAGGGGATCTTGTCTCAATAAATAAATACATAAATAAATACATAAATAAAATATAAAAGAACACAAATATGTTCTTATAGAGTTATACTGTTGTTTCTATCACTGTGGTTCTGATGGGTAAATGCCATTCTATTATTTCATATTTTGAACATAACTCCTGCATCCTGCCTGTAGTTTTGCTCTACTGAGGTTAAGTAATAATATTCTTTTTTTTTTTTTTTTTTTTTGAGACAGCGTCTCACTCTGTCGCCCAAGCTGGAGTGCAGTGGCGCAATCTTGGCTCACTGCAACCTCCGCCTCCCGGGTTCAAGAGATTCTCCTGCCTCAGCCTCCTGAGTAGCTGGGATTACAGATCCGCGCCACCTTGCCTGGCTAATTTTGTTGTTGTTGTTGTTGTATTTTTAGTTGAAACAGGGTTTGACCATGTTGATCAGGCTGGCCTCAAACTCCTGAACTCATGGTTCCCCACCTCAGCCTCCCAAAGTGCTGGGATTACAGGTGTAAGCCACTGCGCCCAGCCAAGTCATAATATTCTAAGTAATTGTAGAGTTATAGAATTTGGAGAGCCTTAGAATTTATCTATCCTGTTTATGTTTAAGATGAATCTTACTAAGAACCACACAGCTCATCCAGCACATTGTTGAAGTAAAATGAAGTAACTCTAACTCAAATTTTCTAATCTCTAACCATATGTTTTTTTAATCACTCTATAATTCAGTGTACTGAATGATTTGTTTGTGTTGCCATAAACATTTTGCAACTATCTTTACATTAAAAGTTATGACATATGCATTGAAAGTTTAAATATTTTAGATTGGATGATTAATAAATATTTTAAAAAGGAAAAATATTTTTAAAATGTATCATAATAAATATAACACAACCTTACATCCCAAAATGACTCATGTAATTTTAAATAAATCTATTAACAAATTCAACATGCAAGAAATATCAAATCAACCTGAACAACACTTACTATAAAGGAAACCAAACACCAAATCAAATAACTAAAGTTATAGCACTACCTACTCAGCAAAACAAAAATTGCAGCACAAGTGCTGATAGCAGTAAGTCTAACCGGTTATCTGAGTTCATGTGGTAAACAAAGTATTCCTTCATGTTGTGAATAAATTTGGGCACTCAATATTCTACACAAGGGAGTGATCTAAAAAAGAATCAGGTTCACCTTTACCTTTTCCTTTGGTTCTCTCTCATTTTTAATTCTATAAAGCACCTTAAAAGGATACTTAACAGAAATCTCTAAGAAACAAACAATGTGCAAAACAACAGATAGTGTAAAAAATGAGAGCAATGCCATGTATGCCCTTACAAATTCAGGAGAGGCTAGTGTCATACAGTCTGTCTTGTGCTCATCCACAGAAATCGTATCACCCTCTTGACAAAGCATATTAATTGATAATTTTGTCGATAATGAGTGATGATTAGTGTCACTAACATGTAACTAGTAATTCAAATATGTTCATTATAATATCAAAATTACTATAAATATCATATGGTTGATAATCATACACTATTTTTGTAGGTGATTTATGATAAATTACTGCTGTTGAAGTTGCCAGTGAGGACATTTTGCTCTAGTAACCTTTCAGTGTTGCAGGTGTAGGCTCTTGATCAGAGGTCCTGTTTCTAGGAATCACTCTTTTTTTTTTTTTTTGAGACAGAGTCTCACTCTGTTGCCAGGCTGGAGTGCAGTGGTGCAATCTTGGCTCACTGTGACCTCCCCCTCCCGGGTTCAAGCGATTCTCCTCCCTCAGCCTCCCGAGTAGCTGGGTCTACAGGTGCACACCACCACGCCTAGCTAATTTTTATATTTTTAATAGAGACGGGATTTCTCCATGTTGGTCAGGCTGCTCTCAAACTTCCGACCTCAGGTGATCCACCTGCCTCAGCCTCCCAAAGTGCTGGGATTACAGGTGTGAGCCACTGCACCTGGCTGGAATCACATTTCTTAAGAAACATAAAATTTAAGAGAGAAATACTAATATTTATAATTTCTTTTAGTTCCTGATTACGTTATTTGTAGTATTCAGTAGCATTACATAATAGGGAATATGGAAAGACAGCAGATGCTGTTCCTCAGAGAATTGATTAAAAGAACAAAGAAATAAATATGCAGAACACACCTAGTTTGACAATTGTAACTGAGGGTAATAAGAAAAACTTGTTGAAAACATTTTCAAAACAAAAACTCCAAACTAAGCAGACTCAATAATTGGCTATGATAACAAATACTCTTTCACATACCAGGGACAACAGTATTAACTCTGGAATATTATTTTAAACATACATATATATATACATATGCACATATACCCATAATTATGCATTACATGCATTTCTGTCTAATAAAAACATATTACCTTTATTGAAGCAGTCCTGCTAATACAAAATAATCTGGTGTAATCACTTGGATTTTTTAACCTCTTTGGGCAATCGGTGGGAAGATGCCTAAAATGAGCTTTATGAAAACTTGAGCTCTGAAAACGCTGTCCACAAGTGTCTCACGTTTTCATTTTGTCTGTAAATCTGTCAGACCATTCCCAAAAAGGTCCTAACCCGAATCATTATGTGGCTTTCATTTAATTTAATACTCACTTTTATAATTGTTTCCCATCATTCCAAATGTGCTGCGTTATCACTTTGTAATCTTAGTAGCATGTGACTTTTAACAGTTATTTTAGTTCATATACAATCAGTTTTTCTTTTCATTTTTCCATTCAAATAATCCAGTATGAGTTTCTCTCAAGATAGATGTTATTTCCTGGTCACTAATTTAGAAAATTTTCTTAAATTCTATTAGTCCTTGCAAATACTATTAGAACCACAGTAAACATTTTTGTAAATATTTAATTCCTTTACTCAACACATCAGTATTAAGCAAATATCATGTTCCAGGCAGTGAAAGAGGCTCTGGTGTGCAGCCATGAACAAACTAGACAAAAATCCCAGCCCTCATGGAACTTGCTATCTAATACAGGGATACATAGCAAAAAATAAAAAAAATAAAGTAAAACATAATGTATTTTGATTGGTGATCAACTACAATTGAAAAATGATTCAGGAAAGAGCATTAAGGGTTCTAGAGAAACGTTTGCAATTTTAGAATTTGAAGTGCAATGTTCAGAGAATGCTGCAACAAGAAGGTAAGGTTTAAATAAAACCCCGAGAAGGGAGCCATGCTGATAAGTGGAGAATGTGAATAACTTGTGCATCTGTGCCTAGGGTATGTGATGGACTCATTTGCTTAAAACATCAGGGGCCTATTTTGTAGAGCTGAAGGTTTAAGTCAGTTCCTTCTACACCCTATAGCTGAAAATGGGGATGGGTAGACCTTTCAAAGGAGTGTTTGAAATATTGCTGTAAAGGCTATATGCTCTATGATTTCAAATGTGTTACTTCCTGTGAAAGAAAAAAAAAAAACTATGAAGACAATGAAAAGATCAGTAGGTGCCTGGAGTTAGTAGAGAAGATGGAGGAACAGGTAGAACACAGGAGGATTTTGAGGACAGTGAATCTATTCTGTATTGTGGTATAATGGTGGATGCGGGTTATTGTACATTGTCAAAGCCCACAGAATGCTCATCAAGAATGAACCTCAAGACTATGCTCTTTGGTTGATAATGAAGTCAGCGTAGATTCACAAAGTATTACAGATGTACCACTCTAGGGTATCCATGTATAAGGAAAACAGCATATGGGAACCCACTGTACTTTCCACTCCATTTTGCTGTGAACTGAAACTACCCTAAAAATTAAAGTCAACTAAAAAAAATCAAACCTAGTAAAGAACTTCCCTCCAAAATAATGCTAATCAAATGGGAGGGAATGTTTTTGCTGGGAGACAATTAACAAATGCCACTATTATTAAAATAAAATGGGACAATATTTTTCTTTTTTTCTATCTAATTCCAACAGTTATTTTTGTATATCTAGTTTTTACATTTATTTTTAAAGACAAACAGAGCTGGGCATAGTGGTATGTGCCTGTAGTCCCAACTACTTTTGAAGTTGAGGCAGGATAAACACTTAAGCTCAGGATTTTAAGGTTCTAATGTGCCATGATTTCACCTGTGAACAGCCACTGCATTCTGGCCTGGGAAACATAGCAAGAACCTATCTCTAAAAAAATGAAAAATACTGAAGGAAAGGAAGAAAGAGAAGGAAGGGAGGAGAGAGGGAGGATGGGAGAGAATGAGCGAGGGAGGGAGGGAGGGAAGGAAGCAGGAAGGCAGGCAGGGAGGGATGGAAGAAGGTAGTGAGAGAGGAAGACAAACATAGATACTATCACTTTCTAAAGTTTTCTTCCTTATCAGTTAATACTAAATATTTTAATTATAAGTAGACATCACTAGAAAATTCAGCATAATTAATTTGTTTCTATAATATAGAAATATTGATCCAAGATTTTAAAATCATGGGGTATTGACATTTAATTGATTTCAGTTCACCTTTTAAAAAGAAATTCATAGCATACTTTGTGTTTTAGATAAAATAATTGCTACAATGAAGCAACTGACCACTTGTAACAATGGTAAGGCATACACTCCATAATCCCTCATTCCAATATTGAGGCATACATTTTAATTTTTAGATTGCAGCTTGATTTTGGTTACTATTTCTTTTGTGTTTGAGTGAAGAAAATTAAGCTTGAAATTAATGCAAAAATTGGTTAAGAAAACATTTAATTAAGTGATAGTTTATGTGGTACTCTAACAATAAGGCACTAAATAAGAGTAAAGTCTCCCTCAGTATGACCCATTAGTTGTTTTTTTTTTTTAATTTTGGTTTTGTTCTTGTTTTGAAAGCATAAAATGTTGTCATGTATGGTAGCAGCGTTCATTCTTATCAGTGAGTAACCCAGGGAAAAGTTTTGCTGAAGAAACAAAATATCAAGATAAAAGATTGAAGATTTCCTTTCTTCCAGTTTTACTTTTTGTGTGTCCTCAGATAATGTAGCTTATTTTATCTCTAAGATGGCATTGTGGTTGAAGAAATAACACATTTCTCTATGTGGAATGTGGATTCTTACATGACCACAAGCAATAAGTAAGCTCTACTACAAAAGTTAATATATTCATAAAAATGACATTTGAATTAAAATAACATTATTATTCTTTTTCATTTTAATGTCATCCCTTACTGTCATCTTCTTAAGAATCATCAAATAGTTACTGAATTGTGTGCATAATAATAGCTGTCAATTTCCAAGGGAAAGACTATTAAGGATCTCTTTCCTTTCTTCCCCCACCTGCCACGCTCCATGCTTAATCCAGTCCTTGCTGTTCAAATAAACTCTTAACCTGGAAGAGTGGAGAAGATAAATAGAAACTCATTCTTCTTTTGGTTGGAAAATGGGCTCACACATTTTATTTCCACAATCATAGGATGGAGATTCTGAATATAGTTCTAGGTCAAATTGAGAAGTGGACCAAGCTGGTATTTAATATTGTCTTTCACCATGTATACAGCTTGCTACACCCCTTGCTAAAATCTCCCAATTCAGATATTCTCTGAGTATGTTTTACCATAGACTAAATAACTTGATACACTCATTCACATTAAAGTTTCAGAGACATCTAGTAAGGTCTCTTAAGGAAGTACTTGTCATTGCTAAGAGGTGTGAGGGAGGGATATGATTACCTAACAGTGATATAGTGAAGGTGGGAGAAGGCAGGAGGATAGGAATCAAGCGAGTTGCTTTTAGGTTCAAATTTTGCCACTCACTAGCCATGTTAACTAAAACAAAGCACAAAAACTTCTAGGCCTCAGTTTTTTCATCTATAATATACTCCTTCATTTATTCATTCATTCAATTAATATTCACCTCTTGAGTGCTGGGCACTGTGCCTATTTCATAGGATGTAATGATGTGCAGAAAAGAACACATTAGTTACACTCATGATGCTCATAGTCTAGTAGGCAGAGGTGGAGATTAATAAATTACACACAAACATATAACTTTAAAATGTGGCAAGTGCAAAGAAGGAAAATTACAGGGAGCTGTAACTGAAAGTCATCTGTAATTTGGGGTTATATAACTTATGAAGCTTCTTTCAGATGTAAAATTTTGTGGAATAATAACTGTAGAATCTTTGATTTAGAGGAAGAGATATTTATACAGTAAGTGGGAGTGGGGAAACTTCATCAGGCTCCTCTTATTCCATTCTTTAGACAACCTTCATTAGATAGGGCAAGACTTGAGGAAGGCATGTCCTATCCATTTACTCTGTAGTTTTATTTGACTTCTCTAGGATGTACTGAATTTAGAACTTATGATTACACTGCCTTCTCTTTAGTTATTTCCTAGTCTCTCCTAAATTGAGCCCAAGTCCTGCCTGTGTTTTTCTGACCAGTACAACTGAAAGTATGTAAATGACTAGAACCTATCCACAGTGCATTTTTCCTTCTATATTACAACCTCACAAAACTTCTAATTGTTTCTCTTATTTTTTTATGTTTCTGTCCTTTTAGGTTTAACCAGTCCCTTAGGCTGAAATACCCTCTCTCAACCAGAGGCACATTCATTCATTCATTCATTCATTCATTCATTCATTCTAGTCATAGTGCAAGAGCTAGAGCCTACCAAGACGTGTGCTGAGACTTTTAGGAAGCCTTTCTTCATTCATCCAGGAAAGTTTGATTATACATACCATTTATTTAGCTTTTTTCTGTAAAAGTCTCTGTGATAAGCACTTGCATGCCTTCATCTCCTTGAAAGCCTCCAACAACCCTATGAGGTGGTTTCTCTTACAATTTTTATTTCACAAATGAGAAAACTGCAGCCCATAGCTCGTATATGGTCAGAACAGAATACAACTCCAGGTGTATAATACTATAATTTTAACTTAACCAGCATACTTCCTTTCTTCATTTGCATAATATTTGATTTATTATCTCAGTATAGTGCCTAGTGCATAATTCACTATACTTTTAGAAAATTTAAATATAGCTTCCATATTTAAATATGAAATTCGTACCAACAGGCTCCATATTACATATGTTGTTTTAATATTCATAGTACCTAGAAAGATGTGTTTTTGAATGCACAAATTAATACATCTTGTGTGTTGTCCAAGAACATAAAAGTCATTAAATAATACAATAAATTTGGAAGATATATTTCTGGAATGAGACTTTTGTCTCAATAAGAAACTATCTGGATGCTTGTATATAAATGCTTAATATATTCAAAATACTAAAAGCCTATAAAGATGCAAGATTATTTTCAATATGACATGATATGAAATATTTTATTTAAACTTCAAAATCACCCTGATAATAAACTGTAGATTATTAGAGGGATGTATTATATTCATAACATCAAATATCAGTTGCAAAGACCAACAATAATAGCACCAAAATATGAACATCATGGGGATTGCACATTGTCAAAAAAAGGAAGCCCTTTTAATGTTAGGCTGCTAAATAAAGTATTTAAAGGGTTATTGACTCAAATGAGCTAAGTAATGATTCTTCGTCTGGTGAAAGAAGCCATAGCAATTACTGAGAGTTATTTATTCAGATAGGCAAATACAATCTTGGATTCTGTTAAGCCATTTAAAATGTGAAAACCTTTTTCTGGTTCAGTGATCTCCAAATTTTTTAATATAACAAATACATATTAAATATAATTAAAATGAGTAAAACATTTTTCACTTGAAACTATTATAGAACACTTTTAAATACATAAAAACATCTTTTAGTATTCCAAAGTGAAATGTGAGATTCTCTTCCATATAGTAGAATATTGTGGAGGTTTATTTGGTCTTCATTCCTTAATTCCTCTGAATTCAAAAGAAAATTGATTGGCCCAAGTATTGATCATTTAAAAATAATTCAGAAATGGCACATCTTACCTATATTTGTGCTCATACATATTTATTATAATGACTGGTATTGTTTTACTTGTCATGTTCTTAAGAAAAAATATGGAATTCTCTTCAGTTCATTTTTTCTTTTGTACTAAGATTGTTAAATAGGACTGATTTATTCTAATATCTAATACTGCTTTCTAATTTTTTTTTTTTTGGGAGACGGAATCTCGCTTTTTTGCCCAGGCTGGAGTGCAGTGGCGCGATCTCGGCTCACTGCAAGCTCCGCCTCCCGGGTTCACGCCATTCTCCTGCCTCAGCCTCCCGAGTAGCTGGGACTACAGGCACCCACCACCACGCCCGGCTAATTTTTTGTATTTTTTTTAGTAGAGACGGGGTTTCACCGTGTTAGCCAGGATGGTCTCAATCTCCTGGGATTACAGATGTGAGCCACCACACCCGGCCACTGCTTTCTATTTTTAAAAAATTCAGGAAAAAAGTGATTACCAGCTAACATAATATGTTCCTATGGACATTTGATAACTGGAACAATGACTTAATTGTTATATTTCTGTTCCCACTGGCATACTAATTAGATGAGATTTTCTGTAATAAAGAATTAATGTGATGGATAGTTGTTTATGAAGCTTAAATCTGATTAAGCAACTATATGTCACTCAGAACTCATGCAGCTATATTCTTAAATAAACTAATGAGTGTTAAGAATGCTCAAATTACTTTCACTTTTTAACTTAAATTAGTATTATTTTAGTTATAGAAATTTGGCACTCATTTAATTTGGAGAGATTATGTATATAATATTACATATATATATTCTGTTAAATGTAACCATTGACATATATCTATTAAATTTTCTCATTTGTTTAAAATCTAAATAACCTCATTTATCATTTGATTAAATGGTATATTCAGCAATAGGATTTATATGTTGAAATGGAGATAGTTAAAATATCAATAAATAGGCTGGGTGCGGTGGCTCATGCCTGTAATCCCAGCACTTTGGGAGGCCAAGGTGGACAGGTCACCTGAGGTCAGGAGTTCAAAACTAGCTTGGCCAACATGGTGAAACCCCTCTCTACTAAGAATACAAAAAATTAGCTGGGCAGGGTGGTGGGCACCTGTAATCCCAGCTATCTGGGAGGCTGAGGCAGGAGAATTTCTTGAACGGAGGCAGAGATTACAGTGAGCCAAAATCGCGCCATTGCATTCCAGCCTGGGCAACAAGAACGAAATTCCATCTCAAAATAAATAAATAAATAAATAAATGTGATAATTAATATACATATATTTATATCACTTTTAATTTTTAATGACAGTTGGTGAATTTTTACATGTAATACATATTCTTCCCACTGGTATCAGTGGAATTTGTAAACACATATCTAACAGCAAAAATAGATTCATAGAAGTTTAGACTTCAAGGTTAGAGTGTTTGTATGTGTGTGTGAACATTTAGTTTGTGTGCATGTGCTTTTCAAAAGCCATGTATGAATTTTAATGAAATTTTTTAGCTCAAAGGTAAAAGGTTGAAAGATAGTATGTTCAGAATGTTTTTAGTCATTTTTGTGGCCTTATAGTAAGGTGAACTCACTGAGATATTACGATGCTATAGCTGCTTTTTCTGGTTTGATGTTTACATGCAAATATACTACACTTGACATCTCTGCTGTGTCTGATTTTTTACTATTTGACTTAGGTAACTCTTTGGGTTAATTTAGGGAGTAATAAATTAGTACTACTAGTTGATTATGGATGAAAAACCAGGCTGACTAATGGACAACAATATCAGAATTATACTTTCTTGAACCAAGACAATGTTAGTTCCAACCTAATACACAAAGAATATGCATCTTTTCAGCAGGGTAGTCATTCATCGTTCCATATTTCCACTGTGTTCTGATTATTTGCAATTATTTACTATACTACAACTGTACAGAAATACAAATCAATTGATGCTTTATCCTATTTTCTAGGGGTTGTTCACTGTTCTTTTCAGGTAATTTCACTTTTAATTCTTTGTGCTTGATTTGGGAAATTTTTATCCTCTTTTTCTTTTTTTTTATTTGAGACAGGGCCTCTCTCTGTCACTCAGGCTGGAGAGCAATAGCAAGTTGAGGGCTTACTGCAGCTTCAACCTCCCAGGATCAAATGTTCCTCCCACCTCAGCCTCCCTAGGACCTGGGACTACAGGCATGCACCACTGCTCCGGCTTATTTATTTATTTATTTATTTATTGTAGAGACAGAGTTTCAATGTGTTGCCCGGGCTGGTCTCAAACTCTTGGGCACAAGCCATACCCCAACTTCAGCCTCCCGAAGTGCTAGGATTACAGGCATGAGCTACTGCACCCAGTAAAAATACAATTTTAAAGTAATTATTCAGTAAGTCAGATTTACCCTGAGATGGTAAAGGTTTGATTTTTTTTTTCCTTATAACTTCTTTTGGTAGAAGTTTTATGACAAGAAAAAGGGAGTTTCAGTGATGCGGTTCAGTTAGCATTGGGTCTAGCTGCGAGTGATAGAAAGTCCCCTCTACCTCTAAAAAACACTGGCTTATTCTATCTTGTTCCGCGATCTTCAACACATTGATGACATCCCATTGTTCAACATGGTGCTCCAGTTGCATACATCACATTCGTGTTCCTTTAACATAAAAAGAGATAAATGAGGGCTGGGCACGGTGGCTCATGTCTGTAATCCCAGCACTTTGGGAGGCGGAGGCAGATGGATCACGAGGTCAAGAGATCGAGATCATCCTGGCCAACATGGTAGAAACTCTTTCTCTACTAAAAATACAAAAATTAGACGGGCGTGGTGGCGGGCACCTGTAGACCCACCTATTCAGGAGGCTGAGGCAGGAGAATCACCTGAACCCGGTAGGCGGAGGTTGCAGTGAGCCAAGACTGTGCCATTGCACTGCAGCCTGGCGACAGACCAAGACACTGTTTTCAAAAAAAAAAAAAAAAAAAAAAAAAGATAAATGAGAAAAGCACACATTTTCTTGTGTTTATTTTTGTAGACATTAAATACCAGTTTTGCTTTCCTCCCATTGACAAACTTTGTTATATAATGTATTAGTCAAGATTCTTCAGAGAAACAGAGCCAATAGCATATGGATACAGTAAGTGTGTGTGCGCGCGTGTGCACACCTGTGTGTATATATGTATATACACACATATACATACACACACATATGCACACACGGACACATATATATGGTGGAGACTTATTATATTATCTTAGAAACTGGCTCCTTGTTATGGAAGATCAAGATACACTGTCAGCCAGCTGGAGAATAGGATAACCAGTGGTGTAATTCAGATCTGAGAATGAGGTTGGTGGGGGTGGGGGGCGAGGGATGTTTCTGTTGTACTCTGTTCAAGCTGTTATGACCAAATACCATAAATTGGATAGCTTATAAGCAACAGAAATTTATTTCTCATAGTTCTGGAGGCTGGGAAGCCCAAGATCAAGGTGTAGGCAAATTTGGTGTCTTGCGAGGTCTGTTTCCTTGTTCGTAAATGGCCGTGTTTGCACTATATCTTCACATCGTGAAAGAAGCTAGCTCTCCAGGGTCTCTTTTATAAGGGCACTAATTCCTATCATGAGGACTCTACCCTTATGACACAATCACCTCCCCAAAGTCCCTAATACTGTCACATTAAGATTCCAACATAAGAATTTGGGAAGGACACAAATATTCAGTCCATTGCATATGGCTACATCTAGTTGTAACAAATGCTTCTCTATTTTCTTGATCAGGCTTATAAGAGTATATTAAGGTTATAGATATTTATAAACAGCTTCTGCTTCTACTTTACTTATATTATTTGGTTTGATTTGTATAACAGTCTTGTTAACTATTGTTATCCCCATGAAATGTGAAGACATTGGAGTTCATAGAGTGTGAGATTTGCAAAAATCAACAACCACCACCCAGAGAAGTGTTAAGTTCTAAACCAATCCAAGAACTCTTACTCCGATCTTAGTTCTGTAATTTTTTCACCAATTATCAGGAACTGATGCTCTTGTTCACAGGGCTAAAGGAAACATAAGTTAATATGTAGAGGAGAAATTCTATATTCAACACACCCAGGCACATTTCCACTTTCCAGCATGTTGACAAATGGACTTCCTAAGGCTAAACCAAAATATATATTTTCATAGCAGCAGGCATAACTTTAGCTTCTGTTGAAAGAACCTGGGTAGTCATCTGTAGCATTCATTCATCCAGATGGTCAGCACCATAAAAATTTGGATGAAAATTAGGATATGCAGATGAGCTGTAGATGCTTCACAGCTTGACACTGCTGAAATATTTTTTTAATTGTGCCTGAGAGCTCAGAATTTTTCTTGTTTTGAAACATAGAAGCCAGTTTACATATTAATAGTTTTAATTCCAGTATATAGTCTTAATATCTACATTGTGTAATGCTTGAAGGACAATTTTTAAGCTGTTTTTAGTAAATTAGAATTTAGAGTAAAAGGACTCTACCTCACTAGACTGACTTGCCTGTTTTCTGTAACACTATGGGTAAGCATGCCTTTAAATAAAACAGAGAAAAAGCAACCTTCCTTCAAGAAATTGTAAAAACTGTACTATTTGCTCCCTGTATATTTTTAAAACTTTAATTACAAAATAACTTGTAAAAATATTTACTAAGCTTCTCTATGTGGCGGTTTGAAGTATTGTAATGTTTCCAAAAACATCTAAAATTGTTTAAAATTAATTTATTAGGAAAATTGCTATCTTACTTTATTCCATAGTTCAGGTGTCATATCAGTTGGGAATAAGATTGATAAAAGCTACAATATTTTAAGCTAAAGGTTGTCTTTATTTATGTCCTTAAAATTGCATTTAGAAATGTCAGATAAAATATGTATTATGTGAACCAGATGCTGAAAACGATTCCCACCTATTTATATTTGAAACATTAAGAGAGGAAAAAGACTTGTTTGAAATCATAACTATAAATTTAAAATAAAACATTGTAAGACCAAAAAATGGAGAAAACATCATTTTCTTTGGTTCTACAATACGAGTGATAATCTAAGTTTTGCAAATTCCATACTGTATAAAGGCATATTTGAAAATATAGAATGAAGTAAAAATAAAAGCACATTGGGAAAGTTCATAAGGCATTAATAATTTTAATAAAATTATGCTTAATAACAGTTTTGAATAGGTATTATAGGAGTTTATTGTATCATTCTCAAATAATACTTGTCAAATTCATAACTTTCACTTACGTCAAAAAGCCAACGCTCTTTTAATGACGTAGAAGTAAGGGTATAGCAAAAGCCCTTTTTCAGTGCCATGACTGAGAGGGAAAAATGGTATAGTGTCGATAAAACCTGGAACAGCAGTGGACAGAGATACACATTTTTTCCTTTCCCAACTGATACATGTGATATATTCACACATAAAAATGATGATAATAATGTTAATATAAGTATAGCTAAACTATATAAATATCTGAGGCACCTGGAAACGTAACAATTATTTTGTAGCAATTCTTATATGGAAAACTATATCCTGAATTATAATCAACTGACCAACAGACAAACATTAGGAGTATAAACATAGTCATTCATACATTTATCAGACCCATTCAGTCTGTTTTTCCCTCCATCACTTTTGTAGCTAATAACATATTTCATCAAATCCAAGATGTCATCTATTATAAGACGTATTGTTTTATGTATCACCATGAAAGGAAAGCAAAAGGTCCAGTTAAATGACCCTTAATCCTAAATTCAATCCTAATTTCATTGGTGATAAAATATAAAATAGCATATCATAGAATTGATGAAAGATTTTCTTTTCTTAATATGCTACCTGATATATTTAAGCTTCCATTTTTAATCTCAAAACTTTTATATTTCTATATTCCTGCATCCAGTATCATTTGTCATTCTGTGATATTATTTTATCTTTCTTTTGGCTCAGTATCATATAAAATCCTACAGTTATGTCATCATTTTCCATTTTTCTTTCTTATGTCTCTTGTTTTTTTTTTGGAAAAAAAAATTATTTACTGCAGTAGCCATTTAATGAATCTTACGGATAGCTCTTTCCAAGCTGTAACTTAAGACTTTGACCACGAGCTGGTTTATTTGAACACTGTATTATTATTGACATAGTTTAAGAAAGTATATATGTAGCATTGAACATGAAATAAATGTGCCGTTTGTTAAAAATGTAAATATTATTTTAAATTTATGTATCATATTGTGCATTTCTTGTAATTATAATTACAAAGTCCTTACAGTTTTGCTAAGTTTTCTTAGCTATAGACATCTCTTTATCTCCCCTTAATACTTTAAAATAGATCATTGCACAGATACATAGAGAGATAATAGAGGAAATAATCACAGAGCACAAGCAAATAAAAATTTAGTGACTACAATTGATGCATTACCTAGATCACTTTTAGGAATGAAACATACTCCTCTAGCTCCTAGGAGTTCTGATGAAAGATGGCCCTCAGTGTCAACCCACAAAGCTGCCTTGCTCAAGGTCAGACACCCGTCTGTGAAAGTCTTCATCTATTGATCGATCCTCAGAAGGCGTATAAAGGCCTGGTGACCTTGACCCCAATGAGAATAACTATGAAGGCCTATCCTGACTCCATGGCTCCCCATGAAGTTAGCTTAAGGTCTTCTTTGGACTGTATCACTGCTCACATTCTCCCTTGACTCAATCCAGCATCCTTTTCCTCCCTCGCATAGGTGTTTAATGCCAGGAGCATTCCCCAACAAATGTCCTATATACAAATCTCTATCTTGAAGTCTGTGTCTAAGGGAACAGGTTGGACAGCAGCTAAACCAAAATTTATAAATTAACTACATAAATGTATTTCTTCATAAAGTAGTACAAGACACAAGATGGTGATTAATTTGTGGCTATTATCTGTATGTGGATGGAGAATCTAGGCATATTTCCCCACCAATTATTTAACAATAATTGAATGAGACCACACTGGCAGATCATGCTATTAGCAACACAAAGGGAGTTCTCTTTCTATAAACCAAAGGACAGGGAGTGCTGAGAATCAAGCTCAGATCGATGCCTTTGCTAGCCAGATGGATAAAGGACTCTGAAGTGAAAAACACCAAGTGAAGACTCTCAGTCTTTGTGTTACACAGACAGACCAGATCCAGTGCCTTCAGAGGCCAGATCAAACCCATTATTTTTTTTCTCATCTTTTATTCTGAGGGAAAGATTATATTGAAAGATAATTGCTTTTATTTCTCTAGGATTTTGTTTGGGAAACTGTTCACCCAAATAATTGATGGCTATAGGAAAAGTATATTAGATCCACTTTTCATGCAGGTCTGTCTGCAAATAAACTTTATTTGTAAATTGCATATTGTGTTGATTTCGAACACCATTTTATTAGCATAAGTATTTTAAGAGCTGTACCCTGGCATGAGAAAAATATTTCCTGTTTAATCACCTATGTTTCTGTCACTATACTAGGTATTACAAATTCAGTGATGATTAAGACATCTCCAGTACTCGCCATATTCAAACATCTGGTGATGGAGATGAATAATGTAGTCTCCTTACAGCACAGTATTTTAAAGGTATACTTGAGGAATGTACAAAAAGCAAAATATAATAGGATTACAAAAGATATAATAAACTGAGACTGTTATATTGGGGATCCTTATAACTAAGGGGATCATATTAGAGCTGGATTGTAAAACAGAAATAGGAATGTGCCATGTATGGAAGTAGGAAACTCTATTTCAATACTAAGTAAGAGAGGCTAGAAAACATGTGACACATTCATATTAAGAGTTTGCTTTTTGCATGAGTGACTGACAAGAAATAAGACTAACTGAGGAGTTTGGACTTTTTCTAAAATCTATAGGAGCTACTGAAAACTTCGTAAGCAAGAGAGCACAATGTTTACATTTGTTTCAGAAAGCAAAGCTTGTGACACAGAGGAATACTAGGGGAGAGAAGGACTAGAGAGTGAAGAAGACACTAATATTGAGGACAGTGTTTGAAATGCTAACATAGAAAAAAGGTTAGGGTTTCCAACTGAGGAAGCGGTTGTGGAAACAGGAAAAGATCCTTTCGAAAGATATTTCAAAAGAAATAGGAGACTTATCAAACATAGTGCAAAAGTGGGATGAGAAAGGGGACATTCCACACTGGCACTAAGATCTTTTTTGAGTGGATGATAAAGAAGAATATTTTATAAGGGCTCATCACTGGCAGCAGGCGTATATTAGCAAACTCTGATGGGGATGGTGACAGGTAAGCCAAAACAACAACTGAATGTTTTGCCTGGATGAACATTGATTTACGTTCCTAGATTATTGACATCTAAAATATGATTATTGAAAGAAAAGTATATATGTACTGACCTAATTTGGGATACTTGTTATTCTACTAATATTGCCATTAAATTGAATATGTTATTAGGCTGGAATATATATTCAAATTAATGGCAATATTGGTAGAATTAGTAGAATATATATTAACTTATTTTTAGTATTTTCTATTTTTTTCTTGCTGTTCACTGGATGATTTCCTTTGATTTAGCTTTCATTTCATGTATTGTTTCTTCATCTTAGTCTAATAGAATATTCAACATGTCTGAGTTTTTTTCTCATTTCAATAAACACTTTTCTAGCAGTTCCATTTGGATTTTTTCAGATGTGCCTGTGGTTCTCTTTTTCATTTCTTATGTTGCTGATGAGAACTTTGAGAATTGAATCTTATGATTAATTTTTAGGTGCTGTTTTCTAGTTGTTAATAAAAACAATGTTCCACTTACTCTTATGGGACTACATAAAATAAATGCAAACAGAGATTGGGCTTTAGGTCATGGGCTTTTAGAAGTTTCACGGATGGACATGTTTACATAAAATGAAAAAAGCATTCTAAAGGTGGATATAGCATAAACTTTTATATCAAATACCTTTATTATAAACCAATATAACTTAATTTTTGAAACATCTTAATTTTCTAATGTGCTATCTCCCATGCCATAAAATCAACTAGACTTTTGTTTAATACACTTAGTAGATAACAAGTATCAAAGAAACACAACCACAATGTAGTTGGATGAGTTTATATGACATGTTATATATTTTCCTTGACTTTATGGTGGAGTCAGGGATTGCCAATACCAATGTTCACATACATGGCATTAGTCTGGGTTTTAATGTCATGTTGTCATAGAACTTAATTTTTTAAACCTTATATTTTAGTGTTTTTATCAAAAAGATGACTTTAGAATCTATACATTTTTATTACTTCATAAATATAGCTCTCTATTTTTTATCATTTCCAAAACTTCTACTACATGAAGCAATAAAAATGAAACATGGGAAATTATAATATTTAACATGAAAACTTTTTCGACCAAATTACTATTGATATCTAATATTGACAGGACTTTAAATTAGAATCCTACTACTCCTACGACTCTTTAGGGGAAAAGAGAGAACAATTACAAGGAAGCCATTAGGAGAGAAATTTCAATTTTGCAGGTGCAAGAAAGAAACATTAAGCTATAATTTAAAAAAGTTATTGAATACCTCCAGAAACCTTGAAGCAAATTTAATTAATGCAGCCAATCTACTTTCCTTTGTAGATTATATTTAAAAGATCAGTAATCTGAGGATAAGCTTTCAGTTTATATAAGTCAGTGATATAATATTTTAAATATTAAATACATTTTTATTTTCCATGCTATTAATTTTTTAAAAAAAATCTTAAATGTAAGTCTGTAACATGAGGTCCACTATTAATTATCCTGGGTTATAGATTATGGTATAAATAAATCATCACATCACTAAGAACCATGCCTGGTCATGTGAAAAGTTAATACAATTTATTTTGATAGAACCAAAAAACAGATAGAAATACTTGAAATTATCCTCTAAACTCGGATGAAGAAAGAGAATTACACTGTCAAAACTGCCAAGAAACAAGAATTGCATATAATGCCATTCTGAGAAGACTCGATCATTAGTGTGCCACAGGTATTCTTTTATGTATGATTAGTGGAATATTCAAAATGTATTTCTAAAGCTGTTTCAGTGTTAACACAATAGGACTCAATTTTAGACACAAAATGAATTCATCTTAATTGGATAACAATTTCCTTGGCCTGCAGAGTGTTATTTCAGAGGGAACTACTGCGAAGGAATACTGAATAGAGAGATAAAAAGACTGTGTGTGTTTTGTGTGTGCATGTGTGTGTGTAAAAGAGAGATAGATATCCATTTCACAGGTATCAAAATTAGATTTATGACCTCTATATACAATATGATATAAACCATCTACCATCTTAATCAAAATTCATACTTATAATAAATAAATAGTTTACATACTTTTTTTTTTTTTTTTTTTTAACAGAGTGTTGCTCTGTCACCCAGGCTGGAGTGCAGTGGCCCAGTCCTGGTACACTGCAACCTCTGCCTTCCGGGCTAAAGTGATCCTCCCACCTCAGCCTCCACAGTAGCTGGGACCACAGGAGTGTGCCTCCATGCCTGGCTATGAGTTTTTTTGTTTGTTTGTTTTTGTTTTTTTGTATTTTTAGTAGAGACAGGGTTTCTCCGTGTCGCCCAGGCTGGTCTTGAACTCTTGAGCTCAAACAATGGGTCCACCTTGGCCTCCCAAAGTGCTGGGATTACACGCCATGAACCACCGCACCCAGCCATCGTTTACATACTTAAACTGACACAAAAGATATATGATATAAAGAAATCCTTTGAGTTTGATATTTAATTATTGATTAAAGTCTGAAAGTTTATTAGACAAGAGAGTAACCAGAAAACACAATGATTTCTCTAAGGAAAATAATTATTTTTCCAAGTGTTAATTGACCAACATTTTACTTGTCTAATATATATCATTATTTTTTTCTTTCTGTTAAATGATATAATATTCATGATAAACGTGTTAAATTTAAATGATTACATATTTAGCTGCTACTATATCCTTACATCTAGAAAATTCCTCAAGAATAATTCCAAACTGGCAATTAGAGACAATTTTATATACTTGCTAACACAAAACCACCAATAGTTATTAATTCAGGTAAAGTATTTACATAGCTGGTACTCTATTATATTAAAATCAGTTCTGATTGTATAACATTCTATTTACTTCAAGAAGTTTTATTGCCTTATGTGACCTTTTTAAAACACTGAGGTAGAAGCACACCTGCTAAAATTCATGAATTATCCATTCCATTATTCTCCTATCTGTCCATCCACCCATCCACATAATGTGACCTAAACAAACTGCATCTGTTTGTACATGCACAAGAGAAAGCCAAACACCAAAGCACTGGGTTTTGCAGGAGAAAGGTTTATTGAGTCCACTGGCAGGTAGTCAGAGGAAATAGTCATCCAGAGCTAGGGGATGGATCAGGTTTTATAAGCATATGGTAATGAGGTGTGATCTGATTGGATCTTGCAATGAAGGGATGCCAGCAGGCATGATCTGACTGGATCCCCTCATGGGACAATGCCAGGGCTCAACCAGATTGGATCCTGGATCCTGCCATGTGGTGTCCACTTCTTAGTTCGGTTTCCTGATTCAAGCATGTAGGTTCCATCTGTGATTGCATACTTGGTTAATCTGGGCATGCTTAGATTATGTGACCTTCAACCTGGGGGTCTGTAATAACTGAATAACAACTCAACATTGTTACAGATTGGTCTGGAACAGTTACAGTAATATAGTGTTTTAAACTATAATCAATGAACCTCTAATTTTATTTTGTGAAGCTACTAATAAAAAAGAAATGCTCCTCCCTTTTAGAGCTTATTTTCCTTTGCAGTATGGTGTCAAAGGAGAACTTGGCAATATACATTTCACAACTGAATACCAAAGCCTATAAATAAGGTACAAAGGAATAATATTTTGGTACATTCCAGTTGGAAAGTGTCCACCAAATATTTTATAATGAATATAACCTTCAGTAATGATAGGAAGTATACATGGTTGAGCCAAATTTAGAAATGGTCACCAGTTATTTATTCCTCTGTCTTAAGAAAAATAAGTCAGTTAAACAAGTTTACATAAATGATATACTTTAAGAACAGTTTGGTTTTTTTTCCCCAGTATGTTAAATCTCTTCAAATCCACAAACCTGATGTTATTATGCATCACTGACTATGTTTCTTGTTAGAGTGGACAACAAAATTGACAAGCTAGAGCGCAGATTAGGAAAATTACTCAGTGTAAAACTACAGTTCAAGCAAGATTTGGATCAAATAAGTTGTCTGTAAATTATGGTACCTTATCTTCACAGTTTTATAAATTGAATAAGTTGTACTTCCTAAAACTGGAGTAGATATCCAGTCAATTTTTTTCTGTAGTTAAAAATGGGTATACTGTTAGAATATGCATTTTACCTTCTGTTTGCTGCTCTAGGTATGACGAAATGAATCTCATTTTTACATAAAATCAAAATTCATTTCACACTGTGAACTTTTTGCAAACCAGTTTGAGCAGAACACTCATTAAGAGGAATGGAAATTGAACATATACAGACACTGTTACACCACAACAAAATTTAAATCTCTAATGTACAGGATATTACCAAACATGAAAGATTCATGAGCTGAGTTGGGATCTTAAAATTAAAAGGTATATAATTTGTTTTACAAATCAAATTGATCTTTTCCATGTTTATAGTACTTGCTATTTTGTCACCAAATGTTGCTACAACTAGAAAGGTAGATCTTTAATGCTTTAACCACGTGCAATACACCTAACATGAAATAAATGTAAGGTAAATTTATGCAAATAGATCATACTAGGAACTTATGTCAAAAATTTTATGGCAAAAAATTGAATGGGCACTGGGAGAACCTAAAACATACACTTTCCTGCTCTGGAAATATTTCATTAGCATTCTATCTGGCTTTTAAATTTCTCAGACCTTCTCTTTCAATTTTTAGTTACCAAATTTTTGACTTGGTCAATGTCTGTCTGATAGGACTGCCATAACAAAATGTCACAGACTGGGTGTCTTAAACAGCATAACTATTTTCTCATAGTTCTTGAGGCTGGTAGTCTAAGATCAAGGTGCCGGCAGTGGTGATTTCTCCGGAGGCCTCTCCCTAGCTTATAGATGGCTGCATTCCCATTACGTCCTCACAGGGCCTTTTCTCTGTGCATGTGCATTCCTGGTGTTTCTCTGTCTTCGTGTAAGGACACCAGGCACAGTGGATTATGGCCCAAGCATATGACCTCATTTAACCTTAATTACCTCCTAAAAGAATCTTTCTCCAAATAAAGTCACATTGAGAGTTACGGCTTCCACATTTTTTCAGAAGGACACAAATCAGTTCATAACAAGTCAGTCATTATTTATTATTTCTCTTGTTACTATAAAAGTTAAAATGGGGTCTTAATTTCAGGCCTCTAGAAGTAGGAGACTGATTCTGTATATTTAGACTTTATTTTACACAATTATGATGTTCTCAGAAAATGTGTAAGTTGAAGTGAATGTTAATGAGTAGTGTAGCTTTGTTAAATCCATGGATCTAGGCCTCGCTGCCTGGATTTGTATCCCAGATCCACCACTTATTGGCTGAGAGATCATGGGAAACTAACTCAACCTTGCTATGCCTCAGTCTTCTTATGTGTATAATTGGTATAAATATCTTTAAATGCAATTCACGGCATATTGGAAAAACCCCTGGCAACTAGTAAATGCCTTGTAAGTTATTAACTACTTTTATTATTGAGTCCACCTTTCTATGTATTCTGAGTATTGATAGTTGTACTTGGATTGCTTTTTAAAGTGAAGGGGAATTTTTATAATTAGTGTTTTTAATTGCAAGTTGGTTAAATGTATGGACTCTTTTCTCAGGCTGTCTCGGTTTGCGTATTTGGCTATATCTCTTCCTGGCTTGATGCCCAATAACACATCATTTAATAACCTCTGGTAGCCTAATTGTGCTTATGGGCAAAATTAGAATTAAAAGCAGGGCCTCATAGTGGTGCTGTGAGCATTAAATGCAGTAATGTAAATGAAGCTCTTAGAGCATTGCTTGATGCAAAATAAGAATTCTTACCCTTGCTATTTTTAGGTATATAAATGTTAATATGATGATGACCAACCTTCAATTAACTTTTTGCCAAAGGTACACTTCATACTTAATTTTATTTTGTTTGAAGTCAGTCTAACCTTAACGGAACAGTAGGGCAAACTTGTCCCAATTACCATTGCTGGAGTTCAAGTCCTTTCTCCTACTTTTCCACACAGCTCTGAGTAGACATGTGGAGAAGGTACTCTGTTCCCAGAGAAGCCTTGGCAGATTGATTTTATTTGTTTGTTTGTCTATTTCAAATTTGGGCAGACAATTAGCAATGCCAGTTTCACATCTAAATCTGTGAAGGAGAAATGGATCGGTAGCTACCATATTGTGACAAAACAAATCAAACTTGCCCCATTTAGGACCTGACAGTAAATTATGAGGGCAGTAGAGGAAGGATTTCTGAGAATACATAAATTTTAAGAAGAAATTGGGAGATTCAAAAGATAGACTTGAAGTTAAACATCTTGTAATTTATCCTTAGAAAGTAATAATACAGTGTGCGAAATGTACATATGAATAAAGATGTCCAGTAAAAAAATGAAAAGTTGTTTATAGCCTTGTATGATTACACTTGTGTTTTTACTTTTACTATGTATGTGTATGAAAAAATATAGCTTTATATATATCCACACCCTTATATATCAAAATAACAGTGGTTTTCTTGGAATACTTGAAATTTGTTTTACTCAGGAATATTTGATATTTGAATTACAGTTAGATGTGAAAATAATAATAATAAAACAGAACTGGAGTTAACAGTAATTTATAATTGAGACACTGCAACTAAATGTCATGACCCTAGGCCAAGTCACAAACACTGTCTTTCTTAAGTTTCCTCATTTAATAAAATAAAAAAAAAAATAAAAGTACTTCCTCTATCTCAAGGTTTGCTGTAGGAATCATATGAGATGAAAAATACGAAAACACTTTGCCATGCTGAAAGAACAATTTAAATGTCAGGTATCAAGGTTGGTAGCAATAAGTAAAATAATAATAGTGATTCTCATTCTAGATGATTAATGGTTGCAGTGTACATTTTGCTTTTCTGTAGAGCATATCCTTTTGAAACTTAAAAAGTCCATTCTGGGAAGAAACTTAAACTAAATGCTTCATAAACTGACAGCAAGGACTGTATTTGGACACACTGTTGAAAGAATAGGGCCAGCGTAGTGAAAGCCGTTGGTGCTCAGGGCCACTGTGTTCTGGTTTGATCCCAGCTGGCTGAACCACAGAAGCTTTTGCACAGACACTATCAACATATTGCTTGTTCAGTCAGAATTTATCTTGTTTCAGTTATTGGTGCACTAACAAAGCTGCAGAGGTAAAGGATCCTCAGCTCCTCTACATGCCTGGGGAGAGGATTAGAGGCTTTCTTTCCTTTAGGTAACTGTGTCTGGTTTCAGTATTTGGAGGGCTTATTTTTAATAACTGAAGAGAAAAAGACGAAGTAAAAATGTTCCTTCTGGGAGACTGGAAAGGCAATATGATTTGTGATAAAGACTTCTTTTTTCTACAAAATAAATGACACAGACTTAATTACCCATCACTTCTCTGCATCCGACTTAAAGCCCCATTCTTCTGGCCAGTATGATTCTGAGTCAAACAAATGCAAGAAGAAAGTTTTTTTTTTCCTTTTTTTAATGACTTTTACAAATTTCTTTTTGTCCTAATATAGAATAATTTATAAAATGCATCCCTTCAATTGTTCCTTAAACTGAAATTGAAACTGTAAGCTATCCCATCACTGAGCATTATTTTACGGGATGGCAGCTGTCAAAAACTACTTTAAAGCTAACACTTGGCCAACTACATCTTACAGGGGAGTTCTCTGAGTATTAAGTCTTAGAGGAAGCACATAGCCACTGTGATCAAGCACTACAATCTTGGCTTTGTAGCTTGTTACAGCATTGAGGGCTTAATAGTCATGATTAAAAATGTGTATAGTGTATGACTCTCTAGATTCTACCTTTAGGATGGCATGTGAGATAGTTTTGTGACCTGCTAAAAATTTTAATCTTCATATTTAAGTCCACCTGGTTACAAATCATAGAAAACACACCCTAGATGCACAGTGTACTGGAAATAACAGTGACTTTAGAACAAGTGAGATTCAGGTTCACATTCTGGCAGAGCTAGAATAAGTGACTTATTCTAAAGTCACTGTTATTTCCAGTACACTGTGCATAACTGTAGGTAAGTGCAAAAGTAATTGCTGTTTTTGCCGTTACAATGGCAAAAACGCAATTACTTGTGCACCGACCTAATAGGTGTGACTTCACTTTTATTTCCATTATGCCGTACATAACTATAAGTTGGTGCAAAAGTAATTGTGGTTTTTGCCATTACTTCCAATGGCAAAAGCCACCATTTTGCACCAGCCTAATAGGTGTGACCTAAGGCAAGTCAATTATATTATCTGAACCCAAGTCCTCATCTTACCTTGCAAGGAAATTTAGAGGATTAGAAAATACATGTGTAAAACAGTGTTTACAAGCTCAGTGCAATGATAGATTATCCAGGAAAAATATTTAATTTCAAAATATATAAATTGATCTTATAAAATGATTTTTACTGCTACAGTTTCAGAAATAAACTGGACCTGAACAGATTTTTTTTCAAAATAAATATTATATCGTAATCTATTCTAGACTTCTAAAATCAACGCTTCTTTAAAAATACAACATATAGTAAGAACTGCATTATTTTCCTTTCCTCCCACTAGTTTTAGTGCCATTGATTAATGAAGATTCACTCAATTTATGTACTAACATGTTACCTTATGAACAGAGAAAGAAGACTGAAGCTGAAAAACTCTGTCTGAAAGTGGCTATCCATTTCTTAATTGGTTAATAATGCCATGTGGGCAATCCCTGGTTTCCTTTGCAAGACAAGCTATCTTGGGAAACACCCACTTCATATTTGACAGGCACAGATCACCACAATCAGCTCAGTCAACGAGTTAGCTCCTGCCCCAGATGCTGGAGTACCAGCTAGTCTGTACTTTCCTTAGATTAGAAAGCTATATGCAAGCAAGAGGCTACTAAACCATGCACAGAGCCCTCAGACTATAGGAAGATACACATGTATTTTGGGAATTCATCATTTTGGTCACCAAGCAGTATATGTGTGTCCTCAAAGTTCTTTTTAACCACTTTATTTCATGCTCTAGTTATGTTTATTGAACTCATCCTGCTTCTTCACACTATTCTAGATGATAGGCATTTAAAAATGAACAAGAAGTCTTTTTCCTCTTCGAAGAGAGAGAGATATAAATGCATGTAGTACCAGATATAGCACCTAAGGAATATTGCTAATATTGTATGTGGTAGGTGCCCTCATAAAAGTACATAGTAAATACTATGGCATCTCAGAATGAGGAGTGATTAATTCTGCCCGGAGGATTCTGGAAGGCTTCAAAGAATGGGTGATATTGGAAGGAAGCTTACCAATTGAAGAAAGGTGCTTAGAAACTGGGAAAAACTTCCCAAGGGTAGGAGACAAAATAAACAGAGGTGAGGAGGAAGGAAATTTCATTCTTCTTAGGTATAGCCACACACACAGACAGTGGATCTTGTTTAGATTCAGGAACATAAAGCCCACGCCGATTTGGAAAGGATCTTGAATGACATGCTAAGTAACATGGACTTTATTCCTGATACAATAAAGTGCTGGCTATTTGGAAACTGTCATTAGGGAAAGACAAGGATAAATCCATATGATGGAAAATTATCTCTAGCAATATGGGAAGAAGTCTGGAGCTGGATTATTGGCGAGGTGGAGACTGCAGGCAGGGAGCCCATTATAAAAATCATAAAATAATCTGAGAAAGGAACACAAAAGGGTGGGCATTGTTCACAATCCAGTGGCATAATGGAGTGACTTTTGCTTCATGGAATACAATTTTATTGACTGTAGGTCATAAAGAATCATCATGAGGCAAGAAAATTTACATCAACAATAGAAATATTTTTAGATACATTAGTTGGAGGGGGCTGAAATTTCTGTGAGAATATTTTTTGAAAATTATGTTTTTAAAAGTTATTCCCCCCTCCTTCTTGTTCCAGCTACATGTAGTTTGGTGGATAAAAGTCTGCTTATTCAGTCATTTACGTGTTCTTCATTCAATAAATCTATATGGATTATCCTTATGTGTTAGATATTATGCTAAGTGCTGGGTGTTTAGACACAACCTTTGTCTATGGGCATCTCACTGTTAAGTGGATGAAAATGATACTATATATCAGAAAATGTAATGATTCTGTGTTTGCAAATTGGCATTTCTGGAAAAAAATCCCATTAAATATCTAAAATAAATCTATTTTTAAATGTAATTTTAGGATGCATTCCCTATATATTGGGTGAGATAATTGCACACTGCTGGTAATGAAACAGATGATATTGTGTTAGATCATCAATACAGTCAGATGCTAATCAGGTCGCTGTGCTCCTTTGTTTTTGCTAATTTGGACCAGAGAAGATAGTTTTTACATCTGTAGTTCAGTTTGAAAACAGAGGTTATTATCTTTTTCTTTTTGACATAAATCTTTTTTAAGACGTAAAACTAGAATGCTGTCTCTAGGTATTAAACATTTCACTGAGGATGAGGAAGTAGTTATGTCATAGATTCTAGCCCTGAGTGAGGAAATCCACAAGTGTCCCTTTATTTCCCATTTTGAGACAGGATATATTCACACAACTAAAACTTGTGCTCAGCAGAAAATACAGTTTTGGAGTAGTTAGAATATTTCAGAATATGTTATGGAAAACGTTATGGTCAAGTTGCACCTGCTTTGTTGCTGAGGGAAAAAAAAAAATTACCTCTAAAAAACTACCTATCCAGAAAGCAAATCAATTTTTTAAATCCAGTCTTGTCAAAATAGCCCTGCTTAATGACCAGAAGTCTGGAGTTTACAGAATGGAACATAATGGATGACACTAATGTATCCATCTTAGTTAATTACATGGAAACTTTGGAACTTGAGTAATGTTTATTGTTGGTGTCTGTCTCCTGCTGAGTACTACTCAAATTGAATGTCGCAGAATTTTATTCATCCCCAATTTTAAAAGAGCATTCTGTAATCCAAAGCTTATCATATTAACTCCTCCTCTAAACAAGGGCAGAGATGCAAATAAAGAGGTTATTAAAATTGGCTGTAAAAGACATAGATCTTTCATTAAAAGTTTCTAGACAAGCAGAAACACATAAGCTTAACTCAAGGAGATTAACATGGTTAGGTTAGAGGCTAATTGTGTTTTGCATCTGAAATGTAATAAAAGTTTGTACCCTTCGGGGGGAAATACAGCTAAGGTTCATCAATTTTTACCATCTTTAATTCTGCAAACCTTGGAAAACTAATTCAGAGCAATAGTATGGCTAGTTAAGATGATAAATCTCTAATTAAACAAGGAGCTATCTTCTTAAATGAATAATCTGTATCTAGATCTCAGTGTATCTCAGCATATTTAACTGACTGTGTGTGAGGGAAAAAAATCAAGGTAGGTTCATAATCTTGGAGGTAGAAAGCTTGAGTTATTTTGGAAATGCTATTGATACGGATGTAAATTATTAATATCGTAATTTCCTAAAAGCAATTTTGCCACTTCATGAATATGAACTTTATGAAAATTTTATTATAATTTTTCCAGCCAATTACTTTGTCAGAGGAGTGCAAGATGGATTCTTTAAATCCTGAGTTTCCATCTAAATCATGTTAAACTGAAAGGCTTCAGGCACTGTCATGGAGGGGCATTTGGTCTATGTGTGAAACAGGGATTACAAATCAAGCAGGGATGTTTCCTTTGTTTTCCAAATGTTACTTTTGCTGCCTGTTTTCTGTTTGTAATAGTTACTAGTGAAAATATGATTTAGGATTTAACATGCATAATGTATACATTTATTAAAATTAATTGACTTTATAATTATTAAAACATGCTTATTGAATGAAGATTCATGGATAATATTGATATGCAGGAGACTAAAGCTGAGAATTATGCCTAATATAAGAGCAACACCAACCAAAATAGAGGAAATTACTGTTTTATTTTGTTACTTGTAAATATGATCATTAAACTATTAAAATCTCTTTACTCTTTCAAAAATTGTTGTCAGGGTTATCCATGTGTTTATAATTGTGTATTGGATAGCTAGTTAAAGTCAACAGTGCAAAAAACAAACAGTGTTAAACTTCAAACAATTATTAATCATAAGGCAGAATGAGTAAATAGGATTTCACTTGAAAGGGTGTCTAGATCTGGCAAGTCACAACTTGACATGTCAAGGCAAAGAAACTTTGCACTCCCCACACCCCCCAAAAAGAATAAATGGTCTATGTATCTACAGAAGATATTTTTTAAAAAGAAGGAGGATCTGCAGCATGAGGGGTGATCAGACCATTGATTGTGGACTTGGATTACACACAGAACTTTGTGGCGTTGGATGCACATCATCCTTAATCCTGGGGCTTTAAACTAGAAAATCAAGGACACTAATATATAAGGCTCAAGTTGTAACTAGATGCTGTCCTCTATGCAGCTGCTTTGTTGACACCTTGTCACATTAAATTCAGTAGAAGTTGAAAGTAAGAGAAAAGCAACAAGAAAAATGGAAACAAAAAGAAATCAATGTGTTGCAGTGGATCTGGGGACCAATCTGAAAGACAAGGTTCTAGTTGTATTTCCAATGTGCCTTTTCCATTTTGTGATGTTGTAAAAGTAAAGTCTTCATTAGATACCTCTGGTGTTTACAATCCCCACAATAGAAATAAAGAGGAAATGAGATGTTCCATTTTTAATATTACACATACAATCATTTTACAGTGTGGAGGTTAATTCCCCTCACAAAAGTGCATGAAAGGAATTAAAGGAAACAATTTGAACATTTTAATTCTTTTCATGTATTTCAAGGGGAGGAATTAGGCACCAAAACACAAAACAATTATATGTGTAATTTAAAATACATATTGATTTTTTTCACAGCAATAAATAGGCAATGGCAGTCCAGCGTAAAGCTTACCCTGCATAAATGAAATATTTGCCTACCTAATAACACAAAACTTTAAAGACAGCTCTAGCAGATGCCTGGCTCATCAAGATAATATTGGTGTAATGGCGTTACCCTAGTAATTGTTATTTGAAAAGTACACGTGAAACAAACTAGACACAGCCAAAACTATGGATTAAATTTTCCTTCTTCCTCTTCACTATATTTCAAAATGTACTGCTATGTTTATTTAGAGAACACTTCAATTTTTAGAAACCTCTAACAGAATATCAGCAAGCTCATAGAACCCTTTGACTTGCTGCTAACCAGATAGATACCAGATATCATAATAACTAATGGGAACATGCTTTGAGTTCTAATATTAGAGATTATTAAGTCAGTCTTTCTTTTGGTACTCTGCCAGTTTTCTCTGCTTTTCAGACTTTCAAATACAAGAAACTTATTAGATACATTTGGAATATTTATTTCATTTCTTTCCAAATTACTTGACTGAGTTATATCATATGCAAAGTTCCATCTCATATTGGTCATAGTGAAGTTTCATGTGAAGAGAGAGCCCAGACCCTGAGCCTCAAAGGCACTGTAATATGCAAAACTTGAATGTGGGTCCTGTTAGGTCAATGTTCTTCAGATGCTTCCCAACGAAGTCAGTAAATAATCAGAAAAAATGTAGGAAAAAATCAGAGGGTGTGCCAGGGACCTAACTGTGATCCCTCAAAGCTCATATCTTGAAGCTCCACACCCCAATGTGACTGTGTTTGTGGATAGGGCCTTTAGGAAATAATTAAAGTTAAATGAAGTCATAAAGATGAGGTCCTAATCCCATAGGCTGGTGCCATTATAAGAAGAGAAAACAGACACCAGAGCTTTCTGTCTCTGCCATGTGAGAACACAGGAAGAAGGCATCCATCTGCAATCCAAGGAGAGGCCTCACCAGACATCAACCATGCTGGCACATTTATCTTGAATTTCCAGTCTCCAGAACTGTGAGAAAATAAAGTTATATATGTAAACCATTCAATTCATGGTATTTTATTATGACAGTCCAAGCAGACTAATACAGTGTGTGTTGAGGGGCTGGAGGGCCCGTCGTCTAGAGTTGTGTAGAACTGAGAAAGATGTCTCATGCTCCTTATGTCCTGCAAGCTGTCAGCCATACCTGGTGGGTAGGAAGTTGGGAATAGAAAGTCTCTTTTCTTTTATTTTCTGGCAAACTATAAATTAATTGAATCATAGGACTATTCCATAGTTGTCACCATGACCTAAAAAAACTGCAGCTATGACTGATATGAGCATTTAAATGTATGAGAATCCAGCTACATGGACTTGTACAGACTATTATACATGCCAATCTAAGGTATAGAAAACAAAATAAATGCAAAAAAAATTTAAGGTTGGATTTAAATGCACTCCAATAATGCACAATCCAAATTTTGTAACCAAAAAATTTAACAAGGAGTTTCCTTCCTCCTTAAGTTTGGACTGTTACAAGTAATTTGTGTAATTAATTATTTTATCCATCTATTTATTCTTCCATTCAATCAATAATAGCATTATGAACCATCAATAATGCCAGGCACTTGGAGAACTAATGAGGCACTGCCACCACTTTCAAGAACTCTCAGCAGTTGTGGGAAAGAAAGAGCTTCTCAAACAGAGAAAACAGCTGAAATTTATCAAGTACTTTGGGGACACAAAGGACAGAGAAATGGCCTTGCATCAGTGCAGGAAAGTTTGGCATAGACAGTACCTCATGACCAACAAGTAATGGGGATGGAAGGATCCATGTGTGATTTCACTATGTGGAATTAGACAAACAGTTCAGAGGTAGAATTAGTAGATATCAGTGGTTAATTGGATGCTTCAGTGGGCAAGCAGAGAAACTATGATATGAATAGACTTCAAAACAAAACTTTCATGTTCTGTTAGTTATTACTTAGAACACTGTTGTGTGTAATGAAAAGTAACTAATTCAATCAAAATGAATTACTGGCTACCATACTGCATTTTAAATGTAATTAGAGGACATAGATTTGTGAAAATAGTATTATAAATGGGCATAAGGAGACATTTGTTTCTTAAAATAGTAAGTGCGAATCTATTGATATTCATATCCCTTTGATGAGCTTCTAAAGTAAATCACTATAATTTCAGCAAGAACTTCACTTACTAGATAGATTATTCTAATTTCAATTCTCATTACAGAATCTGGAAATACACTAACAGTACTAACTCTGAGAGGTTTAGAAGAAAAAGCTATTCTCTTATAATCCTAACCAAATCCAGCCAGGAATCTCTCTTTGATCCTCTATGCAATCATCAGCAAAGTAACCCTCCTTGTATTGCCAGAAAAAAATGCAATAAATAATGAATAAATAAATTTTTCCTTCCTCATTTGTGATGTACAAAATTAAGGTCTCTCTCTTCACAAAGCCTCTCTCCTGAACTGGGTGAGACCCACAAAGAGAAAAAGAAAGTTGTGGTTAACTTCCTAAGAGTAGTAAGTTATTAGCTAAAACAAGAACATCGAGTATTATTGAATTTCTTATATGTAATTACACTTTCTGGAACTGCGAGTGATTCAAATTCCACATCATATGTAGTACTTAGATCTCTCAGAGAGCTAACTGATTTACCAATTTGGCAAGAATAATACAAAATAAATTGAGAAGAGAAATATACACATTCAAAATATTAAATTATAGAATTAATACCAGAATTTTAGGAATAATAAAGTGGAAACCAGAGAGATTGAGTAGTTTACTTAAGGTAACACAGGTAATTATTTTAAGAACTAGTATCTAGAAGCCAGATTTCCAGGTGCCTAATTTTTGTTTGTTTCCTTGTGCTTTTTATATTGAAAGAGCTAAATAAATGAGTTGTACAGAATATATATATATATATATATATATATAAAGTAGATTATATATAGTATGACTGTTATTTTGCAAAAGGATTTTGACCAAACTATGCTTTATATTTTTCCAAATACGCCTGAATTGCTCTTCATTTTTCCAAATTGTTGTATTTTTGACATAAGCATTTAATGTATTCGTGAATAGGATAGCACTTTTTCCAAATAAAATTTTGTCAACAAATACCTTCAGATGCTTCTAAATGTTAAAATCAAGGAATAATCTGTGTAACTGCGTGTTCAGGCATATTTCATTTCCCATTATCTTGTTAATGAAGTTAAAAAAATTATACTTTATCTCCAAAAAGTCAAAGGAAAGAACACATTTAAATGACAGTAAATTCTAGATCAAGTTAAGCAGCATTGTAAATCACAGTGCAGATAGATACCAAATTAAAAGAAGATTCTTTGTTCAATATAAGGGAGTAATTTTATTGAAATTAGTTTCAGGTTATTAAAACTAACTGTAAATGCCTTGTTCAAAAGGACAGGCCTATGGCATTAAGGAGAAAGATGATGTAAACTTAGTCTTTAATGTAAACTTTCAAACTTTGTTAAACATTCTTATACATTAGTGAAGCCTCAAAAGACATTCACAATAGTATTAGAGATAAAAACATATAGTATTTGGCATCAGTATTGAAAAAATACATAAAATCTTTATTATAAACGAATTATTTTTTAAGGAAAAACGTGGTCCACATCACCTATTGAATGTGTTAACTTGCTAATTACTTAATATTTGGAAAAAGCTTTGAAGATGAGAAATGCTATATGTGTTAATATTATTATTCGAGTACTATAGTCTCCATAAATTGAATGCGCTTGCACATGAAATATCATCCCTTTGATCCCCCAGGATAATTAGCAGTTTCTGCCTTCTTCTAAAATTATAAATCATAACTTCTCAAAGGTTATATTAGAATCACAGACTACTAATGCAGAGAAAGAAATAGATGCATTTATTTCTCCCCAATATCCATATATATGTGGATATATGGATATTGGGGGAAAAATTTTATGTATAAAAAAGACAATGTGTTAAATATGGCATTTTAATTGTGTCGATAAGATAAATGGAAAGTCAAATACTGGATTAAGTCAACAGCAAATTTGTAATGAGATACCGTCTGCTTTTGGTGAACACTACCCTGAGATGGCAAAGATTAGAAGACTAATTTTACAAAATAAGTCTCTCATCAAAACAATTAAATACATATCTATTGCTAACCAGAGCACCATAGTATTTGTAGATATAAATTGAATGTGTTTGGTGCAATATTTTAAAATAAAATTTATTCCAAATGTTAGTTTTTTGAAACTATGCACTGTAGCTTATAGACTTGAGATAGGGAAGTAGAATAACAATCAGTTCCAAAGAATCTACAGTCTAACACTGAAGGTTCAGAAAATAGTTCTAAAAAGTCAAAGGAAAGAGAGGTAGAAGACAAAGGCAGATGGAAAATGCTAAGATACAGCTATAGATGTAAAAATGCACAGAGTCAAATGCAGCAGTCATTTGCCCAGCAACAGAGAACTTCCTAAGGGGCATCCCTGCATGCTGAAGGTTTTCTGGTTTAAGGTGAAAAAGCTCTGATGATTTACTTTTCACTAGGGTGGAAAAGACATTTCCTTTAGAATTTTATTTTTGCCACATGCTCTATTTTTATGCAGGAGATATTTTGCTGTAATTTTCTCTAGCTAATGTACCTATTATTTTAAAATTATTCCCCAGAGCTAATTAACTCTAGCAGGTTTAGATCCTATCATCTCACCTTATGGCTTTATTCTCTTCTAATTGCTTGAACAATGCTTTCTGTCACAAGAGATGGCTTCATTCTGAATATTTGGAGTATTAAATTAAGTTCAACAAACATCTAGTTGAGGTTCTGTGTGAGTATTTTTAAATCTTAAAATACAAAAATTTGTTCGTTTTTGAGATACTTAATCTTCTGCAATTGATATTCTGTTGCAAATTCAAAACATAAAACTAGTGTACTATTAGGTAAGTCTCTAAAGGGCAAAAAGGGGTGGAAAACAAGTTCAGTATCTAAATAATTAAGCATTTCTCATTTTTCTTTAATTTATCTGTATAAGTTAGCTAATTATAGATATAATTTGGCTGAGGATATGTGGCCTTTGAGTTTAATGTTAATTACCTTACTATGCTTCCTTGCAATTAATTTTAAAGAATGGATCAAGTGAATTGTATCTAGAGCCAAGCATGACTTATGTGATGTGAAAAAAAAAAAAAGGTCATTTTTAAAAGCATCTTTATCCTATATAGATTCTTAATTTAACTGGCAAGAGTATAATTATGATTTTTCCTATATATAGGCTACGATTCTCATGGAAATATTGTATAAAGTATATTTTTGTAATTTAAAGGTGACGGTTTACTTGGTGTTAGGTGAAAAAAATAAAACCTAAATTATTACATATAATTTGTTGATATATCTTTTACCTTACCCAGTTACCAGTTTTCTTTTACTAAACAATGAAGATGACAGTATCTTTCCACATTGCTGGGAGCCCTACAAACACAGCCTCCTAAAAAAAAAATCAAAACAAAGAAAAGGGTGTGTTTATTTGCATTTATTCATTCCTGAAACTTTTGTGAGCACCTACTGTTTGCATGACACTGTACTAATTAATATGTGTCCTGACTACAAATTTGAATATATGCTTCCTGTCCTGAATAATATGATAATCTAGTGACATGAAAAAAGAAAACAGTAATAAAACTCGATAAGCATTAATATAGTAGTATAAACAGAGAGTAGTAGGAATGCAAAGCGAAGCAGTGTTGACTCAGGCTTGGAAAATCAAAGCAAGCTTTCTTAAGAGGTGAGATGCCTGGCTCTTAATTAATACAGTCACCAAATCCATTGAGAATCTAATGGTATCAAGGGAGGTCCCTGCACTGGAAAAATGCAAATATAAACAGAAATGAAAAATTGTTCATAATGTCTATGTAATAAATTAGCATGCATTTTCTTTATATGCCAAGTTAAACTTTTACAAAATGTTTCACTATTTTTATGCAAAAGTTAATAGCTCAATTCAAAAAACAAATAAAAAGAGCAAGAATCAAATTTGTACAAATTAAAGTAAGTGAAACTTTGACTTTGTTCAAAATTAATTTATTTGATAAGACACCTGCTTGAATATGAATTTAAATTTGTGCATTTTTGTGAAATGTGGTTATGTATACATCACCTGTGACATCAATTGAAGTTGTCCTGTTTTTTATTGGAAATATGCAAACCTTGACAATAATACCAAGTGGAATCAGGGCTCCTTTTGTCAGCCCTGTCCATGAGAGGTTAACTGTTTTCTAAAACACCAGAATTCAAGATTCCTCATTTAAATTCATGTGAGCAATTTTTGCAGTCAGATTTGGCCAGGACTGCTTCAGTAGTGTTTTCTATGTCAATATCAGAATTATGCAGCCTGTGTTCAATTTTAAAGCCAAATCAGCAAAAGCAATAATCAAGAGTTCTGTTGGATTCCAGGGTCCAAAGGCATTTTCCTGGAATAATTTGACAAGGCTTTGTCACTATCAACCCTGACAAAGCACTTTCTATAGCATTTGAAAGTTCACATAGTTGTCCACCTGCTAATTTATCTCCCCAATTATCAATAGCAACTTGGATAAAATACTTCTTAGTTTACCATCATTCTTAAGAACAGTGTCACAGGGTTCTATATGAAATAGAGAAATACCCACCAAGTTAGTCAAGCCACCAGGAAACTCTGTCAGCTTGTTTTGAGGATGAGTTTTCTATCTCTTGAACTTTTTTACTGAAAGTTCAATCAAGATCTTTGGAACTAGTGCTCTGGAAAGTTGACAAACTTCTACATAGGACAAACAAACTTCTTGTTCTCTTTCTATTCTCTTGACATACTTCTTAAAAAGGCAGTGATTCAAGACCCGGCTCTGATAAAGTTGACAACTTTCGGGACAGTAGACAAAAATTCTCTCAGGATTACTGGCAGTGTCTTTATTGCCATTATATGACAGCTTAGAAAATAGTGAGTCACAGTCTTGTGGGGAGCTCCTTTCTTCACCAAAGCAGCAAAACTATGCTGCCAATCCTCACAGGTGCTCCTGTGAGGACAAATTTATCAACCCTTCCCTTCCAAGCTAAGTTTTTCTTGGCAAATAAACTTTTCACACTTTCAAAGATGTCACTGTCCCTTGTAGTTTTCAAACCGGTCCCAGGAAATAAGAAATTTTTGTCGATGCAACAAAATAATATCGCATAATAGAAATGACAACAGTTTTGTAGATATAGTCACTGACAATATTTTATTCTGTTCCAAACCATAAGTGAGTTGGATTCATTCCAGGGTTCATGCCATCACGATGCTCATGCCAAAAGAAGTGTTTCTTCTTTTTGCTTGGTAATGTAATGCTTAAAACAAATATATTTATACTGGAGAAATCCAGATTCAGGTACAAGATTACCATTATCAAGTCGTCATCTCATGATGGTAATCTTGATTGTAATATGTATTTTAGTGATGAACAAATGTAAGGTACCTTATCAAAAATTGTGACCTTTCAGCATAATCTTGGTGTACATTACACACCAATTATATGTCTCTGAAATTTACATATGAATGGATAAACATCAGCCATTTAGAGAAGGGCTGGGCTTACAATGCATCGGGAACATAACCAGCAAAGGTAAAATGTGGAAAGTGCATGTAGGATTTTAAAGATGGTGGAAAGTTTAGTGGGGTCGAAGTTTAGCTTCTTGGGGGAATAGGGAAAAAAGAATTGCTTAGGTTCAAATCTCAAGGCTTGATTGGACTGGAGAATATGACTCCAAGATGGCTTACCTATTTGGCAGGCAAATTGGCACTATTAAGGAAACTTCTGTTCTACTCTAAGTGGGCTTCTTTATACAATTGCTAGTGTATCCTCATGACATTAGCTTCTCCCAGAGTAAGCAATCCAGCAGAGCAAGATAGGAGCCTCAATGTCTTTATGGCCGAACCTCAGAAGTCACATATAGTCATTTCCTTAATATCCTATTATAAACACAGTCAGGTTAATTCAGTGAGATGGGGACCCATACAAGGTTGTGAATGCCAGAAGTCAAAGACTATTGAGAGCTATTTTGAAGGCTGGCTACCACATCCAATAATAAACAACTACTGTCATCACACAAGTAAAATATATAGAAGGCTCAACCATGGATAGGAATAAAAATAATGATTACTTTTTGCATATTAGTTAGAATTGAAGTAGACAAACACTTTAGAGAATAAAGCAATTCTTTAAGGTATTTTAATAAGTTGGCTAATAGGCCCAGCAATGTACTTTCAGTGAAATTTGTGTAGTCACACTAAAAATAATGATTCAATTCTTCATTTAAAATTGTGTGGGTTACACAATTTTATAATTGCTGCTCCCAACTTGTGATTTAAAAATACATTTAAATGAAATTTATTATTTATCTGCATTGTATAAATGTCTTTCAATAACAGTGAGCATACAACTAATTTGTTTACAAATACTTATTTGTTAAAGATTTTAATTCACTTTCCCAAGATATTTTTAACATTAATCATCATTAAATTTAACTTTATATACTATGTATAATTAATTTTTTAAATTATGATTTTCTTAAACTTTTTAACCTTTTTTACAATATAAAGATTTCTTTATCTAGAAAAGCAGTGGATTTTAACAGAATCAAACATTGTAACATCATTGACTTTTTAAAATCCCATATAAGCAGCCATCTTTCTACACCACAATGTGAAATACTTCAACTACAAATCAACAAAAGATGTCATAGCAAAAACTGCACCAGATGTAGCAGCACAAAAATACAGGTACTTTTCTTCACATTAGCCAGAGCCTGATATGCATTACCTTAGCCATTCAATATGGCTGCTTTGAAAGTTTCCACCATTTTGGTGTTTAGCCTGATTTATAGAGTGAAATAATAACACCAACAATTTACCTTTTATTAATGCCCTATAGCATGCCAAAAATTGGGATACAAAGATGAGTAAAAAATGGTGCTTATTCACAAAACGCTCACCTTTTAGTAGGAAAGACTGACATGTTTCTGTTCAGCTTGCTTCCTGGCTTAAGGTTATATGTGTTGACAATATGTACAATGACAATGGGAAACACAGAGGAATGAGCTTGAGGCTAAATTCTCTGTGCTGTAGAGCTGTGTATCCAAATAAAAATTTGTGCAAACAACTTTTGGTGCTACAATTTTATATGCTTAATTTGTTTCATTGTAAGCCATGGGAAAATTCAGTTTCTGATCAACAAGCCATGCTACCACTTGTGGTCATTGAAGTATCTCTTTGTACTTACTATTTTCTCTGCCTTGGATAAACGTCCTCAGATTCTTTCTAAGCTGCTTCATTTTTATCTTCAGTTTTGTGCTTATTTATTAAGTATTTTTAGGGACAGAGACTCACTCTTTTGCCCAGGCTAGAATGCAGTAGTGAATAGCTCACTGCAAGCTTGGACTTCTAGGCTCAAGTAGTACTCCTGCCGCAGCCTCCTGAAGAGCTGGGACCACAGGCATATGCCACTACACCTGGCTAATTTTTTGCACTATTATTATTAATTTTTATTTCTTTAGAGATGTCTTGCTATGTTGCCTAGGCTGGTGTCTTGAACTCCTGGCCTCAAGCTATCCTCTTGCCTCAGCCCTTCTAGTTTCTGTTTAAATGTCACTTCCTCAGAGAAATTTTGGTAGCCACTCTAAAGTGGACACCCAAATTTTCTATTTCATTATACTATATATTTCCTTAATACAACTATGCATAACTTTTTGTATATTTCCGATTACTTCTCTGGATCCTTCATTAGAATAGAAAATCAGTCCATATGATTTTGGGCAAGTGGTATAAGGATTGTAATAGGAGAATATCTCTGGGATATCCTTTTTTGTTTCAGAACAAAAAAAAATGTCCAGTTAATTGACTTAATTATTCAGAATGTGTCAAAAATATGTTAAAGGCAGAAAAGAACTAAGATCTTTAATGTGTGTTTCTTCTCTTTGAAGATGATATAGGATTAATCACCACAGATTGAGGAAAAGACTAGAAGAGCATTTTAAAAGTAGTATTATTCCTTATTAGATCCCTAGAGAAACTTTTAATTTCTATTTGCTAGTAGATGTAAGGTTTGTTCATGTCCCCACCCACTCACCTCACCCTCACTATTCCACCCCATTTATCAATTGTTTAGTGGTTCCCTTTTGGGGAAAAAATGCTGGGTAAATATGTATTAACAATTTATGAAACTTGAAGGCGCTTACACATTTAAAGGGGTTATAAACCACTTACAAACCTGTTTAAAGAACAAGATAGAAAGGGGGCAAGCAAGAAGGGATACAATTTGTTTCTAATGATGTACTGTTAAGCAATTTATTTAGTAGAGACTTCAGCTTTCTGAGGTACGAAAATTAAAAAGGAGTTGTGATTGAAACAAACTCTAAAGTTGCTTCCAATTCTAACATTCTGTAAGGTAATGTTAGTTTAGCAAAGAAAGAGATCCATGGGAATTAAGTGCTGTCCTTATCACTTCTAGTAGAGGATGATAAGGAAAAGCTGCAAAAAAGAAAATTTGAGTTTGGGTAGAGTCTTCAGGGATGCATAGGATGGCTAGATTTTGCATAATTAGAGGTGAAAGTGGAAGCTGTGAAATAGAAAGGGTATTGGAGGTAGATGAAAGTGCCCAGAGAGAAAAAGCAGAAATGAGTCAAAAGAGTAGTTGGTCCATTTTGGCTGGCTCCTGTTTTACATAAAGCTAGATTCTGGAAGGCCTTGTGTGCCTGGATGAGCAGTTTTTACTTTCTTTCTGTGCAAGTGAAGAATATTTGTATACTTGGTGCTATATGCTTCTATACAGAATATTTCATCTGCTTGAGGAAAGACTTAATGTCTACCAATGTATAGTAAAAAATTAAAAGTCTTGAGTGTTAATTAATAAACCAAATGCTTATTAGGATGTTACTAGTACTAGTAATCCTTGTTAATAACTATAATTTCTTAACTTTAAAAATTGAATTTCTGGATTTTTCATGGCTTCAGTGCGTAAAAGTAGAGTGATTGCTTATAATAGGAATATTTCTTGTGAATTGAAAATACATGCTGATCAAACTCAACCTTTCAAAAAAAAACTCTGAAATCTATTTTTGAATCATATATTATTATAAAAGACTTTAAATCTTTTGAAAATTTTAGTGAATTACTTATAATTTATGAAAATCATGTTTACTAGTATCTGAATGATGCATGTTAAGCTAACATTAATTTTTGTATTAAAATTTGCATATTTTAAAAATTAGCTTATATTATTTAAATACCCTGTATTAAGTACAATTTTAGGAAAAAGGATAATCTAGCATAGTTACTCATTAAAATTGAATGGCCTTTCTTTGGATTTTAACTCTATTTCTGCTCCGCTTTTTCATTTACTTACATACTGCATGACAGGAGACTCTCAGAAATAAATATTGAAATGGTTTTCTAGGGATTTAACTTTGGATTACTTATTAATATTAAATCTTATCTTTTCCTTGTATGCTTGAAATGCTTGCTGAAATGGATGAGCAGATATTTAAAAGGCTAAGAACAGATTGCTGGTACAAAAAAACAAAAACAGCAAAACTAATCTTTTAAATGAACTTGGGAAGAAGCCAGGAATGCAAGAATGCTCAATGTAAGAATCTGAAGGTTTTTTGATACTAAGTATGGAGAGGGTGGTTAATCTTTTCTTTTAATCTGTGTACCATTCTGCATATTTGAAAATTAAGGATGTTAGAAGAGGATGGATGTTTATAGGTCACACAGATTACTTCCCCAACAGCCTGTGAAATAGCATTCTATTATGTTTGCTTGCAATATTTTTATTTGTTTCTTGTTGTAGACCTTTTGGTCATCTTATCTGTTAATTTTTTATACATTAAGTTTCTTCTGACAAATTTACGTACTTTGAATTAGTATTTTCTTTGTCTTATATCTTGCATATTTGAGCTATTTTTATTCTGTTGTAATAAAACAAACTATATCTAGAACTCAGTGAAAATTCTGTAAAAGTACCTTTCATTACCATTGGAAATCGGTTTACTTTTTAGTGTCCTTAGATTTGTTTGTCTTTAATGGTCAAAATAACTAAAGATTTAAATAACTAAAGATTATTTCATTTGCTGCTAAGTTGAATCTTGTACCTGCTTTTATGTATTCTAACATAGATATCTGTTGCTTCAGGTCATTTATCTGGCTATAATCATGAAGCTATAATTTATCTATCATTTTGAAGGGTTGCAGTGCCCTAAACTAAATGTCTTTGAACTGAATAGAGGTCTCATCTCTCTGGAGCCAATTTATTTTTCTTTGTATACTTTTCCTCAAAAAATATTTTAAAATTATAAACATTGATTGTTCTCAATGTGTTCTTTGTTTACTTGGCTTTGTTTTTCTTCTTGCTCCTTCAAAAATATTTAATTTTTATCATTTCATCCTATAAGTGTCAAATCCCCTTTACTAAAGTTTAAATATTTACTCTCTCAAACTTTACCTTTTCTTGCATTTTTGCTCTATTATAGGACATTCATATTTTTTAGAACTAAGACTATGTACAAATCAACTTTGTGGTTGAATGACTTGTTTTACAATCAGAAATACAGGTTTTTCCTCATTAGTCTTCCTTTTTTGGGATATTTTGAATCTTTCTGTCTCCATTGCCCTGTTAGATCATTATATTTTCCATTAATTCCTTTCTTTCTACTCAAGGGTCTTATTTCAGATTTGAACAGATTTCATTCATTTAGCAAAGAAATTCACAACATCTGACAAAACTGTATTTCCTAACAGTTTTACAAAATCCACCTGGACTCATGTCATTTTAAGATGCTCTTTCAAAATTTCTGTAGATAACTCCATATAAAACTACATATTTTTTTCTGATTTTTCCTATGGTAGTTTCTTCAGGATCTTTCATTTTTCCTATTGAATTCGATATATTGTTACCAATAAAGAAACACGAAATGTGGATGTATTAGTTCCTTTTCACACTGCTGAAAAGACATACCCAAGACTGGGCAATTTACAAAAGAAAGAAGCTTATTGAATTTACAGTTCCACATGGCTGAGGAGGTCTCACAATCATGGCAGAAGGCAAGGAGGAGCAAGTCACATCTTAGGTGGATGGCACTAGGCAAAGAGAGCTTGTGCAGGGAAACTCTCATTTTTAAAACTGTCAGATCTCATGAGACCCATTCACTATCAGGAAAACAGCACAGGAAACACCCACCCCCATAATTCAATCATCTCCCACTGGGTCTTTCCCACAACACATGGGAATGATGGAAGCTACAAGATGAAATTTGGGTGGGAACACAGAGCCCAACCATATCAATGGATATTTGGATGCCCTAAAAAGTGCATGAGGATCAGATGCTGACCTGTCTAGCTTGTTTGTTTCTAGTTTCCAGTTGATGATTTGATATAATGCTAAAGATTGTCTCATAATACTTTATGCTACTAGTATGCACTTTCCAATTCTCATTATAATTTTTTACTTTCAAACACTAAAGAAACTTAGATTAGCTTTCTTGCTCCCATTATGTAAAGAATCAGAAATTTTAATCTTGCAAAATTCTAATGCAGCTATGTTATGTGGGTGAGGTCAGAATTATATAGAGAAGATAGGGCTAGGAATTCCTTGTGAGTATGAAGGATTATGGAGACACAAAAATTAAGTTAGTTCTTGAGCACCATCTTTCATGTCAGAGGGAAAAAAGCCCTATAATTCTACAAAATCTGTTTCTGATCCCTGTTCTTAAGTACCACAAGCATGACCTCGGATATGTATTATTACAAAGTAATGCTGAATTTCCTCTATTCTTTCTAGTGGGAAATAAGAAAACCCAGAGGTAAGTATTAACTCTATTCATAAGCCATTTATCAAAATAGTGAAAGAAAAATACATCTGATAATTTTCCTTTGCCACCAAACAATGCTATTCTTTATTTATGATTAATCCTTAGCACCAAAGTAAGGCGAACACTTCCCAAGGGAATGTTAGGCATTTGCTTATAGGACAATTTATCATTATCAGAGTTTATGTTTTTTCACTGAATGAAAGTATGATTTCATGATACTCTATTTTTGGTTTGTCAGTGCAATACTTTTAATGATTTAGTCCAATCTAATTGTGCTTAGCATTATAAGCTGCTTGAATAAAATCTGGATATATATGAAACTCTGCATTTAGGATATAGTTGCAAAGATAGCGTGTACCAATTTGCTATTCACATGGCATTCAAATTTTCTATTTATTCAAACAATAATAATAAAATTGTGCAAAGGCCAATATCCAGGAAAAAAAATAGTTTCTTCTTTATTGTCTGAGGATATTAGTTTTTCATTTTCTCTTCTTTTTTTTTTTTTAACTTAGACCTTTGTGCTAACTTGGTTTTATTGCATTTATCATTGAACTTACAGAATATTGAGGATTTTTCTTTGGTAGGAATTTCTCAACTTTCTCAAATTACTTACCAGTAATCAAGTCTTAATGATATTAAACATTATATTTTGAGTAGTTATTATATGTCAAGCACTGTGTTCAGTACTTTATAAATATTAACTGAAACTACAAGAATTAAATATTTTTGAGGCTTCTATGATAGAAACAGCATCTGCATACAGATTGGTATGGGGAGTCTTTACAACACATGATGATAAAGGCTTTTACTTGTTTAAAACATTGTTTTAAGATAATGTTTTAAATATTGCCTTTTTAATTTTTTTGTTTCCATTTTATATTTTCTGTATCATTGAGAAATAAAAAGCATTTATTCTGACATGTTTTTCTGTTGGATATTGTTAAATAGCAGTCCTGGAAGTCCAACCAAAATATCCAGGAGTATTGTATTGTCCTTGCATGTAGTAATACAAAATGGGTTACAGAATAGGGTGAATTCCACTGTACTGTTTCAAGTGCTTTTGCCCGCGAATTCAATATGTGACACATTTAGTCCAAAGTCATTCAGACCATTTTTGATCATGATGGAAAACTCAAAATCTCCAGATAGCATGTGATTGCAGACATATGACAATATGATTCTGAGCAATGTCAACACAATTATGCTAGCTTTTCATTATGGAATATACAGTTCATTTTAGAGCATCCAGTGTTCTTTTACTTTTAATCCAATGTGATTTTACTTTTTTAAGTGGAGTTAAATTTTTGATATTCATTCTAAAGTCATTTTAAAATTATTTGAGAATAATGTATATGTATAAGAAAATTTTATACATAAGCATTTACTTCAACTGTATCCTCAAATATTTATATTTATATTAATATATCCGTATATGGTATGTACTGCAGAGTGAGTGAGTATATCAGTCAGGACCCAGATGGGAAAACAAAGGCAATGCTGGTTATTTCAAAGAGAAAAGATTTGATAAAGGAAATGATTTACGCAAGTATTAGAAATCTAGAAGAGGAAAAAGGCAAGTAAGAGAAAATGTAGAGATTACTAATTCCGTGAGAAGAAAAAAACCTTAAAGACAGTTCAGGTGTGAACTCAGGAGAGCTGAGCCTACTTGGGGACTTTGGAGGAGGAGGCTTCATGGACTAGGCCAGGTTAGGTAATTCATGGGCTATACAGGTAATTTGTGGACTGTACAGCTGATATTTGCTTTTAAGGGTATGTGGTCTGGTATGCTCTGCCACTCCCACCCCCCAGCAATAAAGACAAATGCTGCATGCAGATTAATGTGTATATCACTAAGCATACTTTGAAAACATGGAACTCTGTAGAGTGTAGCACAAAACAGTTTTAGCCCCATCTCTATCCCCATATCTGTTTAAAACTGCTACAGGGAGCAGAAATATTGGGTTATACCTAGTTTAGATCCTTTACATTTTCTAAATGGTCTAAGGTAATAAAAGCATCCTGGTAATATTTAGTCAGAAATAATGTATATGTTCACAGCTAATGTGTCCTGCTACATCTAGGCATGTGTAATATACAGAATTGCAAATTACATTCCCCTAGCTCTGGGCTCTTTCAAACTTGTAGTCTGTGTGAGGCAGTGTGAGGATTGGTAAGCGACTTGGATTTCTCTATTTCCTTGTCTAGTGCTTATGTGGTTTCTGAATTTTCCAGAGTTGATGAGGAAGAGGGTAGGTTGAAGGGGGATAAAAAGCAAAAAGTATTCTTTTATTTGTGCTATTGTGATATGACATTGGCACTCTCTGTGCTTGGCAGATGTTCAAAACTAATACTTTGTTGATTGTTTTTCTTGTACAATTCTGCTTGGAGAGTAACCAATTGTGTTTCCTTGCATGCAGGATATGCACTCTCTGGCTAAATTCTTCTGACTTTCCCTCATCCTATAGTTTCTGTGGGTTCTCCATGACCCAACTGGTAGTTTTTGAAGGTGCAGTGCCTCTAAGTCATCCCAGGCCGGCTTTCTATCCATTACAGACCATCAGTGGTCCAAGTGAAACACTAATGACCCCTTGCTCTGACAACCCAAGGAAGTGCAGGAAAATTCTAACATGACCACCTTGCCTCCACCTGCTGTTTGAAGAAGAAAATAGATGCCATCTCTCTTCTTTCTTTCTGTGGCAGAAGGACCCCACATGTTGTTAGTGTTGAAGGTTCTTTTATTTGTCATGAGGTGGAGATTCACCCCATAGGCTTGCAAGTATTTCTCAAATATATATATATATATATATATATATATATATATATATATATAATTTCTATATATAATCAAATGTATATTACATATTTGAAACTCGAATATATAATATACATTTGAAACTCAAATATATAATATACATTTGAAACTCAAATATATAATATACATTTGAAGCTCAAATATATAATATACATTTGAAGCTCAAATATATAATATACATTTGAAGCTCAAATATATAATATACATTTGAAGCTCAAATATATAATATACATTTGAAGCTCAAATATATAATATATATTTGAAACTCATATATTATATATTTGAAACTCAAATATATAATATATAAATATATAATATATATTTGAAACTCAAATATATGTTTATATATGTAAATATATAAAATTATATTTTATAAAACATATATATAAAATATATATAATGTATATTTTAAATATTATATATATATTTAAGAAATACTTGTAAGCCTATGGGGTACATCTCTATTTCTACCTCATGTCATGTGTATATATATATATCCATCTAGTCTTTTCAACATAAATCATTTTAACATAACATAAATCATTTCAACAAAAATCATGTTATACCCACAAGTGGGATTTGAGGTAGGGAGGGTCACAAAACCATATTCGACTATTCTCTTGAAAGTACTACCACATAAGTGACTTACCCTGTTGCTTTGTGGGGGTGCAGTTGTTAACCCACTGTTTAGTCCTAAGTCCTTGAGTACACAAACAATTCAAGACAGAAAACTTCCACTTTAATGGAATGTGCAACTGTAGGGGACAAAAAAAAAAACCTACAGAAGAAAAGAGAAGGAATGAATTAGGAATAATATTTTTAAAATTGTAAAATCCTAAATATTTATAATAAAGACACCAAAATACCACAGCTATATATTAACCGAGCATTAGACCCCTGTAAAGGAAATTTGTAAATCCCTGTAAAATCTATTGGAGGAGGACCTAAAGAAATGGAAGAGGGAAACAAAAGACAAATGATTAGGGCAATAGGACTGGGAATCAATTTATTACAAATAACAGGTATACAAGGAATTGATGGCCAACCCTAAATTGGCAAACACATAGTATATTTTTGAATGTTTTATGCTTAATTTAACTTTTAGATTAAATTAGTGGTACTTTGTCTATAGGGAAATTGATATTCTCAAACAAATTTGTCTTTGGTTACAATTCCAATTAAGAACTATTGACATTGGTTACTTACAATGACATATGGATGAACCTAAACAGAAAACCGATTATTAGGCTGATGTCTAGAGAGGGATAGAGTGCTTCTGATTGGGTCTACCTTAACTCACAGTTTTTGGTGGACAGAAGAATGTTGAAGATTATAAAATTGATATCCTGGAAATGGTTGCAAGACAATATTTGAATTGGATTTAATTTTTAACCAAATTTAAAGTGCTATTTTTTACAACTTCAACTGGTGTTTTCTTTTATACTTATTATAATCTGCACATCCTTAGTCACATATTTCATTTCAAGACCCTTGAAATAGTCATTAGGTCTTCCTTCTTTCCTGCATACACATACACACACAAACCCAATTCCTTTTCTTTCAGTAAGATTCCTAGTTGATGAACTTATTCTCTGATTTTTTTTTTTTTTTTGTCACTGTTCTTACTGTACTTACCAATTTAACTGCTGAGGGTTAGCAGGCTGACAAGTTCTTAACAATCAGCATCTATTCCATTTCCATTTTATACTCAAGGTCTATTGTTGCCAATTCATTCAAGAAGGTGTTTTTATTTAAGAGGTGCTTAAGTGCTGGCTTCTGTGCTCTGTGAATGCAGTCCTCATAGGGAATAATACTGTAGAATGGTTCATTCTGTGTGATTCCAAGCTACTGTGATGCTCTTGTCTATTTCTATTGCAGATTCAACACAGAATTTTCTTTCCTCTAATGTAACAAGTGTTTATCTGGCTTGTATTGTTCTCTAGCACCTTTAAGTTACGATGCGGGATTTGGGGGAAGACTATGACAAAGCCTTGCCATCAAGAAACTCCAAATATATTTGAGGCTTGAGAATTGTAATACATAATAGAGAATCATGTACATAACACATGGCTAAATGTAATGATATGTGATATAAGTATTTAATTTTTCAGGAAGGATAATTATTGAAGGTTTTGTATATGTCAGTATATTGTTTATTCTCAGCCTGACATTAGACCCGTATTTATTATCACAGCTGTGTACATTTTATAGTACGCTTTTCCTTCACTTCAGAATGTATAGAAAATACGTTTTTGAGTTAAATGCCTACATCCAGCTTTGTATATCATCAGAAACACTTCTCAAATAGATTGCCAAAATTGTCAATGATTATCAGTGTAAGTTAAACTGAATAAATCTTTAGACCCCTCTGATCATGAAAAATTCCAGATTTCTGCAGCCCTTCTCGCTACATTCTTGGCATGCTATTGGTATTTGCACTTCATACAAGACACTAGTCCTTGAGTATTTATTATTTAATATCATATTCATTCCTCTCATCAAGTTCCTGAAGGGTTCTCTTTTATCCTTTATATTCATCAGGGATTCTGCATAGTAAAAACTCCAACATCTTCTTGATCACAATATTGAGTTGGTATCGGGGAATACAAATAATTTTGTTGTTTTTTTCTCTCCAACACTTAGAGAGTTCTTACTGTTAAATGCAAAATGCGTAATGCTGGAATATTAGAAACCTGAAGAAATGTAATTATTCATTTTGTTACTTTACCAAGAGACTACTGAAATACGTGTTCTCCTGTTTACTTGTGTATTGTTACTAGCAGGGTCACTTGTCTGGACTTCTTCAGTGGCAGCTCCACACCTACTAATCTATTCCTTATTGTGCTTACATGGTAGTTTCAAAACACTTCTATGCCCACATCATGTACCTGATCAGAAATTTCAATGGCTTCCCAGTGCTTACAGGAAGAAGCTAATGTCCTTAGCACAATGTTCACATTCCTTCAGCATCAAATAGACATTATTTTATTATATTGTCCTCTTAATACACATTGAACTATAATTACATTGCATAATCTGCTGTTTTTCTGAACTTTTCACAATCTCTTCTACCTCCATGCCTTGACTTATTCTGTTCTGTTGGTTTAAAATGGCCATTTCCTACCTGGCTACCTAAAGAGATCTTAGTAATTCTTCAAAATCCAAGTCAGCTTCTACTGCTCTCATTCTTTCCTTCTGCGAAATTTTCTTTTTCGTGTACTCACATTTTATTTTGTTGATATTCATATTACAGAATTTATCACAATCTGACTGATACCATTGTTAGACGTGAGTGTTCTCCTTTGCTCAGTAGTGAGTTCTTTGATTACCTGAATGACGATAACTTAGGAGCCTATCAGTGTCTTATACTCAGTACCTTGTACTCAGTGTTGCACTGGAATTCATTTATTTTATTAAAATATGGTGACTCATGGAGCATCCATATCAACATCTTTTCTATTTCTTTCTAATGTTGTTTCTTGGAACACAAAGATCTTTGTATGCTTAGCTTCAATCACCATCCCTGTGAACTAATGAAGTGATTATTTTAAAAGATTATAAGCTTTTTGAAGACAGAAATGACCTCTTTTATCTTTGTACGCTGATGTTTTTAGATCAGAAATCATTTGCAAATGGAGTTATTATGCAGAAGAGATTTAAAAAATAATATGCTTGAGCTTGCATACTCACTGACAGAACACAGCAAGTATCTCAGCTAAGTCACCTTTCTTACTGAGTAACTTCCTTGACCTTGAAAACTACTTTTTATTGAAACATCATGGTTTAGTGGAAGAAATATGAACTTCTTATGGGAATATATCCAGCCCCAATCTCAGCTTAAACATATTAATCTTTAACTTGTTTTAACAAATATAATCATATTTAGGCATATGTCTTGCCACTGGGTTTTAAATATTGCATTGTAGATATTTATCCTTACCAGTGCATGTAAAATGACCTAATCCTATTTGCCACTGTAGAACATCCAAAAGCATGGATATAACAGACTTCTTTAAAGATTTTTCTAAGGAGGAAGCCACTATAACATAGTGGCTAACATCTTTGGTTAGATTTAGGCTTTAATCCTTTTAAGCCTTGCTGCATCACTTCCAAATTATGTGACACTTTTACTAAGTCCTGATATATGAGACCATAGTATTTAGAAAATGGTTAAGAATCATTAATGCTAGAAAATATGCTTAGCAACAGAAACTTTAGCTCTTTTATGAGTGTAAAGAATACCACCAGCAGGTGGCAGCAACTTTGAGTGATGGTCATAAACACCAAGAATGGTGCTCTGTTAATTACAGATGGTTCATGGTACAAATAAAAATAAGTGACCTGGCTAATAGTATATCCTGGAAGTACTTCTACTATTAGAGTTGCATTGCATTTTTACATGTTGCATAATATTAAATAAAAATGAAATATTTGTCACACCTAATGGAAATAGATTCAGATGTTTGCAATGATCCAGATTAAGTCAAAACTTATAAACAGATATTCATGAAATAGCTTATGACTTAATTCTGAATATAAAATTATTTAATTAGGTTATTTTCTCTCTACATGTTAATGATGAAAGAAAGCATGACAAAAAATGACAAGGAAGGCAGTTATAGTTTAACTTGGAAAGTCAGAGTGCTTCCCAAAGAATTTCTACGGAACAATTGGTTGGTTAATGATGGATAAAAAGAATTCTGTCTCTAATTTCTAATTGCCCATGTTTATTTCCTGGCTCTATCAGTTATTAATTATGTGGCTTAAGTGCCACATTTCTTCATTTGTGAAGTAGGAATAACAATAATATTGACTTCATAATGTTGTAAAGATTAAATGAGATAACTATAAATTGTTAGCAGTACCAGGAGTACAGTAGGCACTCAATGCAATGTAGCAATTATCTTTTGTAACATGGTCTTAAGCTTTATTTTTAATTTTTCTACTAAATATCTATTCCTGCATCTCTTTGAAATCTATAGTACAGAGTCAGTCTCACTGTTTCCTAAATTTTATACTTAAAAATCAAAGGAGGAAGAAAACATTTAAGGTGAAAATCCAGATACAAATTTATTTACAACAGTGATAAATGTAGAAGTCATAGGATGTTCTCATAGGTAAGAGCAACATCCCAAGTACAATTATTAACTTTGTTCCATCAAATAGATCTGACAAGTGTCTAAGATACTTATGATTTTCTAGGCTACTAAAAAATATAGGGTTTACATCATCCATTTTTAAAAGCTCTTATTTTACTGTGTTTTTCTCTACCTTGTGCCACACATTTTACATTGATATATATATATTTATATCTCACCTTGTTGCAAAAACAAAAAGAAATTAACCATATTGATTATTTGCAGTTATTCTGGCGTATTTACAGTGTCCTTTTTTTCCATATGGAATTCATATATGTATATAAAGTGAAAGATTAGTAAAAACATCTTAATATATAACATAATAGAAGACGTTTTTCAAATGAATATACATCTTTAATTTTCCATTTGTGTAATTTCATATTGCTTTTTTTTTTTTTTCTTTCTTTTTGAGATGGAGTCTCGCTCTGTCTCCCAGGCTGGAGTACAGTATCGCAATCTCGGCTTGATGCAACCTCCACCTCCTGTGTTCAAGCGAATCTTCTGCCTCAGTCTCCCTAGTAGCTGGGATTACAGGGGTGCACCACCATGCCCAGCTAATTTTTGTATTTTTAGTAGAGACAGGATTTCACCATGTTGGCCTGGCTGGTCTCGAACCCCTGACCTTAGGTGATCCACCCACCTCAGCCTCCCAAAGTGCTGGGATTATGGGCGTGAGCCACTGTGCCCAGCCAATATTGCTTTTAATTGTATCTCTGTAGTGTGCACATTTTTTCCTACTGTAGCCTAGGAGGGCTTTAAATTCACATATATATAAATAAATAAGTTATATGAAATATCTAGGCAATCAGTCTAGGAAAATAGGTTGCTGTAAACAATTCTCTTCCAAAGGCATTGCCTCAGTATTCACTGAAATGTACTTATGCTAAATCACAGTGTAGTTCTAAAAATTGTGAATTGTAGGCATGGTATTTGAAAGAATCAAATAGTTCTGGTATCTGAGAAGACAAATTTTGAATCACGTGCCTGTACACATTTCAACTATAATGCAATTACTTATGTTCAAAGTTATTTCTAAATGTCTCTATCTGTGATTTGTGAGACTTTTACAATCGAAGGAGTGGGGATATGGGAAGAACTCCCCTAACTGAAAGGGGGAATACTAAATGATCGTAATTCTACCTTTTCAAGAGCCATGTGAGCTTTTCCAGAGCATTTTAACTGCTGAGCTTCTATTTACTCATATGTAAAATTGGGGCTATAAAAAGACCTAAACTCATTGAGTTTTTGTGCAGATTTAATGAAAGAATAAGCTGCCAAGCACAAGATCTGCTGCATAGACATCATCAATTCATGATAGGGATTTTCATTTTTATGGAAGGCTTTACACCATTTAAACATTTTCTTTCTGAGTATCCTTCACCCGAAGGTACCACTGAGATCCCTGCCTCTCCACTTAACCATGTATGATTATACATTCATACTCACTTATATGTCATATTCTGTAGAAATAACTCTAGACACAAAGTCTAAAACTTAAGCTTTTGAGTCTGAATGCCATGTTTAGTAGCTGTTTGAATTTAAACAAACATTCAAGCTTTCTAAGCCCTCTGTCTTTACGTTTAAACAAAGGGAAATTATACTTAATTCAGTGAAATAATGGAGGATGTAATCCCAATCCGGTTGAAACGGCTCCATTGTCTGAGGTATATACGCTGGTTCTTTGTCATAGTTGAGAAAGAATTCAGGACATGGACACACGGGAGGAGTGGGTTTAGGAGCAGAAAGTTTAATAGACAAAAAGAAGAGAGAGAAAAGGCTTCCGCATGCAGAGAAAGCTGGTAGCCCGAGAGAGGGTCTCCGGTTTGTGGCAGAATGCAATCGATTTTGTACAGAAGCTTGAGGAGGCAGTGATTGATTTACATAGTTCCCCGGGGGATTGGTTTGACCAGGTGTGCCATTTATATAGCAGAGAAAAGACTGGCCTTCCCACCCTAGTCTTTGTGGCCTCTACCAGGCGTGGCCATAATGCCTGTACATGTGGTTTTCCCTGGAGGCTGCCATGACACCATAAACTTGGTGACAAGGAAGAGAGTGAGAACCGCCATTTTGAATGTACCTGGCTTCCAGGTAGAGCTGCTGGCATTTACATATAAAAGCTCCTAGTTTGCATATCTATCAGGCTGCTTCCTGTTAGAGAAGAAACGGTTTGGGGCTGCGCTTTATTAAAGGAAAATTCCACCGATAACTTTTACCCTTTCAAGCTGACTAAAAATAATTTCTTAATAACTCCTGTATTACGGTCATGTTGTGAAAATCATTCGTAAACTATCATCACCTACTCTGATTTCTTACTGTTCATTCTGCAATAAGGTTCAGAGAATGCAAAGGCCTTTTGTGACCTATTAATGAGCCTTTTGGGTCAGGGAAGTGGCAGCAATTGTCCACTAATATTTCAATTTCTTATGGACAAAAGATATTTTTTTACCTGCTTTATCTATTTGGCATTCTGGTTAATATATTATCACAAAATAAAGTCCTGTGGATGTAAAAGAAATGGAATACCTTTATCAGAAGAGAGAAACCAAGACATGTAAAGCTTGTGATCTTCCCCAAGTTAGACCACCGAATTAATTAGTAGCAAGCAAAAAAGTAAATACTCAAAAACATTCTTCCCTTCCCTTTCCTGCTCATCTAAAAGGATATACAATTTATACTCCACAGTGGGTGATCACACCTGCATGCGCAGTAGAACCCCTTCTGGTGTTTTCCAAGGGCTAAAGAAATAAAACAGTACTACGAGGAAGTAACACACCTGTGTGGTTTTGGCTAGGACCACTATGTATTGTAACTGGCCAAATGTTTACAAATAAGAGGATTCTGAAGCTAATTTTATATAAAAAGCAAACAAAAAAATCATTCTACACATTTAACTCGAGTTGTTTGGCTGTACTAACAAGAAAGAATACAAGAAAACAGTCAGTTCCTGTTTCACCTTCCTGAAATATCTGCAGTAATTGAGATATGAATTCTTTAAAAAGAGGACAGAATTTTGCTGGTTTTCTAATATGAAGTAGAAATATAAATATTAAGCAATAACTCATGGCAGGCCGATGTTTCTGGGTAATGATGGCACACCATAGGGGGTGTTTTACAGCTTGAGTCCGAGTGGCTTTATCCACTTCAGGGACATGAAATAATCCCCCTAAAATGCATTGCCTGGAGTGTTTTATTAATATTATAAAATGGAATTCATAAATACAAAGGAAATCATGTAGATCCGTGCTTTTACTAGGCAATATACACCATGGAAAAAAATAACAGTCTGAACATGCAGGTCCTTAAAAGCTGTTTTGTTCATAAACCCAGTTAGTTGTCTCATACGTAGATGTCACTAAAGTTTGGTATATTTCTTTAAATTAATTAAGTGCTTAAAATTAAACAGTCTATCATAAGATGGTTGCATATGTTAATATGTTTAAAATGTATGTGAATTTACTTGAAAGTGAAATAGTGTGAAAGCCAATGATTAATGTTTCATACTTTAAGAAACAGCATCCTTTATGGAAATACATAGTATTGGAATAAAATTCTAACCTGTATAAAAGCCTCCTTTTTGACAGTGCTTTAAAAAATCTTTCCATTATTGCGGGGTAATAGCTTGACTGTAATGTCTGCTGTTAAAGGAGCAAGTGCCTGTACAAATATTAATCTTACATTATTACTGCTAAATATTCAGCTGATTTGAATATTAAAATAGCCCAAAGGTTCTTCAATAAAACATACGATTACTGAAATAGTGCTGTTCCTTTTATCATGCCAGGCAGATCTTATACATATATTAAAACATTTTATAGTTGCCTAAGTTAAGTAAATATATTAATTTATAATAGTGGCAAAGCCTAAAGTTTAATTTTGTGCTTTTAGAAGTGTTCTTACTATTATATTTGGACTTTTCTAGTAAAAAATTTTGATTCTGTGACTAACAATTTAATTACTGAAACTTTATACAGTTTTTTAAATTTCTAGAAACTGATATTTTCAAGAATTGCTTCATAAATAGTAATAATATCTAACACTTATATGGCAATTATTCTGTGCTAGGCTCTGTTCCAAGTACTTTGAAAGAGTGAATCCTTTAATCTTTGTAATAACCCTATAAGATAGGCTCTATCATTATTCCCATTTTTTAAATGAGGAAACTGGGTCTCAAAGTGTTTAACTAAACTGCTGGAGTCTACTCACGTAGGAAGTGACCTCACCAAGATTCTAATCAATATGGTCAGGTTTCTCAGTCCATGCTGCTATATGCTAAAATGTATTTGATGAAGATGTATGTTAGACAAGCAAGATGATTTTTTAAAAAGGAAGATATATACATGTAAGAATGTAAGAACTGAGTGAATAACATTCTGTAAAAACATTTTATGTGTGTGAAATGGCTTCTTTATTTTGAGTGTGAATAAACTGAAGGAAACTGATGAAACTCAACTATTAACTTGGGTGCTGATATCCCATTTTAGAACATTATAGTCTAAAAATGACTAATTAATACTGAGAGAGTAAGAAAAGCTGAAGAATTTACCTGAAGTCCTTTAACTCTAGCTTTCTGTATACCATTGCAAGATTAGATTATCAGCAGGGACAGCTGAAGTGTAATTTTAAAATCCTCAGGTGTTCCTATCACCTTCCTACTCTGCCCATTATTCTGTGCACTACGTTCTTCTTGGTTCCTGCCCCTCTGTTCCGAAACTTCCCGTCTTCTCCATCTGCATGTCAGTTACGTAGGATGCTTATGATGGGCCATCCCAAATTATCCCTCACAGAATCTAGGTGTTAGAGGTTTTAGAGTGATCATACCCAGCTACCTTACAATGCTTGAATCACTTATAAACACATACACGAGAAGTAAGTCATCTTCCATATGCAGAATGATTATTGTTAATGTAGACAAACGAGCGTTTTTCAGTCAGACAAACCTGAGTTTATTTTCTAGCTCTTCTAATTTTTAGCTCTGTGAGTTTGGGTAAGCAACTTCCTCAATTCTAGTCTGTTTTTGTCATTAAATCTGGAGAAAATAATATCTGCCTCACTAGGCTGTGGAGATTATTTTTTCAAAATGCATGTAAAGTATTTGGCACATCTTGGATATTCCACAAATAAAGCACCCCTTCCTCTTCTTGAATATTCCCAGTGGTACAGAATGTATCACATCTTGAGTCAGTTCATTCCACAGAATGCCCCTTATTTTAGGCTTAAACCTTCCTCCCTTCAGACCCTTTCTGCCATTTCCTGGTTTCCCTCTGAGTACATCTGGTCCTCTAACTTGTGTAACCCCATGCAAGTACCAGAATCTCTCTGGACCTCAGTGTTCAGTATTCTCATGTAAATAAAAGGATTTCACATGAGATATTTTTCAACCTCTTCCCATCTGTAAAATTCAGTAATGCTTTGTGATGCTCTCAGATTTAAGTATCTCCTATTTTGCTACTCGGTAACCATGAAGCTAATAACAGCAAGCATGTATTTTTTCTCTCCCTGGCTTGTCAATTGAAAGGGGTCAATTTTAAGAAGATAATTATGATGATGATGTTTAAGATAGGAAATGCGCTTAATTTTCAAACAAAATGTCCAGCAAAATTATAATATCCAAAATAAGTAAAAGTGGAATGGCACCTGGGTAAAGTGGGGCTGGATAAAGAGGAGTCCTGCCTGCTTGGCCTCCTCAGATGCATCTCACATCCACTTCCTCCCTATCTCCAGTGCTCTTGAAGTAGTTCCACAGAAACTGAATTTCATGAAATAATTCTAAAACCACTGCTTTAATCCAAGTAGTGTCTCTTATGGTGAGCCTTCCCATCTCTCCAGCAAGCTGATAGAAGCTACCTCTTCTGCGGCTGCATAAGATTCAGGAAAGGTCCAATTTCAAACCAGCTGCAAGCTGCTATATTTTTCTCCCTTTTTCTTCTCAATGAACTGAGTGTCCTGTTAGTTAATATGAAAGCCTTCCAGGACAGTCTAATTCCAGTTGCCCCATGGAAGCAACAAAGGAAACACAACATGTAAGAGAAACTCTTACGACTTAATTTTAAGAAACTATGCACAAAACATGATTGTTTTAAGAATGCTACGTGAAGAGCCTCTTTCCTTCAGTTGTTTTTTTTTTTTTTCTTTCTGTGTGTAAGTTCAATTTCTTTTTTTCCTAGGAAAGTGTGTAGAATTCTCAGCCAATATTTTTGTATGATCTTTGTAAACAAATATTTCCCTCATATTTTCCAAGGGTATCCGGCATTAATCCTAATGACTTGAAAATTTCAATGACTGTCATTTGCTTTATCTAATGTTCTCATGTAAGTTCAGTTATATATAGTGTACTTTTTTAATCTTTCTGCTTTGAAATGAAGTTCTTTTTAGTGTTGATCAATGTGATGACTACATTTCAGAGAAGCCCTGCTTGCTTTATCTTACTTATACAGTTGATAGGATTACTTTATGAATAAAAATAATCACACATATATTATTATAATTTTAAGTGATAAAATTATGTTTCTTCTAATGAGGCTCTTACATACCAGGTACCCACATATTTTAAATATGCCTACCCATAGACTACTGTCAATAATATTTCTTAAGCTTCAACCAGATAATAGTACTTCAGTAGTATCTGTAGTTATTAGCTGGGCATGGTGGTGGGCACCTGTAATCCCAGCTACTCCAGAGGCTGAGGCACGAGAATCATTTAAACCCCGGAGGGATCCTGGGAGGCAGAGGTTGCAGTGAGCCAAGATTGCGCCACTGCACTGCAGCTTGGGTGACAGAGCAAGACTCCATTTCAAAAAGAAAAAAAAAAGAGTATCCCTCGTTGTGACCTTACATGTGATAATTTTACATTCTACATTGTCACTTGTGTCAAGTGAGCACCAGAGAACATTGGTTTGACATATTTTGCAACTACATGAGGGCTGGCTTTATATTTTTTACTACCTGTTTCCAAAGCTGTAAGATTTTTTTTTTCATATTTCACTCCTTTTAAACATTTCTTAACACTTCAATTCTTGTGAGAAAGAAAGAAATTAGTAACAATTTTTAGAGCAGGTTTACATTTTTCAGTGTTTATATTTTATTCACATAATTTTAATTCATAAACCTACTTCAGTTCCCAAATTAGATGGGGCATAAAAACTGAATAGTATTATTATATGTTGGCTTTCTGACATTTCTTTTTTAGAGATTTTTATTCCCTTAATCAGATTATACATAAATATGATTTTCTGCAGGTTGTTGAAGAACTCTTGAAATATAGTTTACCCTTAGAATTACTCTATGACATTCAAATACTTTTTTTTCTTTTTTCATTTTGTTGCATATAACTTTTGGAGCACAATGTAAAAGTTCGAATAATTTTTCAATTCAGCACATTGTTTTCTGTTTAAAAGTCCATGATTCTCAATGAAATATGCTTACATTCTGTAGGAGACAGCATTACTTGTCAATAAACACGTCAAAATGACTCCGTTATAGGCACACAGTACTGGATAGATGGTTAATGATCCATTCTATGAGTGTCACACTTAATGATCTGGAGTGGACAGTTCACATAGCTATTTCAGCTGCTGACTAGACAAGCCCCTTGCTTGCTTTTTCTTATACCTTGACCATTGTACAAAGCAATACTGAGGTTGTCCCTGCTTCTTCCCTTTTCTTTCTTCTATTTCCATTTTTATTTTTCTTAGAGATGCAGGTCTCAGTGTGTTGCCCAGGCTGATCTTGAACTCCTGGGCTCAAGTGATCCTCCCACCTTAGCCTCACAAACTGCAGGACTACAAGCGCAAGCCACCATGTCCAGCTTTCTTCTACTTCTAAATAAATGCCTTTGTTATTTTGTTCCCTTCTTCTTTGCACTAATTTAGTCTCCATATTTTCAAATTGTATTTTTGTACTCTAAGAATCAATCTTTATATATAAATCTAAATAATTGGTTAATCTGGTATCTTGTTTAACGAGTCATTTGACCCATTATGCTTTTTCCTTTAGCGTTTTAGATATATTCACACTATCGTTCTTAAATTTTCATTTTTACAAGTGCTCAATTCTTTTGCGTATTTTATGTCATTCATTTACTAAACATTATATTGAGCATCAAGCCTTGAGTTAAGGATGTAAGACATGGTTCTTATCTTCGAAGAGCTCTTGGTCTAATAAGGGAAATAAACATTGAAACTCTTGCAGTTCTCAAATTGTTATAATAAAAATATGTGTAGGATATGGTGGGAATATAAAACAAAGTGGTAAAGTTTATTTGAAGAAGGTCAGAGTAGTTGACAAAGGCAGAAAGTATTTCAGCAGAATCTTGAAGGTTAAGTAGACATATTCCAGATTTAAAAGGATGTGAGAAGTTATACTAGGTAAAGGTATTAGTGTGTACAAGGACAGTGACATGAAATCACTTAGTGCTTTGAACTCAGTGTGATGTGCTGAGGCAACTACAATTTGTGGGCGAAGTGGGCAGAGAGGTAGGTAGGGGTGAGAAGATAGAGGGTTGTTTTATCTTTATTCTGTAGGCAGAGAGAAATAATAATTGCATACATTAATTACACTCATATAGCAGACCTCCTGGTATATTAGTAACATACTTTTATATGTGTTCTATGTATACATATCTAAAAATAGATATTTTGTGTGAGAGCCTTTCATCAGTGGAGTATAAGTACAATTCATGCTTTTGAAAAATAATGTAAGTATAGAGTAAAAGATTAAAGCAAGGATGACACAGAGTCCATTTGAAAGCTGTTGCCACGTCCACTATAAAAGATGATGAGGCACGGCTTACCACTCTGCTGGAGTAAGAAGAGGAAGAAACAGGCTGAGGACTATTTAAGCCATTGATTCAATAAGATTCAGTGACTGGAAGTGTAAAATGAGGAAGACTTCAAGATAATTGGTTAGGATAACTGGGTGGATTTGGGAAATCAATTATTAGGATAGAAATTTCACGAGGCCAGAATAGGTTGGAGACAGGACCAGTGCTAAAATGTTGAATCTGCAGGAGGTAGGGTATTGTGAGTACAGGTGTTGTTGGAAAATCCAGGTGGAAAAATCTAGTACAGTGTTTCTTAAAGCTTAATGTGCATGCAGATCACCTGGGGATCCTCTTCACATGCACATTGTTGTACACTAAATATGAGGTTGACCTGAGGTTCTGCAATTATGACAAGCACCCTTGGGATATGGCCACGCTGTCTGTCCAGGGATCACCCTTTGAGTAGCAAGGATTTAGAGATAGTCAGATTTAATAGCAAAAAGATAAGAGCTGGAGATATACATTCATAAGTTCTCAGCGTATTTGTGGCAGCTGAAGCCAGACTAATGATTATTTATACAGCTTTAATATTAAAAACAAATTTATTTCCTATAAAGACAAAATTTGAAAGACTAATAAAAAGTTGCAAATTATATCATTCTGGCAGATTTAATATTTTGTATATAGTATTTTTTTTTATTATTTCTACCTGGTTCTCTTTATCCTATCAACCAGAAGCACTCTTATTTTCAGGTTTTTTTTGTTTGTTTGGTTTTTGAGATAAACTTGTATGTATTTTACATGGAATCTAGTGAGCTAATAGATCTATCATTAGAAACCAGTGAAGGCTAAATCCTTTGTAAGTAAGAAAAATCTCATTCTTTTACCAATTAGATGAAACCGTTCGCAAAATATGATAAAAACAGACTGGCAAGTGAGGGAGACCAAACATTCAGACCAGTAGTACTTTAACCCATGAAAAGAACATGAAATGAGAACATAAAACATGAGTCTTGGGCCGGGTGCGGTGGCTCACGCCTGTAATTCCAGCACTTTGGGAGGCCGAAGCGGGTGGATCACGAGGTCAGGAGATCGAGACCATCCTGGTTAACACGGTGAAACCCTGTCTTTACTAAAAAATGCAAAAAATTAGTCAGGCGTGGTGACCGGCACCTGTAGTCCCAGCTGCTCCAGAGGCTGAGGCGGGAGAATGGCGTGAGCCTGGGAGGTGGAGCTTGCAGTGAACCCAGATCGCACCACTGCACTCCAGCCTGGGCGACAGAGAAAAACTCCGTCTCAAAACAGTAACAATAACAACAACAAAAACATGAGTCTTAAGACTGTTATCTTTGGAGTGAGGACATTTGAGCGGCTAGGAGAAAAAGCCAAGCTAGCTATGCAAGTTAAGGATTGCTGGAGAGGGGAGAAATAATGTATGGAATTCATCAAGTTATTGAAAAAAAAGGAAAAGGGGGTTTCAGGGAGGAGTTTGTAAACAGCATAAACCAAGTCAATGAAAGTAACATGGGTCCAAAATCATTGCACTTAGCAGTTTTGTAGTTATGCAGTTGGTGGCCATTTCCAGGGCTGTTTCAGGAGAGAGAGAGGGTCAGAAGAAGCCAAATCACTGTGGCTCGAAGACTATATTGGAGATAAGGAATTAGAAGGAATGAGGGGTTTTTTGTTTGTTCGTTTTAAGGAATGTCATTGTGAACCGTGCAACAGCAAAAGGATCAGTTCACAAAGTCTCATTTTAAGAATTATATTTTAATTTCAATATGTTCAACTTTGATTTCAACTAGTTTAACTCTCTTTTGTGAGGTGTGGGAGACTCCAACTCCTTAGGAGAAAAAAAAAATGTCGCTTGGAAGTAGAGACAAGGGTTTTAGTTTTTGATTTGCTGTTAATAATCCATTTAATCGAACTGGAAAATGACAGCCAAAGTCACCCAGTCTAAATTTTGTATTTCCATTTCTTCCCCATCTTCCCATTTTTAACAGTAAATCAGTTGAGATGAGAACCACTTCACAGGTAGAGCAGGGATAATACTTTATTTGATCCAATGAGCCATCTGCTTTAATTATGTCATTTCTTAAAAGTAAGGCTGCTTTCTCCAGAACTGGAACGTAGTTTTTGGCAGAAAGTATAAAGACAGACAAAAATTACTCTGTCTCTCATCAGCAATATATTTAAATACTGCTAAATGAAAATCTGAATTCAACAGATGCTTTCAGGTAGACCGTTGAAATCAAAACTCTGCTTTATTTTCCCTGTTTGATCATGCACTTGTTTAACTTCTTCAGTAACTTTTTCTATGTTGGTGCTACTGCCTGGGCTAGGATTGATTTTAAGCTCAGTTTAAACGGTATTTTGCTAACCCTTGATTTCCAGGCACTACGTGCCTGAAAACATGGAAGTTGTTCCCTAGATAGTTATTGAATCAATCAGTGAATTATTTTATTAATTAATGAATGTTTTTAGACTATAAGAGATTAGTACTAAAGGAGTTAAAATTGCCCATTTTTATAAACAAGTTTTGCATGGCCAACAGGTATTTTGGAAACACCTATGCTCTAATATGGTAGGAATGTTATATAAGGTCATTTTGGGTTTAGAATAAAACTCACTCAGTGTCTATGTAGGCCTTTTCTTGGAAGTATTATTTTTTAAATGTTGCGAATACATTGAATTTGAGCAGTTTCTGGCTTTTTTTGATGAGTCAATGTAAATGTTATACTATATAAGACGTAAAAACTTAGCTATATCTATATGTTTTGGAGTCTAGACTGAAAAGTATTCCTTAAATGTTTAATAGACTTCTTTGGTTTTTGGACTATAATTCATTTGTAGAAAACTGAAATTGAATTGTTTCACTATAACTCCCAAGTGGAAAATCATTTCAGGAGGTCTATGAATAGGTACATTTGCACAATCTGATTGGCTCCCCTAAAGGCAGAGCCAATTATATTATGCTAATGTGCATATTATGCTCAGAAATCTGAATTTACCATTCTAGTACCTCAATGTATATTGTCTTTTTAAAGAGGTAAGCTTATAGCTGTCAAGTTCTGCATAAAGAGAAGTTTTAAAGATTTGTAATTGTCAGGTTTAGGGAGCTTGAAGCATTCTTACATTTCATAATAATGACTGAATCTTTCCTTTGACAGTAAATACAAAGCTGACTGCAGTGATAACCTTGATTAAGTATTACGTGGCTGTGGAAACAGTCTGGAAAAGCCTTTTTGTATCTTTATGTGAAGTTCATAACAACCTGAGGAAAAGTGTTTGGAAATTTTCTCATTAAGAGCTTAGCAGAAAAGCATTTTGTTTGCATTGCCTAATAAAATGAAAATAAACTAGTGGATACATAATTTTTCTAGGGCATGTAGTTTATGGTCTAAAAGGTTGTGGTGCTTTTGTGACACCGTTTATCAAGGATTTTTATTTGATTTATTTTATTTTATAGCTCATCATATAGTTTAATATGAAGAATTTTCTTTAAAATTGAGTAAACAACAATAAATGCTGTTAATGATCCTATCTTATATAGGTGCCTTATAAACCGTAGGATGCTCAAAACATCTCTTGCTCAAACTAGAAAAAAAACCCATGAAAACATATATATTATAGACTTTTCAATTTTAATTTTAGATGGAGAAACAAAAATTATTTGGTGGAAAAACCTTAATACATAGAATTTTTCTCAAATAATTTCTGGTATGTTAATCAGTGATAAATCAGGTAGCCAGATGGCTATATGTGAGAAATCACTGTGGAAATCGAACATTCTAACCTAAGTTTGAGCAAGGGTGTTGCCTTGAGTTAAAGAAAATTTATGAATTTTATATTAGAGCTAAGTTATAAATGGCGATTTTCTTTGGAAATGTGATAGCTTATATAATGCTTCTAAAGATTAATCTTAATATAATGATGGTAAAAGATAAACACTCCAGTTGTAAGCTATCAAATGGTTCACTGTGCCTCTGTCTATAACTGTGATTATTCTTTTGTTTAAACAGTACAGTGTGTCAAGGCAGGAGAGCATAGCATAATTTGATAGGAGCATATAATAAAATATAGTGACATTTACTAGTCCCTCATACTCCTACTATGTTATTTTGTTAGTTCATTAAACGGTTTTCTCTTTCACTTTAATGTTCATTGATCCCCAGTGTATATGAAAGCCTTTACATAGCTCAACTCTTTAATTTGTTATTTCAGTAATTATTGTTCTTGTGTTATTTGTTACGTTTTTTTTTTCCACTAAAGTGTTTTAAACATGGATTGTAATCTAGTATGGAAGAATTATATTAACTTTAAAAATCCCTTGCTTTAATTTACAAGATATTTTCTAATCTCATTAAGGGGGATTTAGCAGCATAACTCTCATTTACACAAAAACAGGCTGGTTGGGCTCTCTATGTGGGAGAATTTGCATCTGAATTTTAAAGCACTAAGCCTTTTTAAAATTCCCCTGATAAATCAGCTTTTAGGATTCATCCAGCAAATAGGTGTGGGGAGAAACTGTAAACACTTAGCTAAGTGGTTACAGATACTTGAGCAATTAAAAATGAGGTAATTTTATTTGTGTAAAGGGTTTGGGCTTAACTTGAATCAGAGAACTGTGGAGGGCTGTGATCGGGGTACAATACACCACCATCACCACTGCCACAACAATAAAAACACAATCACTTCTTCAACGGCAAAGACCGGAAAGTAGTTAGGAGTTATGTCTGCTTTCTTTAATAACTTCTGCCACAAAAATGACAATGAGGAGAACACTGGAGTACAATGAATTGAGGAAAGGAAATACTGTTTAATGAGATGAGTTGGATACATGCAGATTTTATTCATACTTCATCAAATCTTTATATTATTTCATGGCATTTCAATTCACTGAAATGCAGTGATTTGTAGAAACAAAATAATATTTAATGAATGGAGAAAGATATGTGATATTTTATTCTTACTACTTTGGTTGTTTCTTTTGCTATATAAGTCCTTGTCACCTTTTAAAAATTACAGGAAAATTATAGGATTTTATATACAGCAACCTTGCCAAACAATTATTGAATTTAATTATGAATTTGTAGATTCTTTTGGTGCCTACATGTAGATAATCATATCGTCTGTGAATAATGGCAACTTGGATACTTACAAGTCTATAGATCTCTAATTTATTTTTCTTGTCAGATTATACTAGCTAAAATTCTTGTAAACTTTTAAAATAAGTGTTGGTAGCAAATACCGGGTCGTGTTCGGAAGAAAATGCATTTAGTTTTTCTTAGTGACAATATCTATTGTAGCCTTTTAGTTTATGTGCTTAATCTATAATTTATACATACATGTATTATATATATATGTGTGTGTATATATATGAATTATATATGTGTGTGTAGATGTGTATTATATATATCTCTTTATTGGTGTACTATGCTTTTTATAAATAGATATAAATTTTATTGGATGTATTTTCTGCATTCATTGAGATGATTATATACTTCTTCTTATTTAATCCATTACTAAAGTACCATATCACTAAATAGACACAATGTATTTAAATGGTATTATTCTGTTTATATACTTCTGGATTGTTTGCTTTAGATATTTATATTTATATATATGTGTATATATATTTATATATATGTGTATATATATGTGTATATATTTATATATATATATGTGTATATATATATATATATATATGAAAATTGTTTATAATTTTCTATTGTCATAGCTTCCTGGTCTGGTTTTGGTATCCAACTTACAATTCCCCCAAAAAATCAGTACAGAGTCTTTCTCTTATTTCTATTCTTTTTTTTTTTTTTTTTTTTAAGACAGAGTCTTGTTCTGTCGCCCAGACTGTAGTGCAGTGGTGCGATCTCAGCTCACTGCAAGCTCTGCTTCCTGGGTTCACTCCATTCTCCTGCCTCAACCTCCCGAGTAGCTGGGACTACAGGCGCCCGCCACCACACCCGGCTAATTTTTTGTATTTTTAGTAGAGACGGGGTTTCACCGTGTTAGCCAGGATGGTCTCGATCTCCTGACCTCGTGATCCGCCCGCCTCGGCCTCCCAAAGTGCTGGGATTACAGGCGTGAGCCACCATGCCCAGCCTCTTATTTCTATTCATTGAAAAAGTTTTAACCTTGGCTTATCAATTCCCCAAATGATTTATAGAATTTTCCTGTCAAAACCAGACAGGTTGTTTTCTAAAGCATGATGTTTTAATAATTATTTATTTAATAGTTACATAAAAATTTTCAATGTTCTCCTTCCACTTTTTGAGTAAGTATTTTGAGTAAATTTTTATGACATTGAGCATTTTGCCTAGGTCCTAAAATATATTGTTATAAAGTTTTTCAAAATATCATTTTACTTTTAATTTCTATGATATCTCTAATTATGTTTTTTTCATTAACAATATGGTTTTTATGACTTATCTCCCATTTATTAACTTTGCCAGCTATTTGTTAATATTAATTTTCTTGAGGTTTGGGATGTTATGATCCTCTGTTATACCTGAATTTCAAATAGATTAATTTCTACTTTTCAAAAGTACTCATTTTACATCCTTTGCATTTATTCTTTCGTTATTTTAACTTATAAATTTGGATACTTAGTGCGTGAATATTCAGTCTCTGTTATGATATAATATGATTATAATTTTTTCCTAAGTGGCATATATAAATTCTTCAAACTTTGATAGGGTAGTATATCTAATTGTCAATAGTGTTCAGTTCTTTTTTCTCTTAACCGTCGTGATTTCTTTTTTGTCCCACATGTTATTTAGATGTATATTATTAAATTTCCAAGCAAATGAGGTTTTCAAAATGTAATATTTTATTTTTGATTTCAAATGCATTTGTAGTCAGAATGTGGTCATTATGAAATTTGTCAGGACTTTTAGTATGTGTTAGGTTTTTGTAAATGTTTCAGTGGTTCTTGGAAAAATGTGTTATTTCCAACTATGGGTAACACAGCTCATTTATGACCATTGAGTTAATCTCATTAATAACTTACCTTGTTTTCGTCCTGCTTTCCTGACTTTTTTTCTTTAAATCTGCTTAATCTAACAATTACCAAAAGTGTTGTGTTGACATCTTCCACTATAATTAGGTATTTGTATGCTAGTATAATAGCTACATCATTTAAATATATTGAAGCCGTATTAAAGTCCCTCCAAAATTAAGCATTTTATATCTTTTCTGCAGAATTGAATCTTATATGAATATCTAGTGCTTATCTCTACTTTTTTCCACTGTTTCGGTGGTGGTGGGTGTCGTAGTCGTCCGTTTTGGTATGTTACCTGGTGATTTGCCTTGTTACTTCTGTATCAGATGGATTTTGTTTAGAATTTGCCTGACGTACCTTTTTCTGTTGTTTGACTTTTAACTTCCAGTGTTCGTTCGTATGTTTCAGGCTTTTTTCTTGTAAATAGCCAAGGCTGATCTGTGTTTTGTTTTATCTAGTCTTGACAATTTTTGTTTGGTCTCTTTACAAGACCCAATCTAGCAAGCATCCCCACTACTCCTTTTTCAGGGAAAATAATTTTTCCTGATTTCCTTACCAAAGGTGCTACTTTTTAGAATCCTGACGTTATGGAAGATAAGTCTTTCAATCTTTCCCCTTTCCTGGGTCCCAGATTTTGTCTGTTGCCTTCAAGATTGGCTTGAGGATTCAAACTAGTGTGCTCCAGATAAGCAAGTGTTCAGGATTTACCTCTCATGCTTCGGGCATTCTTGTAATGTTGGCCCTTGAGGATTTTGTTACCCTTAATTTCCTGCTGGCTAACGCATGTATCGAATATTTTTAGGTGATCTATACTGGAACTATCTTTCTCAAAATCGATGATGCTTTATTGCCAGAAGCCAAAGGGAATAATAATAAAGTATGCAGTGTTTAAATCTTAGACTCAGAAATAATTTTAGAAGTAACCCACCTACCTTTTAATTTATGTAGGCCCTCAGTTTCCTCATCTGAAAAACAGGAATTCTAAAATCTGCTTTGCAGCATTAGGTTTTTCATTGTAACTAGAATATGTGAAACCCTTGGCTCATATTTAGCCACATAAGCGCTCCATAAATGCAAATTAATAGTCATAAAGTTTTATTTATATTGAGTATTTAAGTGAAGAATGCCTTTAAAAACGAAGTACAGATGATGAAACAAACTGTTAATGACACTGGGAATGATTTTAGGTTAAAATGCATAGTTTGAAATTTACAATGATGCATTGAACAAAATGAAGAAATGTGATATTGTATGGCAAATTAAGCACAGTAATGAAGCTCAACCATTATTCAGCTTTTATAAAAAGAGAAGTGGCAACTTTAAGACAAAGCCAATTTTGAAATGCTTTTTACTGTCTCAAAGTTTCTACTTGGTTGAAATTAATTCATTGATCAGGGTTCATTCCTGTCTTCAGTGGTACTTTCATTCTTTAGTTCTTCATAGCTTTTATTACTCTTAAAGAATCTTCAGGTTCATACTGATGAAACCAAGCATGTGGTACAGCTGCATTATAATACAGCATTGTCTTCTGTTTTTTTCTGTCACTATTTTCTAGTGTAAACCAAGACTCTTTAGACTTCAGAGCATTTTATAGTTGTGCATGTGATTATGCAAATATGCTTGTATGCTGTGTCCATATGATTAACACTATATATACATGTGAATGAGAAAGAGAACTCTGAATAGACTATTTTACCATCCTATTTTTAGTCAGTAAGATCTATCTTCTGTCTTTTCAGTTAGATAAAAATACATAAGCATGTAACTCCCATGTATGAGCACAGGACAGCCATTCACTCCATTGCTTAAGCCTAATAATCCTAAAATCATCCTTGACTTCTCCCCTTGTTCCTTACATCATGTCCAGCCCGTGAAGACATATTCTCCTCTCTAACACCAAAAGACATATCAAATCATATGTCTTGGTTTCCAATGTGACCATCCCCCCAAAGCCCTCATGTTCCTTCCCATTTCTTGGTAGGTCTTGCTGCTTTCACTCCTGCTCTTCTGTAGCATGTTCTCTGAAGAGCAGCCCGAGGGATGTATTTGAAACCTATGCTCGATCAGGTTGCCTTATGCCAACATTTCCCCAATGTCCTCCTATCACACTTCAATGAAAGCACAGAATCCTTGCAGTGGTCACTGACTGTGCAACTGAAAAAAATCCCCCTTCTCCTGCCCTCCTGCCCTGAGCTCACTGCAGCCATACTATACTGGCCTTGCGGCTGCTGCTGGAATGCTTGCCCCTAGAATGTGCACTCCTTTCTTTCGGCCCCGGCCAGTTTCTTTTCCCTAGGCTTGCTTCATTTTGCTTTGTGGCACTTATTACATGACGTTATATTTCATAATTTTATGTCTGTTTGTTCAGTTTGGATGTTTTTTACCCTGGTGTCCCAGCAGAATTACCTGAGATGTGTATAATTAAAATGTGTATAATGTGTATAATTAAAAATTATACACATTAGAATTATACATATTAGAATCACCTGAGATGTTATAAAACGTACATAATATCTATGTTCCAAGACCCTGTTTTTGTATATATTTTTCGACAAATTCAGTAAGAATCTCTAGGTACAGTAGGGATAGGGGAATCCTAGGCACTGGTAGTTCTTAAAAGATCTTTAGTCAGAGTTAAAAATCCCTGAAAAGCAATATTTGTTTTGTTTCTTTCTCCACTCAATAGGCTATGAGTTTATTAAAGGCAAGGGCATTATCTGTTTTGTTCACTGCTGTATTTCTAGTCCTTAGGAAAATATCTGGCTCATAGTAGTCTTTCAATAAATATTCATTCATAATTTTTAAAATTCCTTAGTCTTTCTCTTGTAGAATGTATAAACAAATATGAACCATTGATATTGACCTTATGTAATTCTGTAATCCCTATACCTCTAATTCATTCATCAACCTGTTCACTCATTTAAAAAATATTTATGCAGTGCCTTCAATGAGCCAGATAAAATTCTAGACTCTTGGAAATCAAGATTGAAATAAATATATAAATATCTGCCCTCATGGAGCTTATATTCTGATAATCCTGGTGGTAAATTTCTCTAGATGAGTGTAATTTTGGAAATTAGAAAATGTAAGTTCTTTAAATAATTTTGTATGTATGGTATATCATCTTCAAGAATAGCCACTTAAACTTATTGAGACCAATCTTAAAATTATTTTTTAAAGAATCCTCCTTTAATTCAATTTAACTGAAACTGTTATTTTTGTGCTGATGTATGAAACTTTCCAAAGTAGTTTCAGAAGGTTTTTTTTTTCTTAAACTATGACTAATTAAAAGAAAACCAATTTTCTGCAAAAAAAAAATAATTAGATTGTAACAGATTTACAAGAAAGACCAACTACATCTGTCTTAAGAAAAGCTCTGATTCTGCAGTATAATGCCAGCTGGACTGATAGCTCTGGGATATCCTGGGCAATCATGTTTGATCATTTAAAGGTTCATTTGAGTTTTGTACAAACACTCAATTATTTATTTTTTTATCCATTCATTCAACAAATATCTGTGGGTGCAATAAATTACCAGGCATTTTGCCAAGTTCTAAGGTTAGAATACTTGTTCTTTGCTCTTAAGAAGTTTACTTTATAATAGAGGCCTAATTTTGTAAAGAAATAATGTCAAATATGTCAAAAGTAATATAAGACACCTACTGCAAAGAAGCATGTGATATTGAATCTAGCTCCTACTCTTAAACTGCCAAAATTTCTCCCTCTTTTGACATTCCGTAACATTCATCTTGTTTTTTGTCAACTGATACAGTCTGCCTTTATTCTAGTTACTTATCTACTCATGTTATATAGTCCTTTAAGCTCCCTTTGGTTTACATACACACACACACACACACACACACACACACACACATTTATATGTGTGTGTATATATATGTGTGTGTGTATTATTTGCATATTATTTGTATATGTATGCACATTACATTGCCTAACACATTCACTCCAATACATATATTTTATCAAATTATACAGTAAAAATTAAAATGAGTGTGAAAGGTTATAGTCATTCTTACAAATATCTAAAACCAAATGCAATAAATCCAAATGTGTAAAATCATGCTCAAAGGTTGCCAAAGAAGCTAAATAAATTCAAATGAGTAACTCTGTTTATAATTCAGGTATAATATAAAATGATCCAGAAATTGTAATTAACTGGATTCAACACTGAAATCTCTAGAAAGGCCAAAGTGTCTATAGCAAGTAGTGACTGCTCATTACATTTGGTAAACCCTGTAACTTCCCTCTGAGATAAGAGCAGCACAGGGGTTTTTAGAGTGAACCCAAACACCTCAGCTTTTGGAATGTAGGTTTTCATAAGTTGCTGTGCATCTTTTAGTCTTACAAGTTAGTGTTTTTCCCATACATGAAAGCAAGATCTCAACATTTAAGGGTCAAACACCTTCAGTTCGGCCTGGTTACCTTCATCATGCAAGTTTAGGGGAAATTCCAGAAACTTTAAAAACTTTCCAGTCTACTTCCCATCTTTACGACTCTTAGGTGGTTGTCTGGTCCTTTTAATGTGAGGCAGATGAGTGTAGGAGCTACAGTGTGGATTCCAAAGGCACACAGGCTTCAATTTGAAACCTGGTTCTCCCACTCACAATTGTACCACCTTAAAAGAGTTAACGTCGCTAATCCTTAGTTTCTCTGTCTGTGAAATAGGGACACACTCTGTATCTTACGTGGCTTTTTTAATGATTACATTAGAAATTCCTTGTAAAGGATGATAGGTATAAAAATGTCAGTTTCCTCTTACTTATTTTTTTTAACACATTTCATCAATTATTTTGTATTTAATTTCCTGTTCTCCTTTGGTCAGTTTAGGTTATTGCTTCTATAAATTGGGATTCAAACCTATCAGTGACTGAACAACAAAAAAAAAATTTAAGTTAAAAAGGGCATTTAAATGCAAAAATGTGAGACTGACATGATCTCAGAATGAAGGACAGTTTCTTATATTGAGAAAATTAACTTAAAATAAAAGTCACTACACTATTTTTGCTCTTCTCGTTTCTCTTTGGATCAGACAAAATGTTAGCCTAGATTTGCGATCATGTTTAGGACTGATTAGGTATCTTTAGTGGCCTGTTTTTATTCTGATATACTTTGAGATTATTTTGTTCATGGATTTAAGAGCCACTAGTGTTGGGGTGGCCAGACCCAAACCCAGGCCGTGAGGAGTATTAGACCCTGGACCCAGGACATGTTCCAAGACTCTTTTACATTATGGCAGACATGCAAGCCCTGCCTCAGCTTTTCCCAACAACTAGCAAAATACCTTATTTATTTATTTATTTATTTTTATTTATTTTGAGACAGGGTCTCACTTTGTTACCCATGCTGGAGTTCAGTGGTGAAAACACAGCTCAGTACAGCTTCAGCCTCCTGGGCTGAAGCAGTCCTCCTTCCTTGGCCTCCCAGAGTGCTGGGATTATAGGCCTTAGCCGTGGTGCTTGGCCTTGAAAAATAATAGTGGTCATTTTATTTATGGTAAAAACCTAAAGAGGAAAGTTGTATATAACTTACAGGTTCACTGTTAGTCTACACAATAATTTTAGTTGAATAGCATAGTTATGGATACTCAGGCCTAAAGAACAATAAAAGATGCATTTTTGTGACTACAAAATTGTATACATCTGTTTTGTTTTAGAAGAAGTGCCACGCTAATAAACTTTTTTAAAAAGACAAAGCTGAATAACCAATTTCATCTATGCTTATAAAAACATCACACCAGCAATAAGGCCTTTCATTCAGTATGTTTCTTCTAAGAAATATGCTTATATGACAAATTCAGGGACACTTTTTCTTAACATATGAAATTGCATATTTTTAAAAATTGTATTTTCTAGTTTAACTCATATTAGTGTGACTCTCAAAAGATTTTTTCTGAATATCAGTAATAATTGGAAGAAATAAGGTGTTAGCCATAGTATTACATTGAACACAGTCTTATTTACTTGAGTTACCCAAAATAATTGATCCTTAGAAAAAACTCTGTAATACAATTTCAATGACAACCAAATGCCTGAACCTTGGTGCATTACTTTATGAAAGAATACTTTCTTGTGGCGTATTTCAGAGACCTCTTAATTGTCATATTTATCCTCAACTAAGATTTGATAATTGTTGTTACATTGAAGACCATCTTTGTTGTTTGTGGATAAATAAATAGTAGGTATTTCTGGTTTAATGACGAGATACTAGTTAAATGAAGAACCACCTTTAAAAACTCAATGTCCACATTGGTTTAATGAGAATATATGTTAATATTGCCTTTCTAGGCTGGAAATAATTATTTGAATGTGTTATTTAACAAAATCTTGGTATATGAATATAATATTGTTATTTTATGGAAATTCATTTTTAAAGGTTTTGTGCATATTTAAATAACTTTTACATGTTATACTATGTACATGAATATTGGTTGACTAATATAACTTAGCAAACCATTCAAAAACCTGAATTGTAAAGTGAAATTAATAGTAAAAATAATAATAAAATGACTGGGAAATTTTACATTAAGTATCTAAGAAAGCATTTTTCAAGTGAGTTAAAAACAGAAATTCCTTGTACATGTTATCACTTAATGTCTAAAAATACAGCTGTTGAATTCAACAGTCCTAGATTCAATATCACTTACCACTTATGTGACTTCAGGCAGTTCCTTATATAAGCTGAGAATTTCTCGAATGAGAAGAGGTACGATAATTTCTAAATAATAAGATTACAAGATAATGTTTGTACTGCAATATCCTAGGCAAAGAATAAGCACTCAATAAACAACACTAGCTAATAATGTTAATAAGTATAACTTTAAAACGTGATAACTTACATGATAAAGAATTTTGGAAATCTGCATACAAAAAAAGTTGAACAGCTTTTTTTTTCTTTTTTAACCTTCCCCAGAGCTTTTTAAATGCTAATATGCATTGTGAATCTTTTGAAATTCTACAATTTCTAGATTAATTAACTAGTTCTCCCCCAACCTCCTTTTTTTTTTTTTTTTTTTTTTCCACAGAGCATCTCTTGGGACTTGTATTCTTCCCACACACTTTCTTAAATGATTTCTTAGGTAAACACCTACCTATTAATCACACTGCATGCAAAATTCATATTGCTTAGGTTTTCAATTTTTTTTTTTGATTAAGTACTAAATGTCAAATGTCAGAGTAGCGAATGTTTGAAAAACTTTGTTCATGAACGTGACAGTCAGCTAGCTAACCAGAGTAAAGTTTTTAACTACATCAAAATTGATATTTCCGTTCTAGAAGTGCTCATAGGCATCAGAGCATAATATTCAATTAATACTTTCCAATATTAGTAACTATTTGTTAATAATAGAGGTTTATTTATTTACAGTTGATTTATATTACAAATTTTAGTGCTTATGCTTATTTACTGTCATAATTCTATTTAGATTTTAATTGTGTATATGTTTGTAATAAAAGAATTATACAAACTGAGAAGTGGCAAGATGGCTATGAAGAAAACCAGAATATTTTACCCCCTAATATGTTTGAAGTTAGAAGCAGCCTCAAGTTCTCTCTGATCTCTCCCAGAACCCTTGGGTCTCTCCCAGAGCACTGGATGAGACTGTTCTCCCCGGTTCCCTTATCTACCTAGAAAGCAGACATGCAAGGAAGAACACAAATGTCATTGCTTTCCCTCCCTGAAATGTCATTATCTATCACAGAACAGAAGAGTAAGGAATGTAACCACATCTGGATGGATTTTTTCCCACAAAATAATGCTGCCTCTGGGGCTCATTCAAATTCCAAAGAGAATTATTTGCAAGTTAATTTTTGTCTCTGGGGTCCATTCATTCTCCCTTATTATCATTTATTGCCCCTAAAAAGAATTGTCTATATTCCCCATCTCCTCCCTCCCCTGAAGGGTTTATAAGCTTCTATACATTAGATAATCATTCTCCTGTTATTCCATCATGCTGTGCATATTAAAATAAATGCTATATGCCTTATCTCCTATTAATCTGTTTTTTTTTTTTTTTTTTTTTTTTTTTTTTCCGGTTGGTTTTTCAGCAAACCTTCAGAGGCTAAAGGGAAAGTTTTTTCTAGCCCCCACAACTAGTATCTTGCTCTAGAAAAAAAAAAAATAAAATAAAATATATTTATACATTACTAATGTTAACAAAATATCAATGAGATCTGTGGAGGCAAAAGGAGAACTTTATTTTCTGGAAAAAATATATGCAGATTGGGGATGCACAGTCTTTAGTACAAGTGAAAGTGTGCTCCTTGAAGAACAAAAAGAGGGTCTGGCTTAAACAGGGGAAGTTCTTGCCCGGGTTCTTAACCAGGTTCATTTATGCGTATAAAAAATTCAAACTTTTTCTGTTCTCATTGCTCAAAATAGGCCTTGATTGATTGATGTCCAAGCCCCAAACCAGTCTCTGTCAGATGTTTCTTTCAAATGGCTGGTGGTGGGGATAGGGGAGATCCAGCCACAATTCACTTTGGCACCGACAACAGAAACTGATTTGGTTCGACTGTAGAAAGGGAGGTCCTGTGACACTTTTATAATATCTTTCTGAGAACACAGAGTGTGTTACCCCTGCCTCACCCAGCTATGGCTGCCTGGTTTTGCTTTAACCCTGAGCCCTTTAGTTAGCCATGGAGGAGTCCATTTTGTCTGTTGGTCTGGGGCGTGCTTTGATACTAATATAGTCATTATAAAAGCAGATTGTTGACAAAGATCATTAGATATTGTGTATAAACTTGAAATTTAAGCCTTGGAATCTCAAATACTGTCTTCACCTTGTGTTATATTTATTCTAACATACTAAATTAATATATCAATAATTTCCTATACTTATTATAATTGTTCTACGTGTCCACAATTTTGGAAAATACACCTTCCACATTGTACCAGAGGAATCCATACAAAGCTAACTTCCCTTTGTCTTCGGTTAACTCCTGGCTCTCTAACAAAATGTAAGACTCTTCGCAGCCTTGCAAAGGCCCACTCTCCATCTCCACCTTCAAAGCTTCCGTGTACTTCACCACTTAATGCTCTGTCATCACTTAGGATTTTATAGATCCCTGCACACTTTAGGTTATTTTATTTGTTTGCCTTTGTGCGTTTGTGTAGTGTTCTTCTAGGCAGCTATTCCAACTCATTGTTTAAGATTCTGCTTAGACATCACCTGTTCTAGAAGCCTTCTTTAACCACTGAATCAGAAGCTGGGCTTAGTATCATTCACCTGTTTCCTTCTCACACTATTACTTCTGTTACTTGAAGTCAACATGCTGTATTCTAATAATCTGTTTGAGTGCCTTTTTGTTCCCAAAAATGTCAGCTTTTTGAGGGCAAATATTGTGGCTCATTAATTCCTGGCATCCCTTTGGTATCTTGCTTGATCTATGGCGATTACTTATGATTAACCTCACTAATGTTGGAAACATTTCCATTAGGTGGTTTAACCTTAAAGATCTTTGAACCCTCCAAGTTTCCCTTGTAATATCTAAGAGTGTTTGATCTGTACATCAGTATTTCTATGTGAATACTATTATATAACATTGAGAGATTGTCCTTTCAAATTCTAACCTTCCCCTTCCCAAAGATATTAGCTCACCCACTGATTTTCTGAATTATTCTAATACCAACTGCATCTTATTCAGGCACTTGCTGGTAATGAACTTCTCAGACATGCTGAGCCCACTAATATCCTTTGAATTCTTATGTTCTCCCTAAGCCCCCTTTCTGGGTAGAGTCTCAGAATGTTCATCAGCCCCCACAGTGCTCAAATTGATCTTCATTGACATGACCAAAATCATGCAGAGGGTACTATATTAGGTAATTGAGAAAAAACAAGAACTTGAAAGGAATATTTAGTTTTTAATATGTACTAAATTTTTCTCTTGTTATTTTATTCCTTAATCTGAGTCAGTTATTCTTATGGCATCACCTTTCCATTTCCCATTGTTAATTGCACTAAAATTCTATTTATAGAACCTCTTTATAACAAGGGATCTCAGGTTGAAGATAACAGTGAAGGCTAGGTCACGTGTTGTCGTGAATTGTCCTGTGTGTTTTAATTATCTTTAAATGTCTAACTATGGGAATGATGACGTCTTGTGCTTAAAGAAGTCACTTCCATCCACCCAGTCATATTCCAGGCTTCTACCAGCAAACAAATGCTCACATCTTCCTACGCTTATACAATGTGCCCCCTCAGATTTGTAGCCAAAGTCGAGTTTCCCTTGAGTAGCACACAATTCTGCATTCAGGAATTTTTTTTTTTCTTTCTACAGTCCTGGAGGGGGTGGGAGAGTGGAGAAAGGGGTTGGGGGGAGGGAGAAGAATATAAATACCCAGGAGAGAATATTGCAATGCTTTAGTTGAGCCTGGCAGGTATGAAGAGTTGTATACTGCACATAAGGCAGAAATTTCATTTTTATCCATTTTCGTCACATTTTCTTTAGTGAACAGAAGGAGGAAAAAGAGAGAGTATGACTTTGTACTAATTAGAAAAATAAAGATAAAAATCGACATTTTGAAATTGGACATTTTATGGGCACCATTTGTTCTCTCTTTCTTTTCTGTTTTGATCCAGCACTGCATTTCTTCTGGTTTCTTCCCCTACCTCACCTCATTTTATCAGCTGTCTCAAGCTGCCTCTGACCTATCTCACAGTCATGAGATGTGGCAACCACAGGTGTCAGCAGCTCTTCACAGCTGGTAAAGCCATGCTTTCACTTGATTCCCCCGCCCCGCCCCATTAAAAACAGAAAGAAAGAAAACCAAACACTGTTTTGACTCTTGTCCCTTCCTTTTCTCCGATAGCAAATTAAACTGACAAGCTGGTTGGACAGTGGCAGAGGGGACTTAGTTTTCAGTCAAATTATTTTTAAATCTCCTTTTTGCCAGTGGTTTCTCTTCCTGTCATTTCCTCCATGTATGTTTTTGACAGCTGGGATTATTTTTATTGCACATTCCAGTTCCTGCTTTCTCTTAGCTACATTTTTTTTTCTACCTCCCAGATTTAACTAGCAGTAGAATGGCTATGTCTGACCCTTGTATTTAGCTATTTCCCCGCAGTTACAAATATCTACATTGGATTTCATTCATTCTCTAGGAACATAAATATCCATAATATGCCAATGCTGCCAGATGTTGGGGCCAAAGATATGAATAACACATGGCTGCTGTTATTGAATAGATCAGTGTATAATACCCAGCTAGACACAAAACAATTGACTATGGAGAGATGCCAGGAGACAAAACTGTAAATCCTGAATGGATAATTGGATAATCCTTTAGGTTACACGTAAACTGTCACATAATATGTCCTGCCCTAAGCCTTAGGATGTTCCTTGTACATTTCTAGATGATAGTAAGTAGGGTCTTTGAAGACTGCTTTGTCCAAAGAGTATTTTTTTTATCTTAAGATTGTGCTTTTTATAAATACAAAAAAAAACCTCTGCATTTAAAAGTAGAATGATTTAAAAAAGAAGAAGAAAAACACAAGTTGGGGGAAACTGTGCTAATTTTGGATTTAAATGAAATCAAAATTAGAATATTGCGTAAGTTTCCATATGTTAACCTTCACAGAGACAGGGATAACTTAGAAGAGGAACTGTGCCTGAAGCATGGAGGGAAAAGGGATGGCTTGGTGAATCCTACTTGCTGTAGTTGACAATAAAGGAACCATACGTTTGAGCTCCGATTATTTCTGTTATGGAAGATTAAGAGAAGAATTTAGCAACAAAATATTCGATTTGTTGATCATCTACTACATGATGATATCATATAAAATATTTTGACAAACATATTATTTCATCCATATTACCATTCCGTAATGGTAAAATGCACCATTACATATTAGTAGCCATTACATATTAGATCATAATATGTAATATGAGATATGAGCACTCCCCCTTCTTTCTTTTCTTTTTTTTTTTTTTTTGACTCATGAGAGGTGGTGGTTAGGTAAGTTTAATGGTAAATTAACTAGTATGGACTAGAACCAGATTTTAATGGAAGCTTTTTGACTTCACTCTTCCCACTAAAGTAATTTCTGAAGGAGTTTTCAAAAATATCAGTGGTATAATCTAGGAGTATGCAATTAACATACTATGGGTCATTCTGATGAAAGTGGTCTAAAAGTGAAATACTGCTCTTATATTTTGACTTATCTTTTCTGTTATCATCAGTCACCTGTTAGGACAAGTTACACTAAGCGCTGCATTAATCATGGGACTATTCAAGGTGTTGTACCAAGATAATTACATAGGCCAAGGCTAAGCTTTCAGTGAGTTTACAATCACAGGTGGTTATAGAAGTTCAGAATAATAATATTTGAAATTTATGAACAATGAAGTGTTAGGCCCTGTAGCAAGCTTTTTACATAGACTATCTCATTTAATTCTTAAAGCAGCTCAATAGATAGGTATTGTTTCTATCGCTGTTTGCAGATGAGAAATTTGAGCTTCATGTAAACAACTTGTCCTGTATCCTTGAATTATGTGTAGCACACTTAGAATGTAGAGTCAGAAAAATGTAATGATGTGTACTAGGAGGTCACAAGAGAAAAATAAGTACATTTTATTAGATAGAAAATCCTTTCTTTTTAATGAAGGAAAGAGCAGCACCATGTGAGTTAGATGTCTGGATTAGAGCTTCTAGAAGGAAAATTCTAACCTTCTTTGATTAATCTACTTATTAACTATGTGACCTTGGGGACACGATGACTCCTATACTCAATTTCCTATTCTCTAAAATGTGCATAGTAATAATTGACACCCATTTAAAAACACCAATGAACACGTATATCCACATCATCATATCCTCATATTTCCAAACGTGATTATTTGTTCTTGTTAAGTAAAATTGCAGGGAGAAAAAAAAAATCTCCAAACATAATATTTAGACACATAGGATTACTTTTTAAAATTCATATTTTATTATATCTCTTCTAATACTTTTTCATAGTTCAAACTTAGCCCCTCCTTTTTCATATGCCTCATTGTTACACAGCCATAAAATGTCTAACCTGACATACTTTGTTTGAGGAGCAAAGAAAATAAAAAGATTTAGGCCTTAGGCAAAATATTGTATTAATGTACTTAATGAATAAAGAACTAAAATTATTTGCAAATGACAGAAAATGGCCTATATCTTTGGAGTAAATTGTGAAAAATTAAATTGGGTTTACTCTAGGCTTCCAACTTCATACTTCTGTAGCATTTGAGCAGAATAAATTATAGTAAATGATTTTTTTTAACTAGTTCACTTTTAAATTTAGGATTTATTTTTAATTCTGGCTTTCTCTTGTCTTCGTACTCTTTCCAATACTTGATTGCTTACATGTGTTTTTTAACTAGTGGCCATAAGACAGTGAGTAATGTGGCATAGCAGTGGCAGAGAAAAGTCAGAAGTGACCTTCTTCAGGGGCATCCTGGCTTCCCCTGCTGCCAATCAAGTGAGCTCACACTGAGCTTGACCCAGAAAATTGGTCAGGTTAAAAAAGAAAGGAGAAAATGTCTTCCTTTTTTTTTTTTTTATTCTTTCATATATGTATTTTTCAGACCTTGTGCTTAGAAAGAGAAGAAAGTTTTAAAAGAATTTAACCCTAAATTTCCTCTTGGATGTTAATTTCAAAAAAGAACTTCAAACTAGGAGAAAGATAGAAAAAAATTAAAAATGAAATGGTCAAGCTTATTAATATGCCCAAGGACATTTACTAGTGCAAGTGAATGCTTAGCATGTTTGCTTCTGGGGTGAACCCAGGTATTTAAATGACACCTCCTTTTTTTGAAAAAACGAATTGCTCCAGTGTTAATATGTACTCCACCTTTTTATGAAAGGAAGTGATTATTTATTTTAGATGAAAAAGTTTGACTTTTGGAAGGAATGGTATTAGACCTTATTAACAGGAAAGAGATGTGTAAAGAAATATAGCCTCATTAAAACATACAAAAACAACTAAAAAAATGCACTATTAATTTTGACCACGATCTCTCACTTTACACCCTCATCAAAATGTGGTTAACAATGTACTTATTCCCACTGTGCTCTGTGAGAAAGGTAAGGATGCTGCAGAGAATATTCAACTCTGGGTCAAAGGGACTTGTTAAGGGCAGTCTAACCTTGTCTTTGCAAGATGCTTCTTTTTCCCCTAGTTTTTCTTGCAGTAAGTCATGAGAATACATTAGCAGTAGAGATTTACCTCCGCATTATTTAGTTTGCTGGTATTCTTATTTTTAGCGGAACTTTTTGGAAACACTTTTGTTTTCATGTAATTGTAATGTTCTCCCTCATCACATAATTCAGTTAGGTACTTGGCTAATTACTGGGTGCTTAATGTCAAAATGCATGATGGATCTGTAGTGTGGCACCTCTCTTCCTTTCCGAATATCCTAAGCGGCATTATGCTGTGTATTGACCATGAGAAAATGTGAGCAGGACAGTTGGTTTGGTGGCACTGACACTTATAGAGGAAAATAATTCTTCTGATAGAACATATATTACATTTTGTGGTGGAGAATTATGATTATAGCCATTTAAAATGCATGGAATGTTTCTGCTATACCTACATGGTCCAGAAGGTCTTTTCTATCCTAGGCTTATTTACTCTCAGAACTCCATATTTACCATGTCATTTTAACACATTCTTGGGGGCTGACAGAGCTGGAAATACTTTCATAGGCTAATGTAAGTGGACACACAGAAGTGCCAAAGTGCATTAGGAAAATAGAAATCTATTCTGCTTCACGGTTGAATTTACCCTTCTCCAGAGACTGAATTTATTTGCATATTTTATTTCAAATATATGTGGGTTACACTGAAAGAGGTTTTAAATTAAATAAATGCCATGATTAAATGACAGACATAACAATGGCAAATCTGGTAGCCCATCATGAATTCTCCTTTTCGTAGGAATCCAAGCCTTTGTTACTTTTTGGTGAAAAAGATACATATTTTATAAAAATGAGTAAAATTGTATTAGAAAAGGTTGGCCAGACGAAAAGTATATTTAACATTATTGTATACATTATTAATATGTGAGGATAATTAAAAGATTAATAGAATGAAAATATAGGTGGTTTTATACTGTAGTTGATTTCCAAAATTGATTTTTCTTTTTCTAAATATTCTTTCCTGAATCTGTACATGATTGTCTTCTGCTAGATATCTTGAAATATTGTAGACACTGGGAAAATTTTACAGATGATCTTACTATTTAAATAAAAGAAATATGGAAACTTGATTTATGAATAAACAAACATGCATTTATTATTGCCAAGATTTGGAGAGCTAACCCAGCTAAAATGCACAAAAGCTATTTGGACCAATATTTTTAAAATATTCTTTCACAAATGTCAAATAAATACAAATCTGGATATGTATAATTATAGAACATGAATAGTTAATTTCAAAATAATTATTAACAGCTTTGTTATTTTACCATATTCTTTAAAAATTATAATTTGTAAAGAGAAAGAGAATATATAGATGGAAGTCACTTCTAATAATGAGTATGTCATCTTTAGGGTTTGTAATTGTGGCTGAGATTCATACATACATCTTAGTGATTGACTTCTTGAGTTTGTTTATATATAGCCTGGCGTTAAACTATTTTTTATTTGGGCTTGATGGTAGATTGGGGTATTCTGCATTCACTATGTTCTTATTTTGCCTGCCCCACCATATCCCCACTTAGTTCTCAGTGTATAATAGTAGAAATATCATAGCCAAAAATAAACATAATAAACAGAGCTTAGGTGCCAAATATGTTATTTTCAACTTTAAATCTTCACTCATGTATGTTTCTATGCCCTTAATTTCAAAATGCCAGGCTAGTGCTTAACCAGGCTCTAACAAAAATGCACACTGTCAAAGCAAGTACAATAGGAAGTCAGCTAAATGGCATGAAGTTATACCTAATCACCCATAAAGTAGAAGGAGATTAATATAGTGATGTGTAACATGACTACCATAAAATCTATTTGGAGGTGCTCAATAGATAATTGTTAAATTGAATTGTAAGATTTCAATTCTTTTGCGTTTGTTTTGCTTCTTACTTTTCAAACATTGTGAGTTTTCAGACTAATGAAGCCTGAATCTCCAGGATATTGAAATGTATTAGGCAGTGGTTCCCTAATTATCAGATTCTAAGTCAAAGCATTGTTTTGTGATTTTTCTGAATGTTAAAAACTGAGATAATAGTTATTTTATTTTATTTTTATTTTTCCTTACCCAAGGATGTTACGGTATATATGTGTGTGAGTGTGACCACTGTCTACATAAAAATGTAACGCATAATTTTATTATGTCGACTTTGTTGTTAAAAGTTTGATATTCTAGGCCAGGTACAGTTGTTCATGCCTACAATCCCTGAACTTTGGGAGGCCAAGGTGGGCAGATCACTTGAGGCCAGGAGTCTGAGCCAGCCTGACAAACATGGTGTACTAAAATTACAAAAATTTGCTGCGAGTGGTGGCGCATGCCTGAAATCCCAGATACTCAGGAGGCTGAAGTTTGAACCCGGGAGGCAGGGGTTGCAATGAGCGGAGATCGTGCCGCTGCACTCCAGCCTGGACAACACAGGGAAACTCTCTCAAAACAAAACAAACAAAATTATTTTATTTATTGCTTTCCAGAGAAGAAACACGTTACTCTTTCTCTCTATATATAAATACCTACGCATGTATATTTAACAAATATATGTATGTATATATGTACGCATGTGTGTGTGTGTATATATATAATCAGCCTTTTAATTATATTATGAAAATAAATATATAATTAGACAAAGGGAAGAGAAAAAGAAAGAATCGTGGCTTAAGGCAGTTGTTGATTATAGGAAGTTGAATTGCCCGCATTCTCTCCATACTTCTTTTCTCCTCAACTAATGAGGCATACCGATCACACAAAATAAAATAAATGGGAGAAAATATATATATCTTTATTTTTCTACTCATTAATCTCTCATTCATTGTCTATCCATTAATCTTTCCCTTACTCCATAGAAAGTGGCTCGTGTAAATGAACTATCAATCTGTGCTACCAGATTAACGGTACAATGCTATCACAAAAATAAATAAATTATTTATAATGATTCTGAATTAGAGTAAAACATTTTAGTTCTGTTCATTGCAATATCAGGTTTTCTGTACATTGAATTGGCTCTGGGGAAAAGACTGCAGTGTAATTCCTATCAAAGTGCTTTTTCTATATAAGATTTCATATCGTTTTTATGCCATGCTTATTTACATAAGCTCAACATGATGAAGAAAATCTATTAGGATAAACAAGTTTAGTTAATGTGGTCTAAAAACAAAATTTAATCCTATCTTCTGATAACTTCCTAGATTCCTCCATTTAGACCTTTTTCTTTTCTAAGTTCTCCATTTTCTTTCTACTTAAAAGTATCCAAATCTTAGCTTTTTATTTTGTTAATGTCTTTAATTTTACTTGCTATGCCATCCTGCACCTATGTCTTGTTTTCCTTTTCCACCAATATTTTCTCCTTGCTTATTTAACTTTTTAATTAAATCCTGCCAAAATCCCTTTAGAGTGGCATTGCATGTTTGTTGGCAGGCTGCAGTGTGCTGTGCTGCTTCAGCTTGAGCTTAGGTACAAAAATGTTGATATTTACAAAGCATCCCGTAAAAGTCAATATTGTACCACCAGAGCAGAACGGCGTCTAGGTTGTCAAGCCTAACCTCCGCCCCAACACTCAGATAGGGCTTAAAAGCAGCAAGGCTTAAAGGAAACCTCAAGCACTGGGACACATGCTTTAGGTTATTCCTGAATCAGAGAAAGTTACTAAGGAAGTGAATATCTGAAGACAGAATTGAATTTCCTTCTATCTTTTCTTTAAATCACTGTTTTTTGGTTTTAATTTGCTAACCTTGAAAGTGCCCATCTGAATATCTCCTAGTTTTAAGTGCTATGCTGAAGTCACTTTACATGTGAATAACAGTCGTAACCTCCCCAAATGTTTTTATTCATATGCTATCTAAATTGTAACCCAATAGCGGCAATTATTTTTAGTCAGCATAGAAACATGAAACATTTTACATTTGATGTGTCCTTTGCATTGATTTAAGGAATCCATGAGAGATATGTGGTAAATTCCTTGGTGCAATTTGTAAAGAATAATTAATGAGTTGCTGAATTGCATTTTTGAAAGTTAGTATTGATTTACATTTAAGAGTAAACAATCGATGTGACATTATTGATTAGTAATATGAATAGTACATTTTTAATATAGTTTCCTCATGTTATGTGGTTTTGTTATTTTAACACTCTACTACCTAATTCTTTAAACTCCTGTTGAACATTTACTCTATAGGCTTTATAATAAAATTCTACCAAACAATTATAATTCTCTTTTACTGTTGTCTAATGGTTATATCTATCACTTCACTGGACATAGGCTGTAGATTCTATCATAATTGTGGGTGGAACAGTTCCTGCTTAGTTGATATTAGAGTTATCATACTACTTTCTCAGAAAATACTGTTGAATTGTGCTTTACCCATTCTCTATAGTCTAGGGACTATTGGAAATTCAATGGGAGAATGAAAAATTAATTAGAAAAGGCACCTTGCTATACTTTAAAATTATTTATTGTGTTTTTTTTTATTTTATAACAAATTTCCCACACCTATGAAACATTCATTAAGATAATAATAATCAGTAAAAGCAACTTTATTACCAGATTCTCAACTTATTTTCTCCCCCTATTGCATTATAACACAATGTAAAGGCAGGAAGGAAATGAGTTTAAGTCCAGGCCCAAATTAATGTTCTTCCAAAGCGGTTTAAGAATTTTCACATATAATCAAAAAACAAACAAACAGACAAAAACACGGATATTAAACTCTGAGAAGTAGTAGCAAAAAAGAACAGCAGATGACTAGAATTTTATTAAAACCCGAAATTTCAAAAACAAAAATTTGATTTAAGACAACTGCAAATTCATGTCAACCACTGAGAAAAGTTTTAATGAGTTTTCAGGTTGATTTTTTGCAGGGAGACAGGAAAAAATACATGTCTATGGTCTATGCAGTACAAGAGGATAGCTTTCTTGATATGACACTCTTAAGTGAATCAAGAGTGTGCATGTACTTATTTTAGGGTAGCCTCTATGAAGATTCATTTTTAATACATTGTATTGGCAATCACTTTTCCATTTTCTTCAAACCCCTTGACGTTCTAACTTATCACTAGGTTAGGTTATTCTAGCTATGATACTATCCATAAGATTGCACGTCATGTTCATGATGCCCTCCTTAATTTCAAAGAACTTAACTGGTATCTAGTTGCCCATCTATCACTTATTTTGTTTTCTTCTGCCTTTCTTAGTGCCTATTGTTAATGTTTCTATTTTAATATTTAGCATTTTGTTTCTTTGTAGCAAGGACAAAATATTCACATGCCAGGATCTTATGATTATAGGTCAAATTTGACCCTAAAGAGTGAATGTTAATGTACATATGAAACTTGGGGAGTTTATTAAAATGCAGATCTGATTCAATGGGTCTAGAATAAAGCCTGAGATGCTACATTTCAAATACGTCTCAAGGTGATTAATATTTTTGAAATGGCCTGTTTGTCTAAGTGCCACCGGAAGTTCTTTCTCTCATGGCTGAGGAAATCAAGGACATGGACACACCAAGTGTGATGTTAGAGCAGAAGTTTAATAAGGGAAAGAAAGAGAAAAATCTCTCTGGGGTCCTGAAAAAATGGTTGCCATTTCACAGTTGAATACAGAATCTTTTATAAGAAGCCGATGAGGGCTGGGCATCTCATTTGCATAAATCACTGATTTCTGGTAACTGTACCCTGTCCTCCTAGTGCACATGCGGGCCCTCAGCTTGAGTTACTCCATATTGCTTTGTTCCCTTTACTGCACATGTGTCAGGGGATGGAATTTTCCATTGTTCACATGTCTGAGCGAGTCTCCTGGATAGTCTTTCTTATCTATGGGGCTGTGGGCATGTCTCAGGCAAGCTCTCCTTAGGAAGTTCCCTTATCTGTGCCTTCAGGCTGTCCTTTTGTTTGAAAGAACTCATCCAAGGACCCACCCCTACCTGCCCTTCAGGTTTTTTCTTTCCTCTTTCATTTTGACTATCTAGATCCTGAGAATATAAAATAAATGACAATGATACAGTAAAATAAACAACAGGTGCTGCAAAACACTCTCACTTTGAGATGGTTTGATAAATTGCCAATTGGTTCACTGTTAGATACAATTTAAATGGAAGAACTTTGTAACCTAAGAGTGTAGAAAAAGAATTAATAAACTGCATTTACAAACATGACATGTGATGAAAGTGAATGTGTTCAGTTCCTCTGATACAACAAATATTGACTAAAAATACAAAAATGTATTTTAAATTCACAAAGCTAAATATATTATTAAAAATGTAAATAATTCACTTTTCAAGTTATATTTTTGGTAAAGAGTATAGCATTTATATTTTTGAAGTTATTAATGCTTAAACTGCACTATGCTTTTTTTTATATTTTGCCTCAACTCTATTTCCTCGTTTGTAAAATGAGTATTTGACAGATATTAAATGTGTATTAACACATTTTGTGTGGAATGTAGAAATTTAATACTGTGTGGAAACAGTATTAATTGTGATCATATGTGTAATGTGCTTATCAGTCAATAAATGCTAGATTAATAATATTCATTTTAATTATACCCATAACTATTACCTTTGTCCAAAGTTCAAATTTAAGAAAAATTAAAGGAAGCTTATAGAAAAAAACATTCATGATGACTTTTCTGAAATATTCATCACTATGATATGCCAGTTTTCAGAATAAGTTGGAGATTTAAAAGTATAGGATTTGAAGTCTAATTTGAGCCTTGGTTTTAGCATACCTTTCATAGTGTAATTCTGGGAACCGAACAACATAATGCACATTTAGTTCACAGTACAATGATATACACAAAATAGAGGCTCAAGTATGGATATTACTATTGTGATATGGATATGCATGGCTCAAATATGGATATACTATTATATTCTAAGTCTTCAGAGAAAACAGTCCAATTAAAACAAAGGAAAATAGAAGCAAAATGTTCTGTGACAAAGTAGATAAAGTACTAAACCTAAGGCTGGGTTTTAAGTGCAAGCCTTAAAATCTCAGTAGCATCATTGATAGTATGTAAACACAGTAAAATGTATGTATGTTTAGTGACTACAAGAGACTCCATGTAAAGTCAAGGCTCAGAGACCAGACAAAAATAGGTATGTATGTATATATATATATATATATATATATTTGCTTTGATCAAGATGCAAATACATAAGAATCTTGGGAATGGGAAGGAATGTACTGTATCTTAAGAATTTTCAGAAGACAGAATTAACAAACCCGAGTGAAAATAGATGCTCGTAAATAGATGAAGAACTTCAGTTCTGATGCATAGATCCATCTGTCATAGTCCTTGCTTATTCTGATATATTTAACTTTCCTAAAACTTCTGGTATTTGTCATCTTCCCAGACAGGAAAAAAATGGGTGGGGAAAGGTAATGGTTCAATTACCTTGAAAAATAATCTCAAGACTGTCTGTGGGAACTAATAGTGGACATTATTAAACATGAAAGGGTTGAGTGAACAAGGCAGGTCATGAAATCCTATTCAAAGTTGAACTCTTTTAAAATAGAAGATATTTTTCCAAGTAATGATGGCCTCATTGAAGCCTGGAGTGGGCATTCTTATATTCCTTTTTCAGCCCTATAATTTTGTGATGTCAAAATAATTGAGACTCAGAAAGTACATTTCAGAAATTGACATCTGTCAGTGAGGGAAACCTAAAACCATAGTAAAACCTGGCATTTTTGTGTTTCATAGATGACGGAATAGAAGCCAATTCATTCAATCACATATTCACACATTTAAGAAAACTATATTGATCATTTAATATGTGCCAGATGATGTGCTAAGATAGATGTCTCACAGATCTTAGAAGAGAATGTTATGTACCTAAATTTATAATCCCAAGTGTGTGTGTATTATATACAGTATATATAGTATATGTAACTATCATATCCCAAGTATGTGTATATGTAGATAAATAACATTCATTTTATATATCAACATTGTATGTAAATATTATATAATACATCTAATATATAGTTGAGATTACACTATTTACTATATACTTATATATAAAAGAATTAATATATATGAATATATTTATATCTATATAAAATGTAAATGCAAGTGTGTATGAATGTAGTGAATGAAAATGTGGAGGTTATGACTTCCTTTAAGCAGTGCTTTGCGATATAAGTAAGAATCTGTGTAGCAAGAGAAGGTAGGTGGGAAGCAGGAACACATTATAAGAAGAAAAGCATGAGGCTTAAAGGTGCATGGGGCCTTAGTGTACTGTGTGTGAGATAAACAATAGCATTATAAAGCTGGAATGAACAATTAGACTTCTATTATGAAAGGTCTTCAAATCTACGCCAGTGATTGTGGAATTTATTTTGTGAGCAGTATATACAGGATACAGGTATATAATAGAATTATTTTTATTGAAAAAGCCTCCTGCCTAAAATATAGGGAGGAACACAATTAATTAATAAAATACACATTAATTATTGAGCTATATGCCAGGAATCACAAAAATCACTTTACATGCAGTATTTGGTTTAATCTTCACAAAACCTTTGAGATAAGTATTATGATTAGCCTCATTTAACAGTTGGGTTCACAGAAACTTAGGGAATTTATGTAAATTGCAATATCAGGTTGTTGACTTAAAAGTCCTAGTGTTTATCCTTTATGTAGAGCCTCTTAGCCTTACCAACCACAATTACAACTCCTGGGAATTTTCTTCTTAGGGAAAATTAAGAAGCTGTTTCAAATTTGTTAATTTTTACAAAGGATAAATCTATTAGTGTTAATGACTGTTAATGCAAAGCCTAAAAATGTTAATTTTACTTGGTATGAGTATAGGTAGAAGGTAGTATGGTGTCACACCTCATGTACATTTTGGAAATGTATGACTGGCAAAAATGCTGGAGATTATTTAGACTAAACACCTAATTTTATAGCTGGAAAGCTGGCTTAGCTCATTGAATATTACCAACTAAATGAAGAAATAAGTAACTTATGCAAATGGAAAGAAGATGTAACAGAGACATGAACAGGTTATTAAAATATGAATTCGGATGTCAGGTTATTTTTTCAGAAAGAAAACATCCAATAAATATTTACTGGAGTCTTAGTTATACAAGGTACTATAATAGATTCTCAGGGAGACACAAAAATAGTGTTGTTTCTGTCACCAGGAAGTTCACAGGAGAGTTGAATATTGGGCTAAAACACCAAAGAGCTAGACTATAGGGTAGAAAGTTGTAAGCATTATTTGAAAAATGAAAACAATATTTAGATGTATTAGATGATGCTTCATGGGGATTGGACATTTGCGTTTAAGTGAAAAATAAGATTTGTACTTGGACGTTTTGGGGAAAGGGCATTGCAGTATAATTGGTGCTATGATATGTTTACACTTCGGACTACAACAAGTAGTCTGTTGTATCTACAATTTAGGAAGAATAATGAGGAGATAGTAGTGGAATTTAAACTTGGAAAAGTAAATTGGAAGTGAAATCATGGAAAGCCTGGAATAGTATCTTAAGAATTGACTTATAGAGACCTAACTAGAACTGGAGAAATGTATGGGTAAAATGAGAACTTCAATTTTAGTCATGTTGAATTTTGAATAATGGCAGGTTATTCAACAGGTAGTTTGATACATACAACTGAAGCTGAGAATAGAAACAAAGCCTTGATATTTAGTTGGGAACACATCAAATAGAGGTGACATTAATACTATGCAATTATATTATCTAGAAACAGATTGAAAAAAGGAGAAGTAGAGCATAGCTCTCTTAGTGAATTATAGTAAGGAGGTGGGGGGAGCAAACTTGAGGAAGTTTCGGGCCATATAGAACCAAAAGGAGGAGTATGTTTCAAGGAGAATCAGGGAAAACAAACACTGGGAAAAGGTCAATTGAGAGATCATTGGTAACTTTAGAAAGCACCTTACTCAGAATGTAAAGGTCAGAGGTAAAAAGTGAAAGGTGTGTTTGACAAAGACAGTTCTTGAAAGCAAAGATCATTTTATTTATGGTTGTGTCTTCTGATCCTTTTATAATGCCTGGAACTTTGAAGGCATGAAAGATTACAGATTTTCCCAGGTGAGCATTGATGGGAGCAGGCAAGAAGGAATGGGATCAAGACCATATGTTGAGGAAGTAGTAGCCTTGAGAGCAAAGAGAGCTCCCTGAAGGGATAGTTGAGTAAAAAATCAGAATTAGTTTTGAGATGGTGAGAAAGAAAGATTGTGAGTATCCAACTTAATGACTTTGATCTTTTCAATGGCATAGAAAGTAAAGTCATATATCAAAAAATGATGGAGCTGATTAGGTCCTCAGGGGTTTTAGAAAAGGTTTGAAACATCACTGTGAGGAAATAATAGGCACAAATGAATAGGCAGAAGAAATAGCAAGTGTTTATTTCTAGTAGGGTAGCATGATCCTAACTTGTCTCAATAAAAATAATTCTGTGACTTCTTATAGCTATACTCGGCTGCAAGTAGGTGAATGTGTATATTTGTTTCTTACATAAAGAAAGTATGTTTTATCTAAAAAGTATGAGCAAATTGGCTTTTTACATACATCCATATTTTTATAATGTTGTAAATGTTATTTCATATTTATTATACATCCAATGGTGCAAAAAAATCTACAAGGGGCTACACAGAAAATACTTCTTTCTCCAGGAAGTTTCCAATGTGGTGTGTACTATTCGTATTTTTTCAACAAGTTAATGCTTATTCCTCTTTTTGTAATTTCAGAGTTAACAATTGTACATAAATAAATATCCCTAATTCTGAAGGATATTCATTCTCTAAAATAATTCCAAATGATTAAAAAAAATTAACAAAACTAGCTACTAGGAAGAGTAAAAGTGATTTTTTAGAATTTCATGAATATCATTAAAAACGAAACTTCAATTAATTTCATTCATAAAATTGTTCTAGAATATCATGTTTGTGTTGTAATTGGTGACTGACGGAGTGATCAGAAAAAGAAAATGTTGATTGCCTTAGGCATTAAAAAATTAGTTTAGCTTTCTTGCTATAATTATTCACACAAGGAAATCATAAGTTTTATCTTTTCAACATTTTCTTGAAAATGTTTGAGGCCTGAGTGATGTTGTAAAATAATGAAAGTGAATTGAGATGTATTTAAATTATTGTAGTGATACTTCTAAATAGACAAATTTCAGTTAATCCTTAAGTACAGTGAAGGTGAATACGGACAAACATTGAAACTATAAGAATCTCTACCATTCTTCAGACACATGTCTATTTAGCCTGTTGATATTTCTCTGATATATGTGCCTGTATCTGATTATTTCCCCAAAAACCCTTTCTCTGATAGTGGCTCCCTATACATGTGTAGAATAGCAATGTTACTCATGGTATAATCAAAATACATAGAACTGTTTTTTCATACATCCTTCATAGGCTATTTCTTGAAGACATGGCACGAAGGGGTTTAAGTTGTCGGTTCTCCCACTAATTGAGTTGAGCTAAAGACAAGGGAAGATAACCAGCTGAAGCCTTTAACATCTATGATCACTCTTTCCAACAATGGATCAATGCCAGCTCTCAAATCCTCTGATCTGAGTGTGATTTAACTATTACCATGGAAAATTTTCTGTGTGGATAAAGGCATTCATGGTACTTGCTTATACATTGAGCTCACGAAAGAGGTTTGATCTTAAATAGTGTTCTTTCAGAAAATAACTCTTTTAGGAGATTCCATCAGTAGAAGAGCTGTTTTTTTTTTTTTTTTTTTTTCGTGTAAATTTGGAGTTTTAGGTCTCCCTAATGCTTATATTGCATTGCCATACATCCTGGCATACTGATGCCTGGCAGGAAGTTTGATGTTAAGTGCCAGCTGCAGATGCTACTACACAAGTCAAGGGAAGAGTGAAAAAAATTACTCATGAGGCCCTATGTCTCTGGGGAACTCCTAGACTGCCATACAGGAAGTTCACAAAGTAATATCATGGTTCTAGGTCTTGAACACTGAAATAATTATTCAGTCTAAGTTTGCATGATATCGGCACTTTACTGAATAACTCCCTTTTCTTCCCTCCAAGAGGTATGGACAAAACCATGTGGAAAATAAACAGTGACATACCAAACTTGTATATAATAATATTTGACTGTTCTACTTCTTGATGGGTTTTAATATACAAGATATTTGGGATTTAAATTGATGAGTTTTTTTTTTTTTTTTTTTTTTTTTTTTTTTTTTTTGGAGACAGAATCTCCCTCTGTCGCCCAGGCTGGAGTGCAGTGGTGTGATCTTGGCTCACTGCAAGCTCTGCCTCCCGAGTTCACGCCATTCTCCTGCCTCAGCCTCCCGAGTAGCTGGTACTACAGGCGCCCGCCACCACGCCCGGCTAATTTTTTGTATTTTTAGTAGAGACGGGGTTTCACCGTGTTAGCCAGGATGGTTTCCATTGCCTGACCTCATGATCCGCCCACCTTGGCCTCCCAAAGTGCTGGGATTACAGGCATGAGCCACCGCACCAGGCTGTTGTGATGAGTTTTATACCTCATATTTAATGTCTTATCACCTTTAGGCTCATAATTCTAAAAGACATGGTTGCGTTTCCACAATAGCAAATCAGAAGGCTGCCATTTGGGAAGTAATTGACATTTGGGAAGTAATCCAAAAGGCAGGCATCATGAATTCATTTTTTTCATACATTCCTTAAACAACAGAGTTGTGCTGGATGTTCTGTTAGCTCTTGGGGATAAGAAGGCAGGCTCTCTACTACTTCTAGACTTATTAACATTGTAGGTGGTAAGAAGAATGGAGAAATTATAACAGTTATTCCTGGGGCCCTGGTTGGACATGCCTAAATAAAAAAGAACTAAGAAATGGTACAATTTGGAGAGTATCTCCAGGGTTACCCTTTCAAGTAGTAACTGTGGTTAAGATTATCACATTGGAGTTAGTTAAAATTTCAGATCTACCACTTGATAACTGCATGACTTGGAGGGAATTCTTTATTCTTTCTTAGTTTAATTTATTCATCTATACAATAGATACAATAATTCCTGCTTTATAATGTGACTGTATAGAAAACTAAGATAATATGTTTAACACATTTTGTGGCACACCCTGAGCATTTCATGGATAGCTATTATCATTGTCACTATTATTATGTCTCAGCTATTCTCCAACTTTTATTTTCTTACAGGACGAGATAATATAATCATTTTAATAAAACAATTCAGTTTTACATAATGTTTCCCTTTTCAGAGATTTGAGCCTTAGAGTTTCCATTATTTTTACAAGTAAATTTTGTCAGCTAAATAGATGAGGTATTATTTTCTCAAGTTTAGTTATGCATAGAGACATGGAGAGTGTAAATGGCTTACCTACACTGCCAGTCGGTGGCTAACTCCAGCTAGAAGTTGGCCCTCTTAAGTCTCCTCTCTGTTCTTTGTCCATTACATCATGTTCACTTGCTTAAAAATTGCTTTGCTACCTTCAAAGTCCTTTTAGATATGCAAAGAAAGCTATTAAGGGAATATATACTATTCTGAAATTTCATAACTTGACTTAGCTCTCTGACTAGGGTGTGGAAAGTATTAATCTTCAATTGAGAAGGATATGAATTGTCAAAGTCATCCACTCCAAATTTGGCTGTGAAGCAACCTGCTGAGAAATTTGCCTCATAGAATATACTATGTACTGTATTTTAAAACTGCCTCGGGAAACCTCTGAAAGCAGATGATGGCTTTCTTTTCGTTTGTTTGGAAATCTGCAATGAGTACATATACTCATTTACTATATAGCATGATAATGTGACAGGGAAAACCCATATTTCCTTAGTCATCCTTATTTTCTATTGGAGACGTCTATCAAGGTTAATTCTTTTAAAGTAGTTTAAACTTTACTTTGGTCATTGTTTTTGGTATTCAAAAAACAAACATGCAAACAGATTTTAAAAACTCAGTTTTCCAGCTGCAACTCAGATTTCATTCAGAGCTGCTGTTTAACTGATTTATTATTGAATGGATTTGAGCCACCCATCTTTGTGAACTTCCCAGTACAGTAGGTACTAGCCATGTGTGGCTACTGAACACTTTTAGTGTAGCTGTTCTGAATTGAACTGTACTATAACTATAAAATTCATGCCAGATTTCAAAGACTGCATATAAAAAGGGTTCCATAATACCTCAATAACTTTATATTGATTACATGTTGAAATAGTAGCTTGGATATATTGAGATAAATAAATTACATTACTAATATTGATTTCACCTTATCTTTTTACTATTTTTTTTAAGTTGGTTACTAGAAATCTTAAAACTACGAATGTGGCTTACATTCTATTTCAACTGGGTAGTGCCATTCTAGATATGTAATTATGAACATTATAAGAATACCATACAGTACTGAGTCCTTCAAATATTTGACATTTTTAGTGCTGCAGTATTTGTAATCTTGTAGCAATGTGTATATAAATTCTCATTTTTAATTTTTATACTTATTTTTAATTATCCCTTAAATATTATTGTAATTTAATTTCTATGCTAAAAATGAATATGATGTATATGAAATACACGTACAATTTTTAAATAATACTCATAATATTAAAGTTGCTCTCCAAAAATGTCACTTAAATCATCTATATTGGTAGTAGACTATGATGTTATATATTTAATAGTAAACTCATGCCCAGGCGCGGTGGCTCACGCCTGTAATCCCAGCACTTTGGGAGGCCAAGGCGGGCAGATTGCCTGAGCTCAGGACTTCGTGACCAGCCTGGGCAACACAGTGAAACCCGTCTCTACTAAAATACAAAAAAAAATTAGCCAGGTGTGGCAGTATGCACCTGCAGTCCCAGCTACTCGGGAGGCTGAGACAGGAGAATTGCTTGAACCCAGGAGGCGGAGGTTGCAGTGAGTCAAGATCGTGCCACTGCACTCCAGCCTGGGCCACAGAGCGAGGCTCTGTCTCAAAACAAACAAACAAACAAATACTACACTCATTCGTTCATTTACTGACACTCCATGACTACCTATAATAGGTTAGGTTGGGACTATAAAGCTGGATAATACTTGTTTGTTGATCTCAAATAATTTGCAACCTAGTGGATTAAGTAGGTAAGTAGATATCAGTTAGAGTATAGAGAAGTGTATTTTGGTAGAAGTAAATATAAGTTGTATGAGAGTGCAGAAATCACGAGTCTTCCCAGAGGAGTTGAAGCTAAGTTTTAGGAGCTCTGTGGATTACACAACGCTCTTCAGATGAAGAAGAGGTAAGAGCATTCCAGGTACAGCATTAGCTGAAATACAGGAGCAGGAAAAGTGATCTGTTTAAAATGTAAATGTGTTTTCTATAGCATAAACAATAGATCTATCTGCTATTGATGGGAGGGAGTAGTGGTTGAAAGGGGAGAGAGTAAGTCATAAGAGCTGAGACTGAGCCAGATGATACTAAAATATGTGATTCTAAAAATATGACATCTGTTACATAGTATTAAGAAGATTATAGAGGAGGAATATGCAACTTGAGAGCTAACTGTAACAGAGGACCAGAGAGTAGATTTCAGAGAGAAAAGAGTAGTTGTGAATAAATTAATTAGGAAGTAATTGCAATCGTACTCGTAAGTATTTAGGACCCCCTGAGCAAAGAAGTTTTTATTTTGAGAAGTTGAGCAGGGAATAAAGAAAATGATGGCTTCTAGAATACCACTTAGTTTTCTGTGCTGAACTGCAGGATATTTATTCAAAGATAGGGAATATAAGGAAACAAGCAGGATTGATACAAGGAAAGACTGTTCAATTGGACACAGTGATTTTGTGGTATCCGTGAATGTTTTCTAGTCATTAAAAAATATATATATATGTATATACCTACAGATATAGATTGGGAGAGTCATTATTAAGAAATCATTTTATTAATGTGTTTACGGATTGAGCTTTCTCAGAAAGAAAATGCCGAGTGAAAAGAACAGAGAGCAAAGGACTAAGTTTTGATGAAAATTAGGAAGTATTAGAGATGTATCCAGAGAGACTTTGTGTAATATATTTTTCAGAATTACTAATGTAATCTGTTGCTTTGGTAGACTAGGACTATTCTAAGAAACAGATGTTTTATAATTTCCCTCAATTATCATCATTTTACCAGGAATAAATGATGGAAACCACACTATTATCCAAACTTATGTAAATCAAATATAAAAATATATTACTTGGCATGCATTTCATAGCTATAACCAACAATTTTTCCAGAATATCATAAATTATATCAACATCAGATATTAAGATTCCTCTTAAAGCTGAATGGGAAGAGAGGATGTGATCTTGGATCTTGGAAAGGGTACCAAAATACATCGCTTTCAATGAAAACTGACAAAAGTCTTTGAATAAAAATAATGTATATAGTGCAGTAGAAAAGAGCAGTATTTTTGTTTACCGATGTTAAATAATAATGTTATTGAAGAATTCATAATTGTTGAGGCGCTTCAGCAAACTTGAAGCGTTCTGGGGAGTCGGGTAGCTGTGACAGATGAAATTCAACTTCTCTACATAAGATCAACAACTTTTGGAAAGCTGACATGCTCTTTGTAGATCAAACTACTGCACATTTGGATTCTATGAGAAAAGCAGTATGATACATAGAGAAGACAAATTTCAGCTGCGTTTTCATAGTTAATAATAAAAGTATTTTATACAGAAAGAAAAGTAAAACCTTTAATAGTAAAATAGCGTAATGACTTCATATCAGATAATGCATCCTTGTTGTACATGGTCCAAGTTCGATTATATCATTTTAAGATGTGTATCAGAGATCAAAAAGATTCAGAGAAAACAGCCAGGATAATTAGAATTACTTTGGGATTTACATATGACGAGTGATTAAAAAAACATTAATTGCAATGGTATATAAATGAGAAATTCTAGACAAGGAGTTTTGACTGATAGAGTCACAAATGTGAAAGCTATGATAGAAAATGACTCTGGTGTCTTATTTATTCTGTTTCATATTTTATTTAAAAAAGAAGTTTTTTTAAGAGGTTAGAAATATACTGACCAATTTAATAGAAATAATTAGTGTGGTTTCAGTAATGTACTTACTGGTGCAATTTATGGTCACTCATATGCTTTATTTTCCCAAAAGTTACAGAATAAGCATGCTGGCAGGATTTTTTTTTAATGGACTTGGGTCATTTTTAAAGATGGATTAAAATTATTAATAACATTTGCAGTTATGTAAGCTCTAGCCATAAAATGCCATTACTAATTTGTTCTACTTAGGCAACACAAAATGTAGTTGCTGGATTGATCAGATCTGCAGCTGGATCACTTACTGGCTCATTAATTTTTATCATATATTGAGTATTCTGACCTGGTACATCAGCTTTTGAAATAGCCACTTGTCTTCTTTCCCTGGGCAAATAACTACTGGATGCATTTTTAAAATGTTGATCTAATTTATTTTGTTCTCACTGAACATCTGTGGGAGTGGAAGGCTGGTAAACAAGTGTTTAGGTTTACATGTACTTTGGGAGTCATATCACCTCTGCGTACACTCCTGCAGGATCAGCTTAGGCAAATTTGTTTAGATGGCAAAACAGGTCTTCAGCATTTCACCCCTTTTAATTCCTCTTTCCCTTCTCTTTTAGCACCAACCCCGAGGCATTTAGTTTTTGCTCTTGCTTTCACTCGGTAGTCTCAGTGGAAAAAAAAATAAAAATAATTTTGGATGCTTGAGGTGAAAAAACTTTGTAATAACACTCTTTTGATTTATTAGTTTTATGGATCTCCCTAAGTCTACTTCAGAACATAGAAAGCCTTTTTCTTTTTTTTTAACATCCAGTATGATAGAGCTGATTGCCTGGACATCATGGCATGGATATGTGGTTTTTCCTTGCATTCCAAATAATGGATGTTTAGCTGCGTGGCCATAGCTATTTTATTTTTTATTAAACCATATGTCACCATAGCAGGTGTTTGTGCCCTGTAATTTCTCTAGTCATGTTCTTTATAATAGACGTGATTTGTGTGTGTCCCACTGTAAAACCTATACATGTATTTAACTGAGTACCTTGTGCCCCTTTAGATTTAGCATCTTCAGTTTTTTTCCCCTCCTTCCTTTTTTATGTTTTCCTCACCTGAAAAATTTATGTTTCTATTTTCTGTCTTACTTCTCTCGTTTACTCTTCATAGCATCCCCATGATACCTTCTTTTTTCTTCCTCCCTTTTACATGGATGTCTCTGGCCGCTGTTCTTGGCATGATTGGAGGGGAGGACTCATCTTCCTTAGGGTACTTTAGTGACCAAAAAGACAACTGATGCATGGCCTGACTGGCATGCAGTGTCAGCAGAATTGTGAACTCTTCTTGCTGTTAATAGGCACAGTGGCCACAAGAGCCAGAGGACCCGTCTGTACGTGCTCTTCATCTATGGCCTGTGAGTGGTCTTAGGGAACAAGAAACAGACTCTTTCTTCATTAGAGACTTGGAACTGGAAAAGAATTTCTTAAGATTTTTTTTTAAACAGTCCCCAAAGCATCCTTTTTGAATGAAGGGCTCCTCTTTCAAATTCCGTATGTCAAAGCTGATTGGTTTACACACATCCTTTCAGAGTTAATTGTGTAGAAAAGGAACTAAAAAGAGACTCAGAAAATAAATGGCTTTGATAAAGCAGACTTTGTAAAAAAATCCTTTGATTTCTTCAATTCATCATATTATTCCAGAGATTTTCCCCTGGCCAGAAATGAATGTAATTTTCCCCTTTGTGGCACAAATAGGGGTGTTTATTTCCTACTGCTGAATAGTAGCTGAAATGCTGTGGGGAATGCGCTCTGTGATTTCTTCTCCAATATGCTCTAACCCCATGCAATCAAATCAATTGGATCATTGAAGACCACTAGGCGCCTTCATGTTCCAGCGGTAGTGAGTGAGAAGGTCAGTGTCCTGCATTCCATTTCTGCCCCTGTCTTTGTTTGCTCAGCAGTGTACTATTTGGTGGGCATTATTTAGTCTTATATCTGCACTGTCTCCCCCTTCGCCTACCCCTTCCATAGATCAGTACCATGTGAGTGGTTTGTATTTCTCCCTGGTAGCTGTTGCTTCTCTCTATCTCCCGCCTGTCTCTTTATCTCTTTTTTGTGTGCCAGATGTGAAGCTGACATCAGGCCTTGATTGAAACCCTCGAGTACTTCTTTCACTACTTGCTATTCCTACATCTTGTTACTTTTATCTGGATTCAGTAAGTGAAGGTTATAGAACATACAGGATTTAGCAACTCTGGGAGGGAATTGGACGTTAACTCTTTAGGAATTCTAGTGTGGCTAATAAAGGCATACTGCTGAAAAAGTAGACTGGTTAGGTACTTCCTAAGCAGTGTGATTCCAGAGACAGAAAAAAAAAAAAAAGTTTCTCCCTGGAAATCTCTTCCTCAGAAAACACTCAAAATTCTGCTTTTAGAGTACCAAATTTTTGAGTTAACTGTTTCTGCCTCAAAATACCAATATCAAGGCAGATATTGCAATTTTTCACTTTTGTAGATTATTATACTGACCTGTAGGTTCTACAGTTCCCTGCTGCAAAATTGTCATTTCCTTTTCGCCTTAAGACTTTTGTACTGGGGAAAAAGGACAGAAGAACCGTGAGAAATCTCGGACAGGAGAATTGCTAGAAAGCAGCAAATACACTCGAGAATGGACTCTGAGAATCTGCAAGTCTGACACAGTCTGGTGAAGCCACCTGTAGCTGGTCAGGATTTCAGGGAAAGGTCTACCTTATTATGGGTGGCCCAGAGAGACCAGATGCTTGAAAATCATTTTGAAACACCAACCTGATTTCTACACTACTTTGATTCTATTGATGAACATCATGGGGGCCCTCTGCATGTTCTGGGATTTGGAATCCCTTCGTGGTATGTATTCTTGGAGGAAGGCAGAAAAAGGGAGAGAGGAGAAGGGGAAAGATGGGAGCAGGACTGAGTGGGATAGCAGCATAGTTGCAGAAGGGGTTGGGAAGAAGCTGAGGATGAAGGCCAGTCTGTAGGACCAGACCAGACATGCCAGAAGGATGTCTCGGTGTTACTGAGTTGCAGAGTTCAAAGAAGTAGAAAAGAAAACCTAAACATTCACTCAGCCAAGACACATGTTTCTTTTAAAGTCTCATAATGCACTATTGTGTGGAACATACCTGGTAGATTAATGACCAGCTGTGGTAAAGGCCTGGTGCCCAATTTTAAGCTAGTGATAAATATCCTAGATTTAGAGGATTAGATGTTTTTGTAGCTGAGCTATATCTTATAAAATGATGAAAACAATTACTCCACCACATATAGAATTTTCACACACTGAAACCAAATTTAATTAGCTATGTCTTTCCAGATGAGATTGGGAAGCAAATAAGTATATATGAGTATTTTCCACGTCATGTATACTCAAGATATTCCTTCCTTTTCCTTTTACAATATTTTCTTACATATTTTCTCAGCTAAATGTATTTCAAGTGCTCTCTTTTCCAGTTTCCTTCTCATGAGCAAAGTCATCCTCTTTTCAAACACGAGAAACCCTGGTGGTTGAAGAAAATTATTTCATCAACTAAAATGTGCTTCCAAGTATGGTGAAGCAAAATTTGTCTACCAGTTAGAGAATGAATAAACAAGCCTATTAAATATCCTAATTTTCTAGATAGTCGGGAAGGGAAACCACTGATGTAAAATAAATGGTATTCTTAATAGATTCAAAGAGATAAAGTACTTTTACTTCTTATCTGTGCATTACTCTATGGTTACCATTTCCAGAAATCATAAAATTGTGTACATATATAGTTTAACAGATTTGTCCATACATTTTCAAAGTCATTACATAGAAAACCTAGGACATAAATATATCCTTCCTCTTTCCCCTAGAAACTGTATAAAATATAACATACAATTATGTAGACCCCAGTATGAGGCTTCCCACATTCAAATCCCAATTGAGGGATTTATCGGTGGTATAATCTTGGGCAAGTTGCTTAACCTTTATACACCCCAGTTTTCTCATATCACAACCCTATGAAGATTAAATGAGCTATTACACATAAAGTGCTTACCACAGTGATTTGAACATATTTTATTATACAGAGTTACAGGGAAATGTTTTCCTGACTTAAAAGATACAGAGAAGGGAGCGAATTCAAGAAATAGCCAGCAGATCTTCATATTTTTACATTATTTCAAACACTTTAACATATGAGATACTTCACACATTACTATACTTTCGGCTGCTTTCTATTTATGATTATGATTTTGCCTGTGAAGAAGAGATTATTAATTCTTGTAATATAGAATGGGAATTCAAAGCTCACAGAGATTAATGTAGTGTGATGTAGAGTATAAGAGCCCAGATCCTGGAGACAAATTGCCTGGGTTCAAATTCTGGCTTTACCATTTACAAACTGGGTAATCGTGGATGATTAACTTCTTTTTGCCTCAAGTTCCTCATCTGAAAAATAGGGATAATAATAGCATTTTTTCCTATGGTTGTTAGGAGAATTAATTTATTTATAATATATGTAAAAGGCTTATAATTATGCTTGGTTCATTGTAAGCATTAGTTATTATTTTATATCATTATTCTTATTAATAAAAGCATGCCTAAGTTTATACAGCTAAAAAGAAGTAAAGACAGACCTAGAATTCTGGCCTTGTGACTGTAAATATTTGTATTGGTAATAATGTATCAATCATTTCTCTGAAAAATAATATTAAGATACTTGCTGTAGTCTTACTGTATGCCAAGTATTCTTATATTCATTTTACATAATTTTAAAAATTATTTCTCACTACAACTATATGAGATAAGACTTATTATTAGGTTTACTTTACACATGATTCAATGAAAGTGAGATTAAATTATTTGCCAAAGGCCCCAAAATTTGAAAACAGTTAGCCTAATCCCAGAGTCAGCATAACATACAAATTTTAATTTTATTGTTTTTCTCTATAATTTTTAAGTTTTTCATACTAGACATGTGTTAGTTTTACAAGTGGAGAAATGGACATTAAAAGTTATTTCAAGGCCGGGCACAGTGGTTCATACCTGTAATGCTAGCACTTTGCGGGGCTGAGGCGAAAAGATCACTTGAGACCAGGAGTTCGAGACCAGTCTAGGCAACATGGTGAGAACCTGTAACTACAAATCATTTTTTTTAATTAAAAATAAAAGTTATTTCAACAGAATAAATATTCTGTTGAGCAGTAGGACCCTGAAGTAATTGTACACAATAGTTGATGAGTAAATTGTGTAGCCAGAAGTTAGGAATATAAGGCTATGGGTGGGCAGGAGACAGTAAAGAGAAAATGGGAATGAGGGAGAATAAAATGAATCAAAGGATAGCATGGAGATAACTGAAATGGCAAACTTGAACTCCTTTTACTGGGGGCTAGCTTTACATGGTAAAATGGAATGGCACAGCATCTTTCAGAGACACATTTTATTAATTTCATAGTTTGATTAATGAAAGTTTTGAGACTCCTTTAGCATTCTGATTCTATGACTGGTAGAACAATTTCATGAACGCTTTAAATCACAATTATTTGAAGAATAGATGATTATTTTTAGTAAAAAATATGTTGAGTACTTTCTCAAGTTATGAATAGAAAAAATAAGTTAATCAATTACAAATAAAATGGAGTATGATCTTGTGTATTTACTTGCTATTTTGATCAATTGCCACATATTGTTGAATACAGATGCACAGTTGTCCATGTATGCATCCCTTTGTCCAATCTCTATTTGTGAGACTCACAGGCATTTGTTCTTTATGCGTCCTTCATTTCTGAGACTTTAGTTGTCCACAAAGCAGTCTGAACTTATGAAGACTTAGCAGTTGGAAAGGGCGGAAGTGCATTTAATTTGATTATATTTGCTCAAAGTAAAACTTACTGAAGACCAAGCCTCTGTGGAGTATGCAGACATTTTTGGATGATATGGAATTTTGCCTTGCTCTACAAATGCAGGAAGTATCTCCTTCCACTATGTGGTCCTTAGGAGTAAATTCTATCAGAAAAAAATTCTATTTTATTTGTGTTTGCCCCTAGATAAAAAGCTATTTAATCTGATTTTTCTCTCAGGAAAAGAAATAAGCGCTTTCCATTATTTCGTTTTCCAGATAACCCTGTGTAGAAGTACTTATAGCTTCATCAATGTATTGAAGTGAAAATGCTATATTTGACTTATTTATTAAGTTTCATAATAGTTAATAGTTTCAATAATTTGGAGGTTAACTTTGAATCAGCATTTTCCTTAGTTTTTACAAATATTGCCCACAACAAACAGGCAAAATAATTTCAACTGCAAAGTGCTCTAAATGACTGACAAATGTTTATGACCCATGTTGTTTTCTGTATGGCTAAACTATTAAACATAGTTTAAAAAGAACATTTATTATTTTAAGTGTATTAAATCCAGGTAGCATGTGCAGCGGTTTTGTTTTATGTACAGGATACTAAGAACTAAGAACTACAATGATTACATCAACACCTGAGGAAGATATTCTCAGAGAATTCCACACATGTGAAGTAGAATGCACTTATCTTTCCATCTGTACTGATAAAAGGAACCTCACCATTTTCTTGTTTTTGCATGTTTAGCCCTTCAGGTATTCTCCTCTTTGAAGTAGAGTTTTATAAATTATATTTTATTTGTACTTGTTGATAATTAATGTTTGTGGCAGGCATAAACAAATGTTTATTTGTACTTGTTGATAATTAATGTTTGTGGCAGGCACTCTCTAATTAAACTAAGTTCAATTAGGTAATTTTGCTTTGTTTTAGCTATCCCTCTATTTGAGTGTCTGAATCCATCTGAAGTTTTACATGTATGCAAACACTGTGCTGTCTGCTCCAAGTTAATCAGTTAACATTTATTGAAAGCCTGCTATATGCACTGTAATAAAATAAGCATTGTGGAATTGTTTGAAGGAAATAATATAGTAGCCGCTAACTCTATGCAATTGGGAAAGCAAATGAAAAAACAAATTCAGACATTTCGAAATCAATAGCTACATCATTTCTTTTATGAAAAGAGTGTTGATAAAAATTAAAGAAGCTGGAATTCTAGGCTGGCTGTATTGTATCATCAAGATGCTGTGTCCACTTTGCTATGCCAAATAATAGTTAGACCAAAGAGAGCTACCCCTTTTGGGACAGGAGATGGTGAGGACTGAGAAATTCTTCTGTGTTATGCTGAAAGTTACTCAGAATAAAACAAGTTATATAAAAGCACATGGGTTTAATACCGAACTTAAAAGTTTAAGGTTCAAGATAAGCCCATATTTACAGTGGGCTTTGGTTTGGATTTGTAAAGCCTGAAAAAAGAGAGATTTCTTTTTTTGAAAATTAGGTTCTCATTTACCATTGTATTTCCTTAACTGGAATATCTTGACATTCTTATTCCCTTTTGTAAATTGAAAGAACCAGATAGTAACAATGTCACAAATTACTTGTTTATAGGACATTGCTCATTGGATACAAAAAATACCAAACAAGACATTAAACATTATTGCAACCTCCACAATGTATACAGTGCTAAACAATATGATTTATGTTTCCAAATAAGAGCCAAATGGTTCTAATCTAGATGTGCATTTGAGATATTTTAATAGTTCACATCATGAATATAAACTGTAGGGAAAGTTTCATCTTTTTCACTGTTATGCATGAAGCCTCTAACCCTTCTAACCCTTCCAAATCTCACCTAGTTACTGGTAAGGCTGGGACCATTAGACATAACATTCTTGTTACAGTGCTCTATTCTTACACTGAGATTCAAAACCTTGAATCCATAATGGCATCTCCTTGTCACTGCCCTTATGCCTTCCACTAAACCTTGTAAAGCCTATCACCTGATAGGTCTCCCATCATCTTTCTCCTCTGTTTTTCTCTGCTGCTTCTTTCATGGTACTTTCATAGATATCTTTTCAATAATCTCGTCAAGTTTCACTTCCATCACTTCCACCATTCCCATCCACTATACACATCTCAAAATACTTCTTCAAATACCCAGTCCTGTGCATGATGTTCAAGTTCCTTCAAGTATTGGAACTCAGCTTTCCACCCAGTACATGAGTAAAACGGAGCTAGTCTTCCTTAGAAGGAGACTTCTGCTTTCTGATGGCCTCGTGTAAGACCTTCTAGAATCCTCCTACTGGGCATCGTATCCTCTGCTTTAATCATGAGATGAACCTAATCAAAATTTCCCTCAGACAACAAACTCTCTGTAATATCTTCTTTCTACCAACTCTCAAAGAATGAGAGACGCTCATTTATTGTAGTATTTCTCAATGTCTACCTAGAATTGTAGTTTCCATGTAATTTTGCTCTCTCTACTATTAGATTCATTTTAGGGAACATTGTCATTTTTACACCTAGTAGCTCTTGGGGTATAATGATGAATTTTACAATGTCTTACAGATAAAATATTAAGCGTTTGGTTTCTAAGTAGTGAGGTAGATGAGGGCACTCTTGTTACAGATGCACAGAAGGAAGAAACATAACTGGATTTCAGAGTTTGGGAAAACTTTTTTGAAGGAATCACACAAAGATAGACTTGATGATAAAGAATGAAAAGAGGAAGCCAAATAAAGAAGGATGGTGAGAACATTTTAAGGAGAGGGAATAACATGGGAACGCAGGATGACTGAGGCCTGATATTCCAGTAGAGATGGTTTGGTATTAGCAGAACTAAGGCATATAGGGCAGGAAGTGGCACACCACAGCCTAGAGAGTTTGAGCCTTGCGCTGATAATATGTGATCATAATACTGCATATTTGTGATACTGAGGTTGAGCCGTGTGATATTATGTTATGTGCTAAGGGGCTTAGACTTCATTTTGTAGATGAGAAGAAGCCATGGAAAGGTGGGGATTGGTTACATTAAAGGGACTTTTAAAGCAGATGCATATTTATATCCCAACTTCCCCACATGCTGTGTTCCAGTAGGGATAGGGAGATGTTTCTTATCTGTAAAATGTATAGAGTCATATTTAACTGAACTGTGGAATAATTAAATGAAAATAAATGGCGGCATAACACTCCTGGAATATTAGATATTGCCTTTTTCCCTATTGCCTAGAGTAAATCCTGGCACATGGAAAATGTACAATAATATTTGTTGAATATACCACAATGCAGTGCATAAGAGAATGGATCCAATGTTGCACTGTGTTGCCAAATAATAATCACTTACATTTGAATTTTTTCTTTATTTTTAGATTGAATTTTTATTTTTATCAAAGTAATATACATGCATAGTTTAAAAGTCAAAGATTAATACAGGCCTTCCCACTACTATTTCTGGCTCCTCAGAAGTAACCTCTTGTAACTCTTGTGGCTATTTCTGTCTGCACATATCTCCATTTTTCTAAACCGCATGCATGTTCTGTTATTTGGGTACTTGCATGTTGTTATTATGCAGGAACTCTTATCATTTGCATTTTCTTCATAGTTGCAGTATTCACTTTTACCACTCTGAAACGATTAACAATATTCTTTGTTTTGTTTTGTTTTGTTTCATTATCACTATAATGTTTTATCCACTATTGGGCAGGCACCCTTGACATTAGAGTCTTTGATATAATTTCTCCGGTTGCATAAGGTGGAAAATGATCCAAGTTACACACGGCTTTAACCATTTGTCTTTTTTTCAGCCACACCCCTCATTCCCACTTTCTAAGTTAGCTGGTGTCTCTGATTTTTAGCCCTTGTACGTTTCAGTGGCTCAGATTGACCTGCTTCTTTTGCTCACCACCTCAGAATAAACTGAGTTTTCATCCTTCTTTTTTGCGAGTAACTAGTCATCCATTAGTTTTCCATCGTCAAAAACTTTTCATTTACTCTCATGTCCATATTTATTTCCGTTGTCTTTGTGGGTTGTTCTTTGTTCCTCTTTACTCCCATTTTAGTGTAATTGGAGGATGAATTGAAGAGGTAAACACAATCAGTCTGGAACTTTAACCCACATTAGAAAGTTTCAAAATGCTTTTATATTGACTATCTGATTTCCTTCTCACCACAATCTGGAATTTTTCACGGATGGAAGTGGTATTATTTCTATTTTATAAGTTGTTGAAACAGTTTCTTTTTTACTTTTTATTCTTATTTTTATTTCTAACTTTGATTTTAGGTTCGGGATTACATGTGCTGGCATGTTATATAGGTAAACTCATGCGATGGGGGTTCATTGTACAGATTATTTCATCACCCAGGTACTAAGCCTAGTACCCAATAGTTATTTTTTCTGTTCCTCTCCTTCCTCCCACCCTTTACGTTCAAGTAAGCCCCAGTGTCTATTGTTCCCCTCTTTGTGTCCATGTGTTCTCTTTATTTAGCTCCAACTTATAAGTGAGAACATGCAGTATTTGTTTTCTATTTCTGTGTTAGTTTGCTAAGGGTGATGGCCTCCAGCTCCATTCCTGTTCCTGCAAAGGACATGGTTTCATTCTTTTTTTTTTATCGCTGTTTAGTATTTTATAGTGTATATGTACCATATTTTCTTTATCCACTCTAGCATTGATGGGCATTTAGGGTGATTCCATGCCTTTGCTATTGGGACTAGTGCAATGAACATACATGTGCGTATGTCCTTACGGTACAATGACTTATATTCCTTTGGGTTATCCCAGAGTATGTAATGGGATTGGTGGGTTGAATGGCAATTCTGTTTTTGGCTCTTTGAGGAATCACCGAACTTCATTCCACAAGGGTTGAACTAATATACACTCCCACCAAGAGTGTATGAGTGTTCCCTTTTCTCCACAACCTTGCTAGCATGTTATTTTTTGACTTTTTAATAATAACCTTTCTGACTGGTGTGAGATGGTATCTCATTGTGGTTTTGATTTGCATTTCTCTAACGATCAGTGATACTGAACTTGTTTTCATATGCTTGATGCCACATGTATGTCTTCCTTTGAAAGGTGTCTGTTTATGTCCTTTGCCCACTTTTTAATGGGGATGCTTTTTGAGTTGAGTTTGGTAGTTGTTAGGTAGCAATTTCAGGGCCGTAGTTTGTATTTATTTTCAATGATCTTTCTAGTTTGTCACAAAGTCCAGGGTAGAAAACATGAATACATTGGAACCTCAGAATTAAATAAATGTAAGAAATAAAGAAATACACTTTAGCATCATGACATAAAGAAAAGACTTCTTAAATGTCAATAGATCAGTTCACTTCATTCAATTTTTACCCTTAACTCTTGTTCACTCAAAGAGAACAAACACTTTTCATATTTAAACAAGGTGATAGTTGTTGCTCAATCTCATATAATTTTCAGACAGCACTTAACTGATGGGTTTAGCATGGCCTGCAGCTCTCCCACTACTATAAAGGCTGAAATAAAAGCCTCTTTTATCTTCAATGCCAGGGCTCACAAAAAAGACTCTAGCGAGGCCTCATTCTCTCTTAAACACACCTTTGATAATGCAGCTCTTGCAATTTGAGAAAAACTCATCACCAGTAAAATCAGTTTAGATAGCTCACTTGGACTATTGGTAACTTACTCTTCAAACTTGTTCCATCTTACTTGGAATAACATTAGCAGCAACTGAGGAGACACAGGTTGGAAAGAAATTTATTCTGGCAGAGAGCAAAATTAGGTATTGAATTGTACCTTCCAAGGGTGCTGTTATTTTAACTTTCTTTTACTTTTTTTTTTGTTTTGCGCTTTAGTCTCTTTGTTGGGTTTCCTTTTTTTTTTTTTTTTTTTTGACTTCTACTTTTCTACTATTTTCCCTAGAATGTTGCCCATTATAATTTTTAGAAAGGAAAATATTCTTGTGAAAATTTTCATAATGACAAGACAGTAAAAGTATGTAAGCTGGTATGTTCTCCGAATTGCATATATATTTTGTGGAAAAGAACAACTTTTATATCTTTTCTGTTACAAAAAATAAAAGTAGGTACAACAAATAAAAATCTTTTAGATTCAGTTTTTATGAAATCTTTAAAGTGGTCATCTAAAAAATAATTGTTGAGATACACTCGTTGACTGCTTTTAAGATACCTAGATTTTCTTCAAGCAGAGAATTTAGCTGAAAAGTAAGAAATAGCATCTTCAATTATTTATAATCTTTTGAAATCTAAGGGCAAGCAGGCACTTTCTAGTTTTCTGTTTATTTTGTTTTGTTTTTTGTTTTTGTTTTGTTTGGTTTTTTTGAGATGGAGTCTTGCTCTGTCATCCAGGCTGGAGTGCAGTGGCGCGATCTCAGCTCACTGCAACCTCCACCTCCCTGGTTCAAGCAATTCCCCTGCCTCAGCCTCCTGAGTAGTTTGGATTACAGGCTCATGCCACCACGCCCAGCTAATTTTTTTTGTATTTTTAGTGGAGACAGGGTTTCACCATGTTGGCCAGATTGGTCTCAAACTCCTGACCTCAGGCAGCCCACCCACCTCGGCCTCCCAAAGTCCTGAGATTACAGCCATGAGCCACCACTCCCAGCCACTTTCTAGTTTTATCCTTTATATCTCATATTACCTAGCATTCTATAACGATTATCTAAAATTTCCAGATTGAATTTGCCTTAAAAATCTCCAAGAGATGAAAGAAATATAACTAAGGCCAAAACTATCATATTAAATGTCTCACTATTTTTAAATTATTTATTTGTGTGAACTCTGTAATTAAATCCATTGAAGAATATACTAAAAAAAACACTGTTTTTCTCTTGTTGACATTTCACTCAAAACATATCTATTACTTTTAGAGTCAGTGAGATTAAAGTGGTTGGAAATAAATGTTTCTTTTCGAAAACCTTAGTGCAAAGACAAAAGGAGGTTGTAAAAAAATTGCACAATAAAATTTATTTTTATTTCACTTATAAACACAGAAAGCATTTTTTTAAAGTAACTTTTTTTAAAAAAGCTATCCAAATGCCAAATACAAAAAGATAATTATTATCTGCAGTTGAGATCATGCAAAAAAATTCTGCCAGCTCCTATAGCCGGGAGCCAGTCTCCCTCAATCAGATTCACTTATCAGGTGTTAAAAATAAATGGAATGGAAACCCTGGATCTGAATCCAATGTATTCCAAGTCTGCATATTCACAGGAAATCTTCCAGTAAATCATAAAATAAAACAATAGCACTGAAATTTCAGAGTAATATCTAAGACACCCACCTCATTACTCTTTTATCTCTTGGTTCACGTATATATTTCATAAGCTGATGGGATCCGCATTGCTTCAGTGATCTACATTTGGATGGAAATTCTTAACTGTATTTCAAGGTTATGATATGACAATGTTAGTTCTTGAAGTGAAGCAAAAACAAAAGAAAAGAAACAAAAAATGTAAACTTTCCTTTTGGGAGTTTTATATTAATTCATTCTAGATTTTGTGATTATGCATGAGTCTTATGTGTATATCGTTCCATTTTGATAATACATAAATGTGATTATAGAGATCAACAATAGAACATTAATAGGGTCTCAATTTGTTTCAAAAATCATATTTATTGTGGATTTATGAAATGTGAAGCATTGGGCTTCATGATAACCACACAACACAGTCTAAAGCTCTGCACTCAGGGGAAATCAGAAATAAGTAGTTTTCTCTCAGGCCGGGGGCGGTGGTTCACGCTTGTAATCCCAGCACTTTGGGAGGCCAAGGCGGGCGGATCACGAGGTCAGGAGATCGAGACCACGGTGAAACCACGTCTCTACTAAAAAGACAAAAAATTAGCCGGGCGTGGTGGCGGGCGCCTGTAGTCCCAGCTACTCGGAGAGGCTGAGGCAGGAGAATGGCGTGAACCTGGGAGGCAGAGCTTGCAGTGAGCCGAGATTGCGCCACTGCACTCCAGCCTGGGCGACAGAGCAAGACTCCGTCTCAAAAAAAAAAAAAAAAAAAAAGTAGTTTTCTCTCTCTGAATAACTGGTGCTTGAATTCCATGACAATCTCTTCCCAAAGTGATAGGTGAATTCGACTATATGGTAAAAATGAATCTAATAATTAAAAGTTTTGAGCTCGGAGGGATCTCGGAGATTATCTAATCTAAAGTTTTTGTTTTCTAGAGAATAAAGTCAGCCACAGAGAACCTGCCTTCAGTCGCATGGCTAATAGCTAGCACATCTGCAGCTAGGACTCAGCTCAGTACAGTGAAGAGGGTATGGGATGCAGAGTCAGGCATATTTTCTACTCTACAGATTATGTTTTAAGGAAGATTATGAATGCTAATCTAGCATTGGTTCATGCCTGTGTTAATTTCATTACATAGCTCTAGCAGTGTCTGTAAAAGTAGTATCAGGCCTCACTTTTAAAATGCTACAGATTTCTAAATTTTGCATGAGAAATAAGTCAGAAGAGCATTCCATTGAAGTGGCAGAGCTCCAGTTTGAGTCCATAATTCTCCTCCTATCATGTCCTTCCTAGTCTAATTATCTGTACTTCTTTAGGTTGCAGTATTTTTTAATATCCTTAGACATAGCCTTGGTATATTAGACACACTTTCAGAAGACTGTAAAAGATGGGGAAATAAATATAAGAAGTCAAAGGAAATCAGAAGAAATACACCAGAAAGAAAATAGCCACTATCAGTGCCCCACCTGCCTCCCCCACCTACTTCCCATTAAGCATATATTGCTTTTCTAAAATTATGTGGACTATATTCTACCTTACCGTAGGAATGCATTTGAAATCCTTTATGTGCTTCTTTGGAAAACTCTGAATTCCTTTTTCACAATAAGTGATTCAACATGCAAAAACAGTTCTTTCTGGAATAAAAAACATGGACTGAAGAAAAAATTTGATATGTCTTCTCCTGATGTTACGTTTTTCTCACCAGAATTCTATTAGCATGATGTGTTTTCTGTGAGTCCCAAACTGACTCACTGTACATTAGTGTAGGAAACATTAACATAAAGGAATATATATTTATTTCCAGTATTGTGCTATTCTCGAGTTAGTTAAAGCTTCTATTAATTTCAGTGGGAAACTGAATAAAGATAATATAGCATCATGATTAAGGTATACACCTTTTCAAAGATCACCTGCATTAGTCTGTCATATTTATGGAATAGACAAGAGTTGCTAATCTCTGATGCTGAGTAAATGAATTCAGATGTAGGCATTTGCAAAAATAATTAATATACCACTGAATATAAAACAGACTAATTTTAAAATGAAAAGAACTGTTATTTGTATAGGATTCAGAAATATCTTGCCCTTAAATTTTTAAATATTTCTAGCAGATTAGGATACACCACTATTACTTTTATTAATTTTAATGACTATTTCATTAGTGCTCTATTCAAAACTAAGTGCTGTTTAATTACAATTTTATATGTCAATTTGTAGAATATTTTTATTTTTAATAATGCTATTATCAAAATAGTTTAATAGTCTATCAGAAGCTCAAAGAAAAAACAAAATAATGTGATTTAGAAACTAAATAGAAATTTACTTAATATCCTCAAGTGTGAAAGCATGGTTACTATTTCATTCATTTTGTTTATTTTCATAAGAATACATATTATTAATGTGAAGCTAATCTGATTTGGCTGAAATATTACCAAGATAGGAGAATCTCAAGCTTACTTTGAATCCCTACAGAGATAGTGAGTAATTTAATAGGGAAAATCAGCATGTCCAATGAACAGTTGTGAATGTCCTGAAGTAATGTGGCTAATGTGCATGGCCCATGTCCTTTAGACTGGATTCCTGAGGCAATGGTGTGAGTATCTGCAGTGAGAAGGTAAAAAGCACAAGGTGAATGGTGATGATGCCTCTGCTAAGTAATCTACTTCCTTGACTGAATTCTGTAAAAAGCTGAATTCCTCCAGTAAAATTTCTTTTGCACAATGAAAGAATCAAACGGAAATACAGCATGAAAATCAGAATGGACTCCTAAGGTGCTAAAGAAAAGAAAAGAAAAAAGAAAAATAAAGAAAAGAACAAGAGAAATAAATGAAAACAAAGGAAGCATTCTTGTAACAGTGCAGGCACAAGAAGCCACAGGCCAAGGCACCAACACCGAAGCCAGGCAGCCTTTTTAGGACATCCTCTTTGGTTCCAATTATCTGTTGTTATATTCTGTGCATAAGCTTCCAAATAAAGGTGGAAGTTATTTCATTCACATTTTAGCACAAATTTAGTATCTGTTTTTATCATCTCCTGTGAGATTTATTTTGCTAAGAGAAAAAAAGAGATAATGATACAATTTTATTAAATTATATAATCAAATAATTTCCAAAACTTGCTTAAAGATAAATATTTTAATGAAATATTTTTGTCCCTTCTATTCTGCATGGAGATTAAAAATCCCAATGGTTTCTTGATGAAAATTAAAATCTCTATTAGATTTCTAGAGCTTTCATAACAAATTGACAAAAGCATGGTGGCTTAAAAGAACAGATATTTATTCTTTGTTCTCTCACAGCCTGGAGGACAAAAGTCCAAAATCAAGGTGCTGCCAGGACTGTGTTCCATCCTTAGGCTCTTCAGAAGATTCTGTTTCTTTTTTTTTTTTCTTTTTTTTCTTTCTTTTGTTTTTTTTTTTTTTTTGAGTCAGAGTCTCGCTCTGTCGCCCAGGCTGGAGTGCAGTGGCAGGATCTCGGCTCACTGCAAGCTCCACCTCCCAGGTTCACACCCTTCTCCTGCCTCAGCCTCCAGAGTAGCTGGGACTACAGGCGCCGCCACCAAGCCCAGCTAATTTTTTGTATTTTTAGTAGAGACAGGGTTTCACCGTGTTAGCCAGGATGGTCTCTATTAATTAGAATAATTAAAATATTAACTGAGTGCCGTATGAATTTTACTATAATTTGAGAGAAAATGATATAATTTATATTTTAAAACTTCTGTATTTCTGAATTTTTAAATATGCATTTATATGTTCACTTACCTCTGCAAGGGAATCTTGTAATAACACTTAAGATGGGACTTCGGGGCTAAACATCATTATTTAAGTCTTACTATTTAAAACCGTGTTTATTGCATCTGAGATTTGCAACCAAAGGGCTACAATAAAACTGACCTTGTGATCCGCCCGCCTTGGCCTCCCAAAGTTCTGGGATTACAGGCGTGAGCCACCGCGCCTGGCCAGAAGATTCTGTTTCTTGCCTCTTCCACCTCCTGGTGGCCCCGGTTGTTTTTGGCTTGTGGCAACATCACTCCAACCTCTGCCTCCATGATCACATTGCTTCCTTTTCTTCTGTCTGACAAATCTTCCCTGTGGTTTTCTTATAAGGACACCTGTCACTGGATTTAGAGCCCACCTGGATAATCAGGGATGATCTCTTTATCTCAAAGTCTTTAACTTAATTATATCTGCATTTTTTTTAATAAGGTAACATTCCTAAGTTCCAGGAATTAGTATGTGAACACATCTTTTTGGTGGCCAGATTTTGCTTTTGTTATTCAAAAATCTTTCCTTATCTAGTCCAGTGAGATGTAATTAATATAACCACGAGAGGCAGTACAGCAAAAGGGCAGAAAACATCAATTTCAGACTCAAATAGACCTGGGTTTGAATTACAGAATCCATCACTCACTAGCTGTGTGGACTTAGGTAAATAATTTCAAGAGTAAAAAAAAGGATAACAAAATATAGCACTCCAGGAATCAAGAAAAGTCTGAAGGCTTTTATAAGTCAGTGCAAATACCCTTAGTGCATATGGTGGTTTTCTAAGTCTGTGCGGGCACAGGTTGCTTTAAGCAATTTCCTGATCTTAAGTTTTCATATATATGTTATCTAAATGTGACCTGCCTGAGAATAGGCCTGTTGTTGGCTTAATTATTTATCTTAAGTCATGGAATTTTAAAAATTAAATGAAATAATAGAAAGTTGTTGATATCATGCCAAGGCACAAAAGTGCTCAGTAAAACATGTATGTAGCAGTATTACAGTGCTTAAAATCTGGTAGTATTACTATTTTAATTTCAACTGAACCATTTAAAATAACTTAATACATAATTGAGTATTGGCTGCTGACATGATATTTATATTTTCTCACATTTACTTTGATAAAGAGAAAATTATCAGTATTTGTTTATCAGATATTTAAAAACAACCAGATCAGCTAGGAAATGCAAATATAGTACAGATTTCTACCTCTTGAAATGTTAGATTTTGCCAAAGCTCTGTTCCTTAGGTGTTACATATGTATTAAATGATTCATTTTACAAATAATTAGGAAACACCTACTATTTAAGATCCTGTGTTTAAAATGTGAGAGATACAAAGGCAGATGAGATGTAGTCCCTGCCCTCAAGTAGCTTATGACAAATAAGATGCATGAATGTGTTCAGAGTAGAGTAAAACGTGATTTGTGCCATAGCTATACTATATACATAATTTCTCAAAGAAGACTTCTTAAATAGTTTGTAGAAATGAAAATATTTAAAAATCAGTTAAAGTACTGTAGAATTTTTATGTATTTTGTGAGCAAAGAAATATTGAATTCACCAAAAAGAATATGCCTAAATTTTGTTTTAATTAGAAATGAAAATTGCAAGTGCTTTCAGATAAGTCTTTAAAATGTGATGACTTTTGTGCCAACAGTTGATTTCCTGAAAATAAATTTTAAAGTTAATTTGTGGAAGTAAAAATCTTTCCCAGGAAAAGCCATTTTTACTTTGGTACATATCTATTTATTTTTGTCCAAATAGTAACCAAACCTACTTACAGAAATCTAACAGAAAGGCAGCTTACAAGAAGCAAAGCAAGAATTGTAAGGCAAAGATGGGCAAATTAGAATAATTAAAATATTAACTGAGTGCCTTATGAATTTTACTATAATTTGAGAGAAAATGATGTAATTTATATTTTAAAACTTCTGTATTTCTGAATTTTTCAATATGCATTTATATGTTCACTTACCTCTGCAAGGGAATCTTGTAATAACACTTGAGATGGGACTTCGGGGCTAAACATCATTATTTAAGTCTTACTATTTAAAACCGTGTTTATTTCATCTCAGATTTCCAACCAAAGGGCTACAATAAAACTAACGTATACAATATATCTTAAAGTGAAGAATCAACTGGGGAAGAAATGTTATTACTGCAATCATCTATACTCAGTTCTACCTCATAAATTACCTTTGAGTTCAGCTGTATCAAAATAAATAGAAATTTCATAGCATCCCAAGCATAAATAGGGACTAGTGGAATATATAGTATCTGTGGGGCAGGAAATAAAATCATAGCTATTTGGTAAGATTTTGAAGTCACCTCTAGAGAGACAAATACTACCAGTCAGTGCAGAGTGACCTTTTTCACACGTCGGAGTAGCAACAAAGTTTAAGATGTAAAAGGGAACAAAAAACACAGGTAAGGTTAAGTCTAAGTTCTTCCTAAAGTGATATAAAATGAATTTAACCTGACAGAAGTATTTTTGAAGAAAGGACCCATATATGTAGAAAGGTTTATATTATTTTTGTTTTTAGTTTCTACTTTTCATTAATTTTTATTGCCTCCTATGTCCCCCCATCCCACCATATTAAACTGATATGGGAGGTGGGGATAGTGAAATATCCTTAGGTCTTTTACTTTTGGATATAGGTGTCCTTGCATGGTGTCTATTTATAGGCCTGCCATTTTTAATTTGAAAAGCTTTGTAATACACCAGTAATAAATGCATTCCTATCCACATCTTCCCTAATCGCTACAGTGCCTGCACTGCTATTTGGCACTCATTAGCTGAAACTGCCATTCACCTATAATTTATGACTAGCATGCAATTATGTGTTATCACTACTCCAAGCGATTCCTGTTTTTGAGATAATGGTATGCAACACTCCATGATAAATTGTACTGCAATGGATAGTTCATTTCTGTCATTTACTCTATTATTTTCCTAAAAACAGTCTCAAGAGAATTATATTGAAATGTGAGTACCTTTTGAAATTAAGAATATAGAATCAACGCTGTTCCCACAAGACAGGAAAACCACATTCAGAGAAAGAAGCAGATAATGTTAGCAAATACATTTGAAAATATTGTGATAAAAGTGAAATATGGAAATTTAAGAGCAGATTATGAATTTTTCTTTAAAAATACATGACCATATTTTGATTAACGACTGAAAATAATGTGTGTAGTAATTTGGCCATAAAGGCAAATATTTTAACATCAAATATTGTGGAATGTGGCATGGATATTTGTAAAACTTACAAAGTCATGATCAATTTGGATGTGATGCATTAAAAACCAAAATATTTTTAATTGTTGAAATATGTTCATTTTATTATCTCCATAGTACTTTAACTTATAACAGCACTTACACGAACTGACGTTCACTGTTCACTTTGTGGTGAGCAAAGCACTGCTCTACATAGTTCATGTGTATCATCTCATGTAATTCACGTGACAACCCAGTCAATACGTGAAATGTTAGTACACCAATTTTACAGAGAAGCAATGAGGCACAGAAAGTTGTGTAGCTTACTCAGAAGCATACCAAGACTACATGAACGAATTCATTTCTTTGGGCTGTCATAACAAAGCATGCACCATAAACTGGCAGCTTAAAAAAAAAAGAAAAAAAACAAAAACAAACATTAAATGTTCTCTTGAAGTTCTGGAGACTAGAAATCAGAAATCAGTGTACCGACAGCACCACACTAACACTGACACCTCTGGGAAAAATACCATTCTTGGTTCTTCCAGGTTCTGGTGGCTTCACATTCTTTGGTTTGTGGCATCGAATCTCTGCCTTTGTCTTCATGTGTCCTTCTCTGTGTATCTCTGTGCCCTCTCCTTTTCTTATAATGGCACCAGTCATTAAATTTAGGGGCACTCTGAGTTCAAGATGATTTCATGTCAAGATTCTTAACTAATTACATCTGTAAAGACCCTCTTTCCTGGCCGGGCGCGGTGGCTCACGCTTGTAATCCCAGCACTTTGGGAGGCCGAGGCGGGCGGATCACGAGGTCAGGAGATCCACACCATGGTGAAACCCTGTCTCTACTAAAAATACAAAAAAAATTAGCTGGGCGTGGTGGCGGGCACCTGTAGTCCCAGCTACTTGGGAGGCTGAGGCAGGAGAATGGCGTGAACCCAAGAGGCGGAGCTTGCAGTGAGCTGAGATCGCGCCACTGAACTCCAGCCTGGGTGACAGAGCGAGATTCCGTCTCAAAAAAAAAAAAAAAAAAGAAAAAGACTCTCTTTCCTAATAAGGTAAAATTCTGAGGTTTTTAGTCAAATTAAATTTTGAGAAACACCTTTCCTACCAGTACAATGGTGGAGCTGAATGCTCTTTTCAAACACAGACATACTCTAGAGTCTGTCCCCTTGTATGTGTATGATTGTCCCAGATACAATGATTGGTACATATTTCATTTAATAACCATTCCAACCCTTTGAGTGTATGTTCTCTTTTTTACATATAAGAATGCCCAAGGTCATGTGACACAGAGCAGCATTATTTAAGTGATTATTTTTTTTTCTTTGAGACAGAATCTCACTCTGTTGCCCAGGGTGGATGGCAGTGGCACTATCTCGGCTCACTGAAACCTCCGGGTTCAAGCGATTCTCCTCCCTCGGCCTCCCAAGGAGGAGCTGGATCTACAGGCACGCACCACCATGCCTGGCTAATTTTTCTATTTTTTAGTAGAGATGGGATTTCACCATGTTGGCCAATCTGGTCTTGAATTCCAGGCCTCCAGCCATCTGTCCGCTTCAACCTCTCCAAGTGCTGGCATTACAGGCGTGAGCCCCCAGGCCCGGCCTTAATTGAGTGACTTTTTTCTAAAACACAAAATATGCATTCTCTTGCTTAAAATTTCCTTGATGCATTATAATTACCTTTAAAATAAAACCCAAATTCCTTGAAATAACGTTTAGGGCCCACCAGGATCTGGCCCTTCCCTGCGTCTCCAGCTCACCTCTCTTTCCCCACCCAATAGGTATACATTCCCTACCCATCCTGGCCTCCAAGCTTTCTCCTGTGTTGTTCCCTCTGCTGACAACACTCTTTCTGCCAGGCTATTTCTTCTGCCTGCTCTTCTGGTCTCACCTTGCCACTTCTGCTAGGCTGTTTCTTCTGATATCCCTGAATAAGTTTGGTGAAGGTGCTATGGGCTCCCGTAATAATCTAAGTAGCACCTAACCTTACAGTCATTTGTGGGAGCAAACATCACGACTTTAAATTTTCAGCTGCAATTTCAATACAGCTATGCAATATATTTCAGTATACACAAGACTATAGTGACTGACACTCAAATATCTACTGAAAGAAAAGAAATGAAGCCACAGTATCTATAGGCATGAGATAAAGCAAAGGCAGAAAACTGCCTAATAATTCATGACTTGATGTCATCATCTTATTTCCAAAAGTCTTATTCTGACTTTTTAGTGCACTGCTTCTCAAGGAGCAAACACATTTGGGCTTCCCACAAGCAGCTGGGAATCAAATAATATGTCCAGAGTTTCACTTACTTCTGTTATTTTCTTCATGAATCTAGAACTTCCTAATCATGTTGTAATAATTAAGACAGAATAGTGACTTTTCTTTCCACACCTGCCCCCAATGGTAAGTGTGGAAGCACACTGAGAAAAATATGGAGGCAAGTAATAGAACTGCATGGCAGGGCTGTCATGGCAGAAAATGTGATTGACTGGGTTGCTTGGTCAAGGCCTTTGACTGCATGCATCCTGGGGTTGCACAGAACCTAAATTTACCCATATGCTTTTTCTAGAGCTCACTAAACTCACATGATGACAGAAGCAAGGCAATACTGTGTATCAGGATTTCAACAGAAGAATCTTAGTTCTTAGAACATGACGGTATATGCACACTACCTACAATATTAGATGTAGGGGTTAGGCCAGGCATGGTGGCTTATGCCTGTAATCCCAGCATTTTGGGAGGCCAAGGCGGGCAGATCACCTGAGATCAGGTGCTCGAGACCAGCCTGGCCAACATGGTGAAACCCCATCTCCATTAAAATACAAAAATCAGCTGTGCGTGGTGGCGGGTGCCTGTAATCCCAGCTGTTTGGGAGGCTGAGACAGGAGAATCGCTTGAACCTGGGAAGTGGAGGTTGCAGTAAGCCAAGATCACACCATTGCACTCCAGCCTGGGCAACAAGAGCGAAACTCCGTCTCAAAAAAAACAAAAACAAAAACAAAAATCACATATTAGATGTAGGGGTTGAGCTGCAGCCCTCACAGCATGGCAGCTCTTATTTAAATTCATGCAAACGATTTTACCAGGAAGCCACGTTCCCCTATAGTAGAGTGGAACATTTTGCAACATGTTTTCTGTACAGCAAGCTGGTTTTCCGTGAGAAAAGCATTACTGCCTAAAACCAAGGCCTCTTATCAATTTATCTAAAAAATCATTTGCCATCATGTAGAGTATCTATAGATTTAATGTGCAATTTTACATATAATGAAACCTAGATGTTTCCAATTAGAAAATAATAGATCAGAGTTATAGAGGAGCAAACTACATTTCAGAAAAATACCTATAGAACATTTGATTATCATTTAGCACTTTAATTTGTAAAACCTTTTCTATACAAAATATGTTAAATCTCTCTTCCTCATAGCATTGTTAAGCACAGTAGCACAGTAAATATTATTCCCCCTTTAAAGTAAACTAGGATTTTGTGAATTGAATGTTAGCTTCATTATGTGTTTTGTTCACTGATGCATCCCGTTTCTAGAACAAGTATGCAATAGAAATTCAATAAATATTTTGAATAAATAAACAAATAGAAAAGAAATGTACTGTACCTTAAACTCACTAACTGGCCACAACACATCTGATATCCCAAAGTCATTTTGTAATACTTTGTTTTTCATATCAACTTCAGAATGTTTTTTTTTTTCCTATTAGATCATCTTTATGCACACTGGCAGGGTACTGTGTCTTGCTGGTTATGTCTCTCATTGGTTGAGTGGATCCTTTCAGTGTCTCCTCTTTCCAGTGCAATTTGCACATTTTTTTATAATTGTACAGATTTACATTTCTGAAGGGAAACATTGATAAAGTCCCAGAGACGTTAGAGAGAGTAAATAATACAGTCAGTGATACTCTTGATAGCATATTTTTAAAGATACAACATTATGAGACATTCATATGGCTTCTTGAAGCTGTTCTTCCATAGTTGTAGCAAGGTGTGGTCTGGATATTTTATCAAGTGCTTTATGTGTCTAATCATCACACATTACTATAAAATGTTTTCCCATCTCAGCACCAGAATCTTGGAGTAAAAGAGAAAGTTGATGTAATATAGAGAATACTGCATATTCACACTGGTCATAAGTCTGTGCAACCATTTCTCCTCCAGTCATGTGGCTTTAAGAAAATAATATAATGTAGCATCAAACATTTGCTATATTTGCTCTATGAAGAAAGGTAGTGCTTCCGGATTATTTACATTTGAAATAAAACATGTAAATGAAAGATAAATAATTGGCAGTATTATCCCCTGGATGCATTTACTGATTTTTATTTGTGTGTAGGTGTTTCTTGGGAATTCGCCAAGCCACAGTTGTTGATTATATGGAGATATTTTTTATTTATTATATGTATAATTATAAGGTTAATTTGCTTTGAGATAAAACTCTATAAAAATTATAATCATGTATGTCCTCTAGTTACTCAATGTGTTCATATTTTAAATAGATTCCAAAAAACATATGATCATATTCTTTAAAATTCAAGCTTATAATTTGTCTTTCCCCACAAAAGCCTATGGTGATATAAAATTTATATCCACTGTTGTCTGAGAGTGCCATGGAAGAAAAATGATTGGTGCCTTTGGATGACAGTTGGGCTGAATTGCTCTATTTTCTTTCCCTGACCGCTTACTATGAGGAAGAACACCCAGCATGGACTTTTCCCACCGTCATAATCTATTTATTACAGAGTTGTGGCATTTATTTGAATTTTGCAAGTATAATATCAGTTCTTCATTCATTATTTTTTCATAAGTGCATCTTAGTATAATAATCCTCTTTTCTCGGCTCTCATGTTTTTGTCAGAATCTATTACATCAGTGAAGAAATCTTTGTTTCTTTCTTAGCCTCAAACCCACTCAGAGCTCATTTAGGTTTTCTAAAACGGAAACAAATGTAGCTAATTATTCCTTGACCTGTATTAACAACCCAGCTGGTTGTGCCTAGATATAGCCTACTGAATATAAAATTATAGTAAAATTGACTTGCACCCTTCTTCTGAGTCGTGAGCATGTTAAATAATACGAAAAATTGTAAGAGCTACTTATTTTCTTGTCCTTTGGGCGTGATCAGCCACTTTTCTAGAGTCTCAAACCGTATGTTACTTTTAACTCCTTTATTTTCTGTTCGCCACAGAGCAGAAAATCAGAGGGGAGAAGTTACCATCTGCATTGGCTGTCATCACCTGCAGGAATTTTTGACTTGCCTGCTGATGTGATTGAGGCATGTTGATTTTCAGCATGCTGCAAAAGATGCCTTTGTTTCACTGAAAATTCAGTTTGAGATCTTCTATGCACTTCACTCTTTAAAAGACCATTTGATCCTTTTATGTAAGTTAGAAACAATTAGAAATTTATCACTTGCAAAAAACACTTAGAAAACCAAGCATAAGACTCACATTTTGAAACCTGCTTTTGAGGAGCCTAGCAGAGGGCAACCATCAGCAGGTATAGAAAAAACAGCGTGTAACTCAAATATGTCCAAGCTGAGAGTAGCTCTCTATCTGGTGTGGTTGAAGGAGCATTGAGAACTATTCTACTGTTTTGGCATGGTATCTGAAATTTCTAACACTTAAAATACTTTTCGATCCATGCACATATTAAAATAAAATTGATGCTTTGGACAGAGCACATGTGTTAATATTTAAAGCTGTAACTTGAATAAGTTTGTCGGATTAACTAGCTGCGATTTGAAGAAGTAGCTGTGCTGTAATTAAACAAGAGGTATCTACATTTGATGAAATGTTATGAATCTGAGCTGCAGTTATTTTTAAACTAAAAAACCCTGAGGTTTTACTAAAAATTTTGAACTTGTAACATTATCCCTAGAATCTACTAGTAACAAATATTATTTGAATGAATGTGGTGAATTATTGAACTTTGGATAACATAGTTATTAACATTCTACATCAATGTTTAGCACATGGTTATTGAATTAGTGAATGAATCAACAGATGCAATAATATAATTTTTCCTATTTAGGCTATTTTTATCACGTGGCACACTCCACAAGTTCGGCAAAATATTGATGCAGTTATAATGTTTTACTGTCTAAACTTACTAAATGATATTTTTTCTTTTTCTACTTTATTATGAGGATCAAATAAAGCTGGTATCTAAGGAGAACATAATGATTAATCTATTAAAATATTTTTCAGATGATTTAGATCTGAGTTCATATCCATTTCCTAATTGTAACTTTCTAAATGTTAATTTATTATATTGGATTCTGTTAGGAAAGTTAATATTTTCATAATCAAAAGTGAACAATTACATTCTAACATAGAAAAAGATATTTAATATTCTAAATTACAAGAGGAAATTGGTAGACGTGCAAACCAGTTTTTCTTTAGCCCTTTTCCGTGAATAAATAAAGCACATCAGTTTGATCCTCACCAAGCTTCCATTCCAAGCCAAATGCCTAGGTCTAGGAAGATTCAGAATGTATATTGACAGGGCCACTGCATTACACAAATCCAGTAGTATCATTTGTGACATAGACTATGAGGCATTGCTTAAGTGGCCATATGTGGATGCTAATTTTGTCTAAACATAGTGTAGTGTTTATAATACATTCAGCTTCAAGTAACAGAAAATTTCGCTAAAGTTATTAATTAATATAGACGTGCATTGTCTTGTTTATGATGAGAAATGAGTGTTTTCAGGTTTTATTCCCTGGTTCACTGATTTTACGCCTGTGTTTTGTGCCTTGGTCCTACCTTTATATTCACAAGTTAGCTACTTCTGCTTCCAGGATCAAGTCTTCATATGAGAAATTGTAAAAGCACAAAAGTGGTGATGGCTAGAACATTGCAAAATAACTATTTGTGTGACCCTCGATTATTTTATCAAAGAAGGAAAATATTTCCCAGAATGCTTCCAATGGGTCTGGGTCAGCTTTTATTGGCCAGAACTTGTATACAAGCCTACTACTAAACCAACAACTAAAAAAAGAATAGTATTACCATGCTAAAGTCGGACAATTATTGATTATCATCTGGAAATTTTTAGGTAGAGAACTAACAGTGCCAACCGTACCCAGTGTTTCCTCAAGTTGAACATGAAATCCTCTTTCCCAAACCCATAACCCTTAAACACACTTTAGGGAGTGTTTTGTTTGGTTTTTATGTGATTGTATATAAATACAATCAGCAGATGTTCTTTCTTCATTTTAAAAAGTATAAAATAGTGTTCCAGTGGTGTAGCTATGTATTCATTGATATTACTGCATAACAAACCACCGCAAACATAGTGTTATAAAATAGCAACCATTTCGTATTTGCTCCTGGTTACTCTGGGTCATAAACTCATGCAGGGAACACAGTGAGGATGGCTTATGTCTGCTTAGAAATGTCTGGGGCCTAAGCTGAGAAGAATCAAAGGGCAAGGGACGTGACTCGAATGGCTGAGGGTTAAAATCATCTGGAGGCCTCTTCATTCATGTGTGTGGCACCTCTGCTGGTAGGAATCAGAGCCTCAGCTAGGACTGTGGATTAGGCCATCTACGCATGGCCTCTCCTTGGCAACTGACTGGATTCCAAAAACAAACATCCTGAGAGGAATAATGAGGAGAGTGAACATCACCAAAGTGGAATTCCTAGGCCCTTCTGGAGCCTACCCTAAGAATTCCTGTCTCGTCATTTCAACCGCATTCTGATGGTTACGAGGTAATCACTAAGGTCAGCCCAGATTGGAGAAGGGTTTTTAAACTCTACCTTTTGATGGGGGTGTCAAGGCCATAACGCAGAAGCATCCGAGGCATGGGAGATGTGGTCATTTTGTAAAATACAGTCTGCCACAAGTAGTAAAATGAGGTCGAAGAGAACTGGGATAGAATTGGTAATGGTAGTATGATTGAGGTTATTTTAAATTTTTTAGCTGTCACTTTTGTAGAACTTTAACTTTCAACTCAAGGTATATTTTGAGGACAGAAAGGAGCATCACCCCTCATCATTTTGATTTTCTGTGAAACTATATGTAGAATAGAGTCTGATGTAACGTAGAAAAACGATTCCTGAGTACAGCTATGTAAGTCACCCCAGAGATTCACAGTGTATAGTTTTACAGATTTGGACACGTATTTCTTGCATCACAAATTCTAGTGATAGGTTTCCACAATTAATGTTTGTTTATTTATTTATTTATTTATTTATTTTATTTTATTTTTTTGAGACAGAGTCTCGCTCTGTCGCCCAGGCTGGAGTGCAGTGGCGCGATCTTGGCTCACTGCAAGCTCCGCCTCCCGGGTTCACGCCATTCTCCTGCCTCAGCCTCCCAAGTAGCTGGGACTACAGGCGCCCGCCACCACGCCCGGCTAATTTTTTGTATTTTTAGTAGAGACGGGGTTTCACCATGGTCTGGATCTCCTGACCTCGTGATCCGCCCGCCTCGGCCTCCCAAAGTGCTGGGATTACAAGCGTGAGCCACTGCGCCCGGCCACAATTAATGTTTATATAACAAATCTACACTGTCAAAAAAATGAGAAAATGATTACTAAATATGCTTAATCAATGGGATTATCTTTGGGAGATTTTAAGAAAAATATGTCTGAGCCTCCAGACCCAATCATAGACATTTTAATAAAGTTTGTTTGCAGTGCAGTATCTTTTTCACACTCTCTCTATATATTTAAATAATCACACATATTCATTAAAATATATAAAAATATTCCCATGAGCAAAGGAATGGTGAGAGAGTTACTTAACATTGACATTTTAGAAAACAATTTGGGAAAATTAAAGAGGCACATAGCCTTTGAACCAGCAATTCTACCTCTATACGTTTATGCTTTAGCTGTACCTACATTGTTACATTTAACAGCTATTCATGGCAGCGTTGTATTAGAGGAGAAATACTGGGAGAAAACCAACCAACCTCCACCTAAAAGACGTGAATAGTAACAGTTCTCTGTATTATCTCTATAACATAGAATAACTGCTGATGACCACTTAGAAGTAGTAGGCTACTTCCTTCTTAGTACAACCTGGCTCTGATTAATGGATCAACTAGGTCTTCTCTTGTAAATAATTTGTGAATGAATCTTCAGGTACTTAAAAAGAAAGCGGATGTACCTACATGTAGGCATTACAGAAAAATGTCCAGGTGTATTGTAAAGGCAAGCAAGATATTTTTTAGTATATTATGTATAGGATTACCCTATTTCTGTTAACAATTTTTTAAAAAAATAGATATAAATACAGAAAAATACTCTGGCTTATATAATTTCTGAAAAGACATACAAAACATAGAAAACAATTCTGTCGGGGAGTGGCACTGGGAGATTTAGAACAAAGAGTGAGTATTTCTGTATTTTTTTTTATCATGAGCATACATTGTTTTTAAGACAAAAGGTAGGATATTTTTGTTTTTGTTATTGTTGTTTAAAATGCTGCAAAGGTGAATCTGATGTTCATTCAGGGTTGAGAACAACTGTCTCTTATGTGACTCATCATTTTTTTCAGGTGAGAGGAAGAACAAAAGATATACTTACAGAAAAAAAAATACTTGGAACATTTAGACAGAGTAAAGTCTAAGTCCAAATTTTTTAACAGTGTATTTTTTGAGAGAAATTAACAGGAGACATTTTTTATTCTTCTAAATTAGCATTTGTAAATGCTATAATGAGATGTGCTTTAACATATCATTATCTAAGAGATAGGTGTGTCTTAATTTCCAAAGGATTCTTAAGTATGTTGAATAGAGCCAACTAGGGCAGATTTTCATTATAATGTGGTATCATTATACCAATGATTGCAGGCTAATTCCCCACTTATACAATCCGACCACTGACCATGCTAGATCAAGAGAGTTTAATTTCTTTTGTAAGTTCATTCCTGCTCATTTTACTTGAGAGCAAGTAAAATGGTAGTTTATTAAGAGAATAAATTATTTTTAAAGGAAGAATATGCAAAAGCAAATGCTGTGGATTTTTGTCACAATAATTATGTACTTCCCTTTACCATCATCCCCTGACATATCTGTGTAAAACCGAAAAGAGATCATGTTTTTTGATTTGTTTCCAATAACCTTTTAAACGATGCCTGCGATTGTTTTGACCTTTTGTGTTGACAAGTGCACATTGGACTCTTGTCTTCAGGAAATAGGGTGTAATAATAGATCCTTTTCCTTCTGTCTCATCTGACATTTTGGCATTCATCACTTTTTAAGACTGTGTTGGATTTTTTTTCATGAAAGCATTACTTTATACTTGCCAACAGTCAACTTTGTTGGTCGTTTTCCCCATTCACAAGGATTTCTTAAGAATAATACAAATACCACACTTAATGTAGCCCCCAAACTTGATTATTTCATTAAGCCTTACAAAAACTAATGTCAGATTTATCACAGTTTTAAAAGGCAAAAAAAAAATGGAGCTTAGAGAAGTTATGTGGCTTTCTCAACTCATATAACTAGTAAGTGGAAAAATGGAATTCCAAACTAAGTCTGTTTGACCCCAAACCTGTGTTCTTAACGAGATGATGTATCTTATTTAGAAATAAAATAGCTCCAGAAGGTAGTTGTTAATATTGATATTTTACAGAGGTATAAGATGAAAGATTGAGAAATAAAGTGAGTTGTCCAGGATGACAGAATTAAAAAGTGATAGCCCTGGAATTTGAAGACAAACCTCTTGATTCCCATGACTTTTTATTGTGCTTCACCTGTGTTAATGATTTTACACCCATTCTCACTACCACTTGTGCAGTCAATAACTTCGTAAATCTTGATTTTACAGTAGAGAAAACCTGATGTTTTGGGAGGTTACAAACTAGAAATAGTTAAGCGGCAGCACTAGAGGCTGGATCTCATATCTACCGACTCCAAAATTACTTCTCACCTGACTGCTTTTTAGTTAAGCCTTATCCTCTTGGCATTTTACTCAGTCAACAAAATTAGTGTCATCTATAAATGTAGAATTCTACTTTGTAGCCCTGCTTGCAAGCCAGCGATAAATAATGTTCAATATAACATGTATCAGAGTTGGTTCCAGCATCGTACCTCAAGAGACAGGAAATGGAACTGCTTACTTAGAATCACACACAAACTCTGGGAATGAAAGTAGTTATTAATGGGCACTTAACTTCGCCTTTGGCCTAACCACAGCCAAAGTTTAGTTCAAGTTGGTAACTTAATAGTGAATAATGCTTCTTAGTGAGCCTAAAATATGATCAGGAAATTAGATAGACAATACAAGAATATGGTAAAATTCCTGTGAGTGTATTTGTTAAAAGTCTGATATGTAGTTGCTATAATAATTTATTTGTAGAAAAGTTAGAAATTATCAAATTATACAAACCATAGAGTTAATATTATACTAAATGATAACTGAGGAAAATAAGCATAATTTTATTTTGTATTTTGTCATCTAAGGAATTTTGTCTCAGTGGAGACATTTTTGCATTTCTACAAAACTTATAGTTCATTTTAATAAAAGATAATTTTATAACAGCTGACTGAGTTGAATTTACTACTATGACCTAAGCAATGAAATTAACCAAAATTAGATTTCTGCTTATTTCTAACTCCCAGGAAAGCAGGCCTTAATGACAGAACAAATGTTTTGCCCTGCGGATTAACTCTGAACCTTCTAATGAGCCACTAATGTTCATGGGAATGCTGGACAGAGTTTAGGATGGATACAAGAAATGAAAAACCTAATAACAGTAAAATAATTAATTTGAAACTCTGCTCTGGCCATTAAAGATTCAACTTTAATAGAAAATAAAGAAAACTTACATCTTCATTTTATGCTATGATAATTTTCTAGACATTATAGAACCTTGGTAAAATTATATGCAGTTGCTTTTATCAGATTCAAATATGTGTGGCAATAAACCTTCATTTAAAGGCCTGACTTTATTATCAAATACCTTGTTATATCTTGGCCATAGAATATAAAACAAAGCACACAAAACTAGGAATTAAGAGAACATTTTTATTCAAGAAGTGAGTTCCAAAGAAGCTTTCTAGGGCAAACACAATTTTTTTTCCCCATAGAAAGTGGTCAATAAATGTCAGTGAGATAATTTGATTGAAAGAGGTATGTGAGATATCTTCAATATTTATGTAAACATAAAGGTGCCCAATAAGTAGGCTATGTTTGTAAATGTTTTACAGTCCATTTTTTTAAGCTTAAAGAGTACCATGTGTGAATGCCAATGACATTTTCTTGCACCTTTCAAAGGGAATATATGCTTGCCCTACTTCCTACCTATGAAAGTTTTTAATTTGAGAGTTAAAGGATAAAGGAATGCCTTTGTAAATTTGTTATCATTTATATGATATACAATTTTTGGCACAGTTGGTATAAAAATGTGTGACAGAAATATAAGGTATATTGAATATTTATGTTTGATAATGCCCTGTTTCTGTCTTCTTATTTAACAAAATTGTCTGTGGTACATATTGGGAAAAAATGATTTCATATTTTAAGGGTTTTCAAGTCACAAAATGTCAGTGAAAAAATAATAATATAATAATTAGGAAATTTAACGGGCTTCTTCTCATAAAAATATTTAAAGTAAAATCGGATATGAAAAAATACATAGAAGTTTAGAAGCACCTGGCAACCTGACAAATAAATTATTGGCAATGAAACTACCAGGGAACATAATTGTTAAAGAGGATGATGAAATTGAATATTAATACACTTAATAAACTTGTTTATTTTGACCTTAAATAGGTAAGACCCCAGAGACACAGAAAATTATACCTAGTATGTCCAGACCTGAATATTGTATTTAGTACAATTTATCATGCATGTCTGTAAAAGAACTAACGTAACCCATTTTTCCAGCAAGAAGGAGATATATAGAGAAAGCGAGTTATTTTAGAATTTTAGTTTTATTGATGTTTGTAATTTATTTGGGTTTGTACCAGAAAAAACAAGGAAATATTGTTTAACTGGGTGGATATTGGTATACCAGCTGACAAAATAGTGACAAAATGGAAAGTCATACAGGATGACTGGTCCAGTGTTAAACAAATTTGGTTTTAGATGTGGGTGTTTGTCTCCAAGGATCTGGAATTCAAGAGAGGGATTTATATAGAGAGAGATTTTAGGTATATGAATTTGAGAATCATCATGTTATAAGTGACGATGGAAGAGTGAAAGTAAATTAGATCATCCAAGGGGAAAAATCAGTTGTCTTTTGTCATTTGTGTTGCTGCAATTAATGAGATTATAATGGTATAAACAAAAAATACTGTGAGATCATATCAGCAAAAGATGACTCTGTTTGGGAGAGATTCTGGAAGATACCACATAGATGACAACATTAAGATTGAGAAGTTTGGTGTCTTTTTTTTTTTTTTGAGATGAGATGGAGTCTCGCTCTGTCACCCAGGCTGGAGTGCAGTGGCACAATCTCGGCTCACTGCAACCTCCCCCTGCCGGATTCAAGCGATTCTCCTGCCTCAGCCTCCTAAGTAGCTGGGATTACAGGCACCCGCCACCATGCCCAGCTAATTTTTTTTGTATTTTTAGTAGAGATGGGATTTCACTATGTTGGCCAGGCTGGTCTCAAACTCCTGACCTCATGATCCACCCACCTAAGCCTCCCAGTGCTGGGATTACAGGTGTGAGCCACCGCGCCCGGCCTGGAAAGTTTGGTCTTAAAACAAGAATTAGTTCTTGTCAGCTGTAGAGTAAAAACTGCAGGAAGAGAAGATATTCCAGGAGTTGGTGACCATGAATTTTTTTGAGGCAGAGTAAGTACCTTACTCATCAAAATATTAAAAATAATAAATCAGTATTATATTCAGAGTCAGTCTTGGGAGTAGTATGATTCGCTGGAATATGAGAAAGTCTCCTCTTCGTCCTTTCCTTTCCTCTTACATTTCATAGTTTTTATCTGGATTCCTTTATGTAGAGACAAAAGTTTTATTTCCAGTTATAAATTAGGCTTAAATAGCAAATGTCTGGTTAAGTTAACATACTGATGCAGATGAATATACGTTTTGAAATCTGTTCACTCCTACCTTGGAGAAAGGGGTTAGAAATTGAAAGATGTGCATACTAAGGGAATAAATGTCCCTAAGGGGGGAAATGTAGAAGAAAGGGAAGGCTACAAGGCATTAAATTTCATCTCTCATTTTGTCATGAAAATGCTATAACTATACTCAGTGGATGTGGGAAAATAGAAAATGTTTGAAAAGGTCCTTTATGACCTACACAAATTGCACATACTTCAGTGGAAACTCTATTCATGTGGGGTGATAAGAAAGGGAACTTCAAAGAGGTAATTTATAATGGACATTAAAGGATGGTGGACGTTTTAAACGAAAATACAATGAGGACATTTCAGGCAACTCTATCATTAAGGGCTCAGTATAATAAAAATTTGAGGGGAAAGAGAAAATAGACCAAGTTACCTACTATGCAAAGGTCATATTGGAAACCTCTAGGAGAAATGGCTGGAAAGCCGAAAGAGGTCAGATTATAAAATGTCATTAATTCTAGGATAACGCCTTTGGGCTTAATTCTGTGGGCCATGAGGAATTATGTGAGATGGTACTGAGCAGAAAATTATGTAATCACTAGATTTATTCAGGACAATCTGATAAAAGTGGGTAGAATGGTAGTAAATATGTTAAATTGGTTCCAAACCCAACTGACATTTTAATGTGATTACTAAAGAATGATTATTGAGAAATATTTTGCTCACAAAAAAGTTAATCTTTTACAAAGACCTTAATTGCTATATGCCATATTCCTCTCAGCTGCAGAAATATAAGCATTTTCCTCCTATACATTTTCAAAAAATTTATATCTACTGATCATGGGTCACTATATTGGTTTTTATTTATCCATAATTGGTTCAGTTCATTTTTATATAGAATGACTAGTTCTCTGCCTCCAATTGGCTTGAATAACTTTTGGTGTTCATAAAGCTGGATTTGAGAGTTTCACTTTACCTGAACAGAAGCAAATATCTGATAATACCATGCTTACCCTTGAATTTAATTCTAGTGCTGTAGCTACTGGCGTTTAGTTTTCTGCTCTATAGACTAAATCTCTAAATGAGCCAGAATGGACACAGTGAAACTCTCTGAAGACCTCCACTGGGATATAGTCATGACTTTCACTTTGGCATCTTTTTTGCTCCATGGGATACTAATTCTGGAAGATTAATCTTGGATATCATATTCAGAGACACATAAATTTGGGAATACTTGTGTATTATTTCTGTCTCTTTGAGAGCCCTCATGGACATTAACATACTAAATGGTCTGAGTATTCCTGCGATGAGGAAATGTGCTCATTTTAATTCATTTATATGCACATGGAAGTAGAATTTGAAGAGATCCTTTTAACATCCCAGGGAAGTAGTTTCATGGAAGCCCCTTTGGGAAATGCTGATTCTGTTTTACAGATAAGGGAACTTAAGTCTACAGATACCATGTCTGGAATAGCAGTTAGTTGGTGGCAGAATAACAATTAGAGTACAGGTCTTCAGATTCTATTTTTGAACTCTTTATCCTGCCTGTGTTACCAAAAATCCCACATGCTCTGTAGTTAGACTTTAGACCAAGTGTGCTTACATGGCCATTAAAATTCACAGAAGGTGAAATAGAAATATTTCCTGCTGATGTGACTGATATGTATTGACAGATAATTTCAGAAATGTGAAATAATTATTAAAATGTCAGTTCTAAAAACATTGATTTTTGTTTCTCACCTTGACTTTGATGACAAAATTTTACTAATAATGTCTCAGGTTACTTGTTTCTTATTATTTTTATTGTGTATGGAAAGTGTTCTCTCTCCCCGAAATTACCTGCAAATTTTGCAATAAATGTACTTAAAAGAACAGATTGAAAAGTTAGAATTTAGTTTTGTAAAAGAATACTACTTCATTATTGTTCTCTTGGTTTGATTTTTTTTAATAAATTTCCTGTAATAAAGTTGAATATATTTCTAATTTGTGTCATTAATAATCACAGTAGAATATAATTTATTCAACTATTAATATATTCAACCAGTAATCATTGAGCACTTGGTAAATGTCAGACACTGTGCTAGGATCTGTGAATATATTGGCATCAAGGAAATCCTCATACTCAAGGTGTCTGTAATCAAGTTGACAGATTGAAGCTATGTTTAGTACTGTAATAAATCAGAAAAATATATCAGTTTGTTGGAATAGCATATGGTTGCCCAAACTAATCAATGTTAGCCTTGCCTTTTAAAAATATTTATTTATGTACTTGAAATATACCTGGTTTACTGGTAAACACAAATGAAAAGAAATTGAATTTATCCATATTAATGATGTCTTCAAAACATCTTCATTTTTAAAACAGAGCAAATGTTTTATATAGACAATGTGTGAACATAAGCCTCCACAAAGAACTACGTTTTGTTTATAAGCCCTTCCTTTTCCTCTGCAACAGTGTAGTTAACTGAAACAGAATGGTCTGTGAAAACTTAATTTCATGCTATCGGCCAGAAAAGCACAAGAGGAACTGACAACAAAGATGTGTCTCCTCGTCAATGTCACTGCTGAATCATAACTGAGGTTTGGACATTTTTTAAGATATCACTTTAATAATTCCCAATGTTAAACTCTTTTGGGGAAAGGAAATGCAAAAATGCAAAGTATAAAACTAGTAAAATTTGCTGCTTTAATGCTGAGACAGAAACTGATCTATATGGCAAATCACTAATGGCTGATGCAAATAAGAAATTGAAGGTTGTATAAGAAATGAGTGTATAAGTGAAAAGATGCACTGCACTGTTCTTTGTTCTTCAGGGAGACCGGCTTCACTTTTGGTGGTCAAGGTTGCCTTCAGGGAGTTTGCAGTCTGTCATATCAGAGGATCCAGAACTGAGTTCATTGCCATTTATATGTGTAAAGTAGGAAAGGGACAATATTTAAATTCAAGAATTGATCCACTACCACTTAATAGAATTCCTCTCTGCATTAAATTATTTGACTTCCTGTTCTATTCAGGACTGTGCCACTAATATTTTTTGCTAGGCCACATCAGATTGTAGGCTCACACAGAATCTATGGCCTACCAAAATATATTATTTATTTCCTGGACTCATTTAGACAATTCAGTGTAACATACTAGCACAAAAATATTTCCCAGTGGCATATGGATAATTTGAAGGATATCTTAGAATTGTACTTTTGTAGTAATCTGTAAAGCATGGTACAAAGGGCCAAGAATTTGGATTCAGTTGGAATTGAGGTTAGATCCGAAATCTACCTGTATGTAATTTGTTGCTTTAAACTATTAATTTTCTAGAGATGTGTGTAAAATTTATTCCTCATGTAAAATTTATCAACATTAACTCTATAAAGTACTTTTGCACATTTTATTAATATCTAGTATATCACCATATACATTTTCATAAAATAAATGATGGCAGTGATGATGGTAATTGTTATTTGATCATAACTGTGTGTGGCTGACAGCCACAAGCCATTAGGATTGATTGTATGATTGTACTTGTATTTTTGGCAATGTGCTTATATGGATTTGTGTTTTGAATTTCTTGATTTCTCCAATTTCCTTTTTGGAAGTCAGAAAAGCATTGATCATTAGAAATAATGATAATTATTCCAACACTTTCCTCATCTTCAAGTTAAAGTTCATTATCTGAGTTTATAACGTATTTGAATTATCCTGAACTCTTTTTTTTCTGATTCTCCTATCTTGGGAAACATATTGAAACTTGAGCCTCCTTTTTTTCAGGTATATGAATGGGATAATAATATATACTTCAGAGGGTTACTATGATAATTTAAATTCCATAGTATATATAGAATCATAGCTTACTATCCAATTCTTAGGATATGATCAAAAAAGCCTTTCTCCCAAACTTTTTTTTAAATAATATACCTTATCTACTCTGAGACATCTTTTTGCCAACTGAAATTATTCTGAAATTCACAGGTTGATGTCTAAAGTCGTCTATCATTTACCTCCAAGTGAATTATGGAACTTTTCATCCCCACTTTTCTCATACACTCTATTGAATCAAATGAGATTTTATGCTAGTCCACAACCTCACTCCTTATTTTGTATTTTTTTATCTGTGTTTCTCTTGGTGTCCCCTGCTGAGAACTGTTATGTCGACAGCTCTTATTCATCCTCTTTTCTAACGCTAAGTGATTCCTGTCTATAAAGAGCCATCTCACATTCCTATTTCCCCAGCTAATTTTACAAATTCTAATGCAGTGAAATATGATCTCTTCTTTCTTGAAGTCCTATAAACCATTATGTCTCTTATGGTATAGGCTTACCTGGGAGATATTGTGGATCAGTTTCCAGACCACTGCAATAAAGTGGATATCTCAACTGAGTCACATTATTTTTTAAATTTCCCAATAAACAAAAGTTGTGTTTACATTATGTTGTCATCTATTAAGTGTGCAATAGCATTATGTCTAAAAAAAAGTACATCACTTATTATAAAACACTTTCTTATTAAAAATGCTAATTATCATTTGAGCCTTCAACAAGTCCTTTGCTCTGTTTGTGAAGGGATTACTGACTGGTCAGAGTGGTGGCTGCAAAAGGATAGGGTGGCTTGGACAGTTTCTTAAAATATGACAACAATGAAGTTGACTACATTGATTGACTCTTTCTGACGTGAAAGATTTCCTTATTCCATCTAATACTTTTTGATAGCGTTGTACCCACAATAGAACTTTCAAAATTGGAGTCAGCCCTCTCAAATCCTGCTGTTGTTTTATCAAATAAGTTTTTGTAGTAGTCTAAATCATTTGTTGTCATTTCAATAATATTCACAGCAGTTACCCCAGGGGTAGATACCATCTCAAGAAACCACTTTCTTTGCTCATCTGTAAAGACGAACTCCTCATTTTTCAAGCTTTATCATGAGATTGCATCAATTCAGGCACATCTTCAGGCTCCACTTCTAGTTCTAGTTGTCTTACTATTTCCATTGCATCTCCAGTCACTTGATATTTTGACCTCTTCTCATGAATTACGAATATTCTAAATGGTATCTGGAATGGCGAATCCTTTCCAGATGGTTTAACTTATTTTGCCCATATCCATCAGAGAAATCACTATCTGTGGAAACAATACCTTTATAAAATGTATTTCTTAAGTAATAAGGCTTGAAACTTGAAATTACTCCTTGATCATGAGCTGCAGAATGGATGTTATGGGTGTTGTGTTACTAGGCATCAAAGCAACATTAATCTTCTTGTACATTCTCCATAAGAGCTCTTGAGCAACTAGGTGCATTGTCTGTCAATAAGCAGTAGTATTTTGAAAAGAACCTTTTTTTTTTTTCTGAGCAGTAGGTCTTAACTATGGACTTAAAATATTCTGTGCATCAAGCTATAAAAAATGTGCTGCCATCCAGGATTTGTTGTCCGATTTATAAATCACTGGCAGAGTAGATTTAGCGTAATTCTTAAGGTCCCTAGCATTTTGGGTATGGTAAATGAGTATTGGCTTCAATTTAAAGTCACCGGTTACACTAGTCCCCAACAAGAGTCAGCCTGTCCTTTGAATCTTTGAAGCCAGGTATTGACTTCTCTAGCCATGAAAGTCCTAGATGGCACCTTCTTCCAATAAAAGGCAGTTTTATCTACATTGAAAATCTGATGTTAATGTAGACATCTTCATCAATTATTTTAGCTAAATCTTCTGGATAACTTGCTGCAGCTTCTATATCAGCATTTGCTGCCTCGTCTCGCACTTTTATGTTATAGAAACAGCCTCTTTTTTTAAACCTAATGAACCAAGCTGTTCCAGCTTCAAACTTTTCTTCTGTAGCTTCCTCACCTTTCTCAGCCTTCATAGAACTGAAGATAGTTAGAGCCATACTCTGGATTAAGCTTTGGTTTAAGAGCCTGTTGTAGCTGGTTTGGTCTTCTATCCAGACCACTAAAAATTTCCTCATATCGGCGAAAAGGCTGTTTAACTTTCTTATCATTCATGTGTTCACTGGATTAGCAATTTTAATTTCCTTTAAAAACTTTCCCTTTACATTCACCATTTGGCTAACTGTTTGGGACAAGAAACCTAACTTTTAACCTATCTTGTCTTTTGACATGCCTTCCTCACTAACAATCATTTCTAGCTTCTGATTTAAATTGAGAGATGTGCTGCTCTTCCTTTCACTTGAACATTTAGAGATCGCTGTAGGGTTTTTAACTGGTCTGATTGCAAAGTTGTTGTATCTTGGGGAATAGAAAGGCCCAAGGAGAGAGAAAGAGATGGGGAATGACTGGTAGTTGGGAGAGTCAGAGTACAGACAACATTTATTAACTTAGCCGTCTTGTATGGACATAGTTTGTAATGCCTCCCTAAAACTTAGAATGGTAACATCAAAGATAACTGATTATGGACCACCATAAAACATATAATAATAATGAAAAATTTGAAATATTGCAAGATTTACCGAAATATGACACAGAGACATGAAGTGAGCACATGCTGTTGGAAAAATGACACCAATAGACTTGCTTGACACAGGATTGCCACAAAGCTTAACCTTGTAAAAAGCAGAATATCTATGAAGTGCACTAAAATGAGGTATGCCTGTACTTCTATCATGTCTATCATGGTGATTATTGTGTAAATATTTTGCTTATTCTGTCTTCTAGATTGTAAGTTTATTAAAAGAAGCTTTTTTTGTATTTTTAAATTTTCTAGTCTACTTGCATAGTCAGAACTCAAAGAGAAATTGTTGGAGGAATCGAAAGGGGAGTTGACTCAGACTCTACCTCAGAATAACAATCTTGCATTCATTTTGAAGTATTGTTATTTCTTCACAAAATTGGATAGCTACATCTCAGTTTCACTTTGTTCTGTCTGTGTAAATACAAAACTCGAGTTTAATTAGTTGTAATATTTATGATTTGCCTGTTACAGTTGCCTGCCCATTAATAGCTGATTGGGATGACCAATTTATTTCACAAGGGCCACCGAGCATCTGTTAGATAATGATGACTTTCAGCCATTGGTAAAGATGAAAGGCAACTGTTTCTCATTATATGTAAGAGAATTTGGTGTTTGGCTAAATCAAAAGTATACTTTGCCAAAAATGGTTTCCTCTAATTATTGGAGCAGTGTGCATTTCAAAAAAAATTAATCCATTCATTTTCCTAAATGCCAGTTTAAAATCTATTAGCTGTCCTTAAAATCTCATATTTGTTTTATAGCCTATTTTTTGTACTAAGTCCATGAAAAATAAAGGAGGCCATTAAATAATTGTACACTGTTGACTTGAAATCCTGAAGACACACATATGATAAATTAATGACTTAGAGAAAACAAAAAGAAAAATGTGATAGTTTCTTTCAAAGATCCATAATTAGAGAGTCCAATTAGAGAGACAGAAAAGATGCAAGTGTATATATAGAATGGTATCCATGTGGTCCTTTTGCATCAGAAGCGAGTCAGGAATTAAGGACCTAAGGAGACAAGCAAAGCCAGAAACAATAGACCTCTTTGTTTAGTATTGACTGCAAAGACAATTGTGAAATATTGGTAACAGAATAAAAGCTGAGGAAAGTGTGGCTGTATTCCTAACATGGCTTTTACAAGGCAGTTTGTGCTTAACTAACTTGCTTGGCTGCTTGAAAATAATGCACTGTGAAAGATAAGAAAAGTGGATATAGTAGGTTTCGATTTTCATAAAAGATTTTGACAGCTTCACATGAGAGATTAATGGCTAAGGTAGAGAATTGTAGAGAAAGCAGTAAGGAGTTCTTTACATAGGAAATCAGTTCAAGAATGAAACAGTATTTGAGGGTGAAAATATTCCAAATAAAATAGAATTTTAGGGAGCAGTACACTTTAGACTTTTAATTTCAAAAAGCACTCAATTTGCATTCCTTTTTCTTTCCTTCTTCTCTAATTTATAATTACCATGCATTTATTATATTTAATAATGTTACTTATGTGTTAATGCTCACTACAAATTATACTAAAAGTGATTACCAGTGTGTTTATCCAGAAAATGCAGGTAAATGTAAGAACAATGAATGACAAATATATATCTTGCTAAGAAATGAAGGAGTTACTGCCACACAGTAGGAATTCTGAACTACATAAACAGGAATGATATTTCACCAAGACCATGTTTGGATCTTGAAATAAAAATGTAAAAACTCATCTTTGAATTTGTAAGAATAATGATTACAATATTATGTTTTTTGAGTCAAATTAAAACCAAATGAGTAAGGTTTCCTCAGTTTAATAAAATATTTGTTAACTGATATAGATTTTCTTTATATGGTCTCTTTACCCATTCTTTATCTATTTTACCTAGCCTCTGAGTTTTTCTTACACGTTCCAGAAACATAGGAAAGAAAACGAAACCATATGAGCAGCTTCCATTTGTTTTCTAAGACAGAAAGCAGTTTGTTCTCCTTTCAGTGTGTCAAGGCTAGAATTTAGTATCACTAAGTTATTTTAAAAGTAAAATGAACAAGAAGATAAAAGGAGACTCTGTAGACAGTGGGCAGTTCCATTTGTTCCAAATTATATATTCAATTTTTGAACCATAGAGGAAATCCAGAGATTGCCGTGGATTATCTAGGATAATTTGGAACAGAAGTTCTAAAGTACAATAGAGTAAGGCTGGTGTCAATGCTACCTCTCCTGCTAAACCTGCCCTGACCTATTCTTACCTTGTTCTTTTTTCCAGTAGAATATGTCATCTTTTCTTTTATGCAGCAGTCACACAGTATTTTATTTGGAGTTCTTATAGTATTCAAAAAACTATTTTTTGAGTACCAACTACGTGACAGGTACTGAACTTCTTACTACACTTCACAATGAAAAATAAGCCAGAGTCTTGTACAGTTTAGCAGGACAATAATTGATTAAATGAGTGACTGAACAGTGCAGGGCAATAAAGAATGATGCCTAATGTGCTAGGGCAGTGCAAACCTTAGGGAGGGTCCATTACACCTGTCTGAGGCCATTGAATGGAAATGTCAGGGAGAGCTTCCCAAAGACATGACATCTAAGGTTAGGTGCTTAGATCTTATCACATGAGACAGTTCAGTCCATCTCACAAAATAGCCCTTTGAAGTGCATATTCATATCCCCATTTTAAAGAAGCAAATGTGAAGGTCGAGAAAAATTTAGTCCTGAAATTCCTCAGGCTAGAAGTTACAGGAAGACTTATGATTGAATCCTGTGTTACTCTGAACCCAAAGTACAATATCCTTGAAGAAGCCCTATCAGTATTTCCCCCAGATTCCAGTTCACCTGTGTTTAGAGTGATAGTGTATTTTTTTTCCCTCTTCAGGTTAACTTTTTAGAGTGACTCAAGGAAGTAATGACTAATATCACAAAATTCTGACCTTGAAAGATGATAGTCATGGGGCTCGAAAAATATGCAGCAATCTAGTAAAGAGAAGTCCAGCCAGAAAGTCATGGTTGAAATTTACGGTTTTCCTAAATCGCAGTGGATTTTACATCCCTTAGAGGGACTTACATTTCTGAGCCAGCAAGGCAGTGAGATACGACAGGTCCAGCTGTCTACTAGATGCTGCTGCTGGATGGATCCTCTAGCAAGAGAGGCATTGATATGTGGGGAGATTCTGGCACTTTCTGTAAGAAAGAGCTCAGGTGAAATTAATTTAAATTATATATTGCTTTCATATTCAAAGTGTGTCACTTTTTTTACTATACATGTAATAATAGATACTCATTTTCATGTCTTGTCCATTTTTGAACCAAAGATCTCCTGTCTGTCTCTCTCTCTCTCTCGCACACATACACACACACACACCCCTTTTGAAGCACACATATCCCTTGAAGAAGCAAATATTTAACAATAACAAAGAGTTGATCATAAAGATATATTTTTATATTTCTCAAAATGAAAAGAAACCCTAGACTACTAGCACATATATTTAAAAATAAATATTTATAATATATGGATATCAACTTAAGTTTTTCTAAAGTATATAAATATTGACTAAATACAAATGATATTCAAGCCCATAGAATTTAGTAGAATAGGGCACAATTTTTATTTTCAAGAGAGAACTTAAATATTTTAATTCACTGATCCATGGAAATTATAATAAACTGTGCTACATTCCAGTTGTTGTTGTTTTAACAGAATTTAAGCAACTTTAAATCTAGGCAAGATAGAACAAAGTGAAAAGATTTTTTAAGCAACTCTATTTTAAAAGTCCATGTTCTTCAGAAAGATTGTCTTTGGGGCACTATCTTCAATGTGTAAACTTATATTATAATTCTCACATATATTCAGTTGTCTCCTTTCCCAACCTCTAGGAAGATAGAAAGGGAAGATTAGAAGTGGAGAAATACTACTCAAATACATTGGTAGCTTAGCATTAGAAAAATGTATCAAATACAGCATTTTAGACATAAATACACTTAGGTACATGATGACTTTCCAAGGACTATGCAGGAACAGGTAGTTCTAAGAAATTTATTGATCATTAATTTCCTATCTTTTTTTTTTAAGTGACCAACCTGCTGGAGAATGTCTGTATTTGGACTGATTCTGGTTCCTACCTCCTGCTTTTACTGTCACCTTTCACAAAACCTATTGAACATGCAGAATCATACTATGGGCCACGGCCCGAAGTTTAAAACTTACAGAAAGTAAACAAAGAGACTATTTAAAATGTCGATGTTAAAGCAATATCTAGAGGTTGCTAAATTCTTTTGCAATAGAGGTAGTTTACAATTTGCTTTGTATACATCTACAGGGTGTATAATATCATCATCAACTAATAAAGCATTAGGAATGATTTTGGGTGACAGATTCCTGTAATTTTTTGTTGTATCCCTCTCATCAAGTTGAAGAATTAGTAGTATTGCTTAAATAGGACACCTTCCATTCCCATAGACTTATTTATGAAAACAGGTTTTCTCACGGTTTCTGTCCATAAAATCCATTCCAACAAAATCTAGGAAGAATTCATTCTGGGCTTTATTTCCTGTAAGTAAAAAGTTTTGCCATTTGAGTAAGAAAGTTTGTCCATGTATCTAGATAAAACCAATTCATTAACACCTCTATTATTAACTATATTAAGTTATATATGTATATGAGTTATATATAATATATTATTAACTATATAAAGTTATCCATATATATACATATACATATATGTGTGTGTGTGTGTATATATATATAAAACAGGATCTGGCTGTGTTGCCCAGGCTGGAGTCCAGTGGTGTGATCTTGGCTCACTGCAACCTCCACCTCCCAGACTCAAGACTCAAGCCATCCTTCCATTGCCACCTCCTAAGTAGCTAGGACTACAGGAGCACACCATCATGTCTAGCTGAGTTATGTAATTTTTTTTGTAGAGATGGGGTTTTGTTATGTTGCCCAGGCTTCTCTTGAACTCCTGAGCTCAAGCTCAGCCTTCCAAAGAGCTGAACAAATATTTATTAAAATGTGGGATATATATATATATATATATATATATATATATATATATAATTTGTTCAATCATGTACTATTAATAATTATAAAAGTTATTTTATTTTTGAATATTTTTTCACTTAGATTTGTATGTTCACAAGACCTATTTTAATGCTAATTTATATACAGTATTTTACAGTAGAAAAGATAGGATATCAATAAAAGGCTTTAAAGAATAACAAATTAGGATCAAATTATGAGGGATAAGTCGAATAATATCAGTTTAAGGAGAAAAAGCAATGTAGTGTTTATTTTAAAGTAGAGTTTGTTCATCTTGTTTTAAATGGCTGTTGATGAACATCACATCACTCTTAATTCAATTTCTTTGGACATATTTAAAATTGAGAACTTATAGTTTTATTTTAAAATAGCAATATTGATAGTAGTAAGAAATTATAGGTTGGCAAAGACCTTGGATTATGATGAAAATTATAGGTGGCAATTTTTGAGAGTTCAAAGGTGTACATAGTTTACAAAATTGTTTTATGAACCATACAAGCAAGAAGAAAAAAAACTGCGGTTGAGACCACCCTGGGCAACATAATAGACCCTGTCTCTACAAAATATAAAACTAAAAAATTTAACCAGGCATGGTGGCATGCACCTATAGCCCCAGATACTCGGGAATGTAGGACATGTGGAGAGAGGCTGAGGCAGGTGGATCGCTTGAACCCAGGAGGTCAAGTCTGCATTGAGCTGTGATTGCACCACTACACTCCAGCCTCGGTGACAGAGTGAGTCCCTGTCACTCCCACAAAAAAGAAAAGAAAAGAATTGGTAACCCTTTACTTTACATTAATAGGCTTGGGAAGATCACTGTGCTTATGCAGCCTCTATATAGAAATTCATAATCATAACCTAGAGTTATGAAGAGCATTAACCTATAAAACATTGTAATAATTATAAAATGTTTACATTTATAATTCACTCTATAACTTTATAAACCTATCTCCCATGCACAGCCTCTTTGATCTTTTACCAAAATAGAAGCTACTTAACAGGTGATATTATCTCAATTTTGCAACTATTAAATTCTTTATAGAAGTTGAATTACTTGCCCACAACAGTTGCTAGTAAACTAGGAATATGAATGTAAGTTTTCAGTCCCAGTATAACTTTTATAACTTTTTAAAATATAACACCAAGGCTGTCTTTTTCTACATGTTCTGCTTATAAGATGGGGAAGTATAAAAAAAAAAGAACTTTTGTGGCAGTTCAAAGGGGAGTAAATGAATGAAGTACTTTAACATATGACACATAGCTACCTGTAAAATTAATTCTGTGGACCAGCTCTGTGCTCTGACAGTATAGAAAAATAAAGTTTCGCTACGTCAAGCGAGACTCTATGAATTCTTTATTTGTTTCCTTCTTCTAATTATCTTTTATACATAGGGTTTTTTGTTATTGTTGTTACTGGCAGTAGTATTGTTTTCAAACACAAAGTTAACCACAGGGGTGTAGGGTAATAATAGTTAACCTGAATTACACACTTATCATGCACCTCCTTCTGTCCTAAACACGATAAACAAACTAATTAATTTAATCCTCACAACAATTTTGTCAAGTAAGTACTTTTACTAACCCCATCTTACAGGTGAGAAAACTAAGGTAAATTAACCTAGCCCAGGTTCCAGGCCTGGTACACAAGAAAGATGACATTTGAACCCAATATTAACTATAATTACACTACACAGTTTGTTAAGGAAAAGTTACAATAAAAAATAAGATCTAGCAAAGACTCAAATTTGAGACTATTTTTAACTTAACATCTTTCAAAAATATAAAGTTTAATTTTTTTACAGGAAGCTGTTTAAAAAATACATTAATTGTTTTCTTCTTGGGTATACTCCTTAATTTATATTTTAAGGCGTAGTTCATACTGAGTTATGGTTTAGTCCATTTTCTTGAGAAGACAGATAAATATGGGTTAATGGTTACTATAGTAACTGATTGCAAGGCTAGCTTTAATTAGTTGACTGTGTAACCATTTTTTATTCATAAAACAAAATTTGTGTTCAGAATATTTTTTATTAGGAAAAACTGCAATAAGAAAAATCCAGCAGTGCCTGGCAGGATGCTTAAAGATCAACATAAGCAGATGGGTTGGGAAGGTGGGGAACAGAATTCATTTTGCTTTTTAAAAGTCTGTATTTGGTGATACTGTAAAGTAGCCTAAGTTTATTATTTTTACAAAACATAAATTTAGGACCTTTCCGTATATCCATGTTATGTTTCTTATTTTATAATCTCTATTTATTAATATATGCAGATAGAATACTTTTAATGACTTCAACACAAAGATGGCTGATGGAAGGGAGATGAGCTGCAATTGCTGATACTGTTCCTGCTAGAGAAGTCCATGTCCTTTATTCCCTCGATTTAGGGATGAGGTGTATGTACCTGGCTCCATCCCAAAAAGGATGGAATATCAAGGCTTGTCTGGAGCCTAGAGCTTTATCTCAGTCATTTCTCTGGATCTGATTGCATTCCGTGTCTTTGATACTGCTATTTTAAACACCTCCTGCATGCATTTTGAATGTAGTTTTCATTCCCTTTATATCTCCTGAGGTGAAAGTCCAACTTCTCCAGGAAGCAGCTGCCAGGGAGACAGTACTGCAGACAGAACTTTCCCCACAGCGGTTCAGAGCACCTGCCAGTTATCAAAAATCTTGAAGCCCTTCCAGATCCAAATATCTCACATTCAATCAAGTCCATGTGGGAGAAAGCAAGCTGATTTAGTTGAATTCAAAAATTAAAAAGTAGAGATGACAAAGAAATTTTCAGCTTAATTCATGTTTAAAGCCATTGGAACAAAGCTAGCCTTAAACCACTCAAATTTGTGACACCTTTTTTTTTTTTTTAGGACTTTTACATTCTTTGGTTCATTTATCAATTTTGTATTCATGCATTCAGTAATCTTAGAGCAGAGATGATAAGACCTATCTACTTCTCAGAATGTTTTTGTGAGTGTTAAATGAGATCATACATTTAAAAAATGTTTCTATGCCTCTTAACCCATTGTAATCATTCTGCAAATGAAATTTATTATTATCGGGATAAGAGGATAATAATTAATAGCAGGCCAAAAATGAAGATATTTTGATATTCAGACTTTGCTAGTTTCTGTAATCACAATGGACAAGATCTCTCTTACTCTATCCATACTTATTTTACTTCATAAATGCTAATTTATATGTTAAATTATTTACAAATAATGTATTGAAGCACCCTTTCTATGTAAAAATTATTTGGCATGGCCCTTCCTAACACAGACATATATTCTTACTTGAAAGCTTATTCTTAATGGAAAGAATAAGATAAAGCAATTTGTGGTATTGCAGAAAAACATAGTTTAATTATGAGTTAAAATGAGTGATTTTAATGTTTGAAAATGCAACTTAATCATAACCAAATTTGAATGATTTCCCAGGCATTGAAAATGTTATATATACATACATATATGTATATATATAAATGGCTCTAAATTTGTATTTTATACACACATGTATATATGTGTATGATACATGTGTATGTATGTGTGTGTATGTGTGAGTATATATATAAAACAAACTTAACTATACATATATATGTATAGCTTGTTTATAAATATACATATATGTATAGTTAAGTTTGTTTTATATATATATACACACACATACACATATGTACAGTTTATAAATATACTTATATATGTATGTATGTGTATATATGTATATACACATATATATACACATATATACACATATATATACACACACACACATATATATACACACACACACACACACACACACACACATATATATGTAAAACAAACTTAGAGCCAGGCATGGTGACTCATATTTGGGAGGCTGAGGCAGAAGGATTGCTTGAGCCCAGGAGTTCGAGGCTGCAGTGAGCTATGATCATTCCACTGTACACAAGCCTGGGTGACAGAGCAAGAATTTGTCTCTTAAAAAATATAGATTTAAAGAATTTTAAGTTGTGCATTAAAGTAAAACTAAACTGTATGAATTAACACTATCACTTGATTGCATTAAACTTCACAGATTTCAGGGAGACATTAAGTATAGTTCTGCATGAAAAAAGAAAGAAAAATTCACAAAGCTTAATTTTCAGTTTTTTTTTTCCCATCTAATTTACAATGTAAAAATGTTTAAGATGTTTGAGGGTTTTGTTTTATAATCAATAGTGGCTGATAGTTTTCAATCTTTTATCCAAAATATTTTAAAAATAAGCATATTATCCCAAATTGCTAGAGCAAAATACATAGAAAATAGAATTCTTTTTCCAACAAAATAAGAAACCAATGCTACCTGTTTTTTTTTTTTCTTTTTTGCTATTACACAAGAAGTAAAATATACCCAACATGGCATAACTCCCATTTTGAAAACAAATATACATGTTTTATTGATATTACTTTGGTTCTAAGGCCTGAAGATTTAGTACAATTATTTCATAATAAAGTTTTTCTCATATAATACAAATGTCAATAAGCAAGTCATCTGTTAAGTAACAGATGTATCTCAGTGTCTTCACTGTAACTAACAGATGTATCTCAGTGTCTTCACTGTAACTAACAGATGTATCTCAGTGTCTTCACTGTAACTAACAGATGTATCTCAGTGTCTTCACTGTAACTAACAGATGTATCTCAGTGTCTTCACTGTAACTAACAGATGTATCTCAGTGTCTTCACTGTAACTAACAGATGTATCTCAGTGTCTTCACTGTAACTAACAGATGTATCTCAGTGTCTTCACTGTAACTAACAGATGTATCTCAGTGTCTTCACTGTAACTAACAGAGGTATCTCAGTGTCTTCACTGTAACTAACAGATGTATCTCAGTGTCTTCACTGTAACTAACAGAGGTATCTCAGTGTCTTCACTGTAACTAACAGATGTATCTCAGTGTCTTCACTGTAACTAACAGATGTATCTCAGTGTCTTCACTGTAACTAACAGATGTATCTCAGTGTCTTCATTGTAAAATGGGTATAATGATAATAATAATAGTATTTGATAGTACCTAACTCGAAGTCTTGTTTTGAGGATTGAATGAAAAATATACATAACATGCTTTAAATGTATCTGGTGCATAGTAATATTAGCATATTACTATTGTATACTGAACAGTATTGAACTGTTACCTGCTGAAGTGCAGTTCTCAATTAGATATCACCAGAAACATATTTTAAAATATAATTCTTATCATCTCTAAGGATGAGGACTTTATTAAATAATTGAAGTTCACTGGACAAATTGTTACCATGGATTTCCCACCACCCTTCACTGTTTCCCACCTCTGCCACACCTGCAAAAATAGAAAGATAATAAGAACCATTTCTGTGTCTGAGTAGTTATAAAAGAGAATTTTAAATATTGTCAATTATAAGATTATATAAAGTGATATTATCTAGGAAATATTTATATAACCATATAATTTATGTATACATACCTACATATTATCTTCAACTCTCATGAAAGATATCAAGAGAGTGCCTTAAAAACAAAGGTAGGGGAGAAAGATGGTAGAATTTCTGTTCTCTTCCATGTAATCTCTGCTTTACTTGCCTTACCTCATTTGGTCTTGAAATTGGGATATCAAAACTCTCTTTGTGTGCAGAATCAGCATGGAGATCGTGTGGGGTTCTGAACTCTGTTAATATGCTTTCAAAAGTTCTTCTGTCAAATTTAGTTTTTTTTTATTATTATACTTTAGGTTTTAGGGTACATGTGCACAATGTGCAGGTTTGTTACATATGTATCCATTTGCCATGTTGGTTTGCTGCACCCATTAACTCGTCATTTAGCATTAGGTATATCTCCTAATGCTGAAATGCTGTCCTTCCCCCCTCCCCCCAACCCACAACAGTCCCCGGAGTGTGGTGTTCCCCTTCCTGTGTCCATGAGTTCTCATTGTTCAATTCCCACCTATGAGTGAGAACATGCGGTGTTTGGTTTTTTGTCCTTGCGATAGTTTACTGAGAATGATGTTTTCCAGTTTCATCCATGTCCCTACAAAGGACATGAACTCATCATTTTTTATGGCTGCATAGTATTCCATGGTGTATATGTGCCACATTTTCTTAATCCAGTCTATCGCTGTTGGACATTTGGGTTGGTTCCAACTCTTTGCTCTTGTGAATAGTGCCACAATAAACATACGTGTGCATGTGTCTTTATAGCAGCATGATTTATAGTCCTTTGGGTATATACCCAGTAATGGGATGGCTGGGTCAAATGGTATTTCTAGTTCGAGATCCCTGAGGAATCTCCACACTAACTTCCACAATGGTTGAACTAGTTTACAGTCCCAGCAACAGTGTAAAAGTGTTCCTATTTCTCCACATCCTCTCCAGCACCTGTTGTTTCCTGACTTTTTAATGATCGCCATTCTAACTGATGTGAGATGGTATGTCATTGTGGTTTGATTTGCATTTCTCTGATGGCCAGTGATGATGAGCATTTTTGCATACCTTATACAAAAATTAATTCAAGATGGATTAAAGACTTTGATGTTAGACCTAAAACCATAAAAACCCTAGAAGAAAGCCTAGGCAGTACCATTCAGGACATAGGCGTGGGCAAGGACTTCATGTCTAAAACACCAAAAGCAATGGCAACAAAAGCCAAAATTCACAAATGGGGTCTAATTAAACTAAAGAGCTTCTGCACAGCAAAAGAAACTACCATCAGAGTGAACAGGCAACCTACAGAATGGGAGAAAATTTTTGCAACCTACTCATCTGACAAAGGGCTAATATCCAGAATCTACAATGAACTCAAACAAATTTACAAGAAAAAAACAAACAACCCCATCAAAAAGTGGGCAAAGGACATGAACAGACACTTCTCAAAAGAAGACATTTATGCAGCCAAATTTAGGACTTTATGATGCAATGAAGAGACAGCGGTAAAGGTAGCTGGTAAGTCTCTTCATAGGAATATTATTTTCACTCAGTTTAGCTTTGAGTCCAAGAGAAAAATGTACTTTTTATTTTTTATTAATTGGTGCCTTTAATAGGAGCTTTCATTAATCAAAATATCTTGAGAAAAGCTGTCTTTTTCCATAGAGCTGAATAAATTCTGCTGTGTGGAATACTGGTAATGGTGCTAATGCTTATGTTTTTGGACTGTGCAACAAAAAATTTGAGATATAAGTGGACAAAATCTTTCCTCAGCAGCCACAGGCTTTTTGACTTAACTGAGCTTTAAAAAATTACAAATACCCTAAATATGCTATTTTTCACTACACTCTCTGATGTCCACCTTTCAGATTAATCACCACAGGAGTTAGTATCACAGGCATATTCTGTTTAGAATTTTTCTAACAGTTTGATCAAATAGCATCTCACCCAATGGGACTTCATAACCCCAAAACAGAGACCTGCCCAATGTGTAGTCACATCCTTTAAAGGGGCCCCTAAAAAGAATTTAGGCAGCAGTGCCATCCTTATTAGAAAAGAATTAAATATCGTGAGCCTGGGTTTATGTAATTAACAACCATGAAGCAAAAAGAAATGTTCAAGCTATTACCTATATATTTTCCAGTAGCCAGGTGTTTGGAACTATGTGCACAAAATATCCAGATGATTGACTGAAAATTTAAGTATTCACCATGATATTTGATATAGTGTCAACAGAGCATATGCTGAAGAGTGTATTTTTGGAACTGCTTGATTCGTCTCCTTGCAAAATAGGTAGTCTAGAAGATATTTAAAGTGAAAGATAAAAACCACTATCAAGGAAAGCTATGCCATACTCGATTAAAGGATATATTTATTATTGAACATTTTTATTCAGATTATTTCATTGTCTATATTTCAAAGGGATCCTAAGATCACTTGCTGCTAAAATGTTCCATTCTGAAGTCCAAAGAAAAAAGATCTGAATTTGTGACCAGAGAACTGTTACTTCATGCTGTCCCATTAATGATCTGGCCACCCGCACTTCACTGAACTCTCCCTACACCCTAATTCCTCCATTCTAAACAGGGAGTCCCCCTGACTTGCTGCTACCTGACTCTAAAAATACTAGCATAGTCTGTCACTGTGGTTAAGAATGCAAGCCCACTGGTTTTGTTCAATCACAACCTGCCAGTACCTTTGCTTCTTCATCTAAAAAATTAAGATAATAGTAGTATCTAGCTCATAGGGTTATGTGAGGTTTAAATGGTATAATAAATGTAAAATGCCTAGCAAACCTCCTAGCACATACTAAGCAGAATGTCTAATGGTTTAAAAGGGTTTCTGAAGTGTAGAGTCAAATTCTGTAGTTCTTTCTTATTTCAAGTAGCTATGTGTATGAATGATTTGCTTGATCTACCACCGGCACCCTGCCCACCCCTGCCCCTGACCTGCCTTTTTTTTCTGATCACTGAATTCTTAGCTTAGTTCTTCACTTACTGATTTAGATTGCTTAGCACATCCTCTGTATCATTCACCAGTTATTGACTGTACTACATATATTTGCATTTAATTACATGTAATTATAGTTTACATGGGTGTGACTTTACTTTTCCAACTATGCCACACTTTGGGAATTTTGATACACTTTATCATATTATTCCGTTCTCCAATGTTTTCCTAATTTTTACCTTCATTTATCCACTCAACACACACTTATATTTATCATTCATTATGTGTAGGCCTTTGGAATATATAGAAGCAACCAAATAGACAAAATTCCTGGATCTTGCTTCTAGTGGAAAGAGACAGACAATAATTAGTCAAGTAAATAGATAATATGTCTAAAGGGAGTGTTGGAACAGTCGTGCTATTTTTGCTATTTAATACATTAGGTCATTTAATGAAGACCTAAGGAAGATAGGGAACAAGTTATGTAGAACTTCAGGGGAAAAAAGTTGCAGGGAAATAGCAAATACAAACTAACTGAGGCAAGAGAATGCCTGACTTGTTGGAAGCACAGCCAAAGGACCCCAGGCTAGAGCAGAGTAAAGTGGAAAAGAGGAGTGGGAGGTAAAGTCAGAAAAGCATCAGGGGACCAGATTCTATAAGGCTGTGTTGACTACTATCAGAATTATAAATTTTCTTATGAATTAAATAGAAGGCCTGGAGTTGTTGATGATCTGTTTTGAACTCTAAAGTGTTTATTCTGCTTATTGTGGGAAGAATGGATCTGGCTGCAAGGGTCAAGGGCAGAAGCTAGAGACTCTCAGAGAATCTGAAAATCCAATTATAATGACAATTTAATTACTACATTTTTCACTCCCTGTTCTGCATGGTGGCTGTTCATGCACATGCTTTATCATCCTTGCTAAATTATAAATTCTGTTTGGGCCAGGATTCCAACAAATTTATATTTGTAGACACTAGACTTTTTAAACCAAGAAAAAAAATGTCAATACCCAAAGAGTACAAAAATAAATTGCTATCGTGCTCCTCTGCTTGGCTCTCACCCTCCACCCCATTGTACCCTACATAGCTTCCCTCCTTACAAAATTTCTTAATACAGCATACACATGTCAAGCAATATCTCTTTGTATTGTAAAGGAAAAAATAGGTTGTAGGTGGAGAACGAAAAGGAGATACAGAGGAAGAAGACATAGTTCTTATTCTCAAGGAATCTTTATAATGACCAAAACAACACCACCCACACATGCATACAGCCGTGTGTGTGTGTGTATGTGTGTATGTTTGGCCTATTCACATACTCTATGTAGTCATCTCATACTAGACCTTTGAACTACATGTATTCTCTGTATGATTTCATAACATAGCCATGCCTACATAGGCTTGCTGTTCAAAATTTGTAAAATTCCATGTATGGTAATTTGGGTTATTTATGTTCTAACATAATAGTGTAGTTTGAGAATAATTCTACAAAATTCAGCGAAATTTCCAAAAGGAAAATATTTTTTTTTTTCTGATTGTCATTCAAGAGTATTAGTAATGTGTACCTTAAAAAACTTTGAGTTGGGAACAATGGCTATTACAAAATATAGTTATTGAAGCCAAGGAGACATAAATGATGCCTTTTTTCATTTTTTCATCATGAAGAAATTGAATTCTATTCTTCTGTGGCAGCCCATGTCATGCCAGAATTGAGGAACGGTGCTTATGCTAAGACTACCGGTTAATCTCTGCAGTCTTCCCTAATACCCCCAAAATAAAGGTAAAGCTGCTACTGCCTCTAGGGAAATGGAAATGCCCAACACAGCATTCTAAATCAGACTTTCATGGTAAAACATCCACTAATAATTAATTTTCTGCTTCCTTTAGACTAGGACAGGTTAAGCAGTTGGTCACATTCGGTAAATAAGAAATTACTTGCAGTAATTTCTGCAACATTCTAATCATTTTCCCATTCTGAAACCTATTTTAAAAGTCTTTGATCTGCATGACAGTGGAAAGGAGGTCGAATGTGGAAAGTTAAGACTTGATTATGAATTCAACATTGGCACCCACTAATATCGTGGCTTAGGCCAGTCATTTAACCTAAACATCTCCATTTATTTTCTAGTGATCAAGAGCACTGCAATCTATACCCGGAAAGAGTTGTTATGAACACGCAATAGAAAAGCATTCGAAGGCCATAGAGGCAGAGGTCACACAGAAACACTTGATGAATGCAGATACTAAATGACACACTAGAATTATCACAGCCCTAAGCAGTGATATTTCCGAGTTCTGTCCTATACCAGCACAAATGTGATCCTGTGAAATGGGAAATATGTCCCCTCTATCTTCTTTCTGCGTATTATTAAGAATGACAATATGCTGGAATTATTTAATTACATCATTAAAGGGGGTTTTATTTTCTTTATTAAATACATAAGGACAAGCTTTTCAATTAACAGTGACCTTTATGGCTTCCGTTTTGGTTTCTGTAGATGGCAAAGCCGACTGCAAATTAGATTCTGCAATGTACCTTGTTCCTTACTTTTTCACCCACTGATTAGTTTCATACGGTTGACAGCAGCCCACCCTGTTGCTTTCAGCTTGCAATTTTGTAGCAATCTCAAACACTGTGTTCAATCCCCCAAGGTGTGCTGTGGAAATGCTGTCAAACTATTTCTATGCATGTGTGTTTTCGTTCTGTAGCTGTGCTTTGTACTCATTTAAGAAAACCAGTCTTTAATTTGTAACAGAACATTTTCAAGAGGAAACAGAATTCCAGGCCTCAGCAAAATCACTGGTATATGACCACAGCCTTCTTCTGTTCTAAAGCTTGATTTGCCTGACTATTATTAAACACAATCCTGTATTTTTGAAACCTGCTACAGAATATGGCTAAATAAATGGCTGCAAATTTGACCTTAAAATCTAGTAATTGTCATTACGCCTGTCATCATCACGTGAATCCAGTTTTATTTCTCCAGTTCCATCTCTCATGCCTTTTGCCAGATATCTCACGGTTATTTGTAGTTCCTTGAAATGTCTGTTTCTCTCATGTTTACCTGGTGTTGCCCACACATAGCATCTCTGTCTAGAATGTCATATCTTACAATACTTACCTCTTTATCTCAGACACTGCTTATTTCAGAAGGCCTTTCTCTAGGCCTTCGACGCCCTGAGTCAAGTAACTCTCTTTGATCTCTCATGCATCCTGTGTGTGATTTCATAAAAATACTTTCCTTTCTGTATAGTAATAATTGGTTTGCTCTTGTGACTTCCTCGCTAGACTAAAACTTGTAGACAGCAAGAAACAATACCTATTTAAATCCATAGATACCTTATAAATGTTTGCTAGCTAAATGAATGTTTTATTAAAAAGTATTGATCAATAAATTGCAAAAACAAGCAACATTATTAATAAAAGTGTTATACTAGCTTTTTTATATCTAATGACTACAGCAATCAGTAAACAAAGTTTATAGTTTTATCAGTGAAACATAGTTTATAGTTTCAGTGTACAAGCTTACCACTGTGCAAATGCAAGCTATTTTAAAAGTAAACCCTTATAGGCTGGGCATGGTGGCTCAAGCCTGTAATCCCAGCACTTTGGGAGGCCAAGGCAGGAGGATCACCTGAGGTCAGGAGTTCAAGACCAGTCTGGCCAACACAGTGAAACCCCATCTCCACTATAAATACAAAAATTAGCTAGGCACAGTGGCAGGTGCTTGTAATCCCAGCTACTAGGGAGGCTGAGACAGGAGAATTGCTTGAACCCACCAGGTGGAAGTTGCAGTGAGCCAAGATTGTTCCACTGCACTCCAGCCTGGGTGACAGAGTAACACCCTACCTCAAATAAAGAAATAAACAAATAAATAAATAAATAAGTAAACCCACCCTTATATGATTCTATGATTTCTGCGTCTGGTACATTATATTCAGTATCAGATTGGGTCAGGTCAGTCTAAATCATAGACCTTTACTGCTTCTCATAATTTCAAACAAAGAAATAGGCTTTAATGTAGAAAATTGTTTAAACTAATTTAACTTTATTTAGATTTGTCATCCAGGCAGAATGAAAAAGACTTTTGACTAACTTTCAGTTGAAACACACACACACAAACACACACACACACATACACACTACACACTTAAAAAAACTGTATGCAAGTATTGTTTCACATTTGCATTGGGAATGGAAGATGCATCAGTATGTTCATGTTTCCTGAGTTAATGTCTGATGTTTGCATTTGATGCTGTGCTATTATTCAGCAAAAGAAAATAACACTCAGAACAAAATAATGTTGTCTCTCATTTTTATTTTGATTAATAGTGTTGTATCTCTTGTAATTTGTAGGTGTTATTTGGAAGATGGAGCTTCAAAGGGTGCCTGGCTGAACCGGTCAAGTATTATTTTTGCGGGAGGTGATAAGTGGTCAGTGGATCCTCGAGTTTCAATTTCAACATTGAATAAAAGGGACTACAGCCTCCAGATACAGAATGTAGATGTGACAGATGATGGCCCATACACGTGTTCTGTTCAGACTCAACATACACCCAGAACAATGCAGGTGCATCTAACTGTGCAAGGTATGTATTTTCAGAACTGCTATAGTGTGAAAGACTGTGCTTAGAAATGTTTAATATTTAGGTATCAAAATGACTATGAAGCAATTAATAATGTTGAAATATTTGTTGTCATTGAAATATTTGTTGAAGTATATTGTCATTGTTTTCAGGGATTTACATTCCTAGATATCAGAAAGTCATTAAGAGTCATACGGACAACATGAAAAAGTCTTTTGACTGGCTTTCAATTGAAACACACACACACACACACACACACACACACACACACATTTAAAAATATGTATGCAAGTATTGTAGTGATTTAGAAGTGTAATGACTATTACTGGCATACAAATCCCTACTTACAAAGATAAAGAAATATCCATTAACACCACATTATGACATTTGTAAATGATTCACCTTATATCTTCCTTTGATTCATCGCTTCAATAAATCTTTGGGAGCCCATGATTGATACATTAAATATTTGAAACCTACAATAGATACATGAAAATATTAGAACTTTTTGAAATATGTATAGTAACTCTTTAAATGCAGTCCTCCAAGCATTCAAATACTCTGTCTCAATCCAACCTCTGTTTACTTTGATTCAAGTCACAACGAAAAGCAGCAGCCTTCTAGGATTTCTTTATTTAAATATAGAGTAATTGAGAAAATATGTACACAATGGTTTATATTTTATTTACTTCCAGTAGACCATAAATCATGTTAGCTAACTTTCAATCTCCAGATACAAACAGAATCATCAAATTATTTTATTTCTCTTGCATAAAAATGTAAGAGCATATGTCCCCTAAAATACAAATGGTTTTCAAGAAAAATGCAATTATTATGCTAGGAGAATGGAAAACGTTTATTTTTTGCCCTTTTACATTATTTCTTTCTGCCTTATAAATTAATCATGTGTTGGTTGTTTAGAAATATTATGCTCTGTGGAACTAAAACTGATGTTGCCATATTTCTCAGTACAATTAATAAGAAATTATGTGATAATGTGGTGCCAGAGCATGCATGTTTTATTCCTAATAGGAAAGTTGAGTGAGCAAGTCAGCTGTACTCTCTTTGAGTTTACCCTTCAATAAGTCAAGGCTGAAAATTAATTTAGGTGCATAGCTTAAGTCTGAAAAAAGATTATTAATCTATAGCCTTATTAACTGAGCTTTATTTCCTCATGTAAAGGTAAACTTGAATTCAAACACAGCTTCAATTGTTACTACAGAAAATATTTTAACTTTGTGATAAGGTTAAACTTCTTAAACAATTAACGTTAAGGAGGAAAGTATAAATTGAAAAATAAGTCAATGACTTTCCTCAGTGATTTTTCTTTTTTTTACAGATTATTGTAGACTGTGATGATGTTCATTATTTCGAAGTGGTATATCAGAATATAATAACATTTTCACAAAAGTTCATCTTTAATCAGAGATTATTCAGGGACTCCAGAGGGTGGGAGTTAATCCACCTTCAGAAACTGACATGAGATTGTAAGACAAAACACATTTCTTATGTTATTCAAGCCTAATCCTGTTCTCTTGTTCAGTTCTCTGCCCTTTGACTTGAGTTTCTAGCTCAGACTCTAAAAGATTTTCATTATGTGAAAAAGAAAGTATACTTGAACAATAATATGTTCGAGTTACTTAAGACACAGACATTTTGCTTGTGCGTTTTAAACTTGTAGGTTTAAATGATATATTTCTGAAGAATAATCCCATTTTCCTTTTTCCATTCTTTCTTATTCCTTATTAGGTCTGTATTTTAAATACCCAGACTATCAATATTTAAGACCAGCCTAGGTACATGTTTAATTCTCACAGGATTTTTAAAATAACTTTATATTACACAGGTTGTTTAATATTGTTCACATTTTTAAAACTGCTACCCGTCTTACTATAGTACTCTTTTTTGCTGGTCATTAGATGATGGTGAACTTTTGAGCAGTTATGAATGTACGTATTGAATGTTCATTCAGTATAATATTTTATTCCTCTAGAAAAAGAAAAATCCATGTTACTTTTTTGAAAGTATAAGATTGGATAAAATTAAAAGCTAATAATTTTACAGTATTTATGAACATAATTACTTATTAGAAGTTGATTGACATGTAGGTGGTTTTCAAATTACATTAATAAAGTTCAGGGAATACATTAATAGGCTTGTCAGTCAGTTCAAGTACTAAATAAATGTCATAAAAAGTCAACCCCACTTAAGCTACATTTCTTCTCAATGAACAAAAATAAACTGATGTGTACACCTCTTCAGTCCCTAAATTTGTTAGATTGTCTGATGCCCAGGGGTATCAACATAGTTTTGAAGCACATGCTCTTTGCCTAACAATCTGACAATCCTTTATTCACCAAGATAAAGAAGCTTAGCAACTGAGGGAAGACTGTATTAATCACTGATGACAAACATACATTGGCTGGTAAAAACAAAGCTTATCTTCAATTGTTGCATGTACTCCATGGAACTATTTTTTTAAATCATTTTGAAAAGGGATAAAAAGGGGATATATTGTCAACACAGACACTATGTTTGAGAAATTTGTTAGTGCTATTGATTTCTTAGAGCTATTAATATAAATAAATGGAGCAGTGGAGGAGGAAAAACACTAAAGTAGGAATAGGAAAACCTGGATTCTAATCTGGAATTGTCCTGCATAAAATAGGCAATTTTTAAGTCTCTCTGAACTCTGGCTTTCTCACTTTGAAAGAGACATAAGACAAGAAGATCTTTAAGGTCCACACCAGTCAAAAAAAGACAAATGATAAAAACAAACAAAAACAAAACAAATAAAAAAAAACAAGAATCCCACTTCAAATATTTGCTTTGATTTAATAGGAAAAAATATTTAAGTTAAAAAAGAAAAATATTTTATAACTTTTATTGAACACCATGCAAACTAATGTTAACATACAGCTCCCATTACTACTTACTCCACAAGTACGTTTCATTTCTCTTTATATTTCTTCTTTATCCAACGGAGCTGAGTAACTTATGTATTTATGAAATTTGGAGAATGTGTTAATTTGGGGCCTGGCTTTAAAAGGGTGGCAACTGGCTAATAGACTTAATAATAAAATAAATTTTTTCATTACCTATATATAACATGGTTTTGATAATCAAATGACTTCTAATTCACTGTTTTGAACTATGTGACATATTTGCTAAGAACTCATTTCTTTGTTAATAAGTATAAAAGTGTATGAGGCTGGAGGACTAGTTAGGAAGCAAGAGCTCCTTATTACAATACTGTAATGATGAGAAACATGAAATATAGACACTGCCCATTTGAATATATGTCAGGAATTGTGCTATGGTTAGAGTGTGTCCCCCAAAGTTCATGTGTTGGAAAATTAATCTTGAAAGGAACAACGTTTGAGGTGCAGTCAAATAAAAGCTGGTTATTCATTCATGAGAGCTCTCATGAATGGGTTAATATTGCTGTCATGGGATTGGGTTAGTTGTTGTGAGAGTGGGTTTGTTATAAAAGTGAGTTAGGCCCCCTCTTGCTTTCTTGTTTTTGTCCATCTATTTTCTGCCATGGGATGATGCAGCACAAAGGCTCTTGGAAGATGCTGGCACTATGCTCTTGGACTTCTCGGCCCCCCAAAATATGAGCCAAATAAGTTTCTGTTCATTATAAATTACCCAATCTGGGATATTCTGTTATAACAACATAAAATGGACTAAGACATGGTTCCTACTTTTAGTTCTCCATGACGTTTAAAGTCTAGGTTGTATAGAGCACAAGTTAGACACTCATAGATAGTGTGTATTAAATAAACACATATGAAATGTTTACTGCTCAATTCATCCCCTTTCAAGGAAATATACTCTAAGTTTTCTCTGGTCAGAGTAGAAGGAGATTTGACTAGCACATAACTCTGTAATCAAAATAACTTCTCAAAGGTATTTAACTTCTCCAGGGTATTGTAATTTCCTTAGGGTACAAAACTCACTTAGAGTATTTGTAATAGGTGGGGTGCTACACTTCCCTTATCAAACGTGGGCTTGTTTCTCTAGATACTGGGAGTGTAGTTAGAAGACAACATTCAGGGCCCTTTTGAGGATAGCCTCAGCTGCAGAGAGCCTCCTTGCCGAAGTCAAGCCCTGCCTAGAGCAGCCAACACCCAATGACTGCTTGAGGCAACGAGTACAAAGACCTTTTCCTTTTAGCCCAATGTAGGACAGCTTTGATGGGCCATTTCAGGTTCAGAGCTCTTCATGGGCAGCTGAGGCTATTGTCCAGACTCCATTGCAGCTCTACTTCTTACTATATTCAAACCCATCTCCTTCTTCTTCCATCCCCAAGGGCTGATCACAAGGATATTTCCTAATAAACATCTTGCACTCTAAACTCCATCTTGTTTGAATTCGTTTCACAAAGATCCTAAACTATGACAATATCAGATCCATATCTCTTGCTTAGTCATTGTTTTGAGAAAGCCTTTATAAAGTGAAAAGGCATTCAAACATCATTTATTATTAATATTCTATTTTATGTTAAAAGGGATTTGAAGTGGCTTATGAAGGAGTATTCAGAACACCAAGATAGGAGGAACAAAATAAACAAGAGAAGAGTAGGATGCAGTCAGAGGTGAGGTTAGATCATAAAATTTGTAATATGATTTTCATATACTTTCAGAGCATGGCAAAAATGTATTTCTAAGATTTCTGAAAGCCAGTGTATATAGAGAGAAACAGAATCAGTTATTCATTTCATAGTTCATAGATTAAAACTTAACTTTTCTCAGTACTCTGATCCTGTTATTCAGAATAAAGTAGCATTTCTGCCGTGAGCTATCTCAGAGCATCATGGTGAGGTATAAGGAACATCTCTTTGGTACACATAGCATTCATTCATAAGGCTTTTACTTATAACAGCTTTCAATATAACCTGAAGAGCAGGGAAGTAAAAAAAATAAATTTAAAAATAAATTCACTAAGATGCCATTCCAATAACAGGGAGACAGCTTTTTGATTACCACCTTAATCTATGAATAAATTTTAGAACCTATCCTTCTTAAGCAAAACTCCACAAATATTATTTCTCTCAATTAGTCTTTGAATAGTAATTCAAGTGCAGATACTTTAAAGTTATACCTACTAATGATTATCTGGAGAGCAATTACTCTATGTGGCCACAAGTATAAAGCCATATTCTCCAAAGATTAGCATATCTTTGTCTAATGTTAACACCTTTTCAATGAATACTAAGGCCTTGACAAGGTGCACGCGGAAAGAGAAGGACACCACACTCTGTTCCAGTTTGAGCTGATGGGAATAAATAGAATCACAGGACATGGGCCTGTTTTTCCCAAAAGACCAAAAGAAGAAAAAAAAAAAAACAGTAATGGTGAAAAAAGCATGAAAAAATACTACATACGTTGGACAATTCAAGCCATTGTGCTGCAACAGTGAAAATTTCAAAATTTTCAACAAGTCAAAAAATCAAACCAAAGAAAAATTATCGCCACTAACAAAAATTTTACAGAGCTACAGATGTTGAAACAGTCATTGTCTGGATGCAATAATGGCTCATGACAAGACTCTCATATTGGATCCTAGTCTGTTCTATTCAGTATCTATTTTTACCTGTGGAGGAGATCAAGATTATACATGGGAACCCAATCTTGGGCATGCTCTAAAACACAAAGAAATGGACAAAGATTCAAACCGCGTGCTGTCAATATGTTTAGCATGGAAACAATAATAAACCATATGAAATAAAAATGGCTTAATAACCCGTCATGTACCGTTACCCTACCCAAAATATCTTTATCTTTAAAGAATGCACCTTCATACTTACAAAACATAATCTTAGATAAATGAAAAAAGATAACTTGTTAGTGGAGCTACTACCAGTAAAAACTAGGAGTGGGTCTCCCAAAATTGTCCATGTTTTTTTGTACACGATCTATAGCTTCTTTATATCAATAACTAGATAACAGCGCTACATTTCTAAGAACATATATGATAAATACATGTTACCTGCTTGTAAGAAAATGCTTATTATTTGCTCTCTATAATTTGGCTAAAAGTGATCTCAAATATTTAAGATAAACGTTACATGGATAGGAGTGTACATACTCATTCTCATTCCCTTTGCAGGGGATTCCAACCTGTTCTACCATAAATCATTATTTACTTACCCCATTTACATAATAGTGCAGGTCCAATGGAAGACAAATTATACTGAGCTCAGGCAGACTAATCAATACCTGACTACTGATCACAGGGTGAAAGACCAAATAAGTTCAATTACTGATAACAATAAGACTGTATTAGTCCCTACAAATTTTCCCGACAATGAAGTAGTAACAATGGAACCAGGCCTAAGAACATTCCATTGCTTTTTTCTATTTCTGTTGATCTGAAATGTCCAGTTTTGCAATTTATGAAGACAGGATCTTATTAACATTTTGGAAGATATGCTTCATTAGTTAACAGGACGATCATTTTATATATATATATATACACATATATACACACACATATGTATATATACACACATATATACACACACGTGTATATACACACATATATACACACACGTGTATATACAGACATATATACACACACGTGTATATACACACATATATACACACACGTGTATATACACACATATATACACACACGTGTATATATACACATATATACACATATATACACACATATGTGTGTATATACACACATATATACACACATATGTATATATACACACATATATACACACGTATATATACACACATATATACACACATATGTATATATATACACATATATACACACATATGTATATATATACACATATATACACACATGTATATATATACACATATACACACATATGTATATATATACACATATATACACACATATGTATATATGCACATATACACACATATATACACACATATGTATATATACACATATATACACGTATGTATATGCACATATATACACACAAACACACATGTACATATACACACATATACACACATGTATATATACACGCATATACACACACGTATATATACACACATATACACGTATATATACACACATATATACACACATGTATATATATACATACATACACACATATGTATATATACACATATATACACACATGTATATATACACATATATACACACATATATACACACATATGTATATATACACATATATACACATATATACACACATATGTATATATATACACATACATACACACATATGTATATATACACATACATACACACATGTATATATACACATATATACACACATGTATATATACACATATATACACACATGTATATATACACACATGTATATATACACATATACACACATATGTATATATATACACATATATACACACACGTATATATACACATATATACACACACGTATATATACACATATATACACACACGTATATATATACACATATATACACACATATGTATATATACACATATATACACATATGTATATATAGACACATATGTATATATATATACACATATATACACATACATATATATACACATATATACACACACGTATATATATACACATATATACGCACATATGTATATATATACATATCTACATAAGTGTATATATATATGTGTGTGTGTGTATATATATATATATATATATATTTTTTTTTTTTTTTTTTTTTTTTTTCCCTGAGACAGCATCTCACTCTGTGTCCAGGCTAGAGTGTGGTGGCTCAGTCTTGGCCTACTGCAGCCTCAACCTTCCTGGCCTCAGGTGATGCTCCCACCTCAGCCTCTCGTGTAGCTGGGACTACAGGTGTATACCACTCTGCCTGGCTTTTTTTTTTTTTTTTTTTTTTGTACAGATTGGGTCTTGCCATGCTGCCCATGCTGGTCTCAAACGCCTGGGCTCAGGCGATCTACCCACCTCAGCCAGCCTCCCAAAGTACTGGGATTACCGACATGAGCCCCTACGCCTGGCCAGGACTATCATTATATTCCCCAGGTACTTTATCCAGTAGGAGATATTTAATCTGTTGAACTATATGAAGCAGTATTATTGAGGTCTAGAGAGACAATGGTTTGATATCTAAACAATTTAGAATAGTTATGCCTAATTTGGGAAACTTGGGAAAAATAAGTTTTTCAGGTGTCATTCGTAATCTTAGACTTTAGCAAGATTATTTCCACAAATATACCTTCACAGACAAATTCAGAATCAAGGTTATTTTCCCAAATATACCTTCACAGACAAATTCAGATCTAAGATTATTTTCCCAAATACACCTTCACAGACAAATTTAGATCCAAGATTATTTCCGCAAATATACCTTGACAGAAAAACTCAGGTTCACCATCTGTGCTTATGTGGGGTAAGCTTTTTTAGGCAAGGAAATCTTGCATAACAATTAAAAAATTAATGCATTTTTCAGGTGGACATTTTCAGCTTTCTTTTCACACAATCCCTTCTGGCTAGAATTGCTATGGTTACATGGCAGGATATATCAGACCAGATTCTAGGAATTCATTATCTCACTTTTCTGTGAATATATTGACATTCATTAGGTTATGGGTTTAGCTACTATGATTTATAAGATATAAGGTGAATTGAGCTACTTTTAGTAAAATTCTTGTTTGAATACAAGCTTGTCTTCCAGAATATACATTTTTTTCTTCTAAATATTCTAATATTCAGAATTATTGAACATTACTTTTCTACAGTTGGGAATAAAGAAGTAGCAGAAAGAGAAAGTAGATTTCAGTAAATAGTATTTTACTTCCAAAAGATTTTCTATGTAAATATATGGATCATATTTTCCTAAGCAAAATTATCACATGAAGTTTTATGTATTGCCTAATGTAAGGTCTGATATTAGAACAATACTGTAGATCAAAACTGTGCCAAAATCCATAATGCACTTCTTGCTCTACACAAAGGGAATTACTAAGTTGATAATATTTTCTTACACATTTTCAATTTGTTGTCACTTGTCAATGAAAGACAAGTAGGGAAGAGCAAAAAAAAAAAATCATATCGATAGCCACCACACATTGTCAGCTTCCATCTGCGTCATCTCTTTTCATTTTCTATAGAAGGAAGTTTGTGAGTTCATAGCAGAAAGGAGGAGCACTATTGGAATTTAAATAAGCATATTTGCTAACTAGGAAATTATACCAGCAAGGAAGATTCTACTTCAGTGTCTTGGATCTACTCATGAGATAAATAATATGTTGAGAGGGTGGTAGAAGAGGGCCAAAAATCAAATAATTATACAGCTTGTGGTCAGTGTTGATGAGGAGAAATGTTGCCCTACTTTATCCTTTTTTTTTTCAAGTTTTAAGCTTGAATCAGAGTGGCAAGTATTCCACAAAAACATATCTGGGAATAGGATATACAAGAAAGAAGAAGATTATTATATATTATTCATTTGGAGACTAAGGCAGTATTTCTGTTTTTGATAACACACAGTCCAAAATTACAATTTGAAAATAATTTAAAGTAATTATCCCTTTAAGCAAGATTTGCTGCCTTTAAAAGTCCCTTTAATGATTAATGGATATTTCTTACAATTCCTGAAGCACAGAGTTTGATAAGTATGTCAGAGCTCAGCAGACTGATCGCATTTTCATGTTGTTGGTAGTAATTCTTAGTTTTGCATGTGAAATCTGTATTGGAAAGTGGTTATATTTGTTGCCTATCTTGGAGTATATTCATTTCTCTTAAAAAAAAACAAAGAAAATAACTGTGTAAGTAAAACATGTCAAATCCCAGTGCAGTGTACACTATCACTATGAAAATCTCTCTATAAATAAAAGATTACCAATCTCTAGCTGGCACATTTATTTTAAGAAACACTGCAAATAAAACCTATGTCTGGTGAAATAACTTTATCTTCTTGGAGTGAAGAGTCATTTTAATGGGATTTGATCTATGAAATAATTTTTCTGTTTTTTTTCCCAAATCATGTATATAATTAAGATATCACTATAAGGGCAATTAAGAATTTACCGTTTTCATTAGGTAAATGCCAACTGACAATACTCCTTGTAACCTTTATGTAAAGCAAAGATAACATTTCGCAGGAGAAAATTTGAATCTGCTAATATTGTTTACTATATGATCTGTAGTAGAAAAATAAGGATTAATCATATGTAGCACCAACAGGAAAATGGACACAATTAAAACTGGTGGCAAAGCTTAGTTTGCAGAATTAGAGTGAGGCTATGTTCCAATATCTCTCTTCCCCATACTTCGCCACCCATCCCTTCAGCATCTTCTGGTTAGTAATCTAGCAAGAGGTTAGAAGTAGAAAGACTTGGGGAAAAAGGGACCATGCACCTGCACTAAGTTGTCAGTTTTCTAACCCACATTGGTAGGTTTGCATTTAGACAAGTGGCCCTTAAACAGTTTGTGGTCATGAACCCATTTGAAAATCTGATGAAATTTGTAGACCCCTTCTCTGGAAAAATACACATACCTTTAGCATACTTTACATGAGCACAGGCTTATGAACACCCTAAATCTATTTGTGGACTCCAAGTAAGATCTCAAGTCAACTTCTTGAGCATGATGACTAGGTCTTATTTTATTTTATTTTATTTTTTGACTCTGAACCAGGATGGTGTCTGACAAATGTTAGAAACTCAGTAGAGTTTTATTGTTTTTATAAATGCACATATTTCTTTCTGCCTAGCTTCATGCCAATCGTTTTGCTTAAGCTGTGACTTAGTATGTTGATGCTATCTTTAGGACATAAGACCGTGAATGCTGACATAATAATAAACAAAAAAGGATTAGTTAGACATTCATGACTTAGATTGCTTATTTTTATTTGAGGCCAAAACCTTCTTATTCTCTATAATTTCCATATTTTCACAAGTGTAGAATAGTGAATGCGTGTTGTAGTAAAAAGTAACAAATAAGACACCAGCATTCTACAAAATAAATTCTACCCTAGCGATGTTATTTTGAGAAAAAATATACTTTACATGGGACAGAGTTAGCTACAAAGACTGTAGCCAAACGTTTCTAATGCCAAACCCAAACAAGAGTTTAACATTTAAAAAGAGCCAACAGTTACACAATTAAAATTTTATCTCAGGTTTATGCTCATGCTTTTAGGTTTTGACTTGAACAAATGGGTGGATGGACGCTTTTTTAAATGAGATATTGAAGACTTGAGGAAGGACAGATTTTGCAGCTATTTATTAGTGCAGAATAAAGTGAGATGTGTTGTTATTCACTCTGCTTAGGACTTGTTCATTTTAAGTGAGCCCATTTTAAAAGAGCAGGCAGGATGACTTCAGTTTATGTCAATAAAGATTTATGAAGTCTCACTTTAATTCAATACCAACTCTGTGCAAATAACTTTGCTAAATGTTGCACATACATTCATTCATTACCCCTTGTGGTAGGCCGAATGATACAGTCTCCAAATATGACTACATCCTCATCTCCAGAACCAATGAATTTGTTAGGTTAAGTGGCAAGGAAAAATGTAATCTGATCTTAAGACAGGGCTAGCCTATAATCCCAGCACTTTGGAAGAACGAAGCAGGAGGATCACTTGAGACCATCCTGGACAACATAGGGTGACCCTATTTCTACAATTTTTTTTTTAAATAGCTGCTGTGGTCCCAGCTACTTTGGAGGCTGAGGTGAGAGGAGTGCTTGGGCACAAAAGGTGGAGGCTATAGTGAGTGGTGATCGTGCCACTGCACTCCAGCCTGGGTGACAGAATGAGACCCTGCCACAAAAAAAAAAAAAAAAAAAAGTGCCTATTAACTTTGATTATCCAGTCAGGCCCAGTGAAATCACATGGGCCCTTAAAAGTGGAAGAGGAAGGCAAAAGAATGGTCAGAGGGAGCTGACTGCTGATGTAGGCCAGATTGATGTGCTGAAGAAGGACTCAACCTACAATGGCTGGATTTAATGATAGAGGAAGGGGACCCTGAGCCAAAGAATATGGATAGACTTTAGAAGCCAGGAACGTCAAGGAAATGAAATCTCTAGAAACTCCAGAAGGGAATTCAGCCCTGCCAACACCTCGAGTATAGCTGAGTGAGAATGTCTACCCTAACAGACATGTAAGATACACTTGTGTTGTTTTAAGCCACTAAATTTGTGATAATTTGTTATGGCAGCCAATAGGAAAACTAATACACTCCCCATGCACGTTCACACATATACACACTCTAAAATAATGGTACCTTTATATCCATCTAGAATAAGTTTCTTAACCTCAGTACTATTGACATTTTGGCCATGTGAGTGTGTGTGTGTGTGTGTGTGTGTGTGTGTGTGTGTGTGTGAGAGGGAGAGAGTACGTGTATTTCTGTCCAAGTGTAAGGTGCCCTGGCCTCAACATATGGACACTAGCAGCATTCCCTGCTTGTGACACTTAAATGTCTGCTGGGGCAAAAATCACCCCTGGTTGAGAACCACTGATGGAATAGAAGACAAATGCTTTAATTTTGAAATGCATGGCAGGTTGTGACAAGCTCCATGAAAATATGGATCTTATCTATCTTATTGACCTAACCTGAGTGAGTAGAACAGGGGCTGGCATAGAAAAGGGGCTGAAATAAATATTTAATGGATGATAGAATGAAAGAGTGAAGTCTCTTAGAGTATAAACCAGCCAATGACCAGAGAAAATTCTTCTGAATTTTTTCTCTCTGGTCTTCCCCTGTTGACACAAGTAAAGATCAGTATTCTTTCTCTTAAGTAGTTTAGCATGGCATAAGTATTAGACTGACCTCAAGTCACATTCACTTTTAATATTTATAAGGTGTATGAACTTGGTCAAGTGTCTTCATCTATTTAACACTCACCTCCATCCTCTGAGAAGTAAAAAGTAATCCCCAGCTCTCTCGTTTGCTATAAAAATGTAAAAAACAATTAGATATATATTTCTTGAAGTGTCCGACTCAAAGTAGATATTCAATCTGAGTCATAATCTTTCTTTTTCCAAAGAGCTAATAGTGTACATATAGGTCCTTTCTGCTTTCTCCTTTTGAATTAGGATGCAATTGATATTGCTCCTACTGATTCCAAGTGATCTTTACCAAGAATTTAGACAACAAAGTTAGACTGTAAAATATCAATAAAATTAATTACTCTTCTCATGGAGAAATTCTATGTGAAAAGGATATAATAAATTTATACCAATGTTAAGGTTTTGAACATAATTGAAAATAATCTTCTATTTTTTGGAAAACTTCTACCTAAAATTAATGGAAAGATATTATGCACTCATTTTTGCCTATTTGATCTCAAAGCTATTCTCTGCACGTCTCTTGCTATGCTCTATGTCACCCCCACACCAGAAGGTGCATTCCCAGCCTACTATGTTTTTTGGTTTCTGGCAGGATTCACTCAATGGGAGATACTGGCAAGAGAGTGATTGTAGACTGGAGGAAGAGAGAAATCAGGCTATTTTCCTCTCTTATTGTCACAGGCGGTGTCTCCTGCAAAGCCTTTTATTTCCTTGGCTCCAGGTTCAGCTGGGCAGCCCATCCTCCTATTGGCACAGCTGACACTGGGAAACCCCATGTCATGGACCTAGCTGCTATTGAACAGTCCTGATCTGTGGGCTCTGGCAATGAGACCTGCTTACAAAAGTATTTGCGGCTTCTTCTTGTTACAAATCTCTGAGGTTCTCTCCTTCATGTGCTCTGGCTTCTTAGACTTTCATCACGTATGTAAAAACTTCTCTGTATTAGAGCATCCTTTTTTTGAAATACGGTTGACGCTTGAACAACATGAGGGTTGGGGCACTGACCTCCTACACAGTCAAATATCTGCACATAACCTTTGACTCCCCCAAAACTTTACTAATAGCCTACTATTAACTGGAAGCCTTACCAATAACATACATAGTCAATTAACACATATTTTATGTTATAAAATATGTCTGTATATATATGAACAATGCGATGGTATTCTCTCTCTCTCTCTCTCTCTATATATATATACACATATATATTCTTATACTGTATCTATTATATATATAGAATATTCTATATATATTCTTATACTGTATAAGAATATATGTGTATTCTATACTGTATTCCTACAATACAGTAAGCTAAAGGGAAGAAAATGTTATTAAGAAAATCATAGAAAAGAGAAAATGTATTTAGTATTCATTAAAGTGGAACATCATAAAGTTCTTTATGCTCGTCTTCATATTGAATAGGCTAAAGCAGAGGAGAAAGAAGAGGGGTTGGTCCTGCTGTGTCTGGTGGCAAAGGTGGAAGAAAATCCAAGTGTACATGGACTCTTGAAGTTTAAACCTGCATTGTTCAAAGGTCAAATGTACTTAGATTGGTTTCTATTTTCCTGGCTGTATCCCAACTGGTAAAGATTTTTTTCTTAAGATTTCAAGTGGTTTTGAGTTGTAAATATTCCCAAAAGGCAAGTGTTTAAGCTCTATCCTTTATATAGTTAACCATTTTATATAATGATAATTACTGCCTTACATTCTAGGAAAAATATGTCTCATTCCTGAATATCAAAAGCAAATTTAAAAACAAATTTTAAAATTAATTACACATATATTGGGATCTCAGATTTATTAAACTAATTATTAGAAAGTAAGATAAATTGGGGAAAAGCTAAAAGTATGCATAATTATTAAATGCTGGCACTTATGTGAGCCTTGGGCTTCTCTTTATTAGCTTTTGGGTGCGATTATCATTAACATTTCAGTTGCATCCTTAATGAATATTAGAGCTACAAATACACAATGGCATGAGTGAAAATAGGAGTCTTTCATTACCACGCAGACTGAAACTTTAAGAAAAATAACTTACAGAGAGGCTGTAGAGCTGTGATTGTATATTTACCCTGGGAGCTATGAGCTGTCTAGAAGTATTCTGAGCTGTGATTTTTACAGCTGCACCTGTGCCGGGTGAAGAAACTAGTGAAGAGCAATTTGGGCCTCTTCAATAAACCAGTTAACTGGTTTTTTAACACTAACTCTAAAGCAACTTAGCCACATTCTTTGAGCATTTGCTTTGTGCTAAGCATTGTTCTAAGTGTTGGAAAAGAAAGATCCGCAAATAAAAATTAGTCCTTCTTTTCAAGGAAATTACCTATCAGCTGGGGGATACTGACTTGGAGGCAAATGAGTGCACTAAAGTTAGGTAGGGGCTAGGACAGATGTATATATAGGGCACATAAGGCAGGTCTTCTTTTTCTGTAGGATCATACCCAACTTTTGGGGTGAAGTAGTGGATAGGCTTGAGGTTTAACTACAAGGCATGAAGTGATAGCCATAGTATACTGCTTGGAAGTTACTCTTAGGGTATATAGTAAGTCATTCAGAGCTCAATGAGCAGCTACTTCAAGTCTCAGCAAGTGCTGAATAAGCAATTAGATGTATAAACTCACATTGTCTTGTTCCATAAAGTGGAATAAGAAGTGTGGGGAAGGAGTAGGAACAGGACAAGATGAGAGGAATCGCTCAATCAGAGCATTGCTGTAAGATGGCCTTTAGAAGTGGTACTGACAAAGAGATACTCAAATGTACAGCTCCTCAGAGTTGGAGATGGCTTGGAGGTGGTTTGAGCATGTAGAAGCAATGGAGACAATGGAGGACTCTGGGGAGCAGTTGTAGGAGGCTGTAATTGCTGAGCACAACTGCTGACTGGAGCCATTCAATACTGAGAGGAGCAGCTGCAGAGAGCTTAAGCAGGGAACCCTGGAGAGCCACAGTTGGAGCTTCCCCAGATTAAGAAGCTGCCAGGGGAAGCAGCAGTGATGAGTGTCATTGTATGGAAAATTCAAAGTTATCCATTCAGTTCCACCATCTCTGCAACTGGCAATGGTTGAAACACAGTCTAAGATATATGAAGAAATGGTGAAATATTGATAAGATTGACAAAATATGTTTGAGATTTTTAAAGACAACTTTCCTCAAGCTCAAACGTAAGCTTTCTTGGCTAATGTGGTATTACTTTTGGTTGTTGTTTGTTTATTGAGGAACAATTTTACCCTAAAAATAGCTGTTACATTGGCCAAAACAAGGAGACTTGATTTTAAATTAAAGGATTCACTAACCAAAAAATCAATGAGAGTATATGCAAAATTTGGTACTTCTTGATATTTCTCCCCTGGAAAGAGTAACTGTAGTTTTTATCCTGTTCTCAAAGTTCCTGATGCTGAAAAAAAAAAAAAAAAAAAAAAAAAAAAAAGTTACGAGAGTTTGTATTAGAAAGACAAAAAAGATTAGCTAATAGAGAATTTGGTAACATCTTTTATCAACTTATCCCCAAAAGATGCTGTTGTATAACAGTGTGATGAATTTAGGTAATCATTACATTGCACACTGTCTAGCATTACTATGAGGCTGTCCTCTTCAAATATTGTTCAGGATAACGAACCTTGGTATATTGGTGATCCCTTCTGCACCTTTTTGGATCAGCTTGGGTTTGATTATGGAGGAAGACAGAAGCAGCATAATAGATATTTTGTTTGAGTAAAACACAATTATGATGTAAAAACTTGAGAAAGAGAATCCAGCTGGGAAATTATTGTGTTAGTCCACCTTTGAGTGAGAGCTGAGAACTACTGTGGATCCTGTAGAAATGGAAGGAAGAATGTGGAGGTGGAGGTATTCATTCAACTTGTGAATGTGAACACTTTAATTTTAAAATAATAATGCATCTATTTATATTTTTGTTTTGTTGAAGTCTCACAGTACTACACATTTTTATCAAAATCACTCCATCTGGAAAAATTCTATGTGGATTAAGCCACATGGGAATCAGTTACCCTGGCTTAACAGATATTTCATTGCTGTGGGTTTTAATCGATAAACTTGACCTTCTAACTTTGCCGGTTATACAATCTGTTCTGAGCAAACAATGAAATGATGTGAAGTGAGTCAGGCTTTGAGTATATTAGCGAATTGGGGCCTGAGTGACCAAGAATGAAATGTCAGGATAACAACACAAAGAAGAAAACTCATTTTTTCAGGTTCAACTTACTCGATTTTTTTTTTTTTTTTTGGCACAACATACCATACTCTCATTTAAAAAGAGCATTTTACCCAAAAAGCTGTGTGTGTTTTTCAAGGTAACATAAATTTACCCTTGAAACCTCTGACCTAGTAAAGACTCCTGGAATTGTTACTTTAAGTCTGCTCTGAACAAATAAAAAATTGCTCTCAAGGGTATTTATTTAGCTAATGAAGATACCTTGCAGACCATTTGAACAATTATTTGAAAGCAGAAACCACTGAAGGCTCATCCATCTCTCATGGAGAGTTGCTGGCTTTGCACATCTTCGAGTGTTTTTTTGTTCCCCAACTCCAAAGGAGAAACTGTCCCACTTTCTGGGACTTGACATGTGCTTGGGATTACTGCAAGGCTTTTGGCCTTTTGAGCTCGTAGTTCATACACTTGTTTTTGACAGTATGATGTGTTCTTCTTTTTTTTTTGAGACGGAGTCTCGTTCTGTCGCCCAGGCTGGAGTGCAGTGGCGCCATCTCTGCTCACTGCAACCTCCGCCTCCCGGGTTCACACCATTCTCCTGCCTCAGCCTCCCGAGTAGCTGGGACTACAGGCGCCTGCCACCACGCCCGACTAATTTTTTGTGTTTTTAGTAGAGATGGGGTTTCACCGTGGTCTCGATCTCCTGACCTCGTGATCCGCCCGCCTCGGCCTCCCAAAGTGCTGGGATTACAAGCATGAGCCACCGCACCCGTCCGACTTACTCTTTACATTTGCGTGTAGTTAAAAAAAAATTGGTATGGCCTTATCAAGATCAAAGAGAAATAATGTTTTAATCTCTGGACACTTCAAATTCACAGAGATTTCATGGAACATACTGAAGCCTTAAAATATGGAGTTAATCAAATAGAAAGCTATATATTTCAGACACAAATTTGTCTTCTGTTTTATTTCTTCAAGATAAGTGAAGAGGTCAGACTTCTAGTACATCACCTTCTGAAAAAATAGGGGTTATTATAAGTAAATATAACAATTTAATTCTGTATGCTTCATAGGTTTCCAGCTCTCTCCTTGTCCCAGTGCAGTATTTAACATTCCATGGCATCACTATAACGTGACATTTATGAGTAGCCATTGGCGCCCAGTGCGCAGGCTGCTGTGCCAAGCGTGGCCTCAGTCCTCTCTATTACATAAATCAATGAGCATTGACACAGATGGAGCTATAGACACACAGGAAACACTGAGAGGAAAATGTGACAGTGACCTCTGCCTTTCTCTTTTTCCCAGACTCCCGCTGTCAATCAAATAATCAGAAATTGCCCATCACACACAGCCCCATGGACCTCTTTTGCTGAGCTCAGAATAAAAACACTACCTATGGTTGACTAAAAGATGAGGACTTTCACTAGGAATAATCTGTCTAATGATAGAGTACTATGCACTTGGAATTGAAAGATCTCTGGTTTTTGTTTTGTTTTGTTTTGTTTTGTCTTTTTTACAGAGTTTCACTCTTGCTGTCCAGGCTGGAGTGCAATGGTGCAATCTCGGCTCACTGCAACCTCCACCTCCCAGTTTCAAGCAATTCTCCTGCCTCTGCCTCCCAAATAGCTGTGATTACAGGCACACGCCTCTATGCCTGGCTAATTCTTTGTATTTTTTTATTAGAGACGGGGTTTTGCCATGTTGGCCAGGCTGGTCTCAAAGTCCTGACCTCAGGTGATCCACCTGTTTCAGCCTCCCAAAATGTTGCGATTACAGGCGTGAGCCACAGCACCCGGCCTGGTATTTTGATCTCATAATTCTAAATATATTCTTTACATTTTCAGTGTTTCATGATGAATGGGTATTTTTTAAGGATCTTTATGTTATGTAGAACTTTGCTTAAACTTTGCTGTCTATTGCTTACTATCCTGATGATTAGTAAGGAAGAACATAAAACATTTTGTTTCCGATAAGACTCATCATACTTTTATTAAAATTACAATATTAATAGACATTGAAGCATCAGATAGTATAAAATAAACATTTAAATAAATGATACTAGTTTAAGGATATCTGTGTAGGAAGAAGTGTAGCCAGAATGGCGGGGAAACCCCCACTCCCTGCTTCCCCCAGGGCAACAATCCTTCACCCCTCTCTTCTCTCTTTTGCCCACCCTAACCCTCTGGGAATACTGAACATTTTGCTCTTCCCTTAAAGAACCTGATGTGTCACACCTCTGTGTTTTTGTTCTTTCATAAACACTCTTCCTTCCCTCTAAGTAGGATTAATCATTTCTTCTCTGAACATCTCTGAGCATCCTTTTGGCTCTCCTATCATAGTCTGTTACTTGTTAAAGTATCTGTGTTTCTTGCTCAAAGGTAAACCACATGAGGCAAGTAATATGCTTATTTATACTACTCAGTATATGATCTCTTAATGAATTAATTTATGTTATTATTACTAATGGAACCATGTTCTGTGGAGAAAATGGCTTCTCCTAAATTACAATATTACACAGGCATGCACACTGGAAAGGATGGAAGTGCTGGAGTAAGACTTACCTGAACATGGGCCTTGGCTCTGCCACTTAGGAGCTATATTAACTCAAGATTGAGACCCTTAGTCTATGGGAAGTTTTGTGGAGAATGAAACCCACGTTATAGAATTACCTTCAAAATTAAGAAATGAAATGTGTTGAGAACTGGACACAAAGTTAGTACAATGAATGACACTATTATTATTATATATAATAAATATCTATTAAGAGGTTTGTATGTGTGTTCATAACCCGATGAAAAGGTCAGTTATTTGTTTTTGCTCCTCAATTTCTCCTTTTATTTATTACTCTAACTTCTTATTTAATAGATGTGTCAAACAACTTTGTTATAAATATTAGCTGCTTATTTCTCCAACTTTCTATTTTTTCTATTCTTTAGTGATGACAGCACAACATAGATAAATGCATATGCCAAGCCATTTTTCAACTTCGTAATGACAAAAAGGCTTCTTATCATATCTAAACATGTTCAAATGCCACTTGGTCACTTTTTAAAAGCAGAATTAATGAGATTCTTGCTAACCTTTTTATTTTTATTTTAGTCCAATCATCTCCTAGCCTGACAAAACATTAAAAAAAAAAAGGACTGCGTGATGTAGCCTCTAACAGTCGTAATGAGAGACTAATTGCAGCCCAAATTGGAAACACTTTTGGTTTCAATTAAAGGAAGAGGAAAGACTTAATAGCATCCCAAAAGACTTTATAAACAAAATGATGGCCATTAGCAATAGCAAAAATAAGAACACAAGAGCAAAGAAATCCACCTAGTTAAAATAGGTAATAATAGGCAGTGGTTATAGACAAATGATGGCGTCATGAGTATCTATATGGAAACACTGAAAAGGGAAGCAACACAGTTTCCTAACTTCTTTGATATTATGACACAAGCAAGAAACACAGAGACAGAGACAGTGAGAGAGATTGACTACATGAACTGTAGTAGCTCTCAATCCTCCCAGCAGGAGGCTACGCAAAAAGTATTCTCAAGAAGAAAACATGTCTTTCCATAGGACTGCATACTGTACTACGTGGATGCTTTGTGTAAACTATGAGAAGGCTAAACCAACACCCCCATATTTCTCTAGGAAAGAGAGAAGGGGCTTACACCACTTTCTGGTAAATGGGAGTGACAACAGCAAATGATAGCACCAAACTCGGAATCATATGAAAAGTGGGATGATCAAATGAATGGAAATAATTTAGAGTATCTGGTTTTCATTACCTGAACTTAGACTTATTTTCAGTTATCCATTCAGAGCACAACTTTGTACCTCATTTAACTCTTCTGTGAAATGTGGGAAAAAATCCAAAACAGATAAGTTTGATCAGACATTAATGTAACAGTCACCTACATTTTGATTGTTGAAGTAAAGGGTGGACAAATTCTGTCTATAGAGAAGCTGGCCCCAAGATCAATCAGACACTGAAGTAAGGAAAATAATGTATTCCTGTCTTCATGGGTACACTGCTAGTGTCTTCTTAGAATATAAATAGTGGTATGTATTGGCTAAGAAAGAGTTAATTCCTGTTCAGGTTTGGCGTCTCAGAATCATATCCTAAGTTGACCATAAGCTCTGATCTCAAGGACCAGAAATATCTCATAATCTTCTTATATTGTTCAAATTAGAATGTCTTTGTTTTAAATTTAGTAATTGTTATGTTAATGGAGAGAATGTTGGTATTGTGATCAACTCTTCACAGAGAAGCTTATATCACTGAGGGATTAGAGACACACTGGGAAAAATATTGTTTGTCTTGCATACACTAAGGAGTATACTTAGTTATCACTTTTTTTTTTTCCTTTCCTTCAGAGGAAACACTTTGTGTTACTAGAGTTTGCAACCATGTGTAAATGACTGTAAAATAATAGAATTCAGAAATGGAAGTTCTGTTTCTTTTTCTTTTGTGTCTATGTGCCATCCATTCTTTTGTTATAAAAGATTAGAAATGCTGAACAACTAGAAAGAAAATAATTAGAAATTAAATCAGGGTAAAATGAATAGAAAGAAAATTCTAATCAGTTGATGAAGGCATATCATTTGGCATTGAGTCTTCTTTCAGTATTAACATATTTCCTCATCCTTCAAAATCGAATTGCTAAGGCTGAGACTTGCAAAAACAAGAACATGGGAACGTCACATGAAAAATATGGGTTTAGAAGTGACATTATGCAGGCTTCTTTTCTTGTCTTGTTTGTATTAAGTAAGGGTAGAAATGTAACGTATAAAAGGATTGCTTCCGGCTGGGCACAGTGGCTCATGCCTGTAATCCCAGCACTTTTGAGGCTGAGGTGGGCGAATCATCTGAGGTCAGGAGTTCAAGACCAACCTGGCCAACATGGTGGAACCCCATCACTACTAAAAATAAAAAAAATTAGCTGGGCGTGGTGGCAGGCGCCTGTTATCGCAGGAGACTCACTTGAACCCAGGAGGTGGAGGTTGCAGTGATCTGAGATCGCACCACTGCACTCCCGCCTGGGTGACAGAGTGAGACTCCATTTCAGAATTAATTAGTTAATTAATTTAATTTAATTAAAAATGATTGCGTCCATATTTTAATAAATATATGAGGCTAGAAATAACATGAATTTAGGATATATTGTGGACCTTTGAACCTACTCAAACAGATAAGAATTTTCTTCCAAGAATTGCACTGAATCACACGTGTCCAACAATTTAAAATTAGTGCTAAAAATGTCAGATTAAAGATAAAATTATTTTGCAAAGTTAAGTTGAAATTATTACAAAATGCATGAAAATATTCAAATAGGAAATTTATATACATATATACATAAATACATATATACATGTACATATATATATATACACACACACATACATACATCTATCCATCTATCCATTCATCCTTTCTCACAGTCCATTTATTAACAAATATATTTGAGAGAATATGGTAGAATACATTATTCTTGTACTGCTTCAAATGTATTCTTTGGAGTAAAAGTTCCAAAAAATGATCTGCAATAAAAGGGACTCAAATTAAGTTTTGAAACTCTGAATACTATACTCCCCTCTAAGACATACAAATCATAAATACAGACAGGATCCTGTAAGAATGACTTTTATCAGAGTAGCTGTAGTAGACGGAATAATGGTCTTCAAAGATGTCATGTCCTAATTCCTATAACCTGTCAATATGCTACCTTTCGTGGTGAAGGGATTTAATGTTACGGATGAAATGAAAGTTTCTCATCAGTTGAATTTAAAATAGAGACATGATCCTTTATTAACTAGTTATGCCCAATGTAATAACGAGGGTTATTATAAGTAGAAGAAAAATATAGAAAAACAGATAAGAGTTATGAGATGTGGGAAGGATTTACTCCCTATTGCTAACTTTGAAGATGGAGGAAGAGACTAGAAGGAAGGTGGGCAGTCTTTAAAAGCTGGAAAAGACAAGAAAGTGCATTCTCTCCTACAGCCCCCACAAAAGAAAGCAGCCCTGCCCACAGCTTGGTCTTCGCCCTGTAGGACTAGTATTGGACTTTTAACATACATAATTGCAAGATAATGCATTTTTTGTTGTTTTAGGTTGCAAAGTATCTGATAATTTGTTACAACAGCCACAGACATCTAATATATATGCTATGGCTGTTGTAGTGATTACTACCTGCCAGACACCAGGGTACATTCTTGATACCCATTAACATATTAGTCAACCCAGAAAGCAACAAATTATAAACATTATTCTCATCTGTATTTTATGAAGGAGGAAATGGGGTGTGGTGGCAAACTCTTGTAGGTTAGCAAATTATACATAATGATACCAATAGAAAGTACCAGAACCAAGGCTCAAGTTAAAGACTAATCACAAAGCTCATGCTTTAAATTTCTTACTGTTCAGTCAATCTTCTATCAAACTTTCTTGATACAACAGCCCTTTCTTTCTTTCTCAATATACCTGTTTATTTTGGGAAACACTAGTGCAGTGGAAGGTAACTACACTTCAGAGACTAAAGATCCTAATTCCAGCTTTGCTACTAACTACTCACATAACCTTAGTAAAACAATCTTGTATTTCTTGGCCACTATTCTTTCTGGTATTGGTGCTCTCAAAACAGCTCCTGTTCTCATGCCTTACCTTTATTCATACCTACAGTTAAATGTGTTCTGCATTATTTACAACTCCCTCAGGACCAAAGAATAGGTATATTAATCCCATTTTAGAGAAAATAAAATTAAAATGCAGAGTAGTTGAGTTTCTTGCTGCAGATCAAAAAGATAGTAATAATAGAGCCAGGTTTTAAGTGGATGTCATCTCATTCCTGACCAGAGCTCTTTCCACAGTACTACACTTAATCATATTTTAATAAAAATCACATTACAAAACTCTTACATATTGCTTTAATTTTATACCAACCTAAGCCTCGATACAATTAATATATTACCATTCAAACACACTTCAATCAAATATACTGAAGAAATGTCATTGACTAATAAATAGTATATTGTCTTAATTTTCTTCTGCATAATGCTTGACAGACTTGTATCTAGACAGTGATTTCAATAAAAAATAGAGTTATATTTCTCTCACTAGGGTGGTTCACAAGCTCTTTTTTTTAAAAAAAGTACTACAGGAAATTCTGGTTAAAATCTAAGATTCTAGCCTGGAAGTGGTGGCTCATGTCTGTAATCCTAGAACTTTGAGAAGCTGAGGTGGATGGATCACTTGAGCGCAGGAGTTTGAAACCAGCCTGGGCAACATGGTGAAACCTACCCTCTACAAAAAATAAGATAATTAGCCAAGCTTTGTAGTGTGTGCCCGTAGTCTAAGCTACTTGGGAGGCTGAGGTGGGAGAACCACCTGAGCCTGGGAAGCCGAGGCTGCAGTGAGCTAAGATTGTCCCACTGCACTCCAGCCTGTCTCAAAAACAAAAACCAAAACCTAAGGTTCTAGAAGAGTCTCATACATGGTCACTCAACCTACTTTAAAAGCTTAAGATTTTGCCAGATAAACGAATGTAACTTTGAATGGAATTTTACTTATTAATTAGCAGTAATGGTAGGCAGAGTTGTAAAACAAAAATAGAATGGATTTTCAAGTCAAATTATCTGCACTTAAATTTGCACTGTAGCAGGATCAGTATTATTATCTTTAGCGAACAATATCAAGTTGTCTAATCAATCAGGGTTGGTTTGCCCCTCTGTTTTACAGAGAATGAGGATAATCATGTCTGTCTTTGAGGGTTGTTGGTACTTATTAGGTATCCAGGTATTTCATTACCTGCACATTTTCGAAACCAGTTTGTACCAAGATCCTTTCCAAAGTATTCCAGTTTTTAATTGTCCATATTTTTACAACAGTTGCTCGCTCACAAGTTTATACACTGGATTCTAAGTCCCTTATCGGTTGAGATGATGCCTTATTCAAAGTTTATCACCAACATCTAGCATGTGTTCTGGCCTCTAATAGGTGTTCATTAAATATTTATGGACTGAATGAAAACCTTCACTGAATATTACTTGGCTGACTTTTAATGTCCAAGTATGTGGCATTACTTTTAAAAATCAGTGATGAGGGAATAAAACACACAAAAAGATGTACTGTCTTACTCCATCTGTCAATTTTAGTTTTAATTTCTTGCTTTTCTTCCTGTAAGCTATAATCATATGATAGACTGGATTTAATCTGTAGCATATTTAAGTAAATCTCTATACTATTTATAGAGTCTATGCATAACTACAATTGATGACTTTGATTACACATGTTTAATATTTCTGATGTAACATTTGCTATCTTTTGTGGTTAATAAATCTTTCAAACATCTCCTCAATATTAATGTATTGATTCGGTCTTCATAATGTTTGTAAAGTCTAATTTATTTTCCAAATCTGGCCAAGAGAGACTTACATTTGGAAGTAACAAGATAAATCTTAGACAGATTCGTGTAAAGTGGAACAAAATAAATATTCAAAAGACTTCTAAAATCACATAAAAACCCCTTTCCAGTTAAAACTGACAATTCATTACTCTTTTAAATTGTGGGTTCTTGAGTGAGATGTCAGTTTTGGTTATAAAATTTACTCACAAATGCCAGCTACTGTTATCATCCTGTCTTAGCTCAGAACAAAAAGCAGGATTGAAGAAATTTCTCTTGAATTTAGAAGTGGTTTGCTGAGGTTAACCAAACAATAACAAAGCAATCACATTCAACGAACACCAGAAACATTAAAAGGCTATGGTTTAGTACAGGGTTTATCTTTAAAGAAATATAAACTAGAATTTTCAGAAACATGCCTAGTTTTTCCATACTTTTTCTTTTCCAGTCCTATGTTGTCTGATATATGGAATACTTGATGACAGAAAAACCACCAGCCATTTCAAATGGACTCCTGCTGATATGCCCTGCTATGTGGCAGCAGGAAGGAATGCCTTCTCTTAAAAGTACTCTTTGTAATAGACAATTGCATCTTTCATCTTTAGGATTGTGCCCACAGAGAACTGAAGCAAATACTTAATTGTTTTGAAAGCCTCGCAAGCAATCCAAAGGGAGTTCTTCAAGTATCTCAGCAGCTAGAGTCCTTATACTTCAATTAATACTATTGGGAGTTGCATGTTTAAAAACCTGAGTGGTTTCAAATGATTTGTCTTTTGTCAACAATGTTGAACTTGACACCATTTAAAAATAATGTGTATTTAAGAAATAAGGGAAAATAAGTCAGCTCATTTTCCTAAATTTAAAAAAGAAAGAAAATATAAATAATTTAAAAATTATTTAATATCTATTTTGGTAACGAAAAATAACACGGGAATTTAGAATTGAGAGTAATAATGACTGAGATGGTTCTCTGAATTACTAAAAAACTGTAATACTGTAACAATTGACTGCATATATTTAAAATAATGTATTTTAGACATTGAAGAGGATTTAGCAATCAATGGTCTAAGTTTACAGGTAAGGACAAGATCCACCAGATGTTAATGACTTTGGTAACTCATAGAGCAAGTAACAGAAAGAGTCAAATGAATCTAAGTTTACAATACGTTTTTATCCCAGTTGGAGGACCTCTCAGAGCCTCCTTTCTTCAACCTTTTGATTTGAGCGGTCTGCCTTCTGACGTTAGATAGGTGCTAAGATCCTGGCTGTGTTCCTGGAACACATGAAGCGTTTAGCTCATGGTGGGTCCCTGCCTTTCCTACTCTTCTGTTTGTCTGGAGTTCTTTAAATGACAGAACATTTGTTAGATTTTGCTCAATGTTTGTATTCAGACATTGCCGTAATCCAGATTTGTAATTGTGATTAAACTTTTGGAAATGTTTGCATTAAATTAGAATGAACGCTATGCTGGAGAAGATTCAAAAATGTTATATAGAACATTCCTATTTGCTGAGATTAACCAAACAATATTCTTTTTTTTTTGTATTGGCATTTCATTGTGGTTCTCTTTTATATCATTTTTATAAATAATTTCAACTTTTATTTTAGATTCATGAGGTACATGTGCAGACTTGTAATATGGATTTATTGTGTGATGCTGAGGTTTGGGATATGAGTGATCTTGTCAGCCAGGTAGTGAGCATAGTTCCCAACAGTTAGTTTTTCAAACCTTGCTCCCCTCCTTTCTTCCCACCTCTAGTAGACCCCAGTGTCTATTGTTGCCATCTTTGTGTCCATAGTACCAAATATTTAGCTCCCACTTGTAAGTGAGAACATGTAGTGTTTGGTTTTCTGTTCCTGTGTTAATGTGCTTAGGACAATGGCGTCCAGCTGCATCTATGTTGCTGCAAAGGACATGAATTTGTTCTTTTAATGGCTGCATAGTATTCCATGGGGGGTATATGTACCATATTTTCTTTATGCAGTCCACCATTGATGGGCATCTAGGTTGACTTCATGTCTTTTCTATGATGGGTAGTGCTGCAATGAACATACAACTTCATGCATATTTTTGGTACAACAATTTATTTTCTTTGGGATATAAACTCGCTAATAGGATTGCTGGGTGGAATGTAGTTCTGTTTTTTGAGAAATTTCCAAAGTGCTTTCCACAGTTGCTGAACTAACTTACATTTTCACCAACAATATATTAGTGTTTCCTTTCCTCCACAGCCTCACCAGCCTCTGGTTTTTTTCACTTTTTAATAATAGCCATCCAGATTGGTGTGAGATGGTATTTCGTTGTGGTTTTGATTTGCACTTCCCAGGGACTATTCCATATAGATTTAACTGGTGTCTTTTTCAAATTCTCTCTCTGATAATCTTACGTCTGTTCCAAATAAGTTATTTGATGTTTCCAATAATAGTTATATTCATTGTTTTGGGCAATTATATTACCACATTAAGTTGGCATCAATCAGTGCCATGTAGTTTCTAGACAACCACTATGGAAATACAGTAATAGAGACAGAGGCTCGACCTAGAAATTACTTTTATGTCTTTAAACGAGTTCTCTCTTGGAAGCATGAGTTTAACCCATGCTAAATTTGAAATGATATTTTCTTTTGTAAATATTGATAATCACTTTTTGCTTATGTTTTTTACAAATGAAACCAAGTGTAGAGAGAGGGGAAGAGGACTGACTGTGGCAGAGCTAAGACAAAATAGTTAATTCATAGCATTTTCCCTAGGGTTAATTGGAGTCAACCAGTTGGCTGGTGACAGTAGCAATTAAAGCAAAGAAATCCTGCAGGTAAAAATAAGAGAGAGTCTCCTGAAATTCAGCTAATTTCCTCAAGACTGTCTTTTCTAATTGTCCCTCAGGCTAGGTTAAGTGCTAGGTATAGCTAAGAGCCAGCAGCTAGTTTTAGCTCCAGGGCCACCTCCTGAAATATAAGTTAGCAGATGGTACACTTAGCCTCATACTGTATTTTACTGTTTTTTGTGTGTTGCTTTTACTTTGATGAAGTGAATGAGTTAATAGGACATATGAGTCTAGTGAATGCTGTTAAAAGAAAAACTTTTGACAAATTATTTGACAGTGTTTTTTTTTTCACTATTTTAAAGTCTTTTATTGATCAAAATCAGTTATTCACAGACGAAATGACTCTGTACCTAAAAAGAACAAAGCAATCAACTTAACAATTATTAGAGTTAATGAGAAAATTAAATAAGGGGACCAGAATGAGATTCAGATCTCAACTTTTTTTTTTTTTTAATCCTTGGCCAGGGAAATTATTCATGTTCTCATCTTTATATATTTTTATTTATTTTTTAAATTTTATTTTATTCTATTTTATTTCAATACTGTTTTAGGGGAACAGATGGTGTTTGGTTACATGGATAAGCTCTTTAGTTGGTGATTTCTGAGATTTTGGTGCACCTATTACCCGGGAAGTGTATACTGTACCCAGTGTGCAATCTTTTATCCCTCACTCCCTTTCCCCCTTCTCCCCACCAAGTCCCTAAGGTCCATTATATCAAAGGCATAAAAATGACAGTGTTTATTTGAACAAAGAATGGCTCATGAATTGGGCAGCACCCAGAATTGGAAGAGTTTTAGAGTGCTCCGTTTTAGCAGCATGAGTAGAGGGCTTTATCAGCTGAATCCAGAAGCAAAGTAAAGAAATTACTCAATTTGCTGCTTCTAGCCATTTGCCTTATTTTGGTATAATATGTTGGAAAGTCCCTAATTAGAGATTAGGTGGCAGTTTCTGGTTGGCTAAGCTTAAGTTGTATTTTATTGTATACGTTACACTTCAGTTTGCTTACACAGGAAACTAAAGCACTGGAACTTTCTCAGCCTATTTTTTTTTTTTTTTGTAACAACCTCCCAATTAATTTAACAGCCTCTAAATTATAAGTGAATTTTAATGTTCCTGTCCTACTGACCTATAGGAATAATGTGTTAAACCTCTTAACACATGTACCTTCATTTCTTTGGAAAGCAGCTTTATCAGTGGACCTTGTTTTAAATGTATCTTATTTCTGCTAGCTTTTTATCTTTTCCTAGGTCAGAAAGATTATTCAAAATACTGTTAAATCAAAAGGCTAAATTTTACTTTATTTGCAACATAAGAATTCTGAAGGACTAAATAGTGACCAATGGATCACATATTGCCTAACTTCACTGAATAATCTTCATGATGTTTTATTTTTATTGATTATATTTACATTTTTCTAAGGATTAGATTCTGTATAAGAGGAAAATTCCAACTACATAATGATTTTCTTGATGTGAATAGAATATAAATGTAAATAAAAGCATTTATCTAAAAATATGAGATTAGATGAAAAAATGAGATTAGATGAAAAATATAAGATTAGAAAAATATAAAATTAGTTTCAAATAAAACAGATTTAATTCAAATAAATTACTTTTTAATTTATTTGAAACTTTATCAAAAATATTGTGATTTAAAAACTAATAGAATATTTCTATGCATAGCTGTTAAAGAAAAAAATTAGCTTATTTTGTGTGTGTTAAAAACTGATTTGAAAAGCTTGATCAAAGAATATTATTATAATTGACACTTCCAAGTATTTTTCCAGATATCTCAACCAAAATAGTGGATTGAATATCTTTATGCTTAAGACAGAGCTACATATTGAGGGGGAAAAAATGCCCTGATTGAAGAAGAAAAATCTTTCACATTTTTGGGGGGAACATTCTAAATATAGAGAGAATTAATGTGGCTGCTGTAGCATTCATTCATAGGGAGTACTATGTTTGAATTGGATTAACGTGTCTGTATTGGAAGCTTTGTATGTAGCACGGGAATCCCATGCAAGCTGCCATCTTGGATATTAAATGTATTAAAATCCACACTGCTGACTGTCAAATCATACAACTTTGATCTTCTGTGAAATGTGTGCATCAAGAGTAAAATTGCCAGATGCCATCATTTTTTTGGCTTTTGAGTTCTTTCTGGATACCAGATTGAGTGGGTGGATACTAAATAAGCAGAAATTCTAATAAATGTGACCATTCTTTAGTGAGCTTGTTTGCAGAAACAGGCAGTTGTGTAAGCAATTGGCTTATGCAAATTCTAGTTTGTTCTCAGCCACTTTATGAAAACAAACTTTCTTTTTACTTCCTAATAAGAGACTCCTAATTTTATCAAACTTATATTGGATGACAAATAGAGATAAAACTTGAATGATAGTGTTTAAAAGTTTAAGGAATGTTGCTACTGCATTAAGCGTATCTTTATCAGACATTCTGTCTCTACTATGGAAATTATATTATCTTTCATTTAAGAATGATAGTGATGTATAGTATCGTAAAGCAAACTGATTATTTTTTGGTGATCCTACTCTATCAAATAATTATGTCCACTTGTGTGGAATTGGCACATAATAGTTATTAATAATGGCATTTTATAATTTACAATATAACTTCTTGATTAATAATATAAATTATTTTTATTAAATAATATGTATTTGAAATCCAGTTATTACTGAATATCCACAAGTCCCTCTTTTTCCCTTTATGTTTGCTGATACATACAGTTGCTCTCCTTAGAAGTGCTGTCAAAACTGCTTTTGTTTCCTGAGGCACTGCTTCACACTGAATTTCATTTTGGCTAGCTAAAAGATGCACTAAAGGATCTTAATATAATATGTAACAGAGTGATTACATGGAGTCATCACTGTAAGTTCTCATATCATGTAAATAGGGGAAAGAAAGTAATAAATCAATTGTTATTGAATGAAAGAATAAGACTTATGCAAATTAGAAGGCCAAAAATCTGTTTATGTGCACTAACAGTAAAGTCAAGTAATAGCATTTGTAACATCCATTCATCTGCCTTATTAATAGAAAGATACATAATTATATATATATATGGAGAGAGAGAGAGAATGGGGGTGATATATACGGAAGATGACATACATATAGCTGTAGTAATAAGAGGGCTATGTATTAGGGATGTGTGTGTGTATACATATATACATATATACGGAGAAAGAGATACAACAGATATATGTATATGTATGAAATAAATGTATTTATGAATAGTACAAATGAAGGAAGTATGCAACGGAATTTATTTGGACACAGCTGTTAATCACTCTTGTCACATGATTAAATGTATCACCTTATTCATGGGACTTCTAGGATATTTCTGGATGAAAGATTGAGGTCACACTGGTGGACTTTGATTCAAAACTAACAACATCTGACATTATAAATATCTTAGTTAAAATGCTATCATTACATACAACTCTTTTGTCAAGTTTGGTTAATATTTATAGGATGAAGGGCATAGAAATAGAATTGAAAGTAAAATTTCTGCATTAATTTTGCTGACAGCAGAAAAACTTTGTGATAGAATTTACTTATTGCACAAACATGAAATTTATTTATTTAGTAAAAATGTATTTATTAAATATAATATGAACAGACATAAAATAAATGTTTAGATACCATCACAATGAAATCAAAAGTCAGCAAAGCCAGAGCAGGGTACAAAGGGGGGTGAGAGCTTGAGTTATAATAATGGAAGTCTTAGGTAATTTTTGTTATTTTAATTAGGATCTCTGGAGGTTTATGTTTACATATTTTGGATCAAGTTTCTTCCTTTTTATTTGATCTAAAAATCCCTATGATAAACAAAACTGAATTTTATGGATAGATTAAAAACTTTGGGAAATTAATAAAAGAGGGTTAATAGCATTTCAATAAATCATTGACATATTCTAGTCTTAAATTTTTTTTCTATTATAGTAACATAGCTAATGAATATATGAAAATATAATTAATAAATGAAGCTCATCCAGATAAAGTAAAAACTTTTTATAATTTGATTTATAATTTAAGTATACTTTAGAATTAGCAGTGACATCTTGTGCCCATATTGTATTTATTTTCCAAATAAATTTGCTAAAATATTTTACAAATTGTATATTCCTTAGAATTGTTAAAAATAAAAATTTCAAAAATTATTCAACTTGTGGTGACCTTACAAATATGTAATTAGTGCATGAAAAGGAAAAATTAAGTATGTCCTGAAGTTAATGATTTATCATTGAGGCAAAATAATGGGTTAAAAGGTGTTTAATTCAAAGGTGAAATGATAAATTGGGTGAATACTAAATGGCACTGAAGTCCTGAGTTACAGAAATTGACAATATCTGACCAAGCAGGTCATCACATTGAAGACAGTTACCACAAATACAGTGGGTATAACAGGTTTTAACTCCTCATAAAAATGTATGTGTCTAAATATATTGTAAGTGAAAATGAATTAAAATATAATATTTAAGAAGTAAGCTTTATGCAAAATTTCTCAACTTCTGTTAATCTCTATCAGGTTTTTTGGATAATAAAATGCATAAACTAACAAATGCCCTTGTATTAAACAAGCTTCAGTGAATACATGTCTTTCGACTAAAAGCACATTAATCACATACTGCACTCTTATTTTATCATCTAGTGAATAAACAGAGACAGTGGACACTGGGTGATGATCTTGTCATTACTGAAGCATCCTTAAACTTCTGTGTGCCACTTCACATACCTCTTTCAATTTCTAAGTCTGTGAAATAGGAATAAGACCTTTTCTTCCTTAATTTCCCCAGACTGCTTGCAATTAATAAGTGAATATTTATGATTTTGTAGAAAAATAATTGCTATTATCATTATGCTTTATTTTTCACTTTTGTGGTGTTACGGTTTAAATCAAATATAAGATGTTTATATCTCAGCCAGGTGTGGTGGCTCACACCTGTAATCTCAGCATTTTGGGAGGCCAAGGCGGGCAGATCACAAGGTCAGGAGTTCAAGACCAGCCTGACCAACATGGTGAAATCCCATCTCTACTAAAAATACAAAAATTAGCCGGGTGTGGTGGTGCATGCCTGTAGTCCCAGCTACTCAGGAGGCTGAGGCAGGAGAATCGCTTGAACCCAGGAGGCGGAGGTTGCAGTGAGCTGAGATCGCACTCCAGCCTGGGTGACAGAGTGAGACTCCGTTTCAAAAAAAAAAAAAAAAGCTTATATCTCATTTTTAGAAAAATGGTCTTTAGAAAGAAAGCTCATCAGTATCACAATGTCACATTGTGGCTAGGAGGGAACTCTAACCCCAGGGGCCCATTTTAATGGTTGTTTTATCTTCTCTAAGCCAATTACCTACACCCTAGATCAATGAAATTGATTGTTCGTTAAATAATAGTGTTTTCAGCACTTTGAACTATATGTAGTGTAAAAGCTAGAGATTCAGCAATATACAAAATAGCCCCAAGAGGCTGCTCTCATGGGGCCTACATTCTAGTGAAGAAAGATGCATGATAAATAAGAAATGTACCAGATAGTAATAATTGTACAAATGTGCCAGAAATAGTTAATAAATGGTATTTGCTATTATTAGCAGTAGTAGCAATAGTAGTTGTTATGGTGGGCTCTTAGCTTAATAAATATGAAGGCTAGTCCTTATTTTTGGATCATTTTGTTTCTACTAACTGTGTAGAATGCAAACCTAATTTTCATACTTTAATCATGCATTGATAAAATGTTTTTGACACTTCTATACGGCTGCTTCATTGACACTTCAACAAATCACAGAAATAAGATTAATGTCATCGTCAGATGATTTTAAAGTAGAGAAAAATGAGCTTTAAGGTTAGATGGATCTGTGTTCAAATCATTTACTTACACATTGCATGAAGATTAAACAGGAAGTATTTTGAAACAGTTTTAACACTGCTTAGCTATGATGATGATGGCGATGATGATTATGTATTTTCTATTACTGTTTTATCTTGTACCTAGGCACATCTGTAGCCTACTAACAGATCTTGTTTCTCTGCTTCAGTCTCTTCCCTTCAATGTATCTTTCCAAGTACAATCAAATTAATATTAATTAAACAAATCTACATTTTCCATGGAATAATTTTGTACATATTTAGAAATGAGTTAAGCAAACAAGTGTGTTTTCCATTTCTAGAATCTATAATTGTGGTTATAGTTCAAATCTTATGTTTCCTCTTAAAAGTTATTAAAACATGCAAACATTATTTTCCTACATTAATTGGAGCCCTGCCCTCATTTTCCAGTACATAGTTGGCTACCCTGCAAGTTAAATAACTCTAATTATTAAGATTCAAAACATTATATGTATCAGTGAAGGCAATTAAGATGATTTGAATATTATTAAATGAAAATGAACTATTTCTTTTTTCAAAAAACTAAATAAATATGCTTAGGGATTTTTACATTGTTAAATTGCCTCAAAAATAATTGAGCAATTCAATATAATAAAGTGAATGCAATAAATAATTTTAATTCATAAAAACAATAAGTAATATGATTATTTGCATGACTAGGATAAAGAATGGATTGTGCAAATACTAAACAGAGACTAATAGGGAAAAGCATAGGTTATACTTTTAAACCTGTAGTTCATAAGTTATTACATTTTACTATGGTTGAATTGGCCTAAATTCACTATAGCATGACTTATAAGAGTTCTTAATCTCCTCCCACTTATCATGTGAGGAAATCCCCATAAAAACAGAACAAATAAACTACATAGGACCTTTCTTAAGAAGGATTTCCCACTCAGTGGTATACTGTATTTTTTGGCTGGAGATAGAGAAATGGAAACTACTTAAGCAGCTGTGCTTTGGATGAGAGTTTTATTGATTGTGTATACTTCAAATATTTTTCTTCACTAGCCATGTTTTCTTTATAACCCTTGGGGAATATTCCCAAATACGCCAATGGAAATGTTATCAAAAGTTCATAAGGGTGGCTGCAGGGCCAGAGCATTTAGAGTGGACCTTTGACCAATGGTACTGACCCTTTGGACACTTGGTGAAGAAAACAATGGTTCATGTTTGATGAAATCTGGATGAGAGTAAAGGCAAATATGGAATATCTTAAATAAGCCTGCCATGAGAAGAAATAAAATGGTTTATGATCAAAACAGAGTCATTCCCAACTATAAATAGGAAGACTTTGGATTAAAGAAATTGCAAATCTGATAAAAAATGTTTGTACAAAATGAATGATTTAATATTTAATTAGAACAATAAATTTAGGGTTTAATTTCAGTAAATGGGGTTATACGCAGATACTGGAAGACTGAAATGCTATTGTGTAACTTTTTAACCATTTCAAGGATTTGAATTTCTTAGTGTATTTGTGCTCTTAACAGTTTCTTCCTCAGTGCTTCTTCCTTTGCATTGTGATAATACCCCAGCTCAAAAACTCTGTCTGGTTCAAATCCCTAACTTTTCCCCCAGCCTTCTTAACCCGGTTTAGTGCCTTCCCATCTGCCTTCCCATCTGCATCTTCCTACTCTGTCTGTTGCATCGTCCTCCATCCCCTTCCTCCATACCCTGAAATTCAGAGTTTAGTGCCACTCTAACCATAAACCCACTTCTTTCTCAGCTTCTAAATCTAAGATCTGCGTTCTGGATTCTTATATATCTGTGTAGGGAGTTCAGAAACCAATGAAAATTACATTCAGCATTTTAGCAGTGGAGGGGACAAAGGCTGAATTTCTCACTTTTCTGAAAGAAGTCCCAAAAGTGGATTCTTCCTTAAAAGAATTTTGCTGTTCCAGGCATCTTTTCCATGGAAGTCCTAGGCATACACACACACACACACACACACACACACACACACACACACACACATTAGTTGCAATATATATATATATATATATTTGCTCTTTTTTCTTTTATATATATATATAAAATATATATATATTTGCTTTTTTCTTTTAATTGGATCTCAATTATTGCAAGATATGTTTTGAATGTCCAAAAATTTATTTAAACACAATTTTTGCAAGATATGTTTTGAACGTCCAAACGTGTATTTGAACATTAAATGAAAAAAAAAAACAGCAAAGCAGTTTTTTGGGGGTTTTTTTTGTTTGTTTTTTGAGATGGAGTCTCACTCTGTCGCCCAGGCTGGAGTGCAGTGGCACGATCTCGGCTCACTGCAAGCTCCACCTCCCGGGTTCACGCCCTTCTCCTGCCTCAGCCTCCTGAGTAGTTGGGACTACAGGCGTCCGCCACCACACCTGGCTAATTTTTCTTATTTTTAGTAGAGATGGGGTTTCAATGTGTTAGCCAGGATAGTCTCTATCTCCTGACCTCGTGATCCGCCCGCCTTGGCCTCCCAAAGTGCTGGGATTACAGGTGTGAGCCACCGCACCCAGCCAGCAAAGCAGTTTTTAATGTCTGTAAGCATTTTATGGGATGAGCGTTTCTTAGATATGGATGATAAAAATGTATTAATCAGAAAAAATAAAAAGACAGCTTTCCCTTTCTGAGAATGTATTAGCCTCCTCAATGACGGAAATTTTAAATACCTACAAGACTGACTTCAGTAATGTCATTGAGTACTTTTAGCCAATTTCAGAAGAAAGATAAACTATTTACACACTCCCAGTAATTCCTAGGTAATGAGTCTTCTTTCATTATTAGCCACAGCACAATAGTAATTGTGATACCAGAGAACTTAAAAATTTGTTCCTTCAAAAAATACTGTCCCTAAACTAAAATTGTCTGTTGGCTTTCTAAAAGAAACAAAACTATAAGCTTAAAATTTCTAAGTAGGAAATAATTTTCTTCTGAATTTGTGAAAATCTTATGGCTAGGTCTTTAAAATTCAGCGTTGATTAAAATTATTGGATAAATGTTCAGTTATACCTATGCTTCTGGATAAGCACTCCTCAAAATTTTTACAGAGATCTTGTACCATAAGTGTTGACCAAACTTTGGATAAAAACAAACAACACAAACACACAAACAAACAAAAAAAACCCTTAAATGTGTATGTGCTTTTTATGCCTTTATTGTGGAATCATCTTGATTTTTATACCATTAGCAAATTTTCACACTAGGCAGTAAATTCATTCTATATTTTAAAGTATGAGTTAATCTCTTTCAAATTGTGGGTCTACTACGTTTTTCTCTTTCTTTCGTATAAATATGAAGTACAAACTTAAAATTTCATTTGTCACAAGCCCTGAAGAATACCTGTCAAACTAGAGTTATAAATATAGAAGTGACTTTAGTTATATCAGACTAGTATTTCACACTTCTCCTTTTGCAGGAAAGAAGTGACAACACAGAAGTTGAGGGGCTTTTCAAGGGATAGGTAACTAACTAGCTACACAGCAGGAATTGGAGAACTATACTTAGATTCTAAATCCAATGTAGAACATTGCGTCTTGTCCTGGTTTGTCTCACATTTGTGTTATAATGAGCTTAGTCTTTACTAGATATTCATGTCGGGAAATGGAGAGAATCTGATGTCCTGTCAAATAGACATGTTTTGAAATGGAAAACAAAGACAATAATACTTTGAGTTATAGTATGCATATATTCTATAACATATATATGTCTATATACTTTAAGTGTGAACAGAGAGGAATACTGAGCAACTACTTTATTAACTGTGAGATTAAAAAAAGAATCAGTGCAGTGTGTATCAGCGCAGATTATACCTATAACATGGCATCAGAGCACAGTGCTTAAGAATACAGCAGATGGAGTAACCAACTTTAAATCCCAGCTTATTACATTGTCATCTTTAGCCAGTTACTTGGCCTCTCCAAGCTGCATTTTTTCATTTATAAAACAGACATAATAATATAAATGGAAAATCCAGAAACAGACCCTCAAATTTATGGTCAATTGATTTTTGACAAGACTGGCAAGACTTTCAATGGGGGAAAGATAGCCTTTTCAACAAATGTTGCTGGGAACCACTGGATTTCCAAATGGAAAAATAAAATAAAATCAGACCCCTATGTCATGCCATATACAAAAATATTAATTCAAGATGATCAAAAATCTGAAGGTACGAGCTACAACTCTAAACCTGTTACAAGAAAACATAGGAGTATGTCTTCAGGACCTTAGCTTAGGCAATGGTTTCTTAGATTTGACAACAAAAGCACAAGCATCAAAGAAAAAAATAGATAAACTTAACCAAAATTTAAAACAATTGTATTTCAAACGATCCCTTAAGAAAGTGAAATAACACGCAGAATGGGAGAAAATATTTGTGTTAATACCTTAGATAAGGCACTAGTGTCTAAAAAATATAAAGAAATCTTACAACTCAACAACAAAATGATGAATAACTGAATTATAAAATGGTCAAATAATTTGAATAGAAAATTCCCCAAATAAACTATAAAAATAGTCAAGCATCACATAAAAATATGTTAAACACATTTGGAGGCCCAGGCGGGTGGATCAACTGAAGCCAGGAGTTCAAGACCAGCTTGGCCAACATGGTGAAACCCTGTCTCTACTAAAAACACAAAAATTAGCCAGGCGTGGTGGCATGCACCTGTAATCCCAGCTATTCCAGAGGCTGAAGCAGGAGAGTAACTTGAGCTCGGGAGGTGGAGGTTGCAGTGAGCCGAGATTGTGCCACTGCACTTCAGCCTGGGCCACAGAGTCAGACTGTCTCAAAAAAAAAAAAAAAAAAAAAAGTTAAATGTTATCATCAATAGAGAAATAAAAGTTGAAACCACAATGAGATGCCACTTAACATACACTAAGATAGCTATAATAATAAGTGTTGAACAATAAGAGGTATTAACAAAAAGGCGGAGAAACTGGCACCCTGATATATAAAATAGTGTAGCTCTTGTGAAAGAAAATGTGGCCAAATTCTCAAAAACACACGGTTACTATATAATTCAGCAGTTTCACTTCTAGGTATACATCCAGTAAAATTGAAAATATATGATCACACAAAAAGTTGTATATGAATGCTCTTAGCAGCATAACTGATGACAGCCAGAAAGTGAAAACAATCTAAGTGTTCATCAATTGATAAAGGGTTAGACAAATGTGGTAGAGCCATAGAATGGACTATTATTTGGCCACAAGCAAAAATAATGTACTGATGTGCTACAATATAGCTGAATCTTGAAAATATAACACTAAGTGAAAGAAGCCAGACACCAAGACCACAAATTTTATGATTACATTTATATGAAATGTCTACAATAAGATAATCTATAAAGATAGAAAAGAAATTAGTGGTAACCAGGGGCAAGAGGAAGGGATGAATGAGGAGTAGGTACTAATGGGAATGGCATTTCTTTTGGGGTTGATGAAAATATGATGCTTACAAAACTGTGGATATGCTAAAAACTTTTGAATTGTGCACACAAAGTGGTAAATTTTGTGGTGTTTGGATAATATCTCAATAAAAATGAAAAACAACCTACTTAAAAGGATGGTTATGAGAATGAAATGAGATAATATTTGAAAAGCTCTGTACCTAGGAAATAGTATGCACTCGCTAAAGTTAGATGATAATGATAATGACAAAAATGACAAAAACTTGGAACAATAGAGGCACATAAGTAGGTAATAAAATAGCTCCTAAATTAAAACTTAAAGGTACCTATTACCCTAGTCACTCCTATCCAAGGCTTCCAAAATGTCCTATTGAGGACACATGGTAGTTAACAATAGAATCATGTGATGGGTATGCCTACAGACTACTTATAGATATTTCCTATAAATGTTAGTAAATTGTGTATAGATTATTGCATAGTATGGATTTTTTCTTTTCCTTCCTTTTTTAAAAAAAAAATTTTGGAGACGGAGTCTCACTGTGCTGCCCAGGCCGAAGTGCAGTGGCTATTCACAGGCATGATTATAGCACACGATATCCTCAAACTCCTGGGCTCAAGCAACCCTCCTGCCTCAGCCTCCCAAGTAGCTTAGACTACAGGCATGAGCCACCACGTGCCCAGCTCTCTCTCACTTTTTTAAAAATAAAACTTATTGAGAGACTTCAAGTTTTGTTAAAGAAGGATTAACAAGTTAGCGTGTTATGAAGTTAACAAGTTAGCAAGTTAAACCTGTATTTGATAAGTTAGCTAACTTTGGTAATTGGTAGCCTGGAGTCTTGACTGGATTTGTCAAACAGTATTTTAATAGTTACTTAACTTCTTTGGTCTTATTTTCCTTATCTGTCAAATGGGGAAAATAACACATGTGTCTCAGTGTTGTTTTAAGAGGAAGTGATGTTATCCATGTAAAGTGTTTGTTATAGTGCTTTTTGCCTAGTAACTGCTGAATAAATGGAAATATTGTCATTATGAATTGCTACTCATTTTAGAAGAGTGCTTCAAAGAGCCCCTATTCCTGTTTCAATGTGGTTCCCGATTCTTGAACTACTACAGATGTTTTCTTTTGAAATGAACTGTAGTATTCAAGCACATACCAAAAAGTCTTGTGTTGTTGACTTCTGCATTCTAAATTAGTTTCTTTTTCTATTCAGAGATAGGTTAGAAGAAAAAAAAATAAAACAGAGGCGTCTAACCTCTACTATGGGAGAGTGGCAAGTTGAAGAATAAATTATGGAGCCATTCAGACATAAGCCATTCAGACAGGAGCTAGTTATTCTAAAGGGGTGTGTGTGTGTGTGTGTGTGTGTGTGTGTGTGTGTGTGTGTGTGTGTGTCCTTTCAAAAGTTTGAGCTCCACTGGCTTTCTTTGGTACTACCCATTGCAGCAGGATTGTAGGAATAAAAGACATACAAGCAGGACTCCAGGTGGGGGTAGGGGAGATTAGCCTGTAGGAATTCCAAATGGAGAAGGTTGTTTCCACCTGATCTTTCAGGAGAATATATATTGCTTATCCTTTAATAACAAAGAGAAAGTGTGGAGCACAAATTGGGGGTGAGAAACATTGCAGTAAAAACAACAACAAAATAGAATAAGTTCCAGTGTCCTATACTACTGTAAAGTGACTTCAGTTAACAATAATATATAGTTTTAAAAAGCTAGAAGGAGGGTATTGAACACTCCCAACAAAAGGAAATGATGAATGTTTGAGATGATGGATATGCTAATTAATCTGATCACTGCACATTATACGTATTGCAACATCACTCTGTATCCCATCAATATGTACAATTACTATTTATTAAATAAAGAAAAAATAAATTAAAAAATGAAAATTAAGGTTAAAAAATCCTAGTACAAGGAATGAGACTAGACATTTGTCCCTGACTTCGTGACTGGGACAGAGAGTAAGAAAGAAAATGAAAATATTCACATTTTGAAAAGTTGTTAAGCTTTTAGATAAATATGTCAGTACAGTTGACCCTTGAACAACATAAATTTGAACTGCATGGATCCACTTATACTTGGATTTTCTTCCACCTGTGCCACCACTAAGACAGCAAGACCAACCCCTCCCCTTCCTCCTCCTCCTCAGCCTACTCACCGACAAGATGATCAGGATGAAGATTTTTATGATGATCCACTTCCACTTAACAAAGAGTAAATATGTTTTCCCTTACTTATAATTTTCTTAATAAAATTTTATTTTTTCTAGCTTACTTCATTGTAAGAATACAGTGTATAATGCATATAACATACAAAATACATTTAAATCAACTGTTTATTACTGCTAAGGCTTCTAGTCAGCAGTACGCTATTAATAGTTAAGTTTTGGGGGAGTCAGAAGTTATAAATGAATTTTCAACAGTGCAGTGTTCAGTGCTAACTCCCACATTGCTCAAGGGTCAATTATATTTTGCACCCCAAATGGAATCTTGTTCTTAGCACTAGTCAATACAGAGTAACTAAGTGGTAAGTGTAGGAGACACAATGGCTCCTGTCCTTTGCTCTTCTCCTCCACGTTAGCATCTCTCTCTTCCCTATTGCAGAAAACCAGTAAATGGAATACACGTAAAAAGGGTAATAAACAGTTCTCAACTAGTTTTATATCTTATTTATCTCTACTAAAGATATATTATCTCCGTTTAAGGCAACTTGGGGAAAAGGTGAGTGACATAAGAGGTGCAGTGTCCCTCATATCACCTATATTACTACTTCAGAAGCTGACTGATGGTAAAAAGTAGGGATGATTGTTCTTCCCCGAATAAATAATTTACCTGGTTAGATATTAAAAACTAAAGTCTAATTTATCTGCCCCACCCTCAATTCCTCCTTCCATCTCTCGCTTCCTTCCTTTGTTTCTTTTTTCCCATAAACCAAGAACACACTGGTAATTTAATATATAATCCGAAGTCACAAAGGGTAATATACTATTACCATTCTCATGGAATACCTAGGTTAAAACTATGGAAGAAGAATGCAATAGAAACTTTAGGTTTTACGATTCTTAAATTAATATTTCTAAAGCAAACACTAATATTTTCATTTACCATTTTTATTAGGGAATAACTAATAACCATAATTCTCAGGGGAAAACATGTTTAGCAGGTTTTGAATTCAGGAAACTTCACTGGACTAATCTAAGCCCTTTTGTTATAGTTTTCAACACCTTTTGTTCCTTTGTGTGTAATTAGCAACTCCTTTGAAAGCTTGCAAATATTAGCATTCAGCCTTGTCATAAGGACTATTAATGGTTGATAGTCTTTTCCCAGAAGTGCGTAAGTGAAAAAGCTGTCGTCTTTTGATATAGAAACTTCATCGCAAGATTTAATTAGCTTTCTAAGGATAACACTTTTAAACCAAGCCTTCTGCCTGCTTATTAAAAGCATTTCTATATATTACTCAATTTATAGTATAAAGATATTTTTGGGAAAACACATTTCATAAATTTCCATACTGATTATAAATACACCATTTGTTTTGTTATGAAAAATATCCAGGTAAACCTAGAACAGATAACTGTCTAAAGAGAAACTTACAATACTTTACCAAATATTTGGATAAATCATAATAATGCTGATGTGTATAATCAAGGAAAGTTTATTCTCTAAAATATTGAGTACTTCTCTATTCTCTAATGTTTCTGTGCATATTAAATATTTTGTTCAATGTGATTAATCAATGACTTGTGAACCATTTTGCAAGGTTGTTATATTGCCTCCTTTCAGCTTTTATGTATACACGTTGTGTTTTTTAATTCACCCAGATCCTCTTAATTACGGTTGCATTGCTAATTTTGTGTTTTACTACAGAAGTTTAAAAAACAGCTAATGTGCAAATTTTCCTTATAATAAAAACTCTAAAAAAAAAAAAAAAAAACTAAACTAAACAAGTAGATGCCCTGCAAGAAACATTGCTGTGTGAGTCAAGACTTCTGGGAGAATGGCAAGCTGGCATTCTGCCCACTTATGCAGGGTTTCTTAATTTGTTCTACTATAAAATAATGTGTGTTCTCTCTAGCCATAAGTACCTCAATGGTTTGAAATGCAGAAATGTAATTAGATTTGAAGCTGAAAAGGAAGGTACCTTGGAGAGTCCTGGCTCTTACTAGCTTTCGAGCTAGGGACAAACAGATGCCACAGACCATTTGAGGGCTGTTTGTTGGATGATGCTAATTGTTTACTGTGCTTATTATTCTGTGACATCCTTAGAATCACCCAGGTGAGGAGATGTCAGACTAAAGTTACCAATATCTGTGCTAAGAAAAACTCACACTTCCATAGTTTTAAGTCCATTTTGGTCAAAGCAGAAGGATTCAAAGCCATTCTGAGGTTTATGAACAAGATTAAGAGAGCACCTGGCACTGATTTTAGCTTGTAAAAGTGGAACCCTCAGACATTATTTCAGATTATTTCATACACCTAGAAAAAATATATAGAGAAAAGTGTTTACAAGAAGAAATAAGATCAAAAACAAGTACAGCCTTTGTCCATGTGAATTTAAAGCAACTAGCAGGCAACTGCTTTGATTTGTTTGATGCAATTGCCTGTTGATAGGTTTTTTTGTCTCATTCTGAAGAATCATTAAACTACCTTTTTTAGTGTAACTTTTCTTCATGTACTTGATTCAAGAAAGTGGCAAGTGTGTCATCTAGTTCTCAATTTCCTGCATGCCAAATACAGGTTTTGGTATATACAGATGCTTAATGAGAAATTTGTTTCTTACTGGGAATAAAGGAGCATATGATATTTGAGTTTAAGTTAGATGAATTTTAAGACATCTCTTCAATTTTCAAATTCTGTAATTTTAATAATTTGTGCATTTGCTTCTGTTGGTCTATCAAATAATAAAATTAGCAGTTAAGAAGCTTTATAAACCAATCAAATGAACCAATATTTGAATGATCTACATGTACAGTGATAATTAAGGTATGAATTTAGACAGTGGATGAGTCTGTGTGTATGGATGGGGGTATGGTCTAGTTACAATGAATGATATATGGCTTGCAGAACAATGGAAGTGCCTTGAACAATGTTCATATACCACCCAAGAAATGAGGCAAAATATCACTCTTGAAATAAAGGAAAAAAACAAACTCAATTAACTGCTTACAACCCAAGTGGAGGAAACAATAACCAATTAAACACAGTGTTAGGAAAGAGATGGAGTGAGGAGGGAATGAGCTGAACTGCTTTCAGTAGACCTTAAAGGGCACCCTGGAGAAACCGACCAATTTGATTTCACTGATTTGAGAAAAGCATAAAGATAGGATGGTGTTATGGTTAAGGATGCAAAAGAGTCATAATATCTAGGAAAGTAAAAAATAATCATGTTAATAAGGCTGTAGTTAACTCTTCCATTTATTCATATCAGAAATTTTATCTTGTTTAAATATTTTTGTGTCTAACGACAATGACAATTCGTGTTTTGTATGGTTTTCAAGCTGAGTCAATATTAACTTTAAGAAAATAGCTGCTTTAGACAGAAAACCAAACACTGCATGTTCTCACTCATGGGTGGGAATTGAACAATGAGAACACTTGGATACAGGATGGGGAACATCACACACCAGGGCCTGTCGTGGGGTGGGAGGAGGGGGGAGGGATAGACTTAGGAGAAATACCTAATGTAAATGACGAGTTAATGGGTGCAGCACACCAACATGGCACATGTATACATATATAACAAACCTGCACATTGTGCACATGTACCCTAGAACTTAAAGTATAATAATAAAAAAAGAAAATAGCTCCTTTGTCTCATGAAAAGGTATATTTTAGTGTAATAATCTGTAATTATCACTATATTAGACTGTATCTCTTCTCAAATGGTCAAATTTTTGTGTTCAATTATTTATCTGTAACATAACTTCTTGTTGAGCAAAAAAATCAGGCCTTTTATTTTTCTATTTATTTAACAAAGCTTCTAAAATTAGACAACATGATAACATATCAAACATTATATACATCAAACAGTGGAAGTTTGATGTATATAATGATTATATAGTAAATCAGGTATTTCAATCTAGAGGAAATTATTATTGTATATAATGTATAACATTATAGAATTAAGGTGGCAGTTTTATGGTCTGGATGGAATGTAATAGAGGAAATATATTTTATAATGAACAAATCTTATAATAGTGGTATTGATGAGCAAGCTAATGTGTATAATTTACAATCGTTGAAGCAACGCTTTGTTAGAAGAAACGGAGGCCCCAAAAGATTTATACTTTATGGCCAAACAGCAACAAAGTGGAAATTATACTTTTTAAATTTACATATGTTGAATTGAGTTAAGCAAAAGTAAATAATGTGGCAATAAACAAATGGTTGCAAAGGATCATTTTAAATACCAACCCCATGCCAGATATTTTACATATATTTTCTCCTGTCTATACAACCTTCAAAGTAGGTAACATGACTCTCAAATGAAATAGCAGAGCTTCAGAAGGCAAAGGAAATTACTCATAATCACATAGCCAGTAAATGGTAGGAAAAGTATTTGTGTAAACTCCTCCAGATATAGACTGAGAACTACTGAAATTGAATCCTTGGGAAGACCTCAACATGCTTTTTTTTTTTCTTTTTTTTCTGAAGACGATGAAGATTTTTTAGTAGGTAGTGCTGATATCTGTTATCACGAGTACTGGGTGGTGAGAAAACAGGGATACTAAAGATAGGTCCCTTTTAAGCCTTATTAAATTTCACAGTGTCTGTTTAATTTTTAAGGAACTAAAAGTTTTACACATTGTGTTTGCAAGACAGTCAGCCATGAAAGATTCAGTGTTCTTATGGGAAACATTCTCTTCCTTAAATGAAAAAATAAATTTTCTGTTAACTCTCTTGAAAGGTCTTCTAATTGAGGAAGTCCATTCTTCCCTCAAACCACGTGGGCAGTTCCCATTAATAATAAAGCCCTTAGGGGAAAGATAACTCCCTAAGAAGCTATAAAATGCCCAAACAGGATGAAATCTTCTGCCAACGTTTATACGGATTTTGAGTTTTGATATAAGTAACTAACTCACTGTGCCTTCTGCAGGACTAAGGAAAATTTTATCAGCAGTTATACAACTAACTGAATTAAATGGAATGGAGCAAATATAAAAGTCAACAAATTTAAATTGCACCTTCTAACTACAAAGCAAGTTTTGCGTCTGTTTATTTAGATGACAGTCCATTTTGGTGCCATGCTGTAGGATTCAAGAGCCTAGAAATGTGAGATAACAGCACTCTTGAATTTCACAGGAAGGCAACATGTTTGGAAGAGAATATTCCCAAACTGTGTTAATATGAAAACATCTGTCAGTTACAGATTAATTTTCTTCACAGATTTTCTACCTTTGGAAACATCTGCAGCTGAAGTGTATTTCTCTAAAATGTAGATTACAGAGGTCAACCAGTTTATCAAACATTCTAAGAACTGGCTGCTTTCTACAGTACACAGATGTAGCTGAAATAGTAAGATTTAGTGCATACCCTTAAAAACCACAAGCAAAAAGCAGTTGGTTAAAGAGGAAAGACATTCAGAAAGAATATATTATGTCTAAAATAATTCAGTTGGAAACTCACTTGTGGTCTGCCGCATGATTACAATAGGGGAAAGTCGTGTGACACTCATATTCAGGAATCATTTATAGCAATTTTCTTTCCTATACACATTTTTATAGTTAAGACTTTTTTCTTCAAATTTAACAGTCAGTAATCAAATGAAAACAAATTGAGCAAATGTACCTTGCAGAATCTTTATTTAAAATGGTTTACGTATAAATTTTAGCGTAAATACTCTGTATTTTAAAATAGGCACAATAACAGATAAGTTAGGAAAATGTAGATGTAGAAATCTGTGCAAAAGCCTAATTGAGTTGAACCTTGCCAAACAATGAACAATTAAAATTTATTTTAAACTGAGATTTCAGGCACTTTAGGGAGCTCGCACATAAGTATCAAAAGGTTTGGTGATGTTACCGGTACATAAGGAAAAACCTATCAATATTATTCTTATTAAAAGCTGAATTTGCTACGAAGCAGAGAGTATCCTCTTCTGATTATCATTCTCCTTTTTCTTCTGTTTTCTTTCTGCATCAGACACGTATTGTCTCAGAAAAAAGTCAGTCGTAAAACATTTGTATATTTGGGGATCCTATGATCTATGTAATTTCTAGAACAGTTTCCTTTAAGCTCGAAACATACTGCACTATAGGAAGGATTTTGACTGAACACAACTTTCTTGAGAATCCTGTGTAGGTAAAAAGTGGGAGAGAGATACCAAGGTAAGATGAGTCAATAAAATAAATAGCTTTTATATAAAAGCATATACACCACCCATCTTTTGCCATTTTGAGTATTTGCCATTATTATTACATTTATTGAATATATTGCCTATCATTCTCATGAAACTTCAAAAAGCCAAATTTTATGTCAGAAATCGAGTCTAAATATTAATCAATATTCATGATTAAATATTTACCTCCTATCCACTGTATATTCCATATTGTGGCTAGTAAATGTGAGCTCTAAGAAAATGCTCACAGCTATAAGCATAGAGCTTTGGTTGAAAGCTCTTACTCTTTTTTGAGGAGAGGCATTTATGGGTAGAAAGAGAAATATGCATACAGTCAGAATTGAAGGCAGTAGGTTATCTTGGTAGGAAGCTGCAAAATCGTATTTTGCCAGAGGGTAAAAGAGTACTTTGAAAAGCTTCATTGAAACTGCAAGATTTTCTGTCTATGTCGAAGTGTTTGGAGTTCATTTCAAAGGAGTTAAAAAAAATAAATGTTTTCAAAAAGAAAATTCATCTAGAACCAAAGGTTGTCTTAAATTTGGACAGAGAGCAACAAATTAAAAATCAACAAAGAATCTTTGTTCCTGCTAACACTGGCTTGCATGTATTCTTGGAGGAATTATTTGGGTAAGTAATTGGGGGCATCATAATTTTGTCTCTAGAAATATACTTTTTAGTGTATAAAAATATTATTTTAATCCTAAGAGGATAGTAAAATTGTACTTTATGATGCCACCGTGCTTCTTTGAAATATGATGGTTTGTAATAAACCTAATATATAGGAAGGATATAAATAAAATATTTAAGTTATAGACCTCTCTGCAATAAAATTGTTATTTTTTATTGTGAAAACCTGTCCTCAAAACTTTCCACCACGATGCCTGGGGCATTTTGAAATATAAGGCCTTAAATATCTCTCCATTATGAAATCTGAAAGTTTAAAGTTAACTTACTTCTAAAAATATTACTGGAAAGGAAATCGATTTTAGATTATTAGCTATAATGGTAATTTGAAAATATTTCATGACAAGAAATACTAAGGTTAACATATTTGACTGCTATGAAAAGATATGTCTTACTATAGAACTCATACGAAAGCTTCAATTTCTGAAGCAAGAGTTGGAAATAACTTCTTCATACTGAGGTTTACATTAGCTGGTTTAATGTTTCTAAATTGGGCCCTCAGAAGAGTCTTAGTCCTTTTACACTTTGTCTGTAAATAGATCTTGAATTTCAAAAAAACTAAGTATTATTTAGTGTTCCATCTGAACACAGAAGAAAAAAATTATTCAGTCCTAAGAAATGTTGTGAATGCCATGTTAAAAACCTGGCATTTCTAAGATTTTTGTGAAACGCTTTAGTGAAGAGCAAGAAAGTTATGTTGTTTTTCATAGAGAAAAAAAATTATCTATAATGTATGGGTGAACTAGAACTTTTTTGCATGTTTAGAGGTCTTAACAAACTCTTGATCAAGGGAGTTCATTTTTTTAATTTTTATCTCACATATTTAATCTGCTTTCCACCTAAATTATCAGTAGTAGGGTCAACAGCAAAGTCCACATTTCCAAAAATACGTGGTTGATTTGCCTCCCTAAAAGTAACTGGGCTTGAGCCACTATGCTGGCATATATTGTTTTCTTGAAGGCAACCTTAGTTTTTAAAAAGTATTATCTTGTCTTAAATACCAAATTATCTGCAGGCCACTAATCCGTTTCCTTTTAGTCCTCTTCTTATATTGATGAATAGGGGTGGAGAGTAGCATCTTTTATCCTCAATTTGGTCCTTAGCCTCAATTCTAAGGCAAAAACAAAAAGAAATATCTCTCCCTATGCATGATCCTTTACACATTTGTATAATGTTTTTGATGGCAAATAGATAGGATTTTCATGCATTATCCTTGTTGCTATTTTTTTTTTTTTTTTTTTTTTTTTCCGAGACAGAGTTTCGCTCTTGTTTCCCAGGCTGGAGTGCAATGGCGTGATCTCAGCTCACCACAACCTCCGCTTCCCAGGTTCAAGTGATTCTCCTGCCTCAGCTTCCTGAGTAGCTGGGATTACAGGCATGCACCACCACCCCTGGCTAATTTTGTATTTTTAGTAGAGACGGGGTTTCTCTATGTTGGTCAGGCTGGTCCTTGTTGCTATTTTTAAGCTTTCAGCTTTGTGATCTACATCTCCTACACTGCAATCTGGAACAGTTATTTATTTCATCGACCCAGACATATCACTTATTAAAGAAATTTACTGATAGATACTATATAGCTCTGTTTCTTTTTATTGTCCCCACACCAGTGTGGCTAAGACCAAGGTGACACATAGGTGCATAACAAATATTTTAAATACTTGTTGACTTTGTAGAGTTGTTAATTCCTTGATTTGGTTTTTGGTCATGGTAACTGCAACTATTTCATATCTTCTGAGATACCATACATATCAGGATGATTTCCAGCTATTTATTGTTTTTCATAATGGTGACAAATACATTTAATTAAACTATCTATTTTATGATGAAAAATACTTTTTCAAAGTAAAATGAAATAATTTGATTTTGTTGTGACAAACATTATTGCAGAGCAGAAGTTTTCAGTGTCGCTGAACCAGCAATAACAACATTCCTGAGAACTTGTTAACGATGCAAAAATATTGGAGTCCACACCAGACTATGAATAAGACACTCTATGGGTGGGGCCCAGCAATCTGTTTTAACAGGTCCTTCAGGTGATTCTAATTAATGCCAAAGTGTAAGAATCACTGCTGGGAAAGATAATGAAAGCACTTAATTCAGAGATGGATAATCTTTTCTAAAAAATTTCATGAGGGAAGCAAATTTATACAGGTATGTTGTAATACTTGCAAAAAAGGTTAAGGAATATATTGAGCACTGAAATTGGCCAGATTTGATTTGATATTATTTATTGATTTCAAATTACTCAAAGATTTTCCCCTCCACTTACCATACAAATGTAAAATAGTACGAGTCGACATTTTCCAATGTTTGAAATTATTACCAGGAAAGGATGATTTTGAAGTCATTTCTAACTTTAGTTAGGAAGACCAAAGACAATAAATCATTATCCTGATATCACTAAATGAAGTCTAAATGAAGTTCAGGCCATGACACGCCATGGTATATTTTACTGTAATCCTTAAATTATAATATAAAATTTACAAGATCACCTCCATCAAGGGCTAAGCATTCAGACCTTAGGAAAGTAATGTGGATTTATTATAAAATGTATAAATAATAAAATTAAAGCCACAGCTAATTTTACTCTTTGTCTATTCTATTTTTTATCATTGGCAGTATATTTTTGTCCCCCAAAAATTCATACGTTAAAGTCCTAACCTTCAGTACCTCAGAATGTAACTGTATTTTCAAGACAGCTCTTTAAAAAGATAATTACGGTTAGATCATGAGAGTGGGCCATAGTCCAGTATGACTGGTGTTCTTATTAGAGGAGGAAATTGAGTCAGACACAAACACAGAGGGAAGAATATGTGAAGACAGAGGGAAGGTGGCTATCTATAAGCCAAGGAGGGAGCCCTCAGAAGAAACCAAACCTGTCCACGCCTTGATCTCAGACTTCCACCCTTCAGAACTGTGAAAAAAATAAATTTCTATTGTTTAAGTCACCCAGTACATGCAACTTTGTTATGGCAACTCTAGCCAACTAATAGTCCCTATAGATTACTATAGCTACTCCTTCTTCTAAGGCCATACATGACTAGTTCTGGTTCCCTGGTGGATTTTTCTCCAGATAGAGCTGCCTGCCTTACTCTCAGACCCTTTTTTTGTTTTTTTCTTTTGTTTTGTTTTTGTCTTGCTACCTACCTTTGCTTTGAATGCTCTTTGATCCTTTGCTCCCACTCACAACCCTCACATTTTACCTCCTAATCTGTACAGTCTTTGTTGCTCAAGTTTTACATTTTATCTCCATCCACACTATTACTGCTATTTTTTTAACTACTGCAAGCATCATCCTATAGGTTATACTTTCTCTAAGTATCTTCTAATTCTGACCCAGTCTCCAAAATTCAGGTAGCATGGGAATTCTGAAACAGAGGTCTGATTTATATCATTCGATCACTCATCCTTCCTATTTTAGAGTTTAGTTTAGAAGCAATGTTTATCCATCAATGAACATATTATGATTCCAAATGCCCTAATATGGGATCATAATATAAAAAACTTCAGTTTCTTCCACTCCCTGACATGCTACATATATGCTCAGGCAACTCCAATCTCTGAGTTTTCCTCTCCAACTGAAAGAATTCACTTAACACTGTTAACACTTAATAGTGGACTAATTTATTTACTTCTTTCTTTCCTTCCTTCCTTCCTTCTTTCCTTCCTTCCTTCTTTCCTTCCTTCCTTCCTTCCTTCCTTCCTTCCTTCCTTCCTTCCTTCTTTCCTTCCTTCCTTCCTTGCCTCCCTCCCATCCTTCCTTCCTTCCTTGCCTCCCTCCCATCCTTCCTTCCTTCCTTCCTTCTTCTCTCTCTCTGTCTCCTCTCTCTCTCTTCTTTCTCCCTTTCTTTTTCAGACAGGGTCTCGTTCTATCGCCCAGGCTAGAGTGTGGTGGCTTCATCATGGCTTACTGGAGCCTCAACCTAAGTGATCCTCCTGCCTGAGCCCCTAGATTAGCTGGGACTACCAGAGCGTGCAACCATGACCAGACAATTTTTGTATATATTTGTAGTGGAGACAGTGTTTTGCGATGTTGCCTAGGCTTGTCTTGAACTCCTGAGCTCAAGTGACCCACCTTCCTGGGCCTCCCAAATTGCCTATGTTTCTTATATTGTTAGCTTAGAATCATGGAATTAGCACATTATAGAACTATACTGGACTTTTCCGAAGAAAAATATTTTATAATATATACAAGAACTATGTGTTTTTTAGAGTCAATATGTTAAAAAATTTAAGACTGCCCTCACAAAGGAAGTCCAAGCTCCTTGTTGTCTTCATTAGCTTAAAAAATTGAGAACCACAGATAGTACCAATTTCAGTGGAGAAGCAGAGTATAGAAGCTGAGTGGAGGAGAGATTAAGACTAAATAACAAAAATAACGTTTGGAAGTATAACTCTACGTTTATTTGACAGGAAACAGCTCAGGTTTAGGAACAACCCCGTGAAGGTTGTATATAATGGTCTATCTTCATTGAGCCTTTCCATTTTTTCCTTCTGACTTGGAATAGAAAAAGACAAAGAGACAATACTCAAGCAAAAAGTCATTTTCCAGAGAAGGATCCTAGTTAGCTTGGATATGTGAGTACATCCTTTATTAAAATCCTGAGGCTTAGTGTTTCAAGTAGTTGAACAGGATTCTCTGAAATACAGATGTTTTCAGCCTCTAGGATCGAAAACCAGGTCTGAAACATGCCACTGTTCAGGTTGTTTGCTGCCCAGGGATGCCTGGCTGAAAGAGTAAGGTAACATCTTAAATCTAGCCCCTATCTGCACATCAAACTGTAATTTCTATCACTGAGCTGCGCCTTTTCTAATTCAAATGAAGACTTTTTAGCAGTTTCAGCATCCCTGTTAAAGGCAAGGCTTCAACTGCCGTGATCATCAAATGCCAGTGCTACTGACAATATGAATTGGCTAAATTCCAAAGACTCAGAATGACCAGACATCTGCTTTTACAGAGAGAAGTAGGATCATTCTGTACCCAAGTTGTAAGTTTTAGTTTAAGACATTTGTGTTAATCAGAGACCTACTTTCCAGCACAATTAAAGCAAATAAACATTTCAGAGAGAAAATGGACAAATAGGGCCCAGGATTTATTTTTCTTGAAACTCATAAAATTGTATGTACAAGATTGGCATTTTTAAAGGTGTATCATTTTATTTATGTTTGCATTTGTGTTGTAATAAAAGTATACTTTTATAGAAACAAAAAACTTGGCCAGGCACAGTGGCTCACACTTGTAACCCCAGCACTTTGGAAGGCCGAGATGGGCTGATTGCTTGAGCCTAGGATTTTGAGACCAGCCTGGGCAACATGGCAAAATCCCATCTCTGGAAAAAATTTAAAAATATTAGCCAGGTGTAGTGGTGAACATCTATTATCCCAGCTACTCAAGAGGCTAAGGGGGGAGGATTGATCGAGCCTGGGATGTTTGAAGCTGCAATGAATCATGTTTATGTTACTGCATTCCAGCCTGGGTGATACAGCAAGACCCTGTCTCAGAAAGAAAAGAAAAAGAAAAACTTGCCATGAAAACCAAAAAGTTTCCTCAGCAATCAATATCCACAGAAAATTTGCTTGTGATATCATGATACTAAATGAAAATCAAGTCTTAGCGTAAACTATCTTTTATTTGAAGATACTTGAACATCTAAGGATGCTAAACACATCTAAGAATCAGGCCTGGCTTCAACCCGTTTCAGTGAAAGCAAATTCACATCCTAACTGCTTTTCAGAGCAGGCTAATAATAATATAAGGCTGGGATATTTAAAAAGCAGGCATTAATAATAGAGAAGAAGATATACCATAAAGTAGAAACCCCAGGTGATGTTGCTTTGTAGGTGTGAGAATGAATGGCTGTGGAAGTTTGTAGTTGAAGAAGATAGAGACCCACAAACCTTGCTAGACAGGGAGGGAAAATAAGAAGTTGTGTTGTTGAGTATGAAGATAATATGTACCACTACTATTTTACAACTAAAAATAAGAATGCATTTTTATTTTATGTCCTACCTTGCAAATCATTCCTAAATACAGTGTTCAATTCTTCTGTTTTTCTTCATTAATTATAATGCACTTTCATAGAGTGCTTTGAGATCCTCGGATAAAAGGTACTGTCTAAGTGCAAATTAATGTCATCTAAAAGCTGTCTTAATAACTTCGTAAGCAAGAGTGGAATGGCTTCCAATTTAGTTCTAAATAGGTGTAAATCATTTCACATGAAGAACCAAGTGAATTAATTGCAGAAGAATAGTTCAGCATGCACCAAACCTATTAGGATACTTGAACACAGCTGCAACTCAGAGGATAAACTAGATTAGAATACTGTTTGTAGAAAATAGCAAATCGAAGCACTCTTTGAAGCAATTAACAAAATCAGAGCATCCTTTGAAGCAAATAAGCATGAAAAATGCCTTTCTTACTCTGATTTTTCCAAATGCCTAATTTTGCTACTGTCTTGAGTATCTTGGATTATGTTCAAAGCCCAACACAACAGAGTTTCTGTCATACAGATGAGATTTTGTTTTGATGTGAACTACTCAACCACATCCAAATGCGCATTTTCAACCATAGCAATGATGAATGTGAACTATTACAGTAACACCCACTACAGCTTGACTCACTGGTGGCATTACCCATCATAGTCTACTAATGTTTTTCCATTTATTTGGAAAGAAGGAAAGATGTGAGTAAATTGAGAGGAAAACTAGAAAAAGTTACTAACAATAAAGTGTGAATATTCTAGCATACTTGCACATAGATTATTTAGAATGCACAATGGTTTTATGTGCATTATTTTAATTTTATATAATTATGCTATGAATTAGGGAAGATGTCATTTTCCCATGTTTTAATGATAGGGAAGAATACTTCATATACATTAACTGGTCCAGGGTCATATAGCGAGCCAGTTGCAGGTCAGGAACTTAACCTAATATTTTTATTCCAAAACATTTTCACTATCCTATGCCACAATAAAATTTCTCCTTTTAAACATTTTGTTTTGTTAACCAATATTTTAGCTACTTCGCACTGCAAAACAAGCCTTGGAGATAATGTTCTTTCATGGACTTTATATATTTCATATATGTATTTATATATTTAAATATGTTTTCCAAACCCAAAACTCAAATTACTTTGCAAACATAAATGTTATTCATGTAGATAAATGAACTTTTCTATTAGAATCAAACAAAAACTTCAAAATACCCTATTTGTCCTTTTTTTTTTTTTTTTTTTTTTTTGCTACATCTTTAGGGATTCAATTTCAGCATACCTCCCAATTTCTACCATTTTCCAGTTTAGGAATTGAGTGGTGGAGCAAGAAATAGTGTGTCTGAGTCATAAAATATAGGTCATTTTGTTTTTGAGTGTGAAACATCGGTGAAGTCTAAGGGTAGTGTGGGTTCCACTAACTTCCTATGCCATTTTCAGTAGGAAAAATAAATGAGAAATGAAGTAAACAGAGACAGAACAACAATGTCCACGTGGCAACAAACAAGAATGAGTGTTTGCGGTAATGCTGGCGACTGTACCATCAAAATTTTAACTGCAATAAATTGTCGCCTACTTCTTTTGGGTTTCACACAAACTGCTCTTCTCAGCAGTATGGCCAGCAGCATATTATTGGAATTTGAAATGAATCCAACCTATATCTGTCAAAATGTGCTAAACTATATGGTGGTCTTAAGACACTGCTAATTTTCTGTGACTTCAAATAACCAAGTTTTATTTCTTGCTCATGTTGCATGTCCAACATGGTGAATAGAGGAGCTTTGCTCATCATGGTCACTGAGAGATGCAGGATGACAGAGCAGCCACATTATGCTTTGCTGGAGGGAAAAGGGAGAGCACTTTAGAAGCTCTCCACCTAAACAGGGAGTGGCACACATCACTTCTCTTCACAACACTTCCTTGCCCATAATACTTCCAGGGCACCTTGTAACTGGCTTGTCACAGAAATACACGGTGAACAGACTTAATGTCTACAACACAATACTACTCCTTTAATTCCTAGAATAGTCTATAGAACCATGTCTTTGAAAACCTAAAACTAAAGACTGGAAGTTAGTTTAGCAAAATGTATCAAAACCACCTCAGAAAATCATAGTCTACCACTTAGGTGTACTTAGAGGGAAACATTATTGTCTTCCTGCATGTAACACCTCTTCAAAGCAAGTTTTAGACAGTATTTAATCATAATATTCTCATAAGGTTAATTTAGAAACTTTTAAGCAATTGAATGGACTCTAGTTGTTCACCAATTTTATGACATCTCCTATGTTGTCATCATTTATTTTTATTTCCATTGTCTTATTTAGTTGGCCAGAGTACTAAATTTTATAGATTGAACAGCCTAAAAGTCCAAGGTTGGTCTGTTGAAAGTATTTGATTCTATGCAAACAATATTAAGAGGGGCTCTGTGAATAATACTTCCCATAATTCTTCTCAGAAAGGATAAATTGATATTTCAGTTAATCTCAAATAGAAATTGATTGTTTGTGTTCAAGTTACTGGAAGCCGCAATTCATGAATGAGCTCTAATAGAAAAAGGACCCTAGGTAGATAGTACAGAGAGTTAAGTTTCTTCTGAAACAAATAAAAGAACAATATATCTGTGCCTCAATAAAAACTATCTTGTTGACAGTAAAGAAGGTGAAAACAATTTGACTTAAACTTTCAATACCTGTTTCACAATCAATTTGTCTAGTGCAAATCAGTTTAACTTGTCATGTATTGATATGCCAAGATAAAGCATGCTGTTTAATGACTAACAACAAATGTACAATGTGTATAGGATGTATGCAACCGACAGGGCTGCTTAATATACATTTTGAGCGTGGAATGAACATTAAGTGACCACCACAACTGGGATGCCACATGAAAAAGTGGCTCAAAAAGACTCTTCTGTTTACTTTTCTCATGATATTTAAAATGGTGTGATAAGAGGTGACCTGACAAGACAATATTATCCTGAAACATTGTAGTCCACACAAAAAGTCTACTAGAAATGCTGTTCTATCGATTTTGAATCTGAAGATCTATTGGAATTTCAGAGATGAGACTTTCCAAAATGACTATAGGTCACTCACTTCTGAGATCACCCCTAGGGCTATGTCTTTTTACATCTCAGCATAAAATGTCACCTGCATTAGTAAGCCTACATAAGTGTTTCTTTACAAGACATATTCTGCACTCCCAAGTCACTGAAACATTGATGATAAATAGGGAGTCTGATATTCTTAACAAACGATGGAGAAAAATCTCAAAGACAGAGGAGAACTTCTGCTGGGCTCCTCTTCTTAATGTAATCCTGCAATAGAATTTAACTTCCATTAGACTTGCTTCTCACAGCTCCCCAGGTATACGTATGAAAGCTGAGATTCTTACAAAGAAAGTATTCTAGCCTTCAGGGTGAATTTTCAAAACTCTGCTAAGGCAAGGCACATACAGAATCTTATAGTTTCTTGCATTTTGGGTGTATGTTGGCCTTGGCTCTGCAGTGTTTTGAACATTCACCCCTTCAGGTTAGCACATTCATGAAAAAAACATCTCCTGAGTGTGATATGAACTCAAATTGGAGCATACAGATTTGAATGAATAAAAAGACACTTATAGAGCCAGATAATGGTCACATTCATAGGTCTGTGATTTTTCAACCTAGCCCTAGGCCGACATAATTTCACACAGTGTAACAGAATGAATAATAAAAGTATTACCTAATCTTTAATATATTACAATACCAAATTCTGGAATTAGGAATATGAGTCAGCTATACTTAACTGCACTCCCCACCTGCAAGCTGTAATTGTAGTGCAAGTAAAGTATAAATTTAATACAGGCCAGTTTTTTTAATGTCATCCACCAATTTCTAGTTTTTAAGATGTTTTTCTTTGAGCAGTGGTCATTTTTTTCAAACTAGTATTTGTTACTTCATCAATATCCAGGGAACAGCCCACTGATCATTTCTGTAACTATAAATTGCATACCTTAACATAATTATGCATTAATCATTTTAATTCCTTAGATAACAATTAATAGATATTTCAAAAACTATAGCTTTTTGTAGCAGGTCTTTGTCAATATTACATTCTAATATCTGAAAATGTTTAAAGCAAGTGATTTGGTTTGACTGTCCTAATACTTGCAGGATACTCAATTTATAAACACTTCATCAAAGCTATCCAGGCTGGGCGTAGTGGCTCACGCCTGTAATCCTAGCACTTTGGGAGACTGAGGTGGGCAGATCACCTGAGGTCAGGAGTTCAAGACCAGCCTGGCCAACACGGCAAAACCCCGTATCTACTAAAAATACAAAAATTAGCCAGCTGTGGTGGCCCGCGCCTGTAATCCCAGCTACTTGGGAGGCTGAGGCAGGAAAATCACATGACCCTGGGAGGCGGAGGCTGCAGAGAGCCAAAGTCGCACCACTGTACTCCAGCCTGGGTGACGGAGGGAGACTCTGTCCAAAAAAAAAAAAAAAAAAAAAAAAAAAGAAAAGAAAAGCTATCCAAACATGTTTAAGCAACTCATTACTATATATTAAGACCACTGTTAAATATCACAGATCATCAGAAAAATGTTAGTATTTTCCATATTAAGTGAAAGTGAAAAATAAGAAGTCAAAATAATAATTATTCTTTAGAGCAATTATTTTCTTATGACTTGAATATATACTCCATATGATTGTTACTATGTTTTAATATTTATCTATACAAATACTGTTTGGGTAAATTTCCAACTTCTACTCTGTTTAGCTACTTTTTCCATAATACTCTATTACCTCAAAATAACAAGCCTTGTGTAGCACTGTCAACCTTATCTAGCAATCAGTATCCATCACATTAAATAAATGTGAGACTAATTGCATTTCCCTTATGGACTATCCGTCTGTTTTCCAGAATTTTGGTAAGGTAATCACTTTTCCCTGCTACATTTTTTATTGAGATTTATTTTAAACCTTGTAGCTATATTTTAGTATTTTTGGCTATTTCACGATTATTCATTTATTTTTTCATCATAGTATAGCTTTAATTTATAGGCTCACTGTATTTGTCTATATTTATCAGTTTAGCTCACTATATAATCAAACTTTTGAGGACTTGTATTAGTTGACTTAAATAACTCGTTTACTTGATTTCATCTAGAATTCCTTCCTCTAATCTATTCATCCATTTACCAAATATTTACCTAACAACAGATTTAATCCAGGTAGTTGGTACTGAATATTAATCTATGAATGACTCATGAAAGGATTCTGCCCTCACAGAAAATAAACAGGTAAAAGATGCAGATGAACAAACTATAGTTTTTGGTGTCGTGTAGGAAACACGAGCATGTTTGAGAGCGCTCAGGAGGTGATCCTAACTAGGATTTGGAATTGACGATGTATTCCTAGGAGAAATTGAGGTCATTGTAAATCATGAAGGTTGAAGAGGAAAGAGGCTTACAAAGGGCCTGTTTTCCAGTATGTACATACATATTGGGGGTAAGGAGTATTTGAGGGGAAAGTGGCGAGAGGGAGAAAGTGGGAAGTGGGAAGGGGAGACAGAGTATTAGGTCAGTGAGAGAGGAAAGAAGGAATATAAAGAGCAGACATAAGTGAGAAGAAGGAGTAGAAGTGTGTTTCAGAAATAGGCTATAGCTTTCAATACACTAGAAGCAGTTTGATATGATTAAGATATTAGAAAATACCTTGAAAGATAGTTGGTAACAGAAAGTGCATTTTCCATGAAGTAGTTAAAGTTAAGCTTCAGAGGCCCTTCTTTGTGTGAACAGCTTGCAAGTTCCTGAAAGTGACTTTAGCAAAGTATTTATATGAATATAAATCCATGTATATATGTATGTATGTATTCTATCTATCTATCTATCTATCTATCTATCTATCTATCTATCTATCTGGCATCTATCTATTTAAGGTAAAGTATGTTAACTCAATTGTTTAAGATGGCTATTTCTTTTTACCCTTTCCTTTGTGTTAGAAGACATTGGAGTGGCCACTTAAAAGGAAATTGATTTGGGGATTCTTTTCATTGAGGTTTAGTGGGATTTTTAAATGTAATTCAGTTGTTTCCATGTATAGTAGTTACTTTCAGTTATTGCCATGAGAATATTTTCTAGGAATATTGTGCTAAGTAATGAGGAGTAGCAGATTTAAAAAACACGCTGGAGAGATTTATATTTCTTGCTGATTAGATATGGTATACTGACATTGACAAAGATTATATAAAACGTATATGTGCCACTAAAAGGAAGACATTGACCACAAATTGTTTAATGGTGTCCTCAATTCAAAGAGCAAAGACTTGATATCAAACAGGCCATATCTGATAGAAAATTAATAGAGCTTTTTCCAAAATTGATAATAATCCTAAAATAGTTTCTGGACAAAATCAATGATGAAATGGTGTGCTGTAATATATTTTCCAAAGCTAACAATAATAAAATTAAATTTGAACAGTGTTGCTAAGAGAAAATGGAACATAATCTTTATATTCTTTCTATAGAAAATGACATTATGAAGTAACTGTCATGTTAAGAGGCAAAGAATACCTAGTTACTTCATAGAAAATAAATATTGTAGAGGTGGTTGAGCCAGTTAATTAATAATAAACATATGATACAATATTTTGGATTTTTGACATTTCTGATATTGGTCAGATTTTAAAATTTTGTATTTGATTTTGGTCAGGAATCTATTTCATAGTACGACATTTCTAATCATGACAGTCTTAGTTGACATATCAGTCTGTCAAACGCCAAAAGAGAAGCTTACCCCTTATTCAATTTGACCAAATTTTCAAATATTATAAGACAGCCATTAAATACCTTTTTAGTATTTATTTCTGTAACGTAAACAACCCCAATTCCTTCATTATTTGCTACACAGCATAATAATGAAACAATTTAGATTAATGCTATCCATTCCAGTAGATTTGAATCCCCTTGTCCCCTCCCTCGACGGAGTCTCACTCTTTCGCCCAGGGTGGTGGTTCAGTGGCATAATGTCGACTCACTGCTACCTCCACCTCCTGGGTTCAAGCATTTCTCCTGCCTCAGCCTCCTGAGTAGCTGGGATTGTAGGCACGGGCCACCACACCTGGCTAATTTTTGTATTTTTAGTAGAGATAGAATTTCACCATGTTGACCAGACTGGTTTCAAACTCCTGACCTCAAGTCTCAAACTCCTGACCTCAAGTGATCCGCCCGCCTGAGCCTCCCAAAGTGCTGGGATTACAGCCGTGAGCCACAGTACCCGCCAGGATAATGTATCTTTCTTTTCAGTATTTTCCCTTTTGAAGGCCCAATAATATTCGTACTTATATGATAATCTTTATGCCTCACAAATGACTTTCTTCTACACTGTTGCATTTAATCACAGTAACGAAAAGGAAGTAGGGATATTCCCACTTTTCAGAGATAAAAACTGCAGTTTGGAGAGGTTAAGTAACTTAATAAATTCATAGCTCTTGGTATAGAACCTTTCTTATCTTCTGACACTGCATTCAGAGAGCATCACATTATACTATCACTTCTTACCACATTTATTTATAAAACATACAACAGCTGTTAAGATATGCTAGGTTTTCCCTTATAAATATTATTTACTGACCATAAAACCAACTGCAAGCTAAACATAAAAGTTGCCCCGTCCTCTCAGAAAGAATCTATAACTACCAGTAATGTTGATGGAATTACTACACAGTAGCATATTTAAAGGATCAAAATATTGGCAAAAATTTTTGCTGAAACAATTTAATATCACAGTCATTTTAATTAAAATGTGAAAAACTTTGTAGGGTCAGATATTTATGTCATTATTTAAAGTATAGCTTACATTATTCACAATAGCTATTGCCTTTTATCATTTTTTGAATATTGAAATTGTAAAAGAATTAAATGGTTGGAAAAGTGTCTGGTCTTCATTATTATTTGATTAGCCTATTCTTACTGACATTATAATGGATTAATATGATATGTTATGGAACATCATGTCGAAAACAATTCCAATACTTCCTCTGAAACCAGAATTTCTTTTTCTAAATTGCTAATGGTCTACTTAGGAGATATTTTACTGTTCTTCTTGTGTTTCTTAGTTGTAATTATTCAATTAGAGATTTTTAAATTATTCAAGTAGATTTGTTTGTAACCCAAGGAAGAGTACTATGGACATTTTACTTGCCTCTTTTCTTTCCTCATTATCCTTTCCTTTAAGTAAAGGGAAAGATGTCTTTCATTACAGGCTTTTTTGTGTTTGTTTATAGGGTCGAAAAGGAAGGTATTTCAAACCAGAATTGGGAAAATTATAGTATACTTTAAATGTTGGCCATTTTGAAAATAACACAATCAACACAGAAGAACAATGGACTATGAAAATGTTATTCATAAGACATGTCTAAGATGTATATGTCTTTGTTTAATACAGGAAACAGAACCCACTCAAGATATTTTAAATACAAATAGATTTTTTTATTAGCAAGGATAGTTCTTTATTGCTATCTGTGAGACACAAATTGGAAACAAGAAAAGCATACATAAAATATTAATATGATATTCGTAGAATGCAATGGCATTCTACTCTTTTTTTATATACTTAAGTTCTGGGATACATGTGCAGAACGTGCAGGTTTATTACATAGGTATACATGTGCCATGGTGGTTTGCTGTACCCATCAACCCATCATCTACATTAAGTATTTCTCCTAATGCTATCCCTCCCCTAGTCCCCCACCCCCTGACAGGCCCCAGTGTGTGATGTTTCCCTCCCTGTGTCCATGTGTTCTCATTGTTCAGTTCCCACTTATGAATGAGAACATGTGGTGTTTGGTTTTCTGTTCCTGCGTTAGTCTGCTGAGAATGATGGTTTCCAGCTTCATCCATGTCCCTGCAAAGAACGTGAACTCATCCTTTTTTATGACTGCAGAGTATCCCATGGTGTATATGTGCCGCATTTTCTTTATCAAGTCTATCATTGATGGGCATTTGGGATGGTTCCAAGTCTTTGCTGTTGTGAAGAGTGCTGCAATATACATACGTGTGCATGTGCCTAACCAAATAGATTTTTATACAGGGAATTAGGTGCTTACACAATTGTTAGAAAAGCTCTACTGAAGACCTTCAGGTATGGTTAAGAAAATATTACAGATATGATCTACTTTATAGCTAAATAAATAAGATGGCAATCAGGAGGCCACTGGGAAGTTCTAATCATTTTATCCTTACTACTGATTTCTGTGTTTTATTCAGCATGTGATCTGACCTTGAACTTCTTTTCATTGGAAAACTTGTTAGAAACTGTTCTCTCTAAAAACTGCCCCACTGAACTGTTCTTAGTGTATACCTCTCTTCTTTCAAAATAGCCTATACATTCCCTTTCTTCTCCATGTGTGCCTAAATCAGAAACCTGAAAGGACACTGCTTTTTGTTTCTCATATGATACTCAACCTGCTATATAAAGCCATGTGCATCTACAGCATTGTACAAATAATGAATAATAATATTTATGTCCTTCAGGGGAATACTGATAACTTTTCTGCTTTAATTGAGTTCTTCTGTTTGTGTTTTTGATGTTTTATTTACTGTGTGTTTATTGGAAGGATTTTTCTATTTATTGTTGTGGTTCCTGTTCTATTTTGGCCCTGGAAATAGCTCCCGTCTTGTGTTGCCCTTTTCTTTGGAATTTTGTTTAATTTCTGTCAGATGAAGGTGCTTTGAAGGCTGCAGGGCCCTTAATGTCAATAAATTAAGGATATAAAAAATGCCATCTGCCACCTTTTCACCTACTATACAACATTTATCAATGTATCAGGAAAAATTACTTTAGTCACAATTCTCTTACAGAGAAATTTATTTTCTCGTTTTTCTCTGATGACCTTCTAATTTTTAGGTGTAATCAGATTGCAGTGAAAGCCAGTAAGTTACACATGCTATTATTAAGTTTAAACTCTAGCCACTGCTAGACCATTTAGATCATGGGACATTGTCTGTTGAGATTAAGCAAGGATCGGGACAAACCTTCCTTACAGGATTCATCAGTGACCAAGAACTGCATGCCTGTGTGCTCCACAGTGGTATAAGCTGTACAGTCTTAACAACTGCAGATCACTTAGCATGAGTGATACCAAGAGGTGATAGCATGAAACCTGTGGACCCAGGCGACCACTCCCTAAGATAGCCCCCTGACAACCATGTGGGGAATTCACCGATGAGTACTGCCCCTCATCTCTAAGGGAGAAAATATAATTTACTGCCACCTGAACAAATTTTCTAGTCACAGAGATGTGACATAGTATATGAATTCTGATGTGTGACTTTTGGTAATTTGCTTCCTTTGGTGAGTTTCAGTTTTTTAAAATCTATAAAGCATGAAAAAATACCAACTTAAAATGTTGTGGAAAGATTCAATAAGATAACATGTATAAACTAATTAACACCTAGTGAATGTTAAGAAATGATATTTTAATATTCTATTAATAAGGGACAGTCCTCTTGTTTATTATGTATAATCAACACTTTGGGTGGTTGCCAGACCACTCAAAATTATATTCCCTAAGGGGCTGAGGAACGCTGGTACTGTCTATTCCCAAATGAGGAGGAGCCATCTGCTTTTGGAACTTAATAACTGTGTGTAGGAGCTGTAATTGAAACAAAGAGAAGTATGTCCAGTATTAATTCTTCTAATTACTTATGTATTCACATATTTCTTTTTCTTCATCTTTTATTTAAAGTTCCAGGGTACATGTTCAGGATATGCAGTTTTGTTACATAGGTAAGCATGTGCCATGGTGGTTTGGGGCACAGATCAACCCATCACCTAGGTATTAAGCCCAGCATCCATTAGCTATTCTTCCTGATGTTCTTCCTTCCCACAACTCCCCCAATAGGTCACAGTGTGTGTTGTTCTCCTCTCTATGTCCACGTGTACTCATCAGTCATCTCCCACTTATATGAGGACATGCAGTGTTTGTTCTTCTGTTCCTGCATTAGTTTGCTGACAGTAATGGCTTCCAGCTCCATCCATGTCCCTGCAGAGGACATGATCTTGTTCCTTTTTGTGGCTGCATAGTATTCCATGGTGTATATGTACCAAATTTTATTTATCCAGTCTATCATTGATGGGCATTTGGAGTGATTCCATGTCTTTGCTGTTGTGAATAGTGCTACAATGAACATATGCATGCATGTGTCTTTATAACAGGATGATTCATATTCCTTTGGGTATATATGCAGTCATGAGATGGCTGGAATGAATGGTATTTCTGCTCCTAGATCTTTGAGGAATCACTACACTCTCTTCTATAATGGTTGAACTAATTTATGTTCCCACCAACAGTGTAAAAGCATTCCTTTTTCTTTGCAACCTCGCCAGCATTTGTTATTTCTTGACTTTTTAATAATCAGCATTCCGACTGGTGTGAGATAGTATCTCACTGTGGTTTTGATTTGCATTTTCCTAATGATCAGTGATATTGACCTTCTTCTCATATGTGTGTTGGCTGCATGAATGTCTTCTTTTGAGAAGTGTCTGTTCATGCCTTTGCCCACTTTTTAATGGGATTTTTTGTTGTTGTTGTTGTTGTTGTTGTTATAAATTTGTTTAAGTCCCCTGTAGACTCTGGATATTAGCCCTCAAATATATTTTTGATGGCATATGATGTGCCCAGCATTGTACTAGAAAATAAATACTCCTCCTTTAAAGCCAGAGAAATATATCAGTAAATTAATTTTGATGCAATAAAATCTAGAGTAAGAGACAATACACAGAATGGAGAGGAAAGCCACCAGCACCTTAATACAAATGCAGAGCAAAGGAACTTACAGGCAATGCCAAGATTTACCTCAGGAAGCAACTGTGATGTTTTTGTAGTATCTAATAGTCCAGAACAGATTTGGGTAAGAGATATCTAGGGAAGCAGGGAGTGAGTGAGGTAGTTATCTCATGATGTTTTTGAAAATGGGCGAGTGATGACATTATTAGAAATGGCAATGGGATGATAACTTGAGAACAGCTTTGTAAGAAAAAGTGTTAGGAGTGTCAACTATGGGGTCAGAAAACCTAGGTTCACTTCCCTTTTTTGCCCCTTTTTAGTTACGTCCTTAGTTTCTTTTTGTTCAAATTTTCTCTTCTAATAAACTTGCCAGCATGTTGTGAAGATTAAAGAGTTTGTTTTTAATGATAGGAAGATCTCCCTATAATAAGCATTCAAAAAGATGATGATTATTCACATTGGAAGAAAAGCAAAAAATATGGATTACATATAATTTAGGAAAAATACACAGAAAATGTAAAAAAATTCTCTAACATATTAAGAAATACTGTGTCTTCTGTCATAAATAATGAAATTATTTCTTCAGATTTTCACTCCTGTGTGTGCAAAAAGTACACAATGTCCTCGAAGAGATGGTGTGATTTTTTTTTTTTAAATGTCCCCTGGCAGGGGCCACCTCATCTAAATACATGGTTTTTCTTTTCATAGAGTGAAGTCTGTTTCATTCTGTTCTACTGTGTTGAGTAAGACCTCTTAAACGGTTAAAAAGAAAAATAGAAACAGTGATAATTACTCACTAACTTGAATTAATGTGACTGCATTATGCTCCTAATAACTGTAGTTTACTCATGTCTCCCCCGTAATAATCCAAAATTAATTTCATTTTATGCTTGCAAATAATCAGTTTACTTATAAAGGTTAGCCATCTTTCTTAGCACAAGTTATTCCTTTCTCATTACTTACTAAATTGTGTTAATGAAACCAAGGCTGGAGATGCATGCAGATTTATTTCTCCTGCATTCTTTGGTGTTGAAGAAGCTGCATGAGAAAGAAATAAGTATGAAGACAACTGCATTTTGGGCCTAGGAATCTGATTCTAGTCTTAGTTGTTTGCAGTGCTTATAGGCACTTCAATATCTCCTAGCCTTGCCCATGGAAGGGACCAAAACTACCCCTAGGGAAAAAGTACAGAAGTACTCTGAACTCTTCCAAAGAGATGTGCAGTCCATCTCCCTTAGACTGTAATAATAGTGTATGGTGTTTCCTGTATGCCGGTCACTCTTCTAAGTGTTTTACATTTAATTCTCATGACAACTCCAGGAGGTAGGTGTCATCATTATCCTCATTTTATATGAGTCACAAGGAGATGAAGGAACTTGCCCAAGATCATACAGTTATTAGATGTGATGCAAATCCAGGCTGCTAGCTCCAGAGACTGTGATCTGAAACACTATTCTCAATATACAGATCCAGTAAAATATTCTATCATTTACAGGTAATCACTCTTTCCCTATGGTGAGATGAAAATAAGCAGTAGTTAAAACTGAGTAACTTCTTAGCTTCTAATCGTTAGCAAACTAGTAATTGTTATCTCGATGGTCTCTTCTCACTGTTGGTTTCATTGTATGCCCAATTATACTATTTTAACTTGATTATGTAGATATGCTATTCTATAAAACTAATCTCCAATTTTTTCATGCCCATATGTTCACTATTCCCGACCACAGAAATGCCTTATGACTTGAGAAATTGCTTATCCTTTCTGGGTAAGTATTTATTTTTTCATCTGTACATAAGAGTCGAGATGTAATTTAAATCTCTAAAGACTTTTTAACTCTAAAACTTATCCTTCTGTAATTCCTTAAGAATGGGATTTAAGCTTTATATTGTTTTGCTTTTAGTATTTATCATCCCCAGCAAACTGAGCTCATTGTTTTTTGTACAATAAATTTAAAGTAAGTCTTACTATCTATCATTGTATTTTGTGATAATCTGACTTCTAATATAATGATTTTTCAAACATAATTTTATTAGACTTTGGAGTTACAGAGTCACTCTAATGAAACACACAATAAATTTGGATTATAATTTCCTAAAACTTAAAGTGGTCTAAAAATGACCTCTCACTATATTTGGACAATATCAACTGATTCACAAGATCTACTGGGCAAAGATTGTGAATAAATTGCTGAAAAACACACTGTAAAGAGATAGTAATAAAAAGTATGGCTGTGCTGTGAAATGATCTCTCCTACCTTGTAAGGTACTTGCAAAGTCATGCTCTCAGAAATGCTAAAAAACAAGCAAGCAAGCATATATTGTCTCTTACAAACTCCCCCTTTGTGAATAGTTTTTTTTTTTTTAATGATGAGAATTTTGACTGCCATCCACCAGTCACACAAGAATACATATACCATAAAACTATGAGTTTCTTGGTGCATTTGTAAGGATAACAGGGTCACGTATCACCTGGATTGGCAGAATTTGGAATGGAATGCTCAGTCATATTGCAAAAATTTGCAGAGCAGTAGGGATCTGGAAATAGACTGTTGGCAGCTCTTCTTCTTTTATTAATCATTGTGAGTATGGCAGATGGTTCTTGGGTTATTCTCCAAGAGAAGTTCTCACTCTCTCTGAGGCGCAATGAGAGGTTCTCTAATGCCACTTTCCTCATTCAGGAACTGTTACTTTGATATTTAGATGGATGAATAAAAAGCTTTTACTGAACAATTAAATAAAATTTTGTTGAGTGTCATCTGTGTTCCAGGTATGGCTATAGACAGTGGTGATAAAACAGTGAACTAAAACCCTTGTCATAGCGGAGCTGACATCCCCAAATGTGGCAAGAAGCTGACAGGAAGTGAAATAAGTAAAATGAGTAATATGTTGGATCTAGGGGCAGCAAATTCAGTCTGTAGGCCGAATCCACCCTACTGCTTGCTTTTGTAAACAAAGTTCTATCGGAACACCGTCATGTTCTTTCATTTACCTATTGTCTATGGCTGCTTTAGTGCTACAATGGCAGCCCAGAGGCAGTTGCAACCAAAACTCTATAGTGTGTGTCTGTCCAGAAAAAGTCTGAAGACTTCTGGGTTAGATGCTAGAAATTAGTATGAAGAAAAGTAAATCCAGGAAGTGGAAGAGGAATAGGATGTGTTTTAGAGAGAATGGTCAGAGGACAATTGATTGAGAAAGTAACTTTTGTGTAAAGCACAGAGGTGGTGAGAGAGCAAGCCATGTAGCGTTTAAGGAAAGAACATACTGACCAACAGAAGAGCAAGTTCCCAGCCTCTGAGATAGGAGCATGCTCAGAATGTTCTGGAAACAGCAGAGAGACCAATGTCCTGGAGCAGAGTGAGGAAGAAAGAGAGAAGTAGGAGATCGAAGAATGGGGGCAAGAGGTATCAAGAAGTCATACAGGGTCTTGCAGGCCATCAGAAGTTTTTGATTTGTATTCTAAGTGAGTTGGGGAGCCATTGGAGGGTGATGACCAAGTGACATAGGACATATGATTTAACAGGATTTTCTTCCACTGCTGATTTGATAACACACCAATGGGGAACAAAGCCAAAATTAGGGAGGAATGACCTTCTAGTAAGAGTTACAGGGAACCAGGCATGAGATAATGGGGATTGGAAAATAGGAGCAGCATTGGTGGGGGATGCTATATTTAGGTACAATTTTTGGTTTTAAAAAACCACAAAAATAATAATGTAGGGCTGATTTTCAATTAAATACTGCTTGTATTCAGTTCAGGGCAATTAAATGATATTTTGAATTGCAATAAAATATTTTTTATTTTCATGAAAGTATATTTGTGTTACATAACTTTTCCCCAATAACCATCTGCTGGGAGAGCCAGTAGGTATTTAGTAAAATTAAGATTTAAATGTGTTTTTGTTTGTTCATTTGTTTCCCATAAGGAGCCTGCATTTGATGTCCCATTGAGAACAAGTAGGCAGTCTGAAAAAGGGGGAAAATATCAGCTAAGTTCCTTTAGATTCTCTTTACTTTTCTTCAATTATCACTGAGAAATTGGGCAATTTAAAATAGGACTCTCCATCACGATCATGAATTAGCAAGGTTCCACTGTAATAATTTCCCACTAAAACCCAGATTTTTCTTGATGAGTTCAGAGACGGCTACACAAATGCAATGCTCTGTAGGCAGTCTGTTTAATCTAATGCAAAAGCCATAGTGGCTTTTAAAACTTACCTGCAGGAATAGCTGCAAACTGCATTCTGAATGATAGAGATCTGAGTTTTAGAAAGGAATATTTAAAAAGAAGAACAAAAATGAGAACAGCATATTTCACTGTGAGCTTTGGATAAGTGTAGAAGGATGTCTCAATAGTAGCTCTCTAGGCTATAGACCCAAAGGATGAACTGGTCAAAAATGTGTTTGTGTTGCTGCAGAGAGTGACCAGTGATGATCACCGCTTCAATAGAACACCCGGGAAAATATGTTTAGGAAAATGGAAATTAGGGTAGAAGAAAGTGAAAGCCAAATTACAACACTTGGTGTTAGAGAGTCGAAAAGAAAAGTGAAGCCTGCCAAATTGAATGCCCTGGAGAATATCCCCAGGGAAAGGAAATCATGCAAGATTCTTTAGCTTTGCAAAAAGGAATGAAGAAAGGCTTTCTATAGCAAGTCTTTCAAAAACAAATCCCATCAGTTAGATTCTCTAGAAATTGTAGGGTTGTATAGAATTTATGCAATATTTGAGACAGAAAGAAAATGTATATTTTGTTGAAGCCAATCTAAATAGAATTAATATATCATAGTCAAAAGATAATAACAGCACCATATATTTCTGTAGAGCTTTATTATTGATGAAGCATTTTCACATACATTCTCTTATGAATGCAAGGAAGATTGTGGTTCAATTTTTTTTCTTTTTTTTTTTTTTTGAGGCAGGATCTCACTTTGTCACCTAGACTGCAGTGCAGTGGCGTGATCTTGGCTCACTGCAACCTGACTTCCTGGGCTCAAATGATCTTCCCACTTCAGACCCTCAAGTAGCTGGGACTATAGGTGTGTGCCACCGAGGCCAGCTATTTTTTTTTTTTTTTGTATTTTTTGTAGAGATGGGATTTCACTATATTGCTCAGGTTGGTCTCAAACTCCTGAGCTCAAGCACTCTACCTCCCTTGGCTTCCCAAAGTGCTAAGAATACAGGCATGAGCCACAGTGCCTGACCTGTTTGTGGTCAGATTTTTCAGATGAGAAAATGGTGGCTCAGGAAAATTACAACAAACAGTGACAAACAGTTTTGGAACCAAGATTACAGAGTAGTTCTTTTGACTTCTGACATAGGACTCTTCCCAATACTCATGTTCTCTTTGACAGCAATGAAGTCTATATTGTATTCAAATTCAATATTAGACTTTTACAGTCACTCAGAAGTTGGATGGAAAGAATCACTAACCACTGTCATTTTCACTATGATTTGCTGTTTGCAAGTCATCCCAGTGCGATATCATTTGCTCTTTTCATTTTACATGCAAGGAAACTAAGTCTGGGACACCTGCCCAAGCTGAAAGGGCCTGCAAATACAGGAATGAGAATGGAAATCCATCTCTTTGAACACCAAAGTCCTTTGCTTCTTCTATTATAACATAAACATGATACATGAAAACATATATATCTTGACTTAACTCATGATAATGTGAACCACATGCCAGCAGATCCTAGTGAGGTTGACACTGTTAAAAAAGAAAATAATTCATATGGCCTTAAGGATTTCCTTTAGATCCTGAATGTTTCATAGAGCAGCTGAAATTTGAGCTAGAACTTGGGGGGTTGTAGAGTATTTTTATGCAACAATTAGCATAATGACAGACAATAAATGTTAACATGGACAAAAGAATAAATGGATGGGTAGACAGATGACATTTGTAATAATGCTGGAATTCTGTTTATCTCACTATTGCTTCACTTCCTGTTCAAAACATTCTCCTACCTATGCCAAGAGCTGTTAGGTGAAAATCCTCTCTGTTTCCATATTGTGAGGTATATTAGACTGTGATTCCTTTAAAGAAGGAATTATATCTTTCTAGTCACTGTGTCTGACACACAATAGAGAACACGTTTGTTAAATGAATGAATAAATAAATAAAATGGATGAAATTAATGGATAAATAAGTAAATGGTATAACACTTCCATCTGCCATCATGTGCTTACTCATAGGATAACTCATGTTTCATGAAGATTTCCTTTATGGCACCTCCTCAAACAGAGGCTGCTTCTCATAATTTACCAATTCTGTACAGATGGCTCCTTAGAAACTTATGTTTCCTTAGGTATCTATCGACTAGTAGGGCCTTTACTTGGATAGATGACTGTCTTATCACTACACCATCTACTCCTTGAAAATGGACACTATTTTTCACTCATTCTTTTGGCCTCCATATTTTGAACATAGACCCTTAATAAATATCTACATTTTTTTCCTGCCCCATTCTTAATCTCAGTCAAAAGGGCTCATGGGAGTGGGATTAAGAACTGTAGCCTACATAGCAAATAAAGCATGCTGAGACACAGAACTGTAAGAAGGCATTTTTGAGGGCAGGCAGAGGAGTTGTGTGGTATGGCTGTAGATTAGAGTGCAATTATATGTATGCTTACTAGAATCACGGTCCATAATTATATATTTAAGTCTGAAATTTCTAACATATTCCAACATAAGGTGCTCAGAATATATTTTTTCTAAATTCGACCTTTCCTAATAGAACTAATTTTACCTTATTGCCACCCAAAGCATCTATTAAAACAATGATTTTTTTCATGATGACATTAATATCCTCTAAAATGCTTTTAGCACCTTAAAAGTGTAATGCAAATTCAACAGAACATTATTAATTTTAAGACTGTTAAGAATGCATAATTCGAAGCTATGGTTACTGTACCATAAGGATAATTAAGCATAATCAACATAATAAGCCTATTGTTCTCAATACTTTCCAGGTCTCGGTATGAAACCTCTTTTTCAATTAATTTTTCAACATCTTCCAAATGCCAATATACATGTCCTATAAAGGACTTCCTATTTTTCTTTTAGAATAGTTAAATGGCTATGGCAGCCTCCTCCAGAGTTGAGTTGCCTATTTCTGCTTCATAAATCAACTGCTTTTCTCCTAGGATGAAGGGAGACTTCAGATTCATTTATTTCATTTTGTAAGAAAAAAAAATATTAAGGGTCTTCCAAATAACCTCACTGGTGAAAAAAAAATGATGTTTCCTCGTGGTTCATCAGGGAAAACCGGAGATTATACAAAGTTATTTGTCAGCAAATGCATATCGATTGAATAAAAGTTGTTTTGCTTTCTAATTGCCACATTTCCTTACAAGGAACTTGGCAGGTCAGGGATTTGAGTTTATTGAAAGAAAATAAAACGGGTTGCAGTTTGACCTGACAGACCGCTTATGGGGAAATATACAACAGAGTTAGATTTTTCTAGAGGGACTTTGGGCAATGAAAGTGATTTATAGAACTTCTACATGCCTAAACTTGATACTCATTGGGGAGTATTTAAGGATAAGAAGTGTAGAGGATCTTAAATTCAAGCATCAAAACTCATAGGTCAACAGAAAGGTGAACTCACAGACTTATATAGTTGACCTTGTGCTGTTACAGAATGCCCCACAATTGCTTGAGTCTTGGTGTGGATGGACATTGTTTTGATACCTAAGATTATTGATATGGTTTGGCTGTGTCCTCACCCAAATCTCATCTTGAATTCTAGTTCCCATAATCCCCATGTGTCCTGGGACAGACCTGGTGGAAGGTAATTGAATCATGGGGACGGTTACCCCCATGCTGTTCTCGTGATAGTGAGTGAGTTCTCACAAGATCTAATGGTTTTATAAGGGACTTTCCCCCCTTTGCTCAGCACCGATTCTCTCTGTGTCCTGCTGCCTTGTGAAGAAGGTGCCTTCTTCTCCTTTGCCTTCCTCCATGATGTAAGTTTCCTGAGGCCACCCCTGCTGCCAGCAGTGTGGAACTGTGGGTCAATTCAGCCTCTTTTATTTATAAATTGCCCAGTCACGAATATTTCTTCATAGCAGCATCAGAGTGGACGAATACAGTTATAATTATCATTACCTTTTGACTGACCAATTGATTTACAGTATTGAGTTCAATCTGTTTTTTTAAAAAAATCTCTTCTAAATATCAGATGCTGTATTAGATGTGGGGCACAAAAATGTATTTTCATTTATTCACTAATTTACTTAAAATTTATTTATTGAGGATCTACTATATCTTAGGCACTGTACTATATTCTGAGAATATATAGAAATTAATATAATTTGGGCCCGAAGTATAAGAGCACATAGTTAGGGGAAGTAATTTGAGAGCTCACAGGGGAAGCAATTTACAGTCAGTGTTCTAAATGTAGAAATAGAAGTATGTAAAAGGTTCCAAAAATATTTTGATGGAAGAGGATTTAAGGAAAGTTTCAAAGAGAACATAGGGCCTGAGACAGGTTCTAATGGATGAGTAGGAGTTTGCCTGGTTGACAAGGTATAGGGCAAAGCAAAATGAACAAAATGCATAAAAGTAAAGATACGTGACATTAAATTAACTTTTTTAATGCAGCATGCTTAATACAAATCAAATCCTCAACAAACAAGAATATAGAATCAACAACATCTCACCTGGACATTATTCCGCTCTTTGTGCTGAGGGTTTAAAACGACCAGTTTCAACTCAAGCCTAATAATTTGTTTTGCACATTTCATAATTGATCCATTTTGCTCTGAACTAAACACATTCATATTAAAACAGATGTCTAGCAATGCTAATAACCAAAGTGAGAACCGCTTTATAAATGTAGTCCTGTCCAAATAACAGCACAAACAACTTTTGAAAATTTTGTAAATAAATATCAGAAACTTTATGATAACAAAAACTTTATGGCTGCTTTCTTCCACTGTCTCTTGACCCTTTCTGGATCCGTCTATTGTGGACAGAAAGCCTGTAAATTCATAGGCACAGGAGGATGAATGAAAAAGAATCAATATACATTCAGTTAGCCTCAATTTTCTCTAGTGAGAGTATCTAATTTCTGCCTTTTTTTAACTACCCTGAATGAAGCAAATCCCTAGTGTGCTACATAGCTCATGGCATTTTTCAAGACAAAGGCACGGTTTGGAAGAATTCTGCTCAATTATACTGGACACAATTGTCTTTGTAAAAATATCAACACTAACATATATATTTTAATGAACTTCTAAACATAGCTTATAAATCGCATAATTATTAAGCAATGTCACATTAAATCCTATATGTCATCTCTTTACATGGAATAACTAACAAGAACACAGTTGTATCTGAAAATTTATCATGCTGTACATTTGAAAATGGCAAATTATTACCTTTTAGTTGTAGCAAATTATGAGTAGCATCTGTAAAAATATACCAACATTCTCAAGATTGATAAAAATTATGCATATTCCACATAATTTAATTCAATAAACACTTACTGAGGGCATACTCTTTACCAAGCTGTGAAATTACACAAATAAATATATGAATATAATATTCCAATCCTTTCCCTGAAAATTCACAGTTTATTGTCACTGATTAGAGCCTGCAAATATTTCTGAGGGTCAACACGGATTTTCCCCATGATTCATGACTATTAGAAATTTCTTTAACTTGAAATATCCAAATTCGTTATACCACACATTGAAATCTCTGTGATCTCTAGACATACTTTGGTTTGTCCTATTTCTATTACGAGCATTTCCCATTCTTTAGTTATACCAATCTTTCTCTCTTTTTTCCTCTTTGTCCATTTTTTCCAGTCAGTTAGCAAATTCCTTCTGATTATTCCTTTGGAATAACTTCACATCAGCTTTTTTTTTTTCCGGGCCATTTCTGCATTAACTTCAAACCTACTTACCTCTCATCTATATTACTGAAAACCTTGTGTTCACTTGCCTCCAATCTTGTCTTTTTCTAATTGGAATCTGCAAATTGCAAAGGTGTAATAATCCTGAAAATATCTGTGCAAACCATTCTCTGTTAAAACAAAACAAAACAGTTGTGGTCTACTGTCTGGAAATGTTGCACACTCAAGTTCCTAAAAAGGCCAGGTCGGTAACAAAATAAGTAAAGTGAATGGAATAAGACAATCAGGAGTGCTAGAGATTGTGGCATGCGTAGGCTCCAGATAAGATTTAGAAGGCACTTAGGTATAGCTGATTGTTTTCATATTTTTCATATTGAAATATGGGTTTTTTAATGTTGGATGAAAAAATATACTAAATTTTCTCATTTTTAGGACACTGGGTGGCCAAACAAAATATTTGTATCTGTTGTTCTCACACAGTTCTGACAGAATATGAAAAGCAAGCTGCCGGCTTGTGAACTCTGGTCTATAGAGTTAGACCATTTTATGTTGCCTGGATTTTGAGGTCCTGTGACATGTAGTCCCATTGTCTGTCTCTAGTGTAATCTCTTATTATGTAGCATTGATTTTGTGCCTGTTCTTTAAGGGACTATACCTAGTATTTACTCCTTGCAACAATTTATGGAAGTAAGAATCACTTAAAAGATGAAAAAGTTTAAATGCTTGTCAATAGCTCCATGGTAAAGGATAGCTTTATAATTCAAATACAGCATTTTCTGATTCCAAAGTCTATGCCCTTTATACTTTGCTATGCTATTTCCTGAACACATGTGTAAATAGGATATACATCTTCCCAAGAACCTTGTGTAAAAGGATCTATTTTTACCTTAATTTTACAAGTAAGAGAAGTGAATTACATGAGTTGTCTAAACTCAGAAAACTCTTAATTAGTAAACTTAGAGTATAAATCCACAGCTTAAATATAGAATCTATCTTAATAAAACTGTTTACTACATAATTCTTTAATGAGCAAACAAAGAAGTAAATAGAATTTACTTTAAAATCCAACTCAAATGCTACAGTTTCTATAACGGTTCTCTTTTCCCTCTTCATGAGAAGTAATATCTTCCTCCAGTCAGCTACCGTGGTATTTTACCCATATTTTTCTTGTCTAACCTTGCATTAAAAATCTCTTTTACTAAACAAGATCAGTGTGTTGCTGATCGTGTAGATCCCTGTGCATAGTTGGAGCTTATAAAATTGTGTTGAATGAAATTAGAAATACATGAATTAAAAAGTGTTATTTATTTCCTAATACAACGAGTGTGCTATGCATAACTGTAGTAAAAATAACTAAAAAAAAAAATGAGTTTTAAAAGAAAATTTGCATTTTTAGGACACCTCCTGCTGGCAGTGCTCAACAATCTTGGTTCAGTATAAGGCATCAAAAGTTTTTACTGTTTAGTAAAAATAATTTACTGCTTAGCAAATTATTTAGAAAATAGACCTAGGATGTATTTGTAAAATATTAGGAAGAAAAAAAATCATCTGGTTAGGAAATAAACCAGGGATCGTTTGTGTGGGCGGTAATATCAACATGCAAACCAATTCCCCTGGTAACACATTGCATAAAAACATTTTGTTCAAACCAGGGTATTCTGCTGTGTTGTGTGGTTTCCTGCCAAAATATTCCTTTGCTGTCATGTAGATAGCCAAAGCTATCTGTTAGGAAAATTCCTTCTCTACTCAAAGAGCCCAACTCAGCACTTTCAAAGGCCCACAGGAAACAGATGCTCATCTTTAAACCATCAGAGGTGGATGATTTTGATAAATACAGGTAGTCTGATGGCACATGGTCCACGAGACTACCCTTTTCTAAATCCTGAATCAGAAGTGACTGTAAACTATATTCCTAGCACACAAAAAAGTCTCAGCCTTGAGTGCTTCAGGATTGGGCTTATTTTTGAGTATATTTTACTGAGGAAATTTCCAAAAACCAGTGTTGGAGTCTTTATAGATAATGGTACCTGAAAATAATAAATAATACTGTATTCTCTAGATACTTTATTGCTTAAATATGGGAGTATCTGAATGATGCAATGCCAAATCTTTTCCACTTAACTGCTCTCTTTCCCAAGTTAACAAGAAAAGCAAAAGCATTACAAAATAAAAAGTAAAAGTATGTAGAAATAATTTCTCATCATTCTGCCCAAAATAAATGAGATAAATGAATAACATACAAACACTGATACATACTCATTTACTTAGCAGAAATTCTAATTTGTATAGCATAAAATGTTCCAAAAGGGCTGTGTAGGAGTTTATTTTGCCCTACAATTAAGAAACGTTCTTGACAAGACAGTAGATTTTGCGGGGCATGGTAGCTCATGCTGTAATCCAAGCACTTTGGGAGGCTGAGGAGGGAGGATTGCTTGAGCCCAGGAGCTCAAGACCAGCCTGGGAAACATAGCAAAACACCATCTCTAACAAAAATATAAAAATTTGCCAGGCAAGATGGCTCATGCCTACAGTCCCAGCTACTCAGGAGGCTGAGATGGGAGGACTGCTTGAGCCTAAAAGGTGGAGGTTGCAGTGAGTCAAACTCAAACCACTGCACTCCAGTCTGGATGACAGAGCAAAAACTCACCTCAAAAACAAACAAACAAACAAAAGAGACAGTAGATTATAAATGTTCTTATCACACACACACACACACTCACACACACACACACACACAATGGTATGTAAGTAATGGATATGTCAATTAGTTTATTTAGACATTCCATAAAGTATACATACAGGCATATTTGGGAGACATTGCCAGTTTGTTTCGAAACCACTGCAATAAAGTAAATATTGCAATAAATTGGTGGCACATTTTTATGGGTTTCACAGTGCATATAAAAGTTATATTTACACTATATTGTAGAGTATAAGTGTGTAGTACCATTGTATCTAAAAAAAGGTACACACCTTAATTAAAAAATACTGTATTGCTAAAAATGCTAAGAATCATCTGAGCCTTCATCAGGTTGTAACCTTTTTGCTGGGGGAGGATCTTTCCTCTATGTTGATGGGGGGTGGTTGCTGAAGGTTGGGGTGGCTGTGGCAAGTTCTTAAAATAAAACAAGAAAGCTTGCCACGTAGATTGACCCTTCCTCCTTTCACAACATACTTCTCTATAGTATTCAATGCTATTTGATAGCATTTTGCCAATATAAATTGTTTTAGAATTAGAGTTAATCCCAAATTCTGGTACCATGTTAGCAAATAAATTTATGTAATACTCTAAATTATTTACTGTGATTTCAACAGTGTTTACAAGATCTACGCCAGGAGTTAGATTCCACCTCAAGAAACCATTTTCTTTATTCATCCGTAAGAGTAAACTCATCTTTCAAGTTTATCGTGAGATTACAGCAATTCAATCACATCTTCAGGCTCCACTTCAAATTCCAGTACTTTTACAATTTGCACCACATCTGCAGTTACTTTCTCCACTGAAGTCTTGAACTCCTCAAAGTCATCCTTGAGGGGTGGAATCAACTTCTTCCAAACTCTGGTTAATGTTGATGTTTTGACCTTCTTTCATGAATCATAAGTGATCTTAATGACATCTAAAATGGTGAATATTTTCCAGAAGGTATTCAATTTACTTTACCCAGATCCATCAGAGGAATCACCGTCTATGGCAGCTATAGCATTATGAAATGTATTTCTTTCCTTTTTTTTTTTTTTTGAGACAGAGTCTCGCTCTGTCACCCAGGCTGGAGTGCCGTGGGACAATCTCGGCTCACCAAAACCTCCACCTCTGGATTCAAGCAATTCTGCTGCCTTAGCCACCTGAGTAGCTGGGATTATAGGCATGCGCCCCCACACTCGGCTAATTTTTGTGTTTTTATTAGAGATGGGGTTTCATCATGTTGGGTCAGGCTGGTCTCAAACTCCTAACTAACCACGTGATCCACCCGCCTCGGCCTCCCAAAGTGCTGGGATTACAGGCGTGAGCCACCGCACCAGGCCATGAAATATATTTCTTAAATAGTAAGTCTTGAAAGTTGAAATTACACCTTGATCCATGGGCTACAAAAAGGATGTTTTGTTAGTAGGCCTGAAAGCAACATTAACCTCCTTGCGTATGTCCATCAAAGCGCTTCGGTGACCAGGTACATTGTTAAAGAGCGGTGATATTTTTAAAATAATTTTATTTCTGAACAGTAGGCCTCAACCGTGGGCTTAAATATTTAGTAAACCATACTGTAAACAAATGTGCTGTCATCCAGGCTTTGTTTTGTCCTTTATGGAGCACAGGTGGTATAGATTTAGCATAATTCTTAAGGGCCCTTGGATTTTCAGAATGGTAAATGAGCATTGGCTTTAACATGAAGTCACCAGCTGCATTAGCCCCTGACAAGAGAGTCAGCTTCTCCTTTGAAGCACGGAAGCCAGGTTTTGACCTCTCTAGCTATGAATATCCTAGATGACATCTTCCAATATAAGGCTGTTTCATCTACGTTTAATATCGGTTGTTTGCTGTAGCCATCTCCATTAACGATGTTATTTAGTTCATGTGGATAATTTGCTGCAGCTTCTACATTAGCACTTGCTGCTGCACCTTGTAATTTTATGTTATGGAAACAGCTTCTTTCCTTGAACCTCATGAACCAACCTCTATTAGCTTCCAACTTTTTTCTCTGTAGCTTCCTCACCTTTCTCAGCATTCATAGAGTTAATTAGGGTTAGGGCCTTTCTGTGGATTAGGCTTTGGCTTAAGGGACTGTTGTGGCTATTTGATCTATCCAGACCACTAAAATTTCTCCATATCAGTAATAAGCCTGTTTTGCTTTCTTATCATTTGTGTATTAATTTCAGTAGCACTTTTTAATTTTCTTCACGAATGTTTCCTTGGCATTTACAGCTTAATTCTTTGGTGCAAGAGGCCTAGGTTTCAGCCTATCTTGGCTTTCCACATGTCTTCCTCACTAACCTCAATCATTTCTAGTTTCTGATTTAAAGTGATTTAATCTGATTTAATCAATCTAGTTTCTGATTAAAGCATTTGACTCTTCCTTTTACTTGAATACTTAGAGGTCATTGTAGGGTATTAAGTGGCCTAATTTCAATATTTTTGTGTCTGAAGGAATAGGAAGGCCTAAGGAGAAGGAGAGAGACTGGGGCATGGTCAGTCAGTGAAGCAGTCAGAACATATACCACATTTATTGATTAAGCTTGCCATCTTATATGGGCACTGCTTTTGGTGCCCCAAAACAATTAAAACAATTACAAGAGTAACATCAAAGATCACTGATAGCAAATCACTAAAACACGTATAATAATTATGAAAATGTTTAAAACATTATGAGAACTACCAAAATGGGACACAGAGACATGAAATGAGCTCATGCCGTTGGAAAAATGGTGCTGATAGACTCGCTGGACACAGTGTTGCCACAAACCTTCAATTTGTAACAAATGCATTGTCTGTAAAGTGCAATGAAAGGAAGACAATAAAATGAGGTGTGCCTGCATTTCAAAACATTATGTTGTACACAGTAAATATATGCAATTTCTATTTATCGTTAAGTAAATATCAATAAACAGTCCTAACAGTTCATCTCAACACAGCAGAGGGGAGGAAATGAGGCCTTATTCCCCAGTGTAGTAAAATATTCTTGACCTGAGTGCTTCTGACTTGATATCCAAAGCCGACTTGAGTCAAATGGTCTATACTGGGAGACGGGGGGGGGGGGGGGGGATTTGATTGGAGTGGTATACAGAGTAGCAATGTGGAAAGAAAGAGAAGAGTTAATTTTGGAGAGTAAGTACTGTGGGAGAAGAAAACATTGCAATGCTTAAATGTTTAAATACGTGCTATGATCTGAAAGTTTGTGTCCCTAGCAAATCTGTGAGTTGAAACCTAATGCCACATGTAACAGTATCAAGAGATGGGTCTTTTAGGAGGTGATCAGGTCATGAGGGTAGAGCCCTCATAGTTTAGATTAGTGCTTTTATCAAAGAGGCACAAGGGAGCTTGTTTGCCTCTTCCACACTGTGAAGATGCAGCAAGAAGGCACTGCCTATGAGGAACAGGCCCTCACTGGGCACAGAACCTGCTGCCACTTTGATCTTGCATTTCTCAGTCTCCAGAATTGATACATTTCTAAGTTACCCTTTCTAAGGCATTTTGTTATAGCAGCCTGAATGGACTAAGACAATATATAGGGTGGTAAAGAAAAGAGAACAGCTAGAAAGTAAAATGTGTGGAATTTCTGGGTTCTTCAAGGGTATGGGATGCAGTGAAACCAGAGGATGAGAGAGTCAGCTTTACTATTTACTCACATTTTTTCCCCAGGAAACAATTCCTAGAAAATGTGTCAGCAATCTTTTTACTTCCATAACCTGCATGTGTGTGTGTTTGTGTGTGTGTGTGTGTGTGTGCGTGTGTATTTGTAGTGCTGAAGAACAAAGGAGATAAATCATACAAATAGTTAAGACCTCTTGTTGAGTTAGATAGATGTGGCTAATAGGACTCCTAGGTACGTGGTATCAGAAAAGGAATCAGATTTAAACACTTCTCTATGAGCAGAATTTTGATTAGGTTGGGGGGGGGAAACTTGCTTTCCATTCAGCTCAACTTCAGAGGACAGCCCTAGAGTAAGGAAGAGAAAAACAACCTTTCTGGCTTCCAGGTTGGCAGGAGAGAGAATAACAGAGGCCCTGGGGTCAGACCACATGATTTAAATCTGGCTCTTGGCTGGGGGTGGTGGCCCATGCCTGTAATCCTAACAGCTTTGGAAGCCTGTGGTGGGAGAATAGCTTAAGCCTCGGAGTTTGAGACCAGCATGGACAACATAGTGAGACCCTCATCTCTAAAAGAAGAAAAAAAAAAAAAAAGCCAGGTGCCGTGGCATGCACTTGTAGTCCCAGCTACATGAAAGACTGAGGTGGGAGGATCCTGTGAGACCAGGAGTTTGAGGCTGCAGTGAGCTGTGATCATGCCATTGCACTTCAGCATGAGTGACACAGCAAGAACCCATCTCTAAATAAATAAATAGATAGATATGTAGGTAGGTAGGTAGATAGATAGATAGATAGATAGATAGATAGATAGATAGATCTGGCTGTATTGTCCTTTTTGCTGTGTGAATTGGATCAACTTATTCTCTTTCTACCTTAGTTTTCTCATTTGTTTAAAAGTGGAGATAAGAAGAGTACCTCTTTGTAGGGTTGTGGTGAAAATTGAGCTGAATGTTCAGTGTTTAGAATAGGACATGATAGTCAGTGCTCAATAAATATTATTTCTAAGTACTTAGTTTCATTAGTATTACTTAGTTTTGGTGATACTTGGTGAAGAACTTGGGGCAGCCTGATTTCCCCTGAGAACAGAAGTCTTCATGGAGTCCGTTATATGGGGCTTTGTTTCTTTTTTCTTACCTTCTCCTACCCATCTCAAGGTCTGATTTTTAAATATAATAATAACTTTACTTATTAAATTGATTATGATTTATGCCTTCTTATTTATGCACAAATTGATTACTATTTATGCTTTCATATTTATGCACTTATTTATGAAATATATTCTGTGTAGATATATAAAATTCTATAGTTAATTATCAAAAATAAAAACAAAATTTTTTTTTTGTGCTACACTCCCTGAGCACTATGTAGAAATTAACACAGGAAATGTTTCCTTGTGACTGCATACTGTGCAATTAAAATGATGTAAGTCATTATTTATTAAGAACGATTTCTTTTTTTTTTTTTTTTTTTTGAGATGGAGTCCCGCTCTGTGGCCCAGGCTGGAGTGCAGTGGCGCGATCTCGGCTCACTGCAAGCTCCGCCTCCCGGGTTCACGCCATTCTCCTGCCTCAGCCTCCTGAGTAGCTGGGACTACAGGCACCCGCCACCACGCCCGGCTAATTTTTTGTATTTTTAGTAGAGATGGGGTTTCACTGTGGTCTCGATCTCCTGACCTCGTGATCCGCCCGCCTCCGCCTCCCAAAGTGCTGGGATTACAAGCGTGAGCCACCGCACCCGGCAAGAACAATTTCTGATTGGTTTGAAAAAGAACCATTGTCTATTATTCCTAACATTAAACCTCTATTTGCCGTGACCTCAGATTAACTCATACTAAGAAAACGTTTTAATATATATGTTTGAAACCTGAAATAATTTCTGTCTGCAAATCTGAACTCCTGTAGAAGGCACTTCCTTGACTGTATCCTGGATAGTCCCCCTGGGCAGGCCTATCTGTTCAAGGATGTCTACGTGGATGTCTAGGAAGACAAGACAATCTCTGTCCTGGGGTTGGGCCAGGGCCAGTCACCATGTGTTAGTGATCTGACTTCTCTCATTCCTTTAATCTCCAAACTCTTTGCTTCTCTCTTCTACTGAAGTCACCCTGAGATGTTTGAAAAGGCTGGTGAGAAACTCATTTCTTATCAAGCCTGTGGCGTAGTATCCTGATTTTATGCCATTCCTGCTAGTCTAGATTGAACAATAAAGCAGGAGAACTCAGAGTGGTTTCAATAAGTGCAAACGGGTCAAGGACAGCTTCCCTGTTAACGCTGTTGGCAGGATCGTAGTTTCCTACAAATAATTCCTCTCTCTTCAGCAGCTTCTTCAAAACCTGAAGGATCACCAGTAAGATTTAGGTCATTAAGAATGGCTTTGAAATGCCTTACTCTGGCAAATCAAAGCTAATTTTTCCCTTAAAACCATAAGTAAAACTGATTTTCATTCAGTATTATGACCCTCTCTGTTAGGGAACATTAAAGTTTTGTCAGGATCAGGAGGCCCTGATTTGGACACTGTGGTGTGATTCAAATGGAAATGTTTACAAAGGAAGGCCCACTTCATAAAATTCTTCCATTCTGCTCTTTTCCCCGTTGAGGCATTATGTCTTTGTTAAGGGATGGTTACATCCATAGTTCTCATTAGTTTGATTAATGGTATACCTCTAATAGAGGCTGCTACCTGACATTTGGGGAAAAATACATGGCAGGTAATTTTTAAAAATACAGAACCTGTCCCCTTAACCTAATTTTATTCCCTCTGCTAAGGGTGGCAATTGGATGTGACACTTATCATTGGGATTGGTCTGACGTCCTCCCTTTCCCTCCCTCTCCAGTTCAATTAAAAGAAGGCTAGCCTGGCTTTCTGGAGAAACTGGAACAAATGCAGGGAGAGAGCTACTTCATATCCCTAGCACGCTGTCACGTCCACAAGTTTTGAACTTTACATTTCCTGCCAATTAGACATGTTAAGATTTCACTAGAATATTGAATTAATGGAGTGATTCTATTCATAATAGGTAATGAATCTCATGCCTTTTTAATTAGAAAAACAATGAGGTATAAAAATAGGCCAATTTCAAATTTTTTAAGTGCTAAACTAAAATTTATATTCATAAGTCCTTGCTTTGGAGTTGATTTTGGATCTCACTGATGAGACTATTTTCTTCTCATTTTATCTTTAAAACTATTACATATGTTTTACTACCCCTGATTGTTACCAACTGTCTCTTGTGATAGCAGAATGTAACTTAAGTTTCAGAATCTATTTTGTTCTGAGATGAAGCCCTTCTAACACTAGGAACAGATAGAGTATACAGACCTGGCCTTTGACAACCCCTTGCTTAGGGGACTTGTCTCAGTCAGCATGTAACTGGGAAAATCACCTTGTTTGATACCATTTCAATGCACATGAGTCAATAGCCTCGACTTCTGTTCTCTTATTGCCTAATGGGAAATGGACTTATTTTAAATTCACCCAGATATACTTCAAGTTATTTTGTTTTTATTGGCTTGCCTTTCCATTTAGTGTTCTGTTTCCATAGCTAAGTGTATTTATCTCCAAAGATCTAGAGAGCCCGTGCTTCTGTGCAATAGGACAAGCCTTTCTCCATCCCCTGCCACAAATAGGATGTTGCTGCAGCCTGGAGACTGATGACAGCAGCTGTCCTTGGGCATGGATGTCCTCTTTAATCAAAGTGAGTTCCCTAATGGGCACTATAACGACATTCATTTGCCGTTTGGATGTACCTGATGTGACACTTGAGGCGATGCCATGATTACTTTCCCTTAAAAATGTTAAATAATTTTGCAAAATCAAAAAGGCAGAAATATTGCCCAAAGAAGTTAAGTTTTTTTAAAAAATAGTGCTATTACCCTGAATATGGGCAAGTGTCATAATCCTCTATCTCCCCAATGATAATAGGGTCATTTCACTTTTAACTTGGTAACAACATTCAGTATTGGAGAAAAACAGATTCTTTGGTTGCAAAAGATGTTTCTAGACTCCATAACAGAGCTTGCTAAGTTAAGATATACGATAATGATGATAATTTAATGATAACATTGTTAGGCACATCTTAGAAATCAAATATTTTACTTCCTTGAATTTGAAAGGTGTTTGATAATAGAGGAAATCACTGCCCACTGGAATTAATATTTAGAACTAGAATAATGTTTTCAAGATTTCCTTTCACACAAAATCTGTAACAATGCTATAACTAAAATGCATGCAAGAAAGTGTTCTATGAAAAGTTGAAAGACATGTTTAACAGTATAGATGAAGACATTTCTCCATTTATACTGTTTATTTACTAACTGTAATGAAAAATATTTTAAAGATTTAGAGAAATTTCTTAATAGCTCCTTATTTGGTTAAGATCCTAGACTTAAGGAGCTTGAAGAATCTTCAGAACAAACAAAATGTATCTCCAGCTTCCTGGAAACAGACATTGAAAGATAGATGCTATCCATGATGAGTTTGTATCTTGTCTAAGCATGATGAATCTAAAAATTAAGCTCAATGGATAGGTAGTGGATTTCCCCTTCAAAAGAATCACCAGGGAAGACACTTTCATAACCTGCCCTTTCACTCTATTCCATTGTTTAATAAGCCAGAATAGCCAGGCTTCCAGCTCCCAAAGTGTGACAAAGCCAGATTGTCAAGCAGCATGAAAAGGAAATAAAAGGACAGAATATCATGATCAGTGAGAACTTCCCATGTGATTTCTGAGCTAACAAATGTCTATTACCAGTCATCTAATAGGCAATGACAATGAGTTGCAAGGCAAAATGAGCACAGTTTTTATTTAGAACTGAATTAAACGCTGCCTCTACTGCTAAGTAGCAGTGTGTGATCAGAGCCTTAGCTTCCTCATCCAAAAATGAAGATACTTAGGTTGAAGGAATTTTGAGACAATTTTAAAAATTCAATCGAGCATATCATCAACACACAATAATTGGGAACTACTGTCAATAGTTACCAACTAACTGACAATATAAAAAGCACTAAACCAGGTAATCTATGGGAAGAAGATGTATTCTTGCCTTTTAAGACACTATCCTTGCCTTTTAAAGACACTAAAAGCAAGAATTGTATTTCTATGATATGCTGTGTTAAGAACATTGCATACATTATCCTTACAATGACCCTGTGAAGTAGAGATTTTTCTTTTTATTCTGAAGATGAGGAACTGGAAGGTTTGAGAGGCTACCTAATCTTCCCACCAGTGTGGCTGCAGAGTGGGTACTCATAACCACCACATTATACTGACATGACAGTGCATTTGTCCCCAGTGGGGGACAAATATGTACAAACATAACTGAAAGGGCAGGGCGTGATTAGACAATTGCGACTAGATAATTGTTGCTATACACAGGATAAATGCTTCTATGCCTCGGTCTTTCAAATTTGGGGTTTGACAACATGATGTGCAATGAACTAGTAAATCGAATTTAATTTTTGGTTATACACTTTAAAAAGCTGTTTATCGAATACTGGAATTATAGCAAGTAACTATATTTTCCCATACCTAGGAGACCTAACGTCGTCTGAAAATAAAATAGATTTATATGTAAATTTGTATTTGAAAATTACGTTATTATGCAGAAATTGAAAAGACATTCATTTTATATAATCCTCTTCTCTTAGGATTCTTCATGTGATCTCTTGATCCTTCTATTGGGTGACTGCCTGATGGTCCTGCATGTTTTATTAGTCAAGGTTCTCCAGAGGAATAGAACTAATAGGATGTGTATATATATAGAGAGAAAGAGATTTACCTTAAGAAATTGGTTCATGTGATTGTGGAGGTTGGCAAGTCCAAAATCTTCAGGGTAGCCTGCTGGGCTGGAGACTCAGGAGAGAGCAGTGTTGTAGTTCAAGACCAAAGGCTGCTTGCCACGAGTTCTCTCTTGCATGGAGAGGTTAATCTTTTGTTCTATTCTGGCCTTCAGTTGATTGGATGGGGCCCACCTATATTATAAAAGGCAATCTACTTTATTTAAAATATTTCCAATTAAATGTTAATTTCATTTCAAAACATTCTCACAGAAACAGATGGAATAATGTTTGACCAAATATTTGGGTACCATGGTCCAGTCAACCTGACTCATAAAATTAATCATGACACAGGTTTTGTTGTGGCACAAAACTATTTATAGCATTCCAAGTTTCCCAAATGTTCATTTATCCACTGGAATTTTTTAGGTTTTGATTACTCTTGAGTATCATAACTTTTATATAGTAGGGCGAAGTCTACATTTTTAAAATAAAAATTAAGCTAAGAATATAAACCATTTATTTGTACTATAACAATGGAGAAAGAGAATAAAGCTTTTGTTTCCACATCTGATATACCACAGAAACTTATTAATGATGTAGAAAAAGGACACAGTCCCTTGAAGGAACCACAATAACTGGGTGTATCAACTTATTAGATATGTCTTTTTTTTTTTCAATTCTAGAGATGAAATAAAAGATAACTTTGGAACATATACAAATACTTGCTTTTAACATATCTCTAATGATGTGGTAATTCTGAACACTTTAGGGTGTTTATGGCAGCACAATTCTAAGCATATTTGCAGCTGTTGAACTATATTTTGCTCACTGTTCATAATCCTACAGATGTCTTTGATGTACAATGTTTACTGATTCACTTAAATCAGGTATGATAGGGAAACTCAAACTGAGCCCACTTCTATAGTCCTGTAAAGCAAGCACTTCCAGGAATTATATTGACAGAAAAAGAGAAATCTGCTCTAGAGATAATGCATATAATCACATTTGATAAAAATGGAAAAGCCTTATTACATTCTTGTTTGGTATCTATTTTACATCATCACCTGCAGCTATATTCTGTTTCCATTATTCTAATACTAGTAAGAAGAAATCGCCACTAAGAATCTCAAAATAGAGGACTTATTTTGTAAAGCTGTAATTATGTAACTCGAGTTTCAGCATGTCCTTCAAAGAATAACAATGTGAAAGCTCTAAGACTATTGCAAAAGAAGCACTTTGAAGTGAACAGATTTTCTCCAAAAACATAGTAAAATCTTTTCAGAAATAAGGGTGGAGATTGCTTTATGGAGAGTAGTTTAAATGTCCTGGTTAAAATAAAATCCTCTGGAATATTTGTAAATAATATGCCCAACTCTGCAAATGAAGAAGCAGCCTGTTTTATCACAATCAAAATTATATTCCTCTATCTAAGCCACTAATTTTTGCTCTCTTGATTTTATTTTCAAAAATATTAATTTTTATTATTTCTTTAGAAAGCCCTGGTGCCTTTGAAGGACGTGTTGAAATTCATCCTAAGTCTGGTCTCGGCCAGGAGTGGTGACTCACGCCTCTAATCCCAACACTTTGTGACGCTGAGGTGGGTGGATTGCCTGAGGTCCAGAGTTCAAGACCAGCCTGGCCAATATGGCGAAACCCCATCTCTACTAAAAAATAAAATACAGCAATTAGCTGGGTGTGGTGGCTCACCCCTGTAATCCCAGCTACTCGGGAGGCTGAGGCAGGAGAATTACTTGAACCCAGGAGGTGGAGGTTGCAGTGAGCTGAGATCGCGCCACTGTACTCCGTCCTGGCTGACAGAGTGAGACTCTGTCTTAAAGAAAAAAAAAAAAAAGTCCGGTCTCTTTTCATCCAGCTGTACTTTTTTTTTTCTTTTTTTCAATTATCTTCAAGGATTCCTCATGGGACCCTTGTTCCTGCTATTGGATGAGTGTCTGATGATCATAGAAGTTTTGCTGAGGCACAGATATGCACACAGCATTTCAACTTTCCCAGTGTGGTCAGCTGGCACTGAAATTTTTTAGGTGATGATTACTATAAGAACTTCGAGTTCATTCCTGCTCTAAAAACAGCTTACATTTTCTCAAACTCCATTACAGAATATCAAATCAACTTTATATTAACTATTCGAAATATCTCTTTATTGAAACTGATTTTTAATTTTACTTCAACTTTTATTGGATCTGTTTTTTAATCAAATACTGGCCTTTGCAGTTCCAGATTAAATCTCATTTGATTAATTTCAGGCCATTTATTCTAGGCTTTTTGTACTATTATGTGATGTCTCATTGCTTGATATACTCTCTCATCTGAAAATTTAATTAATGTTATTAACAACCAACTGCATATCATTTATGAAGATGTTTAACAGAGTAAAGTTCAAGACTACTCTGAATGAAACAAAACACTTCACACCCACTGCCAAAGACTTGCAATATGCCTTTATATTTCCTACTTAGCTGATCAGTAAACTAAATGTAACCTTCTATTAAAACCTAAGAACTTTCTAATGGCATTATCAACATCTTAATTTATCAATGACTTTTACCTTAGTCAAAACTAGGAGTTCTTTGCTTGGCATGAGTAGTGATTTTCCCTAATCATTTTTAAAATAGATATTTAAATGCATCTTTCTGTAGAAAGAGATCATTTATAGTTTGATAATTCCCAAAAGAGTATATATCGCTCCCAAATTATATAAGGATGTGCTTTCTTACATGGTTATATTTAAAACATATTTTATGCTGCATTTGAGCCATGTGGCAGAGCAGTGCCATTTTGCCTTTGGTGTCTAACCTCTGGGTTATTTGTATTATCCAATTTTATTTTCTTGAAAAGTGAAATTTTTCTCAAAAGCATATACTTACGATTTTCTAAATAACTTTTGGTCAAAATACATTATTTAATTATATGCTATGTTTGGATGAAAATAAAAAAAATAGAGCCTAGAAACTGGGATAAGAAGATTTTTTTTTTTTTTTTTTTTTTTATTGAGACGGAGTCTTGCTCTGTCCCCCAGGCTGGAGTGCAGTGGCGCAATCTCGGCTCACTGCAAGCTCCGCCTCCCGGGTTCCCGCCATTCTCCTGCCTCAGCCTCTCCGAGTAGCTGGGACTACAGGCGCCCGCCACCACGCCCGGCTAATTTTTTTGTATTTTTAGTAGAGACGGGGTTTCACCGTGGTCTCGATCTCCTGACCTCGTGATCCGCCTGCCTCGGCCTCCCAAAGTGCTGGGATTACAAGCGTGAGCCACCGCGCCCGGCCTTGGGCTAAGAAGATCTTATTTTTTTCAATGTACTTCAAATAATGTGAACAAATGGGATGTTATCAGGGATGATAAAACTTTTAGAAAAATACATTTTGTCAGTCTTAATTAATAGTCTTAGATCTGGCATTAATGTAGTTAGAACATCAGGAAGAATACAAATTTATCTTACTTTTAAAATGTACTTTTCATTGATTTTTCCAGCAAAGAAATAAGGGAACTAGATTATATATTTTAGTATTTGTTCTAATTAGGTGAGTACCCAATTGTAAGTGATTAACAATAGCTCAATATCTATTTCATGGACCTTGCTTCACTGCTTTAAATAGATGTTAATTAAGGTTGTGCTAATGGGGGTTTGGGAGGTGGGATTGCTGTTGAAAATGGAGGAATATTAAGAGAACATTTCATGTTGAAAACATAAGGTTATCTACTCTTTATTTATTATAGGGTAGATAGAATGCTATGTTCAATCAGCGTCCAGTTATTAAAAGAGTGATGCAGAGAATGTGGAGAGAGTTAACAAGAGGGCAACGGACATGACTGAATGTTCTGGATAAGACAAAAAATGAATGTATTTAACATCAACGAGATGTATTTTAACAGCAACAAAAAAAGTCTGAAGAGAAATTCCATGTCAGTGTTCAAGTTCTTTTCACACTAAAAGCACAAGGTCTGGAATGAGAGGGATCTGTATTTGAATCCTAGATCCTCCTCTTAACAGCTGCCAACTTGAACCTCTCCTATATGCAAAATAGGAATAATATCTACTTTGTCAGAGAGTTGTTAGGAACGAGGATGATATAAGTAACATGGCTAGAATAGTGTCAGGCATATAGAGAAGTCCTTTTGGAAATGATAGTTATAATTTCTACTGTTTTTATCAGCTACTCTTCAAAAGCAATCTGAAAACAGGGTCACAGGGATCTCTTGGAATTGCTAATCATGGAGTTACTTGTGAATAGGCTAGTATTTGTCAGAGATGCAAAATGAGAGGAAGAGGTGACTTGACCATAAACAGCATTAGATCAGTTAGTTGTTTAACATACTAATAATACAAGGATGAGTCTGGCAGAATTCAAATTTTGCTGAATACGTTGAGGTATTCTGTTCCTGATTTTGTGTTTTCTTCCTCCATTCCTCCTGTCCATCCTCTCTTGCTTCCTCCTTCTCTTCCTTCCTTCCTTTCTTAGAAATGTCTTTAAATGTAGTTGTGTGCCTCTGAAGGGTATTTAGTCATGAGGTCTGACTTTGCCATATGCTTTTTCTCAGAAGTGTAGTAGCGGATAAAAATATATGGCAGGTAAGGAATCATGGTTAGGTTTTGTTTATTGTTCTTCATTTAACAATAGCAAGGAGTACTGCATACATAAAATGTTGGCAAAAATATAAGTGTAATTTTGTTTAGAGTGAGATTTTTTTTATAGGAATTATCTTTTCTTTCTGTTTTAAAACTGAAATCGCCAGAGTCCCAATTCTTTCTTAGGTTGTCTTGATATACACAGGAAGAAATAATGTTCCAGCAGCTTTCATTGTTTCCCCAAGCTGTGCCTGTGCTAAGTAGTGACTTCAAAAATATATATATATATATATATTTTATTTTATTTATTTATTTTGAGACAGAGCCTTGCTCTGTCGCCCAGGCTGGAGTGCAGTGATGCGATCTCAGCTTACTTCAACCTCTGCTTCACAGGTTCAAGCAGCTCTCCTGTCTACAGGCATCCGGCACCACTCCCAGCTAATTTTTGTATTTTCAGTAGAGACCAGATTTCACCATATTGGCCAGGCTGGTCTTAAATTCCTGACCTCAGGTGATCCACCATTCTCAGCCTCCCAAATGCCTCTCATGTGCCTAACATTTTCTTTAAAATGAAGTGTAGATTTAACATGCCTGGATTTTGTCTATTTGGGTTTAACTCCAAAGTCAATAACATGCAGTACGTAGTCAGAGATTGGGGGGCAGAGGCAGTATGAGATAATGAGGGAGCCTGATCAGCCACCCTGCGATAGCTTTGCCTTGTTATCTGCTAATCACCAGAGAGGCCAGAATTCTTATGATTTTATGTCTCACTGAAACAAACTAATTACTTAAATATAAAAGACACATATGTGCACACACACACACATACTACAGACTAGGCATATATATGTATATATAGTGTACAATCTCATTTAATCTTTTTAGTATCTCACTAACTCCATTAAAGACAAGAAAAGTGAGGTACCAAAGTGATAAACCTCCTAGCACAAAGTCACATAGTTCCAAATTGATAGGGTCAAAATTCAAAAACAAAATAGTCTAGAGACTGTTTCTTTAACCATGATGCTACTATACCTTCCTTGGTTGCAATAGGGAACTGAAAGATTCAGAAACTGCAAGATTCAAGAAATTTGCAAAAGCAATACCTTGTGATTACTTCTTGATATACATAGGCTGGGGGACTGACAGGAAATAACTAGAGTCATTTTGTTAATCAATACTAAACATCCCCTTTTGTTAGAACCATGAAATTGCAAACATAAAATGAAGGTGAGAGTGAAAGAACAAGTATAATAAGGAAGGAGAGAGGTTGCAGGACAATAATAACAAAAAATCTGATTTATTGCACTTATGCATATGGTAACAATTTTTTATATTGTGGTAGATTGCAAAAATGAGTACAATTTTTCTACTGCTCCCTTCGTCCTCAGACCTTTGCAGTGTGACTTTATAGTTCTTCCAGATAAGAGATAGAGTCTGTTTTCCCATTCTGCAAATCTTGGCTGCCCTTGTGACTTGCTTTCACCAATAGAAGATGGCGGAAACAACATGATGCCAGTTCAGAGTTTCGTTCTGAAGAGAACTGGGGACATTTATTTTTCTCTGTCTTGAACTCTGCCATACTATGAGATAAGCAGAAAAACAGATAGAAACACATAACCCTATTAACCCCATCACTGTAGCTGGCAGCCAGCCGACTGTCAGGCATGTGTGTGAGCCGACAACCAGGCAGAGACCATGGAAGAAGCCTAGCTGCAGTCAGTCCAGCCCGGTCCAGCCCGGCAGAACTGCCCAGCTGTTCCATGAACTCGTGAGCAAAAGTGACTAAGTCACTACGTGTTGGGTGTTTTCATATACAGCAACAGATCACTGCTGCGTGTGTGTGTGCGTGTGCGTTTGTGTGTGTGTTCTCCTAAAATCTTGAAACAACGGTGTTTGGCAGGCATTATTACCATTTCAAAAATAACAAAACTCTATTATTGTAACACAGCAATGCTAGAAGCCAATATTGACTCCCAAGTTGTATAACTTTAAGCCCAGGTCTTTTCCTGTTCAGAAGGGAACAAAATAAACTATTGTTAGCTGTATTGGTCACGATTCCCCTGAGAAGCACAACCAATAGGAATTGGCCCACACAATTATGGAGGCTGAGAATTTCCACAATGTGTTTTCTGAAAGTGGGGGCCCAGGAAAGCCACTTGTATAAGTCACTCTGATTCTGAAAATATGACATCCAGTGGAGCCAATGATATAAAACCCAGTCTGAGGGCAGGAGTAAATGAGATTAAATGTCCCAGCTCAACCATTGAGGGAGGAAAAAAAAATGGGGGGGTGGGTGGTAAATTCCTCCTTCCTCCACCTTTATATCTATTCAGGTCCTCCATGGATTGGATGGTGCCCACCCACACTGGGGAGGTCAATTTATTTTACTCAGTTCATTGATCTAAATGCTAATCTCATCTGGAAACATCTTTCCAAGACACATCCAGAGATAATATTTAATTTGGGGGCCCCATGGCCCAGTGAACTTGACAGGTAAAAATAACCATCGTACCAGTAAGTGAATATCTAGATACCAATTTCTTCTTACTCCCAATTCAAATCCTTAAACCGTGAATCAAAGCAGGTTTTATGAATCAAATACCAGTATCAATGTAGGTGGCTTCACATTCCAATACAATGCAGTTTATTTGGTTCACATTGTGAAAAGGTAGGCCAAAATCCAAGACTGAAGTGAAACTCATTTATTTATTCAACAAACATTTATTAATTGTCTGCCATATGCTAGGCCCTGTGCTTGGCACTATTATGCAATTAATTTAAAAATAATCCATGATTTCAGAAACAACTCTAAGCTGAATAATTTAGGCAGAGCAAGACAAGTTATTCATAAAGATGCAGACTAATTGGAAACCTAGTTTAAATGCTATGCCTATGCTGCAGTGAGAGTGCTATGGTTCTAAAGGGAAATGAACATAAAGTTCTGAAAATAATGTCAAAATAATTAAGCATATGAAGAATGGCACTTGGAACCAAATCACTTCAGCTCACTCTATAGAAAACACAGTATAAATTTGGTGCAGCTGGTTTGTAACATCAGGTCTAGTGCAGTCAGAAGCCCGAGTCAAGTGCTGAAAGACTGACCCAGCTTTATGTATTGCTGGAGACAGAACAGGGAGTCACACTAAGTACCAGCCTGCTAGAACCTCCAACTCAAAATGCATTTGTCATTTGTTTTGTTTGCTTCTCTGCTTCCTTCTCCATTGCCCCCAGCTCATAAAAATACTTTTTTCCCCCCAGAAAGATTCTCTCCGTAGAGAATTCTAGGCTTGACCAACCGTGGAGAAATAAATGTTCTCTTCTTTCACAGTATGTAATTTTTTCTAACTCCTGAGAAGAGATCACTGATAGTAGTTAATGGTATTTCCCTTTAGAAAACAATAGTGTCTAACTCAGAATTTTACAAAATCCTTTTTTATTTTACTGTTGCAAAGCAAAGTCCTAACATCTTGTTACTGCCAGGTGCAAAAAGTACTTTTCTCACTTAAAAAATGATGTTCATAATGCATTTGACTTATATTTATATTATTGTAAGTAAATACATAACAAAAAGTTAGCAATTTTATTTTCTGATGATCTCAAAAAAAAGTAGCCTATGTTGAAGAAAACATAATTTTTCCTTATTGGTTGAATGAAGTAATAAAAATGCATTCTCTCTGTATCACAACTTTAGATTTATGGATCTATTTTTCATGATGTTTTTCTTTCTATGTATCAGTGCTACTTCAGGACATCACAGATAACTGATTCTTTCCATTTTGAGTTCCCAAATATATGGATACCTAGATGTTTAATAATACTGTCTGTTCTTAACATGTAGTTTGTAGTCAACACTACACAGTCAAAGCTAACCATTTAAGTAGAGAAACAAATTCTGTATAAAACAGGCTTCCCTGTTTGAAATTCTCCGTGATTCTTTATGTAATCATTGCAATGCACTGTACACCTGAGTTTCAGAAGAGGCCATTCTATTTTGCCTAATTGGGCCTTGACTTTGTGATTTGTTAAAGTTGTTATTTCTCCACTCTGTCCAATGTTAAAGAGGTAGACCAGCTCTTCACTGACTTCTTGTTAATTCCCTTATCCTCAGACCAATTCAACAAATCTTTACTGAGGACCTACCAACTATTGTTATTTGATGTTTTGTTATGGTTTATAGGTGACCTGGATGAGACTTCACAAGGAGAATCTGATGTCTATTTGCTGTTCTAAATTGTACAGACATCAGAGCTGACCCTCACTCTATGGGCCTTTAATTTGGTTTGACACGTGAGGTCACATCAGCTAGTGCCTTAGAGGGCTTCTTTTTGTAAGAGTTCATCATTTACCCATATACTCCTGAGCAAGAAAAATCTAGAGACAACCTTCCTTTCAGCTTTGTATCTCTGATGAAGAGCTTTCAGACATATGGCACAAGTGGTGTGTCACTTTGATCGTCTGGTTGTCAGTTCATAGTGCTATGTTGATTCTGTCACCGGTATCACTATTCTTCCAGGCTATCTTTTATTCTTCCCTCTCATTCAAACCTAGTATTCAGCCTGTCATTGAGTCCTGTCATTTCCTCCTTTGAACTGTCTTTCAGCTTCTGCCCTTCTCTCCTTTCCCATTACTCTCTCACTAATCTAGGCTTATGATTATCGCAGGGGTGCTCAGTTGATTTTTCTCACTCGAGTCTCTACCATCTCTAATCCATCTTGCGTACTTACATCAGGCCAGTGCTGCTAAAGTCCTACTTTCATTCTGTTACTCCCTGTTCAAAACCCAGAGTTGTTTCCTCTTACCATATAAAAAAAAAAATGCATTCTAGTCAGTACTTCCTACTTCCTTCAAACCAGGGCTCCCACTCAGCCCACAACACTCCATAGACACCACACTTAAAAGCAGTATGCTCATTCTTGCCTCATTGTTTTTTTTTTTTTTTTTTTTTGTCTTTTTTCTTTTTATCTCAGCCCAAAATATCCTTGGTCTTTCCTCTCTATAGAATCCTCCTACGTCCCCAGGGACCAACATGAGTTCGATCCTCCCACTGTCCTCTAGCCGATATTCACATCCTTGGTGTTTTTGTAGCATCCACTAATAGTATGTCACAGCACCTATTGCATTGTGCTGTAATTGTCTGCTTACAGGATTGTGTCTCACACATAATAATGAGCCCTCTGATGACAGGAAACGATTTTTCATGCTCGATCTTATAACCCCATGTGCCCAGAAGTATTTGACTCACAGTAGGTTCTCCATGAAAACATGTCGGGTATAAATTTTTCCCTTTTTAAAATGCTTAACTCTAAACCAGAATAGAAGTTTAACAATACGTTGTGTATGTAAAGATGAGGAATATAATGAGTAACATGAATGACCCCAAACTAGGGTAGCTTTTATCCACTCAAACAATCTAACAGCTTTATTTGCAATTTTTTTCTCTCTAAAAACTCCCTACGGGCAGAAACCACATTGTATTCCCACCTTGATCCTTTGATAGTGCCAAGCACAGTGATGTTGAGTACTTGGTGATTTGAATGAACATGCAATTTCCAGTGTCTGTCCCAGCAACAATTGGCTGTCCTAAAAGACACTGACCTAAAAGACAGCATACTGTTTTTCTGTTTACACCTTTATTCATAGACCCAGACAGTCAAAGAAGGCTACGATAGTTTCTATTTTCATTAGTTCATGCAATGGACTCATGTTGAAGGCTACATTAAGAAACGTAGGAGTTGCTCTTTAGAAACGTTTTCTAATCTAACAGGTTAACATATTCCGAGAATTCCTATCTCCAAATGGTACACATTTTTTTTTTTTTCCCACAACTGTGGTGTGATCTTCTTAACAGCAGGACATTTGGCTTATATAATTGTGTCTCCCCATAACACATGGTGTTATGTATGGCGTGTAATAAATACTAATATTTATGGCATGTAATAAATACTAAGTGAATATCTACTGAACAAATGATTGAATTATAACACCTAAAAGCTAAACTTGACAAAGTTTACGAAGTGGCTGAGAGAGGGAAATTTCAATGTGGAACAAAGTGGAGTAGTATCCTAATGAAATGGGTATTTTCAGACCTACCTGTTTATTCCCTATCCTCCTTTCCGGCTCTGTTTTTTTCTTTGACTCTTACTAACATTGAACTAACTGCTTTACTTACATATCTGGTATGTAAGTTACAATACAGGAGGGATTTTTGTTTCTTTTTGTTGTTGGTGGTTTATCACTAGTGTCAAGAGTGCAATCAACAAAGTACCATTTGTAGGCCAAGTCTGACACACGGCCTATTATTTTTTTAATTAAAATTTTATTCAACACAGCCACTCCCATTAATTTACATATTGTCTATGACTGGTTTTTTGTAACAATAGCAGAATTGAATAGTTGTGACAGATATTATGGTTCACAAAGCTGAAAATATTTACTGTTAGCCCCTTTTATAGAAAACACTTTTTCAACTTAATCCAGAGCAATGCTGGACACCAAGTAGATATTCAGGAAATGTCTGCTATATGAATGAATGAAATCATAAATAAGTAAGTCAGATATAAAAGTAACACTGCAGTAACACTTTACCATCTCTGTTCCAGAGGTCATTTGAGGTTTTGAAATGTTTGGAGACCCTGATAAAGATGAAAAGTCCTATTTCTTGATCTATAGGGGCCCCAGAGTCCTGTGGAGGAAAATTTGAATTTAGCCCATAACTGGGGTCTGATTTGTGCAAATCTTTTGTCGTGGACTAGTGTCCCTAAAGAAGATTAGACCAGAGGAAAAGATTAATGAGGTTACTGAAAAAAAATTCCTAGTGAGTAAAGAACTCTGTTAAAGGTAGGCAGACTATACATGCAAACACCTTAGGGGAGGTAGTTATTTTAAGTAATAAAAGGCTGTGCCTAACAGTTCCCTGGCCAAACCACCTTGAGAAGGATTGTGCTGCAATATTTAGGATGGAACTACTCATTTCACTGTGGACCCTAAGAGTATGCTGTGAAAAACTCTGAAAGAGCTTGTTAAAGGGAACAGCGTTTTTTGATTTTGTTGTTGTTTTACATTTTGTTTCTGTTTTGTTTTATTGTTTTTTGGGTTTTTTTTTTTTTTTTGTTTTTTGTTTTTCCTAGCTGACTAAAGAGAGAAGTCTAAAGCTTTGGTCGTTTCGATTTTGGTAGAAGTGAGCACTAAATTATGGGCTGGACTACCGCGGTCAAGAAACCAAACGGGTGTTCAGGACCTTAGAGTCTAGGCCTGAGGTATTGCAGAGCTGTAGGCAGCAGCTCTGATTATATATCAGAATCCCCTGTTGGAAATAATTGGAGTGTGGTATCTCTGAAAAAGACTGGTTGTCTGCCTCATCAATTTGATAGGAGCTTATTGCATTGAGATTTGGAGCATTGCTGGAAATGGAACAGACTTTTACTTACTGGTTGGTGATGCCAGAGATATGCTGGAACCAATATCTGTTAAATCTCAAAAGAAATGAAGATTTCAGTTTAATTTTTTCATAGGAAAAAAACTCAAAGGAAAGTATGATACAACAAAAAACCATTGAGGATTTCATACTAATTAATTTCAGTTTGATTTCATATAATAGCCAACTCCAGAAAAACTCCTGTATCCTGCAAACTCAGGAACTATTAAAAAATCACAAAGTATATTGAAGGTTCCCTGCCAACTTAATTTGGATTCAGACTTTAGGTAGTAGCAATAGACTGTGAGAATGAAAAAGAGGGTTAAACTATACGGATGTTACACAATTTCCAAACGTGATAGTGTTTTCCTCTTTTTTCCCTGGGAAATGAACCCGCCCTGAAACACATACACAGGCCCTTGACTCTCTGCCCTCAGCCTTGTCTCATGGCTCAGCTGTCAGTAGTGTTCATTGGGCATTGATTGGGAGGAAAACATAAGCCAAACCTTTTTTTTCCTTGAAGGAGCACAGCTCACACTGCAGGCAGTAAATAATGACACAGAATCAGAACAAACAGCAGCTCCTGTGGAGTGCAGGACAGCAGGTGTACCTTGCTAGAAAGTTAGAAACTCAAGACTTTGGTCTCTGATGGCAATAGGCATAGGTTACTGGGAAAGACGAAGCAATGTGGACTTGTATCCCACAGACATGACCCACATACTCATTAGAAGTAGAGTGAAAAGACAGTGAAATTGTGAGGAGCTGTGTGGATTGTATACTGAACATGAAAGAAAGAAAAAGAGAGCGAGACAAAGGAAAAATAAGAAAGGAAAGACAACCTATATTTTTTCACGGGAGAAAAAGGTCAAAAACCTATATAGCAACAACAGGGTATGTTTCTGACTTGCTCCCGGGAACCTAAAATACATGTGCTATTTTCTCTTTATTATATCCTTTTCCTTAATTTTTCCTATTCCTACCCCTGCTTTCCATATGAAAGGAAGAAAAGTGGAACTAATTCAGGGATTAAAACAATTTTCAAACATTTATTGAATACTAACATTGAGCAGGGAACTGAACTAAACACTTTGGACATAAAGAGAAACATTCCTTTTCTGAAATTCACAGCTTCGTTGCAGAATAAGAGAGGTAAAGAATTACAATACAGAGCAAGAGCCACTACTTACTTATTCAATTCCCATTACCCTCAAATATTCAGTTCCTATCTTTACTATAGCACTTATTGCACAGTATTATGCGGGATAATTCTGTAATTTAAATATCCCCCGGCTTTAAAAGCAAATGCTGCTCCTTAGTTGATTCCGAGATTATAGATGTGTTTGGTTTTTTTTGTTTTTTTTTTTTGAGATGGAGTCTTGCTCTGTCGCCCAGGCTGGAGTGCAGTGGCGCAATCTCGGCTCACTGCAAGCTCCGCCTCCTGGGTTCACGCCATTCTCCTGCCTCAGCCTCTCCGAGTAGCTGGGACTACAGGCGCCCGCCACCAGGCCCGGCTAATTTTTTTGTATTTTTAGTAGAGATGGGGTTTCACTGTGGTCTCGATCTCCTGACCTCGTGATCCGCCCGCCTCGGCCTCCCAAAGTGCTGGGATTACAAGCGTGAGCCACCGTGCCCGGCCTATAGATGTGTTATAAAGAAATTATTGAATTCTTTCAGAATCTATAAGAAATGAAATATTTACTTACTTAACTGTTCACCTGACCTTTCATTTGGTTCCATTTTCTTTTTTTCCTTCTCTTTTTTACATCTTTATCATTGACATAGGGTTTATATTTTTCATCTGGGTCAATTGGGATAAAGAAAAAAACCTTGAAGATGTCATGCTGTTTTTTTCATGCCTGTCTCTCTCTCGGTATAGTTACATAAAAATTCTGATCCAAGGAGGGAGCACAATTTTAGAAAAAAAATAAAAAAGCAAAAATTCTGTGTTACCCATTCTTTTCTTTATCTAGTTAATTTTGGAAACAAGTGTTTTAGAAAGCAATTGTGTTATTGTTTTGTTTGTTTGTAATTTCTGTATTTTCTGAGTTGAGAACAATAATAAAAAACATGAGACACTGAGGAAAGGGATTCAGCAAATACTGGTCCTATTCTTCTCTTTTTTTGTATTTTCCATGAAAACACTGAGTCACAAACTGTAAGGAAAAATCTATGGCATTAGAGATTAAAGAGTTATTATCTACCGAGAGTCTTTCAGCTTTTTCATTGATTGAATAGAGTTGTGTGACAAGATTCTTGTTGGTAAGAGTTGTAGACCCTTTAATTTACTTGGCAAATGGAAAGCTAGTCATTCTTTTGAGAATTATTAGCAATCTATCAAATTTTACCCATCAATGGTAAATGAGATTGTTTCTATCTCTCGGTAGTAAAAAGCTTTATTTTTTTTTTTTAAAGGAAAGACTTTGTATTTTTCTCTCTGCTCCATCTTTTTTTTTTTTTTTTTTTTTTTTTCATAAAATAGAACACAATAGAATAGAAAAAAAAGCTTCTTTTTTTTTTTTCTGCAAAGTCATTGGCTATTTACTGGGAAGCCAGACCAAACTGGATTTCATCACAAGTCTCATGTTTTGGGAAACCACTGTGAAAGGAGAAAAGCCAATAGTGGCAACTGCTCTGAGCAAAAATATAAGCTTAAAAGCAATCGCTTGCTGAAGGCCCTATTATTTAACACTAGTTGTTTTCACCTTTCTTCACTAAAGAAATGTTGACTGTCATCATTAATAAAATTCTATGTGCACACCACTCCCCAGTTAGTTTAATGAATGTTCTTTTTACCTTTGTCATTATCCCCAGGTCTTACAAATGCATTAAAAAGTATTCCATAGTAGGAGTCATTGCATTTTAACATTTTAGAAACGTAATAATGTAGGTAACTAGCTATCCCTGCCCTTGTCAGTAAGCAAACATTTAACAATTCAAAAACAATGTTTTTCTTGGAATGCGTATTTTAGTACAAATGAATAACAAAAACTTTGTTGTGAGGTTCAAACCAAGTCAGTGCAAACACACTTCTTTACACAGAAAAATGGGGAAGAATCTTTCTTCCTTATTTCCATAGGCTCACATATAATATTAAGGAAATGGAAATCTACTTATATCTGTTTTCAGAAAGTGTACATCATCTTATTTGCAAATTGTTCGGGTAAAGGAAAAAAGACCCATTTAAGTGGGAAGCAGCAGCTGATTGTAAAACAAAACAAACAAAATGCAAAGCCGGAATGAGTCTTGAATGACAGATATTTTCATTAAAAGAGAGAGAGAAGATTTAGTGAAAGGAATGATTAGCAGGTAGAATCATGGTTATTGTGGTAAGAAAAGTAAACTTTATTCTGATAATCAAAACTGTATCATCATGAGAGTGCTACTGGAGTAGAGATATATGGATTCATAGTTGAAAAATAGGGAAAGACAGAGTGGAGTGACAGAGAACACACTTGATTGCATATGTTCATTCAATGTATCTAGGGAAGGGAAAAGAAAACTGAGAATCCAGAAACTAAAATCCAAACAATTTTAGATGAGAACATCAGATGGAAAGAGGGAACTGTGGGAGGAAACCAGAGAGCATCCAGGAGACCTGGCACTGGTAAATCAAACAGCTGATAGAGGCTCATCTTCTATCATGCATCTTCTTTGTGGCGTATGAAAGCTGAGAATTCCAATACCTGGGACAATGAAAATTCTATATGTGAGAGACAGGTAAAACAATGTAAGAGAGGTGTTTTGGGAGATCATCTGAAGTGAATGATAGGCTAAACAATAGTAGTAAAAGGGATACATGTCAAAATACTAAAATTAGATGTTCTAACTTGTTTAGCTAGTTCTTTACTATATAATCTATCTATCTGTCTGTCTGTCTGTCTGTCTATCTATCTATACATATTTTCTTCTTTCTAATATACATTGAGGTTTATTATGAGCTAGGCAGAATGGTAACCATTTTACTTGCATAATCACATTTGATCCTTTTCATATAAGTATTGTAATTCCTCTCAATTTATAGATTAAGAAGCTGAGATTTAGAGAGATTCCACACCTTGCACAAAATTCCATAGAGAGGAAGTGCAGACAAGGATTCAATATCTAGTCTTGTTTATTATAAAGTTGATGTTCTTAATTATTTTTATATTGCCCTTTTATGCTATAATAAACATATTAGTAGTATTAAAAACCTGTCAGATACCTGGAGCATAATCCAGTGGGTCCTTTGTGAATCAGAATCTTATTTTAAAGAGGTTTATGCTAGATCTTCTGAATGAAAATGTGTAGAAGTGGGACCAAAGCGTGCGGAGATTTTAAAAGCTACACAGATTGAGTTGTAAAATGCCTATTGAAAACAGAGGAGGAGAATAGAACTCAGACTGTTTTCTGAAGGAGATTTAAACCACATCTAAATTCTTTGTGATTTACGTATGAAAAGAAGCTCTACCTCATTAGCCATCTAGAAAATGCAAATTGAAACCACAATGAAATACTATTTTACACCCCCCAAAATGACTAAAATAAAAAAGACTGATAATACCAAGTGTTGGCAGAGATATGGAACAATTAGAGCTACTGGTGAGTATTTAAAATGGTGCCATCCTTTTGGAGAATTGTTTGGTAGTTTCTTATAAAGTTAAAAACAGCTGCGTTATGACCTAGAAATTCCACACTCAGATATTTACCCAAGATAAATGAAAACATATCCACAAAAACTTTTACATGAATAACAAAAGCAGTCTAATTCATAAAAATCAAAAACTAAAAACAACTCAAATATCCATAAATAAGAGAATAGATGGGTAAATTGTTGATTATTCAGGTATTGAACTATTATATAATCAGTAATAACTAAGAATAAATCAATGACACATGCAGTGTGGACAAATCTTACAGACATTCTGGTGGGCAAAAGAAGTTAGATGATTCCATTTGTATGAAGTACAAAATAGCCGAAACTATTTACGGTAACAGAAATCAGAAGTTCTTGCTTCTTCTATGTGTGGCGAGGAACAGAGACTGACTGGAAAGGGGCACTGGAGTGAATGGAAGTGTTCTATAACTTGTTTTGGATGATGATTACACAATAGTTTACAGTTGTCAAAATTCATTGCTTTGAACACTTAAGGCTGGATTGGTGCATGTAAATTATACTTAAATTTTAAAAAGTATGTAGTTTCTATTTTCACCTCCTTTATCCATTTGCAAAAGAGAAAAGTGAGGCTCAATATAATGGGTAAGATTATATGGCTCTCACATTACAGAATTTTCATAAGAATCCAAGTCTTCTGATTTTGAGTCCCATGCCTTTTCCACTCTCCAATTGTTTTTTATGATCTTATCTCTCCTTCACACTGTATTTATATATTTAGCAAAAGAAACAAATGAACTGCCCCATGTTTTCAATAAAAAAAGTGTTTGAGAAAATTGCAGTATCTAATGCATCAAAATTAACTAGGTTTTGTCCTATTCTGAACAAATATCTGCCATCAACTCTGAAACTCTCTTGGTATCACTAGCCTCGTTGTGCAAGAGTAGCCAGTTTTTTTTTTTCTGGGTACCACAATGTATCCTCTGGAAACAAACAGGGGAGATGACTTGGCACCTTTCTCAGGATTATATTTTATGTTTAAGGAGTTCCTCCCACACTGGTAGATGTAATGAATAGACTGCATTTCATTTCATTGAATCGCTTCTGTAGACATTCACAAAAGATCAGCTTCTGTGCACTTCAGTCAGATGCACAGTTATGAAAGTGCCATAAAACCTGTGTGATCACCACCTGCATGTAAAAAATGCCAGCAATAACTTACCAAAATATTTCCACTGAAAATATGACTTTGACCCAGATGGCAAAATAGGCTGCGTTGGCCATAAATCTGCAGGCAGTAAATGGGCAGGTGGTAAATCTGCTATCATTGCTACTGTTTTCTCAACACTTTATCTGTACAGGCTTTTCTTGAGGATATAAAAATTCAGGAAATATGGAAGGAGAAACAAAACACGGACTGGAAACTCTGGTATGAAGCTGTAAGTTTCTTGAAATTTAGGTAACCTGTCCTTAGATTACAGGCTCAGGTCGGAGATGCTATGAAGTAAGAAAAAAGTGTGCTGAGAATAGAGGATAAAATTTATCAAAATTGCCAAGTCAATTTTTATCAGTTTTGGCAGAAAAGATCACCCTGGAAATGCAAAGTGTGTTTTCTTTTTTACATAGAAAAGCAAATATTCTCTAAACATTAGAAGTTTATTTACCTCTCAACTTCAATTTCCTATCACAGTTGCTTCTACCCAGAATGAGAGAAAGGATATAACAAGGTTATCATGGATATGGTGGAATGAAGCATAGTCAATTTTGAAATAACTTGGGATCATATTTAGATCACACCTCATTGAGTGGAGATTTGGTTTTCTCCAGAAGGGAATGGATGTCTCACTATTCATAATCCTGTGAAGAAATGTTTAATTCTGGGCAAAAAAAAAAAAAGATGCAGAAATTGGGACTCTGGAGGAAGCATCTCCATTACTCTATACTTTGGGATATTTGAGCCTGATTCGGAAGTATGCATCCTAGAGATCAAGGGCAGCTGCCATGTTTACACAGAGGTAGATTAGGAATGCCACCCCTTGATTCCTAGACCTTTGTATTCTTCATAACAGGGATGCAGCACCATATAAAGGCTTTGATTCAATGCATATTCTAGATTTTGGAGGATGGCACTCTCTCCTCTCAGACTATTGCCTGCAATCTGGCATTTCAGCTATGCTTTCAGCAGGCGGTTCTAACACATTATATGGTCAGCAGTCTGGATTAAGTATGCAATACAACTAGTGGGTCCTGTAGTCATAACTCCATTCATGCACCTCTTTGGCTGTAAAAGGGGAGCCCTTGTGAATGGGATTCCACGCTAGTGGCCCAAACACGCTGTGACCCTTTAATAGTGGAACTGGCCAAGGCAGGCCCAAATGGCAGGAAACGCAAAGCTCTATATGGAATGAATCTATTCCTGTGAGAATAAACCACTGACCTTTCCAGAATGCAAGGGAAACAATGCAGTCAGCCTGCCCTCATGTGTCCAGTCTCCTCAAGCAATGGTGCCATAATGAGGGCTCAGGATTAGCTTGTTGTGGGCAGTTGGACACTCAGCAGCAACAGGAGCTAGATCAGCCTTGACAAGTGGGAGCTGATGCCGTTGGACCCATGTGTAGTATTCATATTTGACATCATAGACACTTTATGTGCTGATTGTTCCAGCACTCATGAAATCAATGATGGCGGCTAGCTGACAGTAGCTGGCTAGATCATTTTGTCCACTTGGTTGTTAAATGCCTCTTTCATTGCAGGTGTTCTATAGTGGATATCAACATATAATACGTAGATCTTCTCACTCTGTGCAATCCTATAGGTCCATCGATGTGTTTCTACCTCATTCATCCTTGTCTGTGACAGTCTAGCCTTTCGCTTCCAGGCCATTTGCATAGGCCACCTCTTGGCTACTTTCTGTGCCACTTCTCTTTCCACATGAAGTAGAAGATCAGTTGCACTGCCTAAAGCCCTCACTCCCTGAAAGAATTTTCCCTCACTACAGTCTTTCAAGCATACAGTATAAGTCTATAGTGTAGCTGCAGTCCATTTTTGACTCATACTCTCATACAAAGAAAACCCTTCTGGAAACCAAATTAAAATCACTTCCACCTTTATTAGTTGGTCATACCTGACCTCCTATATGGCCTGGTTGTGGGAGGAGTTGCTGGTGCAATAGTGTTGCCATGGGGTTCTGAATTATCTGCTCATGTTGCTGGTTTATGTCTGCCTGTCCCTCTCACGCTTCATCTCAAATGTATCTCTTTCTTGTGTAATTTCTGATAATCATCGTTTGGAGCTGCATGGTCAGGTGCTCTGTCTCTACCAGGACATATTTTTCAAAGGGCATAGAGTTTTGCTGCAAATGTCATGATGTCTTCAGGTCCCTAGAGGCCTGTGTTGTGATTTTTTCACTAGGACTTGCCACAGATATCATATGGTATTTTTTCCCATCACTGATAGCTCCAACACTGTAGGCTTCACCAAATTATGTGGTCCAAGTGGTGGGGCTGTTGCACCTTAGCCTGAACCTCTTCAGAGCCCTTTCTACTCTGGTTTCACTCAAATTTTGTTCAACTTTTTTTGTGTATGTCAACTAGTACATTTCTAAGTATTAAATGAATAGATTACCTTTTAGAATGCAAATACCCACTAGGACATTGTATTCCCTTCTTTGTGTTAGGAGGTACAAAATGCAGTATTTATTCTTCACTTAGGACTCTTCAAGTAGTTTTGGACAGCCTGACCCTTTAAGCTTCACAGGTTCTATTTCACATCCTCTGGAATGCATGTGTTCTTCCGAGGCCTTCAGAATGTTAGCTACCTCTTGCTCATCTGGCGTGATCAATATAATATCATTGATGTAATGGATTAATGTGAAGTACTGTGGGTTATCCAGATGGTGCAGATCTCTTTAGACTATATTATAGCAGAGGGCAGAAGAGTTAACATAGCCCTGAGGCAAAACTGTAAATTAATATTGTTGTTCAATCCATGTAAATGTGAACTGTTTCTGATTGTCTTTTCTGATTGAGATAGAAAAGAACACATTTTCCAGAATAATGGCTTTATACAAAGTTCCTTAGGCCATATTAATCTGCTCTAGCAATATACTACATCTGGCATGGCAGATGCAAAAAGGGACTATTTCCGGGTTAAGCTTGTAGTTATCTTTCAGAATTCCTCTTGTTTTTCCAGGGTTCAGACTAGTAAATTAAATAATAATGTTATGAGAACAAATACCTTTATATTTGTGAAATCCATAAGGGTGGCACTAATTTGTGACCCCATCTCCCACTCCCAGGATTAAATAGTGATTTTGATTTCTTATCTTTGTTGAAGGATGGAAGGAGCAGGTTCAGGGACATTCACTTGGCCTCATGCTGTGTGATAGCTCTGACCCAAGTGACCAAAGATCTAACTCCCAAGTGTCATTGTTGATTGTACATCTGAGGACAAGAGAGATGACCATTAGTAGATACTCTATAAGGTGGACCCTAACCTCAACTTCATTTAATCATGTGTCATATGTCCCCTATATGCCCTACTCTAACAAGGAGACCACGATGATGGGCTCCGGGTATCAACTTCAACTTAAATCTTGTGTCCAACAGCCATCAAATTATCTAAATATTTAATTTCCCCAATCAAATGGCCATAATCCCTGTAGGGAAGGACTGGAGGAATGATTATCGTGTACACTTACCATGTAATTGTGGAGTCCTTACTCCTAGTCAGTGCCACATCTTCACTGAATGGGTTCTTTGTCTGAAAACTGTCTCAGGTCTGGAAACTGGGAAAGGGATCATGAATTTTTATTGCTGTGACTGCCCTCAATCTCCTGGTCATCTAACTTTGAGTTCTTTTGCTGCTAAAATCTGAGTAGTACTCATGTTGGCAGTCTGTTTATTTTGCCCCCACAGGTGTCATGTTTTATTAACATCTCCATAACCATCTGTGGGTCACAATTTCTTGTTTATCACTCTGATATAGCTTTCATTACCAAAAAATAAAAGTACGACCCCATTAGATTCTGACAATGAAGCATCGCCCCTTTGTTCCTAATATTTTGAAATCTTATTATCCACACTGACATCAGTGGGACACAATCTGTAACAGCCTGTCCCCCTTCTATTTCTTGCCCAGAGAGCTATCAGGGAATTTTTATTGATGCTGTGTCATCCTTTTAGCACATACATAATAGCCTTGGTGTCTTCTGGCTTTCGTGTGGCGCATACTCATCTACAGGGTCTTTCAACTGTACATTGAATGTTCATCCTAGCATTTTCCTGACCCTGTTATCCCCTTCCTCCGGAGCCCGCCAGGGAAATTCTAGCATTTCAATTTCACCTTTTCTTTTTTCCCCCCATTTGACATAGATTTGCATTAATTTATTTCTAGAATAAGATATGCATACGATAGTATCTATTTCTGGAGCATTTTATGGAATTAGTAAAACATACTTCCCAAGATGATTCTCTTTTCTTTTGTATCTCTTTGTTATTTTCATGTTATAGAAAATGTCCTCAACTTTATCTTTCAATTCTTCCTTTCAATTTTTAGTTTTAGTAAATACTTGCTTAATTTCCAAGAGCTCTTTCTTATTCTATGATCATTCCTTTTTCATAATATACTGCTCTTATTTTACAGATACAAACCATTCTTGAACCTCTCCAAGGATATTAAATAGAGGACTACTGTTCTATTTGGTCTATCATGGCATTTATTTTTATGTTACTAGTTTTCTTTCTATCCAATCATAGCGGATGCATAACTGGATTCATTTCTCAATGCCACTGATGATAGTCTTTGTTGTTGGACATCTCTTTTCCCATCATCTAATTACTAGGTCTTTTCCAAGAACAGAAAAGCGGACTAGTTCTATGCATATGGTGGGGCTTGTTGCTGGGCAGAATTCTATCACCATGAGAAGATAATAAGCTGTTACTGGCACCAACATCACTTTTTCTGTGTTTCCAGGAGTCATCCTAGTTTCAGAATTGCGCCTCGGCTTTCTTTAGGCCCTCAGTAGAAAAGATGCTGACTTCTTTATATAAAATATAAAAGGCCCACTGGCTTCTACATCTAGCTTTCAATTGCCTATACCTAATCTAAATGCTTTGTTCTATAATGCTCTATTGTACAATAGAAATATAATGTGAGCCACATAGGTACTTTCAAATACTTCTAGTAGTAACATGTTAAAATATAAAGCAAAACAAAACATTTTTTGTTTTGCTCCTATGGATGCAGTGTTTTATTAATATCTCCGTAACCCTCTGTGGGTCAGAATTCCTTGGCTGTCACTCTGCTGGAGCTTTTATTATTAAAAAAAATTAACCTCCTTGGATTTTATACATACAGTTTATTTTTATTCATTTATTATTTATTATTTTTTAGCTTTTGTTTTATTTTAGATTCAGAGTCATATGTGCAGGCTCATTATATAGGTAAAATGCACTTCACAGAAGTTTGGTGTACAGATTTTTTTGTCACCCAAGTAATAAGCAGAGTACCTACAGGTAGTTTTTCGGGTCGTCTCCCTCCTCCCAATCTCCATCCTCAAGTAGGCTGTAATGTCTGTTGTTCCCCTCTTTCTGTCCATGTGTTCTTATTATTTAGCTCCCATTTATAAGTGAGAACATGCGGTATTTGGTTTTCTGTTCCTGCATTAGTTTGCTTAGTTAGATAATGGCCTCTTTGTTGCTGCTGCAAAGACATGAGCTCATTCTTTTTTTAATGGCCGCATAGTATTCCATGGTGTATATGCACCACATTTTCTTGATCCAGTCTACTGTTAATGGACGTTCAGGTTTGATTCCATGTCTTTGCAATTGTGAATAGTTCTGTGGTGAACATACTCATGTATACGTCTTCATGGTAGAACGATTTATATTCCTGTGGGTATATACCCAATAATGAGATTGCTGGGTCGAATGGTAATTCTAAGTTATTTGAGGAATTGCTACACCACTTTTCACAATTGCTGAACTAATTTACACCCCAATCACCAGTGTATAAGTGTTCCCCTCTTTTTACAGCCTTGCTGGCATCTGTTATTTTTTGACTTTTTAATAATAGCTATTCTGACTGGTGTGAGATGTTATCTCACTGTGGTTTTGATTTGCATATCTCTAATGATTAGTGATGTTGAACATTTTTTCATATGCCTATTGGCCCCAATACATATAGGCTAAACTAGCTGCATTTCAAATACACAATAGCAATGCATGCTAGTGGCTGCTGTACTTGGCAACATGACTGTAGAACACCAGCAGTGCTTAGCCATTGCCACCCAATCCTGATAAAGTTTTATGTATTATTTTTCATACATTTCAATAACAGCAGCAACATCTGCTGTTTCTATCAATATATCCTCACACGCTACCAGGTTACCACAGGTGAAAGTTTCCTTTGGATGCCACTTTTTGCCAGGTGCAGTCTGTATTCCTCCTTACTAGTGACGAGTCATCATTGCCAGCAGGTGGCAAATAATCTAGCTCCAAAAACTAAACCCCATCTTCCAGCCTTTTTTCTCGATCTAGTCCTGGTATTGACTGTCCAGATTGGATTTTCTGGAAGCAGATGCTGGGTTTGCATGTAAGATGTTTATTAGGGAATAGCACCCATGAAAGGAGGCAAGAAGGAAGTAAGACTGATAAGAGGAAAATGTTAAGTTGTGATGAACGTCTAACTAAGCTTTTCCAACCTGGTGAGGAAGTTCTTGGACTAAAATGGCCACCAGAATTAGCCCATGTCAGCAAAATGGCCAGCACTTTGTACTACCATCTTGCTTAACCACTGAACGTGGGCTGTTTGAGCGAGGTGGCTGAGACCAGACTTGGAGAAGCTGAAAGCTGGAGGCAGTCTGCTCACCACATCCCCTGGAAGCTGCATGAGCAAGCCTTTTCTTTAAAAGGAGTAGGCGCAGCACATCTCCATGTCTACACAGAGGCCATTGGTAAACCTCAGATGCAGAAACTCTGCCAGAATGTTAGAGGTGGAAACCTGATTGGAGTGCGTTGAGGAGACAATGCAACTACTAAAAACTTGGCAAGTTGGCTTGCTGTGGAGGCAAATAAAGGAATGGGAGCTAGGTGAAGAGGGACTGGAGTCGGGATAGTTTTTGTCATTTTTTTTTTCTAGTAAGAGATAGCAGAGAAAAAAAAAAGAAGTGGCATTATTGATTAAAAATAGATAATATTAGGGGGAAAGTTTTTGAGAGGCCATAAGGGATGTAATACAAGCACAGTTTGAAGGGCTGGCCTTTGATAGAACCAGGAATATTTTATTCATGGTAATATTCAGGAAGGCAGAGATTGTGGGCACAGATGCAGATTAATTGGTAGATTGGGGAAAGGGAAGAGGAGCAATTTCCTACTTGACTGTATGAAACAAAGTGATATGGTTTGGCTGTGTTGTCACCCAAATCTCATCTTGAATTGCAGCTCCCATAATCCCCACCTGTCATGGGAGGCACCCAGAGGGAGGTAATTGAATCATGGGGGTGTGTATTTCTCATGCTGTTCTCGTGATAGTAAATAAGACTCATGAGATCTAATGGTTTTATAAAGGGCAGTTCCTCTGCACAAGCTCTCTTGCCTCCTGCCACCTAAGACATGCCTTTGCGCCTACTTCACCTTCTGCCATGATTGTGAGGCCTCCCTAGCCATGTGGCACTGTGAGTCCATTAAGCCCCTTTTTAAAATAAATTACTCAGTCTCAGTTATTTCTTCATAGCAGTATGAAAATGGTCTAATACAAAAGGTTTTCTGCTCAGATGGTGAAAGTGCATGTGTGGTGGTGTAAAAGGAGGGGAATCATATAGAAAGTTTGAGGGAGAAGAAGACATGTAATTGTTGAGCATAGAAAAGCCAACATAATAAGAAAGCAAATTAGAATTTCACATGTTGAGTTCTCTTTGAGTTTTCTGGTCATGAATTTGAATTCAGACCAAACAGCAAGTACATAAGCAAATACTTAAATTTTACTGTGTTTTCTGCATTTCCTAAATAAGTAAGACAAAGGATATTTGGTATAAAAAACTTAGGGTGTTTGAAAGGAATTGATTTTATTGATGCACCTTGAAATTCAATTTGTGTAAAAAGCAAGATAAGGACATAAGGGGTGGTTATTTACTGGTAGTGGAAAAGTAGCAAAGTGCTATGAAAGAGTAATATGTTAAACCTTTTATCACTTCAACCATGATCCAGTTTATCAGTGATCATTGGCTCACTTAAATGGATAGGGAAAATTATAAGTAAAAAAAGTGGAGGAAGAGGATGGAAGAGGATGTACATGATGGATTTTACCAATAGCACATTTGGCTAGAGAATTCTTCCCTTTGTACCTGAAAGGAAGGGAGATACCTACTAATTAGAATCTTAGGACTTAGAGTATGGGCAGTCAATGTTATATAGTAAAAAGAACTTTGGGAAGGGCAATACATAATGGTAAAGAGATCAATTCAACAAGAAGAACTAAGTAACCTAAATATATATGCACTCAATACAGCAGCACCCAGGTTCATAAAACAAGTTTTTAGAGACCTGAAAAGAGACTTAGTTTCCCACACAACAATAGTGGGAGACTTTAATACACTATTGCCAATATTAGACAGATAATTGAGACAGAAAATTAACAAGGATATTTAGGACTTGACCTCAGCCCTGGATCAAGTGGACCTGATACAGATCTACAGAACTCTCCACCCAAAAACAACAGAATATATGTTCTTCTCATCAACACATGGCATTTACTCTAAAATCAATCACATAAGTGGAAGTAAAACACTCCTCAGCAAATGCAAAATAACTAAAATCACAACTAACAGTTTCTCAGACCACAGCACAATCAAATTAGAACTCAGGATTAAGAAACTTACTCAAAACCACACAACTACACGGAAATTGACCAACCTACTCCTGAATTACTCCTGGGTAAATAGTGAAATTAAGGCAGAAATCAATAAGTTCTTTGAAACCAATGAGAGCAAAGAGACAACATACTGGAATATCTGGTATACAGCTAAAGCAGTGTTAAGAGGGAAATTAATAGCACTAACTGCCCACATCAAAAAGCTAGAAAGATCTCAAACTGACACCCTGATGTTACAACTAAAATAACTAGAGAACCAAGAGCAAACAAACTTCAAAGCTAGCAGAAGACAAGAAATAACCAAGATCAGAGTGGAACTGAAGGAGAGAGTGACACAAAAATATTTCAAAAATCAATGAAGCCAGGAGCTAGTTTTTCGAAAAGATTAATAAAATAGACTGCTAGCTAGACTAATAAAGAAGAAAAAAGAGAAGAATCAAATAGACACAATAAAAAGTAATACAGGGGATATCACCACTGACTCCACAGAAATGCAAACAACCATCAGATAATACTATAAACACTTCTATGCAAATAAACTAGAAAATCTAGAAGAAATGGATAAATTGGAAGATACATACACCCTCCCAAGGCTGAACCAGAAAGAAGTTGAATCCCTGAATAGACCAATAGTAAGTTCTGAAATTCAGACAGTAATAAATACCCTGCCAACCATAAAAAGCCCGGGACCAGACAGATTTACAGCTGAATTCTACCAGAAGTACAAAGAGGAGCTGGTACCATTTTTTCTGAAACTATTCCAAAAAATTGAAAAGGAGGGACTTCTCTCTAACTCACTTTATGAGGCCAGCATCATCCTGATACCAAAACCTGACAGAGACACACACAAAAAAGAAAACTTCAGACAAATATCCCTGATGAACATTGATGCAAAAATCCTTGATAAAATACTTGCAAACTGAATCCAGCAGCACATCAAAAAGCATATTCACCGTAATAAAGTCGGCTTCATCCCCAGGACACAAGGCTGTTTCAATACACACAAATCAATAAACAGAACTAAAGACAAAAACCCCATGATTATCTCAATAGATTCAAGAAAGACCTTTGATAAAATTCAACATCCCTTCAAGTTAAAATCTCTCAATAATCTAAGTATTGATGGAACATTCTTCAAAATATTAAGAGACATTTATGACAAATCCACAGCCAATATCATACTGAATGGGCAAAAGCTGGAAGCATTCCCCTTGAAAACTGGCACAAGACAAGATGTCATCTCTCACCACTCCACCACATAGTATTGGAAGTTCTGGCAAGGGCAATCAGGCAAGAGAAAGAAATAAAATGTATTCAAATAGGGAGTGAGGAAGTCAAATGATCTCTGTTTGCAGATGACATTATGCTACATCTAAAAACCCCATAGTCTCAGCCCAGAAGCTTCTTAAGCTGATAAGCAAATTCAGCAAATTTCAGGATACAAAATCAATGTGAAAAAATCACATGCATCCCTACATACCAATAATAGACAAGCAGAAAGTCAGATCTTGAATGAACTCCCATTCACAATTGCTGCAAAGAGAATGAAATATCTAGGAATACAGCTAACAAGAGAAGTGAAGGACCTCTTCAAGGAGAACTACAAACTACTTCTCAAAGAAATCAGAGAGGACACAAACAAGTGGAAGAACATTCCATTCTCATGGGTGGGAAGAATCAATATCATGAAAATGACCATAGTTTCCAAAAGAATTTATAGATTCAATGCTATTCCCATTAAACTACCATTGACATTCTTCACAGAATTAGAAAAAACTACTTTAAAAGTCTTATGGGACCGAGAAAGAGCCCATATAGGGAAGACAACCCTGAACAAAAAGAAAAAAGCTGGAGGCATCATGCTATTTGACTTCAAACTATCCTATAAGGCTATAGTAACCAAAACAGCATGGTACTGGCACAAAAACAGACACATAGACCAATGGAACAGAATAGAGAACTCAGAAAGAAGACTGCACATCTACGACCATCTGATCTTCAACAAAACTGACAAAAACAAGCAATGGGGAAAGGATTCTCTATTTAATAAGTGGTGCTGGGAAAACTGGCTAGCCATATACAGAAAATTGAAACTGAACTCCTTCCATACACCTTATACAAAAATTGACTCAAGATGGATTAAAGACTTAAATGTAAAATCCAAATTTATAAAAATCCTACAAGTAAATCTAGGCAATACAATTCAGGACATAGGTATGGAGAAGATTTCATTATGAAAACGTCAAAAGCAATTGCAACAAAAGCAAAAATTGACACATCGGATATAATTACACTGAAGGGCTCAGCAAATGGGATCTAATTAAACTAAAGAGCCCAACAAAAGACACTGTCATCAGAATGAACAGACAATCTACAGAATGGGAGAAAATTTTTGCAATCTCTCCATCTGACTAAGATCTAATATCTGGGATCTACAAGGACTTTAAACAAATTTACAAGAAAAAAACACATAAAAACACAACTCCATTAAAAAGTGAGCAAAGGACATGAATAGACACTTCTCAAAAGAAGACATTGATGCAGCCCACAAACGTTGAAAAGAAGTACAACATCACAGATCATTAGAAAAATGCAAATCAAAACCGCAATAAGATACCATCTCACCAGTCAGAATGGTGATTATTAAAAAGTCAAGAAACAACAGCTGCTGGCAAGGCTGTGGAGAAATAGGAATGCTTTTACACTGTTGGTGGGAATGTAAATTAGTTCAACCATTGTGGAAGACAGTGTGGCAATTCCTCAAAGACCTAGAACCAGAAATACCATTTGACCCAGCAATCCCATTACTGGGTACACACCCAGGGGAATATAAATTATTCTATTATAAAGATACATGCACATGTATGCTCATTGCAACACTATTCACAATACCAAAGGCATGGAATCAACCCAAATGCCCATCGATGATAGACTGGATAAAGAAAATGTGGTACATATATACCATGGAATACTGTACAGCCATGAAAAGGCATGAATTAATGTCCTTTGCAGGGGCATGGATGGAACTGGAAGCCATTGTTGTCAGCAAACTAACACAGAAACAGAAAACCAAACACTGCATGTTCTCAGTTATAAGTGGGAGCTGAACAATGAGAACACACGGACCCAGGGAGGGGAACAACACACACTGTGGCCTGTTGGGGGATAGGGGGAGGAAGAGCATCCATATAAATAGCTAATGCATGTGGGGCTTAATACCTAGGTTATGGGTTGATAGGTGTAGCAAACCACCATGGTACATGCTTACCTATATACTAAACCTACACACTGTGCACATGTATCCTATAAGAAAATAAATAAAATAAAATAAAATAAATAAAATAAAATAAAATAAAATAAAATAAAATAAAATAAATAGAACTTTGGATATTGAGTCAAAAGACCTGGGTTTGAATCCTGGCTCTATTATTTTCTTTCATTAATTTATTTCTTTATTCAGTAAACATTAATTTAGCAACTACTATCTACCAGACACTTTTCAAAAGGCTGAGAAGAAATAATAAACAAATTGAAAACTTCTTCTCTAAAACAGGCTTATATTCTAGTTGCTTTACATGTCTAGAGAAGAGCGAAAGAGTACATATAATTAGTAAGTAATTAAATAAATTAAATAGTGTAATTTCAAATTATAAGTACTATAAAGAAAATGAAAGGAGTTATGAGATAGCCACTGACTTGGGCCAAGGGTGTACAGCTGCTATGTAATAAGGTGATTAGGAAAGGAGGTGACATTGGATCTGAAAGAGGATAAGAAAGAACATTGGATAAGAAAGAACCACCTATACGAATGAAGAATTCCAGTGACAGGAGCAAACAGATAGCTCTTTTATCTCAGATAAGGAACTTGAGTTTTCTGCGCCTGAATTCCTTTATTAATAAATTATGATAATATTCCCTCAAGAGTTGCTATAAAAATAAATAATATGTGGCACAATACCCAGGAAATAGTAAGAAATCATTAAAATAGGATTTGCTTTTAATATTTCGTCATGGAGATGGTTACAGTTCCCTGAAAGATTTAGGAGGTAAATATAATCCACCTTTTGTGCAGACTCCTTCAGTTAAAACACCTAAAGTTCTAATGAAGATGTTTCACAGAGCCTACAGCAGAATCTTTCAGCATTATATCTATTGTTAAAAACCACCAGAATGTCAAGACAAGTTTTCGAGAATGCCTGTTTTATGGAAAAGCAAATTTGAGAAATATATACCTTAATAAACAAGGATTAACAGATCCATTAGTCCATTCTTGTGCTGCTATAAAGAAATGCTTGAAACTGGGTAATTTATAAAGAAAAGAGGTTTAATTGGCTCACAATACCACAGGCTGTACAGGAAGCATGGCTGGGGAGGCCTCAGGAAACTTACAATCATGGTGGAAGGCAAAGAGGAAGCAGGCACATTTTCCATGGCTGGAGCAGGAGGAAGAGAGAGAAGGGAGAGGAGCTTACACACTTTTAAACAACCAGATCTCCTGAGTACTCACTGAGTATAATGAGAACAGCAAGGGGGAAATCTGCCCCCATGATCCAATCACCTCCCACCAAGCTTCTCCTCCAACATTGGGGATTATAATTCGACATGAGGTTTGAGTGGAGATAGGAATCCAAACCATATCAACAAACTTGACAAATCTTAAACAATATTGCTCTTTCAGTAAACTCATTAAAAAGCTTTTAATGCGTTTCAATATTGTACATTTGATATGGTATTACAGTATTAATACTCTTTCTGTTCTATTCATGGTTATGATTAGATTATCTGACTGGAAAATTACAAGATTTACTAAAAGGTTTGTGGCTCAAATGAATACTGCAGATCCTGGAAGGGAAGCACACCATACTGTCAATTCCATTCTCTGTGTAAAAGAAAAACCATGATTTCAAAAATGTCATTACTGTATAATTAGACACTTTTTTAATAATTTGAAATGAATAGGAAAGCAGCCATTAGGTCCTAGAACACAAAGGAAAGCTTAACCAAAGCATAGGTTAAGGGTAGCTTAACCTCTTCCTTACCCCAAAGCTGCTCTGCTGTCTGCCATTGCTAGTTAATCCAGAGTGCAGATTGTGCACCGAAGATTGCTAGCTTGAATAAATGATAATATATTATTTCCTTGAACATGAGCAGCTCATGGTTCATAATCAACTTCATCTGGATCAACCATCGCAGTTCACTGACAATAAAAATCTTTTGAAAATCTTTTAAGAGACAATTACCATTTGTCTGAGATGGTTTTAGTTTCCCTTCATGCAAAACTTTTACATTTTTTCCTTGACTTGCTTAAAGCAATTTGTCTGTTAGGATCACAGGTTGGCAAGACTTTCAGAAACCATGTATTAAACTTATCTACTTGTAACCAAGTGACACTGGAGTCACTTTAGAATGTTGAGCATGTGAATTACTACGTGTGTGTGCGTGTGCGCACACACACACACACACTCACACACACACACATTGGACATGTTAGCTTCATTTTGTCAGAAAGTTATATGCCATATATAATAATACTATGACTCAGAGAACAGTTAATAGAGACATTCTTATTTATTTAATTGTTTACTTTTATTCATTATTGCTATGGATACCTTTGATAAAGAGAAGGATTTTTAGATTGTGGTTGTTTAATTCGTCCTTTTTGATCATCTGTATTCATTACTTTGCAAAATCTTGAAGGGCATACTTGATTTACTTTTATTACCCCAACACCTAATACAACGCCTAAGAAATAGATGACACACAAGAAATATTTTGTGAATAAATGATTATGGCAACTTAGCTTACTGTTGCTTCACATGTGGGTGGCACTTAAATCACTCTTTGAAAAGCAAGATAAATGACATAGCTGGCTGAATTTCCACGGCAGTAAATTTCTAAAGACGAGACCAAGGCCTATTATATCTGTTTACTTAACTGCCTTGTGTAATGATGATGGGAGAAGTGTGATGATGCAGGTTAATAAAAAACTCAGAGAAGCACCACTTTCCACAAGGGCACACACTCTTTTGCAACACGAATAAATTGGAAACAATGAATGGAGGGATTGCCATTTTTCTTTCCTGTGTATCCATCACTTATCAGCCCCCCCCTCCACCCATGCTGCTTTTGCACACACGGAGATGTATGTTTAATAAGCAATAGGTAAAGCTCTTTAAAAGGATGCTTCTCAATCACAATGCAACTAAGGATCTAACCACGTAAATGGAAAAATAAAACCACATACACACACTCTTATTAGGTTTTGCTAGCCAGTGATGAATTGGCATATATAGAAAACAAGCTACAGATAGACAGGTGTTATTAGTGTCATTTATGTTTGCTTTGACCTATGTTGGTATGCATTGATTTAGAAGCTTTAGATAGTTTACTCTAAGAGGAGGAAAATCACATATTCTTTTTTGGGTGTCTACCACTGTGGAAAAAAATGTCTCATTTTCTATTGTTCTTTTTTTTCTGAAATAAGAATATGTAACAAGGAATTGGGGGAAGATGTTATGCCACAGATCCTTTTCATTTTCATGTTACTACTTTTAGAAGTTCAGAACTAGCATTACCTTGGATTGCAGAGCAAGTGAAGTACATTCTTTTGTTTATTCAAAAATCATGCAGCTACAGTAAAAAGTATCATAAAGGCTCTTTTGAGCTGCATGTGTGGAATATACTTGCAGGCCTGAACCAGCTGTGTGACTGACAGGCTCCCTAACCTCTCTCCTCAGGCTTACTTCATCTGTAAAACAGGGAAAATATTTACCTGGCATAATGACTGTGAGAAACAAATAATATATTTAAATCACATTTAGCACTCAAATATATTTGTTTTCATCTCCACCATCTATACCTATAGGAGGGTGAGGGACTATTTTGAGTTATTTCAAACAGAATCTAAAAAATCCATAGTAGATACTGAAGAATTTAAAGTGATAGTGAAATTCATAAAGTTTGAAAAATCATGGAACATTTATTTCTTCTCTTTTGATTGGATTCAGTTCCTCATTTTTAAAATGATTTCAGAGTGATTTTCCCTCTTAAGAGTTACAGCTTTTTGGTGTTTGTGGTGGTGATATTACTGGTATGTTTTGCTTTTTCTTGCAAAAAGTTGTATGATATCCTGTGCCATTTTATACATTATGGACCAATAACTTTTCTTATTTTCCTCTCATTTCAGTTATTTACTGTTTGACATAAATAAATGGTATTTTAAAAATCTTTTAAAGGATACAACATGTGTATATGTATAAGAATCAGATAGTAGATATTTTCTGGGAGGGTGGAACAAATTATAATATATGACCAATCTCCTTTTTGTGCATTTTTATATTTATGAAAACAGAAATAAATAAAAAAGAATCTGCTTAGAAATCTCAAAGCTTTTTTGGTGATACTCACTGTTTCCCTCTCAGTTGCAGATGAGCTTCGTAGTGTGCAAGTTACTCAGGTAGGAAGTAAGAATAAACTTTAGTAAGAAACTGCTTACTGGATTTGTCCCCTCCAAATTTTGGGTTGAAATGTTGATTTTTAAAAATTTTGAAATGGTTTGTTACCTTAGACTTTGTAAATGCAGAAAAAGCATAAAGTGAGGTTAAATCCAAATAAAATAAAAAATCAGAGCATTGTATGCAGCTAAATTAAGCATGAACAATTTCCATTAACCTCAGTTCCTCTTCAAGAGGAATTCATTAAATCATTAGATTTGGAATGTAGTATCACTTTCTACTATTTCTGTTTTTGGCCATTGCAACTTCTATCTGTATACACTTCTGATCAGTCTTTTTACAGGGTGTTTTTCTGTTATATTTTGTTGTTGTTTATTTGATTGACTTCTCTTTTATCTATTACATATAATGTTTAATTTCTCTGTCCATAAATGTTTTAAGTTTGCATTTTAAATTGTAAGTCTTTTTAGCCATATTTCAGTGCTTTATTGCACAGAAATAATATGAAATGCTTTCTAATTACTCTTAAAATGTCCCATACAGTATTTATTTTAAAAACAGATAGACATGGCCAGGCGCGGTGGCTCACGCCTGTAATCCCAGCACTTTGGGAGGCTGAGGCAGGCATATCACAAGGTCAGGAGATCGAGACCATCCTGGCTAACACGGTGAAACCCTGTCTCTACTAAAAATACAAAAAAAAATTAACCGGGCGTGGTGGCGGGCCCCTGTAGTCCCAGCTACTCCGGAGGCGGAGGCAGGAGAATGGCATGAACATGGAAGGCGGAGCTTGCAGTAAGCTGAGATCACACCACTGCACTCTAGCCTGGGCAACAGAGCAAGACTCCATCTCAAAAAAAAAAAAAAAAAAAAAAAAAAAAAAAAAAAAACGGATCGACATGTCTCTGCAGTACTTAAGTTTATGTGGTATGCTAGGATGTAGGATGGGGATTAAAAGGTATTAGTGCCAAAAGACAATTTCATTTCAGATAAGTCTGAGGCCTTATCTGACATGTACTAGTTTCAACACTTGGGGAGATTAACTACCCACTTTTTAAATTTTTATTAGAATAAGATTATTGCCTTATAGGGCCATTGTGAGTATTCAGTGGAATAATGTATACAAATAGCTTACCACAGTTTTGGGAAAATAATAATTTCTTCATTAGTATGAAGTTTTGCCCATATTATAACAATTTCCTGAACCACTTTATGGCAGTGACATCAGGAACCGGTAGGGAAAGAAAGAAAAATACATGCTAGATTTTTTTTGTTTTACAATAGTGGGTAGGAGGAATTTTCAAAAGGATTTTGAGTTGAAATTATTTCTTACTTTTTATAGACCTACACACTCATTTGATACTTTTTTATATTACAGTATTAAAAATCTTTGTTATCATAGGGCTTTACACTTTAACCATTTTAAGCCCTAAATCATAGGGATTCCAACTACAGTATGAAAGACAGAACTTTAAGATGATGGAAAAAATTCACATGGTGCTTAACTTCAGGAGCTAGATTTTTTAATATTTTATAGTATATTTTCTTAAAAATTTTAATATAACTTTAATATATCTTCTTGGCCAGACCAAATCAACAGTTGATTAAAAAGGTATTGGTCAGAGAACTAACCTGTCCAATGGAAAAAGCAAAGGTTTCGTTTATTGTGACATGGTTTTCCATAATACACTTTGTATTTATTGCCCACTGCAATATTCAGATTCTTGAGTTAGATATTGCTTAATTTTAGAAATAATAATGGAAATTTCTTGGTAAATTTGTGGCAGATGTTTTGCACACACAGAATCTTAAGAAAGGTAATAGACTGAAATCCTTACTTCACATTGAGATTATTTTCAATCATTTTTATTTGGATAATGAGAACTTAAGCAGTTTGCAAAAGCAAATTTTCCATAGTCATTATTTTTTCATTAACCACTTAATTTCTGTTTGCTTTTCCTGTGCCTATTACTGAGAACATGACTAAAAATTTGCTATTAAAATAAACCAGGTGCACAAGCATTTCAATTCTTTGCGATTTTACATTACAGCAGGCAAGTAGTTAAGCATTTAACAAAAGAAATGCGAGAAATTGTAAATATTGTTTGCAAACTGTAATGAGCTTGCAGTGAAATATCTAGCTAAATACAACATTCCAATTATCTCTAAAATTATGTTGGTGTGTTATTATCCTTGAAAGTGATATTCAAAAACAGTGCAAAGACATCTCTGTGATATCAGGTGAAATTCAGCCCCGATATTTCAGGTAGGTTCTTTTCTGTTTTCCCTAAGTGTCGGCCGGTCTGAGAAATAAAGGGAAAGAGTACAAAGGAGAGAAATGTTAAAGCTGGGTGTCCAGGGGAGACATCACATGTCGGCAGGTTCCGTGATGCCCCCTGAGCCGTAAGACCAGCAAGTTTTTATTAGTGATTTCAAAAAGGGAGGGACTGTACGAATAGGGTGTGGGTCACAGAGATCACATGCTTCACAAGGTAATAAGATATCACAAGGTAAATGGAGGCAGGACGAGATCACAGGACCACAGGACCGGGGCGAAATTAAAATTGCTAATGAAGTTTCAGGCACACATTGTCATTGATAACATCTGATCAGGAGAGAGGGTTTGAGAGCAGACAACTGGTCTGACCAAAATTTATTAGGCAGGAATTTCCTCATCCTAATAAGCCTGGGAGTGCTAAGGGAGACTGGGGCTTATTTCATCCCTACAGCTACGACTGTAAAAGACAGCCGCCCCCAAAGCAGCCATTTTAGAGGCCCACCCTCAGGGGTGAATTCTCTTTCTCAGGGATGTTCCTTGCTAAGAAAAAGAATTCAGCGATATTTCTCCCATTTGCTTTTGAAAGAAGAGAAATACGGCTCTGTTCCACCCGGCTCACTGGCGGTCAGAGTTTAAGGTTATCTCCCTTGTTCCCTGAACATTGCTGTTATCCTGTTCTTTTTTCAAGGTGCGCAGATTTCATATTGTTCAAACACAGGTGCTCTACAAACAATTTGTGCAGTTAACACAATCATCACAGGGTCGGGAGGCAACATACATCCTCCTTAGTTTACAAAGATGACTGGATTAAGAGATTAAAGTAAAGACAGGCATAGGAAATCACAAGGGTATTGACAGGGGAAGTGATAAGTGTCCATGAAATCTTCACAATTTATGTTCAGAGATTGCAGTAAAGACAGGCATAGGAAATTATAAAAGTATTTATTTGGGGAACTAATAAATGTCCATGAAATCTTCACAATTTATGTTCTTCTGCCGTGGCTTCAGCCGGTCCCTCCGTTCGGGGTCCCTGACTTCCCACAACACTGTGATTCCACCTATGAACCTAAACTGGCTGGTGTCTATGTATGCAGTCTGTACTTACACTGTACTATGAGGCCAGCTACTGGACCATGGCCCGCAGATCTCTTAGAACTGCATTGCATGCATGACATCTGTTGTTACTAATTAATTCACCTTGCAACATTCACATTAGTTGGGAAGCTTGGCAACAGGACCTGTTATTGCTGTTTATTGTCAACTTTATAAAACATGAAAAAACAAACACAGCCTAAGGTAAGTGTCATGTTCCTAGCAGTCATCTCCAAATATTACATAGAATACCAACTTTATATAAATATCAGAAATGAAATGGCAGGGTTGTATATCAGACTCCTGATTCCTCTCCCTGTTATCAACATTGATTTATTATTTTGTTATTATTCTATTCATATTTAATAAAAAATTTAATGAAAGTATTAAATATTTTATATTTACAATATAAGCCTTAGAAGTACAAATATAAGGTCATTATTCTTTGACTAGCAGAGAAGAAAATATAAATACATTTCTATTAATTTAACAAATGCTTATTAAACATTTATTATCTGACAGAATCTATTCTAGGCACTGAAGTGAGCAGTGACCAAGATCAACAAAAATTTCTATTCAAGGAACTTTGGTTTTAGTAAGAAGGGACAAGAAACAAAACATATAAGTAATTTATGTAATACGTCAGAAGGTGGTATGTTCTATGAAGACTTTTTTTTATCAAGGAAGGTAGAAAGGTAAAATTTGTAAACAGAATGTTCAAGGAAATCATTTTGACATTTTGACAACATTCCAATTATCTCTAAAATTATGTTGGTGTGTTATTATCCTTGAAAGTGATATTCAAAAACAGTGCAAAGACATCTCTGTGATATCGGGTGAAATTCAGCCCCGATATTTCACATAGGTTCTTTTCTATTTTCCCTAAGTGTCTGCCGGTCTGAGAAATAAAGGGAAAGAGTACAAAGGAGAGAAATTTTAAAGCTGGATGTCCAGGGGAGACATCACATGTCGGCAGGTTCCGTGATGCCCCCTGAGCCGTAAGACCAGCAAGTTTTTATTAGTGATTTCAAAAAGGGAGGGAGTGTACGAATAGGGTGTGGGTCACAGAGATCACATGCTTCACAAGGTAATAAGATATCACAAGGTAAATGGAGGCAGGGTGAGATCACAGGACCACAGGACCAGGGCGAAATTAAAATTGCTAATGAAGTTTCAGGCACACATTGTCATTGATAACATCTTATCAGGAGAGATTTGGACAATTCTATATTTGGACACTATATTTGGACAAAGAATTAAAAGAAGTACAAGGAAAAAGCTATGCATATATCTGAAAGGAGAGTCCAGATAAATGAAACCGCAAGTTATGGCCCCTGAGTCATGGAAATGCCAGACAGCAAGGAAACAATGGAGCTGGTAGAAAAATAGATTATATTGGAAAAGCAACAGGATGTAGAGAGGAAGGCCACTGTTAGCCATTGGACAGACTATACCCCTGGCTCTGAGTGTGATGGTATATTATTCTGCTTGAGCTACCGTAACAGAATACAAAAGACCAAGTGACTTAACTGAAGATATTTATTTTTATAGAACTTCATGATCAAGGTGCTATTAGGGATGGTTTCTGGTGGTATCTTTCTTCCTGACTCATATATAGCCACATTCTGGTTGTGTCTTCACGTGGCCATTTTTCTGTGTGTATGCAGAAAGAAAGAGAGCTCTGATGTCTCTGTCTCTTATTATAAGGACATCAGTCATATTAGATTAGGGGCCAACCAGGATGACCTCATTTAAGGTTACTTACCTCCTTAAAGGCCCTATCTACAAACCCTTAAAGTCACATTGGAGGTTAGGATTTCAACATATAAATTTGGAGGAACACAATTTGGCCCATAAAATTCTCACCTCTGCCCCACTTCCCCAAATTCATGTCCTCACTTACAATACATTCACCCCATGCTAAGAGCACCAAAAGTCTTAACCCATTTCAGCATAAATTGCAAGTCCAAATTCTCATCTAAATATCATCTAAATAGAATATAGGTGAGTCAAGAGGTATGCCTCATCCTGAGGCAAAGTTCCTGGCCAGCTATGAACCTGTGAAACAAGACTAGTTATGTGTGTTAAAATTACAACAGTGGATTAGGAATAAGATAAACATTCCCATTCCAAGAGAGAGAAATCAGAAAGAAGAAAGACATGATGAGTCCCAAGCCACTCTAAAACCTATCAAGGCATTTTATTAGATCTTAAGGCTTAAGAATACTCTCTTTGGCCAGATGCTCTGCTCTCCAGGCCCAATAAGGTAGCAGCATCACCTCCATAGCCTTAAGCATTATCCTGCCCCCATGACTCTTTAAGGGGCAGTTTGGCTACTGAAATCTAGGAGGTGGCCCCACCCTCTCTGAGAAGTAAATAATCTTGCTTCCTGGGCATGCATGCTCTGGGCCTGTGGTGCAAGTGGGAGCTCTGATGATGTCTGAATTACCTTCAAGGTCATTCTTTCTTTTTTTGAAGGATAAAGCATGATAACATATGAATAGCTCTGTTTTCCTTTGCTGTCTACTGGAGACATAGCTGATTAAATCCATGGGCAATCTCTTTATGGAGTACTTGTTCAGCCATACCTTTGTTGTCCCTTCCAGAACACACTTTCTTATTTTTTTGCAGTATGTATATTCTCTAAATCTTTAAGTTCTGGTTTTTTTTCTGTTAATAATTTCTTCTTCTCTTTATTTCTCTCCTTTCTCATTTTATCATAAGCAGTAAGGAAAACTCAAGCTGCATCTTCAACACTTTGCTTAGGAATCTTTTCAGCTAAATATCTAAATTTATTGTTTTTAAGCTCTACCTTCCACAAAACACTAGAACACAATTCAGCCACTTCATAGCATGAACCATTTTTCTTTCAGTCTATGATAACATGTTCCTCATTTTCAGCTGAGACCCTACCAGGGCATCTTTAGTGTTCGTATTTCTACTAACATTATGTTAACGATATATATGTTCTCTAAAACTATAATAGCTTGCACTACTGTCTTCCTCTTTCAGAACTCTCATCAGAATCATCTTTAATGTCCTTATTTCTGCTAACAACAGAATGCAGTACATAACAGACAAGAAACTACTGGAGTGTTTGGGCGAAATGCAATGCAATCTGATTGATTTTATTAGAATTACTGTGACTTCTGTGTTGAGAACTGATTGCCTGGGACATGGACAATAGCAGAAGTTAGGAGGCTCTAAAGTTAGAGGCAAACAGATTTTCTGATAATAGATGTGGAGTGTGAGAATAAGAGGGAAACCAAGGGTGATTTCAAGGATTTTAGTTTGAACAAATTGGAAAAACTAGTTATGATTAACTGAGATAAGAAAGGCTGACATGATAGTTTGAGTGGAAAAAACAAGAGTTTTCATTAGACATGTTGAGATATGTACTAGACAACCATGTGAAGATACTGAGCAGAGAATTGTATATCTAATCTTGAACCCAAGGGAAAGAAATGAAGGAGATCTGTGTCTACAATTCAGGGAAGAGTTGTTGAATTTTTAGTTGGTATTTCAAACCATAAAATGTGATGGACTCACTAAAGGAGTAATGTAGATAAAAGGAGGTCCAACAATCTATGCTTGAGATGCTCTAACATCAGGAGACTAGTGAGACAGGGAAAAAAAACCATCAGAGCTGACTGGCAAAGAGAGGCCAGTAAAGGCTAGTAGAAAACTAGGAGAGTGTGATGTCCAGAAAAGAGGAGAAAATGTTTCAAGGGGAACAAAGTGATCAATTATTCTAAACGCTGAGTAATATACTAAGTAAGATGAGAGCTGAGAAACGGTCACTGGGTTAAGTAATGTGCCTCATTGTAGGGTGGTAGGAAAGAAGGTAGTTGCAAGGAAGTAGTAGTGGTGAAAGTGTAATTAGAAAGAAATCAAGAAAAAATTATATGATGACTACGAACACTATTTTGAGGCATTTTATGTTTACTGAGACAGTAAACAGAAAAGATTGCTCAAGAGGTTTTTTGTTGTTTTTGTTTCTGTTTATTTTTTCTTAAAGATTGAGGAACACATGCTATGGGAATGATCTAATAAAGGTAAAACACTGGATGATGTGGGAGAGAATGGGAGGATTAGTGAAATGAAGCCCTTGAATAGTTAAAGTGAAAGGACTTAGTGCTCAAGTGGAGGGATGAGGCTGGATGGGAACAGAGTCCTCTGTTAACAAAGAAGGCAAAGCATAAGCGCACAGAGGCTACCATGTGGAAAGAAAGCAAATAATTTTGATTGAAAGTGGAATATGAGGATATGAACAGTATGTTACAGGGATAAGGAAGAGGGATGGGGAGAGGGACAAACTAGGATTTTTGAGCACCTACAGTATGTAAGGAGTTCTGCAAATAATAAACTTAAGAACTAAAACCATACAGACCCTGGAGGAAAACCTAGGCAATACCATTCAGGACATAGGCATGGGCAAAGACTTTATGATCAAAACACGAAAGGCAATGGCAACAGAAGCCAAAATTGACAAATGGGATCTAATTAAACTAAAGAGCTTCTGTACAACAAAAGAAACTATCATCAGAGTGAACAGGCAACCTAAAGAATGGGAGAAAATTTTCACAATCTATCCATCTGACAAAGGGCTAATATCCAGAATCTGCAAAGAACTTAAACAAATTTACAGGAAAAAAACAATCCCATCAAAAGGTGGGCAAAGGATATGAACAGACATTTCTCAAAAGAAGACATTTATGCAGCCAACAAACGTATGAAAAAAGCTCATCATCACTGGTCATTAGAGAAATGCAAATCAAAACCGCAATGAGGTACCATTTCACACCAATTACAATGGCGATCATTAAAAAGTCAGGAAACAGCTGGGTGCAGTGGCTCACACATGTAATCCCAGCACTTTGGGAAGCCAAGGTAGGCAGATCACAAGGTCAGGAGATGGAGACCATTCTGGCTAATACGGTGAAACCCCGTCTCTACTAAAAATACAAAAAATTAGCCAGGCATGGTGGTATGCTCCTGTAGTCCCAGCTACTCAGGAGGCTGAGGCAGGAGAATCGCTTGAACCCAGGAGGCAGAGGTTGCAGTGAGCCGAGATCGCGCCTCTGCACTCCAGCCTGGGTGACAGAGCAAGACTCCATCTCAAAAAAAAAAAAAAAGTCAGGAAACAACAGATGCTGGAGAGGATGTGGAGAAATAGGAACACTTTTATACTGTTGGTGGGAGTGTAAGTTATTTCAACCATTGTGGAAGGCAGTGTGGCAATTTCTCAAGGATCTAGAACCAGAAATACCATTTGATCCAGCAATCCCATTACTGGGTATATACCCAAAGGATTATAAATCATTCCACCAAAAAGACACATGCTCACCTGTGTTTACTGTGGCACTGTTCACACTAGCAAAGACTTGGAACCAACCCAAATGCCCATCAGTGATAGACTGGATAAAGAAAATGTGGCACATATACACCATGGAATACTATTTAGCCATAAAAAAGAATGAGTTCATGTCCTTTGCAGAACATGGATGAAGCTGGAAACCGTCATTCTCAGCAAACTAATGCAGGAACAGAAAACCAAACACCATATGGTCTCACTCATAAGTGGAAGTTGAACAATGAGAATACATGGACACGGGGAGGTGAATATCACACACTGGGGCCTGTCAGAGGGTGGAGTGCTAGGGGAGGGATAGCATTAGTAGAACTATCTAATGTAGATGATGGGTTGATGGGTGCAGCAAACTACCATGGCACGTGTATACCTATGTAACAAACCTGCACGTTCTGCACATGTATCCCAGAACTTAAAGTATAATAAAAAAAAAAGAACACACCATTCAATACAAGATCTTTTCTCCTACCCTCAAAAGGCTCAAGGCTCACAGTCTAATAAGGCAGATAAGTGAGGATATAATTTTAATAGTGCAGAGTGACAACTGTCTTAATATAGTACCTTCAGCTACTTATATAAACTGTTTACACCCCAGTCTTTGAATGCATTCATAGGTGCACTCACAAAATAGGGGATTAAAGGGATTATTAGGGTAAGGTATCAACACTCCAACTCAGCTCTGTGAGATTTCTCCACGCAATATGTTCCTCTTCAATCCAAGATTTCTCTTATAAAGCTCTACTGTTTTTGTTTTCTGCCTGTATAGCCTTGGAGGAAAAAATATTAGGTTTCAGACTCATATCAGCTCGGTTTGAATCCTAGATCTCTAGTTAACAATTAAGTGATCTGAGCAAGTTAATGAATTTGCCTTAGTCTCCCCATCAGCAAAATAGGAGTGAAAATGTTTCACATAAATATTGTGAAGATGTGATTCTTTAATATGCATAAGTACTTAGAATAGTTCTTGGTACATAGTGAAGATGTAATTAATGCTAGTTATTATTTATCCTGTTCTTTTATTACATGCAATTGTAATTTTTATTTTCACCTAATGTCTTAGCTCTGTCACCTTTCTTTTTTATATACTTTCTTTGCTTATTCTTCAGTCATTTTTTAATATTTAACCTCTGTATCTTTTATTTCTCAGTTAAGAGGCTATTCACCGTGAACTTTCTGCTGAAGACTTTTTCTGTATTTTTTCAGTTGCTGTTTGTCTTTAGGCTAAATGTAGGGACTGTCTGCTTCACCGAGTCTGATATTACTCTCTAAATGGTCTGGATCAGTGATACTCTCGAAAAGCTAGTCATAGCTTCAGGGGGCTGGCTGAAGCACGTTCTCTCACCTGGCTGTGCTCTATTTGTCTTGTATGAGGAGAGAGTATCTGGTCTGGAAGGGTTAAGAATATTCGGCTCTTTGTGTCCTTTAATATCTGCCATCTACTGGCCAGTGTTAAAGACTCATAAACGTTTCCAATGGCAAGGAATGATACCTATGATAAAAACATACAGATTTTATGCTTGAGTACCTTCTGTAACTAGATGCTACAGTGATGCAGGTTAAACAATGTAAACTGTTTTTTCTAAAGATATTCGATAAAAATGATCTGCACAAATAGAAAATTTATGACTAAGTTAATGGTGCAGTCTACCTAACCATAGAAGGGGAGTCAGTGCTCAGAGAATGTTATTTAGAAGGAAACAAAGACAACGGAATAAATTAAGAGAAATGTATACATTATTCAGAACCATTCTGAAACTTAAAAAAAGAAAACAGGAAAGACTGCTTAAGCTCTTCAATCCAACAACATTTAATGTTAGTTCTATAAAGCATACATTTATCAAGTACATAATTTATGTCAGGTAATGTTCTATTTCTGTATGTTTATTACCTTATACATTCTCCTCTAAATCACTGTGATGTATTTTCTCTAATTATCCAAATTTTACAGAAGGAAATAGAGGAACATAAAATTTAAGTCATTTGTTCAATGTCAAACAAATAGTAAGCACCAGAGTTTCAAGGCAGCCTAATTCCAAATTCTGTGGCCTTAGATTTCATATTGGATATTTTCATGTTGAATCTTCTTACCATGACTCAATAGCTTAGATCCTTGTGAGCAAGCATCATGTTTAATATACTAAATACAAGATTTAGTGAAAAACAGTATTGGGTTGAGACCCGCTTATGATCGGTGTGGTCTCAGATTTTTCTTCTCTTAGAATTAGGTTAATAATTCCTAATTCATAGCATGACTGTGTGGTACTGCAAGGCACATTACTAAATGAGGTAATGGATATGAAGTATGTAGCACAGTGTTTCACACATATTAAGTATTCAAGAAATATTTCCTGCTCTCCTTTGACATTCCCATCTGTCTTTCTGCAAGCAATACTAGCTTGTCTGAAGTTCTTCTCCTCTTTAATGATACAAATCCTGTCTCTCACCATCTGCAAATATTTAATGAGTTTCAATTATGTAAGTATGTGCTGTAAAAATGACCAACCCATAGTCCCTACCGTTAAGCCCCTAGTAATCTTTATCAGGCCCCTATATGAAACCTACAACTTTAAAAAAGTCTTTCTGAGCCCTCTAGGCCAAATTGCTTCTCTCAACTCCTCCAGAAGTGAATTTGTGTCCCCTTATTTGATACTAAGCAATTTACTTACTTCTTTTGTGATGTCTTTTTGTACATCTATACCCCTGGCTCTCTAAAGAGATTGTAAAGAAGTATGACTCCTGCCTTAAGGGAGCATAATACCTGTAGATGATAGGCATTTGTAAACTTTCTGATGGATAAAATTAAAATGGAGTTTTTGCTGCAGAATTCACTTTGAAAAATTATTTCACTTAATTGTATGTCATTCTTAACTGTGACAAAAAACAAACAACCTTGGTCACCACAGGCTATGCCGCATCCAGCTCGCTTGAGCCTTTCTTGTAGCTTTTGATCTCACTCCATTTTTCTAGATTATTTGAATTTGATGAAAATGCACAAAATCAAAACCTGTCTCTCAATTTTTTTTTTCTAAATAGAGAAATGACTTTGTCTATCATTACCTCCAAAATTACACACATGAAAAACCTAGTTGATGATAGTGCTGCACATTAACAGTATCTTTTTCTCAAACGCACCTTGTACTCTTCCAGGCCAGGTATGTAAATAGGAGGACTCATTTTGTACAGGCTGAAACATGACCCAGGCTCTGTTGTGCCTCCAGAGATGGGAGTGGAAAGTACACAGAGAGGGCTTCTGTATGCTTGGAAGGAAAATTGTATGAATATGTGTGGTGGTAGAGAGGGCAGGAAATTGGATGGGAATTCAGGTCAGCTGAATGTTAAAAATTAGAATATAGAACTATGTTAATATCCAGTTAGGAGAGCAACATTAGCATCAGCATTGCTGCAAAAGCTAGATTTTAATGACCATAAGGTTGACTTATCTGTGACCTACATGTACACCCAGAAATGCACCACTTCTCTGGGACCAAATGAGGCCTTTGAAATGATCCCCAAAGTTCAGTCTGGTCTAAATTGTAGAAGCTCTGTATTTCACAGTATATTTTAAACAAAACACTGCTCCCTTCCTAAAGGATTGGACTTTTAGTTTCTAAATAATAATTTACAGAATTGACATATATTTTCATAAATGGTATCATAATTTCATACTGCACAATTCTTTCCCAACTGGCTTTTTGCACTCGACATTTTATTTTTCAGAATAGTTGATATTGATACACAAGGACCCAGTTAACTCATTTTGTCTGCAGTTGAAATTATATTATACAACCTAACATTTTATAAACACATGGTCAATTAGGATTTGTTCAGATTTTTGGTTTTGGAAACTATATAATCTTTCATGTATTTCCTTGTGCATATGTGAGATTTTCTCTGGTACGGAGATTCCATGGATAAACAATGAAATGGATCATCTGGGAAGTTCTTGAGTATAGATGGCAATTCAGTTTTTTCAGGAGTAGGGCCCATGAATTGATATATTTTGAGAACATCTCAGGTGGTCCTAATGTGCATTCAATATTGAGAACCACTGCTTTAGTCCAGGGCAATGCTTCTCAAACTTTAATGTAGATATCAATTATCTACAGATCTTGTTAAGGTGCAGCTTTTTATTTAGTTAATCTGGGAGCATCTGTATTTGTAAAAAGCTCCCAGGTGATTCAGAACCACACTTTCAAATCTCTACAAAAATTTCATCGCTAAGTATTTCCTCTAGGGCATTCGAATACTTAGAAATGAAATTGTAGCGATATGTGTGTATCTTCAGTTTTGTTTGCTGTTTTCAAATTATTTGCAGATTTATATTGTTTTCAGCAGTGTATGATTTTTCATTTTCTCATCAACTTGGTATTACCTATTTTTTTTTTTTTTTTTTTTTTTTTTTTGAGACGGAGTCTTGCTTTGTCGCCCAGGCTGGAGTGCAGTGGCGCAATCTCGGCTCACTGCAAGCTCCGCCTCCTGGGTTCACGCCATTCTCCTGCCTCAGCCTCTCCAAGTAGCTGGGACTACAGGCGCCCGCCACCACACCTGGCTAACTTTTTTGTATTTTTTAATAGAGATGGGGTTTCACCATGGTCTCGATCTCCTGACCTCATGATCTGCCCGCCTCGGCCTCCCAAAGTGCTGGGATTACAAGCGTGAGCCACCGCGCCCGGCGGTATTACCTATTTTTTAAGTGTCACCAATATTATGAGTTTCAAGTTGTGACATTTTAATTTAAATTTTTCTGCCTAAAAGTGAAGGTACACTTCTTGTCAAGTAATTCAAATAATTGGCCATTACAGTTTCCCCTTTCTAAAATTGTGCATTCATATTCTGTATCCATTTTTATATTAGTAGACCTTTTTTAGCATTTTGACTTGTTGAAATTATTGATATATTCAGAATACTAGTCTTTTGTTTGTTTGTTTAAATTCTCTGGGAATGCTTCCTGCAATGTGGCTCTATTTAAATCAGCTTATGATATCTCACATATTCCAAAGTTTACCTGTTTACATTTAAGATAGTCACATTTACCAATCTTTTTCATCTGGCTTGTGTTTTACGTCTTACTCTTTTTCCAACTTCAATGCTATAAGGTAATTCTATATTATTAAAATGTTTAAAAATTTTCATTTTGATGTTTGGACTTTTAATCTATGTACAATTTATTTATGTACATGACATGAGGTCCAAATTCATTTGCCTTGTTTTTTTTCCCCCATAGAGTAGCCAATTGCCTAGCGCTGTTGATTGAATCTTTCTACACTGATTTGTAATACTCTGCTATCATATTCAAAACCTGTGTGTGTCTGTTCTGTGAGTGCTGTGAGTTTTGTGTGTGCCAGTTTTATTCTAGGCTGTATTTTTTCCCAGAGTTTTATAATTAGCATTGAGAATTTGAAAGGATAAGTTACTCGCTTTTATTTTTCTTCGTTAGGATTGTTCTTGGCTACTCTTGGCCCTTTACTCTTCAATATGAATAATAGGTTGAATTTTTTAATTCTCTAAATAAAATGGAATTTAATGTAATTGTATCACATTTATAGATTTAAGGGGGGAAGAGTTAACATATTTTCTGTAATCCAGTTGAATTATCTTATTAGTTCCAATAGTATGTATCTTCTCTTGAATATTCTACAAAGACAAGTTATCTATTAGCAATGACTTGTTTGCACCTTTGCTTTTAATACTTATCCTTTTAACTGATTTCTAAATCGTATTGAACTGATTAGGAACCCTACTATAATGTGAAATAGAAAAAGTGGGCTTCCTTGCCTTTTTCAGTTTTAATGAAATATGCCTAACATTTCACAATTACACATAATGAGCATTGTGACTTTTGTTGTATCTTTTTAGTCACATTTTGAAAGAAACTATCCCTAGATTGCAACTTTTTGTTATAAATTACAGTATTTTTATATAATGCTTTTTCTGTATCTATTGACATGATTGTATATATATATATATACACACACACAATCCTTAAATCTGTATTGATGTATCAAATTTATAAACTGTTAAATAATTTCCTCATTCCTAGGATAAGAACACTTGCTTAGGCAAAATTTTTATATACATTACTGGATTCACTTGATGAATCCAATGTTGCAATTAAAAATTTTCTGTGTTTATAAGTGAAATTGCTTTTCTTGTACAGTCCTTGCCTATATTTAAAGTCACATTATGTCAGTTTCATGAGATGAATTGACAATATTTTCCTTATTTTTGTTAAGAAATTTTATATCTTGAATCTTCTCTTGAGTAGGCTATATAGCATCGAAATTAGTTCTTTAAATATTGGCAGATATATTTTATAAAACTGTGTAGGTCTGTTATTTGTTTGTTGCTAATAGTACATCCCAGGCTGGGCGTGGTGGCTCATGCTTATAATCCCAGCGCTTTGGGAGGCCGAGGTGGGTGGATCACAAGGTCAGGAGTTCAAGACCAGCCTGGCTAATATTGTGAAACCTCCGTCTCTACTAAAAATACCAAAAAAAAAAAAAAAAAAAATTAGCTGGGTGTGGTGGCGGGCGCCTGTTGTCCCAGCTACTCAGGAGCCCGAGGTAGGAGAATCGCTTGAACGTGGGAGGCGGAGGTTGCAGTGAGCCAAGATCGTGCCACTGTACTCCAGCCTGGGCAACAGAGCGAGACTCTGTCTAAAAAAAAAAAAGAAGAACGTCGTGATCAATTGTTCCTACAGGCAGCCCATATTCTCTAGAGACTAGTTCTGTTCTACTTTGCATTTATGCCATCATCAGTATGTGATTTCCAATTTCTAAGGAAATAGCAAGGAGGATCACTCCTGGGAGGTTTATGTGAGCCAATCCTGGAAAGAGCACACATCACTTCTCCTCACATTCCATTGCTTAAAACTCAATCATAAGTAACTTTATCTGGGAATGATAATTTAGTTGTGTGCCAAGAAGAGGAAAATGAACTTGGTAATCCATTAGCCACCTTGCAACACCTAGAAAGAAATAAGATATTTCTCTACTACAAAAGAAAAGAGTTCTTTTTTCTTCTATAAATTTTGTTTAACGCCCCCTTTCAAAAAGTACCTTACAGTAGCAAGCATACAGTTTAGTTCCTGAAGGTACCATTTGAGTGTTACAGCTTCCAGCCTGATGGAAACAGTTTGATATTAAAATCCTAGCACAGAATTGCCAACTCCCTATCAAAAGCACAATGTTATATATATAAAAAACCTTCTCATCAGCTGGTGACTCTGCTGCCATTTGGTACATTTTATTTTTCAATAAAATAACTGACTAGAAAAAATCAACCATAGTCACTGTTGTTTTTGCAATATGTTGGAAAGGCAGGTGGTCATCCTATCTCTGGAGATTAAAAACAATACGGAGATAAATGTGGGAAAAAAAGAGGAAGTGTGGAAGAAAGTGTGGGTTTAGCTGTTTGGTAAAACAGGATGAGAAGGGCTGTTACGTTACTCATCAACTGAGAAACATATTTCCATCTATTTATACTAACACATCAATCTGGATGCATACACTGTGACTTCTATAATGCAGACAAACTCACAAAAATTTGCTTAGGTATAAACACTTGATAGGATATTCATATCATAGGGGGAGAAACCAATATACAACCAGCCATGGAGTTTTCAAATAGCAAAAAGTAGTCTCTTTTTTCCCTCCCTCAAAGATATTAATCAAATGTTCTTTCCATTCCAAGAATTAAACAAGAACTTATTTGGGCCTGTGAAACTCCAGGCCCTCAGAGGGATCCACTAGCCGTTTACAACATGTTTGTTTGTGTCCATTATTTTAGCAATGTTTTAACTCAAAGTCCTCTATAATTTATTCCATCCTACCATTTTAATCTTGTTTCTACCAAGTTTAGCTGTTAAAGCTGAACTGCCTGATCGGCAAATATGTCCTATATGTTTACATAACTGTTTATTTCCAAATGCTGATCTCACAATTCTCTGTTCATCCTCCCAAGTCCAAATTTGTTCCGTTATTCAAAGCCAAGCTCAAATTGCTTCTCATCAAATCTTTTCTGATTCTCCTCTCCACCTGCCCCTCCTCTACCTACTTCCAATTAAAGTTAGTCATTCCCTCACCTAAAGTACCATGATCTTTTTCTCTGAACCTTTCTTATGACTCTTAGGATGTTCCACTTTATAGTTACTAATGTTTCCATTTTCTCTCTTAACTACATTCTAGACTTTTTGAGGGCAAGACCATGCCTTTGATTCCTCTTCATGGTCTCAGTATGTGATGGGAACACTATGAAATATTCTATTATTTTGAAATATTACAGTATTTATGAAATGAATAACTTTAAATGTATCTTATGTATAGGTAAAGGTTGGTAGGCTGCTGATAAATATTTTAAAAGAAAAGCCATAATTTATAGCATTTGCCAATTTCCATGCTGTAAACAATGCCACTGTGGCCACTTTCAGATTGATATCACTACATACAAAGTTGAGGAGAGATATGCAGTAGCAGACCATTTCTACCATATAGATTCAGTACCTGTAAGTAACCCAAGATAACACACGACAGTAAAATGTAATAAAATATTGAGAAAGTGATACATTTTGAGTTTTTAAAATTTTTGCTTTTAGTATATTTTAACTTTAATATTATTTAATTTTAATAATGAATATGCTTAAAATTCAACTCACAAAATTCCTGAAAATCCAACATTTACTTTCCACAAGTGCACCCGATATTGACATTGTTTGTCAGTGCATACTTTCTATTTAAACAGTTTTGCTTTAAAATACTGTAAGAAAGGGAAAAGCTATATGTGAAATGTAAGACGAAATTCCATTTCTCTCCTCTAATGGGCTTGTTCATTTTATCCACATTTTTGTTTTCTCCCCTTTTATTTTTCTCCTCCTCTTCCCCAGTTGTCTACCAGTCCTATCGCCAGTCCTGAACAACAAATGCTTTTTGTTCATCACTTACCTCCCTCAGATCTCATTTTTCAGTTGCTAATAACCAGGCCCTTTAATGGCATTTTCCTCGAGTTTACTTCCTCATATACAAAGTTATGTAGTGCAGCACATACTCAAAGAACACACAGTTGAAAAATCCTAACAGTGTTATTTGACTCAAGCATCCACTCAGTGTAGTAATCCCATTTCTCATCCTGCTGGTCTTCCATAGTCTCTGGAAACCTTGTGATGACAGGGAGCTTATATTCTCATAAAATAGTTTCCTTTATTGTTAGGATACTTCTTGTTTAGGATACTTTATTATAATCACCTGAAGTCTACCATGTTTTTTTTCTACTAGATCAACTGAGAACAAATTCACAAGCAAATGCAAATATTCTTCTCCTTCCTTGCATTTTTTATGTTTATGTAAACGATCCTGGTTCCGTCATCAGTGTCCTAACGTAGTACTGCATGTATGCACGTTACTATTCTGTCTGACATCTAATGGCAAAATAACATCTGTGTGTCACTAGCACGTTGTAACAACTGAAACTGAACACCTGACCTCTGGTCTAGTTTTATCAGTAAATGTGTCTCCCAGAGATACATCCAAGTTGCTTAAAATTGAGAAAACAAAACAGCCAAATACAGATTCTTATTGAGCACTGCTGACATTCTGCTTCCATATAAACGTGAATCTACCACCAATACAAGTTGTAGTGGAGTAACCAGTTAGGTCTGTGTCAGGCTGTGTGAGCAACTTGTCCACACTACTCTATTTTATTGCTTAAACTGTCAACAATTGTCAAATGGCTCCTGAAATCTATATACACACTCAATATGCTCATAGAATTTTCTTTCTTGGTAAGTAGTTAACCTATTCAAAAGGTAAATTGGGTTATTTTGGCATAGCTAATCCTTGATGTTTATTCCTCTCGACCCTTAAAATCCGAATATTTAGATATAGTTTATACTTTTCCGTCCTTCCACTATAGTAGTAGCTGTGAATAAAAGGTTTTAATGATCGTTAGGTGTATGCAAAAATACAGAATAAATACTTTTACCAGGTAGCATATTTGGATTTTCCACCTTTCAGAAAGAAGAAGGGGTTGGTTTGGCTTATTTTTGGTGGATTTATCAAGTGACGAGGATGAAGTGTTCAAAACAAGAAAGTTCAGCAGGTTGGAGGGGTAGCTCCAGAGCACGAGTGCCCAAGGAAATACACTTTTCAGTCTTAACCACATTTTTTAAGTTTTTAAAAACAGAATCTGATAGCACCAAGAAAACAAAAATAAAAATACACGATATTTTTTATCTGAGATATGAAAATATGTTATACACTTAGTACTTGAGAGAAGCTAAAGCATGTTAGTGTTGCTTATGTAATACCCAAGAGACTAGTTCACTTTCAATATATTAATATTTTAAGTCAAAAGGGAGAAGTGGCAAAGTATTTCTGTTCTTCAGAATGTAGTAATTAATATGAGGGAGAATGACTTTTTAAATGAGTGTGTTAAAGATTAATCTCCAAACAAGGGACATTTAGAACTGACAAAAATATTCCCATTAAACACATTCTGAGCACTTACTGTGTACTAATTATGATCTTATAAATTACTCAGGGATCAATATAAAGTAGTTCTTGCATTCATTTCGCTTCTCCAGAAATATCTACAAAATGAGACATTTGTTTATGTCTTGAAAGTGAATAAAGGAAATAATTTTAGGCGTGACCAGCTAAATAGTTCAATTACAGCCACAAGGATGAATACAGGGTCTGCGAATGGGTCCTCCTCTTGCTCAGCCTTCATACATGTATAACTCGACCTGGAATGCATTTGTCTATTTAGACGGCTACAACATATTCCAAAAAATATCTTTGTATCGCTGTTGCCATCCTTCTATCTTTATTTGAGCTGGGTGAATTTTCCTTGAGGTATACATATTTTATGTATATGTTTCTCATGTAACTTGATATAATTGTATTTTTAATCTATTTTAATGTTTATTTTCTTCCATAATATATAAGCTACTGGAAAACAACTCTTCTATTACATTTTAAATCAATAGCACCTATCTCAGTCCCTAGTGCATAGCAAATGATAAACATTTTCTAACCAAATGAATAATATATAAATCTGTAGGAGAGAGATCTTTTGAGAGTAGCCTTCCTATAATTAGGCTTTCCCTATTATTACCATATCTCAGTATAAACAAAGGCACATAATGATGTTACAAGACACACACACATGTATGTATTCAATACAATACGTATCTAACTGTAGATCTAAGACAATGTATAATATTTAATCCTCTTGCTGGAAATCCAGGCGTTAAAGAGAATTAAGAATATCTGAAAATTTGAGTTTTTGTGATTTATATTTAAATAGAAGTCCCAAAAGCTAGCCCCAGTATAAAACAATTTCTGTCAAGAGACTGCCTTTTTTTCTAATGAATAATTTAAAACACAACTTCTTTTTTTCCATGTGAACTGTCTTATATCTTGGCAGTAGGCATAGCATTTCAATAATTTATATAATTTTGAATATAATATAGTTAATGCCATAAAAGCAATTTCTTTGATATTGAATTATAAGAGAATGCACTTAGACCACTGTGACTAATGATCTAGGAGCCAACACATGGCAAGTTATCTTTTAATCCAATCCAATTTCAGAGAGAACTGGCACATGTAACCATAGGACTCTACTATCTCTTGGCACATGGCTGCATGATAACCTTTGTTTGTAATATTTTTTTAAAAATAAGGATTCTCTTTGAGAAAAGTAGATAAGCTAACATGGACGTTAAAAAGTATAGATGCTAATTATTTTTTGGAAGCAGAATATTAACATGAATCATGGTTTTATCATTAAGTTTCTGGATGAAACCTATTCTCAGAATGTTTTCTAAGGCAAGACGAGGCCTTTCTAAGACAGTTACTCTGTAAATCTAATCATGGTTAGTTTGTGACAGGTGAGATACCACACATTAGTGTGATAATGTACAACTTTTATAAGAAAACAAACAACGTAATGTGAAAATGGATTCCTTGTGTCTTTCAAAGCCGAAATAGTCTGAAGGCCTTGCCAAGACATGAGGCAAAGATGGCAAGATTGTGGCTCTCTAGCTGAATCCAGACCATGCAGAGCTTTCAGCATATGGTGAAGATTTTGTACACACACAAATCTGCAGGCACTCTTTACTTTCATAAACCATGTAGACTTTTATATCAAGAAAATTGTCCAACATGTAATGATGAAGTGTCTTCATGTTTTTCTAATTCCTATAAAGGTGTCATTTGGGTTAGTGCCAGGCTAATTTCACAGATATTTTGAGGAGATTGTAAGGTACAAAAAAATTTAAAATTTCAAGTCTTAAGATCTAGCAAGCCTAGACTTTTCTATTTTTAGGATGGAAATTATCAGTGGTAGCTGCTCTCTTTAGACAGGTGTTCTCTACCTGGCCCCATCAATCACAATATGTATGTATACTTTGTCTTGACTCACATTACTCATGTATGTTCCTTATCCATAACATTAGGTATTTTTGTTTTTAACATAAGTAATCAGGGCCTTGGCCATCATGGGAAGTTTTGTCATCTATTTCTGGAGTCTCTATTTTGTTCCATTGTCTATTTGATAAGTTCCATTGTCTATTTGATAAGTTATCTTTATGATAAGTTGTGAAGTCACATAACGTAAGTTCTCCAATTTTCTTTATTTTTTAAAAAACTGTGCCCAAACATGGTTGCTTTTAACAATTACAATTATTTGTTTTACTCAGAAGACTGCAATTTGTGCAATTTAGATAGGATATTTGAGGCCTCACTGGGATGACTTAGGCAGTCAGGGCGTAGATGAGCCGAAGTGCTTCCCAGGCTTTCTCTCTCTCTGTTTCTGTTATCACAGTCTCTCCATGTGGTGACCACACGTGGTGTGTCCACATATTCTCTCCAGCATGGTAGCCCCAAGGTGGTGACACCACAGTGGGCCAGAGCTCCAAGAGTTAGCGTTCTCAGAGAACAGTACTGGAAACAAATATTTTTTGCTTTGTTTTGTTTTGTTTGGTTTTCCCAGTTTGGAAGTCAAATAGCATTATTTCTTCCACAACTCTACTGTATGAAGCAGCCAAGAGCCTACTCCAATTTAATTTGAGGTGGGGAAGGGGAGAGATCCTATTTTTAGTGGAAAGAGTGTTAAAAATTTGCGGCCATGTTGATAGAACCACCACACGAACCAACTATCACATGTAGAACTTTGCCCTAAGACGGACCCACACTCGCCCCCTCCAAATAAGTCATTAGTCCCTCAGTATATTACTCACAGTAGATGTTCAACAAATACTAACCCTTGCTGTGGGTAACCTTTTTTAGACATGTTTCCCGTAAGGAAGGCAGAAAGCCACAGTGTCCTATTCTGAATACTTATCCAACTACCTTCTTACTCCCTTTCTGAGCACGGTGTTGAAAAGGGATCACTATAAATAGTGTTAAGAAGGGCACACTATTTCCAGCCAAGGCTTCAGCAGCAATTCCCTGGTGAGCTTACTGGATCATATGGAAATTTCTAGGATCTATATAAACATACCAATAAAAAGACAAAAGTAAAATATATCAAACTATTAATAATAATTCTTGTTAAATGGTGGCATTATATTAAATTGAATCATATGAAATTGCCAATATCCATTTGTTTTTAACTAAAGGGCAGTTTTAGATACTGCAACCTAATATGCTACTTTTTTTTCTTCCTTACTGTTTATGTATTTGTCTACATTCTTTTCAGTGAATGTATATTATCTTCATGATTAGAAAAAATAAATATTACTTACAAAGAACAAAGAAACCAGAGTACTTCAAAGAAGGCGTTATTTTTCAAATGGTGCTAAAATGACACATCTCCTCCGCAGATGCATAAAACACCAGAGCAGCTTTTAGATCTAAAAATCTGCTAAAACACATTTTGAGAAACCTGAGTCTAACAAGGAATATGTGTATTGAACCTGAGCAGGCTTACCTTATAAAACCAGGTGTTGCATTATAACTCTGTGACTCCAAGGGTAGACACTGGGTTCTCTCGTGTTTTCGAAAACCCTAAAGCAAGCTTTTAGCTATGGGAAATGTTTGCAAAGACGGCAGCTGGGTTCTAGTTTGACACAGCTGGGCTGTTTCCTCTGGTTTATATGGAAAATAGTTCACTGCCAAGGATGAGGCAAGAAAAAAGTTCACTTGGGCCATTCCACAGGGTATTTGTTGGCACATTTCCAAACGGAGCTGGCCACCAGGTGTATGGGAATAGTATCTACACTGAAAGAAGGTACTTGCTTTCCTCAATATAAATTCCTGGAAGGGGAATCATTGGCTCAATGGAATAGAAATTTTTTAAGTTCTTAAAATATACTGCCAAACTGTTTCCAGGAAAAAAAAAAAACCTCATTATTAATTCTTAATAAAATGTTACCATCACTGAAGGTTTTGAAGTTATATAGTTGGTGCCTTAAGAATTATACTTCACTAGGATACCCACATTAGTGTGTTGTAAGGTATTTCAATTGCGATGTTCTTCCTATCTATTTTGTGACCATTTTCTACTAAGGAGGAGACTGAATTATGCAGGCATTATAAATTCCCTGTGATATACAGCACGACTATAAGTGTGCTCCAGCCTGCTGGCTGCTGCTGCTGTTGCCTGAGGGGGTAGCTGCTATTATGGTCCTGATTTTAAGCAGTGTTTTGTATCTTTGAATTATCCAAGTAAGTGAAACTGAAGCAAGCCTGAGGTACAGCAGGGATTTGAACTCTGGTGTATAAACACTCATGTGCAGAGGCTAGCTATTAATCCTCTCGCCAAAACGAATCAAAAAAATAAAAATCTTTGCAGTCCAAAATATTGAAACTCTTGTGTAACCATGTTGTGTTTTTGTCTTCGAAATAAAATGTTTGTACAGCATGCGAGAAATTTGCCTGCAACCAAAAATGTTAAAATCATTACATAAATGTTAAGCTCTCTAAAACCAGTAGCCTTTTAAAAGTTCGTTTTATCACATTTGATTTTCATGTATACTAAACCTACTTCATGTGTGTTTCATGTGTAAGTGTATGTTCTTATTTGCTACTGAAAATCGAACTGGCAAATTGTTATGCCTTTGCATAATCCATGTATTAGAGAGTCCAGAGAAGATGGAGAGAAAGAGAAAATAGAAGAAAGTAATTTCCACTTTAGTTTCTCTATAATTCCATATCCTGTAGGGTTCATTCTTCTCAGAGTCTTACTTTCTTCTCTCTATTGTTGATTGTCTTGATCACTACCATTTAGAACCAATTCTGAGCTTTTCAAGGGAAAAGAACACTATGGTAAAATGTTGCCTATTGCATCTTTCTGCTTCCAGGATGGTGCCCCTCTGCACCCACTATGCTGCTCTCAGTGACTTTGAAAATGGATGCAAGTTAATAAGTCATCATTTCTTGTAGGGTTATTTACATTTTATCATTGGTTCCTTGAAGGCAAATAAATGTTCTGAGGATCTTTAAAAAAAAAGCCTTTCTAATTAGAGTGCAGATTTTAAATATAGGAGAGAGAATTTTAAGGAGAGATTTTTCTGGTGTTCTGTAAATCAGTGTTTCCAAAATCTGTAGATTTTGGAACTCACTACATACTATTGGTCTAGAATATCCTGAATCAACCTTTCTCCCATCCCAGAATCACGAAAAACTCATCTGGTTATCCCTGATGATTAGCTGGGTGTGAGAAACTACTGTTTTAAACCACCAAATTCTGTTCAAATTCCACCTGTTTCAAAAAGCCTTATCCAATATCAGCATCCCCTCAATTCTGCCTCCATAAGGAAGAGTTAGAGTTACAAATCTGCATACCCAATACACCTTGGGAGTAAGTCTTTGTAGGACTAATGACGCTGCATTGTGATTAGAAATGTTGTGTCTTTCTAACTCTTTAGACATGGACTCCTTAAGATTAGTCACCCTGAGTTGGTGCTTAATAAATGTCTGTTGGATGGATGGATGGATGGATGGATGGATGGATGGATGGATGGATAGATGGATGAATTAAAATAGTTCACTGCCTATTTTGCCAGATTTTTATAGCTGACCCCATGAAGGACACAATAGATTGAGAAAAACTCGTGCATAGGTATCCTGAATGAGAGAAAACACTAAACACTAAAGCAAGCAACATGATTCAAAGTTTGAACTGAAGTTTGACAGATACGTTTTTCTTATACATATTCTTTACCCCTATGTTGTTCTGGCATATTTTATCCGTAGGTATTTTATGAATTTGGCAAGTTTGAATTTAAAGCTCATGCTTGGTATCTTTTTTCTGTTATCACTGTCTCTGAGTGAGGGGATGAGGGGAGAAGCCATAGAAATCTCTGAAATGCCACAAACTATGACAAGTCAGTCATAGTCTATCAGCTGGAGAAAATAATGTTGCTGGTGAGACGCAGACCATGAAACCATCAAGAACCCACAAGCAAACCAATTTAGAGGAAAAAGCATGAAACAATTTCTTATCTCAGTTTGAGAACAACACCTTTTCCAGGAGCTTTGTTATGTAACGTAGATCTGCTTTCACTTTTTGGGGGCTGGCCAAGACTGAAAAGGGAAGTGCCAGCCCAGTGAAAGGAAGAATGTTCTTTTGATATTGCCAACCATTAGCAGATATGGGAGTGCAAAAAAGCCAATTCTCCCAAGATTTATAGTTATGTCTAGCTTGTTGACTCAAGCAATTTGGAAAAGCTTCAGAAATATAGTTCATCCAAACTAACCCAGACTCCAAGTCTGTGGAGAAAAAAAAAACAGTAGAAATAATATGCACATACACACTATTAGAGTCAAATTCTTTTGATTTTAAATTTACAAAGATCCAAAAGTAAAAAAAAAAAAAACTGTGACCAACACACATAGGACTACCTAAGATGTGACAGACTGTCCTGTTAAAAATAAATGTGTATGATTATTGTCCAATTATTTCTCTGGGTTGGAATGGCAAAAACTATAGTAGGCAAAGGACTAAGAAAATATTATGCTTCTAAATGAGTTAGAAGGAATATTTAATCCCTACACTCAGAGAATACATGAAAAAGTCACACAGGACCCTTGAAATTATAATTACATTTTCACCGTATTCTCAGAACTTATATTATGTGATTCTTGCAATGGTATAAAATTTTATAGGATCTCTTCACTGAGACATCAAAGAAGTATTAGCTTAGCGCCTGAAAGAACAATGAAATATTTATTGAATAACCTGTATGTGTCAGGCCCTCTCTCAGGTTCTGGCAATATGCTGTTGAATAAAGCCAACAACTTCCCTACCCTAGGTCTCTACTCAGGTTCTATGAAGAGATACAGATAATAAACAAGTAAAGAAATAAATACCAGTGATAAGTATGGATTGCAAAGAAAACTATCACAAGAAATGAGTATAGGAGTGGAAAGGTGCAGAGAGTTATGGGTGCAAATAATTATTTCAACAAGACACATTCTGTCCTAGTACATTCAGGCAGCTATAAAAAAAATGCCATAAACTAGATGGCTTATAATGAACAGAAATGTATTTCTCACAGTTCTGGAGGCTGGGAAGTCCAAGATCCAGGCACTGGAGAGGGCCTGTTTTCTCATGGATGACACTTCCTCACTGAGTCCTTACATGGTGGAAGGGGTGACCTAGCTCGTGGGGTCTATTTTATAAGGGCACTAATCCCTTCATGATCTAATCACCTTTCCAAGGCCCCACCTCTTAATAGTATCACCTCTGGGGTTAAGATTTTAACTCATGAATTTGGGAGGGACACAAACATTGGCCATAGCATAGACCCAGAAAAATCTATTTTGCTTTAAGATCATCAAAGTCATCAGTGACACAATTTTTTAAGATCAAATTTTGATCTTTTAAAATTCACTCACTAATGTACATTTCACTGTTTCTTCTTTGTGGTAAATTTTTGAGGTATGAGGAGTCACCGTGGGGAGAGTTGGGTCAAAGAGGACATGAAAGAGTTGGCATCACTTTTATTTTACTTCTTATTTGTCCTAGTGAACATATTTGGAGAATAGATCTCGTAATTGTGTGCATAATTCAAATAGATATATAACAACTTGTAAAGGTTTTTGGTAATGAAGCTACAACTTCAGAGAATGAATGAGAGGACATTCAGTGCACTCTCCTATAAAACAATGCTTTGATTTTATATCCTGACCGAGGAAACAGGTGGTTTTTGTGCCAGAATATTGTGGTTACAATAAATGCTGATTTGATGTTTTTCAGTAATCTGTGAGGGTTTGTGAGCCAGATTAAATAAATATTCCATCTACCTTTTAGCCCTGGCATCCTGAAGAAGACCTCCAAATGGATTTGTATGCAGTGTGGTCTTTCACGGACTCTTACAGCTTAAGAGCTCGATGGGGCATTTAATTGATTCCAGTGAGCCAGTGCAACTGTCCACATCCAGATAGTTTATGCCTTGTATTTACAGTTAAAATAACTGTCAAACGCATCCTGTAAGGGTTTTTAATATCATGTGTGACCTGCCCTCACATGTCATGCAAGTTAATATTGGTTCAGGTGCTATTTTATTTATTCTTTCTAAAATCATCTGCATAGATATTTTTATATAAAAACTTTTAATATAATAAAATACCCTGTGCTTATATGATTCCTATGATATCCAGATTAGTCACCCTGATGCTGGCTTCTCAGTTTGTTAATGGTCATGTTGCAGGCAGCATGATGAATTCTTGAAAGAAATTAAAGCTGTATCTTTGAAGACTGCTCATTAAACAAACAAAAATAATTTATTTCTATACATCAGAAAATACGTACACATTAAAAGAAAATGATACCGTGCACTCACAAACTCAGTTGCTCATTATCATACAAACAGTGGAGAATAATCCAGAATGGTAGCCTGCGTGAAGGTCATTAGAATCTGGTTTGGATGTGCATTCTAAGATTTTTCTTACTGAAAGTGACTCTTACCTGCCCTGAAAACACCCACAGATGGGCTCAGAAGAGAGAAGGTGGGTGGAGTAAGTCAAATTGCCTAAATGTTTTGGTGAAAGTGAAACTAACAAGAGACATAAGTTATCTTTAGAGAATCTAAATATGTAGATACATCTAAATATGCATTATCTCCTCACTGTGGAACCAACTAAATAAAAGTTGAAGACCAGGTGCTAAGTAGCAGTTGAATTTTAGGCCCGTGAACAATTAAAGGGAAAGCATGTTATGAATGTAAGGGACCAAGAGTAGTTCATTTAAATGGATATGGAGGTTTTAAAATACATTTCACCCAACACAATCTTTAAATCTACTTTCAACCTCTGTTGCTTAGAAAGCTTCCAGTGGTCTTAGATCTCTCTAACTGGTAATACACAACAATTAATTATGAACACAGTTGTAAAGACTTGTATATCCCTAATTAGAGTTTCACTAGGAGATATTCTGTGATTTAGTATGAAATCTAGGACTTCTGCCTTTTCACTGTTTTTTTATGGTGTCATATAATGAAGATAGTGAGGATGATATTATAATAATTATTTCCAGCATATTAAATGAGTTTACACGCATTAATATATTTCTTTATAACTCTGCCCTAGGTCATAAGTACTTAAAGTACATGACAATTTAAAATACTTCTTAAAATCTGTAGTTATTTAATAGCTTAAAACTTGTTGAATTGATTAAATACATCTGCTCCCTTTTGCATAAATTATTTTAAGTATTTAGAAAAGGATGTGAGGGAGTCTGAAATTAGATATATAGAAAAGGGGCACACATCTAGAATAGTATGTTATTTTTAACTTTCCTTTTTTTTTTTTTTTTTTTTTTTTGGTTTTTCTATGCAAGTGCTTAGCGTGATGCGCCCTGGGACCATCCAAAACCCTTCTCAATACCACACCTTATCCTGACAACAGAGCTGACAGTTGTTATCATCATCCAGTTGACCAATTCTCTATACCACCATTTCTGCAGTCCTACCATAAGGTTTTTAATAGTTTTCCTGGCCTGGTGTGGGGGCTCTCACTCCTGTAAAGCCAGCACTTTGGGAGGCAGAGGCAGGTGGATCCCCTGAAGTCAGGAGTTCGAGAGCAGCCTGGCCAACGTGGCAAAACTCCATCTCTATTAAAAAATATGAAAATTAGCTGGGCGCAGTGGCAGGCGCCTGTAATCTCAGCTACTCCAGAGGCTGAGGCAGGAGAATCGCTTCAGCCTGAGAGGCGGGAGTTGCAGTGAGCGGAGATTGAGCCATTGCACTCCAGCCTGGGAGACAGAGCAAGAGACTCTGTCAAAAAAAGAAAAAAAATTTTTTATCTATTATAGTCTGCATTCAATAACCTTGTGCGTTAACTATTCTACATAATTAACTTTAAAATAAACCAACACAAAATTAATGTCTACTGATTTAAACCCAGAAGGTGTACATATTGAACTTGTTTTACTCCTGTAAAATGGGAAAGGAGAATGTGGAAAATATTTGCCCTCTCTTAGTTACTTACCTATCCGCTTCTCTCTTTTAATTTAAATTTCTTAAGGGCAAGTAACATGCCTTTAAACTTTTGCATTTCCTTTGGGTCAAGAATTATTCCCTTCATGATAGTCAGTAAAAGTTGAAAATTTTAAACTGAATATGCAATAGTTTTGAATATTCAGCAAAGCAACACCTGTTTTTGTCTCCACAAGCCACCATGCTTGTGAAGGATTTCACTGGCCCTCTTATACACGGCATCTGCTGCCAACAGGTGATGCATTTCTGGGAAGAGGAGCCTTGCCAGAGGGATTTTCTCTTACTAACATCCTCTTTCCAGATGTGTATTCCCTGTAGCATGTCCTGAATTATGAGGCCCTGGAAGGCCATTGCAATCACTGAGAATGACATGTCACACCTGGAATTTACCACTCTCCCCCCCACTACACAATCTCCTATAGTTAAATGTCAAATCTAAGTTTATTTCTAAGGGACTTGATTGTTTCTCTGTATAGCCAAATACTAGTGCTGAATATTAGTTTAGCATAATGTTTAGCACTTTAAACATATGTAGATGTGTAAAGATCCAACTAAACTAGTTTATGATCAGATAGTATTGACAAAATAATGGTGTTTCGAGGATAGAATTCATGTTCTTATGGCATTTCATTATTTCTCTTCATATACATATCTCTGTCTAACCTTGAATCAGTTATATTTTAAATAAATAAGTAAAATCGCTAGGCGAGACTAAGAGCCCTACATACTATCTTCTATATAAAGGAAAAAAGTACTATATAATATTTTTAATAGTGGGCACTGCTATGCACTGTATATATGCTTATGAATACAGATGCTCCTCGTGTTATGATAAGGTTACATCCAAATAAACCCATTGTAAATTGAAAATGCAATTAATAAACTTAAACTATTGAATATCGTAACGTAACCTAACCTTCATTAAACATGCTCAGACACTTAACCACAGTTGGTCAGAATAATGTGACAAAAAGCCTGTTTTATAATAAAATGTTGACTATTTCATGTAGATTATCAAATACTATACTGAAAATGAAAACAAAATGGTTGTATGGGTACTCAAAATATGGTTTCTACTGAATGGATATTATTTTTACACCATTATAAAGTAAAAACATTATAATTGAACCATTGTAAGTCAGTGACCATCTATATATGTATATCTGTCTCTCTCTCTCTATATATATATGTATATATATCCACATGTGCTTTACAGTTTATTAAATTAAACCTATACCTACAACTAAATATCTAAAATATACTTTTAGTTTAATGTTGTAAATTTATTATTATTAACTCTCCTATTTACCAGTGTAATGCAAAGTTTTTTGTACTTTCCTTCTAGGGTAATTTAATGTTTTTATTTTTGTTCTGTTTTAGTTAAGCTGAAAAGACGCCTCTGTTTGGGATGGTTTTAAAATTTTTATTATTTGCCTGAGAAAAGCTCACTGAAGAGTTTGATGATAATGTGTTTTAAATGCCAATTAAACTATGTCATTTGGAAACAGTTACAATGATGTATTACTTAGGAACAAGCCTTCTCCTCAATCATATCAACAGTTACACATAATAAAATACTTTATATTTGTAATTATATCATCCTTGATTTTCTTAAGGCTGAGTTTTGGTTCCATAAAAAGTCAAAAAAAAATTTCAAAGTATGGGTAATTTAATTTATCGTCACAACAGATTATAGTTACTAGCTTTAAAAGTAACTGTGAAAACATATCTCTTGCATAAAGAAACCCAAAGAAGGGAACAAGTAAAAAGATTTCAGTAAAAATCTTATTTTTCTAATGATTACCAAGATGTGTAATTGCCATTTATTTGTATTTGAGCTGGAGTGGTAACATAGGATACATTTTATAAAGTAACCCAAACTTATTTATGACATAGGTCAATCATACACACTACAAAAGTGAAGAATTTCTGAGAACAATTGTAAGGCATAGGAAAAGAGCACTACTAAAATGAAATTCAAACACCATATATGTGTTTAATGGCATCTAATAATAATAACTAACACTAATGTCAGGCACTTTTCTAAGTCCTTTAACATGTATTGACTTAGTCTCCACAGCAGCCAGATAGGACATGTACTATCATTGTCTCCTGCTCTCAGATAAAGACACTAGGCTGAGATAAATTAAATAACTTACTCTAAATAATGCAGTTAGCAATAGAGATTTATACCCATGCTGTTTGAGGATTCAATGAGACATTTGGTTTCTCAGAGAATGTAGAAATTTAATCCTGGAAGTCAGTTTAGAGACTTTTCTCTCCAACATTTCCCAAATGTATTATGTGATTAAATTCTGGGATAAAAACTTCTATAGTCTAATACACCAGAGAAAATGCAATATAATATTTCCCCCTTGACTCTTATGGATTTACAGTGCAAAAGGGCATAACAAAGGATGAGAAGTCCTGAAGTGATCTGTTTCAACCAGTGTTTGCCAGTCATTACTGATAAGAAAACTTGATTATATCCACCTTTCACAGTCCTTAGAATTTGTGTTCCTTAGAACACAAATTTTGAGAAAGTCTAGCCCTACTACCTGGCAGATAGAAAATTAAAGCCAAAAATACCTTTGTGACCATGAAATCTTACCTCCCAATCATGTACATGTCCTAACTCACACAGCTTTTAAATCAGTATGTAAGAATAACCGTTCTGCTATTTTAAGTTTCTTCTGTATTTCCTCCTTATTTAACCATTTCAACAAGAAAAACATCACACAGTGAGGATCCATGGATAAAATAGATTGGTTATATTCTAGTTTACTTAATACAAATTACTCATAATACATATTTAATCAATGTTTAAACATTTTTGTTATTAAATATTCCATTTATCCTGAGGTATTTAACATCTAAAAATTAGGGGAAAGAAAACTAACAAATAAAAAACTCCTAGAAAGTCTTGAGGTTCTAGAGAATCCATCTTTCAGGTGAGGACCATAGGCCATAAGTACATTTCACCCTCATACTTTTCTTGCATGATATTATGGAATTAATCATACATACTTCAACAAAATTTTATATATTTTTTCTAATCACTGCATATTTTGTCATTTCAGTTCCTCCTAAGATATATGACATCTCAAATGATATGACCATCAATGAAGGAACCAACGTCACTCTTACTTGTTTGGCCACTGGGAAACCAGAGCCTTCCATTTCTTGGCGACACATCACCCCATCAGGTAAAGTAGGAATGCATCGGTGTTGTTTGTGCTGTTCGTTTTTCTCCTGTAACCTCGCTAACCTCACTTGTTCAGATCTTAAGAGTCAGCTTAATTTTTTTGTATTTTATTCATGTGGTAGGCAGAATGCATGTATTTATTTATTTATTTGTTTGTTTATTTTTGAGACAGAGTCTTACTCTGTCACCCAGGCTGCAGCTCGGTGGCACGATCCGGTCTCAGTGCAACCTCCGCCTCTCGGGTTCAAGCAATTCTCCTGCCTCAGCCCCCTGAGTAGCTGGGATTATGGGATTTCACCACCACATCTGGCTACTTTTTTTTTTTTTTTTTTTTTTTTTTTTAGTAGAGATGGGGTTTACCATGTTGGCCAGGTTGGCCTCGAAATCTTGGCCTCAAGTCATCTGCTCAACTTGGCCTCCCGGAGCGCTGGGATTACAGGCATGAGCCACCGTGCCTGGCCAAAATGCATATTTTTATACTTATTCTTCATACCTAAAGGCATTGCAGTTCGTAAAAGTTAAATGGGCTAGGCGCAGTGGCTCACGCCTGTAATCCCACCACTTTGGGAGGCCGAGGCGGGTAGCTCACTTGAGGTCAGGAGCTCAAGTCCTGCCTGGCTAACATGGCAAAACCCCATCTCCACTAAAAATACAAAAATTAGAGGTGTGTGGTGGTGCATGCCTGTAATCCCAACTACTAGGGAGGCTGAGGCAGGAGAATCATTTGAACCCAGGAGGTGGAGGTTGCAGTGAGCCGAGATCGCACCAGTGAAGAGCAAGACCCTGTCTCAAAAAAAAAAAAAAAAAAAAAGTAAAATGAATACTTTTCAGTCAGAGTCCAGAGTAGAACCTATATCTCTTGATTCTTAGTCAAGGTTATTTTCACTTTCGTATGCTGGATAATCACCAATCAATAGACAAAAGGCTCAAATGGAAATGTCACAAGAGAAATGTCTTCATTTAAATGTGTAAGAGATTTATTTGATCAGCATTCACATGTTGATAGGTCAGCATGAACCGCTAAAGTAATCAGGGGAGAATAAAGTTGATCAAATTATGAGTGTGCTGGGTCTGATTTCAAACTGCAGCTTTCAGTCAAAGATTTTGGAGTTAGAATTAGATTTTAACTGATGAGGGATCTAAAAATCCAAGAGTTTATGTAGCTTCTGCAGGATCGCATAGCTAGTTGGAATGAAATGTATAACATGTTTATAGATTTCCAGTATCTCTGCTATAGTGCATATCCTCCCAAAGAGATTATAAGTCAATTTCGGGAAATCGACCATAGTCATCATCAAAACAGGTCTGTTTTCAAAGTCACAATGCTAACAGAATTATCAAGTTGTGTGAAATTTAACTTTGAACTACATAGCTTTGGGTGCACCCTGGAAGTCAGAGTGGTACTTTTAATAAATAGGACCTCACCTCATTTCAGATGAATGAAATTTGATTTTATTTGTTTCATATTTTTTTTGTGAAAATACCTTGAGCAAGGCTGGTGCAATGAAACTGCTTTTAATGAAATCAGAAAGGCATATTTTATATAGGTGTAGAACAAGCACAATTGAAACATGTATTTTATCTGCTAATATTTTCTTTAATATTACTTACCCTTAAGCGACTTTCGGTTTACTCATTTATGCAGTGTGTCTAATGAATCTTACCCACGTCACATGCTTAGTATTGGTATTATGTGAGAAAAAATCAATATATCTGCAATATATATTTATATAATATGCATTATGTCCCCTACAATATTTCTGAAGTATGAGTGTGCTCTTGACTGCCAACTCTTCACTCTCTAGAACCACTAAAAAATCATAAAACTGATATGTGAGCACTAAATTCATGTCAGGACTCTCCGTGAGGTATAAGTGAAGCAAATTCAGAACCAGGAGTTATATACATGTGCTCTTAAGACAAGTTCCTTATTCATCAAATCTGCCAATCCTTGTGCACATCTCTCAGCTGTAGTTGCCACCAGCTAGTTTCCTACATTCAGAAAAATTGCATGATAATAATCCTTGGCTATTGTGGGACTCAAAAAATATAATAGGCATAAATGTGTTTGAAAAAGTAAAACTTAATGTGTAAATATAAAGCTGATTCTTAATCATCTTTCCAGGAATTTAAATCTGATATGTTAATATAATTTTTGTAAGAGCGAAACACATAATCTCTATCTTCATATAATTTAAGATTAATATTATGGATTTAGCTCTCCTGCTTTGCAGTGCTTGTTATTATGCACATTCTTCTTTTTAAAAGTGCTTGGATACATTTTAGTTTAATTAAATAGGAATGTTGGTTAGTGAAGTTATTAGAATAATGATAATGGATAACATCACGAAACTGAAAGAAGACAGATTGGGTTTATAAGTTAAACTGTGCATAGATTTATTTTTCTGATCCTGCCATACTGAGCAAATGAGTAAAATTAGCATAAATATTAACTATTATCCAATGAATAACTAGACTTGGCAGATATTTTTATAAACACAATAATTTCAAATTATAATTTATTAATGATCTACATTCAAATGCACAGCACCTAAAGGAAAAAGAAAACACCCCACAGCACTGGAGCTCCTGCTTTATGGAACATGTCCGACAATTCTATTAGCTTTTTTGACGTATTAATTTATATTTAAAAGCAAAATTATGAACTTCATTGATCTCTTTGTATTTCGCCCAAGAAATATCAATATTTTGCATGTTCCCAGCTCCTCTTTTGCTATATTACGAAAGAAAATGTGTCTCAAAACAGCAGTTAACATGTGAACATGTTTAGTGTTAAAAGCAGATATAAAAATAAATAAATAAATAAAAACAGATATAGATATGCCTCGTGTCAATACAAGAAGTAATGGCTGGTTTTCGTACGTGTCTGATTGATTTAGGGTTTTTACCAATGCCTATGGTAATTCTTGCTGACTCACTCATGGTCAATTCCAGTTTTAAAACTCAGTAATAAGTGGTTGGTCACAGGATGGTAGCTCCATGCAGCTTCACCCTTATTTACAGAAAAATGAGGCTGTGTGTTCAACCACATCACAAACATCACTCGAGCTGGCTAGAGTTGCCATTCTACTTTTTAACTCTTGCAACTCAACTATACTTTCACCAAAAAACACCTTTCCTGAGATGTTTCTGGATATGTGAGCTTCCTTACAGTTCATCTTATCAATGATTATTTCTTTTTTCTATTTTTTCCATTCTATATTTGAGAATTAAATTCAAATTTATATTTTAAAAGGTTACAGAAATAAAACAGAGAATATTCTGTGTCCTTTACCCAGTTAGATTCGTTGGGATTTTGTCAATTGGCCTCATCACTTTCTCTGTGGGTAGACTAAGTATATACATATATATATTTCACTGAATCAGTTGAGAGCAAATTGCATACATCTTGGCCTTTGTTATCTCTAGGTGTTTTTTATCTCTAGATATCTCAGTGTTCATTTCTGAAGAATAGACATTTTCTTTACATAACGACAATAATTTTTAATTTCAGTAAATTTAACATTGGTGTCATACGTTTATTCAATTAATCAACCATATTCCAATTTGGTCAACTGATACGATAGTTTTTTTTCTAGAATAGTTTTTCGTCTAATACAGAATCCAATCCAGAGCTCTGTATTACATGTAGTTGACATAACAGTTTAGGCTCCTCTAATTTAATTTCTCAGTGTCATTACTGAACATTGACATTTTTTTCAAAAATGTATATAGTCCCCACCCCTCCTTGTTTTTTGGAGATGAAGCCTCACTCTGTCGCCCAGACTGGAGTGCAGTGGTGTGATCTCGGCTCCTTGAGACCTCCACCTCCTGGGTTTAAGTGATGCTCCCACCTCAGTCGCCCAACTAGCTGGGATCAAAAGTGTGCACCACCACACCCAGCTAATTTTTGTATTCTGAGTAGAGATGGGGTTTCACCATATTGACCCATTTTTAAATAGAATAGTTCTCCTTTGGGGGTTGTCTCATATTTTCTCATGAGATTTCTAGTTATGTCCTTACGGAAGTAAGTGAAGTTTTATCCTTCTCAGGGAATCAGATCCGGAGTCACATAATATTCATGGGTCCCTCATTTGTGATGTTAATTTCAATCAATCAATGTGTTGTCTGATTTCCACATCATATAGTTTATTCCTTTTTCTTCCCTATGCTGCAAATAAACAGTCTGTAGGGAGAGATTTTAAGACCGTGACATCCAAATATCTGCTCTATGTCAACTCTGCCCTTAGATTTGACATTATTGATGATTATTTTGCACTCAACCTTCACTCTAATGATCAAACTGATGATTTTTTTCTAGATGCAGCAGTCCTTCTGCTTTTACTAGTTAGCACTTGACATTCTACTGTAGAATTCCCCTTTCTCCTATTTATTATTTGTTTGTTTATTTTTATGGCATGAACTCGTGGATTCACAATTTTTTTTTCTTTTTTTTTTGAGATGATGTCTCGCTTTTGTCACCCAGGCTGGAGTGCAATGGCACAATCTCGGCTCACCACAAACTCCACCTCCCAGGTTCAAACGATTCTCCTGCCTCAGCCTCCGGGTAGCTGGGATTACAGGCATGCGCCACCATGCCTGGCTAATTTTTTACTTTTAGTAGAGAGAGGGTTTCTCCATGTTGGCCAGGCTGGTGTCCATCTCCCGAACTCAGGTGATCCACCCACCTCGGCCTTCCATTTTTGTTTTGTGATACTTTAAGTTCTGGGGTACATGTGCAGAACGTGCAGTTTTGTTACATAGGTATACACATGCCATGGTGGTTTGCTGCACCCATCAGCCCGTCATCTACATTAAGTATTTCTTCTAATGCTATCCCTCCCCTATCCTCCAACCCCCTGACAGGCCCCAGTGTGTGATGTTCCCCTCCCTGTGTCCATGTGTTCTCATTGTTCAACTCCCACTTATGAGTGAGAATATGCAGTGTTTGGTTTTGTGTTCTTATGTTAGTTTGCTGAGAATGATGGTTTCCAGCTTCATCCATGTCCCTGCAAAGGACATGAACTCATCTTTTTTATGGCTGCATAGCATTCCACGGTGTATATATATGCCACATTTTCCTTATCCAGTCTATCATTGATGGGCATTTGGGTTGGTTCCAAGTCTTTGCTATTGTGAATAGCACCACAATAAACATATGTGTGCGTGTCTTTATAGTAGAATGATTTATACTCCCTTGGGTATATACTCAGTAATGGGATTGCCGGGTCAAATGGTATTTCTGGTTCTAGATCTTTGAGGAATTACCACACTGTTTTCCACAATGGTTGAACTAATTTACAGTCCCGCCAACAGTGTAAAAGTGGTCCTATTTCTCCACATCCTCTCCAGCATCTGTTGTTTCCTGACTTTTTAATGATCACCATTCTAACTGGCATGAAATGATATCTCGTTGTGGTTTTGATTTACATTTTTAAAAAGTCTTTAATGTTTTTCTTGGTCAAATTGTCTTTAGTTTGGCCAGTAGGAGTCACACCAAATCTGTCTCCTGTGTCCTTATGACATGAACCCATCCTTTTCTTTACTTCTATGCTTTTTGGCATAAGAAAATACAACAGGCTCATCTCTTCTGCCTTACTTCTGGAATCGACCATTTCATTTAACTTTAATTGATTTTATACCATACAATTGGAGTTAGAATCATTACATTTTGCTTTAAAAATGTAACTTTACTTAACTGCTTTATAGTAAAATTATCAAAGACTCAGAAGTCTAGGCTACTTCCTATGATATTCTGCTAAACCACAAGAAGACCTTAAAATAACTTCAGGGTGAGGGATAGAAAAAATATTTTGTTTGGCTTTATCTAACAAGAAGCCTGGAACGGAGCCTGTCATCTGTGTGTATGCGAAGAGCACTAGAACTAATAATAAAAATGTTTATCTCAAGGAAAATATAGAAGGGTAGGTGTCCTGTGACTAGAGATACAAGTAGGCTCATAGATCTTTACATGTGATCCTACTGATTCCGCTCATCTACGACTGGTTCTTTATCTGTTTAAAATTTTTCAAGGTTTTCTCAAAATTCCTAGTATGAAGTGTATGATTTCATTTCTACCAGGAATTTACTTATGAGATGGTGCCAGTAGGGCCTAGTGATTAAGATAATGCATTTTGATTTCAGTCGAGTTTGAGATCCAGATCTTCCTCTTACCAAAAGTAACATCTTAGAAAAAATTGTTAACTTCCTTAAACTTCAAATGCAAAATGGCAATAACAATTGTACCCAATTCACAGAATTGTTATATGAACAGTAAATGGAATAGTATGCAACATTGGACAGAGTTTATGACTTACAAACATTTCATATTCTTAGCTGTTAATATACTTTTGAAATGTGTTTAAGTTTTTGACCAAAGTATTAGTTTATTCTCACGCTGCTAATAAAGACACTGGGTAATTTATAAAGGAAAGAGGTTTAATTGACTCATGGTTCCACAGGACTGGGAAGGCCTCAGGAAACTTACAATCATGGTAGAAGGGGAAGCAAAACTCTCCTTCACGTGGTGGCATCAAAGAGAAGTGCCAAGCAAAATGGGGGAAAACCCCCTAGTAAAACCATCAGATCTCTTGACAACTCACTCACTATCATGAGCACAGCATGGAGGTAACCACCCTCACCATTCAGTTACCTCCCACCAGGTCCCTTCCAACAACACATAGGGATTATGGGAACTACAGTTTATGATGAGATTTGAGTGAGGACACAGCCAAATCATATTAACCAGATAGAATTTGTAACTCTGTTCCTGCAATTAAGGGGCCTCTTTATGACCCTTGAAAATGTAATTCACATAGCTGCTCACAAATCAGGTTACCATGAAGGTAAAAATCACTGTAAACTTCTGGAGAATATTGACAAGTATACATAGGGCTTCTGATTTTAAAAATAAAGAAAAAATAAAAATTGTAATAATTATGCATGAGTGTATTAGTCCATTTTCCCATTGCTATAAAATACCTGAGACTGGGTAATTTGTTAAAAAAGGTTTTATTGTTAAAAATGTTAATCACAGTTCTGTAGGCTGTACAGGAGGTGAGGCATAACAGCTTCTGCTTCTGGGGAGGCCTCAGGAAACTTACAGTCATGGTGGAAAGTGAAGGGGAAGCAGGCATGTCTTAACAATGCTGGACCAGGAGAAAGGGGATCGGGGGAGGTTCTACACTCTTTTAAACAACCAGATTTCCTGAGAACTCTATCATAAGACCAGGACTAGGGCAATGGTGCCAGACCATTTATGAAAAATCACCCACTTGATCCAATCACTTCCCACTACACTCCACCTCCAACATTGGGGATTACAATTCACATGAGACTTGAGCAAAGACACAGATCCAAACCATATCATTCCTACACTGACACCTCCTAAAAATCTCATGTCCTACTCACATTTTAAAATACAATAATCCCTTCTCAACAGTCCCCCAGAGTCTTCACCTTATTGCAGCATTAAGTTAAAAGTCCAAAGTTCAAAGTTTCATCTGAGACAAGTCCCTTCTTCCTATGCGCCTGTAAAATAAAAAAGAAGTTAGTTACTTGCAAGATACAATGGGGTATAGGCATTGGGTTAATACTCCCATTCCAAAGGGAGAAATCAGCCGAAAACAAAAAAAAAAAATTGGGAGGATACAGGCCCTATGCATTTCTGAAACCCAGCACTGCAGTCATTAAACCTCAAAACTTCAAAATAATCTCCTTTGACTCAGTGTCTCACAATCAGGGCACACTGAAGCAAGGGCTGAGTTCCCAAGGCCTTGGGCAGCTCTGTCCCATGACTTTGTAGGGTTCAGTCCCTATGGCTGCTCTCATGGGCTGATGTTGAGTGCTTGCTGCTTTTCCAGGTATAGGGTACAAGCTGTCAGTGGATCTGCCATTCTGGGGCCCTCTTCTCACAACTCCACTAGGTAATGCCCCAGTGGGGACTCTGTGTGGCGGCTCTGACCCCACATTTGCCCTCCATACTGCCCCAATAGACTTATTCATGAAGGTTCCACCCCTGTAGTGGGCTTCTGCCTGGATGCCCGGATATCCAGGCTTTTCCATTCATCCTTTGAAATCTCAGCAGAGGCTTCCAAGCCTCAACTCTTGTACTCTGTGCACCCACAGGCTTAACACCACATCAAAGCTGCCAAAGGTTATGGCTTGCAGCCTCTGAAGCAGTGGCCTGAGCTTTATATGGGCACCTTTGAGCCATGTCTGGAGCTGGAGTTGCTGGGATGCAGGGAGCTATGTCCTGAGGCTGCACAAAGCAGCTGGGCCCTGGGCCTGGCCCACAAAATCATTCTTCCTTGGTAGGCCTCCAGGTCTGTGATGGGAGGGGCTGCCATGAACTTCTCTGAAATGCCTTTGAGATCTTTTCCTCATTTTTCTATCAGCCTTTACCTTCTTTATAATTATGCAAATTTCTGCAGCCATCTTGAATTGCTCCTTTGAAATGGGCTTTACTTTTCTACCTACCACATAGCAAGGCTGAAAATTTTCCAAACTTTTATGCTTTGCTTCCCTTTAAAATATAAAAGTTCCAGTTCCAGGTCATTTCTTTGCCCACACATAGGAGCATATACTGTTAGAAGCAGCCAGGCTACTTCTTGAACACTTGGCTGCTTTAAAATTTCTTTTGCCAGATACCCTAAATCATCATTCTCGAGTTAAAAGTTCCACATATCCCTAGAGCAGGGGCACAATACAGCCTGGCTCTTTGCTAAAGTGTAGCAAAAGTGACCTTTACTCTAGTTCCCAATACATTCCACATTTCTATCTGAGACCCCATCAGCCTGGATTTCATTGTCCATATCCCTATCAGAACAACCATTCAACAAGTCTCTATGAAGTTCCAAATTTTCCCTCATCTTCCTGTCTTCTTTTGATCCCTCCAAACTCTTCCAACCTCTTCTCATTACCCAGTTCCAAAGTCAGTTCTATGTTTTCAGGTATCTTTATAGCAATGCCCTACTCCTCAGTACCAATTTTCTATATTAGTCCATTCTTGCACTGCTATAAAGAAATACCCAAGACTGCATAATTTATACAGAAAGAAGTTTAATTGGCTCCTTGTTCTGCAGGCTATACAGGAAGTGTAGCAACTTCTGCTTCTGGAGAGGCCTTAGGAAACTTACAGTCACGACAGAAGGCAAAGGGAGACCCGGCACATGTTACAAGGACAAAGCAAGAGCAAGAGAGAGAAGGGGGAGGTTCCCCACTTTTTTAAACAACAAGATGTCATGAGAACTCTGTCACAAGAACAGCACTAAGGGGATGGTGCTAAGCTGTTTATGAAAAACTCCCCCCATGATCCAGTTACCTCCCACTAGATCTACCTCCAACATTGAGGATTACAATTTCACCTGAGACTTGGGTGGGGATGCAGATCAAAACCATATCAAGGAGATAAAAAATCTAGAAGCATGTTGAAAGCCGTTTAAAAATATTCACTTATTTGTGGCTATTTATTTTGATGTCTATTTCCAAGTTCATTTCTTTCTATTCTTTGGTACCTGGAATATCCAGACATGTTCATCCTTTAGCCTGGTGGTTTTTATTAATCGACAAAGGTGTTACTGGCTCTGAAGCTAAACATGTGAGCACAACACTGGGCTATATGTCTCAAACTCTTTTTTGTTTAATTTCCATATGCTTAATGTTTTGATAAGGCATTACTACCTTAATTATCATAGGCATTAAGGCTATTGCCTAACCCAAGATAAAGAATGCTTAATTTATGTTTTTTTTCTCCTATCATGTTTGAGATTCCTTTTCTTCCTATTTGTCAGGTCCTTGTTTTATTAAATATTATCTTTTTCTTACATCTTTAACTTTTTCCTTTCTGCTGACCCTATCCTGCTCACATTTAGAAAGACTGAGATCTCTTATTTCTTTCTTTTTCTTTTTTTTTTTTTTTCGAGACGGAGTCTTGCTCTCTTGCCCAGGCTGGAGTGCAGTGGCACGATCTTGGCTCACTGCAACCTCCGCCTCCTAGGTTCAAGCATTTTCCTGCCTCAGCCTCCCAAGTAGCTGGGATTACAGGCGCGTGCCACCAAGCCCAGCTAATTTTTGTATTTTTAGTAGAGATGGGGATTCACCATGTTGGTCAGGCTTGTCTCGAACTCCTGACCTCATGATCCGCCCACCCCGGCCTCCCAAAGTGCTGGGATTACAGGCGTGAGCCACTGCGCCTGGCCAGGTCTCTTATTTCTTAAATCAATCACTTGACACTGCTCACTTTTGTTTAATAAACAGTCATTGATCACTTATAAAGGAGACTTTAAACAAGTGATCTAAGGCATAGGGACAGAATCAGAATGCCATGATTTTAAGAACCCAAAGGATGATAACCTTTTTAGGAATAGTGAATAGTGAATAATGTCAATCAAGTCAAATAAGATACAAACCATATAGATACCTCTGGGTTAAGTAGTTTGGTGGTCAGTGAGGCAATTCAGTGTCATAATGGGACAGAAACAGAATATGGAAGATTGGAGTAAATGAAGAACTTAGATGTGGAGGCATATTAGATTGGTGCAAAAATAATTGTGGTTTCAGATCATGCATTTTAAGTCATTATAATTAGGCTCAAATACACCTTTATTAATCAAAATTGGAACCATTAAAATCAACACATTTTTGCCAACGAAAAATAAGCTTGTTTATTCTGCAGCATAAAAAAAAATCCTTGCTTTGGGATTCAACAAACTCTTGGAAAGCATTTTCTGCATCCTGCTTGTTGTGTTAAGTGTTCTCCCTGCAAAAAGTTGTTGAGATGTTTGAAGTAGTGGTAGTCGGTTTGCAAGAGGTCAGGTGAATATGGCAAATGAGGCAAAATTTTGTAGCCCAATTCATTCGAGTTTTGAAGCATTGGTCGGGCAATGTGCAGTCAGGCATTGTCATAGAGAAGGATTCGGCCGTTCTGTTGACCAACATCGGCTGCAGGTGTCGCAGTTTTCAGTCCATCTCATTGATTTGCTGAGCATACTTCTCAGTTGTAATGGTTTCGCCAGGATTCAGGAACCTGTAGTGGATCAGACCGGCAGCCGACCACCAGTGACCATGCCCTTTTTTTGGTGCAAGTTTGGCTTTGGGAAATGCTTTGGAGCTTCTTCTCGGTCCAGCCACTGAGCTGGTCATCACTGGTTTTTGTATGAAATCCACTTTTCATTGCACATCACAATCCGATTGCAAAATGCTTTGTTGTTGCATAGAGTAAGAGAAGATGACATTTCAAAACAACTATTTTTCTGATTTTCGATCAGCTCATGAGGCACCCATTATCAAGCTTTTTCACCTTTCCAATTTGCTTCGCACGCAAAGTGACCATAGAGTAGTCAATGTGGAATTATTCAGCAACTTCTCATGTAGCTGTAAGAGGATCAGCGTTTATGATTACTCTCAGCTGGTCCTTGTCAACTTCCGACGGCCAGCCACTACACTCCTCATCTTCAAGAATCTCATCTCCTTTGCAAAACTTCTTGAACCACCACTGCACTGTACGTTCGTTAGCAGTTCCTGGGCCAAATGCCTTGTTGATGTTGCGAGTTGTCTCTGCTGCTTTATGACCCATTTTGAACTTGAATAAGAAAATCACTCAGATTTGCTTTTTGTCTAACATCATTTCCATAGTTTAAAATAAACATAAAATAAACTGCAAGTAATAAGTCATTAGCAAAAAAACATAAAGAGAGAATGTCTATTAAAATGATTTATAACATAACCACATTTATTTAAGAATGTATTCCAATATCAAACAGCAACTTCCAACAATGCAAAAACCACAATTACTTTTGCGCTCACCTAAAATAACTATGCATCCTACTAGTCAAGGTAAAAATTTGATTTTTCTACCTTTACATATGTCGTTTCTTCTACTAGGAATATCTTTGTCCTTTTATTCAATTGACAAATTCCTATTTATTCTTCAATTTTTCAAAAAATTATTCCAAAACATTCCAGGAAAAATTGTGTGTTCCTTCTTCCATAGTTATATAGTACTTCCTGTCACTACTTGTGTGGAATTAACTTTCTGAATTGTAATAATTGACTTTATTTGCCTTTGGTCTCATGGGCCAGGGGACTCCTTTTGTCCAGAAATAGTCTGCTCTTCTTTATACTACATGGCTTAGCACAAGGCTTGGCACAAAGTAGGGAATCTGTAAACATTGCTGAACCAGTGAATGCTCTTCTTTGTCCTTGATTCCTACATGGATTCTAGGAACTAAATATTAAAATTGGGATGGAGATAATGAGGTATTCACACAAGCAAGTATTTTTTTCCTGATGTTTTCTGACTTCCCTATTCCCCTAAATAAACGCATACACACACTCCTAAATATGCATCAGCCCTTTAGTTTCCTTATAGCTTTAATACGGCTACACCCTATTAACATAAAGCTCACACCAATCGATTTTAGCCAAGATGGTTCAACTAAGTTTTTCATTACCTTCCATACCACAGGCAGTGAGGGAGAGGTATTGTCACGTACTTATCTCATTTAAGCCTCAAAACCAAACTCATTGTACAGATGAACATGATACTCAGATTGTTTACATAAATTAACCCAAATAAATATAAATTATGTTTTACCTTCTACTTTGAAATGATTACAGATTCACAGGAAGTTCCAAAATTAGTACAAAGAGTTTCCATGTATCCTTCACCCAGTTTTTCCCAATGGGGCATGAAGATGACTAGATCATCTCTAGTCGCAAGGAGTCCCCTGTCCCATGAGACCAAAGACAAATAAAGCCAGTTACTACTATTCAGGGAGTTAATTCCACACAAGTGGTGGCATAAAGTACTATGTAACTGTGGAAGGAGGACCGCCCAATGTTTGTATAACATGTATGACATCAAACTAGGAAATGGTCATTAGTGCAATGTTTGTGTGTAGTTCTGTACCATTTTATCATGAGTTCATTCATGTAGCCAGAACCAAAATCAAGACACAGGGCTATTCCCTCAGCACAAAGATCTTTCTTGTGTTATTTCTTTATAGTTACATACATTCCTCCCCCATGCACCATGCCTAACCCCCTTTTTATTTTTAGCATTTTTGTTTCTTCCTTCCTAGTGTTCTAAGCTTCATTCTTTTATTGCTTTATTTCTATGTACAGAACTTTTTTGGCAGTTCTTTTATGGCAGGTCATCTGAAGACAAACTTAGTTTTCTTCAATGGAGAATGTTTTGATTTCTCCTTTATTGCCAAACGATGTTTTGGCTTAGGATAGAATACTGAGTTCAATAAAAGATGTCACTCGTTATTTAACATTTTATTTTCCAATTCTGTAATTTTGTCATTTATAGAATGCCATGTAAGTGTACATTTACATGTAAGTGTACAAAGGTTATGTGCTGCCATACAGTACATAATCTTTGAAATTAGCTTTTTATATTCCGCATAATGTCTTTCAGATCTTTCCCGGTTGTAGTATATATCAAGTTCATTCTTTTTTATTGCAGAATAGTATCTCATGATATGAATGCATTGCAATTTCCTAAACCATTCAAATATTATAGATTATTTTGATTGCTTTCAGTTTTTGTTTATAACAAATAAAACTGCTGTGAACAATCATGTTTCTTTTCCATCTTTTTATTTTTCAGCCTAAAGATATTGTCATATTTTAAGTGAGTCTCTTGCAGACAGCCTATAGTTGATACAACATATGCATTCTTTAATCTGCTTTGCCAGCCTCTCTATTTTGATTGATGTATTTAAACCATTTACATGTAATTTAATTATTGATTCATTAGGACTTAAGTCTGACTTTTTCTTTTTTTTTTTCTGTTTGTTGCCTCTCATTTTTGTTTCTCTATTTTCTTTTTCTTGCATTCCTGTGGGTTACTTGAGCATTTTTTAGAACTCTGCCTTATCGCTAGAGTTTTTGAATATATCTCTGTACAGCTTTTTTAGTAATCGCTCTATGTGTTGCCTTACAAACACGTTACTTATCATAGTCTAAGGATGTCCAACCTTTACTAGTTCCAGCAAAGTATAGAAAACTTAGTGCCCTTTGCATTCCTTTACCCCATTTAAAATATATGCATCTTAAATATTTTCTCTGCATACATGATAAAGTATTTTTATGATGATAATGTACTATAGTTTTTAACTGTCAAGCAAACGTGGAAAACTCAAGAGAAGGAATGTATTTTGTATTTACCTATCTTTTCTATTTTTACCATTTGTCTCACTCCTACCTGATGCCCTAAGTTTCCTTCTTTTATTGTTTTATTTCTACTTAGAAAAATTTTTTATAGCCATTCTTTTATGGCAGTTCAACTGAAGACTGATTCTGTTAGTCTTCCTCATCAGAGAATGTTTTGATTTTTTTCTTTATTTCTGAAGGATATTTTGGTTAAGTTAGAATACTGAGTTTAATAAAAGATGTCAGTCATTATTTAACATTGAGGGAGCCTTAAAAGGGCCACATAGCAATATTTGGAAATCATGTGGATTAAAGTATAGAAACTTAGAAAGATAAAGAAGCAGTATTTCCTATGTTTTTCACAAGTATTGCTATGGATATACCTCAGCTATAAGTTTAATATTGTAAACTGTCAATCAAGAATACAAAATAGTTTCCAAAGCAGGAGATTTTAAACATGTTGAAACTGTTCAATGAGATTTATTTCAGGATAAATGGAGTAAACAAAATAAAATAGTCTGTAGACCATGGATCAGCAACTTAAAGCCTGTGGGCCAAAGTGTTCTGCTGTCTTTTTTGTAAGTAAAGGTTTTTTTGAAACATCACGGTGCTCGTTCCTTTATATATTGTCTATGGCTGCTTTAACTCTACAGCAGTAGAAGTGAATAGTTGCAACAGAGACTATATGGACAGCAAAGTCTAAGTTACTTACTATCAGGTCCTTTAAAAGATGTTTGCTGACTCCTGCATCAGATATTTTAAAAGAGGTTTAGGTCTTCAGTTTTGTTTCCCAGCTGAGATATATAGATTTAGCACATTAAAACTTCTGTAATTATCTTAAATACAGTCTTAAGACAGCAAATGTTAATTCCTAATTATCTGAAAAACTAGGAGACAGTAAAACATGAAAATTATGAGCTAAAATCTATGAACACTGCTGGGATCTATTGTTTAAATTAATTACGAAAATAGTTTAAGTCATTACAGTTATAAACCAGAAAGTGTTATTTCTTATTAGTGTTCTCAATTCCATTGCTTTTCCTCTTTATTCAAAGGAAGACTTCTTAGAAATACTGAGAGCTGGACCAACACCAAGTGTGTTATGAACAGACTGTGTACATGTACTTCTACCATGCTGGCAGCCTGTCACCCAAACACTGTAATTCTTTACGAACCTTGCTTCAGGTTGCAATCCTGACACTACACTCTGCGCTTTGATGTTAGTAGAAAAAAAAAAAGTTCAGTAAAACCCGCAAATTATGCTGATGACATTTCAACAATACCAGATCTTCAGATTACAGACTATGGTTCTAGTTCCATTGCAGAGTTGAATTCTATGTGGAGCTTTTGTGAATTTCCAAAATGGCTTTACATAATTATATAATATATGTAATTATATATATTATAATAATAAATAATATAATATATAATATAATATAATAAATCTTATTCACCATAAGATTGCACACCAATAATTTATATATGCAGTTAAAATTGACTCTTTTTTCTAATAATTTTCTTTATAATTTTAACTTTCATTTGTCTGTTTCCAAAGTCCCCTCTACTTCTAACCAGTAAGTGGTGAGCTATGCTAGTTTTTAAATTCAGAGCTGTTAATACCTGTGACTTGAATAAAGAAAACTTCTAGTATTTTAAGACACATATAATGCCAAACAATGGGCCTCATGATATAATGAATCATTATAAAAAAATCCACAATACTTCGACGAAGGTGCTTACCCATAAAAAAACAAAAAGCAGGAACCCACCAAACATTTCATAAAAGATTTTTTTCTTATGGAATTTTATTTTCTGAGAGAGCAGGGGCATTTAAAAAATGACGTGCCACGTTCTGTTTCCCCTTGGTGGACTGAATCTGGGGAGCAGATAATGCCTAACATTAGGCTGTCTACATTTTGTGAATTCGATTTTTTCAAGTCTTTCCCTTAGTGATTTTCATGTCATGTTACATGTATAGGGAAAGTAGTACGTAGGTGATTCTATCTAAACAAGTTAGAAGCTTGTTTAAAAATTATTATCTTGGGCCAGGCACAGTGGCTCATGCCTGTAATCCTAGTACTTTGGGAGGCCGAGGTGGGCAGATCACTTGAGGCCAGGAGTTCAAGACCAGTCAGGGCAACATGCCAAAACCCTGTCTCTACTAAAAATACAAAAGGTAGCCAGGCATGGTGGCACAGGCTTGTAATCCCAGCTACTTGGGAGGCCGAGGCAGAAGGATTGCATGAACCCAGAAGGAGGAGGTTGCAGTGAGCCGAGATCGCGCCGCTGCACTCCAGCCTGGGCGACAGAGTGGGACTCCGTCTAAAAAAAAAAAAAAAAAAAAGCCTGGGCTTGGTGGCTCACGCCTGTAATCTCAGCACTTTGGGAGGCCGAGGCGAGTGGATCGCGAGGTCAGGAGATCAAGACCATCCCGGCTAACGCGGTGAAGCCCCGTCTCTACTAAAAATACAAAAAATTAGCCAGGCGTGGCGGCACACGCCTGTAATTCTAGCAACTTGGGAGGCTGAGCCAGGAGAATCGCTTGAACCCGGGAAGCGGAGCTTGCAGTGAGCCGAGATCGTGCCATTGCACTCCAGCCTGGGCAAAAGAGTGAGACTCCGTCTCAAAAAAAAAAAAAAGTTATTATCTTGGAAAATGCAACCTTTACTTTGGTTATAAATTTCATGCTAATTCATGCTGAGGTGGGACGCTACACATGGAAATTCCATTCACAATATTAGATGGATACTAGAAGTATCCGGAAGGAACATTAGGTACTGCCAATGTATACAATGAGCCCATCTAATACTTATATTTAGCATTATTTATTCAGCACTTAGTATAGCCCAGGCACTGCTCTAACATAGGTTAGTACATATTAACTAGTATTTTTGTGAAGTATTATAACTATGCAATACATTCAGGAGAAAAACAGCATGATGTTAATTTCAATACAAGTTGTACTGATCATTTGAACCCTATAGTCAATGGAGGTATAATTTGATTGCTCTCACCCATAAATCTAAAGTTGTATCCATCAAGGCTAATTTTATACCCAAATAAAACATACTGGAATTTTGTGCTTTTCTTGGCTCCTTATTGAAATATATATGAGTAAGAAAGTGAAAATAGCTTAATAATGATTTTTTAAAAATCAAGACCCAATGTGTCCTTGACAATTATAGAGAAGAGCACATGGTTGGCTTGCAGTAAATTATTATTAGAAGAGTTTTGACCTCTGGTGTAATAGAGTACTATATCAATTTTTTCTTCACTCAAAATGAATATTTTGCTATGGAATATTAATTGTGCAACAGCTCATTTTAAAATTATGTTTTTCTTGGTTAACTTGACCATAATTAGGAATAATCATCACTAGTAGAAAATTATAATGATTATAATAATCTTGGACTATACATCAATAAAACTATGTTAAACTTTTAATTATAATCATTCTCACTTTTAGTATGCTATCTCTTAAAGATTCGGGCAAGTGAAACTACATGTTTTAAGCAATTACAATTACACAGTAGGCATTCAATAAATATTTGTTACAAGAAAAGATATTTTAGAATACTGTACAATCTTAATGTGACTAATAAATGTATCTGATTAATCTTTTAAACATTAATAAGACTAATAATTATTTATACTCGTAACCTACATGACTTGATCATTTTCTAAAGAAGTGACAGAATAAATAAACATCATTTTTATGATTATTAAACTCCTATTGAAAAGGCAATATTACCTAGTGCTTAAAAGGACTATGGTTAGTACTTGGGTGACCTGGTTTCAGATTCCTCCTCTGCCAGTCACTGCATGTGTTAGCCTGAGTATATTTCTTAAGCTCCCTATGCTTCAGTTTCTTCATCCGCAAAATGAAGATGATAATAATAGCAGCAATGTAACAGGGTTGTTACACAAACGAGATATTACAGGCAAAGAGTTAAAAAAAAACTCATCCAAAATTAAGAGCTTTAACTTTTTAGCTATTATTATTAAAATTTATCATACGCTTCATTTTTTACATAGAAGTTGTTTGAGGACAGATAATAAAAGATGGTGATGAATACTGTGTTCTTATGTGATAAAATCAGGTAAATGCAAGTTAATGATTGCCCTTCTAAACTGGTGAAATTTTATTTTGTATTTTGTTTTTGCTATATAAAAAGTGTAAGAGGAGAATGTTTACTGGGCAATCACCAGAATGATTTCCAGAAACAAAATTTTTACTTATTCAGATTTCATAAACTCTGGGTGATGAGAGGGGATGACAAGAAACAGAATATATTAGAGAAGGGTTACATTTTTTAAGAGAATGTTTTATCTGGTTTCATTCTGTGCTATAGAAAAAAAAAATCTGTCAAAATTAAGAACAAAAGAAGTCTTTCACTCAGCTATAGATTCCTAAGCGGCTGGCATCAGAATAAAGGAACCAAGTCTCTCTGAGACTTCCATATAACTATTAACTTAAACAAAACCAAAGTAGAAACATGTAAAGGATACTAGGACCAGAGGGATATTAATGATGGTGCCAAGTTTTTCTTCTTATTATTATTAATTTTGGCAAGTTATCTAATCTTAGGTTGTTATGCCATCCAATTTTGGCCTGTTAAAGTTTCAAAAATTTTATGGAGAGTATTCTCTATCAGAAGACAGCACTTTGACTCTCTATAAAATGTCTCAAAGGGAATTTTGTCCAGAGGGAAGACAGTCAACACCCATGAAATGTCTCCTAGCATAATACAAATATCTCATGAAATGGTGAAAGGCTAATTTTGACAGATCGACAAAAGAGGTAAAATGCAACATTTATTGCACATAAATGCTGTATGTAAATTTTGCCCAAGAGATCATGACTTAAAAAACTAGATTCATTGTATATTTTTTGTCTAAGACTCTGTTTCCTCAGAAATCAGAGGTATCCTCAGTGTAATCCTCAGAAATTTATAGAGAATATTATTGCATAAATTTATAAACTAAAGCCATTCTAAAGTCTTGAGAACTTGCCCTCAAAATATATAGAATTATGGAATTTATTAAACAATTTTGTTTTTGAGGGTTTTTTTCACCTTTCCTGTTAGCCAGGTTTGTTTTTTTTTTTTATTTTCATTTTGCATTTGGTTGGAATGTAATTCAGTACCAGCCGTATTGTTTCTGAACAGTGCTGAAGCTCTGAAGATGTATTACACCCATGCATCATCATAGCATTGTCATTCTGACGATGTATTAGTGTAATACATCTTCAGACCCCTCAAATGAGGAGCTGTCTGTGAGGAATGGAGAGAGGATCAAATTCAATTCAATTACAGTACAAAAGAACCAGTTGAAGAGAAGGAAAGAACTCTCAGAGCAAGATTCTCTGTGGAGTTGATTACAACTGGGTATTTCATGGAAGTATATTCTATTTTTCCTTTTGTGACATGACAAGAAATAATTATGGATTTTGAACACCTGTCTATAGAGATAAAATGGCTTCTCAACCCTCGCTGTTTAACTCAGTAGAGGCCTGATGTGTTTTTTTTTTTTTTTTTTTTTGAGGCATTTGATTTAAGGAGAAGTTGTGAAAGCAGTGCTATTTATTCAATATATTAATCCACAGTTTACAGTTGCCCTACAGATTAGTTTACTAAAATGTGATATAAGGCAATAAGGAATGTTACCCTTTCAAAAAAGTCTTAGATGACACTTTTCAAATTTTTAGACACAAGTGAAGAGGAACAATGGCTGACTAAAAAGTGATCAGCAGGCAACAAATGAGAGAACCAACACTTTTCAGCCAGAACCTGACTATTTCCACTGGATTCTGCTGCCTGGAGTGATCAATAAGTCTTCTTGCTAGTGTAACTTTTTCCTGGATATTTCTCATGTATTAAAAAACAGTGAGACTCAATTTCATCATATGACAAATACATTTGAGGCTTAAAGATTTCAATCTAAACTTAACATGTTTTGCAAAAATAGAATAAAATATCCTTAACTCATTACATAAAGGTTATATTATAAATATTTATTTTACATCTATTTTCTTCAAAACTCATCTATTCAACACTTACTATGTCAGACTTTGTGCCAGAATTTAAGTATACAGCAATAAGAGGAAAAAATATAGCTACCACCATCAAGGAGTTTAAAATCTTGCTGGAAGAGACATAATATGAAGAGTGAAAAAAATGACACATTAACAATACAACAATGAGGCATTTTTGCAGAGTTGTCTTTTAAACTGAGCCTTGAAGTTTAAGGACAGGAAGTTGCTAATTGATGGGAATAGCATTTAAAATGCTTGAAGGCAAGACAAAAGTTGTTCTGTTCTAAGACTGAAGTTAGTAGGCATGAGACAAACTGAAAGGAGGGGAAGAGAGCGGCTTAAGTTGGGCTTGGACAAGGTTAGTTGGGGCTGGACAGATCAAGTAAGGACAATAGGCCATGGTGAGAGGTTAGTATATTTTTCCCCTAAATGCAAAAGGAAGCTATAGAAAGATTTGGAGCACGTAAATGATGTGATTTAATTTTAATTTTTAGAAGATGTTTTTAGTGCTATGTGGAGAACGAGTTGCAGAGAAAGCATGAAGCGAAGAGGGATATCATTTAGGAATCTACAGTAGTAACTGGGGGTTGACTTGAGGGTAATGACAGTGGAGGTGAAGAGGACTAGGGGAATCCCATAATACACAGGTAAAACCAAAAGACTGATAGATTGGAGGTGGGGAATGCCTCTTAGTTTTCTGGCTTCATCAGTGTGGAGAATAGGCATGTCATTAAATGAGATAGGGTAGAATAGAGGAGAGGAGAAGGATATTTGAAAGAAAAATCAGAATTTCTGTTTTGCTATTTTAATTGTAAGGCATGTTAGACACTCAAGTGAAAATCTCAGTGAATAATTGGATATACGAAGCTTTTTCTCAAGGAAGAGGTCAGGACAATAAATGAAATTTGGAATCATGAATGTAAATCTGTCCCAAGCAGACAGAGTAGACAGACAGCAGAGAGCCCAAGGCCAATATCTGAAGATTTGAAAGACAAGAACAAAAGACTGAGAAAGAGTTTCCAGTGTGACAGATGAAGACCTAGAAGAGTGAAACTCAGAGAGGAGAGGGGTTTAGTAATCAGAAAGTGATCTAATGAGTTAAAATATAACAAAAGATAGAATAAGATATATGGAAAAGTGTCTATTATATTTAGCAGCATGGAGATCCTTTCTGACCTTCATAAAAGCAGTTTCAGTGAATCTCTGGGAACTGGAGCCAGATTGGGTGAGCTGAATAGGAAATGCAGGTGGGGATGGGGAGTTTTGTGGTGAGGTAGAGAAGAAAAATAGGATATTTGCTGGACTGCTGTTTAGGGTTCCAGATAGGGGTGCTATTCTAAGAGAGAGAATAGTATGACAACCCCATGTATCTATCTTTTGGCTTCAACAGTAATTGATACATAGCTAATTTTGTTCATCTAAACTGCCTCCCCAACTTAAGAGGGGATTTTTCCTTATTTCACCAAAAATATTTATGTTAAAAGGACCATAATAATAATGGACCATGAGCAATTACAGAACACTGAAACGCTAATGTATCTTAAAAGAAAACAGACATAGCAGCAATTGTAGAAGTGATTTCCTCTTCTCGTTTATATTTTCTTTGTAAACCCACGAGGCAGAGGTCTTCAGTGAGGCGCTCTGTTTGACCAACACAGAGAGCATGAGGAGCCCAGCACCTCTGAGGTGGGCACTGTGTGCTGGTCACTGGGCTCCACTTCCTCAGCTCTGCTACTGGAGCCTTTCCTGTCACTTCTGAGGAACACAAAGTTCCCAGTGGCAGCTCTTTCAGGAAAGCTTCAAGTCTCCTCTTTTTGATAATACGCTCTCTCTCTCTCTCTTAGTTCTGTTCCATTGCTTTATCCTGAAATCATGTGTGCTTTATGCTCCGTTCATCACCCCAGGTGTCTGCTGCTGCTGACTGGGACTGTCACCTGGCAGTTTATTGCTCAAAGAAATCACCATCATTTTCCTTTCCTCGTGGTCTGTAACAGGAGGTGCAGTCTTCGAAAAAGTCAGCATTTCTCTTCCCAGGTGTTCTTCTGCTCTCCAGCCGTCACATATTGCCAGCTGCTCCCATCCCCATTCTGAAATGTTACAGAGCATATGTTGGATTCACAGAGTTAATCAGGAAGAAGGAAGAAAGCTATTGAGTATAGTTGCCAGGTAGAAAAAGAAGTGCTTCTGTCTGCATACCTGTTGAATACAATTTGTACTGTAACAAGTATACTTGCTCATTCTGAATAAGAAAAATACTCAAATACAATTTTAGCTTATAACTCAAAAAAGAAATGTTTGTATGATATACTTGATGAATTTCTTAGATCCTTAAATTTGTATTCAATCTCTCAAATGCTGCTTCTGTGACACTTTGTATCCATGGCTAGTCTAATAAAGTCATCTTAAAGTGACAAGGTAAAATTAAAAGTCTGATTTAGGTAGTTTGGCAATGGAACAGGATTCCAGCCTTTATTTGGCTCTCCAAATTTATACTCTTCAGGACTTCTTCCTACAGATGGTGGGCTAATCAGATGTGAGGGGAGGGGGTGAATAGAATATGATTTCTCCAAACCCCACTAAATTGAAGAAGGACACATGTTAAGCTTTTTAACGCCCTGACATAATCATCTTTAATCACGATATCTAGACTAAATAGCAAACATGCCTAGATTAAGATGTGCAATTCAAATTGTCTTTCACCATCAGTTTAGTTATACGCTACTCTTCGATTTTATTATTTTAAAATTATTATTTTATTTGTATCTCTAAAACATTTACAAATTAGAGATCTACCCATGAAAAGTGATATGGACCTATTAAAGAAACAATGACAGTTCATTCTCTGCATATGAAGAAGGGAATGTGTAACCACTAGAAAAATCAGAGGAGAAATCTTGTTAATAATCCCCAGGCAGAAGACGGTCTTGGTATCAGTGATTCCCTACAGCAAATGATGGAAAGAGTAGTATCTAGGCCTATAATTACTAATTATAAGGATGAATATTACCATTCTGAATTAAGTATTCAGACATGGGCAAAAGACTCCTGAGATATATTACACCACTGACTGCGGCCACTTTGAAGGATTCATGTGGGTGTAGTCAACACCATGTTTTATCTCTGCTAGGGTGCAAGATCTGTAAGAGCTGAATGTACTTCTACCTCGATCCTCATTATACTTACATATAGTATGTGCCTAATATATATATATATATATATATATATATATATATATATATATATTTGAATGAATGATAAAACCCAAAATAATTTAGGTAATTTTAGGTAATGATTTGAGCTCTTCTTTCACTACCCTTGGTAGCAATATTATATCAACAGTATCTTTGTGTGAGTACTATTGTCTGCCAGGCAATATATTAATTTTCTTAATTAAACCTCAAAAAATACCTATATTTTAGGTGGTATGGTTTGCATTTTTGAGTGAAAGAACCTGGGACTCTCAGTATTTCATCATTTTCCCAAGACTACAACTAGTATCTGAGTCGTAATTCACATGCAATTCTGATAGACCCCAAAGCCCAAGCTATTAACCATTACTAAAGGAAGGTATAGAATGTAAATTACTAGCTACATGGACTTGCTAAAAAGTAGAATTAGAATCTCCAGCTCATGGGCTTACTATTGTAGAATAATTTTCACATCAAAATGACTAAGATTTTCTGGAAGAATTTCCAATATAGAGAGCTAATATAACATAAAATTGAAACCATGTTAAGTAGCAAATCCCCTGATCCTGGAAATAGTAATAAAGACTGAATAATCTCTTATCAGAAATGCTGCCTAAGTGAACTCTGGCATCTATGAAAGTGAGAGGGTACATGAATGATTGATTCCATAGTATTTGATTTATAGACCAGGGAGATATTTCCTTTTAATGAGGAGAAGGTCTTTATTTGACCAAGAAATATATTAAACAAAATTTTGCCATCTGCTCTCACCATTATTTCATAAACCAAAGATAGGTTCATGCAAAAGAGGAAAACATAGCATGCACTTAGAATAAAAACAGCCCTATGCAAAAATGAATAGTTGATAATCTTACATCAGATATTGATCTTTATCTGTTTGTTTGCCTAGCTAGCTGGCCAGTAAAACCAAAATTGTGTGTTTCCTCTAGATCAGGAGTCGACAAACTACATGTGGGAAAAATCCCTTTCCTTACCTATTTTTGTACATAAAGTTGTATTAGAACATAGTCACACCCATTTGTTTATGTATTGTCTATGACTTCTTTCACGTGGCAAGAGCAGAGTTGAGTAGTTGTAACAGAGAACCTATGACCTGCAAGTAAGAATATGTTTACTACCAGGTATTTTACAAAAAAACCTTAGTGACTCCTTATAGAAATTATAAAAGGACCCCATCTCTTATTTAAAGAACTTGTTTCCTTCTCAGTATTACACTGAATATGGACTTCTATTGCATCTTAGAAGGCCAATACTTTATTTCGTGGTTAGTACTTTCAGCGTATTGTATAATTCCTATAGGGAAATGTTTCTACATTTCTTCTTCAACTAATCATTTAAATATATCAATGTTTTCAATTTTGCCAATCCAGTTAACCAATGACCCAGATGACCACTACATTTCCAACAAATTCTATGACTTTAAAATTTCATATTCTCATGTGACAATAAATTTTCCAATCACATAATGTCCTCCATATCTATGTCAATAATAATTTTAAATGGAATTCTGAAAGGGTATATCCTTGACTGCATTTTTCTATTGATAGAGAAAATGTGTCGTCTGGCCTTCCCTTCAGGAAGAATGCTGCTCTGAGCTCAATAGCCACTTATGAAACAGGCTTTTTTTTTTTTTTTTTTGGAAAAGGAACTTGGAGTTGGCACATTTGCCTTGGAGGCCTGTGGGCCTCCATTGATTGACAGCCACAGAAGCAGCTCTGGGCTGAATAGCTCCTGGGTAGTAAGGTAAAAGTCACTGTTTGACTAACATCCAATGGGTAGAGAAAGCACAAGAAACAAACAGTGGGAGAAAAAAAGTTGTCAAATAAAATCAATAAGGTCTCTGTTTGGGATTTGGGAAGTCAAACAATGGGGAAATGTGTGATTTAATAGTATTGATTTTCAGAGACACCCTCAACAGAGCCTCTTAAATGCCCTTAACAGGGATTCATTGTGTTAAATGTTGATCATTTACTGTTCTATGAGTCAAATACTTTTCTTGAAGTGCTCAAATTATACTGAAATCTAAACTATAATAAGCACTATCTCTATGCTTTAGAGGTGAAATAAGTAAACTGTATAAATAAATTTGAAATTGCAGATTAAAATAACAGATCTTGGGATGCTCATTACTGACCTTAGCTAAGAGTTCATCTCTTATTGAAGGGGAGATAAAAACTGAAACTACTGAATTACTCAGTCATATTGGATATTACTCTGTGTAATATCCGGCTAAAAAAGAGATACAGGCTAAAGAAAGAACAAAAACAACAAAACAAAGAATGATAGATTCATACCAAATATTTTACTATATTCTCACCCCTAAAATGAAAGTGCCTGTATAAGATCATCACTAAGGTATTTTGCACTCCAGAGTCCTTCAATTCTGTGAATCTAGTCATAAGCTAAGTTCTATAGATGGAATATATAATATTTTTTCTCATTATATTGTCCTAAAATACATATAAATCAATTTATATACATGTGCACACACAGAAACATGGAGACTTGATGAAACCATTTAAAGAAAACTTTAGGGTAAAATAAAACTAAAGCTTCTTAAAAAATATAAACAATTAAGTAATATACAATAAGATGGTTTGGCTGTGTCCCCACCCAAATCTCATCTTGAATTATACCTCCTACCATTCCCATGTTATGGGAGGGACCCAGTGGGAGGTAATTGAATCATGGGGGTGGGTTTTTCCCATGCTGTTCTCTTGATAGTGAATATGTCTCACAAGAGCTGATGGTTTTATAAAGAGGAGTTCCCCTGCACAAGTTCTCTCTTCCCTGCCATGTAAGATGTGACTTGCTTCTCCTTCCCTTCTGCCATGATTGTGAGGCCTCCCCAGCCATGTGGAACAGTGAGTCAATTAAACCTCTTTTCTTTATATGTCTTGGGTATGTCTTTATCAGCAGCATGAAAACGAACTAATACATACATACTTTCTGGGGAAATCAGTAGCAGCTCAGTAAAAATCTAAAATCTGACCTTTGCCCATATAGGGCAAAGAGAATATAACACAATGGCTTATTGTCCAAAAGAAAGGAGCAAACCATTTCATCAGGAGAGATGATTGATTTTTGTAGCTTTGTGAGGCATTTTTATATGTGTCTGTAAATAGGGACATTAAACAGTCAACAGGGCTATAGTGACTGCTTCTGTATTAATCATTAAATGTTAAAAGTAAGCTTTTTTTGGTACTTTACAGTGGTCTGACAACAAAATAATACAGCTTTAAAATGCTGGAGGAGAAAATATCCAACACAACTCTTTGCCTTTTCTAAATATTGAACAGGAATTGTTCTTCAAAAAATGAAAAAGTGACATTGGAACTATCTGATCAAGTTCCATGAAATGGAGCAAGAGCTGGATGTTCTTACCTAAGATGAGAGTAGTTTCTACGAGATGGGGAGGCAGGCCAGGTATAGTGAATAAAAACACAAACGCAAATTAAAGGGCCCAAGAAGCTGTCAAAAATAGGATGTCAGAGACACGAGCTCAAAATTAATAAAATTAATAGCTATCCTTTCCTAAGTATGGTTATCATAGCAAATATGATGTAAGTGCTGCAGATATGCTATAGTACATATTATTGTAATAACACACAAAGATGTACTGATATTATCATGTTCATTTTACTCACCAAAAACAACAACTGAGGTTTAGGTAAGTTAAGTGAAAATATTAAGAGACACCATTGTTGAATAGTTCACCTATATAAATTTTGAGTATTTTTACATGGAGATAATATTCTATCTTGTGTTTTATTCAAGATTACACTAACTAAATGGTGATTCTGTGAAAAATTTTGATACCTCAATAATAGTGATAACAGGAAAAACTGTTTTCTTAGTTAAATATCCTCTTCCATATTGCATCAGAACATTCCATTCAAGATGCTGTGATTATAAATATTATTTTTTGTTAGTTTTGGTCATGTAAGTATGTTTTGATAGAACATATTGAAAGCATCATTCTTATTTTAAGTTAACAAGTTCTCAATGATTTCCAGAAAAACAAAAATACTATGATCTTATTTGATTTATGAAGAGCCCTATTTCGTACTTTGGCTTCATTCTCCTTGTGGAAATGTTTTGACTATTTTCTTCAGATAATTTTCTTTGATCAGTCTCTAATTTTTTTTTGTTCCTCTTGTGTGAATCATAAGAAACATACTACAGTCCCTTATAGACCACAGTCGTTCTGTGCATTAGAGCTTCAGAAACACTGTCTATTTTTTCATGCCAAAGTGAAATTTATTTAATTTCATTTATTTTAAATTATACCATCATGTGAGCACCGAATAGTCCTTAGGTATATTTTTTCCAGTAATTATAATACAATTTTTTAAGAGGCAGAAATAAATTTCATTGGCATTAGCTAACTAAAATCTAATAAGCCCACTGAAATATTATAAGTAAATATGCAAACCAAATGGCATAACCTCTGAACTTTTGATATGTTTTCTTCAGGATACAGGTATCTTAGGTCATTAATAAGGTCTCAATATGTCATCACTATTCTCCCTTTATTTGGAAACTGACATTTGTTTAAAACCTAGGAAAATATAGCAATCTACCTTTAAATTAAAAGAACAAAAGTGAAGATATGTATATATATATACTCAATGAATTCATGCAGACCTATTTATATGTTTCATCAGAAACGAACTTCAAATTTAGGCATGGGGAACTACATTGTGTACTAACATTATCAATTATCAAGAAACTTCGTGGCCGGGCGCGGTGGCTCACGCCTGTAATCCCAGCACTTTGGGAGGCCGAGGCGGGCAGATCACGAGGTCAGGAGATCGAGACCATGGTGAAACCCCGTCTCTACTAAAAATACAAAAAATTAGCCAGGGGCGGTGGCGGGTGCCTGTAGTCCCAGCTACTCTGGAGGCTGAGGCAGGAGAATGGCGTGAACCCGGGAGGCGGAGCTTGCAGTGAGCCGAGAGCGCGCCACTGCACTCCAGCCTGGGGGACAGAGCGAGACTCCGTCTCAAAAAAAAAAAAAAAAAAGAAACTTCGTGACACTGAGTTTGTAGAGGACTTTACTTAAGAAGCTAATCATATACTGTCAGCCAGTATGTACGGTAAAGTAGGGAAAATGGAAAGAACACTAGATTGGGAGTCAAAATAATTATTTTCTTTCAAAGTTCTTCTATTTTACCTTGTACTGTTGAGCAGAGTATTTAACGTCTTTGGGATTTGGTCTTCTCATATCTAAATGAGGAAAGTTATACTTGTTCAACTGAATTGTTTTAATGACAAAATAGAATAATCAACATGAAAGTATTTACAAAATCAGAAGTCTTCAGCAAACGTAAAAAATATATTGGTAGCCTTATTCTGTCCAATACAATTGGATTTGAAAGAACCTGGATGATAGGAATTAGTTTTAATTTTTCTAACTCTATTTTCTTTCCCTAAAACTTTGGAAGCCAGATCCCTCTAACTCTAATCAAACATAAATGTTAAAAATAAAAAGGTGAAAGATGGGGTATGGGTGGGAAAGAATTCAAGATTATTATAAAAATGAGAAATCCACCCATTCTACCTCGTCCCCTTTCATTATTATATGAAAACGGGCTGGGCGCGGCGGCTCATGCCTATGGTCCTAGCACTTTGGAAAGCTGAGGCAGGTGGATCATTTGAGGTCAGGAGTTTGAGCCCGGACTGGCCAACATGGTGAAACCCCATCTCTACAAAAAATACAGAAATTAGCAGGGCGTCGTGGCCCATGCCTGTAGTCCCAGCTACTTGAGAGGCTGAGGCAGGAGAATCGCTCAAATCCAGGAGGTGGGAGCTGCACTGAACTGAGGTCACACCACTGCGCTCTAACCTAGTTGACAGAGCAAGACTCTGTCTGAAAAAAAAAAAATAATAAGATGTAAGTTTTCACCACATGGCTATTTTCACTCAGAAGAAAGACTAAGTGATTTCTACATTTATTTTTATGTTTTAATATTGATCCTGTGCTGTACTGAGATGGATTTAATGGAAGAAGATTGACTGTTCTGCATATCTATGATATCTGATCCTGTCTAGTAAATATCTATAAAGGAAATACTTCGTCCTTTTTTTCTTTTTTTTTTACTAATGAGATTTATATGCCTGACTTCAGAATAGCTCTTTCCCAGTGCGTCTATTTGTCACTAAGTCAATTGCCCCTTTATATGATAAAAAGCTGATGTATTTTACTATTCACTAGAGGAAATAGTCATAAGTAAGATAGCCTCCTTCCTACACTCAATTTAATTGTTATTTGAAAGCCAGTAATGCAACTGAATCATTTACACTAGCTATATCCTTTATTTTTGGAAGAGGACTGAAAACTTCAGTGACCCTTAGAATCAGATAAGCTTTTTACATAATTGAGACAGCCAATATTCCATTTTTGATGGCTAATATCCAGGCTGCCTGAAAGGCATTTCAGAGAGGGAATTTGCCATGCAATTAAAAGGGAACTGGAACTGTAGAAAACAGTCATACATTTCTTTTTGGAAACTTTAGAAATCTGTGTGTGTGTGTGTGTGCGCGCGCACACGTGTGTGTATGTATGTGTATACGTATACATATTTATAAATATTCAAGTAAGGTGACATTGTATGAGTATTATGACAGAAGTGGCAGAAAAAATAAAGAAGATACACTGAGGAAAACGGATTTAGCTGTGATGCTGGAAGCTAATTTCCAGGGAGAGTTAACATGAAAAAAAAAAAAAAGAAGCTTTCTCAAATGATAGTCACTTAAGGACTTACATAATGAGCAGTTGAAGATAATTGGCACTTTATTTCACTCAAAAACATGATTTTTAAGGATTTTTCATAGCTGTCAGTTATAACCAGATAATCTTAGACTAAAGAGTATTTCAGATTTGCTGAAACACCTATCTAAGTTTGCTATCCTGTGTTAGAAATCTCACAATTTCCTCTAGGTAATCTTGAACTCTTGCCTCTTGCAGCCTTAAACAACAGATTTAATTATTGTATTTATTCATTAATTAAACATTTATATAAAGCCTGACACATGGATCTACAGGAGCAGAAAAGAGTGTTTTCTTTCCTCCCCATCATAAGGGTCATGGCCAACACCTGTGTGACAAAGACAGGTTAGCAAGAAAAGCATAGCATATTTGTATGGACATATTTTATATGACACAGGAGCCTTCAGAATGAAGATCCAACGATAAGGGAAAACTATCCATTTTTATGCGTAGGTTCAATGAAATATGGACAGGCACGTAGACAGGGAGTGATCTGATGCAACCAGACTGAGTGGGGAAACTCAGCAAGGTCTGTTTAGAGTCTTCTTGGCATCTCTTTAGAGCATTTCTTCCTCCTAGATCTGGAGTAGGACCCCTTTGGAATGAACATCTTAATTACTTTATGGCCAGCTTTTACACAGAGAGGCAGGATGCAAGGTTAGAGTAATCTTTTTAGGCTTCATGGTTGGCTTTGGGAAAAACAGGTTATGATTTCTGTTTTTTTGTTTGTTTTTTGATGGAGTCTTGCTCTGTCACCCAGGCTAGAGAGCAGTGGCGCGATCTGAGCTCACTGCCATGGTGAGAGAGACTTTGCTTCTGAGGGGCTGCTTTTTAAGCCTTCATGTTGAGTTGTTTTCTGAGGCCCATCATTCCCTGGTTTGAAACTTTCCCAAAAAGTTTTACAGTCCAGGAACTGGGGTGGTAGATTGTCTCATAAGCCACTGAATCAATCTCTCAGTCTCAAGAATAGGTTAGTCCAGTTAAATTGGTTACAGATGTGTCTCACTCAGGCAGTGATGTTATAGATCACCCACCAAAGTCAGGGCTCTATATAGTGTGGGCAATCAAATATTTAATAAGAGGAGTTTCTCCTGAAAGAAGAAAACAAAGCTTAATGTTTAGAACAAACTATAAAACTCAGGGTTTTTTTTTGTTTGTTTGTTTGTTTTTGTTTGTTTTAGTCCAGAGAGCAGCCAGCCAAGATTTTTAGATGTTGCACTGGAAGCGTGTATAGATGGAACAAGAGTAGACAGTGGAAATCTCACAGGTTTTCCTGGTTTATAGTTTGCATCAGATAAATGTTGTGAGTAGTTGATACAGCAGTAGGCACAAAGGTTAATTATACATAAGCCATTGTGGTGATTTATTTGAAGTTTATATCAAATTGTTTAACTTCAGTTTGTAGGACCTCAAAAAAAGAGAGAAGTTTTCATTTTAATGATTTCAAGGAAGAAGGATGAGATAAAGCTTATAAACCTTAGTCCAGAGAGTCACAGTCATATAATGGAAAAAACAAAAAGCTCAGAATTCAGTTCAAATAATAATAACACTCAAAAACAATGCCTAGAATCTAGTAAGTGCAGTATAGTTTTCTTCTGCAACATAATTTTTCTCTGTTTCATTCCCCCATTTCCACCAAAGCTATTTATGATAAAACTATTTCTTTGTAAAGTAAATTTAGTTCATTAACTTGGGCTGATTGTTTGCATAAAGTGCAGTAAGAATAATGATTTTTAATATAGGTTATTCTTAAGTTGGCATTGATGAAATTTTTTCTTAAAAAAATAAGATTGAACTTGTGAAAACCTCTCAAACTAGGAAGCTAAGCCAAGAATTTGACTTGTTTTCAGACTATGTCTAAATACCTGTATGCATTGGGTGAATTTCACCCTTCTCAAGGTCCTCAAAATATCTGAGGTTACTGGGCCTATCGGAAAGTGACTTTCTTTACTAACTAGAAGATCAAAGATATTAAAAGGGAACTGTGTAGACAAGGTACTAGGCCAGTTATTCTAACGGGCTTTTTATTGGCTCCGTAAAAGTCAACCTTGATCCCTCAAAGTAGTCTGCTCATATCTGAAAGTTTGACATTCCAATCAAAGCCTTGGTAAAATAACCAGAGTCTCCGATTGTGTGTGTCTTACTACAAAAATTAACAGATTCTTACTGAAGTTATTTTCCATAAAATTAGAGTACTTACAAGTGGATTTCAAATTCTGGAGGCATCAGGTAGAAAGAAAGCCAAATATTTCAATTTTGTTTCCAAAAGTATACATTACCAAATTGCTGAAAGTTATAGATAATTTAAAAGAAAATAACTTATTTTAACTCTGAAAAACAAGACAAAAAGAATCAACAATGTTTCAAACAAAAATTTATTAAAAATCATAATACATCATCAATTCAGTCTCATGTAATTAATTCTGGTTCAGCTTAATGTTAGGCTAGAAGTTTTATGAGACCAGTTTTATCACTGGAGTTGGCAATTCTTAGCAGTCCAATTGAATACTCTCAACGTCATCAGCAGAGGTCTATATTTTAAAGTATTTGTTAGAGTCTCTATCTTTTTTGAAGACACTACTCTTTAATATTATAGTTGTTTGTAATTTTCTTTTAGAATAAACATCAGAATAAACCAATTAACCAATAAAATGAGACTTAAAATGGCCAGCATTAAAAATGCAATTGACAAGAAAATTTGGTTATTTTCTGTGAGCTAAAACAATTTAACAAAATAGCTATAAATATGAGTGATAACATATGCCAAGACGAATCAGATTTTTAGGAATCTCATACAATTTTGAAATGCACATTAATAACATATCTTTACAAATATAACTCAAAGAAAGCTACACATTATTTCTTATTTGACATTGCTTCTGTATGATTTTGACCCAGCAAATAAGCCTAATATATCTCTTTTGTACTTTGAGGGACCCTCCTGGAATGCCCAAAATTTAGTTCAATGTCAAAAAGACTAAATTTAGAATTTGAAATTTGATTTTGAGAAGTTTGTCAAAAATAAGCTTTCAAAACAATCAAGTAAGATCACAGATTATTATGAAATAGTCATTCATTTAACAAAAGAGCTAACAAAGACAACATGAGGCATAGCAAATTTGTTTCTCTCTCTCCCCTTGTTTTGCAGTTAACTCAAATGATTTAAAAGAGAAAACCAAATTATAGCCTTGTGTATCAGTGTACTTTTAATATGTCTTAATTTTAAAGCACTTAAATAATTTTATTTTGTCTTAGTTTAACTATACAAGATCCTCTTTTATTATCTTTTCTTTTTCTAATTTTCTGTATCCATTTATTTTTATCAAGACCATTTTCCCTCAATTTATTTATTTCGAGTCAATCTTTAAGTATCTTCTAAACTAGATAAATTACTTTTTTCACTGAAACACATATTTTTTATTTTTTATAAATTTTTTCACTAACATATTTTGCTTTTTTCTTATGTCTTCTATACAAAATTGATTCTCTGAGTTTTAGTAGTTTTAATTAGATATATTTGAATTTCAATCTTCAGCAATTTTGGACCATTGTTCTCTAATTTTGCAGTTTCTGAAAATATGTGTACAAAGTACAATTTTCCCGTTTATTAACAGACCCAAATATATTTAGCTTTTTTATACCATATAAACACTAGATGCTGAAGTACATAAACAAACATCTGCTTAATAATTGTTTCAGTATCTTACTCTAGTTAGAAATGACTCAGACATTTTATGATTATCTATTAATTTAAGGTAACGATTTAAAATTACTAAAAATATTTTTGAAACTATGACAGGTTCATTTATAAATGTTTATCCATTCACACTTGCCTAATTTACTTGTTCTTAACAATTATGTTTTAGTTGCTCATGGAAATCAAAGCTAGCCATTTAAATTATTTTTGAAAAAGCACAATCACCTAACCCTGCATCAGCCAACCTTGTTCCAACCAAGGCCTCTGAAACACTAGACGTAGGACAGGGCCATACTAGCCTTGGCTCTGTCCTATGGCTACTGTCTCTGGATCTGTGGATACACATATGTCTCCAATCTTACAGATCCCAGAATCCAGAGGCTTAAAGCTAAAGATATTGGCTCACAGCAAGATGTATGGGAAGCTTTGGGGAGGCCAGTGGTTTGCTTCATTCTTATGGCTCACCAATAAATTAGGCAAATATTAGAAATTTCACAGAAACTAAAAATAACTTTTTTAATGTTTACTTTTATGACTGTTGCATTTATAGTTTATGATCTTAAAGCATCTAGAAGAGACAGCATAATTCAGTCTGACTAGCAAATCCAGGCAAAGACATACTTACAATTCTAAGGACATGTCTGTTTATTCTACTATTCATTCTAAAACTAGCTTTATTTACCAAAGATTATCTCAGATCACATAAACTAAAAGACATTTGAGTTAGTTTCTATTTTATTTTATCTCAAAGGAGAGGCTTAGAGCATATTGCCTTTTATCACAGATCAATTTTATGGAGGTTGTGAATTAAATTTCAGGTCTGCATGTTTCTAAAGCTCAACTGGGCAGACAATATAGTCATATCTGCTAAAACTAGATTTGTTACATTTTTTAAATAATTTTGTCTTGAGACTTTTCTCAAGTGACGTTAAACTCTATCCCTGGCTTGATAGGCTTATCAAGATAGCTACTCTCCTAGGGGAGCCTTGATAGGGGAGTGGAGGGACGGGAAGAATTAAGTTCAGGTGTGTCAGTTAGATGAGACACAGAGAAAGATTCAAAAATGGATGTGCAGACAACATAAAATAATGGGAATTCACTACTGGATTTTACGAAAAAGACATACAGATGAACTTAGGAGAACATTCAGAAACCTGTTTAAAATAAACAGCTGAATGCCAGAAAGTAAGATTTTAGATACCAATGTAGTTAGATATGTGGCTTTTTAATTTCGCTCCTTAACTGGATTATTGAATTCAGGGCAGAGCCCATTAACAAATAGGACCTGTATATAATTTGATTTACTTCTGAGGCCTATATATGTAAAAGGTAGCATAACTAGAAGGCAGAGCACCTAGGTCTCCAGAAATCAAGCATCTCATTTTTATATTGAGTCCCAGGTTCCCCAGAGCCAAGGCAAAAGCCCAGGATGGAAACGTCATGGGGCTGGGCTACACTACCCTCCCATGGTGTGCCTCAGTGTAAAGATAACCCCTTAAGCCTGGCAGGTAATTCAATGCCAACTCACTAGCCCACTCTATGTCTAGTTCATCACTCACAGGATCCCCATTCCTCAGTACTGAGTGCTCCAACAGCCTCCAAGTGCCAAAACCATGTCAATTTTCATGTTGTGTCTTTGTCTCTGAGTGCCTCTTTACCAACTTAGCCAATATTTTTTTTCTCTTGTACTAAATTGCCATTTACTGCCAATTTTTGTTTGGCTCAGTCAGAAATGGAAGGCTTTTCTTTTCCAAACATGCAAAGAATGAGGATGATAGAAAGACAGTTTGCCTCCTATAATAACAACCGTTCCTTGCAACTGCGATTAGTTACCTTTAAAATTGTGGCTCTCGCCAGTGACTTGTTATATACTACATGCCCAAAGGTCAAGAGTTCTCTTACAGTATAAAGTAATCCTTGGTACCCTACAGAGCCAAAGAGCTCAGGGCTTTCAATATAAAAGTGAGATGAGTTGTAGACCTGAGAGGAACCTATCCATGTCTCCTGGGGCTTCTTAAGGAAAACAGAAGACCCCCAAAATGGATCTGTGAAACTTTTTTCTGTGTTTCTTAAGGGGTCTCAGGGTTGCTAGAAGTCTCCCTAAATTGCTTTTATTGAGCCAAATCTCTAATATTTTGTTTCATTAATTTTTTATCCATTGACCCACAGATGGAAGGAGATGACAAAGGTGGCAAAAGGAAGAAGGGGCAGAAGCAAACAGGAGAATGAGTCCTAGAGGAATGAGTTTGGGGAGTTTCCTAAGAAAGTTATAGTTAGTATGGGTTCTAGAAAAAGGGGTTCAGTTGCATGAAAAGTTCCTATGGGGAGAAGCAAAATCTAATAGAGAAATAGAGAGGCCTTAAAATATATATATTTTATATGACATCTATATAATCAGTTTTTAGTTAAGCGAACTTCTGACCATAGAGCCCTTTACAAAAATCCCTTCAAATTTACTATCATATTTTTACTGGAACAAACAGCAAATATTCCTGGATTCTCTTATTTATTATTTTCCACTAAACCAAAGGTATCTGAGTCACTTTGGTTTTCAGTGACTCATAACCCAAACCAATAAGCTTTTTGTAACTTAACAAAGGATATACCAGGCAGCTCCAAAAAGGTACAAAGAAACAGTCCTCACAAGATCCAGAGCTACCCCCAAAAACAACTAAAAGAAAAAAGAGACTTAGTTACCTTTTTGATAGCTGGCAACAGTAGATATGCCAGCTGCAAATGAGGTCCAACCCACATTTCTACCCGGGCATAATCTCTTTATGGAGGCCCCCTAAGCTTTTGGTTGGCTGTCTGCACACAGAAACTGGATAACCTGTATGTCCCCAACAAGTCACAAGACAACCCATGTTCTTAGGACACAAAACAAGACGAATAGGTAAACAATAGCTGTCTGTGGGAGGGGAGAGGATCAATAGCAAGTGAGTACCCAGAACCAAATTTTCACGAGTCACAGTCCCAACAGATAATTTTCTCCTGCGAACCTGAATTTGGAAAGGAACAGAGAAAGGGAAATTCTTACCTTCCATTCTCCACTGGACACGACAGACAGATCCACGAGACCTGACCTTGGTAAAAGTTCCTACCTTTTTTGCTGGCTTTTTGCCTCTTGTTCCAGGACCTCATCTGTAAGTTCTACAGTGAGTCAGATGTCTCAGCTGTTCCATCCTTGTCACCATAACTGTGGGGGAAGACAGGAGGTAGCCCCTTTTCTCTCCATAAAAAGGGTTATGGCCAACACCCCTATAACAGAGACAGGTTAACAAGAAAGAAAGCATAACAAGTGTTTGATCATAGTTTTACATGACACAGGAGCCTTCGGAATAAAGATCTAAAGACTCAGGAAAATAATCCATTTTTATGATTAGGTTCAATGAACTATGGATAGCCATGTAGGAATGTGATTGAACAAAAAGAATGTGATCTAATATGATCAGACTGAGCGGGAGAACTCAGCAAGACCTGTCCATATATACTCTTTGGCATTTCTGTGCAGGCTTCCTTCCTTTCAGGTCTGGAGTAGGCTGCCTTTGGAATGAGGATTTTAATTTCTCTACTGCCAGCTGTTACAAAGAAAGACAAGGGCAAGATTAAAGTATTTTTAGGTTTATGGCTGGCTTTGGGGAAAAGGGGTTCTAGTTTCTATGACCTGCCTTGGGAAAGAGAGATTCTAGTTTCTGTGGTTTAGATGATGGAGAATGAGGGATGAGGAAAGAGGCAGGAGAAGGTCAGAGAGAGGCTTTGCTTCTGAGGCTGCTTCTCGAGTCTTCACTTTGCGGTTTCATTTTCTGAGCCCCAACAGTACTATGCTGTTACAGGCAAAATCATGAATTACATCAAATTACGTACAGTTTTTTTTTCTGTGTTTCTGTTGCCATCCATTTAAATTTTAACCTCTATAAACCAAGGTAATATTATTTTTAGGGCACTATTTATTTTTTTTCTTCTTCACTCACAGCCATTTTCTCTTAATTACCACAAATCCTGAATCTTAAGAAGCTCATTTTCTAGTCCCTTTCAGTCAACTCAAATTTTCTCATGTCTTCCCATTCCCAGTTTCTTTATTGTCTGCCTCCAACCCTACCTTGTCTCTAAAATTAGTCACTGCTTGAAATCAAACACAGTATCTTTACTATAATCTTCGATTGAATGTATCATAGTATCTCTTGCTAGTAATATTTGCATAACAGTAATACTTACTTTCAAATTCGTGGGATTTAGCTCACAAATGACTATGTCAGAAAACCAAAATATATTGAAAGTCTCTTCTTTTCCCTGAAACTATTCTTAAAGTTTTTAATGGAATGCATTGTTTCTACAAAATGTCTTTCTAGGATTTAATTAAACCAGTTTCTTACTAGTTACTTAAAAAAATTAGTTTAGACATCTTTCCCACCATTGTTGGCCCAAGCTTCCTTTTCTAAAACTTAATTTCATATACATTTTCTAATTAAGTATTCTTGGAAAATTTAAAGTGTGATTAAAACCTACTTAAATTCTGTAATTATTATAGTTCCTATTATTATTTTTTAAACCCCAGTACACAATATTTAGGTAATATTGTTTGTTCTTCAGTTCATAGCACACTGTCCTTGGTTTAGTCCAAGCACAAGTTCTTTTTTACTTTACTTTGGATCCTTTATTCTCAATCCTCTTGACTTCACCTGCCTCACACCACCCAATCCAATGTGTTTAATGTAAATCTGTGAGAGTGAATGAATTTATATATATAATGCATGTAGAATTATTTGGGAATTTTAAATTTATATAAATGCCAGTGACTTATGAGTATAATATAGTATATCATTTTACAAATTGAAATGTATCTAATTACCAGTCAATTTGAACACCTGTTAATATACAGTACTGATTATTCATATTTAACCTTTTGAAGATTTTCTTTTAATGCTTTTGTCTCTTTCCCTGTGTTTAATTTTAGTATTTTAATTGAGGTCTTGATGATACTGTTTGTACATGATAGATATTAATTTTTCAGTTATCTTAGACATTTTAAATAATTCCTCTGAGTCTACTATCTGTATGATAATTTTGCTTAAATTTTCTTTCATTGGGCAAAAGTCCTTAATTCTGATGTACACAAGCCATTAATTTCCTACCTGATAGTTTGTGTTTTTTATCCTTAGATCACAAGTATTCTATGCTATATCTTTCTTTTATTAGCTTCATGTATTAATATATTATATTTAGGTCTTGAATCCATCAAGATCTCTGTATATAAAATAAAGTAAGGAATCAACACATTTTTCTTCATACGGTAAAGTAGCTTCCCAAACACCATATAATATTTTATTCTTGTCTATTGATCTATATGGTGATATCTTATTTTGAGCAAATAATTCGCTTTCATTATGACGGTTTTCTACCCTTGTACTTTTGCCATACTTTTAAATAAAACGGCCTCGTAGCATACCTTGGCTGTAGTAATGCACTTACTCACTTTTTAGAAGTTGATTTAGCTCTTTTTGTACTTTTGTTCTTTTATTTAAATATATATAAAATTTTGAAAAGTTTTTAACAAAACAACAACAAAAAGCCCACAAGAATTCATGGATTAAATAGGGAGAATTGACAGTTTTTCATATCAATTAATGCATCTATGAACACGGTATATCTCCTCTTTCATGACAATCTTAATTTGTCATCTTTAATGAAATGTTAAAATTTTCATTATAATGAATATAGAAGTAGAAATGCTGATAAGCATGTAAACGTGGTTCTCAGAGCTTTTGATGTTTCTTGACTGATTCATTATATTTTCTCAATGAATTACAAAACAAAGTCATCAGTTAGGAATAAGGATGAGAAATAGGTACTGGATACTGAAAGAAAAATCAAAGGAACTGGGAAAAATTTTATCTTGTTAAGTGGAGGAAGGGCCTTTTATTTTGATCTATTTTGTTTGGTGGATGAAAGCTGTTATCAAACATCAAAAGTGTGTTATGTGAATAAGAATTTCAGTTCTTCATATGTGATCCTGGATGGTAGATCACAAGCTATTGATATTCTGTAAGTTACAGGAAGGTAGGTTATTTATTTTTATGTAAAAAAGAACATTCTCTCTTAGGGCGGTAAAAATCATAAAGGCTTTCTTTGAAATAGTGATATTAGAAGTGTTCAAGAAGTGCCTCTTGCTTGTTGGAATAGATGAGGTATGCCAGAGTGGCAATTTATGCATAGGTTAAGGGAATAAAAGTCTATAAAGATCCTAATCAATGTAGAAGTACGATTCTATAATCTAATAATGAAGTATAGTCTTTCAGAAATTAATATTATAATTTTGGACTACCTTTGTTGACTATATGTTTTCTGTTGTTTGCCCAGAAGTAGTGATATTAGTGAATAGAGCCAGATTTTTATGCGATCAAGTAGAATCACTTAAAACACCTCATCTGTGAGCATTAATTTCTCAAGTAAATGTTTTAACACAAATGAAAAGATGGAAAGTCAGTGTAAAGTAAATCTGTTTAAATTAATCTCTATGTTTTGGGAAAAAATCATTATAATGCTCTAATTTCTCATAATTTCTCTAGTAAAACTTTACAATGGACAGGCATTGGTTACTTTACTAGTTGGGTCTAGGAACATTATATGGAAATATATGGATTGGAGATTTCTCTGGAAATCTTCTAGTGATTTAGAACAAGGTCAACAAACTATGGATTACTCTTTTTGTAAATAAATTTTATTGGAACTCATTGCATTGTCTACATATTGTTAATGGCTGTTTTGACAATACAACAGAATTGAGTGGGTGCAACAAAGATCGTATGTCCTATAGTCATATAGAGCCTTAAATATTTCCTATCTGGCTCCTTACAAAAAAATTTTGCCAACCTATGTTTTAAAATAGAAAGATGAAAAATGAGCACATATGGCACTGATGAAAACTATATATAATTAATATAAATATATAATATTGATTCAAATACGGATATATGTTGAGACAGATATATGGATATGGATATATAGGTATATGTGGATATAGATAGATGTAAATACGGATATATTATGACATGGATATGTTGTTTTTAAACCTGCATGGCTTATTATTATTATTATTATTTACAGAGTACTTGCTATGTGCTGCATTTACCAAGCACTTTATATCTATACCTTATTTGTCATGAACATATTATTATCACCCTTCCATTACAAAGGATAAATTATGGCTACAGAACAGAGTAAAGATTTGGACGCTGAACTTTACAGCTATCAAATTCATTCTCCTAAACTTCGTGTAGTCTGAGGCTAAAAAATACATAATACTAAATAAGGTCAAATGTCATCTGCTTAAGCTTAATTGGCAACTTTGTCTTCCCAGATATAAAAATACACTGTCAGCACTTTTTAAATAATTAATCCTCAGGTCATCGAAGCCATGAGTGGGAGAGAATTGCAAAATTAACCAGAAGGGAGGGCTGGTAACTACAAGACAGATCATATTTCCAATTCTCGACAGAAAACATTGAGTTATTTTATAAGCAATTCCCTGTATAGAGGTGATGCTTGAATGAAGAGGAGCAAAGAGTGCAGTCTACCGCTTCAATTATCTGACTAAGGGAGGACAATTCAATACATAAGACCTAAGTACCAATTAGGTAAATGAAAAACTTAAGCATGTTACACAATTTCAGGGCAGAAAGACACTCAAAAGGCAACAGAGCTCTGCAATTGCAGGCTGAGCTTCAGCCACACTGACACAGAACCTGGGAAAGGTTTGACCCTTTGGAGATGCTGCTGAAGGTTCTTAGGGCCCTATTAGACAGCCTGAGAGAACAACAATAGCATTTAAAAAGACTCTATAAATAAGGTTCCATTTTCAGTATAGATGAGATTATTTTTAAAAATACCATACTGAAAGACATTTTTATATTCAACATAATCAGCATTAGTTAAAATTAAAATACTTTATTAACGAAGAGGCTGATATAGTTATAAAAATTTTAGTGGAAATTTTTTCTCCGGCTGCCTTTGGGAAAAAAAAAAATCAATGACAGCTGAATCATTAGCTATCCAAATAAAAATCTTCCTGAAAAAAACAAGTAACTGCAGCTTCCTAGACTGATGTACTATCTGCACCTCTGTTATTTTATGTTTATATTAAACTACATTCTACTTTCCTCGAGAAAAATAATTCCGTATTACATTTTTTTGATCCTCCATAGTTCCTGGCTTAAGAAGCAACATGTCTTAGTCATTTTGGACTGCTTTTACAAATGCCATAGAATGGGTGGTTTGAATAAAAACCATTTATTTCTCACAGTTTCAGAGACTGGAAAGTCCAAGATCAAGTTGCCAGCCATTTTGGTTCCTGGTGAGGGGCCTCTTCCCGGGTTGCAGATGGATATCTTCTTATCTTCTTGATGTATCCTCACGTAGTGGAGAGAGAGAGATAACCTCTCTTGTGTCTTCTTTTAAGAGCACAAATTCCATCATGGGAGTGCCACCCACATGACTTTATGGCCTCTATCACACCGGGGGTCAGGGCTTCAACATCTGAATTTTGGAGGAACACAAATATTGTGTCCATAACATCTGGCCTCTGACATCCCACAATTCGTGTCCTTTTCACTTGCAAAATACATTCATTTAATCCCAATAACCAAGTCTTGATGTGTTCCAACATCAACACTAAAGTCTAAAGTCCAAAATTTCATTTAAATATCATCTAAGTCAGATATGGGTGTGACTGAAGGTTTAATTCATCCTGAGGCAAAATTTCCCTCCAGCTATGAACCCATGAAAACAGACAAGTTATGTGCTTCCAAAATACAATGGCAGGACAGACATAGGATAGACATTTTTCATTCCAAAAGGGAGAAATGGGAAAGAAATGGGCGACAGTTCCCAAGCAAGCCAAGCTCTAGCATGTAAACTTCATGAGCTATAAGGCTTGAGAATAGTCTCCTTTAGCTCAATTTGTTTTCCAGACGCACTTGAAGTGGTGGCCCTGCCATCCAGACCCACTAGAGTGGAAATCCTGTCTCCCAAACCCAGTGGGGCAGAACTCCCAGTTTCTGCACCCACTGGGGCAGTTATCCTGTCTGTATCGATTTTCTGGGTGAGGGTCACATTCCCAGGGCTCTACTTGACAGGGGTCATTCTCCTATAGCTCCAAGAGCCCCCACCATGAAGGCTTTGGGCAAAGGCAATCTGGCCTGTAGATCCTTAGGTTGATTTGGTTCCTGGTACGGGCCTTCTTCCCAATTTGTAGACGCATGCCTTCTTGCTGAATCCTCATCTGGTGGAGAGAGAGATCATCTCTCTTATGTCTCTTTTCATGAGGGCACTAGTCCTATTATGAGACCCCCCACTCCCATGACCTAATTACTTCTTGATATAGGTTAGATCTTGTCCTCACCCAAATCTCATGTTGAATTGTAATCCCCAGTATTAGAGGCGGGGCCTGGTGAGAGGTGGTTGGATTATGGGAGTGGGTTTCTCATGGATGGTTTAGCACCATGCCCTTAGAACTGCCCTCATAGTAGTGAGTGACTTCTCATGCGATCTGGCTATTTAAAAGTGTGTGGCTCCTTGCTCTCTCTTGCTCCTGCTCCAGCCATGTAAAGTGTCTGATCTTACTTCACCTTCTGGATGATTTAAGTTTCCTGAGGCCTCCCCAGAAGCTGAGCAGATGCCAGCATCATGCTTCCTTTACAGCCTGCAGAACGATGAGCCAATTAAACTTCCTTTCTTTATAAATTATCCAGTCTGAGGTACTTCTTTATAGCAATGAAAGAATGGCCTAATATACTTCTCAAAGTCCTTACCGCCAAATAACATAAATTCAGGATCAGGGTTTTTTGTATGAATTTTGGGGGAACATAAACATTTAATCCATAGCAAAATGTATATGGTAGGTGCTTGGCAAATACTGACAGGAAGGATGAATGGATATTTGGAGAGATTAATGAGTTTTTCCAGAAAGATCAACCTGAAAGAACTGAAACTGAAATTAAACAAAGGAATGGGAGAATTGGGTTGATAGGAGGAAACACATATCACATGAATTAAGACTGATCAGTACTGGCAAAAGATGGCAGATACAATTGTGATATTCATTGTCATTGCTATTATTTTTGCAATGTTCATGCCTACACAGAGTACCATATTGCTTGAAATGATTTAAGATATTCTCTAAGCTCTTAGTGCAACTTTGTACCATGTTCTGCAGCTACAATTGCCAAACCTCCAGCTCAAGAGGGACCAAATGGAGAATTAACAGATCAACCCCAGACTCTGGGTGTCTTCTTCTTAGAGCAGTAATTAATGTTCTGAGATTTGGTATAAAATGAAATCAAATGATTGAATGCCTAACTGAGACACCATGAATGGAAGAAATCACTAAATCAAAATTTTCTTGGTGACTAAACTCATTCCCATTTTTTGAGTGTAAATCAGACACTTGAGCCAACCTCTGCAGGCTGTCGCTTTCACTCCACAGAGTCACACTGAAGTAAAGCAGGAGCCTGACAAAATAATACCTGGAAATCAATATTTTCTTGTCAACTCTGAAATTTCCAAAGCATAACTTGACTATAAGAATTGTTATTTAAAATATCCCCATTCCTTACTTATGAAGGCAATGCAAGTACTAGTAAAAGTAGACTAATCAGTATTGGCAAAAGATGGCAGATACACTTGCAATATTCATTATTTAATTTAATTTATTTAATTTCATTAAATTGCCTTCCTCCTGGTTTCCAGAGAAACCAATGATATAGTCCCTTGAGATTTGCCAGAAATAATGTTAAATAATATATCTTGAAAATCACATTTTAGCTGAATACATATGAGCTACCCAAACCCCCACTGTACTTTCCTGTGTTCAGCAGACAGGCCCGAGGAAACACCTTTGTGGGATGAAGTTCATTTTGTTTTCATAGGTTGCAACCTCATTCCTAGGATGTGGGTGGTGATTCATTAGGAAAATGTAGCTTCATATTTTTCAAGTGAACTTGATATTTAAATCCACTACTACCATATATTCCTCTCTTTGATCATATTTATATTAATCTCCGTATCTAACAACCATATAAGATACAGAGTAGCAGAGCAAACCTAAAGAATAATGCAAATATTACATTGCAATAATGGAGTAATTCATTCACCATTTACTGAGAACTATCTATATTCTCCATTAGAGGCCAAAATGGAGAAGAATGGTTGTGACATAGAACAAAACGTTTTGACTGACTTCAAAACTTTATAACATATTAGGAACATAAGGTTATAAATAGCTATGTTGTAGGACTGAATGATATAAATTCCTTAAGATAAGTAATAAACACACTTCTAGGGAAATCGCAGATGAAATAGACCAGATCTAAATAGAACACATTTAAGTTGGTATCATGCAGAATTTGAACTTGGTAATAATCTTTCTGTATTAGAGACTGTGGAAGAGAAGAATGTCTGGAGTGGAGTGTCATGAAGTGGTAATGCACAAGGAGTGTTTTGGGAACATGAGGATGCTTAAGGTACATGGTAGAGATTCTAGACTTTATTTTTATTAAGCAAAACTTAAAAGCTATTAAATATTTTTGGCAAATTAATAGTCTAAGTAGAGACATGCTTTATAAAGACAAAACCTATAGGGAATAGAAAGCAAGAAGACAAAAAATTCTATAGACTTCATGAAGGCAGTGATTTTTAGCTGTTTGTTTTACCAGTGTAGGTGCTCAATAAACTTTTTATTGCTTGAATGAATCAATTTCCTGATTTTGTGAGGGCCATGAAATGAAAGTAAACTTTTATTTGTGATACTCCTAGAATTTTTTTTTAAATGTGCAATTGCACACAGATAGAATAGGAGGGAAATACTCATTTTTCAGAAAAGAGTAAAAATGATTTAAGAGGGTTTTTTTTTTTTTTTAGTTTTTTTTGTTTTGTTTTGTTTTGTTTTTTTGTTTTGGTGGGGATGTATTAGTCAGGGTTCTCTAGAAGCACAGAACTAATAAGACTGTTGTATCTACAAAGGGGAGTTTATTAAGGAGTATTAACTACACAATCACAACATCCCACAATAGGCCATTTGCAAGCTGAGGAGGGAGGAAGCCAGTGTGAGTCCCAAAGCTGAAGAACCTGGAGTCTGATATTCAAGGGCAGGAAGCATCCAGCACAGGAGAAAGATGTGGCTGGGAGGCTAAGCCAGTCTAGTCTTTTCACATTGTTTTTTTCTGCCTGCCCTTTTTCTGGCCGCTCTGGCAGCTGATTAGATGGTGTCCACCCAGATTGAGGGTGGGTCTGCCTTTCCCAGTCCACTGACTCAAATGTTAATCTCCTTTGGCAACACGCTCACACACACACCCAGGTATATTGCATCCTTCAATCTGATCAAGTTGACACTCAGTATTAACCGTCATGGAGGGTGGGGGGTGTTTGTTTTGTGTTAAGTCACTTTGGGGCTCTTTTTTGTCCTTAGTCATAAACATTTGTTAATAATTTAAACTGAATAAGGAAACAATGAACTCGTGCTGTGTAATTTTTTTTTCTCTTTCTTTGTTGTTATATACAACGTATAAACATTTAAAACAGAAAACAGCAGGGATCCTCTTGCATCCCTAGGAAGACAGCAAGGAAGAAAGAGGTCCCAGAAACATTTTTTAAGGTATAAGACATATCAGTGCTCGAACTAAGATGTGGAAGGTTTAGAGCCAGCAGAAAGCTGTGTTCCCTGGGGTTGTCCTGGCTCCCCGCCAGAGCCGGGACACACAGGCAGGACGCTACCGAGAGAAAACTACACCAGACAGCATTCCCTTCTTATGGAAAGCAGGGCAACATAAAAGGGTTACTAAGATCTCCTTCCTCCCTTGAGGACGACAACTGAGGAAAAGGAAGGTAGTGTCCCGTGTCACTCTGATCCCCGTCCCCAGCTGCTCTGGCCCCAGATGCCCTCATACTGGCATTTACCAGAGCCTATGTCAGCTCAGACCCTGCCTAGGCCCACCAGTTGCCCAAAGCTCTCTGAGTAGGGTGGAGGAAGAGGCTGGGTGTCAAATCAAGCAGATCTTTATTTGCAGTTGTCACTGGGGATGTTTCTTGTAGCTTATTTGTCTGCTAACCTGCTCTTTCAGCTGCATGGCGGGGCTCAAGGCATTGATGACATCTGTCAGGGCTGAGAAGTGCCTGACTTGCTGGGCCAGAGCGGATTACACTTTGTTCACAAACGTCTCCAGGTCATAGTCCGGCTGCTTGGTCTTTTTAGTAACTGAAAATAGAGACTGAGGTCCATAAAATGCTTTGCAGAGAGAACAAATGAAGTCAACAGGTTTTTTAGAGGTTCATTTCAGGGGCAAAGAGATGGGTTAGTAGCAACCTCGGAAGGAGTGGGAGGAAGGATGATAATTCATTACTTCAGCATGAGCTGTTTCCTCCTTAGTTATGCAGATGGATAGGAAAGTTGAACTCATGTACCCAGCAGGTGCTGGCTCTGGGAAGAGACACAGTTGCCTAAACTGACTGTAATTCCTGCCACCCATGGGGACTAAAAACCTGAGCCAGAGAGATCCTAAAATTGGGTCACAAAGAAAGTGGGGGCATTACCTGTGGAGAAATAGTCAGTTATTGGATCCACTTTTCACCTTCTTCAGGAAAACGGCAATGTAAGGAAATTAGCTGTCTTTTTTGTCTTTTCTTTGCCTGTAAGAACAAAGACTGAAAAATATAAAATAAGTTTTAGTCTCTATTTTGTTTGGCATGTTTATACCCCAAAATTCTTTAAACTAATGGCAAGATAAATGACCAACTTGCATAGTGAGAGAGTTCTCCTATCTGCCTCATTACTTTTTTCCTTTGTTGCTACAACAAAAGCATGTCTACATCTTAATCTCCATTTCGAGGGATGAAACTAAGGCCTAGACTTTCAGTCAACATTAGCATTCCCTTCCAAGAAAAAAAAAAAAGGCTGTTTTCTCACCTCTGTCCAATGGCTGTTTGAATGTAAAATATGTAGGGAAATCAAGACCAGAATTTGTAATTCTAGAACTATTGAAAAACTAGTTGAGCAAAGGTAAGAGTTTAACAGACATTTTGCAGTATAATATGGTCGAGCCTATTTCATTTCCCTTTTCAAAAGTTGAAAAATCAAAAGGATTTCTTTTAAAATTCAGGTTACATCTCTACTTTGCTTGAGGTTTATTATAGTTGAAAGACTGGTTTTACACATAAAACATTTTTGCTTAAAACATGCATGAATGGTTTCTGATTTCTTCTCATCCAGATATTCGAGAACAATTTTAGGAAGCACCCAACTTTACTGCATTGCATTTTCAAGTGTTCTTTCCTGACTCCTCTTACAGAGCCCATCCAAAATGTGCCTTCATGATGTTAAATACCAGTTGGCATTTTTAGTTTGGTTGGAATAGAATTGCAGAATTTTGCTTTTCTTAATTGTGAAAGAGGCAGATAGTTAACCACATTTTTTCTCCTTCTGCATATCTAAAAATGCATTCAATTCTTCAGCAAATATTTAGTTCTTTTATTATACTAGACATTGGAAAGCATTAATCTGAAGAACTAGTTACAGTTGAGGTTCCTCATCACAAGGTAGTATCCTGGGAAAACTCTGATCCAGGAGCACTTTTCTGACTGCATTCAAACTGTTTCCTGAAGGCAACCAGCAGATTACTTCATGACTTGAGGAAACCTGCAAGGTGGCAGCTTTTGCTGGCTCAGATAGGAAATAATCCTTTTCAAGAAACTGTACTCAGTGCCAATTACAAAGCCTTTAATCAATTAATAATTACTGCAGCACATTATGATTTTTCTCTATTATTGCTGCTCGAACTTAGGGGAAAAATACATTTTAAATGGTAATTTAATGATTAACTGTAAAGTAGGTTTTTCAAATCAAAGCTGCTGCTTACATTTTCAAAATCTCTAAATATATGCAAACAAAAGGAAAAAAAAAGTTCTTGTGAAAGTATACAAGATCTTTAAATAGTAAACCCCACACCCCATTTTAGACATAAAATTCATCAAAACATTCTCAACAAATACATCAAAGTGGGAAGAAACTGATAGTATGACTGAACTAATAGACAATCATCAATAAGAAACTTTTAAATATAATTTTAAAAGTTAGAAGATAGTATTTGCTTTTCAAAAATAAGAAAATTATTTTATCTAATTGGCTAGCCTGGCTTTGGTCAATGTACTTGATAATTTTGAGCTTTCTACACTGAGGGTAATGAAATATCGAAACAATAATCTAGGGAGGTTGTAAAGCGTATTGTCAAGAACTCTGTCAATATTCTCTTTCTCTAAATATTAATTGATCATTTCAATAAAAGGTAAGGACTTTTTAGAGTCTACAGCATGATTACAAAGTAGATGACTTTCTCAGTACCTCCTAACCCTTTAATTCATATGTAACAATTTAATTTTTTTTCAAATGCCCTTAAGCATCTGATATTATTCCAGGATGCCTCATCTTCAGTTGTGGCCCTCTAGTACCTGTCATCAAAAAGTAGCACAGAGAATGGAATATCTGAAATACCATTCAAAAGTGTATTTTATGTATTGCACATAATTATTTATATAATTATGTACTTTTACATTTTATATACTTAATTATATGTATACCCACTATGTGTGTGTATATATGTGTGTGTGTTTATGTGTATTCATTTTTGCAGTTATCATAGCTACTAGAATCTTGCTTATTTTTTCACTCCAGTGTCTGTAATTGTACTATGCTGCTATAAGTTTTTGTATAAATCATGTAATCACTCCATGTCATTTGCCATTTTAAGAGGCAATGTCTCCCTTTACCAGCCACCCAATTAAGCAACCATTCATTAAATATCAGATTTCAGGTTCACCCTGCCACTTTTAAAGTACTTTGAAAATTATAGTGATATATTTTGTGCTCTCCACAGCTTACAGTTAGTGGTGGGTTAAAAATCGCTATTGAGGTAAAAATAACCATAAATAAGAAAGAGACTCAAGCAAAGTTTGGGATAGTAATAAAATGTATCTTGGAGCTCTTAGGGTTTTGTAAAGGAAGTTCCATTTTAAGTGTGTCTTGAAAGATGAATACTAAACCTGGCAGCATTTTAATGGATGAATTAGAGGATCAAGAAATGGAAAACTCATGCTGAGATAGAAGTGCTGGTGTGGCATCCATATGAACATGTCGATGTAACTGGTAACTGAAAATTAAGAAACAGGCCACATCTAGTGAAGAAAAATTGGAAGTTCACAAGTTAAAACCAAAGGAGTAACAGAGTAACAGAGATTTCCAGGTAAAAAGTGTATTGATTGAACTTGAAGATGCTGAGAGTAGAGCCTTGGGGAAATGACTGTAATTAAATGGAAATGGAGGGGAAAGGAAAGTTAAAGTGACCGAGGAAGAGCAGGCAGAGACAAGAGAACGGAAGAGAACAATGCGAGAAGAAAGCATTTAAGACGATCAAAGACTGCAATGGCAAAACAATGACTCAGCCCACTGCACTTAAAATTATCAGGGCACTGATGAATTCAATGAAAGCGGTTTCAGTGGTACACTAGCGGGAAGAGTCAGATCATAGGGGTAGAAAGGCAGAATGCATTTGGGAGGAATGATGGAGACTAGTCTTTAATGAAGTGTGGCAATAAGGAGAAAAAGAAAGATGGGATGATAGATTGTGTTAGAAGCATAGTTCAATCAACATTTATTTTTACTTTAGTGAATTAAACAAAAAGGGATAAGCCATGGTAGAAGAGTTATTAACATAGGAGAAAGAAAGAAGAAAAGTTGCTTGGAATAATCAAAATAATGGTAACAATTATTTATTAAGCTCTTACTACATGCTAGGTAGTATTTTTGTCACTTTATATAAAATAAATCAATAGCCTTCCAACAATTCTGTCAATGTATGTATTCTTATATCCATTTTACAGATAAGGAGACTGAAGCTTGCTTAAGGGTGGTTAAATATCTTGCCCAAAGTCCCTGCTAGGGAGGGATAAAGATAGAATTTGAACTGAGACCATCTGGCTTCAGCCAACCAGCTCTATAAACAAACCATTCTGTGGGTTTTACTTCTGCAGCCAGTAATTGCCAGTCCTATTCTTTTGGTGAAAATGTTGAACCTGAGAAAAATCAAATTCTTTTTCTTATTTATTCTGTGCTCTCCCCCATCCTTAGGGTCCTAGGTAATGTTTGGAATGCATCAGTCCCAACCTTCCTGTACTACAATAAATGAATCAATTGCTCACAATAATTTGAGGAAGCCTGGGGCCTTTTATGAGCATTTCAAATGATTAATAAAGTATGAAAAATAATCAGATCATCTGGATCTGAATAGTGTTGAAAGATTTAATAATTTCCAATGTTGAGAAGTTTCAACATACTGATTGAAATCAATGAACAAGTTATCCATTTGGTAGTAGGGGGAAGATGTGGCACATCAAGTTTCTTGCATTTTTTTAGGAATCAGTACTATACAGGCAGTTAGATGACATATATAATTCTGCACCATTTTATTTTGGTCTACAATTATATCACTACTGTATTATATTTTGCTGTTTTAACAAATGAGCTCTGATGAATTTGCCAGTATTTACTCTAACTTTTCCTCATTTTCATTCTACTTATCCTAGCTTCTCCACTCCCCCACTAACTTCTGTAATTTTTGCTTTATTGGAAAGTTCTCAGAGCCTTGGGCTCTTCAGCAGAAAGTATGGTATGAAGCTGGAAGATAAATAATACATCAGATCACTTCCACTCAATCTGGGCAAGTGACATTTACAATTTTAACAAACTGGAGGCATGATGGCAAATAAGAGAATATTTGGAGCAGAGTAAACTTCAGTTACAATACAGACTAAAATTCTAAGAGTGTTCTTTCTCATTTGGCTAATATATGTAATTCAAGTTTACTGGAGGAATGTTCTCACTCAGATGCTAAACTGCACATCTGCAAACTATTCCCACAAAAACAATCTGAGCAACGCCCACCCTCAAAACCCTCACTGATTCTTATCATTTCTGTAAAGACAATATTTCTTTCTCCAAAGAGCAGCAGATATATCAGATGTTTGAGTATTAAAATGTAGATACACTTGCCTTTTAAGTCTCACTCTGATCTCTGACGCTAAAATCAGCACACTGTGCAGCATTTTGAAGAGTGCTTTCTTTGGAATAATAATTCCAGTAGATGATGTGTAGGAAAAAAAAAAAAAAAAAAGAGCTATCCTGTGACCGTATTTGACTTGAGAAAAGCTGAGCACACCTGTCTTGGAGACTCACAATGCACATTAGCATATTAAAGGCTCTGGAAGTCCAGTAATAAGGAATTATGTGGGGCTTGTTTTTTGTTTAATTCCTACTTCCCAGGTTTATTTGAAAATCAAAAAACATTTTGTCCATAACCCTATTAAGAGAACTTCCCATAAAATGGAATTTTATTGGTGGTAGGTATTTTGTAGTATCCTTCCCATTCTCAAAAACGCATTTTGTGAAATACCACATTCTCTGATTCGCTCTTATTTCTTAGTACAGTAGCATAAAGGGAAAATTGAGCATTCTCAAGTTCTTATGTGTCAGTCACATCCGTTTATATTTTTATAATTATTTTATAATTATATATTTTTAGTAATATAAAATGGACAAATCTTCGGAAAGTGTCAGGAAAAAAAAACTTGATTTTTTTCTTCTAGAAGCACTGCATCCTCACAGAGGTTTGAAGCTAACTAGCAGGAGACACCTGCATCTTATCAATGTCAACATGAATGCCTCTAAAAAGAACACAAGCGTCACTCACGCGCACACACACACACACACACACACGGCATTCAGTAACGTGTCGAATGTAGCTAATTAATTTAAGGCAGTAACTGATTAGTATAAAATTGAATACATTGGCTGGGACTGGGTCCATGACAGAAAATCAAGATACCTTCAATTTCTTATATACTTGTGAAATGTAATTTTTTTTTTTGGTAGGGTCTCACTTTGTCACCCAAGCTGGAATGCAGTGCTGCAGTCTCAGCTCACAATCTCGGCTCACTGCAGCCCCTACTTCTTGGACTCAAGCGATTCTCCCACCTCAGTCCCCCAAGTAGCTTTCACTGTAGGCATGTGCCACCATGTCCAGCTAATTTCTGTATTTTTAGTAGAGATGGTGTTTCACCATGTTGCCCAGGCTGGTCTCAACCCAAGAGATCCACTGCCTCAGCCTCCCTCCTCAGCTCCCCAAAATGCTGGGATTATAAATGTGAGCCATCACTCCTGGCCTGAAATGTGAATTCTTTATCATTGATCATAAACACCAATGTCTCATGAAAACTGGAGGCTTCAATTTGAATCAATTAATGTCTCCACAATAAGGGTGCAAATGGAAGTCTAATAAATGACCATACTAAATTGACTCTCCCTTTTGTTCACTGGTGAATGAGGGAAGATATCAAGTTTTTAAAGTATTAATCCCAAACTTAAACGACCTTAAAACTAAATTTTGACAGTTTTATATCAGTGTTGCGTAATTGTTATGCACCAGCAAAGCCTGTGGAGTCAGAAGATGCTGTATATGAAAACAATATGTCAGTGTTCTATCTTCTCCTGCAGAGGAATGTAATAGCAATGATCACCTTCGGCAAGTCCAGTTTTGCCTGCTCTACTGGTGAACAGCCGAGAAAAAAGACGTGTGCTTTTTAAAGGAAATTTGTATTTAAAAAAGAAGAAAGATCTTGTCTTTATGTTGAAGAAATTGTCCTTTTCCACTTATTGGTCTTAACCAAAATAATTATCTCTATTAGCAATAGTTCTGTTCAGTTTATTTTGAACATATCCTTTGCATTGTCTCTGCCTTTTTAAAAAGACCCAGAATGGTTTTTGAAAAGTGTAATTTCAGACACGAGGGTGAATACTCCTCACCCTAAGTGCTAATCACAAATGCTGAGTTCCACCATCATGTAATCATGCAGTGAAGGTCATTTGGCAGTAGAGCCGCTCTGAGTAGAGGGGGCTTCTGGAAGAGCAGTGCTCAGAGTTGATTTCTACGTATTATTCTACAAAATATGTCATATGGGTTTTTTTTCAAAAATGAGAGGAGAAGCTCTAGAATACATACCACATAAAATTCACTACGTAAAATTTACCTTCTGGACCTAGAATATGTTGTTAATAAGAATGATAACCTTGATCTTATCTTCATTAAATTGTTGAAAGCGCTAATCCATTTAAGAACAAAATCCCGCAAGTTTCTATTCTTGCTTTCTGAGCCTCAATGCTTATTAGGAACAAAAAAAGTAAAAAGCCCAGTAATGACAAAATTAAACAATTTCTTACTTGCTATTGATCTTTAGTTTTCTTTTCGATGGTAATTTCTTTGTATAATGAAGTTACACACACACACACACACACACACACACACACACACACACGAATGCTTCACTACCCAGTAGCATATGTCCCTATGAAAACTGTAGGGGTGTCTCAAGAAGACTCTTAGATTTAAATGCCAAACAATTTTGATACTAAAGCTAATTAAAACAGATGTTTGTGAATATTGAGAATAACTTTTTATTTATATTTTGTGACTTTTCATATTAATTGTAGAAGGTAATAATCTGTTTGATACTATTTTGGAAAATGTGGAAGTGAATTTAAAACGGCTTTCAAAAATGTGTTTGCAGAGTATGGAAAGCCATACAGACTTTTCAAATTTTTATATATATATATATATAAATTTATACTATATATATATATACACATATAATTTGAAAAGTCAAATTATATATATAAAATATACATATATAGTCAATAAAATTATGATAGTAATTTGCATCTTATATGACTTGTAAACTATCATTCAGAAATCTTAGTTCAAGCCAGAAGTCCTATAAGTTTTACTCAAACAATTCATTTTTTGAAAGTCATGGTTACCATTGCTATCATTTTGGCATGAATTGCAGGTTAGACATGTGGACCTATTTCTATGGCCTCTGACTATTTTCTCTTTTTCCAAATCATTTCCTGTTGTTTTCACTATCGATGTAATCAACTCTCAAAGCAGCTCCCTCTGCTGCTCTTATTTTTACTGTCTACTTATCTGAACAAATAATATTTTCTCCAAAAAACTTGTACATGTTCTAGTTATCTTTCCAACTAATGGCTCAAGGTTGTTTGTATCTTCTTGTAAAAACCAGTTTTTAAAGGAGATCTCCTTTTCCTCTTGGTATTAGAATTTGTATCTGTCACCAAATTAATCTTTCTGATCCCCTATTTAAATGACCAGGTTTAACAGTCATTTTTCCACCTTGAAATTACTTTGATTAATTTTTATCAATTTTGATTTCAAAGTTAGTTTTAGACTCTCTCATAAGTTATTGTCTCTCAATAAAAAAGATTCTTTTCTCATTAAAACTATCCAACTAGCCTGGGAAACATGGAAAAATCCCATATTTACCAAAAACGAAACAAAAATTAGCCAGGCATGATGGTGGCATGCACCTATGGTCCGAGCTACTAGGGAGGCTGAGGTGGAAGAATCCCTTGAGCCCCAGAGTCAGAGTTTTCACTGAGCCAAGACTGCACCACTGCACTCTAGCCTGGGCAATAGCAACACTCTGTCTAAAAACAACAACAACAAAAATTATCCAGCTACATCTCTTAAAGAGTTTTGTTAATTTACCAATGTAAATCTCTCAGATGTTTACCATAAATCACAACCTCATTAATCAACGGGTATTTATTAAAAGCCTACCCCGTGCCAAAGCGTGGGATACAAATAGTGAGCAAAATAGAAAAAAGCATCTTCTAGAGCTTTCACTCCAGTAAAGAAGACAGAAGATAAATATTAAGCATAATAATATATTATGTAATATAAGGTGGCTAGACTAGATTTGATTTTATTATGATTAGTTTAGGTGAAAAAGAATAAAACCTGGTGGTGGGGCGCAGTGGCTCAAGCCTCTAATCCCAGCACTTTGGGAGGCCGAGGCGGGCGGATCACGAGGTTAGGAGATCGAGACCATCCTGGCTAACACGGTGAAACCCCGTCTCTACTAAAAAATACAAAAAATTAGCCGGGCGTGGTGGTGGGCGCCTGTAGTCCCAGCTACTCGGAGAGGCTGAGGCAGGAGAATGGCATGAACCCGGGAGGCAGAGCTTGCAGTGAGCCGAGATTGCGCCACTGCACTCCAGCCTGGGCGACAGAGAAAGACTCCGTCTCAAAAAAAAAAAAAGAATAAAACCTGGTAAAGTGGATTGGGAATGGTGGAGCAAGGAAGAAGATGTTTCCATTTAAATACTTTTGTGGGAGGAACCTCGTTGAGAAGGTGTTATTGGAACAAAGTTGTAAAGGCAGAGAGAAATTTTGCACACAACTGGTGGTGCGAGGAGCATGCCAGGCAGAGGCAGCACCCTGTGCAAAGTCCCTGGGGTAGGAGAGTCTTATGTTTGGCGAGAGGAGAGGAGGCCAGCGTGCGTGGAGTAGAGGAGAAAAAGGAGAGGTGTGAGCAAGTAGAATAAGAGGTCACAGAAATGGCCAGATCACAAAAAAGTTTTAAGCCATGGTAAAAAAAAATGTTTCCATTTCTTCTCTATCATGTTCTTCTATCAGAATTGGATGGTAGGTATGCACTGTCACATTAATACTGCAAGAAATGCCTGCTCCCAGCTCCATGATCCTTCTCCTCCTCTCCCAGGTGGACCATCAAATTTCCCTCCCAGGTGGACCATCACTACAGAAAGAATAACTTTTGAGAAAGGGAGTAGTGAAGAGCTGCAGAAAACTTACACTAATGAGCACATACCTTGTATAACTCTGTGCTGCTTACTGTGATATATTTTTACATTATTTAGTGCTAAAAACTCTGAGAGGCAATCAATGTTCCTTTCTTAACAGAGGAGTAATATGAAGTTCAGAGAGCTTATGAAAATTGTCTAAAAATCGCACAGCCAGTAAAGTTCCTGCTCGAAAATCAAAAGAGTAAAAAGCAACACTAGATTTTGGTGAAAGATTTTTTTGAAAGAGTGTCAGTAAAAAATATGTTGAGAACATGTAAGAAAAAGTAGAAAGTCAGAATATAGAACTGTTCTAATGGGGTAAGTCTGTTGTCTCCATCTTACCCACATGCAGCTTCAGTTTGTCTTGAGACAGGAGTCACTAGGAAACATAAACCTCAGCAGTAGTTTTCTCAGTAGCAAGGACGGTCCTGCTTCTAGTTTCCTCATCTCCCTAATGTACCCTTCCAGTTACTCTGCCCTGGACTCCAATGTGTTATTTTATTCCTCTGTGTCTCCAAAATTTTTGCACATGTCTCTTACTTCTGGATGTTGGTTGTATATTGATTGAGTTGAATTGAAATAAATCAACATTCTACCCACCCTGGTCTCTTAGATCCTTGCCTATATAAGCAACAAACTTCAGTCAGTGCCTTCCTTTTTGACTGGATAATTCTGGTCTACCTGCTCACGTTAGAAACTCTTCTAAGCTCTTTTTTGTTGCAAAGCATGAGCCTAAATGCTGACTTGCCTGAATGGATTTCATATACCTGTCCCGTATTGAATGGTCCAGGCTTGTGACTTCGTGCTTAGCCAAACTTTGTTATGCCAAACTTTGTTGCCTTTTTCTACTGTGTCTCTTTCTAATCCCAGCCTCTCCAGTTGCTTCCTAACTTTTCATACCTACAAGGCTTCGCACCCCACCAGCTGTTCTCAGGGCATTTCTCACTGTTCTTTAACATGAACTCAATATTCCACTTTAGCAGATTAAGGACTGTCCCTTAACCACCTGTGGAATAAGATCATTTTTGCCTTTGTGTTATACCTTTATCCTTTGCCCTTAGCATGAAATGCCCTCCATGAATACCGTTCTTTTCTTTCAGACTACACAAGTCTTGCTTTTCCTACCAGTGCACTCCACTCTGAGGACTTCTGTCCATTTTATGAATTTATTTTCTATGTTATGCTTGCACCACAGCACAGAAGAAAATGGACTCTGTTCTTTCTTGTATTTGTGCTTGTTTTGGTGATTGTGCCTCTTCCAAGTCAGTCTGCAATCTCCTTGAAAACGAAATGAGTGATAGCTACTTCTCTTGATTTTTTCTCCATGGATTATTGACATATTTTAGTAACCTAGTAATTCCTAATAAATGTCTGAAGTGTGAGTACTAATGCAATCTTTTATCAAAGCTTTAGCAATTCAGCTTCTCAGTTTATGAATCTTTTGGCGTATCCTGAATTTATTTTATTGATGTTTAATTCAAAATGGTTATTACTTATTTGCTTTTTTATATGGTATATTAAAATTATGTACACTTAGAAATCACCTTAACATTTTTAACATCAAAAAATATAAATTATAATAGAAGAGCATCCAGATAGGAAACTGAAAGGAAGTAGGTAGGAATGCAGGGGACAAAATAACAAAGTTTTATAGAATGATGCAGAAAATAAAATCTAGCCTCATCTCACAAATAGTACCTAATTGGAGCTATTGATTATTGATAAGGGACAGAAATAAACAAGTTATCAAGAATTCTGGCATCTTGCTGATGTTGTAGCTCTCAGTCACATACTAACCATAGTAAAGGTCCCATATTTGCTGAACCTAAGAGGGTTCAGGCTATGCACTATATTAGGTCACATAGAGTAACACATGTCAGGGAAGCATACCTGAAGGATTAGTGGTATGTATTTGTTACATGTGTAGCATTTTTTTTTTCTTCTGTGGAAGTCGGTATCTATTGGGAGGAACTGCTCTTGATAGTTAGGATAGGCTGACCCTACTCTGTCTTGTCCAAGTTGAACATGGGATGGAGACTTCATCCTATTACCTCATTCCTTTGGCTACACTGATTGCCCTAGAGATGGGCATGTGACTGCAGGACCTATCAAAGCTTTGGGGGGAAAATTGATATCGATGCTGGAAAGAAAAAGTCTCAATCTTTCTGAGATTAAAGACATGAAGAATAATATGAGCCTGGTGATGTGGGTCTGTCTTTACAATCACATAGAGAGAACCTTCTTGAGAGTAAAAACAACATAAAAGAAAGCATTACCAAGCAATGTAGAGCTTGTGAATTCTGATGACAGTGTCTGAGTTCTTACCACCAGCTCCCAACTGCGGACTCTTCAGTACTTAAAACAGTAAATTTCCCTTTTTGTTTAACTAGTTTAAACTGAGTTCCTAGCACTTCGAAAGCAAAGAATCATTCTTAATGCAGTTATCATGTGGCACCCTGCACAGCAAAGAAGTAGTTGTATTTGTGCGATACACAGAGCAAAATCAGAAGGATCTCTCAGAATTTCTCTTTTTCTTACTCACTCTCAAACTGGGTGGGGATAAAAAAAATCCATACTTGATGATTACTTGCAGAAAGTATAAAAGAACTACTTAGAGTCTGGGTTTCACAGAAAAAAAAAATAAATTCCAGCTAACACTTGACAGTAACAGCTGTACTTGAATAAGGATCACGTAAGTACTGTCTAAGTTTTCTAAATACTAACTCCAATAACTCACAACAGCAGCAATTTGTCATCCAGCATTCTTTCCAAGCATCAGTATTAAGAAGCTATCTTTGATAAATTCTTCAGCACATGTCCACTTGCTGAAGATAGCATTTTTGTTAATTTTTTTTCAACCAGATTGATTACAGACACAAAAACAAATGTCACTTATGTAGAAGTAGAGAGATGCTGAGCAGATAAAGTCAGTTCTTCTGTCACTGAGGAGGAGCAGTGATACCATTTGGCATAGAATATTATTCTATTCAAGATTTCAAAATAATAACTAGAAATTATGCTATAATCCAAGTGTGTATCAAAGAGAAAGAGGAGGAAAAGGATGGCAAGTTTAGACCCATCAGAGTGTTTTCAAAGAAAATAATAACAATAATGACAAAAGCCTAGCCTACAGAGATTTCTTGAGGATGCATTCTGGAAATAAATTATCAAAATACTGAGAAGACTAACATTGTGTTTTGAAGAGTATTTTTTAAATTTGAAAATAACAGTTACTTAAAATAGAAAATTATTAAAGTTCAGCATATGCTTCTTACTTGTGATGTAATTATGTGCTTATACTAAAAATTAAGTGGAAAAGTGAAAGAGCTCCAGAACTGATGAATGCTGATGGTGTAGTTAACTCATTTCCTTAACTCTCATCAGCATGGATAAAATTTCAATCCAAGAGTATCTGCAATGACGGATCAAGGTATGGGTTCTATAACAATAAAATTTTCCAAAAGAGAGGAATGGAAGGAATGAGTGGTGAGAGGGCATCAGAGATTACACAATGTACATAAAAGACCTAGTATTAGTTCCACTGTTTCTAGAAGACCAAGTATAAGAGTCTGATACATCATAAATTTTAGCTATTAGTTATTGAAATTCTTCTATCGATCAGATCTTCAAAACACATCTTGACTTCTGTTTCTAGCCAAAGAGTAATATAATAGATACCAGATTTTGTCTCACAATGAAATAACCAAATAATTGACAAGAATATATGAAACTGTTTGGAAGACACTGGACATTAGGCAATGAAGGTTGATGATTCCTCAGAGGCAGGAAACAAAGGAGAACCACACTGCTGCTTCAGCTTACTGCTCTGAGAGAGTAACGAGGCTGTGGGTTAGGGAGGTGAAACCCAAGTCGAGCCTCACAGAGTCACTGAAGAAAGGAGGTGAAGCTGACTCCAGAGGGAGCAAGGTGGTTAGAGATCACAAGAAACAGTACCAGAAAGAAGAAAATGAATGAGAGAGAGAGAAAGAGAGAGATGCTGAGGGTATTCCCTGACATGTGAAGCAAATACCTGAGGCTTGAGAATTACACAAAAGATGTAAACATAACTGTGCCTGGTATAATGGGGGATAATTAGCTCTGGACTGAGCATTGTACTGGTTCCAGTGAAAAAGTCTTAAAAACAAGATTCAAAAAGATCAAACTGTTTTCAAGTGACATAAATATACCCAAGAACAAAGCTCAAGAATATTCGTATGAATACAAAAGTATCTATCAAGCAATCAAATAAAACTAACAACATATGCCATCCAATGAAAAATCATCAGGAATGCAAAGAAGCAAGAAAATACGACGCAAAAAGAGGAAATAAATCAATTAATCAAAACTGATCCAGAACTGACACGTGTTAAAAGCACCATTAAAATCACTTCTATACCTATATTCTGTTTATACAAAAAATAAGACGTGAAATATATTTCTATCTATGTAACTATCATCTATCTATCTGATTTTTTAAAAGACCCTAAAGAAACTTCTTAAGATAAAAACTACAATGTATGGTGTGATGCACTGGATGCAATTAAAGGTCGATTAAATTGCATAAGAAAAATTTAATATATTTGGAAATGTAGCCATAGAAACTGTCCATAATGAAACACAGAAAAGAGAATTTTAAAAAATGAATCCAGCATCAGTAAGCTGTGGGACGATTTCAAACACTGTAATCTTTATGTAACTGGAGACCCATAGGGAGAGGAAAGAAAGATAAGTTCTTTTTAAAATAAGAAACGTAGATAGAAAATTTTCCAAATTTGATGAAAACCATGAACTTGGTGAGAGGACTTTTTTTTCCCTCTTGACACCAAATACAGGTATCTTTTCCAATGATACTTCTCTAACTATCTGACACCATCTGGGTGTCCCAGGATTTAATTCAATTCTAATACTCAACCTGCAATTAGTGTCAGATACCACAAGTTACAGTTGAGTTACACAAGATTGCCCCCACTTTACACACCAATTACAAATCCAAGGACACCTGTACTTTTGCCCAACTGGCTACAAATAGGGGATTCCCACTTCCCCCTCTTCTGGTTCTGTAATTTCCTGGAGAGGCTCATAGAACTCAAGAAGGCACTTTGTTGTAAGGCACTTCAATGTATTATAAATGATACAAGTGAATAGTGAGATGGGGTACATAGGGTGAGGTCTGAAAGCCTTCCAAGCACAGAAACTTCCGTCTCTGTGGAGCTGGGGTACACCACACTCCTGGCATGTGAATGTCTTCAGAAGCTCCCTGAGCCCTGTTGGATAGGGGGTTTTATGACATAGGCATGATTGATTAAATCATTAGCCATTCATGATTAGCTCGTTCTCTAGCCCCTTGCCCTTTTCCAAAGACTGGCAGGTGGAGCTGAAAGTTCCAAATTTCTAATTGAGGTTTGATCTTTTAGCTGAGCAGCCCCCAACCTGAATCTATCAGGGGCCAGCCAAAAGTTGTCTCATTATGACAAATGACACTCTTACTATCACTCAGGAAATTCCAAGGGTTTTAGGAGCTCTGTGCCAGAAACTGGGGACAAATACCAAATATATTTTTATGTTACAACACCAAGAGACTGAAGATGTTCAATGAATTCTAAGCCCAATAAAGATTAAAACAACAGCAATCACAACCAGGCACATTACAGTCAAATTACTAAAAACCAGTGAAGAGACAGTAAAATCTTAATAGCAGCTAGATGAAAAAGACATAATATAGAGGAACAAAGATAAAAATTACAGCAGTTTTTTTTTTTCAGAAACTATCTAGGAAAAGTACATTTTCTATGATTCCATTTATATAAAATACTAGGAAAAACAAACTAATGTCAGATGACAAAAGAAGCCGTAGTTGCCTGGAGGTAGGACTTACAGCGAGGAACAAAAGGGAAATACTGCAAAGGTACACAAGGAAACTTTAGGGGTGATGGATATATTCCTGATCTTGAATGTGGTGATAATTCAATGGGTGTATTCCTATGTTAAAACTTATAAAATTGCATTTAAGAGTGTGCAGCTTATTGTATTATGGTTATTTCTAAATAAAGCTTTAAAAAAATAAAAAAAAAGTATACCAATTTTTTTCTGACCCACACAACACAATAGTTCCTATATTTTGTAGTTAAGTAAAGAAATAAAGCAATGTTAAAAAGGCTTGCCCAAGACCAATTAACAAAAAACCCACATCTGTCTAAATTCAATGGCTATTTATTCCCATTGTTTTTTGCTGTTACACAGACAAGAATAGCAAATTCTAAACTTTATTTTTGACTGTACGAAATGAAAATTATATACATGATGTATTATTGTATGAAACATGCTCATTGAAAAGTATAAGATACCCTTAATGACAGAGATCATATATCATTTCAATCCTTTAATGCTATGCAATTTTACTTAAAAATAAAATAATACGTGGATAAATTAAATTAATAAAAATAAATTAAAATAATTTACCATATTTCTGAAGATGAGAAAATGTTTTTCTAGAATTAGAAAAGGGAGGAGATGGTCTATGTACAAGGGAAGGGAATGGGAAGAAAACATTCTATTTGCAAATAATTGAGACAATCATCATCTCAGTTTGTGAGTTGTTACCTCCTAACTTATCTTCCATTTTCTACTCATGCCTCCTCAGTCTGTTCTCCAGAGAGAAGCCAGAGTGATCTTCTAAAAGTACAACCAGATAACAGCACTTAATTGTTGAAAAGTCCCCTAATGTCATTTCATTATGCTTAGAATAAAATAAAAACGTCTTACCCTAGTTAAAATCTTCATGTGAACTGACTTCTACTTTCCACTCATCTCGTGCTTCTCTTCCCCTACTTGCCTCCTTTCGGTCTTTTTATTCTTATTCTGCCTTGGACTGACTTGCACTAGCTGTTCCCTTTGCCAAGATTCCTTTTTCCCTATGTTAACATGGAAACCTCTTTGATGGCATTAAGGCCTCCACTTAAATGGCTTTTAGTGACCATCAAATTGCATTCATCCAGTGGGCAGGCAGTCACTCTCTATCGCATCATTTTACTTCAACGTTTCTCCATCGGGGGCAATGTGGCCTCCTACAGGTTATTTGGAAATGCTTAGGAAATTGTTGAGTGAGTGTTGACTGCTACTGGTATTTAATGATAGATGCCACAGATGCTCTAAACATCCTACAATGTGCAGGACCACAGCCACACACACAAGAATTATGTGGTCTAAAATAGCAGTATGCCAACTTTTAGAAAACTTGCTCTATTTCACTTCCCCCTGCAAAGCATGTATAATTATCTGATATCCTATTCTATGTTTACTTTATTTTATTTTTTGTACCAATGAGAACAGGGACCTTGGATGACTTGTTCACCCTTATATTCCCAGCTTTTAAAGTAATGACTACACAGAATGTTTTGTCATTCAGTTTATATTTACTGACTGACTGAACGCCAACCACATCTTCCATTAAAAAACATTCTATATAACTTGCTGAGTATTTCTGCAACTGATCTCCATCATTAGCTGAAGGCATGTTTTCCCCAGAGTATGATTTGAGAATCAAGGACAAGGGATTCAACTTTTTGTAAGTTTTCAAAGAAAAAATGGTGTAAATGCCAGAAATTTTCAGGGTAGGTGGGTTGCCAAGCATGTGTTAAGAGTAAAATTATTTTCATAGCTTATAAGATAAATCTACTTTCTTAAATCTTTGGCAGAGTCAATGACTTGTGTTGAAATGTGCAAACTTATTGCATCTCTGATTTTCTCTCTGTCATGCTATAAATAAATTAACACTTTTCTCTAACCTGACTTGCTTCTACCTGTTATATTTGAAAGGATATTGCAGTGCTGACTGATGTTTTCCCTGGGGAAATGATTATTGGCCTCATTGTTCCAAGTAAAGGTAATAGTTTTTAACTGTTGATTTTCTGTAGTGAAAGAATCCACAGGAAGCAAGGATAGTAAATAATGCTCACATTTAGGTGCTCACATTTAGACAAATTGTGACGAAACTTAAAGTTTGGAAGTCATCAAAACATCTGTTCAGTAACCCTCGTTAAAAACCTGATTTTGCTTTATTTTGCCCAATATCTGCTTCTCTCGCCATGAGTTCCTTAGGTCTGACAAATTTATCAAAGAAAAAAAATCACGCCTGTTGAAATGAGGAAAAAAGTACCAACAGGTTTATATGTGTTACTTCTCCGTTTGAGCATACTCATTTTAAGGAAGAGTTTCTAGGGAAAAAATGCCTTAAACTAAAAGAATAATTAATAATGAGTGGAACTTTAGACACAGAAAAACCCTCAGTGGATGCATTTGATAGCTGATGAAGCTTTTGATGCCCATCACCCATGCATACGTATGACTCATTGGTACACTACTAACTTAGCTATATAGACACAGGCACTTATGGCTTGAAAGGAGTCTCTTTTTACTTTTTTTGTGTAAAATGGCATTGATAGAGTCAATCGATTTGTTTCATTCTTGTTGAACCAGTGGATTCCTATCAGCAAGCAATATATTCCTCTATACACTATTACAACATTGTACAATGGAAAGTGTTGATAACGCTTACTTTATATGTTTAAAAAATTAATGGCTGTTGGCTATCATCTCTGTATTTATCTTTCTTCAATATAGTGTCATTTCCTTCTTACAATTGTTTGGTAGTATCTAATAGTCTAACAGAAAATAAGATTGTATTCCATTTATATACCTCTATCACAACTACCTTTTCAGCAAATGTTTCTTTTTCATAATGGTGTTATATGAGATATATCCATTATGTTGAGTACATGCACTCTTATAGGGTCAGAACATAATGTTTTGTAAAACTAGAAAATTTTGAATCTTAAGTACGCTAATGTTTCTGCTTATCTCACATTGGTCTTTACATCTAAAAAGAACACATGGACATAGGGAGGAGAACATCACATACCTGGGCCTGCCAGGGGTTGGGGGCCTGGGGGAGGGATAGCATTAGGAGAAATACCTAATGTAAATGACGAGTTGATGGGTGCAGCAAACCAACATGGCACATGTATACCCAGGTAACAAACCTGCATGTTGTGCACATGTGTGCCAGTAAAGTATAATAATAATAAAAAAAAAAAAACACTGGCTCCTGTCTAGTCTGTCCAGAAACATTTCAAAGATCTGGAAACTCAGTGACCATGGAAGGTCTTTCTGTCACTGCTAGTGTGACGTCACCAGAAGATAATGATAACAATTGCTTTGCATCCATTCTTAGCCATCAATTCTAGATCCACCAAGAATAGGGCATGATATACGGGGGAGTGGCAAAAAGCAGATGCAGTAATGATTACATTCTGGACAGGCGAGGCAATTAATTTTTTTGTATATTTATTCCTTGCTTATTTGTTCTGTTGTTCTTTCATTTAATTATCTTTTATTCTTTCATGTAACAAATGAAATGAACATTTGTTATGTGTGAATAAGACATAACTTTTTATTTCTCTGTTAGCAGCCGTAGCAAGTGTAGACAGTAAGAACGGACCTTTTTATTAAGCCTCATATATCATCATGTTGGTTCAAATTTGAGAAGGGCCAACCCAAATGATCCTTTCACAGAAACCAAAGGCTTAATGTGTTAGGGAAAGAAATATAAAGTGCTTTAGAACTCTTTCCCCAGAGAGTGACACAATTTTATTCCCTAACACTCTTCCATAACACCTTATAACTCAAACCCTTAGCTTATCCGTTTCCTCAGCTCCAGATTCAAATATGAAGAAAACAGTACTTTTTTTGCTCACAACAGAAAACCTTATGGATATTCTTTTTCTTTAGACTTGGCTGAAGTTTTGTAAGAGGGATCAAGGATTGGTACAAATAGGCAGACTCTTAAGCATACAGAAGGGATAACTAGTTTACTGGAAAGAGAACGAAATATAATAATAAGGATGAAGGGAAATATGAGAGAAGCAGAAATGGAATTATTGATTTGATTATTTTTTACATGTTGTAAATTTTTTCTAGAGAAAAATTGATTGTATTAAAAAAATGGCAGGCTTTTTTATATATCCTGTGATACTTTCAGTGCTATTTGAGGATTAAATAATAAAAACAGATATTTAAACTTTGTGAAACAAAATAAAAAGTCAACAACTAATGTTAAAAAAATGAAATCAATAAAATAAGGCAATATGTCTTATTTCAAGTACTTCAAATGTCAGTTGTTGTGTTAGGCCGTTCTTGCATTGCTGTAAAGAAATACCTGAGACTAGGTAATTTATAAATAAAAGAGGTTTAATGACTCACAGTTCTGCAGGCTTTAAAGGAAGCATGTTGCTGGCATCTGCTCAGCTTCTGGTGAAGGCTCAAGGAGCTTTCAATCATGGCAGAAGGCAAAGGGGGAACAGGCACATCACAGTCGAAAGTAGGAGCAAGTGAGAGTGGTGGGGGCAGGGAGAGGTGCAGACATTTTGAAATGAGCAGCTCTCAGGAGAAGTCACTATAATGAAGACAACACCAACCCACGAGGGATCTTCCCCATGATGCAAATACTTCCCACTAGGTCCCACCTTCGGCACTGAGGATTCCAGTTCAATATGAGATTAGGACAGGGACAAATACTCCAACTATATCAGTCATACATCCTAACAGCCATGATTCACCTTTACTTTTTTCATATGACATTTGTATAGATTTGGTAGGCCTACCAAAACAGAGTACCACAGATGGGATGGCTTCAACAACAGAAATGTATTGTCTCACAATTCTGGAGGCTATAAGTCTGAGATCAAGATTTGGCCATGTTGGTTCCTTCTGGGAGCTGTGAGGGAAGAATGTGCTCCAGGTCTCTCTCCTTAGCTTGTAGATAGCTGTTTCCTTCCAGTGTGTTCACACTGTCTTTCTCCATGCCCATACCTGTGTTCAGTTTTCCTTTTTTTATAAGGATACCAGTGATATTGGATTAAGCCCACCTTAATGACCTCATTTTAACTTAATTACCTTTTTAAAGACCCTACCTGCAAATATAGTTACATTCTGAAGTACCGGGGTTTAGGACTTTTTAACATATGAATTTCAGGGGTACACAACTGAGTTCACAACAGCATCTAAAGCATTGTTACTTAAATAGCATCTATTGAAGAATTATATTTCTTTTTAGAAGCAGAATGCTATTAGATATCAAGTACAGCTTTAAAATACTTGTAGATTAAGTCCCTGATCTTGGTGAAATTGTGAATAATGTAACGACACTCAGGAAAGATATGGCACATAAATAGGATTAGCTGTACAGATCTGTATAGGCACTGGGCTGTTTCACAAGGCAGAAAAGGAATGTCTGTGACTGAGGTTTACTCAAAAAATGTAATACTAAGAACAAAAGGATTCTTATTGTGCAAACGTGACAATAAAAACAAATATGCTGAGAGACATACAATGCATAACAGCAAGTTACAGGCATAGAGGACATGTAAACAGTATTTTCTGATAGCCAGTTGAAACTTCTGTAGCTGGAACTATTGTCACTTGAGGAAGATAGTTTTATTAGGCTACAGCATATGTAGACAAATATATTCAGATAAGTTATAATGCTTACAAATGGAACATAATAGGGGTTTCACCTGGCGCAGACCAATAACGTATGGTTCTTTTCAGAGAGACAGTAAATAATACACTGCTAGTAATGAATTCAACCTGGTCAGAACAGAACCTAGCTGCAAACAACCACATAAACAGTAACAGCTGGTACTTTGCAGGCACTTTCCTTTCATAATTTCTCTCTCCTGAACAAGGTGTGTGTGTTGGATGGTGGGGGAGGCAGTTCTTCCCCAGTTTAGTAAATAATGTTATTTCACTTTTTTTTGCAATTTAAATTTTTAAGGGAAAAACAATGGCTAAACTTGCCATTGCAAATTGAATCATGTATTATCCAGGTAAAACACTTCTTAGATCACTACATGGGATAGAATATAGAAAGGCCAGAAAAATAATCATAAAATCCAAAATGTATGATAGCAGTGAGAAAGGCCCTGTGAGTGCTATATTGAGTAAATATGATCTTTACCTCATAGGAATAGACATATGTGTTGTTTCTCCAACTTTAAACTATTAAACTGCTTTTCTGGCTCTGTAGGTTTGGGTTTACAAAATAAAATTATATTGTGTTGTTACAACACAATTCTTAACTGTCAAATAAAAATACCATAGGCACTGAACAATGTTTCATAATTTTAATCTAATTTTTTCAATAAATTTTTAACAGTGAAAATTTCTCACTGCTATCATACAGTTTGGGTTTTGTGATTATTTCTGGCCTTTCTACATTCTACCCCATTTGGTGGGGTAAAATTGAAATTTCAATGTTATTGGTATTTCCACAATGCTTTATACATATTTTTACATTTGATGCTCATAATAACCCTAGAAGATAGGTGATATGGTTTGGCTCTGTGTCCCCACCCAAATCTTACCTTGAATTTTAATAATCCCCATGTATCAAGGGTGAGACCAGGTGGAGATAATTTAATCATGGGGGATAGCTTCTCCCAGGTTATTCTCATGATAGTGACTTATGCATTGTATGTCTCTCAGCATATTTGTTTTTATTGTCACATTTGCACAATAAGAATCCTTTTGTTCTTAGTATTACTTTTTTTGAGTAAACCTCAGTCACAGACATTCCTTTTCTGCCTTGTGAAACAGCCCAGTGCCTATACAGATCTGTACAGCTAATCCTATTTATGTGCCATATCTTTCCTGAGTGTCTTTACATCCTATCAACATCATGAGATTTGATGGTTTTATAAGCATCTGGCATTTCCCCTGCTGGCACTTATTCTTTCTCCTGCCGCCCTGTGAAGAGGTGCCTTCCACCATGATTATAAATTTCCTGAGGCTGCCTCAGCAATGCAGAACTGTGAGTCAATTAAACCTCTTTCCTTTATATATTTCCCAGTCTTCAGTATTTCTTTACAACAGCATGAGAACGGTCTAATATGGTAAATTGGTACCACAGAGAGTAGGGTGCTGCTATAAAGTTACCCGAAAATGTGAAAGCAACTTTGGAACTGGGTAACAGGCAGAGGCTGGAACAGTTTGGAGGGTTCAGAAGAAGACAGGAAGATGTGGGAAAGTATGGTACTTCCTAGAAATTTGTTGAATGGCTTTGACCAAAATACTAATAGTGATATGGACAATGAAGTCCAGGTTGAGATGGTCTCAGATAGAGATGAGGAAAATGTTGGGAACTGTAATAAAGGCAACTCTTGCTATGCTTTAGCAAAGAGACTGGTGACATTTTTCCCCTGCCCTGGAAATCTGTGGAACTTTGAACTTGAGAGAGATGATTTAAGGTATCTAGCAGAAGTTTCTAGCAGCGAAGTGTTCAAGGAGTGACTTAGGTGCTCTTAAAAGCATTCAGTTTTATGCATTAACAAAGAGATGGTTTGGAATTGGAACTTATGTTTAAAAGGGAAGCAGAGCATAAAAGTTTGGGAAATTTGAAGCCTTATAATATGATAGAAAAGAAAAACTCATTTCTGAGTATAAATTCAAGACCACTGCAGAAGTTTGCATAAATAATGAGAAGCCAAATGTTAATTGCCAAGACAATGGGGAAAACGTCTCCAGGGCATGTCAGATGTCTTCATGGCAGGTCTTTCCATCACAGGCCCGGAGGCCTAAGAGAAAAAATGGATTTCCTGGGTTAGGCGCAGGGCCTTGCTGTCATGTGCAGTCTCAGGACTTGGTGCCCTGCATCCCAGCCATGACTGAAAGGGATCAACGTATAGCTCTGGCTGGGGCTTCAGACGGTGCAAGCCCCAATCCTTGGTAGCTTACATGTGCTGTTGGGCCTGCAGATGCACAGAAGTCAAGAATTGAGGTTTGAGAACCTCTGCCTAGATTTCAGAGGATATATGGAAACCCTTGAAGGTCCAGGCAGAAGTTTATTGCAGGGCTGGAGCCTTTAGGGAGAACCTCTGCTAGGGCAGTGCAGAAGGGAAATGTGGGGTTGGAGCTTTCACACAGTCCTCGTGGGGCCCTGCCTAATGTAGCTGTTAGAAGAGGGCCACTGTCTTCCAGACCCCAGAATGTTAGATCCACCAACAGCTTGCACCATGTACCTGGGAAAGCCACAGATACTAAATGCCAGGCTGTGAAAGCAGCTGGGAGAGCAGCAGTACCCTGCAAATCCACAGGGCTGGAACTGGCCAAGGCCATGGGAGCTTCCCACTTGTATTAGCATGGCCTGGATGTGAGACATGGAGTCAAAGTAGATCATTTTGGAACTTTAAGGTTTAATGACTGCCCTATTGGATTTCAGACTTGCATGTGGTATGTAGACCCTTTGTTTTGGCCAATTTCTCCCATTTGCAGTGGTGTATTTGCCCAATGCCTGTACCTCCATTGTTTCTAGGAAGTAAACCAACTTGCTTTTCATTTTACAGGCTCATAGGCAGAAGGGACTTGCCTTGTCTCAGATGAGACTTTGGATTCAGACATTTGTGTTAACACTGGAATTACTTAAGACTTTTGCAGACTGTTGGAAGGCCATGATTTTGTTTTGAAATTTGAGGACATGAGATTTGGGAGGGGCCAAAGGCAGAATGATAAAGTTTGGCTCTGTGTCCTCACCCCAATCTCACCTCGAATTGTAATAATCCCCAGGTGTAAAGGGCAGGGCCAGGAGGAGGTAATTGAATCATGGGGATGGTTTTCCCCATGCTGTTCTCATGACAGTGAGTTCTCATGAGAGCTGATGGTTTTATAAGCATCTGGCATTTCCCCTCCTGGCACTCATTCTCTCTCCTTCCTCCCTGTGAAGAGATGCCTTCTGCAATGATTGTTGGTCTCCTGAGGTCTCACTGGCCATGTGGAACTGTGAGTCAATTAAACCTCTTTCCTTTATAAATTGCCCAGTCTCTGGTATTTTTTTCATAGCAGTGTGAGAATGAACTAATACAATAGGTACTGTTTCCTTTATTCAAAGAGAAAACTGACCCTAACAGAGGTTAAAAATTTTGCCCCAGATCACATAAACCCAGTGCATTGATTCTGAGGCCCACATTCTTAATCACTTGTTTATCTATATTGTTACAAAATATCTTTTTTTTACAAAGACATCTATAAGAACACATTGTGTGTGTTATATGTATACTTCCTTCAGATGCTAAATGGTTTTTAGAAGCCTCACCATAAAGAGTTCCTTAAGTGCTGTCTTGCATTGTCAAGGTGGTGTGACAATTATTATAGCTTTTCTGTTAGACACTATGCTTATTTGCTTTTTGCCTGTTAGCAAATATTTCTTCTTGTAAATAAAGTAAGGTCCAAAAGCTTTACAGTAATATACAATAGGAAATAATCTGATTGATGTAATTTTAGCACAGTTCTGCTACATTATATGTAACAAAACTATTTTCCAAATGTCTGTGTCTTTATATTCTTATTTATGATATCCTGATCTGTCCACATATAACTTAATGATCCTCAAAACACTCCTTTGATGGAGACATCAAAAGTATATTTTCCTTCATGTTGGCTTTAAATTTCCTAGTGGCCTAGAACAAAAAGGGAAACAACTAGTTTATAGGATTCTATAAACAACTAATTTATAGGATTATAATACAAGAGGAAATTAGGATGCCAGAGGTAGACCTTTTGCTAGTGCTAAAATGCACAAATAATTTTCCCATAGGTCATCAGTAAGTACACACATCGATATGGCAGAAAAGGACCTCAATAATCTTTCTGATAAAAATAGAATAGGAACTTTCACAAGGCCTTTCTTATAATGTTTCTCAATGAAAACTGGTATACCACCAAAGGAACAGTTGTTAAAGAAAATTTTGTGAAGTGCCAAGATAAGGCAGTCAAAAGGAATCATTTTATAATATACTGGCTCTATTAGTCTGTTCTCACGCTGCTATAAAGAACTACCTGTGACTGGGTAATTAATGAAGAAGACACGTTTAACTGACTCAACAGTTCCACAGGCTGTACAGGAAGCATGGCTGAGAAGTCTCAGGAAACTTACAATCGTGGCAGAATGTTGAAGGGGAAGCAAGCACATCTTCACATGGTGGCAGGAGAGAGACAGAGAGTTAAGATGGAAGTGCCACACACTTTCAAACAACCATATCTCATGAGAACTCACTCACTATCATGAGAACAGCAAAGGGTAAATCTGTCCCCATGATCCAGTCACCACCCTCCAGGACCATCCTCCAATTTGACATGAAATTTGGGCAGGGATACCAGGGACTCAAATCCAAACCATGTCACTGACATATTCTGAAAAGAAAATTTTAAATAGCTAAAGAAATAAATGAATTTTCCTCACATAATTTTTTATGAATATTATCTCTGTACTTGAACTTATGATAAGAATTAAATGCCAGAAAAGTCAAAGTTATATTCTCCGGCCAGAACTGGGAGTACAGAATATATTGCTCAAGAGGGTCCCAAGTCACAAAGCTAATATAATAGGATGTTAAAATGAACCTTCAGCTGAATCCTAAAGAAACAGATAGCAAAGTGAGTTGTAATTCACATCACCTTTATAGAACCTCTAATACATGATTAACTAAGAACCAATTAGAATACTCCTAAAACTCTGTCCCTCCCTGTGGGACTACAAGGATTGGGAGAGAAGCATTTTGACGTGGTTTCTTAGGAAAAACTGTTCTATATGATCCACATCCTCACTGCCATTTGATATTGTAAATCTTTTAAAATTTAGTCATTTTAGTAGATGTATAGTAGTATATCAGTATGCTTTTGCCTTTATATTTACACAAAGTAAAAATCACTATTTGTAGCATATAGTTTTATGGCTTTTAAAAATGCATAGTCATGTATCCATGAACATAACCAAGATACAGAACAATTTTGTAATTCTAAGAAATTCCCTCAGCTATCCTTCAATACTAAACCAGCCTCCCCTTCTCCACCCTCTTGGAACAACTGATCTATTCTTCACCTTGATAGTTTTGCCATTTCTATAATGTTACATAAATTAAATCATACAATATATAGCCTTTTGAATCTATTTTATTTTGTGCACGTGTTTAAATAAAATAAATGTAAATACCTATTTATGGATTTTGAAAACAATAAAACATGTCTTACGTTCATCCATGTTTTATATGTAGGAATAATTTTATTAGCAAATTGGATTGCATGTATTGGCAAATGAATGTAGCATAATCTTTCATGCATTGAAGGATATTTGGGCAGTTTCCAGTTTTTAGCAATTGTCAGTAATGCTAATATAATCATTCACACAGTTGTTGAAATTTTAAGTTTTTATTTATGCAGGAGTGAGATTGCCAGATGACATGGTCAATGAATGTTCAGTTTTATGAAAAACTGACAAACTGTTTTCCAAAGTGGCCACACCATTTCACATTCACACCAGCAGTGTAGGAGAATTCAAGTTGTTCTGCTTCCTAACTGCACTAATCTTTTTTTTTTTTGTAAATTTTAGCCATTCTAATAGTGGAATGTCTTCCTGAATTTGCATTGAATTTTCCTAATGACTAATTATGTGCAGCATCTTTTGATGCACCTCTTTAACATCTGGGTGCCTTCTTCTTTTTTTTGGGGGGGAGTCTTGCTCTGTCGCACAGGCTGGAGTGCAGTGGCACATCTCCACTCACTGCAAGCTCCGCCCCGCGGGGTTCACCCCATTCTCCTGCCTCAGCCTCCCGCATAGCTGGGACTACAGGCGCCCGCCACCGCACCCGGCTAATTTTTTGTATTTTTTTTAGTAGACATGGGGTTTTACCTTGTTAGCCAGGATGGTCTCTATCTCCTGACCTCGTGATCTGCCTGCCTCAGCCTCCCAATGGGTGTCTTCTTTAATAAAGTATTTGTTCAAATATTTTGGCCATTTAAAATTTTTTAACTTTTTTTGTGGGTAAATAGTAGGTATATATATTTATGGGGTACATGAGATATTTTGATACAGACATGCAATGTGAAATAAGCACATAATGGAGAATGGGGTATCCATCCCTTCAAGCACTTATCCTTTGAGTTACAAGCAATCCAATTACATTCTTTAAGCTATTTAAAATATACAATTAAGTTATTATTGGCTATAGTCGCCCTACTGTGCTATCAAATAGTAGATCTTATTTATTCTTTCTAAATTTTTAGTACCCATTAACTAACCCCACCTCTCTCCCAATTCCCCTTCCCAGACTCTGTTAATCATCCTTCTACTCTTTATGACCACAAGTTCCGGTGTTTTTATTATTATTATTATTATTTTTAGATACCTCAAATAAGTGAGAACATGCAATTGTTTATCTTTCTGTGCCTGGCATATTTCACTTAACATGATGACCTCCAATTCCATCTATGTTGTTGCAGATGAAAGGATCTCATTTCGTTATGGCTTAATAGTACTCCACTGTGTATATGTACCACATTTTATTTATCCATTCATCTGTTGATGGACACTTAGGTTGCCTCCAACTTTTAGCAATTGTAAACAGTGCTGCCACAAACATAGGAGTACAGATACCTCCTTGATATACTGATTTTCTTTCTTTTGTGTATATACCCAGCAGTGGGATTGCTGCATCATATGGTAGCTCAATTTTTAGTTTTAGGGGAATCTCTAAACTGTTCTTTATAGTGGTTGCACTAATTTACATTTCCAACAGTGTACAAGGGTTCCCTTTTCTCCATGTACTTGCCAGTGTTTGTCTTTTGGATATTAGCCATTTTAACTGGAGTGAGATTGTAATAACTGTAGGTTTGATTTGCATTTCTCTGATGACCAATGATGTTGATTGCCTTTTCAAATGCCTGTTTGCTATTTGTATGTCTTCTTTTCAGAAATGTCTATTCAAGTATTTTGCTTATTTTTTCATCAGATTATTAGATATTTTCATCGCTTCTCGGCCTTTTGGCTAAGATCAAGTGCAGATTATTAGATATTTTCCTATATAGTTGTTTGAACTCCTTATATATTCTGGTTATTAATCCCTTGTCAGAGGGGTACTTTGAAAACATTTTCTCCCATTGTATGGGTTGTCTCTTCAACTCATAGACTGTATCCTTTGCTGTGTTGACCGTATCCTTTGTTGTGCAGAAGCTTTTTAAATTGATGTGATCTCATTTGTCCGTGTTTTGCTTTGGTTGCCTGTGCTTGCAGGGTACTGCTAAAGAAATGTTCGCCCAGACCAATGCCTTGGAGATATTCCCCAATGTATTCTTGTAGTAATTACATAGTTTGAGGTATTAAATTTAAGTCTTTAATCCATTTTTATTTGATTTTTTTGTATATGGTGAGAAATAGGGAGTCTAGTTTCATCCTTTTACATATGGATATCCAGTTTTGCCAGCACCCTTTATTGAAGAGACTGCCTGTTCCCCACTGTTCTTGGCAGCTTTGTCAAAAATGAGTTCACTGTAGGTGTGTTTATTTGTTTCTGGGTTCTCTATTCTGTTCCATTGGTCTATGTGTCTGTTTTCACATTGGTGCCATGCTGTTTTGGTTACTATAGCTCAGTAGTATAATGAACAGACACTTCTCAAAAGAAGACATACATGTGGCCAACAAACATGAACAAAGATCAACATTACTAATCACTAGAGAAATGCAAATCAGAAACACAGTGAGTTGATGCCATCTCATACCAGTCAGAACAGCTATTATTAAAAAGTTGAAAAGCAACAGATGCTGGTGAGGTTGTGGAGAAAAAGGAATGCTTTTCTCCACAAAATTCTCCACAGAGAATTCTCTGAATTGCCAGAAAGAGGCTCTTGTTCTCTTCCTGGGAGTGTAAATTAGTTCAACCATTGTGGAAGAGAGCGTGGCAATTCCTCAAAGACCTAGAATCAGAAATACATTTGACCTAGCAATCCCATTACTGAGTATCTGCCCAAAGGAATATAAATCATTGTATTATAAAGACACATGCACCTGTATGTTCACTGCAGCACTGTTTATAATATAATAGCAAAGTCATGGAATCAACCTAAATGTCCATCAGTGATAGACTGAATAAAGAAAATATGATACATATACACCATGGAATACTATGCAGCCATAGAAAGGAATAAGATCTTGTCCTTTGCAGGGACATGGAAGGAGCTGGAAGCCATTATCCTCAGCAAAGTAATGTAGAAACAGAAAACCAAACACTGCATGTTCTCACTTATAAAGTGGGAGCTGAATTGTGAGAACACATGGATACATAGTGGGGAACAACACATGCTGGGCACCTGTGGGGAGGGGGAGCATCAGAAAGAATAGCTAATGTATGCTGGGCTTAATACCTGGTGATGGGATGATCTGTGTACCAAACTACCATGACACACGTTTACCTACGTAACAAACCTGCACATTCTGCACATTTACCCCTGAACTTAAAAATAAAATAAAATAGAAACTCTGTAGTATAATTTGAAGTCAGGTAATATGTTTGCTTCCGTTTAGGCTAACTTTGGCTATTCTGGATCTTGTACGGTTCCATATAAATTTTAGGTTTGTTTTTCTATTTCTGTTAAGAATGTTATTGGTATTTTGATAGGGATTGCATTGAATCTATAGATTGCTCACTAATTCATTATTCTGCTTGATCCATTCTGCTATTAGAGCACTCCAACGTATTTTTCAGTATGCCAAATACATTTTTCAGCTCCATAATAATTGCTTGATTCTTCTTAATTATTTCAATCTCATAATTAAATTTATCTGATGGAATTCTGAGTTCCTTCTCGGTGTTATCTTGAATTTGAGTTTTCTCAACACAGCTGTGTTGAATCCTCTGTTTGAAAAGCCACATATCTCTATTTCTCCTGGGTTGGTACCTGTTGCCTTTCTAGTTCATTTGCTGAGGGCATGTTTTCCTCAATGATGTTGATTCTAGTAGATGCTCTTCAGTGTCTGGACATTAAAAAGTTAGGTATTATATTTATTGTATCCTGCATTGTCTGGGCTTATTTGTAGCAATCCTTTTTTGAAAGGCTTTCTGGTTATTTGAAAGAACTTTGGTGTTGTGATCTAAGCTATTCCTGCTTTATGGGCATCCCAAGCCCAGTAATGCTGTGGTTCTTGCAGACTCTTAGGGGAATTGCCTTGATGGTCTCGGACAAGATGCGAGAGAATTCTCTGAATTGCCAGACAGAGGCTTTTGTTCTCTTCCTTTACTTTCTCACAAACATACAATCTCCATCTCTGTCCTGAGCCACCTGAACCTGGAGTTATAGTGACACAAGCACCCCTGTGGCCACCACCATGATTGCATAATGTCACACCTGAAGTCAACATAGCTCTGGGTTTCTCCCCAGGCCTGCTGTAATGACTCCCTGGCTACCACGTGTTTTCACTCACAGCCCTGGGGCTCTAGAGTCGGCAAGCAGAAAAGCCAGCCAGGCCCATGTCCTTTCTTTCAGGATGGCGAGGTCCCCCAGGCCCTGGGTGGGTCCAGAACTGCCATCTGAGAGTCAGGGACTAGAGTCAGAAACCTTAGAAGTATACCTGACCTTCTATTGTATTCTGGCTGAGCTGGCACTCAAACTGAAAGACACAGTTCTTCCCACTCTTCCCTCCCCTTTCCAAAGGCAGAGGAGCCTCACCCTATAGCCACCCCCAACCCTGGCCACGAGGAGCACTCTCAGCCTACCACTGATGTGCCCTTAAGACCTAAAGTATCTTAGGTCAGCTTGTGTGAATGCTGCCTGACCTGGAACTCGCCATTGAGGGCAGTGGGCTCCCCTCTGGCCCAGGGCAGGTCCAGAAATGCCACCCAGGAGTCAGCTCCTAGAATCAGAAAGCCCAAGAGCCCACTTGGTGCTCCAACCCCTGTGGCAGTGTAGGGACCTAAGGTGCAAAACAAAGACCCCTTAACTTTTTTCCTTTGCTTTTCTCAAGCACTCTCAATCAAACCACTTGGATTGGCAATTCCCCTCTGGCTAGGGCCGGGTTAAATCCTCCTTCTGCGGATAGGCATCAGCTGAGTTTGATCTGGTTTTCCTTTCTGCTCTAACAAGACAGCACTGAGTTTAATGCCTCACAGTTGTTGTGGTCTCCCTCCCCCAGTGTCCCATAATCATCAGCTGGTGATGTACTGAGTCTCGCTTGAATCCAGCAAATCTCAGAAGCTCACCAAGACCCTCAGTGTAGTTCCTGGTTGCTGGTTATTCAGGGCCCAGTGTTCCTTAGTTAGTAGGTGATGAATGCTGGCAGGATCGGGTCCTTTTCTGTAAGGCAGTGGGTTTCCTTCTGACACAGGGTGTGTCTAGAAATGTCATCTGGAAGCTAGGGCCTGGAATGGGGGCCTTTTGAGTCTGATCCATGCCCTATTCTGCTGTTGCTGAGCTGGTATTCAAGGTGCAAGACAAAGTCCTCTCCACTCTTTCCTCTCCTCTCCTCAAGCAGAAAGAACAGGTATTTTTTTTTTTTTTTTTTTTTTTTTTTGGAGCAGCAAACTGTGGCAGCCTGGGGTTAGGGGAATGGGGATGCCAGCACTCTCTTAGCTGCCCCAACTGGTATCTCAGTATATTGTGTGCCTCCCAGTCCACTGTGTCTGGGCCTAGTTCTTCCCTAGGACTCACATAAGCGTTGCAGTCCTTATGGCCTACACTGCCTTTCAAGTTTATTTAGAGACTGAAAGCATTTTGGCCCTCAGTGGTGAAGTCTGCAGGCACTCAAATTCAAACCACTTGGATTGGTGATTCCCCTCTGGCTAGGGCTGGGTTAAATCCTCCTTCTGCGGATGGGCATCAGCTGAGTTTGATCTGGTTTTCCTTTCTGCTCTAACAAGACAGCACTGAGTTTAATGCCTCACAGTTGTTGTGGTCTCCCTCCCCCACTATCCAAAGATGCTCTGAGCACTGCGCAGCTGCATCCGGAGGGTTGGGGAAGGGGGTGGCATTGGTGATTTAGGACTGTTATTTTAAAAATCTCTTCAGTGCCTCTTTCAGCAATATGAAGTTAAAACCAGGTACTGTGAGTACTGACCTGAATTTTGGTTCTTATGAAAGTGTTTTTCTTCTGTGTAGATAGTTGTTAACTTGATGTCCTTGTTGGGGGAATGATACCTGGAGCTTTCTATTCTGCCATCTTGGTCTGCCTCTTGCCTTCTGGCTCCTTCCTTCCTTCCATCCTTCCTTCCTTCCTTCCTTCACTCTCTCCCTCCCTCCCTTCCTTCCTTCCTTCCTTCCTTCCCCTCTCTCTTTCTTTCTCCTTTCTCTCTTTTCTTTTCCTTTCTTTTCTTTTCTCTTTTCTCTGTTTCTGTTTCTTTCTTTTTACTGAGTCTCACTCTGTCGCCCAGGCTGGAGTGCAGTGGCGTGATCTCAGCTCACTGCAAGCTGCGCCTCCTGGGTTCACGCCATTCTCCCGCCCCAGCCTGAGTAGCTGGGACTGCAGGCGCCCGCCACCACGCCAGGCCTGGCCCATTTCTTAATTAGGTTGTATGTTTTTACTGACTTTCAAAATTTGCTGTACATTCTGGACACATGTTCTTTGTCTAATATGTGGTTTAAAAATGTTTACTTCCTTTTATGTAATTAATGGTGTCTTTTCCAAAGCAAAAGGTTTTGTTTTTATAAAATGTTGATGAAATCCACTTATTAGTATATCCTTATATAGTTTTGCTTTCTGTGTAATATCCAAACACCTTTAACTCAACCCAGAGTCACAAAGATTTTCTTCTTTGTTTCCTTCTAAATCGTATTTATGGTAATATGATTCACATTTAAGTCAATAATGCATATTGAGTTAATTTATGTATAAAGTGTGAGATATAGGTTAGAGTAGATAACGTTGCCTTCATCCTCATATTAGTAAGAAAACATCATTTCATCATTAAGTATGAGGTCAGATGTTATTTTTCATAGAAGTCTTTGGCAGGTTGAGATAATTCTCCTCAATCCCAATTTTTATGAAAAAAATTAAAATATTGAATAAATGTTGAATTTTTCAATGAATTATCTGCACGTTAATATACCTATATATTGTTACTGTTGTTAAGGTAGTGATTCATATTGTTTAATTTTTTTTTTTTTTGGTTACACAATCATCTTTTCAACCTTGGAATAAACTCTACTTGATCATGGTGTATTATCACATTAATATATCCCTAGATTGGTACACCAAAAATTTGTTAAGAGATTTTTGTGTCAGTGTTCTTAGGAGGTATTATTTTTTTCTTTTGATATTTTTCGTCCTGATATTAGGGTAATAATAGTGACCTAAAATGAATTGGAGCATTAACCCACTCCATTTTCAGAAAGAATTTGTGTAGGTTTGGTATAATTTATTTCTTAAAGGTTTAATAGAGATATGATCTTGAAGGTTTCTCTGTGAGTGATCTTTTAATTATAAAGTCAATTTCTTGCAACTGCATATACTAAATATTCAGATTTTTTATTTTTTCTAAATTAATATAGAAATTTCTATTTTTCAAGAAATTTGTACACTTAATCTAAACTGTTAAATTAACTGACAAGTAGTTTGTCTTAATATTAGCTTAATAGCTACTTAATTTTTCTTGGAGGTGTACTATTTTTCTCCTTCACTTCTGATAATTGGTAACTTGTGTCATCTCTTTTTGTTCTTTATTTGTCTGGTTAAGATTTATCCATTTTAGTGATCTTTTAAAGAACTAGCTTTTGGTTTCATTGAGTTTTACTGTTGACTATTCATCTTCAATTTTAATAATTTATCATCTGTGCTATTTCCATAACTCTATTTACTTTAGCTTTTTATTTGTTCTTTCTTTTCCAACTTCTTAAGGTCAAACTTACAAAATTGATTTTAAATCTTGTGTGTGTGTGTGAGAGAGAGAGAGAGAGAATGAGAGAGAGAGAGAGATTGTATTTTCTCTTGGTTTGCATAGTTTTAAACAAGTCTGCAATAATTCTTATTTCAGTTTCTTAGTGTAAAATGTGTATTTTATCTCTGGCTCCTTTTTAGATTTTCTCTTTTCCTCTGTTTTTTAGCAATTTAATGATGATATTCTTTTGTATGATTTTTATTTCTTCGTCTACTTTTCTTTGACATGATTAACCTCTTATATTTGCTATTTTATTGTATGCATCAAATTCAGAAACCATTCAACCTTTATTTCTTAATATATTTTTTCTGTCCTCTTAATGGGACCCCCAATATTTATATGTGACAATATTTTATTTTTCCATATGTCATCGAGGCGCTGTATTTTTATTTGTTTGTTTGGTTTTTAGTATTTTTCTCTCTGCTTCAATTTGGAAATGTTATGTACTCTTGCTCTGCCTTCAAGTTAACAATTTTTTTCTTTGGTGTTTAATACACTGTTAATTTCTTCCAATTAATACTTAATTTCATATATTTTGTGTTGCTATGTAAATAATGTTTATTGTGTCATTTTTTTCTACCTGCCATTTGTTTCTTCATTATATTTATTTTTTGTAAAGATTCAACATAATTATAGCCAACTGTATTTAATTTTTTCTCTTATTTCCATTTTTTTTTCATTTCTAGTTCTCTTTCTATTGACTGTTTTTCCACTAGTTATAGTTCAGAGATTTCTGTTTCTTTAAATGTTTAGTCATTTTTAAAATTGGATATTGGACATTATGTTGTTAAGTGTTATAGATTTTGTTTTGTTCCTTTAAAGAGTGTTGGATTTTTTTTTTAAACAGGCTCCTGTATCACCTGCAAATTATTTTGGTCCATTAAACCTTGTTATTAAGCTTTAAAGGATAGGCCAAAAAGAGTCTTTATTCTGGCTTTTATCCAGCCATACAACTAAGGCATTAGCCCTTTGGAATCTCCAGTCTCTGGTGATTATATTCTTGTTGATCAAAGATCAATGTCTCTTTACCTTGTTTGAGCTCTAGAAATTGTCTATCTTACAAATGCCCAGTTGTTTGCTTTTTCTTCAGATTTATGCGATTTTTTGCCTATGCAAGTACAGCCTAGTACTCAGCAACGACAAGAAAACACACGTAGATTTCTGTAGCTTTTTGTCTGTATGAGTTCCTTCTCTTTAAAACCTGCACCACTACTTCCATCCCCTCGGTCTACCTGAATTCCAATCTCTCTTTCCTCGACAATGCAAGACCACTGGGCTCTAGTTTCCACCTCTCTGAGCTTGGTGTCTGAAAATTGCATGAGATAGAAAGCCATGAATATTAATTGTGGGGGTCACTGTGTTTACTTGTCTTCCATTAGAGATCAAAGTTTTGTGCTTCTTACTGTCCAGTGTCTGAAAGGTTTTTTTTTTTTTTTTTTTAATAAGTTTTGCTCATTCTTTAGTGGTTTATGGCAAGAAGGTAAGTCTGGCCATTGTTCCTAAATATAATAGTGATCTGAATGCCAGAGTTATCTTTTAAAATGTAATATTTAAAAATATGTAGTATTTAGAAATGTAATGCTTTAAAATATTCTAATACTTTTTAACTTACATTATTCTAACACTTCCTCAATTTATAATCCAAATTCTTTACATGGAATACAAGGCCTTCTAGGCTATAACTTCCCTTTATAGCTCCAGAGTCACTTCTACCTACTCCTATGAAATTACCATTCTGGCATAACCAAATGTTCAGAAATCTTCCTTTAAGTTATGACAGTGCAATTATGACAGCATAACACCCTATATTTACCCCAAATGTAGTAGTTATCATACTTTATTGAAATTGAAATATACTTTTGTTTCCCAATAAACTTTGAAAGGGAAACAATTTTATTCACTGGTCAGAGATCTTGTCACAATTAATATCCATTGAATGAATGTATAAATGGAAGAAAATAAGGTAGGTAGGAAGGCAGGAAGAAAAGAAATAATTGATTTTGAGCTGATTTAAAAATTTCCCTTCAGTGCTCTCTGCTGGATTATTACAAACATGTAACCAAAAAAAATCAAAAGCTTGAAGTTTTTCTTACTACTTTTATTTGCTTTTGAAACCTGTTAGAATCATTTCAGTAGATGACTTCCATAATTTCATGTACCCACCCTCTTATTGCTCCATAAACTCCATTATTTCTGTGCTCTAACAACACTTCTCAGACTTACATTACTTGATAGATTTGTGGTATAGTGTCATGAAATTTTTTTTCCTTCAAAATGAATGTCTTCATTAAATTTATTTTTCTGAACTTCATTTGTATTATTCAGAGAGATTAATAACCTCAGCAATTTATAAATTACACCACGTGTCTTTCTTTACCTATTGCCTTTGAAAAATATTATAATTAAGTTAAAATTTGTATATGCAAGTAGAACTGCAAAATCTAAGGAAAACTGATAGAAAACTGTGCAGAATAATGGCTTCCAAAGATGACCATGCCCTGGTCTTTGGAATATATGACCATGTTACTTGGTAAAAGACACTTTGCAGATGTGATTAAGGTTAGGAGCTAGAGATGAGGAAATTACTTTAGATTAGGCAGGTGGGCTCAGTTTAATCACATGAATCCTTAAAAGTGAAAGAAGAAAACAGTAGAGTGGTCAGAGAGTTGAGACTGGAGTAGAGGCAGTAGAGATTCAAAGTGGGAGAAAGACTTGACCCAACATTTGCTGGTTTGGAAAATGGAGAAAGGGGAATATGAGTCAGGGAATGCTTGTAGCCTCTAAAAGCTGGAAATGGCCATAAGCTAACAGCCACCAAGAAAATGAAGACTTCACTGTTGCGACAGCAGGAAACTTAATTCTCCCTACAACCTGAAAAACAAAGAAACAGATCTCCAGAAAAGAATCCTGAACCTCTGACACACTGATTTTAATCCAGTAAGACACTGTGTTGGTTTTATACTGTTGCTATAACCAATTGCCACAAACTTAGTGGCTAAAAAGAGCAAAAATTTATTATCTTTCAATTCTGTAGGCCAGAAGCTCAGCACTGGTCTCATCAGACTCAAAGCAAGGTGTTGATAGGCTGTGTCCCTTTTTGGAGATTATAAAGAATAGTTAATTGTATTTGTCAGCTGAGGGACATTTTAGTTTCCAGAGGCCACAGCTTTTCTTGGCTCATGCTCTGCTTCCTCCATATTCAAAATCAACAATGATTGGTAGAGCCTTTATCATTTTTCATCTCTTTGACTCACTCTTCTATCTACCTCTTCTACTTTTAAGAATTCATGCAATTAGTATTGTCCCTCCCAGAACTCTCCTTATCTCAAGGTCCTTAACATTATTCACATCTGCAATGTTCCTATTGCCATATAAGCTAATCACTTTGGTGAATAGGATGTGAATAACTTTGGGGGGCCCATTATTCTGGTTACCATAGGCTTCTGCTGGATTTCTGGCCTAAAGAACTATAAGGAAATACATTTGCATGGTTTTAAGTCAGTAAAGTTGTGGTAATTTGTTACGGCAGCAATAAAATACTAATACAAGCACCAATAGAATTTTTCAGATATTAAATTGGCATGTGGTTAATTTACTGGTTTTAAGCAGTAAATTTGTGGTAATTTGTTATGGCAGCCATAGACAACTGATATAAGTACAAATAGCATCTTTCAGAGATTAAATTAACATTTATATAGTGCTGTATAGTTCTAAGAATGATACATGTTTTAATTTAGTTTAGTGAGCTAAGTAACCATTCACAAATGAGAGAATTAATGTAGCCTTTCAGTCGTATACAAATCAGGCATGTAGGTTTTTAAGTTAGTTCTGGGTTTCATATGTGTCACTGGGTTCTTTAGCAAGATATTTAATCTCTTTAACTATCATAATCTTATTCTATATAATGGAATTTACCTCATAAGTTTAACTGTAGAATTTAAGAGAGCATATGGTTCCTTACACATAATAATAAAAATTTAAAAAGGTAAATATTTTTATTTATGACATGATCAATCATTGGCTAAAAAAAAAAAAGAGTAATCTACCTTCTCTAACGAAATGCCAAACTTTCTGAATTTTCTATTATGTTGTTGTATTAGTTCGCTTTCACACTGCTGATAAAGACATACCTGAGACTGAGAAGAAAAAGAGGTTTAATTGGACATACAGTTCCACATGGCTGAGGATGCCTCAGAAAAATGGTGGGAGGCGAAATGGTGGCAGGAAGAGAAAAAAAAGGAGGAAGCAAAAGCAGAAACCCCTGATAAGCCCATCAGATCTCATGAGACTTATTCACTATTATGAGACTAGCATAGGAAAGACCAGCCCCCATGATTTAATTACCCCCTAGGTCCCTCCCACAGCAAGTGAGAATTCTGGGAGATACAATTCAAGTGGAGATTCGGGTTGGGGCACAGCCATACCATATTATTCTGCCCCTGACCCCTCCAAATCTCATGTCTTCACATCAGTACCTGATGTAGTATATTAATGTTCCTCATACTTTAATTTATATTTAATACCATCCTTACTCTTTATAATTTAAGTTATATTTTAAAAATTCTTGGAAGTGAAGTGTTTTTTTAATATATATTTCAATGGGTTTTACAGACACATTTAAGCCTAGAGTATCTTCATTACAATAGTGAAAATAAGACTAAAAGAGCCACCTACCACTTCAGAAGTTTTACATTCCCCTTCTGTACAACTAGGATTAGATAGATAAATGGAAATACGACTTAATCATATATATTCTAAACACTGAAGGTTTCAATTAACAAACTCATAGTTACCTGGGGGGCAGACCATGCCACAGTTAATAAAGGCCCAGATCTAGAAGTACATGGGGGAACATTGGGGGAAAATTATTGGGATGGACTTTAGACTTGGAGGGCCATAACTAAAATTTATTTTGTTTGTTTCATTAAAATGGAACATTCTTACTAGTTCTCCAACTTCTATATCATTACAGTGGTTTTGACAAGATAGAAAGGGGAAGATAAAAATAATACCGACTTTTGAAAACAAGCAATTTAATAGAAGCATTGCTTCATTCCACAATTCCCTTTGATACGCACTGGAATGTGATTTTTTTCAAGGCCTGTGCAAGGAGGGAGAAGGGTCTCCTCTCTTGAAATTCACAAAGGCTTATTCTACCTTTGCCACACTTCTGATAATTAGGATCCTGCTCAATGACTCAATGCTTTCAAATAAACAAAAATTCCATTATTAAAGGAAGGAGCCTTTATTTCTCAAATCTCATTCATTTGGGGGTAGTCTTCTGTTATTACATCTTTATATTTCTGTTATGCTGCTATTTTTTGTCACATAGAATGTTTTCCCATGAATATTTAAAAATAAAGATAATTTATTTTGCTTTTATGAAATCTTAACCCTTAGAGAGTCATAATGATTTTTTCCAAGATTTATTGTGTGAGTTATATATAGCATGTACACTGTACCTTTCTTGGCAACATTAGTAATTTTCGAAACCGAAATATAGCAATGGTTAAATATATCTCTATACTTTTTTCAAGACATCTGACCTGAATCCTTGAATAAGGGTAGGAGATTTCCCCCAAAATAAAAGTAACATTGAGTTAGGTTAAGTGTCAAATTCCTAGCTCACACGGTAGAAAAGTCAATATGTACCAAGTCATATTAGTGAATTTCATCTACACTGCTCAGAGGTTGTTGAACTCAATTACAGAAATGTGCAGAGTCTATTTGATGTGTGAAGAGGTTAGGAGACCACAATCAATTAAAAAGAACACATGTATATCCTGTTCTGGGGAAATAGTTGTTATAATATACCTCGTTCTGCTTCTGCTTTTTCTCTGAGTTTTCCTCTGAACATAGAAGAACAAAAGGTTTAATAATTCCCCAGTTTCATTTGGAATTGTTTTGTCAGCAATATCTTGTAGGAAGTCATGAAATTGTTGTTTTACTTGAATGAAGCCTCAGGCGGCTACAATTAAACATGCTGTATTCTTTTTTATAGCAAAACCATTTGAAAATGGACAATATTTGGACATTTATGGAATTACAAGGGACCAGGCTGGGGAATATGAATGCAGTGCGGAAAATGATGTGTCATTCCCAGATGTGAGGAAAGTAAAAGTTGTTGTGAACTGTAAGTGTCATCACCTTTTATCAAGATAAGTTCTGAGAAAAGATAAAACACCTTGAAAAATTCTGATTGAAATTTGTGCTGCTGTTTGTAAGAGGTTGTTTATTGGTAAAAATCACCTACTAACACTGAAGACGTGTAGATGTTGAAATGTTGGTTAAATTGGTTAATGTAACAACAATTGTCCCAAGTAAACCCACAATAATTCAGTTCGTTGTACAGAGTGACATGTGTTTAATACTCTCCTAGTCCCTGGCATTCTGAACTGTGGTGTCCTTACTTCAAAAGCACTGTATCCATATGCTGGTGTTTTCCTCATGAGCTTTACCTGAAGTGCACTAACACTAAATTTAAGTGTGTAACTCCCAATCAAACCTGATGAAAATGAAGTATACTGCTCTGTACTCAAAGAAAAGAGCTAAAGTGTGATGCTTCTGTTAGTTGGGTGACTTATTTCTATTTTGTTTGGGAAAAAGAAAGTGAAGAAAGAATTTTTCTATAAACATTGTTGTTAAGAAGTTAGAATATAAATTGGATACCTGCAGAACCATCAATGCTAGTATGTTACACACTTTTCCTCAATGTTCCCACCACACTGATATAAGATGATTTTCCAGTAACATCCTATTATATATCTTATGATCTCAACGGTAATTACTACAATCGTTTTTACTTTTCAAAAATCTCCCCTAAGTCTTTATCTAAAAAATGTTCATACTGTTTAACTTCTTCAAATAAAATACCTTTGGGATAATTGTATTTTACCCAAAGTATTTACAAACTATAGTTTTCATTTTTAAAATTCTACTTACTTGTCTTTCTATATATGGTCCTTGCTAATAATGTGCACGTGGTATTATGCCACAGATCAGAAGAAGTTGTTCCAAATATATCCAGAAATGTTAAAGCTAATCAGCAGTTGTTTCATATTAATATGAGTCTTTCAGTCTCATGGGCCAAAAAATAACTTTCAAAACACTCCTAACAGTTGAGCTGTACACCAGAGCAAATCACTGTCATCAACTAACATTTGTCAGTGACTAATCTATATACTTAGGGTTGAACTGTCTCTATTATACTGCACAAATGTGCACGATACCAAGTCAGGAGGCAGTTTTTGGAGCAGGATTTCTCATGGAGTGTTCTGCAAACAAATTGTAGCAAAATCGCCAAAGAAACTCATTAAAAATGGAAAACTCCTGGGACCCACATCAGCCATGCTGAATCAGAATCCTTGGGGTGGGGAGTGTATGGCCTGGAAACCTGAATTTTAAGAGGTTCCCACTGATTCTCAGGACTCTTATTGCAGAGGGCTACTGCTCATCCCTCTGGAACGCTCTGAAATAAGAGGTAACAAACAAGTAAAAATTCCTGATCATTTATCACCAGCCATGCTTTTCTGAATATGTGTATACTGATTTTATTGTTGGAGGGTTGAGGGCTTGGGAAGTGGAGGGGAGGGAAGAGAGACATATATCTACTAAGGAAATAATATTTTTAGCAGTGAGCACTAAGAAATGAAAAAGCAGAGTAAAATCTGTCAAATAAATAAGGCACCCAGCCCAGCCATCCTCTTGAACTCCAAGACCCAATAGGTCTTTAAAATGATGTCTCTGATAGGGATGAAATTGAAAACCCAGCTGCTGTACAGATTTGCATGGGACCTATACTCCATATACAAGCCACAATTGTTTTTGAATTAACACTTTTTATTCCTCCGACTTTAGTTTGTTGCCACTTATTTAATCGGATTCTCTTTTCCCTAGTCAAGCAGGAAATTTAGACCAAGAAAGTCAATTTAAGGAGGCAGAAACTTGAGTAGGGAACTAAATAGATGGAAGAGAGTCTATCCATAATGCAAAAGAACAGAAACTGGGGAAAAAAGATACCAGGAACGCTGAAGAGTCTACAGCAGTTTCAGGGATGCAGCGGACAAAGAGAAAAGGCAGTGTATTACTCATAGCAATAGAAGTAGTCAGAGTATTGTCATTTTCTTGCATCAGTTCCTTAAGACCCAGTTACTACAAGGTGATAAGATGAGGGCTGGGTGACAACCGTACACAGTGGGTTTATGTCATAGTTGAAGCACCCTGAGCTTTAGAAAACTCTTTTTTAAAAAAATATATAATGGCAGCAAACAAACCTGCCCTTTGCCATAGAGAGAGAAATTATCTTTATTAAACTGGATTGTAAACAAATCCACCCTTTACTCCACAGGGAGAACTACTTCTGTCTTCCAAGACTGAAAAAATAGGAACAAAAGCTGTCAGTGTCTCTGCTTACAAAATGTGCAGAAATGGCAAAGACCCATGCAGAATTCTCTTCTAACACAAGATGGGAGCTGGAACATTTTAGGTAGAGCCTGAAGACATTCTATCAGGCAAACAAAGGTGTTTTAGTGGCTTTATCAGGGTGTCAGACACTCTAGAATAGGTAGAGAATAAGATTTTGTTAATCACTTTAACTTAAGAGAGAAAACAGTAGGAAAAAGGGCTAAAAGTTTAAAACAGTAGGGAAGTGCTTTTTAAATCATGACAGAGGCTACCTTTTTTAAGAATAAATTTCAGGTAGATAAGTACAGTAATAAGTCGACATATTGCTGCAGACATAATATTAACTTGTCTCATATTAAGAAAATAGACCCAACAGGATTTTCAAATGATTTTAAACAATCAGTTTTGCCATTTGCTTCTCTCTGAATCATACCTTTCATAATTCACCCTTTTCCAAATGTTCCATGAAAAACTGTTTAATACTGGTTTTGTTTACTACTAATTGTGTTTAATACTGATGCCACACATATATAAGTGATATCTCAGGTGTGAAGGAGATGTGATTGTCAGTATGTCTGAAAATGTTTCTCGTTATGAAAGGTTTGCAAAGTGTTAATTTTGTGAACTTGGCCCTTTGAAGTCAAAAACTGAGAGCTACTTCTAGATTTTGCTGAGCTGATTTCCCAGAGGAAATTAGCCAAAGCCTACGGAACAAAATTTAGTTTGTCAAAGCCCAAAATTGAGCACAGTGGTCTGTGTTACCAGCATGGAACTGCACATCCCCTGATAACCTGAAGATTCCCTAAAGATAGTATCATGCCAGGTTCAAGACGGCCCTTCCTTTCATCTCTATTAATCAATATTGATTGTGCACATAGAATTACAGTAGCTTCATGAGTTACAATTTGAAGAGAAACTTTGTCCCTTTCCCCAACTGGGGTTCAAGATGAAATATAATACATTTTCATAAGCTCTGGTAGATTCAGTTATGCGGTAAGTCAATTTGAGAAGATTTAGGTTCCCTGAAATTTAGAAATGCTTAATGTTTTATTATTTGTCTAATACATCTGCCACGTTCACTATATATAGAAAATATACATATACAATAACTAACATCATACCTGTCACTGTGGATTTCTATTCAATTTAATTACGTAGCAGTTTGTTGAGGTAATTGATATAATTGACTATATAATTGATTATACAGATAGAGCTAGTTGGTTGGTTGGATAAATCAGTTCATTTTGAGTTATTCACAGAAAGCCTTACTATAGATAGAAATTTGTAAGCATTAATGCAATGGGTTATTTCTAAGTAGCGGGATCTTAGGTGTTTATTCTCCATGTCTTTATTCGTAACTTTTTCCTTATGTGTTTGTGTATGCGTGTATTTCTCGTCCACTTTTTAAAAAAATAAAATAATGAAAAGGGGTCATGAAAATTATCATAATTAAACCTGTGACACACACACACACACACACACACACACACACACACATACACACGAGAAAAAAATTGAGACATTTGATTAGCTAAGCCAAAGGGAACTAGTGGATTTAGACTTGGACGGATTCCCCACTTTATTTGCATTCATGTTCTGTTCTTAGCAGAAGCCTTGTGGACACTAGGTTCATAGTTGTTATTGTAAATTACAAAATGAAAGAATGAATGAGTCTCAGAAAGCCCATGGATTCAAGTGAATTGAAAAACAAAACAAATCCACACTTTAGATTCTTGCAACTGTATCATATGTAATAGTATCACTTTTTCTACATTTTGGTCAAACAAATTTTTACATAAACTGAAAAAAAAAAAAGAAAAACAAAACAAAAAAACAGGACACAGGAAAAATCTGGTTAGAAAAGGGAAGATCACAGTGAAAATCAAAAAGCTGATTTATTAGAAGTCAAATATAGAATTTGAAAAATTTAGAAAGTGTGATGAATCCAGTAATATAGATTTGTGTAAGAAAGTAGAATCCCAGGGATAAGAAATCAGCAAGGAATGGAAGACCTACCCGTTTAATATGAAGGTTACTAATAATAGTAAAATGAATGGGGTTCCCCAATCTTGTGACAGAGGCCATCTTTTCTCCACTCCATTTGTATGTATTCTTCCAGTTAAGAGTGCCAGTTTTGGAAATGTGAGCCTTATGGTCAGATATAATTTACTGTAAGTATTAACAGATAACTTACGGTTCCATAATTTACTGGGCGTTTGAAACCTTGGGTGAGGTACTTTACTTCTCTGACTCTCAGTTTTCACTTCTGTAAATTCAGGACAATAATACCTTATATATATATATATATTTGTAAATTTATAAATGTTATAAATATATATATATATATATATATGTGAATGTAAGTGAACTGACTCCAGAATGTCAGCTCTATGTGGAAAAGGATTTTGCTGTCCTTTGTACACTGATGTACTGATGGGCTCCTGTTACTTAGAATAGTACCTAGTCCATAAAAAGGCATCCAAAGATAATTGTTGAATAAATAAAGAGTTAAACAGTTTAGAGTCCTCCAGGTGAATCATTCTACTAGGCAAAATAGAGGAAAGATATTAGATTTGCCTCACAATTATTTTTTTTTCTCCCAAGAAAATTAGTAGATGGTGTCTTGACTAATATACTTCTAATACTATTTTTTTCCCCAAATACCCAGGTGGATTCAATAAAGATAACCTGAAATTTGCATACTGTTTTTACTCAGAAGCAGCACTAATTCCATTTTTTATAGATAAGAAAATTGAGATGCAGAGATATTAAAACATTTAATAATTGCCCTGATTTTGAAGAACAAAACAGATGTGACTAAAGAGAGCTGCTAATTGGAAAAAAACAAAGGGCCAACCAGACTAAGGTGAAAAGAGCTGTAGACATTATTTCAATTTTTACTCATGAAAGTCAGATCTAAATATTGACCATTTTATTTGGTATCAGAAATTATTTTGTACACATGTTTTCAGTAAAATAGAATTGATTAATTCTATTTTGGGTGTCATTTTTGGGGGCACTGTGAAGTAAGTTTTTTATCCAATAAGTTACAGGCACATATTCGTGCATTATTTTGCATCTGCTACATATTCATTTATGCAAATATTCATGTTATCTTCCACTATAACTAGCTCCAAACATGTGGAATTGAATGTTCCAATTAGTATAACTTAGTACAATTATATGGAAGCTTGAAATGAGAAGCCACTGGGGAGTAAGAGGAGGAGGCTTCTAGGGAAATGACCAGTTTTTTAAAGCTATTCCTGAAGTTTTCTCCAAAACCTTGGGCAATTTAGGCAATATGTCAAACTTAAGACTAGAAGAAATTGCAGATCACAAATGGCCATCACTTTGAATAAGGGAAAATCTCGGTATTCAAAGTCTGAGTAGGGCAAAGGCACTGTCATGGGACTAGAAGAAAACAGAGTTATTTCAATTCATAGGCATCACCTTAGTGTTTTATTTCTGGATCCATTTTATGCCCCTAACTTTTCATTTACTTCATCTTTCATATCTGCTTATAATTTAGGATACTCTTCTGTATTTTATGTTTCTTTTTAAGCTAATTAACACTTATTTGGAACAACTCAGGAGATAAAAAGGCATATAGTTGTCTTTTAAATAAAGTATTAGTTTCTATAACATCTCTAATGATGATACACTTTGGTACATCTACATTTATATATTCACTTAGTTATTTACTTACTGCTTACTATAAGAGAATCAAGGTGCTACAGCCTGGGCTACTGTTTTTCAAAACCCATTATCCAGGAAAGGAGAAAAATAAAAGAAACCCATAGTTTTAATACAGTGTGACAAGTGCTTTGATAAACCAATCGTAAGATGCTATGCAAGGATATAAGATACACACCAAACTCAGCCGTGGGGTTTCATTGAAAGCTTCTAATAGGCCTTAGCCCTGATGGAGTTTAAAGGATTAAGTTGAACTCGACAGATTTCTAAAATTAAAAAAAAAAAAAAAGGAAAGAAAGATCTTCCAGACAGAAGAAACATCATTTGCTTAGTTTCATAAGAGTTATGGGACAGAATGTTGTTTGTTTAGTCAGGGTACAATGGGCTGGGTCAGACCGAGACACAAAACAGAAAAGAAGGTTAAGCATTGTGCAGTGAAGCAGGACTGATGAGGTGAGAGGTAGTGAATTCCCATAGGTATACTTAGATCCAGTGTTTCATAATGAAAAAAGAATAAACTTGAGATGCTAGAACTGCTCAGAGGTTATCTGAATATTAAACAAATGAATTTAAATACTTTTATTGTTTACATTCACAAAGAATACTTGGAAGATTTCTGTTCTTTTCATGGCAAGAGTAAGAGAAGAGATTAAAACGATAATACTGAGAACAATGCCAACTAAAAGAGATGTGAGGAGCTAAGAAATATGAAGGAAACTTCCCAAAAGTACTGAACATTAAATATTAGAAACATCAATAATTACCCCAAAAATACTTAAGTAAAATACTTCTTAACACAACAAAATTGAAAAAAAACTAAGAATTAAACCTTTTTTATTCACTTTGGGACTTTCATGGTGTAAAAAGTTAACATTTAATTCTATGATTTCTATAATCCCTCAGTTGAAGTAAAACTGTTATTAAACATGCCGTTAAAGAACACATGAATTTTTCTATTGAGGGAGACATAATTAGACCTTTGTTTTAAATGTTAGACATACAGTTCAATTAATGACTAGTGTGCCAAGACTATTTTTACTTAGTGAGTCTGATATCCAGTTTAACTTAAGTGTATTCTCCCATACATTTATCTTTGTTAAGAGGACTTAGTGTTAAGGGTCTATGAGTGATCTTTTGCCTTTTGTTCATGGAACATCAACATGCTTCTGTAGTAATGAAATATGCATATTTTTATCATTTCTCCTTTTCCTAAAAGTGAAAAATAAAACAATTTCTTTCCTTTACTACAAGAGCAAAATGTTTTGCTAGATGGGAGCCTGTGTTTATTTTGTTTGTAGTTCTTTTTAGGTTGGCAATCATCACTTCAAAAAATATACATGAAGTAATAGGAATAATAGAGTTTGACTATGAGCTAGCAGTAAGAAAGCAATTTCTAACAGGGTGAAATACTTTGGGTTGAAAATGACTCCACGCCAAACTGAAGAAAAGTGATAAAGTCAAAGTCAGGAAAGAACCAACAGTGGCAAATCTCAATCTCTCTCTCTCTCTCTCTCCATATGTGTGTGTGTGTGTGTGTGTGTTATGTAACTTATATGTGTGCATTTGTGATGCTGTATTCCTCTAGATTCATGTTCTAATAAGCAACCAAAGGACCAAACCCTGAAAATCATTGCAGGGTGCCTTCTGCTAAATATACTCTTCAAAATGATCTGGAAGTTTCAAACATTACTTTAGTCAGTACAAACATATAGTTTATAACCTGTATTTATCTAAATCCAGCTTTTTCCAGCGTGTTTCCTCAGTGCTTCCAGAAAAAAAGTGTTGCTTCGGTATATGAAGCAAGATAATTTATGGATTGAATTCTTGTAAACTAATATGTGAGAGCCATTTATAGAATGAACAACACTGAGTTAATCCCTTTGGGTCTTTGCCATATCATCATTATTAAACTTCAGAGGAATTGCCAAATATGCTTATGTCTGACAATGCACATGTTTGTGTGTTTTGTGTATGTGTATATGTGTGTGAAGGGAGAGAAGTGGAATGATTAGGGGCAGAGTATGGTAGAAATAGTATAAATAATAGCAATATGTACAAGAATTACGGCAGATAAATTTGGAACAAAAGCATCCAAATTGTGGGGAAACATCCTTGGTACATTGAAGCTTGCTAGCTTGTCGTCACTCATTTCTTTCTTATTTATCTATTCACTCTATCTGTTAAATGATAAATGTTAAAATAATGTTAAATATCTGTTAATGATATTTAATGTTATTTTATTTACATTTATTTAATGTTAATTTATTTACATTACATTTATTATATTACATTTATTTAATGTTAATTTATTTGTGACTGCCATATTATTCGTTTCCTCTCCTCTCATTTCTACTCAGATGTATAGTGATACTAAACCGACTTTTGAAAGACATCTATATAATGAAGATTAATGATGAATTTTATTCAGTCACTTTGGAAACATTTTAAATATTTGGATTGCCAGATAATCACTCACCAAATATACTGAATTATTCAGTCTATATTTACCTATAAATCAATGGGCATAACTGCTTTTTCAAAATTTACTAGGTGATAAAATTTTGGGTTTAGGTATTACAGGATAATGAAAATAAACAGAAGAGAAATTCAGAAGATCGGAATTCTGTTTTTACTTCAGTTACTTAACTAATTATACAACTTTGGGCAAAAGACTTAAATCTAGGTCTCAATCTCCCCATTTAGAAAGTGAGGGAATCACTCTCTGGTACCACCTACTCCTGACATTCTGATGTTTTTCTGATAGTTATTTAAGTTTTATAGAGACTGCATGAATTCACCTCCTAACAGGCAGGGAGCAAAGGTTTAAAGCCACTGTTTGGTTTCAGTCAAATGATTCTGGATAATCTCACACTTTTGCTTTGTGAATTCTTTGAGAAATTAATAAGGATGATAATTTTGTTCTATTACGCATTGTTGGCAAATCTGGGCAAACTTTTCATCCTTTAAAATGTAATTCATGTTAAGAATAAGTACAGTAATAAAGACGTAAATTTCAGAGAACCTTAAAGGAGAAATTCTGTTTATGCAATGGAGTGTGACAGAGGGTGCCAAAAATGGGATTTGGAATCAGACGTGAGTTTTAATCTTAGCTCAGTCACTTATAAACTATGGGATACTGGGGAAATTAGCTAATTTCTCAGAAGCTCAGCTTTCCTATATAAAAAAACTGGAGACAATTATAAGCACCTTAAAGATTGGTTGTGAGCTTTGTCATAATACATTTAAAACAACAAGAATCACTGCTGCAAGGCCAATGATTTTGTATATCAATAGTATTAGAAAGTAGCATTTTATTTACATGTCAACCTTCCTCTGTAGCCTGTGAACTCTTTAAAAAGGGAAACTCTTGGGAGGCCAAGGAAGGTGGATCACCTGAGGTTAGGAGTTCGAGAGCAGCCTGGCCAACATGGTGAAACTCCGTCTCTACTAAAGACAAAAGTTAGTTGGGCATGGTGGCGAGCACCTGTAATCCCAGCTACTTGGGAGGCTGAGGCAGGAGAAACCTGAAGCTGGGAGGGAGAGGTTGCAGTGAGCCAAGAATGCACCATTGCACTCCAGCTCGGGGCGACAGAGCAAGACTGTCTCAAAAAAAAAAAAAAAGATATAGATAGATAGATGATAGATAGATAGATAGGTAGATAGATAGGTAGATGGATGAGAAAAGGGAAACTCCTCCAGTTCACCTTAGTTTTCCAGGGAATGTAACACAGTGGCTACGAAGTCAGGCTCTGTAGCTGGCTTTAAATCCAACCTGGGTCACTTATGACCATGCAGACTTGGTCAAGTCATTAAGCTTTGTGTATGCCAGTTTCTTCAACTATAAAGTGAGAGCATGAGGATTAACTGAGCTAAGATATGAGACAGCTTAGTGCATATTATTATTCCCAGTACCCAGCACAGTGACTGGTAATAAATGTATGTTGATAGAATAAATAAATGAATATAAAATATGCACACCTAGAATTCTACAGTTGAAAAATGTTCATAAAATTGCCAAATTTCTTCATCTTATAGATGTATATATTTGAATTTAGGTATCTTTGGAAATTAATTCATGGAATTCATGGAAGGGCTAAGAATGAAACCTTAAAATGCTAATTCTAGGTCTGAGGCTGCTTTCACTATACTAGCCTGCTTTCACGTAAATTGAAAAAGGAACCTAATTATTCTCAACAAACTGTGTAAACTAGGGAGACTTTTAGAAAGATAGTAAACTCTGTAGGATGAGAAGAGAGGATCACTGTGTATGAAAAGAAAGTATTTCAATAACCAGAATGTGCACAGGTGCTAGCTGTCAGAATGGCTGACACTGAAATAAAGTGCAGAACCACGAAAGTTAGGATTCCCCGTGAATAGAGAAAAGAATCACAATAAATAATCCTTTAGAACGATGCTGCACTCAGAATAGGTTTGTTCACATACTGTCTGAAATAAGAGCTTTTGTTTAAGAGTGAACATAATGAAATCCCAGCATCATGCAGTCAGCCTGCTTGCTGCTACACAGAAAAGCTAACAGCAGTGCAAAAAACAAACAAATAAAAACAAAACAATGGGCATTAAACAGTTATGGATTTCATAGGTAAAATGAAAGATAACAAAATTTTATTTAGAGCACTGTGGGTGTGTACCATGCTTATCAGATTCACTACTCTACTCTTAATGCCTTGAGAACCACATATGTTCAGTCTACCAAGAACTTAAAAGCAGTTTGATGGCAATTATAAAGACAAAATATCTTAAGCCTCCTCCCCAGTTGTTTAAAGGTTTAGGTTAGCAATTTAGATAAAACATATAAATTTTTAAGTAATATGAGACATAGTAGCCTAATGCGTATTAATTTTTCTGCAATAAATCATACTTTGGCCTAGTCTAAACAAATAAGTGTTCTGTGTCCTAGAACAGATGTTGAGAGTATTCTCCTCATTTAGTATAACCAGCTAGTGTACATTTACGTAATTAGGATGGAGGGAAGTATATCAGTAATTAGCAGAAGTTCAGAAATGCTACATTTGTTAATGCTGTTTCATCTTTGTGAGCATATTGGGTTTGCAAACCCTTCTGTTTTTCCCTGTAGATGTCAAAAGGACTTTGAAGCTCCATGTAATTCACTTGAGGATGCAGTTTCTCATGAATTGTTCTGTACTGAGAACAGCTGACGATCTGTGGATTCTTTAGGAGTCAAGTTGTGTAATTCTGACTAATAGTTCAGTATCTTTTCTAGATTATTCAGTGGGGTAAAGGTAATTTATCAAATACCGTTTTCATCTTCTTCCTGCGCCTACTACTTGGACTGCATTGTCTGGCCTGGTTTGGGGTCAGCTTTGGCCCTGTGACTGAGTTCTAGTGCAAGAAATGTAGGCAGAAGTGACATGGGCCACTTCCAGGCAAGGCCTATAAAACTTCCCACGCATGCTCTGCTATGCTTATTTTCCTTTCTAGTTAATGGGAATACTAACCCATTCGCTTTCAGGATGACCTTGAAAGCTACATGTTGAAGATAACAAAGCTGACATCGTGTGAGCCCCTGAATGATTCTGTGCAGCAGCATATCCCTACCCCTACCCCATTTCACTCCCCACCTTTCACGGAACTAAATTATTATGGGCTTTTAGGTGAGTGGGAACCAAACTTTTTTTGTTGCCTCATTGTATGTTTGAGTCCATTTGTTCCCAAAGTTCAGCCTCCTCTGACTACTACAGTCAAGAATATAGGCCCAAATATACTGAATCCAATAAAAAAATTTTGCATCACATCTTACTTCAAAATTTTTGCCTGAAAGCAGTGGTAAAAAGCTTCCTGAGAAGAGTAGAGAGATAATGGATTTTTCTTTCCTCCTATATGAAGCATAGCCTACCAAATTTCTGTTTGCAAATTTTGTGAGTCATAGTAAAAAAAAAAAAAAAAAAAAGTCTATGAGTCTCATGCTTTTGAGGCTACCTATGATTTTGCTCAGAAACACAAGTGGATTTAAAATAGCATCTGGCCATTCACCTCTGACATAAACTTTTCTGACAATAGTTTTTGAAACCAGCTAAGCTCAGTTGCGATGCCAAAAAATTGGTATAAACAAGATTTCATAAGTTTCTTCAAAAAAGTATTTAATTCACGTTTATATAATATAAATGTAGAAACTGAATACCAATGATCTGGATATGAAATCCAAGATTATGCTTTTTTAAACACCAGTAATTGACAGATTTAGGTGAAAAGAAGAATGGAGAGAAAAATAAATTTGGTGTGGGGAGGAAGGGGGAAGTGGAGCACACACATGGAGAGGCAATGAAAGCACACTCTATGTTATCTTTCAGTTGCTAAAGAGAAGTAACCTCGGCCCGGGGTGGCTCATGCCTGTAATCCCAGCACTTTGGGAAGCCAATGCGGGCAGAGCACGAGGTCAGGAGTTCAAGAGCAGCCTGGCCAATATGGTGAAACCACGTCTCTACTAAAAATACAAAATTAGCCAGGTGTGGTGGTGCATGCCTGTAATCCCAGCTACTGGGAAGGCTGAGGCAGGAGAATCGCTTGAACCCGAGAGGCGGAGTTTGCAGTGAGCCAGGATCACGCCATTGCACTCCAGCCTGGGCAAAAAGAGTGAAACTCCGTCTCAAAAAAAAAAAAAAAAAAAAGTAACCTCAGTTAATTATTGAATTTGATAATCCAAGAAACATAAATAATATCACTAAATGCTAAAAGTAAACCCTATTATAAATGAATGCAGGAAACATAAACAGAAGTCTTTTTACTTGTAGCCAAATGGGAAGAGAAATCCATGAAGTATAAAAATTGAAACACGCACAAAAAAAAAAAGTAAATGAAAACATCAATAATGTAACAGAGTAACATGATTAATTGAACAGTAAAGGGAAAAATTACTGGGTTTGTGCTTTAATACATTGGTATTTATTATATACCAATATAATAAACAATGATATATTGCTTGTGTAAGACAAACCTAAAGCAAGATGAAGAAAAAATACCTTAAAGAATTACTAAAGATGTATTGAAGCAATTCAAAATAAATGAAAACAGATTAAAATATATTTTTTAAATAGTGAAGTTTGAGAGAACACAGTACAAAGCCTAGTAATCTTCCCTCATGAGTTTATAACCAACTGAAAGATAGAAGCAGGAATATGACAAATTGAAAGCCACCCATATTACTGGGAGAATGGAGGGGAATCAATGTAGGTACCTCCTGAGAAGGATGGTTCTAAACAAGGAAAGCACCAAGCAGCATTCCTAATTTCCTCTTCCAATTTAACATTCTGATACTTCATCTTCCTCTCATTGGAACAGCAACACAGGGCAGGGAGATTATTCTCAAAAGAGACTCTACATACAGCATTATGAGGTCAAGGAAACTGAAGTTTCTTCCCTAACAATCCGTACCAGTAACCATTTATAGATGAAATAATATAGAATGTGCACTCATGCACACACACATACACACACGCACACAAAAATAAATACATTCTGCTTCTGCACAGCAAAAGAAACTACCATCAGAATGAACAGGCAACCTACAGAATGGGAGAAAATTTTTGCAACCTACTCATCTGACAAAGGGCTAATATCCAGAATCTACAATGAACTCAAATTTACAAGAAAAAACAAACAACCCCATCAAAAAGTGGGTGAAGGACACGAACAGACACTCCTGAAAAGAAGACATTTATGCAGCCAAAAAAACACATGAAAAAATGCTCATCATCACTGGCCATCAGAGAAATGCAAATCAAAACCACAGTGGGATACCATCTCACACCAGTTAGAATGGCCATCATTAAAAAGTCAGGAAACAACAGGTGCTGGAGAGGATGTGGAGAAATAGGAACACTTTTACACTGTTGGTGGGACTGTAAACTAGTTCAACCATTGTGGAAGTCAGTGTGGCGATTCCTCAGGGATCTAGAACTAGAAATACCATTTGACCCAGCCATCCCATTACTGGGTATGTACCCAAAGGACTATAAATCATGCTGCTATAAAGACACATGCACACATATGTTTACTGCGGCACTATTCACAATAGCAAAGACGTGGAACCAACCCAAATGTCCAACAACGATAGACTGGATTAAGAAAATGTGGCACATATACACCATGGAATACTCTGCAGCCATAAAAAATGATGAGTTCATGTCCTTTGTAGGGACATGGATGAAGCTGGAAACCATCATTCTCAGTAAACTATCACAAGGACAAAAAACCAAACACCGCATGTTCTCACTCATAGGTGGGAATTGAACAATGAGAACTCATGGACACAGGAAGGGGAACATCACACTCTGGGGACTGTTCTGGGGTGGGGGAGGAGGGAGGGACAGCATTAGGAGATATACCTAATGCTAAATGACGAGTTAATGGGTGCAGGAAATCAACATGGCACATGGATACATATGTAACAAACCTGCACATTGTGCACATGTACCCTAAAACTTAAAGTATAATAATAATAAAAAAGTAATAAAAAAGATACACACAAATATACATCGTACTGAATTTGAAACAAACCAAAGAAAAAGCAATGTCAAAACACCTTAAAATAAAAAAAGATCACCTGTAAAACAACAGCAAATGCACTGACTGTTGATTTCTCAGCAGCAACAATGAATTCCAGAAGACAGAATCATAGTAATACTCTTAGGGTCTTAGGATAAAACAACTGTCATTTTATTTTTATATAGAAAAATATAAAAAGATCTTTATTTTTTATTTTTTGAGAGACAGAGTCTCGCTGTCACCCAGGCTGGAGTGCAGTGGTGCGATCTCGGCTCACTGCAAGCTCCGTCTCCCGGGTTCACGCCATTCTCCTGCCTCAGCCTCCCGAGTAGCTGGGACTACAGGTGCCCGCCACCACGCCCCGCTAATTTTTTGTATTTTTAGTAGAGACGGGGTTTCACCGTGTTAGCCAGGATAGTCTCGATCTCCTGACCTCGTGATCCACCCGCCTCAGCCTCCCAAAATGCTAGGATTACAAGCATGAGCCACCGCACCCAGCCAAAAAGATCTTTAAACAAAAAACAAATGAGAGTTTGTCACAAAATGACTTTCACCATTTGACATAAATGTTTGCATTGAACACCAAAATCTTATTTTCTTATTGTTATAAAAAGAATAGAAACTTGTATTTTTTTACCCCCTTGAAGTTGATTATGTTATTGGATAAATAAATGTTAATGACACACATCACTTTTAAATGAAAACACTTAAATGCTGATTCCTAAAAATCCACCTTTCTTGTTCACAGACTTGATAATCATAGATGTGTATGTTAATATGCAAGTGCTTTTAAATTAGTCTGAAGTGCTGTGCCAACACGTGGAAAACTTGTGCAAGGGAGAGTCACCTGGACCCACAGCCTAATTTACAGGAATGTAAATTTTTGTTATATTGAAACTTAGAAATTGTGGGAATGTTTCTTACTGCAGCATTGGCTGCCCTATACTGACATATATTATGACACTCTTAAAACATAAACTTCTGGCAGAAGGAAGCCATATGGAAATCTGTTATAAGGAAAAGATATTAGGCAAATATAATATATTGGCAAATAAATGAGTAAACCTTAATAAATATTAATTATATATTTTAAAATGTCTAATCTGTGGGATGAAGCAGGCTAGAGCTGAAGTGTTAAGACAACAACATTGAAGACGGAAGGAGAGCAATGGTGTTAAAAAATAGTAAAACAGGCTTGTATCATTAGGAAAAATGGTAAACCCATTGACTAGCTTAAGTCAAAAATTAAAACAAATGAACATACAGTGGAAAAGGAGAAATCTAAAAGCTACTTTTAATATTAAAAATAGAAAAATGAGATTGGACAAACTTCTGAAGATATTAGTCTAATGTTTATTTATGGCACCCTGTGAAGGTAGAAAATTAGAAATTAAATAAAGACAGATTCTATGTGCTGTAGAGGTTAAGCAGATATGAAGAGGTTGTCCTTAATAACAGTCAATAAATTGGGAAATTGAAATGGAATGGAAAAATTGCTAAAAATAATTTCTTTAACAGTCTCAAAAAGAAATAAAAAATCGGAATGATCCTGTGTAACTAAAGATGTGGAATCATTGATTAAAATATCTTTCCAAAAATATGATTTAAAGCTCAGATGTTCTCATACGACAGTTCTGTCTAATGTTAATGGAATGGATTGTTAAAATTTACACAAACTCTTCAAGAAAAATTTTAAAAAAGAAATAAAAAGAACACTCAATTTTAAGAGGCTGTAATAATTTGATAACTAAAATTATTTCAGATTAGAAGGAATTAATATTACAGACCAAATTCATTAAAAAATTGATTCAAAAATTCTAAACAAGATATTAGCATACTGATTCCAGCAATGTATAAAAATATCATGTTGATTTTAACTTAGAGTACAATGTTGAGTTACATTACAGATTAAAGGAGAAAAACCATAGGTCATTGCATAGATTCAAGAAAAAAATTAATAAAACAACATATTTATCATAAAAACTCTTAGTAAACTATGAAGAGAAGAGGACTTAACCTGATGAGTGGCATATAAAAATATCCACATTAAACATCTTAATATCGAAAAATTATTTGCTTTCTCTTTCAGATTAGGGAAAAGACTTGAACATCAGCATCTCAAACTGAACTTTTCAATAGAGGCTCTTACCATTGTAGTAAAAAGGAGAATAAATAAAAAGTGTAAGAACTGAAAAAGCAAGATAAAAAACTGCCAAATTGCCTCCAAGTGTGGATGATTTCTGTTCTGTATTGTGGATGATATCATGTTCTGTATTGTAAAACCAAAAAAATTATTTCAATTAATAAGAGTTTAGCAGTGATGCTGAATAAACCAGCAACAATCAGAAATTATAATTTTTACATTTACTTTACAATGGCAAATATGTGTAAAATTTTATTTTTTTTTTATTATACTTCAGGTGCACAATGTGCAGGTTTGTTACATATCTATACATGTGCCATGTTGTTTTGCTGCACCCATTAACTCGTCATTTAGCATTAGGTATATCTCCTAATGCTGTCCCTCCCCCCTCCCCCCAACCCACAACAGTCCCCGGAGTGTGGTGGTGTTCCCCTTCCTGTGTCCATGAGGTCTCATTGTTCAGTTCCCACCTATGAGTGAGAACATGCAGTGTTTGGTTTTTTGCCCTTGCGATAGTTTACTGAGAATGATGTTTTCCAGTTTCATCCATGTCCCTACAAAGGACATGAATTCATCATTTTTTATGGCTGCAGAGTATTCCATGGTGTATATGTGCCACCTTTTCTTAATCCAGTCTATTGTTGTTGGACATTTGGGTTGGTTCCAAGTCTTTGCTATTGTGAATAGTGCCACAACAAACATACGTGTGCATGTGTCTTTAAAGCAGCATGATTTATAGTTCTTTGGGTATATACCCAGTAATGGGATGGCTGGGTCAAATGGTATTTCTAGTTCTAGATCCCTGAGGAATCGCCACACTGACTTCCACAATGGTTGAACTAGTTTACAGTCCCACCAACAGTGTAAAAGTGTTCCTATTTCTCCACATCCTCTCCAGCACCTGTTGTTTCCTGACTTTTTAATGATGGCCATTCTAACTGGTGTGAGATGGTATCTCATTGTGGTTTTGATTTGCATTTCTCTGATGGCCAGTGATGATGAGCATTTCTTCATGTGTTTTTTGGCTGCATAAATGTCTTCTTTTCAGAAGTGTCTGTTCATGTCCTTCGCCCACTTTTTGATGGGGTTGTTTGTTTTTTTCTTGTAAATTTGTTTGAGTTCATTGTAGATTCTGGATATTAGCCCTTTGTCAGATGAGTAGGTTGCAAAAATTTTCTCCCATTCTGTAGGTTGCCTGTTCACTCTAATGGTAGTTTCTTTTGCTGTGCAGAAGCTCTTGAGTTTAATTAGATCCCATTTGTCAATTTTGGCTTTTGTGGCCATTGCTTTTGGTGTTTTAGACATGAAGTCCTTGCCCACGCCTATGTCCTGAATGGTATTGCCTAGGCTTTCTTCTAGGGTTTTTATGGTTTTAGGTCTAACATTTAAGTCTTTAATCCATCTTGAATTAATTTGTGTATAAGGTGTAAGGAAGGGATCCAGTTTCAGCTTTCTACATATGGCTAGCCAGTTTTCCCAGCACCATTTATTAAATAGGGAATCCTTTTCCCATTGCTTGTTTTTGTCAGGTTTGTCAAAGATCAGATAGTTGTAGATACACGGCATTATTTCTGAGGGCTCTGTTCTGTTCCATTGATCTATGTCTCTGTTGTGGTACCAGTACCATGCTGTTTTGGTTACTGTAGCCTTGTAGCATAGTTTGAAGTCAGGTAGCATGATGCCTCCAGCTTTGTTCTTTTGGCTTAGGATTGACTTGGCAATGCGGGCTCTTTTTTGGTTCCATATGAACTTTCAAGTAGTTTTTTCCAATTCTGTGAAGAAAGTCATTGGTAGCTTGATGGGGATGGCATTGAATCTATAAATTACCTTGGGCAGTATGGCCATTTTCACGATATTGATTTTTCCAACACATGAGCATGGAATGTTCTTCCATTTGTTGTATCCTCTTTTATTTCATTGAGCAGTGGTTTGTAGTTCTCCTTGAAGAGGTCCTTCACATCCCTTGTAAGTTGGCTTCCTAGGTATTTTATTCTCTTTGAAGCAATTGTGAATGGGAGTTCACTCATGATTTGGCTCTCTGTTTGTCTGTGATTGGTGTACAAGAATGCTTGTGATTTTTGTACATTGATTTTGTATCCTGAGATATTGCTGAAGTTGCTAATCAGGTTAACGAGATTTTGGGCTGAGACAATGGGGTTTTCTAGATGTACAATCATGTCATCTGCAAACAGGGACAATTTGACTTCCTCTTTTCCTAATTGAATACCCTTTATTTCCTTCTCCTGCCTGATTGCCCTGGCCAGAACTTCCAGCACTATGTTGAATAGGAGTGGTGATAGAGGGCATCCCTGTCTTGTGCCACTTCTCAAAGGGAATGCTTCCAGTTTTTGCCCATTCAGTATGATATTGGCTGTGGGTCTGTCATAGATAGCTCTTATTATTTTGAGATACGTCCCATCAATACCTAATTTATTGAGAGTTTTTAGCATGAAGGGTTGTTGAATTTTGTCAAAGGCCTTTTCTGCATCTATTGAGATAATCATGTGGTTTTTGTCTTTAGTTCTGTTTATATGCTGGATTACATTTATTGATTTGCGTATGTTGAACCAGCCTTGCATCCCAGGGATGAAGCCCACTTGATCATGGTGTATAAGCTTTTTGATGTGCTGCTGGATTCAGTTTGCCAGTATTTTATTGATGTTTTTTGCATCAATGTTCATCAAGGATATTGGTCTGAAATTCTCTTTTTTGGTTATGTCTCTGCCAGGCTTTGGTATCAGGACGATGCTGGCCTCATAAAATGTGTTAGGGAGGATTCCCTCTTTTTCTATTGATTGGAATAGTTTCAGAAGGAATGGTACCAGTTCCTCCTTGTACCTCTGGTAGAATTCGGCTGTGAATCCGTCAGGTCCTGGACTCTTTTTGGTTGGTAAGCTATTGATTATTGCCACAATTTCATTACCTGTTATTGGTCTATTCAGAGGTTCAACTTCTTCCTGGTTTAGTCTTGGGAGGGTGTATTTGTGGAGGAATTTATCCATTTCTTCTAGATTTTCTAGTGTATTTGCATAGAGGTGTTTATACTATTCTCTGATGGTAGATTGTATTTCTGTGGGATCGGTGGTGATAACCCCTTTTTCATTTTTTATTGCATCTATTTGACTCCTCCCTCTTTTCTTCTTCATTAGTCTTGCTAGCGGTCTATCAATTTTGTTGATCTTTTCAAAAAACCAGCTCCTGGATTCATTAATTTTTTGAAGGGCTTTTTGTGTCTCTATTTCCTTCAGTTCTGCTCTGATTTTAGTTATTTCTAGCCTTCTGCTAGCTTTTGAATGTGCTTGCTCTTGCTTTTCTAGTTCTTTTAATTGTGATGTTAGGGTGTCAATTTTGGATCTTTCCTGCTTTCTCTTGTGGGCATTTAGTGCTATAAATTTCCCTCTACACACTGCTTTGAATGTGTCCCAGAGATTCTGGTATGTTGTGTCTTTGTTCTCATTGGTTTCAAAGAACATCTTTATTTCTGCCTTCATTTCATTATGTACCCAGTAGTCATTCAGGAGCAGGTTGTTCAGTTTCCATGTATTTGAGCGGTTTTGAGTTTCTTAATCCTGAGTTCTAGTTTGATTGCACTGTGGTCTGAGAGACAGTTTGTTATAATTTCTGTTCTTTTACATTTGCTGAGGAGAGCTTTACTTCCAACTACGTGGTCAATTTTGGAATAGGTGTGGTGTGGTGCTGAAAAAAATGTATATTCTGTTGATTTGGGGTGGAGAGTTCTGTAGATGTCTATTAGGTCCGCTTGGTGCAGAGCTGAGTTCAATTCCTGGATATCCTTGTTAACTTTCTGTCTCGTTGATCTGTCTAATGTTGACAGTGGGGTGTTAAAATCTCCCATTATTATTGTGTGGGAGTTTAAGTCCCTTTGTAGGTCACTCAGGACTTGCTTTATGAATCTGGGTGCTCCTGTGTTGGGTGCATATATATTGACGATAGTTAGCTCTTCTTGTTGAACTGATCCCTTTACCATTATGTAATGGCCTTCTTTGTCTCTTTTGATCTTTGTTGGTTTAAAGTCTATTTTATCAGAGACTAGGATTGCAACCCCTGCCTTTTTTTGTTTTCCATTTGCTTGATACATCTTCCTCCATCACTTTATTTTGAGTCTATGTGTGTCTCTGCACGTGAGATGGGTTTCCTGAATACAGCACACTGATGGGTCTTGACTCCTTATCCAGTTTGCCAGTCTGTGTCTTTTAATTGGAGCATTTAGCCCATTTACATTTAAAGTTAATATTGTTATGTGTGAATGTGATCCTCTCATTATGACGTTAGTTGGTTATTTTGCTTGTTAGTTGATGCAGTTTCTTCCTAGCCTCGATGGTCTTTACAATTTGGCATGTTTTTGCAGTGGCTGGTACCGGTTGTTCCTTTCCATGTTTAGTGCTTCTTTCAGGAGCTCTTTTAGGGCAGGCTTGGTGGTGACAAAATCACTCAGCATTTGCTTGTCTGTAAAGTATTTTATTTCTCCTTCATTTATGAAGCTTAGTTTGGCTGGATATGAAATTCTGGGTTGAAAATTCTTTTCTTTAAGAATGTTGAATATCGGCCCCCACTCTCTTCTGGCTTGTAGAGTTTCTGCCGAGAGATCAGCTGTTAGTTTGATGGGCTTCCCTTTGTGGGTAACCTGACCTTTCTCTCTGGCCGCCCTTAACATTTTTTCCTTCATTTCAACTTTGGTGAATCTGCCAATTATGTGTCTTGGAGTTGCTCTTCTCGAGGAGTATCTTTGTGGCGTTCTCTGTATTTCCTGAATCTGAATGTTGGCCTGCCTTGCTAGACTGGGGAAGTTCTCCTGGATAATATCTTGCAGAGTGTTTTCCAACTTGGTTCCATTCTCCCCATCATTTTCAGGTACACCAATCAGACGTATGTTTGGTCTTTTCACATAGTCCCAAATTTCTTGGAGGCTTTGTTCATTTCTTTTTATTCTTTTTTCTCTAAACTTCCCTTCTCGCTTCATTTCATTCATTTCGTCTTCTATCACTGATACCCTTTCTTCCAGTTGATCGCATTGGCTACCGAGGCTTCTGCAATCTTCACGTAGTTCTCGAAACTTGGCTTTCAGCTCCATCAGCTCCTTTAAGCCCTTCTCTCCATTGGTTATTCTAGTTACCCATTCGTCTAATTTTTTTTCAAAGTTTTTAACTTCTTTGCTCTTGTTTTGAATTTCCTCCCGTAGCTTGGAGTAGTTTGATCCTCTGAAGCCTTCTTCTCTCAACTCGTCAAAGTCATTCTCCATCCAGCTTTGTTCCGTTGCTGGTGAGGAACTGCGTTCCTTTGGAGGAGGAGAGGTGCTCTGCTTTTTAGAGTTTCCAGTTTTTGTGCTCTGTGTTTTCCCCATCTTTGTGGTTTTATCTGCTTTTGGTCTTTGATGATGGTGATGTACAGATGGGTTTTTGGTGTGGATGTCCTTTCTGTTTGTTAGTTTTCCTTCTACCAGACAGGACCCTCAGCTGCAGGTGTGTTGGAGTTTACTAGAGGTCCACTCCAGACCCTGTTTGCCTGGGTGTCAGCAGTGGTGGCTGCAGAACAGCGGATTTTCATGAGACCACAAATTCAGCTGTCTGATAGTTCCTCTGGAAGTTTTGTCTCAGAAGAGTACCTGGCCGAGTGAGGAGTCAGTCTGTCCTTACTGGGGGGTGCCTCCCAGTTAGGCTGCTCGAGGGTCAGGGACCCACTTTAGGAGGCAGTCTGCCCGTTCTCAGATCTCCAACTGCGTGCTGGGAGAACCACTACTCTCTTCAAAGCTCTCAGACAGGGACTTTTAAGTCTGCAGAGGTTCCTGCTGAATTTTTGTTTGTCTGTGCCCTGCCTCCAGAGGTGGCGCCTACAGAGGCAGGCAGGCCTCCTTGAGCTGTGGTGGGCTCCACCCAGTTTGAGCTTCCTGGCTGCTTTGTTTACCTAAGCAAGCCTGGGCAATGGCGGCGCCCCCCACCAGCCTGGCTGCTGCCTTGCAGTTTGATCTCAGACTGCTTGTCTAGCAATCAGCGAGATTCCATGGGCATAGGACCCTCCAAGCCAGGTGCGGGACACAATCTCCTGGTGTGCCATTTTCCAAGCCTGTTGGAAAAGCGAAGTATTAGGGTGGGACTGACCCGATTTTCCAGGTGCCATCTTTTACCCCTTTCTTTGACTAGGAAAGGGAACTCCCTGACCCCTTGCACTTCCCGAGTGAGGCAATGCCTCGCCCTGCTTCAGCTCGCGCACAGTGCGCTGCACCAACTGTCCTGCACCCACTGTTTGGCACTCCCTAGTTAGATGAACCCAGTACCTCAAATGGAAATGCAGAAATCACCCGTCTTCTGTGTCGCTCACTCTGGGAGCTGTAGACCAGAGCTGTTCCTGTTCGGCCATCTTGGCTCCACCCCACGTAAAATTTTATCTTAGAGAAAATGTGCAAATCTTTTATAAAAAAAGATTAGTAAAATGAATTTAAGAGATGTTAAGTTAAAAGTATACTATATTTTTGATATGAAAATTCATTATAAATATAGTAAAAATATTGATTGTCCTTAAATTGATCTGTAAATTAAATACAATTTCTTTCAAAATTTGAACAGATATTTTGTTGAACTTTAAAAACTGATTCTAAAATTAACATGAAAAAGCAAGAATTCGAGAAGACTCCATCCATTCCTAAAGAAGCATGGATAGACAGGATAACATCATTGTAATTATACGATGTTAGTAGAAGGAAAGATCAATAGAGCAATAGAGAGACAAGAAACAAAATTATGGGCAAAATTACAGCTGTAACTCCAAGCTAGATCTGTTTCACTTCCAATTCCTCCACGTCACTTCCAGAGCAATCTTTACAAAACACAAACTTGATACCGTCACTGTCCTGCTTAAACATCTTCAGTCGTTTTCCATTCTGTGGGATAGAGTGTTAGTCCTTTGACTGGCACATTTAGCCTCTTCTTGATGCCGCCTCTGTTTGCTCAGCTGCCTTTGAAACTCCCCTTTCCTTGCTTTTGTCGATATGGTATCCCATCCTCACAAAGGTACTCTCGCTTCCCCGAATTTGCCATTTTAAAAACTCTGAATACATCATGTTGAAGACTTTTTTCTGCTTTCCAGTAATGGGCTAATTCCAACTCTGCTCTCAATACTGTGCCTAGTAACCAGCAAGTAACTGTTGAACAAATAAGACATTTGTTCCTGATAGACTGTTTATAGTGGAAGGAAATGTCCACTCATAGGTGTTACATGCGTGTACAACTGAATACTTTGGTGTAGTCATTTAAACTAGACTTGCTCTGGGTGGACCTGCCAAGCAGTTAGTAAGGGAATATTATTAAACGTGTTGATGGCCAATCACTAGGGGAGTGTCCACATGTGAGCATTTAAGATAAATTCTGAACAAACAGTTCATTACTTACTGCATTATACTTGTTTTGTTATAGAATAAATGACATTTTTACCATGACATATAATTGACTGATGAAACAGATGCTAAGCTTCATTGTAATGTAGTAAAGAGAAAAGCTATTAATATATTCATTTTACATACGTTCATACTTGCTCAATGTTCCAAATACATATATGAAAATTTCCTGGTTCAAAATTGCCTTTACCCCCTTTTGATTACCTTGAACTAGACATAAACAGTGAGTTTCTTATCTTTCCTTGTAGTATAAGTAAAATTATGCATATTTTGTAATTTGTTTACGTACATTGTTTTGGAGGTATGTGCACACTTCTTTTTTTACCATGCCCTACAGATCTGTCATCATGTATCTGCATGTGCTCTGTAAAAATAAAAAATAAAAACAAAAAATAAAGTAATGGAATCTGAGGCTCAGTCCATCTTAGGACACAAATTTTGAGGCAGATGTTCAAACTGACTTAAAATAGATAAGTTATAATCCAACTTCCTGTTAACAGTAAATCTTATTAGCATTTTCCATTGCATTTTATAAGGCAAACATTGATTTATGCTTGATAATCTTGATTCTTTCTTCACAATTCAAGTCTCAGATAACAAAATTTTAATGTCATATGAAGCTAGACTGCAAGTTATATATGCATTCCTCCAGCCTCACTAACTTTCTCACTTGTAAATTATGTTTAAGGACATTAGTAAATCCCAGAATCAGCGTGGTCATGCTGAGACAGTGAAGAATGAAACACATGCTCCATGAAACAGGCTTTTATTTTAATTTATATTAAATTGTCAAAGCCTAAATTAATGAATAGCAAATGTGAACCTCCAAATGGGCTCATGTGGAAATATTTCTATTTGTGGTTATCTTTTTTATATTAAGGGTTTGCTCTTTTGTGGCTGTAAAATAAATGTGATAACTTTACACAAGAACCCAATGTTCACTCAGTGAGTGTAGCAGAAATCAAATAAAAGCAGCCATGCAACTCAAATTAAAGTTCAATATCATTAATTTAATTATAGTACATAATCATTTGACAGTGCTATGAATTGGATTTAAAGGATGATATTGTAATTGATTGTTAATCATTAAGAAGCATGCAGTAAAGGTAATGCTGTCTGGGTGGTAGTAAATTACGATTTTATCCTATCCGGAGACCAGATTGTGGGAACAAATGGCTCCTGTCACCATCAATGAATCATGGAGGATGGAAATGGAAACAGAGGGCTGCCCTGTGAACATGTGGGACAGAATAATGACCATCATTATAGAAGGCCAACAATGCACCAGCTTGGAGCTAAACAGTCTATATATATTATCTTATTTAATCTTTACAATAAACCAAGAGAGTAGATACCATTATCTCCATTTTACAGATGAAAGAAATGAAGTTCAAGTAACTCACACATAGTTGGTCATACACTTCATAATGGGAAGGGTGATGTGTCTGATTGGAAAGCCCAAGCTTTAAACTGCAACTTACACTCCTTCCAGTAAAAATCTACCAAATGAGTTACCCTCAGTCTTAATATGCTTGGTGATTGCCAGTCATGACATTTATCATTTGCATTCTAATAGCTATTTGCTTAAAATGTCCTCCTTCACTCAGAATTTTTTCAAATCTCTCTTCTTTCTTGCGTCCATGATCTATAAAGGGGGCTTAGAGAGCAAATTATTTTACATTTTTATCTGTTTTATCAGACAGCTATATCTGACAAGAAAAGGGTAGTAAGCAAAGTCCTGTGACACACCCTGTGGGTTACATTGAGAAGAGATAATGATTAGCAGTATGGCGGAGATATCTGCCTGGAAAATTTTTACCAAGCAAGACACCCAACAATGATTGAAGAAATTTCTGACACCCAACAATGGTTCAAGGAATCCTACTGCATGGGAGGTCACTCATACTTCATTGTTATTGTTGCTGTTTCCTTGTCTTACAGCAATCATTTCATTTTACTGCTACCATATTTGTATGGATTTCTTTTGTTTGTAGTGCACTGGTGCTTGAGGTTTAGCGAAGATATGAAATGAGGCCACAAGATCATTTTTTTACCAGATGATAATAGTTTTTAGTTGAGAGTTAAAATTTAGAAGACATTGACTCCCCATATTTTCATAATTAAACCACAAAACCTCTGAGGCATAATAGAAGAACATTTTTCTTAATAATAACTTCCAAAATAATGATGGTTGCTAATTCACAATATGTTCACACACACAAAAAAATGTCCTTAGTGGCTTGGAACCCTTTTCCCAAATAAGATTAATTAAAATTTAGACCTTACAAAATACTTACATACAAAGTAAGATTATTTTAACTCTCGTAGTCATCCTACATTGTAAATATTATTTTATATTGCAAATGTAATAACTGAATTCTATAAAATTTGGTAGGTAACATGCTGGAAGTCAAACACCTGTTTAGTATCTGTATAGAAACTAAAATCGGTCCAGGCAGGTGGCTTCCACCTGTAATCCCAGCACTTTGAGAGGCCAAGGCAGGAGGATACTTTAGACGAGGAGTTCAGAGGCAGCAGTGAGCTATGATCACAACACTGCATTCCAGCCTGGGTGACAGAGCAAGACCCTGTCTCTTAAGGAAAAAAAAAACAAAAAACAAAAACAACAACAAAAACCAAAAACTAGAGAGACTGAAATTATGTCCCTTTGAACAAGAACTTGTTTGCTTTTTCTATATACCCTATTCATGTTTGGTTTCCTCTTAGTAGTACACGTCAGTTTCTAACTATCCCTTTGAAAACTACAATCCAAGTTCAAACTCATAATCCCAGATGCCAAGAACAGATATTTCCTCATGCATGCTCTCTTTTTCTCTCTGTCTCTCTCTGTCTGTCTCTCTTTCTCTCACTCTCTCTCTATATAAAGAGAGAGAGGGAGATACATATAGAGATATAGATATACACATGTATCTATATTTGTGTATATCTATATACTTACATCTATATATACCTTTCTCTCTCTTCTTGCTGATCTAGTGGTGAATGGGAAATTACTCTTGTACTGCTCCCATAGAACGACTCAGAATGCCATGGATGTCTCTATGCAAGGACTCCTGGGTATTCATGCAAAGTGAGTGGTGGGTCCAGTGTCAGACCAGACCTGAGTTCAAAGGCACTAAACTCTATACCTGAAGGTTTACTTAACTGAACTCTATTTCCTTAATTATTAACCGGGCATGCTAACACCTGCTTTAAATATTGCTTCTAAGAATTCATATATATATACATATATATATATATGAGATATGTATATATATATGAGATATGTATATATATGAGATATATATGAGATATGTATATATGAATAAACATACATTTTATATATTGCATATGTATATCACATATATAGATCACATACATATGTATCACATATATATGTATGCAATATATACAACATCTTGTGTATATTCAGTTTTTCTTTATTCAGTGTTGGAATGTTACAACTGTTAGGTAAGGTTGCTAAGAATACAAAACAGGCAGGTTTCAAGGTGCCTACATTCTGTTGGATGAAGACATACATTAAACCAATATATCCTATGCCAGATAGTGATTCGTGCTATGAAAGAAAAAAAGTAAAAGTTAGATAAAAAGTGATACGGAAACTCTATTTTACATAACATGTTCAGAGAAGCCCTTTCTGATAAGGTTACATTTGAGTGACATCAAAGAATGTGATAGAAAGAACATTGTTCATTGAAGGCAATCTCGTCTACACATTTGTACTCTTAACTCATTGAAAAGGCTAACTGGAACATCACACATTTTAGAATACAGTGCTAAGTGCTGTATACATTTGTGTGTGTGTGTGTGTGTGTGTGTGTGTGTGTGTGTGTGTGTGCCCTCCCAGCAAAAGCCTGCAGAATATTTCGATTGGGCCAAAGGATTATGAAAATATTCACTACCTAGAATTGTTATATATCTAATGTAATACAAAGTCTAAACAGCATAGGCAACAAAATATATGCCATCTTTTATGAGAAAAGAAGAGTTCAGTAAGCTGTAAAGATAATGTTCAGTGAATGCAATAATACGTGCATGGGAAGTATCAGTGTGTGCTGGATTGAGATTGTCTCGCCTATTTGATTCATTGATCTAATGCTCATTTTGCAGTTCTCAAGGTATTTCTGCAGGTGACAAATTACATGACTTGTTCTTTGACTTATTTTAAATGGTGATAGATGTTGATTTTATGTAGCTGTTTGCATCTGAGTGGAAAGAAGTGAAACTTCCAGATAGCTTATAAACATATTTTATTAACAACCTGGGAAGAATATATCTAGGTCACTCATTTGTCTGATAATAGAAGAAATAAATGGTGCTACCCAGCATATGATTTTTGAGAAATAAATACAATTTTCAAAGCTGCATTTTTAGTGTTAAGAAAGAAAATGTTGAGAGATTATTTTTCACGTTAAATACCAACAGTGGTATTCTTATATTAATATAAAATTAATACTAATATTTAATTGTAAAAATTCAAAAAAGTACTGTACAAAAATGTTTTCTAACACGTAGTAACCTCTAAATTTCTCTGTAATTGGTCCACATGTCTATGTTCTCCATAAAGACTGAGCTCCATACAACTGTGTTTAGAGCATAGTAGAAGCTTGACAAATATTTATTCATTAGTAAAAAATAATATCGTTAATGGAAATAAATGCGTATGGGCTTCTGCTCTGTGTAATTACTATAAGAATTGATTTGATTGCTTCACATATTATCACAAGTTAAATGTAACATGCCCATTAGTGTCCTGAAGCAGATTATTTGGGACTAAAATTGTTTGAGGATTTCTGACTTTTTGGTGTACTTCACTTTCAATATTTGATAGAAAAAATATTCTCCCTTAAGAGAAATAATGTTTCCAATTTTGGGGGAACTGATATTCATGAACAAACCATCCTAGATCCTATAATGCTTTATTAGAGTAATTTGTTTTCATAGCTGTCTCTTATATTAAATCATAAGCTCCATAAAAGCAGGAACCAAGTTGTATTGATATTTTTCTCTGTATCTTCAGTGTCAGACATAAAAAAGGAATTAAACATATTTCTGTTGAATGTTCAATTGATAAAGCGTGAACAAAGGATAATATATTTGGACTCTCTTGTCTACACTTCAATGCCTGGTTAACTTTTTTACAAAGATACCCATTAGTATGATAATAGGCTGATATCCTGAACATAGTATATGGATGCAGTTGTTTGGGTTTTTTTTTGGAGACGCACTGGAGTGCAGTGGCATGATCTTGGGTCACTGCAAGCTCTGCCTCCTGGATTCACGCCATTCTCCTGCCTCAGCCTCCCAAGTAGCTGGGACTACAGGCGCCCGCCAAAATGCCAGGCTAATTTTGTTTTTCTATTTTTAGTAGAGATGGGGTTTCACCGTGTTAGTCAGGATGGTCTCGATCTCCTGACCTCGTGATCCACCCGCCTCAGCCTCCCAAAGTGCTGGGATTACAGGCGTGAGCCACCACGCCCGGCCATGGATACAGTTTCTAAGTGGCTTTTGTTGGGTTCAAATCCCACGATGTCCTCAACATCCCGCCAAGCCGTTAGGTGTTGTGTGCTGGATTCCAGTAATTCCCAATTTAACATACTCTCATCCTAGCTCGTTCATGATCTGTTAGTTTTATTATTTTATAATTTATTGACACCAACTATATTTTTCTGATGTCAGTTTAGCTTTGTCTCAAGGAATAGCCCCGAGTTTATTATTTTTTTTAAGTCTGTCAAAGTGCTTACCACAAGGTGCTATTTTGAAACTTAAGTTTGGCAAACATTGAGCACTGTATCCCTTCATTGGGTAATCACAAAGCATATCCCCATTTTAAGGACTTTGAGATATTTTGGAGACTAGCACACTGATTAATTGACCCCGCTGACACCACCATTTCCCTTTCATTTATTGATTAATTTAACAAATATTTATTAAGGATTTATAATATCTCACACTGCCAGGATCTGGATATACAATGGTGAACAAGATTGACTTGGTCTCTGCCTTAATAGAATAGATAATCTTTGGAATACAATAGAAATCTTTGGAATGCATGTTTTAAATGCTACTCATGAGTGTCTTAACTTTCTAAATGTTACAAAGATATCACGTTTTAATTTTTAATGAATACAATAATTTTATCTAATTTAATTTTGTCTTCAGCCAGAGCATTCTTAATTTTTTTAAAAAAGTGATAACGTTGTGACTGTGGTTTATATCCCCAAATTTTCTCAACGGTAAGGTATTAGATCCAGAAACCAATAATGAACTGGTAAGCCTTCAATCTTTGAATATATTTAGCTATGATAGCAGATATTTGGCATGCTCCGTATCACTAATGTTACTTTCAATAATAGAGTTTTTACTATGGTTGAAACAGAGAACAGAAATAGGGCTGGGTGCGAAGGCTCACACCTGTAATCCTACCACTTTGGGAGACTGAGGCAGGAGGATCATTTGAGGACAGGAATTTGAGAGCAGCCTAGGCAATAGAATGAGAGCCATCTCTAAAAAAAAAAAAAAGAGAGAGAGAGAGAGAGAGAGAACAGAAATAAAATATGCCTTCAAAATTGAAACAAAAATAATAAAACACCCAGTGAGAGTAGTTAAATAAGATGTTGTCTGGAAAGTATGATTAATTGGGTACTACCGGGGACCCATGATTGCCAAAGTTGCAGTCGAAGAAGTCTGAACAGAATAGAGACCAGTGAGAAGAACCCTGGCCATGGTATTTATCAGACAATCAGATACAGACACTGTAATGGCAATTTGATGAAAGATAAAGGATGGCTGACCAAGATGGAGTTGAGATTGTGATGAATTTGGCAAGATGGCTGGCTTATGAACGATAATCTGGAAATCATTACTTGAGTATAATACCCTAAAATAGTTTTTTCCCCTTACCATTTTATTCTTGTTATTTCTTCTTTGTTTACATATTTGTCTTTCAAACTCTATCATTTATGCTTTCTATCAATTTCCCCTTATTTCAGTGCATTATTGAAAGTGTAGCCCAGGTTTTGCCAGTTTCCTTCATTTCACCCTTTTTACCTCTCAGAGATGATGTTTACTAAGGGCAGTCTGAAGGTTGCTCTTTACTTTTTCTTCCTCTTTGGTCTTCTCCAGTGTCTCCAAGTGAGTTAGCCCTCTACTGCCGGGAGCAAGGTTAATCATACATTACAGGACCACAGTCTCTTATACTCTGGAACCACAACAAATCAAGTGGAATTGTTCTCACCTTTCCCTATCATATTGTCCCATCAACCTCAAGTAAACTAACAAACCTAATAGTGATGACAATATAAAGTTCTTTTACTGCAAAGTTAAAGTATCAAAATATAACAATAAATAGTTATAACTCACATATTAAAATTTCACCTTCTTTGAGTTCAGTGTCCAACAGTGACAAAGTGCTTTAAGGTAGACTCATGCTCATAATGAAATTCACCAAAAAATTATTTAAAGGCATCAAAAAGCCACTGAGGCAAATACTCTGTGTGTGTGTGTGTGTGTGTGTGTGTGTGTGTGTGTGTGTATTGTGAGTTAGCATTCTGCAGCCTTTTTTATTCTAGGCATCTGCTGATTTGAGGTTGAGGGCGGGAGCCTGAGAATACTGATTTGAACAGAGGGACATATCTATGGACCAGAAAAAACAGAATTGTTGTTGAAATTTTTCCAAAGCTGAGGAGACAAAATGGATGTGTAAAGATTCACGATCCAAGAAAGAAAATACTGGTGAAGAATTAAGCCTGGCACACAACCATTTTCATGACTCGAGGATCACTTGAGCCTGTAAGGCAGAGGCTGCAGTGAGCTGAAATTGTGTGTGGACAACAGAGTGAGACCCCCATCTCAAAAAAAAAAAAGTAAAAAACTGTTACGACTTATTAAAATTGTTTGACTCATAATAGCTAAGACTTTTTCAAAATTGTTGGAAGACATGAACTCAAAGTTTCAACAACAAAAAAAGTATGAACCAGAAGGATAATACACAGATGTCTATGCTAAGTACATCATAGGCAAACTTCTGAAAAACAAATACAGTGAGAAAATCTTAAAAACAACCACATACAAACACACACACACAAACACAAACACACACACGTGACACAATATCGTCAAAAGAACATTAACAAGACAGCAAATTTTTCAACCAATCAATGAAATCTATAAGAACATGGAAAGATAACATTAAATTGCTTAAAAAAGCACAAACTAGAACTGTATATTCCCTATAAGATTATTCAAAAATAAAAACAAATAAGAATACTCTCTGATAAAGCAAAGCCAAGATAATTCACCACTGGTAGATGAGCCCGGAAAGAAAGCCTAAAAATGTTCTTCAGGCAGAAGAAAAATAATCACAAATGGTAATGGAGAAATGAAGGAAAAAATGAAGAATAATGGAAAGGGTAAATATATAGTATATATAAACAAATAATGACCATCCCAAACACTAGTAATAATGTTTTAGAATATTGAAATATTACCTAGGATTGGCCAGGTGCGGTGGCTCACACCTGTAATCCCAACACTTTGGGAAGCCAAAGTGGGCACATCATGAGGTCAGATCGAGACCATCCTGGCCAACCTGGTGAAACCCCCGTCTCTACTAAAAATACAAAAATTAACTGGGCATGGCGGCACATGCCTGTAATCCCAGCTACTCGGGAGGCTGAGGCAGGAGAATTGCTTGAACCAGGGAGTCAGAGGTTGCAGAGAGCTGAGATCGCGCCACTGCATTCCAGCCTGGGGACAGAGCAAGACTCCGTCTCAAAGAAACAGTTACCTAGGATTAAAATATATGGTGGCAAAGACATAAAAGAGTAGTAAAACTAAAGTATCCTAAGGTCCTAGCATTGTAGGTGAAATCGTAAAAGTAACAATTGAAATTTAACTTCAGTAATTCAAGGCTACAAGCTTGACTATCCAGAAAAGACATCAAAGGACAATAACATATTCTAAACTAAAAAAGTTATTGAGAAAGAATAACAATAAAAATATTTAGTTACTCTAAAGAAGGTAAAAAAGAAGAGAAAATGGAACACAAAATAAAGTAGATTTTAAAAAACAAGTAGAATTATGATAGCTGTATACCCAAACATTTTATTATATACGTTAAAAGTAAATAGAATATATATTCTAATTAAAAGACTGTTTGTCCAGACACACTTTAAATAGCAGGATCCTGCATTGAATTTAAAAGCTTAGAAAGAGATAGATCATGAAACATGAACCAGTAAATGTTGGTATAATTTTACTAGTATCAAATTAGACTTTCAGCTAAGAAGCTTTATGAAAAGAGAGGGACATTTCATAATATTAAAGGGGTCCACAACTAGGAATATATAAAAATTCTAAATCTACATGTACTCAATAACACAACATTGCAACATATAAAGCATAAATTGATATAAGTAAAAGGAGATATAGGCAAATCCACAGTCATTTAGAAGACTTTCACAAACCTCTCTCAGCAGATAAATGATACAACAAGCAAACCAAAAAAATCAGAAATTATATAAAACAACACAGTCAACATATGTTGACACATGTCAAGATGTCAGCTCACGCCAAGCAGGCTGTTCTTGGGAACATTCCCTCCATTCCCGGCCTAGCTCTCCATCCTTATATTCTTACCAAAAATCACAGGTATGTCTGTCTGCAAAACTTTCTCCCCTGCCTTAGGAAAATGCCAACCCTTCTACATAAGGCATTCTCATTTTTTGTTCCTTTCCTGGATTTCCAGGAAATATCAGTTGTCATCTAGATATCTGATGTTTTCAGGCTCTAGGTAAAGGATGCACCCTAGGCCCCAAGATAAAGTGAATATAAGTCCTTTCAGTCAAGTTTTATCTTCCCACTACTGAGACCTGTGGAACTGCTATTTCCAGTACCAATGAACCTTTAACGACGTTTCTCTCTCGAAGGCAAATATTCTATCAATTAAAAAAAGAATAATTATCCAATGAGCCCTAACCTTAACTGTTAGTTCTCCTGTTTGCTCATCATTGTACTAAAAAGCATTGGACTCTATCCTCCTCTATCAGCTTGGCAGTAACAAAAAAATGACATTCTAGCTTTCAATCGCTGCTTCCACTGCTACCCGGGGAATGGCACAGGCTTTAATTACCTGGCTCTTCCTCTAATAAAAGGAGTTTCAGTTTCCTCTGGCCAAATATGGATGCATTCTTCTCCCATAAGAAAGAAGAGCAAGGGTAATGGACAATTTACCAGCTGAATGAACCTCTGTGATAATCTGAGAGTTGTTCAAACATGTCCAGATGACACACAAAGATATTATCAGGAAAATATTTAATTAAACCCAATGAAAATAATGATTTCAATTGTTAGTTCCTAGCATGTATTTAAAAACAAAAAGTAGATAACAGAAAAAATTGAGCATCTTGGCAAAAAAGGGAAAAAAACTGATTTAGTTATACATTCATATATATTATGACTACATTATATGCTACTTTCATATGTATTAACAATACCTGTAATAGTTAAGATGTATACAGTGTATAAATCATGCCAAACATTTTTGTAAGCTCTGAGCAAATATTAATTCTTTGCAACCTAATATGACCCTTATTTTACAAGTGAGAAACTGACATTAGAAGTTAAATAGCTTGCCCACACTCACAAAGCTAGTGAGGATAAGGACAGATTTGGACCCAATAGTCAAGCTTTGGAGATTGTGCCCTTAGTAATTTTGCTGTGCTAAATTCAATGGTAAATTAAAAATTTTAGTAAGATTTGATCAAACATCACACTGTTGAGACACATTATTCTGGCTTCCTCTTTGCCTTGAACAAAATGAAGTAAGAGACATTTTCTTTAAGACTTTCCCAGAAACTCTGTACTACATTTTCCGCCATTTACACAGCTGTCTCTCACCAGACACCAGGCTGTAGAATTGGAGCTAGAACCCAGATCTCCCAATCTCACCCAGGGCTCTGTCCCTCATGCCACCAGATTGCAACACTGATTTTTCCATCTGGTGTCATATTTCTAGAGTTATCATTCACAGTCTCGCTTCTGTGTATTTCACAGACCTTGGTTTTATTGCATAATTGCACAGAAGAGCTTAATTCATTACCATTCTGAGAAACCAGATTTGACTGTCATTGTGGCAGTTTGTAATGAATTACTAAAAACATTCAGAATTTACTTTTCAACTGATTCACGAGAGTCACATCAAAGACTAAACTCTTGTGTTTCTAACCTTACACCTACCAAGGAATAAATTATGTGGTTTTTGCATTTGCTAAGATTCTATTTACTCACCTGTTCTGTTAGGGCATGTGTAACATGGGTGACACTGCCTTCTCTGTACAGCTCTGCTCACATTTCTTTTGTGTTATGGACTTCATTTTATGACCAGATATAATTTTTTCCTGTAGAAATCTATACTATAATAGTAGAAATGTTAATACCAGACAAAATATTCGTTCATATCCACAGACAGATGCTTGCAGAAAACTGGAAATTGGTTAAGTATGAGGTCATGAGACTTTTTTCTGACTGTTTTTATAGTTGGAAAATAATAGCATGGCTTTAGTAGAAAAATAAATCTTGGGTTGGAATGTGGTTTGCAATGAAACTTAAAAAGATCGGCCGGGCGCGGTGGCTCAAGCCTGTAATCCCAGCACTTTGGGAGGCCGAGGCGGGCGGATCACGAGGTCAGGAGATCGAGACCATCCTGGCTAACATGGTGAAACCCCGTCTCTACTAAAATAAAATAAAAAAAAATTAGCCGGGCATGTTGGCGGGCGCCTGTAGTCCCAGCTACTCGGAGAGGCTGAGGCAGGAGAATGGCGTGAACCCGGGAGGCGGAGCTTGCAGTGAGCCGAGATCTCGCCACTGCACTCCAGCCTGGGGGACAGAGCGAGACTCCGTCTCAAAAAAAAAAAAAAAAAAAGAAACTTAAAAAGATCATTCAAAATTATACTTTAAAGTATGATGAAATCCAGGAGTTATTCAGCCCTGACTGCAGAACTTTTTCTGGTATGTTAAACCTTTGAAGAAACAACAAGATCTATACTTTGCCATAAATTTACAGAACAAAAAGAGAGTGAACTTTTACTACTGAGTAGTTAACACTGCTAGATAGATTTGTAGTAAATCCCAATATAATTGCAGTTTAGACTTGAAATATTTAGCGATGGACATGGTACGTATGTCTGTGAATGGTATTTCCAAAGATAAACACTGCCTATTCTATACCTCAATTGAAATAAAAGATCTGCAGTAACAGATCCAGGGTGGGTGTTTGTATGTTTCATTTTTAATGCTGATTGGGTGCCTATGCTTTAGCTTCTAAAACAATTTACTATTCTATTTCCATGATGGGTATTTTTTACACATTTACAACCAAGGGCCTTCTTAGCATGTGGCTTCAAGAAAGGAATTATTTTCGTTTGAGACCCACGTTTTTAATGCAAATTACTATTGTTAGGAGTGGTCTTGAAAATCCTAAAAAAGCATTTTAACTATTTTCATAATAGAAAAATTGTAAAAAATATAGAACTATCACTTGCAAGTGAGTCATATATAATGTTCTTGAGTGATGGTAAGTTTTAGAAAATCAGATTCTCTGAAGTATTTACGTTCATTTGTGCATTCACATGGAGGAACAGTGACAGTGTTTAATAGGAATGGAGGGTAGCATGGAATGAGACAGTTGACTAAACCGTTAACTTCTTGAAGGTAGAGGCTGTCTCTAGTTTTTTACTGAATCCAAGACATCAAGCACAGGCTCTGTCAAATAAACAAACACATTTACTCATTTAAGAAATGAATGAGTCCTGTATAAGAATTTTGACTTTATCTTGTAGGCACCAAAGAACCAACTGAGGTTCAAAACAAAATGCATACTCTTAGAGGAGGATAACTAGAGTGATAGGAGGTATGGAGCACATGTTCTATCTATAGGATATAATTTAATTAATTGTGAATATTTATTCCAGAAAAACAAGGCTTTAGGAAGCTATAATCAGTCTCCAAATAAATGACTGTCCACTGTATGAAAAGAGGAATAAACACTGGTGTAGTTTCAAAGAAAAAATTAGAATGAGTGGTTAAGAGTTTCGTGAAGAATGATGGAGCTCAATGTAAGGGAAACAAATCTCTCTAATTTAGAATTGTTCAACATTGGGACAGGCTGCTTGTTGGGTGTGGGTGCTACGTCACTGCAAGTATTCAAGCAAAGCTGAAGATGAGTTTCTCAAGTGGGGAAATCGCATTGTAGTCCTTGCGTCTATCCTCCTATTTGTCACGTGGCAGGATCCAACACATGTTTATAGAATGAATATGGCAAAGGCTTAATAGAAATCTCTCAGGGATACTGTAACCCTGCCCGTTTCCCCATGTTTAACATATACCTCTATTTTCTTTGCAGGAACTCCACAAGTTCTCTGTAATTTAAAGTCAATAGGAAGTACATTGAACTTCAGAATTTAACTGAAGTAAAGTGTACTTTTATCCCCAGACAGCTAAGATGAATGAAAATGGTGTGTAAAGAAAACTATAGTTTTAGAAAAATTAGCTTGATTATTGCAGAATATTATACTTTTAAGTGTCCTTCATTTTTCACATGAAAGCCAGACTATTTAAAAGTGTTTAATATATTTTCATGAATGATTTAACTTTGCAAATAGCTTTGGTAAATATTTGATATGTTGTTATTAAATTTTCTTTTGCTGACCTAACCTTTTGACAGTTATTTTACTTTGGCCTGATATTGTTGGACTTAGGTCATTTCCACATTCGGATAGTCATTCCAAAGAAAGGTTTAATAGAAAATGTATGTTTATACCTTCTTATTAAAGGTTATCTACCCCAGAAACTTACATTTCCCTAGATAAAGTAAGTCCAAATGGCAGCCTACTATTCTGCTGCAATAGTAGAATCAACTTAAACAGATCAAGGGAAAAAGAGTGTCAGAAACACAGACAGATATTTTGTAAAATATACTCTAACCTTGCCAAAGAGATATATATATTTTTTTTTCTCAAAGAAGCCAAATAGCACTGGGAGGGTTTTGACTGATAGTAAGGCAAAGGAAACTGATTAATTTTCACAAGGTTTCATTATAAATTCTGTTCAAACACTAATTTAATTGCTTTAATATTATTTATTTTAGTACAAAATAGCAAATCTGACACACTCATCTCCCTCCCTTCTCTTCTAAATTCCCATGGAAATCACACAAGAAAAGATATGTAAAAAACTTAAGAAAATCATAATAGTCTTGGTCAGGAAAGGGAGGCCATGGAAAACTGGAAATTGTAAAATATCTTGCAAGAAAAAATATTAGAAAAAATTAGATTGAAGTGGAAAATAATAGAAATTACAAGGATAGGAACTGCCACATCCAAATTCAGAAACATCATGTTCTAACGTCAGAATCTTCTGGCAAACGTTGCAGTAATTAATGAAAGAACTATTTGTAGGTCAGCTGCCATGGTGGTGCTCCATTTGTTCATCCCACATGCTTTCACTCAGTGTGAAGGCATTGTATTCTAAGAAGAGAATTTTCTACATACAGTGAGCTTATGGTACAGATGTGGGGATCTAAGAAAGGAGTAGTGTTTGAAACTGCCATATGTGAATAGAAGAAATGATAATACAAATTAAATCACACACAAAAAAGATATCAGCTATACTTGAGAGGGAAGGGAACTGGATGTTTCCATCATTGAACTAAAACCAACTCTTATTTTGACATTTAAGTCTCCCAGGACACATGACAATTTTACCTTCATGCATTCTAAAATGGAAGTGACCAGTCAGTATATTGTTTGTATAGAATCCATAATTAATTCTCAAGAGAGACAGCTACCTTTTCAAGAGAGAAGTCTGAGAAACAGGTTTATCCATCTGCAGAGGAAAGCTATAACTGTTGCCCAAATTCACAAACCTAGTCCTTTAATAATACTCATGAACAACTATGAAACAATATTTTTGGTCCTAGAATTTCATAAAATCAAACTATCAATCACGTATGAAGGCACGTGGAGATATTTAAAAATAGGCAAAGACAGAACTGAGTTCAATTTTCTAAAGAGGTACTCCAGTAAAATTGTAAAAGGCTATCAGAAAGAAGATGGCATGGGATAAATTAAAAAGTGACAACTGAATGAACTGACAAGCAAAGGAAATGCACAAATAATTCAATGGGATTCCAGTAGACTTTGGCATTTTGGAATATCTCTTCAGAAGTAAGGGTTTCATGACGTAGCAAAACACATTTTTTCTTTTGTAATATCTATTCATAAAATTGCAAAGACTGAGTTTGTTGAATTAAATTACTAGGTTCAGCATATCGACAAAGAAGCAAATATAGTTTAAAAAATAAGCGTTGTACAAATATTAAAAATATAAAATAATAACATGATAAGAATTAGGATGTAGAAACTGCAATAATATGCTATTTCAAGTTGCACACGTAACCACTATAAAAAAACTAAAAAACAGCCGGGCGCAGTGGCTCACGCCTGTAATCCCAGCACTTTGGGAGGCTGAGGCAGGCAAATCACGAGGTCAGGAGATAGAGACCATCCTGGCTAACACGATGAAACGCTGTCTCTACTAGAAATACAAAAAAATTAGCCAGGCATGGTGGCAGGCACCTGTAGTCCCGGCTGTTAGGGAGGCTGAGGCAGGAGAATGGCGTGAACCCGGGAGGCGGAGCTTGCAGTGAGCCAAGATCGCGCCACTGCACTCCAGCCTGAGAGACAGAACAAGACCCCGTCTCAAAAAAGAAAGAAAAAGAAAAAAAAAAACACTAAAAAACAAAACTGGTAGAAGTAATTAATTCCAGAGAGTGGGTAGGTATTACTGGATAGAAATACTTTGATATATTTTTGGCGCTTCTGTATAAATGAAAAGTTGTCGTGTATATATAAATTTTAATAAAACAACTAGTTTTAGTTACATTTTTAAAAGTAATCTATGAAATACTGAGGGGTTTCACATCAATATAATTTTATAGAAATGTTTTCACTGTGTATTTCCATTTCTATTTTATAATATTTTATATATATTTTCTTGATTATATATATTTTGACATGTTATAAAGATAATCACATTTGTGTTATAATTTTCTGTATGCAAAGTACTTCAAAAGTCATTTCTGATGGACAGGGTAATTATGCAATATATCCATCATTAATATTCTTTTTCGGGTGAAAAAACTGAGGCTCAAAAAACTTAAATGTCTTATTAATAAATGGTAGAACCAAGGTTCAGTCTATAAATCTGAGGTGTGATAATGCCTGAATGTGCCTCAGTATGCGCAAGTTTACAATAAAGTGAGGAGCTATTCTCAATAGCTGCTTTTGAGTTCCCTTCTCCATGCATAACCACTTCCAAATTCCTTTAGATGTCACTAAACCTGAGAATGATAATAACAAAAACATCTATGCCTGTGGATAGTTCAAAACCCTCCTGGCAGTGTTACTATGTTTGCTTATTTAATTCTTTCCCAATTATTGTGAGATAGTCTGTGATGTTATTTCCATTCACTAATGAGGAAAACTGAGGCTTAGAGTGATCAAATAATTTGCTCGAGGTCTTGCACCTAGTTAATGGCGGAACTTGGGTTTAAAACACAAATTTCTTCGGACTCTAAAACCTGCTCACGGAAGTACTAGATGATACTGCTTCCCATAAAAAGCTCATTGACCATTTATTATGTGCCAGGCATAGTGCTAACAACTCTACATATATTATTTCATTTAATCTTTACAACAGTCTAAGAGGTAGTAGGTACTACCCTTATCCTTGTTCTACAAAAGGAGGTTAAATCATTTTCCAGTCACACAGTTTATTAGTGGCAGAGTTGGGTTTGTAAAACCATCTTTGTGGTTCCTGAGGCTAAAATCCTAATCTCCATGATACAGTTTCTTCTAAGCACCTAGCCTGAAGCTGTAGAACTGCTAAGAAGTAGAATAATGAGAGAAATATTTTTAACTCTATTAATATAGTAAGGCAAGATGGTAATATGAAAAGAAGGGACACAGAACTTAGCATCAGATCAATTTGTGTTCTAATTCTCATTTTTCACATTCTGATTATCTGACTTTGAACATGTACTTATTTTATTTGTAATGGGGGTCATAAGATTTATATGACAAGACTATCATAGGAATTAGAGACAATATACATAATATTTGTGGCATATGGTAGAAAGCCAATAAATTGTAACAATTTCTATTACATTTTCACTTGTCCGTCCTTTGGATAAACATCTCTACTAGAGTTTATTTGCAGAATGGAAAAACAGCGTTTGCACTAGATGTAGAATACTCATCCTTTACATTATACAGTTAAATTAAAGCATAATTAGCTTGTCCCGGGTGTGGTGATCCAGCTGCTGTAATGTGCCTTATAAAAGACTCCCACTAACAGTGTAAAAGCATTCCAATTTCTCCACATCTTGTCTAGCATCTGTTGTTTCCTTGTGATTCCTCAGGGATTTAGAACTAGAAATACCATTTCACCCAGCAATCCCATTACTGAGTATATACTCAAAGGATTATAAGTCATTCTACTATAAAGACACAAGCACATGTATGTTTATTACAGAACTGTGCACAATAGCAAAGACTTGGAACCAACCGTAATGCTCATCAATGTTAGACTGGATAAAGAAAATGTGGCACATACACACCATGGAATACTAGGCAGACATAAAAAAGGATGAGTTCATGTCCTTTGTAGGGACATGGATGAAGCTGGAAACCATCATTCTCAGCAAATTAACACAGGAACAGAAAACCAAATGCCGCATGTTCTCATTCATAAGTGGAAATTGAACAATGAGATCATCTGGGCACAGAGAGGGGCCTGTCAGGTAGTAGGAGGCTAGGAGAGGGAGAGCATTAGGAGAAATACCTAACGTAGATGACAGGTTGATGGGTGCAGCAAACCACCAAGGCACGTGTATACCTATGTAACAAACCTGCAGGTTTTGTGCATGTATCCCAGAACATTATTATTATTATAATAATATAAAAATAATAATAATAATAAGCCAAGATGTTCAAAATTAGTAATCTGTTAGATATGTGTGTAGGATTCCACAGCTATGGTTTGTGGTTTTGTTTCTGTTTTTGTTTTCAGAATCAGAGCCTCATCTAGCTTATGTGAACACATTGAATGAATTACAAAAACATACTTTCTATGAGCAGTTGCAGCCCTAGGGATATAAAACTCTGCAAAGAGACTATTTTTTCTTTTTTAAACTTTTATTTTCTATTTAGGGGTACATGTGAAGGTTTGTTATACAGGTAAACACGTGTCACAGGGGCTTGTGTACATATGATTTCATCGCCCAGGTATTAAGCTCAGTATCCAATAGCTATCTTTTCTGCTTTTCTCCCTCCTCTCACCCTCCCCTCTCAAGTAGACCCCAATGTGTGTTGTTTCCTTCTTTGTGTTCATAAGTTCTTATCATTTAGCTTTCACTTACAAGTGAGAGCATGTGGTATTTGGTTTTCTGTTCCTGCATTGGTTTGCTAAGGATAATAGCCTCAAGCTTCATCCATGTTCCTGCAGAAGACATGATCTCGTTCTTTTTTTATGACTGCATAGTGTTCCATGATATTATGTGCCACATTTTCTTTATCCAATCTGTCATTGATCAACATTTGCATTGATTCCATATCTTTGCTATTGCGAATAGTACTGCTATGAACATTCATGTGCATGTGTCTTTATGGTAAAATGATTTATATTCCTCTGGGTATATACCCAGTAATGGGATTACTGGGTCGAATGGTAGTTCTGTTTTTAGCTCTTTAAGGAATCACCATACTGCTTTCCACAATGGTTGAACTAATTTACACTCCCACAAAGAGTGATAAGTGTTCCCTTTCTCCACAATGTCATCAGCATGTGTTATTTTTTAACTTTTTAATAATAGCCATCTGACTGGTTTGAGATGGCTTCTCATTGTGGTTTTGATTTGCCTTTCTCTAATGATCAGTGAGATTGAGCTGTTTTCCTTATGCTTGTTTGCCACATGCATGCCTTCTTTCAAGAAGTATCTGTTCATATCCTTTGCCCACCTTTTAGTGGGGTTGTTTGTTCTTCTCTTGTAAATTTGTTTATGTTTCTTATAGATGCTCAATTTTAGACCTTTGTCAGATCATAGTTTGCAAATATTTTCTTTCATTCTGTAGGTTGGCTGTTTATTGATGGTTTCTTTTACTCTATAGAAGCTCTTAGGTCTAATTAAATCCCACTTGTCAATTTTTGCTTTTGTTTGTGATTGCTTTTGGTGTCTTTGTCATGAAATCTTTACCCACCCCTATGTCCAGTATGGTATTGCCTAGGTTGTCTTCCAGAGTTTTTACAGTTTTGTGTTTTACACTTAAGAGTAATCCATCTTGGGGAGTTCAACATCAGTACTCACAATTTGGCTATTGAAAAGCGGTCTGAGTTTCAAGCCTGTTTGTTCTTTTTCTTGGCCTCTGTACAACACACAATTGGCTTAACTATTTATGGTTGCATTGCTCAAATAATCCTGAAGATTAAAAAATCAAAAACCTCTGAAGATTCAAAGCAGTTTGTAATCCAGTCTCAGAGAAGTTAAGTACTTGACTAGGGTTAAAGAACTAGTAAGAAAGCTGAACTTCAGTAAAAGTCTTTCTACCTCAACCCAATGGTCTTTCCATGAGGTCCGCTGCTTCCAATGATGGCTTATCAGATTGGGTCAAGCATATTACAGAAAATCCAAGATTTAATAATCTAAACAGTTATGACACAAAAATAATAATCAAGACCTTTAAGTATTTCCTTTTCAACTGAGACTCCTTACTTCACATTTTAGTTTTACTCAACAATTAGTTTGAATAACAGTTTTGTGACTTACAATGATATTTTTACATAACTGTCAAGTATAAAAATTCTAAGAAATTCTAAAAATTCTAAGAAGCACTGCAGTCTGCAGATCCTCAACAAGATCTCCAAAGTTATTTTAAAATATCTAAGATAAGGGTATATACTTTCAGAAACTGTTTAATTTTATTTGTACCCTTTTCTAATTGTCTATTAGTATTACTTTATTTAACTTTTAAATAGACCTACTTTTAATCAGGGTCTTCAGGTTAAAAATGTCCCACCCAGAAGGAAAAGAAATTACATGCATGAGATGAAAGTGCAGTAGACACCATTTGCCATAATAAACAACTCAGCAGTTCTTTAACACATGGCCCATGTTAAGCAATTGAGAAATCTGGCACCTTTGCAAAGAATTCTGGCACAGACTTGAAAATGTGGATTTCTGGATTCTTTGGCCCAGTTAAAAAAAAATGTAGTTTATTTCTACCCAAGGATGACAATAATTATTGCCAAATTAATGAATAAATAATAAAACATCTAGATAACAGAAAGAAGCTCATTTTATTTAAAATATAATCATACATAAATTTTTCCCTAAACAAACAAACAAAACCTTAACTTATGGCAATTGCTATACGTCACACACTATGCTGAGTATTTTGGATTTAGTGATAAACAAACAATTGCTGCCCCAAGGAGGTCATTCTCTAATATAGAGTAAAAGATTGTAAAAACAACTTTCAATATAATACAGATATGCTTATGATATTTTGAATGCATAGAGCAAGAGGCAATTAATTATGTTTGGCTGGAGCTGTGCAGGGATCATGGAAGGAGATGACATTTGAATTGTTATTAAAAAGATAAGTCATTTGGCAGAGAGAAAAAAAGAATGTTTAGCAGTGGGATTTTGGACAAGTCACTAAAACTGTTTAGGTTAACGTTACTATGCGAGAGTACCAGAATACACAGTTTTGCTGCCGTGCTGCTATAGTTATTAATTTACTTCCAAGTCTAGCTACAGATTTTGAAAACATTTCTTTTCTGTATTATGAAAGCACTAGTTAAGTATTGCAAATAGTTTGTTGTAACAAACTTTTTCCTCACTGTCTATTATCAAAGGAGGGCAGTCACCAGGGAGGATGAAACCATCAAAACTGGCGTATGTAAAGTTCATGGCTAGCGTCCCCAGCCTGCTCTTTCTAAGTTTGTTTTCCTACTTGTTGGCATCTGCTGCCTTCTCCTGCCAGACCCCAATGTTTCCTTGCCTTTTATGTTTGCCATTATCAAAATATGCTTTCCTGAATGATTTTTTTGTTTCCAAATTAGTTTCTTCCTGTTGGATATTTCTAATGAGAAAAACACTAAATGTTTCTTTCTAAATATAGTAACCAAACTTTGGAGCATCTTTGTGACTTCCGATTTGGTTTCATAGGGACATAAAGCAATGAAAAAGTGAGCACATGCATGTTACTTATTAGTGTGATGTTTAGAGACAAAAATGAGAATTTAATTCCCCAAAGAATTGATGTTTCACAGAGAATTTTATGTTATTCTTGATCTTGAGCCTTTTTTCCAACACTTATTACATTTTTTGTAAAGGTCGAGATAGAATCCCTTTGAACCATTGTTAGAGCCCATTCCCAGAGATGGTTCCTGTGAAGAAACATGAGGTTTTGTTTGCCTTTTAAAGAATTCACTAGTTCTTTATACTATTGTGATTCACTGTCTGAGTGTAAAGCTATTTCAAGACATTCTTTGTGGACTGCTGTTTCAGATTTCCTTTATCAAACTACAGTGGTCCATGGGGTTCCTTGCTCAATACTCTTGCATCTTTATTCCATGTGACAAATCCTGGCTATTATTTTTGAAGCCAAACAGTATTATTAGATATCCATGCTGCAATATTGTGACCTTTGGGCCAATTTTGGGACACCCAACCCATGTGTTAAATGAATTAGAGATATGTTGCAATTACTTAGAAAATCAAAATCAAAATATCCAAGAGCCTAACAAGATGCATCCAGATAATTGAGACTCTGAAGGTTTTACTTAAATTATCCATAGATATAGAACACCAAATTCTCTTTTATGAGGAGTGTTCTCCTTGTGTCAGGTCTATAGAAGCTCAAAAATAAAAGTTTTCATAATTTTAACAATGTAAAGGCGGGGCGCGGTGGCTCACGCCTGTAATCCCAGCACTTTGGGAGGCCGAGGTGGGTGGATCACGAGGTCAGGAGATCGAGACCATCCTTGGCTAACATGGTGAAACCCCGTCTCTACTAAAAATACAAAAAATTAGCCAGGCGTGGTGGCGGGCACCTGTAGTCCCAGCTACTCTGGAGGCTGAGGCAGGCGAATGGCGTGAACCTGGCAGGCGGAGTTTGCAGTGAGCCGAGATCGCGCCACTGCACTCCAGCCTGGGCGACAGAGGGAGACTCCGTGTCAAACAACAACAACAAAACAAAAACAAACAAACAATCTAAAAAGCCTAAGAGATGTCTAGTCAACCCTCTCATTTTATATAGATAAACCAAGGCCCAGAGAGGTTAAGGGATTCTTTCCTGTTAGAAGGAGAATAGGAGCCATCAGAACTGTCTTTCCTTCTAAGGCAAATTCTGCTTTCTTTACTACGTCATGAGAGTTTAATGATAATGACTCCGTTTTTATGTCACTGCATCTGATACTTAAAACTAACAGTGCAGATTGGGAAGTGGGCTGTGGGGATGAAGTTTGGGGTCAATTATGCCCAAGTAAGAACTCATTTCTGGCTGTTAAATACTCTGAAGTTGGGCAAGCTTCATTTTCTTCAGTTATAAATGGGGGGAAATTCCATGAGGTTGTTTGCAGGGTTAATAAAATACAGAGAGCTGTTACCATAGAATTCAACATAGATTAGCCACTTTAAAAAGGTAATAATGTGAATCTGGCTAATAATAATGACACTTATTGTTACTAAGCAGAAGCTTGCTAGGGTGACTGTTTAGAAGACCTTGGCATGGGATTAAGTCACGATGCCCTCTAATAGTCTGTTGTGGCAACTGTTACTTTCCCTCTGTGATGCCTTTCACAACTCAAATGAGACAATCATTTGCATAATAAATTTCTCAGTGTCTTCTAGACTGTGATTCTGAGTACCTACAGAACTCCATGAGAACAAGGACAGCTCTGTCTTGTTTACCATTCTATCTATCCCCCTGCAACCCACCCTTATCAAGTAATATATGTCACAAAACAAGAATTCGTGCTTCACTAGATACTTCCATCCTTTAGGATGTTGGTTTTGTAATTAGGTACTGATTTCTGCCTTCTGCAAAATTTTTATTCTGCATTTGTATATATTAATGCTAGGGAATTCCCAGTACTAAAGGAGCATTCACTGTAGGAAGAAAGGTAGTTCACAAATGTCCTAAAATTGGATGCAAATATTTGTGTGTAAATGTGTCTATGTAATTCTTATATAGGGAGTCTATTTTTTACTCTATCTGAAGGCTTTAGGTATAAATGGTATCATTTTCATAGGTATCCCTGACTATTTCATGCATGTGGTTTGATAACTTCTCTAAAATACACTTTTCTAGAATATTTTATCATTTTTTTTGCTTGAGAAAACTCTTTAACTTTTTTGTAAGCTTCTTAATGGTTCAGAACACAAATATAATTTCTTTTAGACCTCCCTCCACAGCAATTAGTTCTAGACTCTGACAAAATAAAGATACTCAATAAAATCTCCATGAATAAATGAATACAAGCATACTTTATAAATTCTTCTTTAAATACAATTAAAACTGTGTAGTTTTCATTCCATAGGAGGAGTTTCAATTGGACATGGCCAAAAATAGAACTGAAATTTCAATTGACAAACACAAAATTCAAATGTATATACACTGGCTCTGATGGGTGATTTTACTTCATATTCACCACTGACTCTCACAATACAAAATGTGTTGCCTTTTCAATCGCTATTCATCTAGGGAACTTTTTTTCTCAGTGGAAAAATATTTAGTATTCCATGATTAAAGCTGTATATTAGACAGACCTCCCAAATTTATGTATTCATTGAAAACTAGCAACCCATAATGTCAAAACCTTATTTATGTGTAGAATGTATCCACTTGTTTTAAAAAGTATCACTTGTCATTTCTGTCAGAATGAGTTCAGAAATTATCTATCACTTGACCTATTTGATACTAACCTACAATAAATCTTGTGTTCTATCTTATCACTGGCACTGCCTTTCCACACCCCACTGAACATATTCAGGGTACAGAATATTCACTTTCCAAAAACCCATAGTAGATGAATGATATCAATGTGAGTTAAGTCACAACCATATTTATGATTTATTTATTTTGAACATATTTTATTTTCTGAGCAGTCGCAGCTTTAGGAAAAAAAAAATTGTGCAAGAAGTATACAGAGTCTTCCTATGCTCCCTCTACTTCCAACCCCTAGCTTTTGGTATTATTATTATTATTGCTATTATTATTATTTTTATTGTAGAATTTTTTTTTCTATTTTTTTTATTTTTTATTATTATACTTTAGGTTTTAGGGTACATGTGCACAATGTGCAGGTTTGTTACATATGTATCCATGTGCCATGTTGTTTTGCTGCACCCATTAACTCGTCATTTAGCATTAGGTATATCTCCTAATGCTGTCCCTCCCCCTCCCCCCACCCCACAACAGTCCCCAGAGTGTGATGTTCCCCTTCCTGTGTCCATGAGTTCTCATTGTTCAGTTCCCACCTATAAGTGAGAACATGTGGTGTTTGGTTTTTTGTCCTTGCCATAGTTTACTGAGAATGATGTTTTCCAGTTTCATCCATGTCCCTACAAAGGACATGAGCTCATCATTTTTTATGGCTGCCTAGTATTCCATGGTGTATATGTGCCACATTTTCTTAATACAGTCTATCATTGTTGGACATTTGGGTTGGTTCCAAGTCTTTCCTCTTGTGAATAGTGCCGCAATAAACATACGTGTGCATGTGTCTTTATAGCAGCATGATTTATAGTCCTTTGGGTATATACCCAGTAATGGGATGGCTGGGTCAAATGGTATTTCTAGTTCTAGATCCCTGAGGAATCACCACACTGACTTCCACAATGGTTGAACTAGTTTACAGTCCCACCAACAGTGTAAAAGTGTTCCTATTTCTCCACATCCTCTCCAGCACCTGTTGTTTCCTGACTTTTTAATGATCGCCATTCTAACTGGTGTGAGATGGTATTTCACTGTGGTTTTGATTTGCATTTCTCTGATGGCCAGTGATGATGAGCATTTTTTCATGTGTTTTTTGGCTGCATAAATGTCTTCTTTTGAGAAGTGTCTGTTCATGTCCTTCGCCCACTTTTTGATGGGGTTGTTTGTTTTTTTCTTGTAAATTTGTTTGAGTTCATTGTAGATTCTGGATATTAGCCCTTTGTCAGATGAGTAGGTTGCAAAAATGTTCTCCCATTCTGTAGGTTGCCTGTTCACTCTGATGGTAGTTTCTTTTGCTGTGCAGAAGCTCTTTAGTTTAATGAGATCCTATTTGTCAATTTTGGCTTTTGTTGCCATTGCTTTTGGTGTTTTAGACATAAGGTCCTTGCCCACGCCTATGTCCTGAATGGTATTGCCTAGGTTTTCTTGTAGGATTTTAATGGTTTTAGGTCTAACATTTAAGTCTTTAATCCATATTGAATTAATTTTTGTATAAGGTATAAGGAAGGCATCCAGTTTCAGCTTTCTACATATGGCTAGCCAGTTTTCCCAGCACCATTTATTAAATAGGGAATCCTTTCCCCATTTCTTGTTTTTGTCATGTTTGTCAAAGATCAGATAGTTGTAGATATGCGGCATCATTTCTGAGGGCTCTGTTCTGTTCCATTGATCTATGTCTCTGTTGTGGTACCAGTACCATGCTGTTTTGGTTACTGTAGCCTTGTAATATAGTTTGAAGTCAGGTAACATGATGCCTCCAGCTTTGTTCTTTTGGCTTAGGATTGACTTGGCAATATGGGCTCTTTTTTGGTTCCATATGAACTTTAAAGTAGTTTTTTCCAATTCTGTGAAGAAAGTCATTGGTAGCTTGATGGGGATGGCATTGAATCTATAAATTACCTTGGGCAGTATGGCCATTTTCACAATATTGATTCTTCCAACCCATGAGCATGGAATGTTCTTCCATTTGTTTGTATCCTCTTTTATTTCATTGAGCAGTGGTTTGTAGTTCTCCTTGAAGAGGTCCTTCACATCCCTTGTAAGTTGGCTTCCTAGGTATTTTATTCTCTTTGAAGCAATTGTGAATGGGAGTTCACTCATGATTTGTCTCTCTGTCTGTGATAGGTGTACAAGAATGCTTGTGATTTTTGTACATTGATTTTGTATCCTGAGACTTTGCTGAAGTTGCTAATCAGCTTAAGGAGATTTTGGGCTGAGACGATGGGGTTTTCTAGATTTACAATCATGTCATCTGCAAACAGGGACAATTTGACTTCTACTTTTCCTAATTGAATACCCTTTATTTCCTTCTCCTGCCTGATTGCTCTGGCCAGAACTTCCAGCACTATGTTGAATAGGAGTGGTGAGAGAGGGCATCCCTGTCTTGTGCCAGTTTTCAAAGGGAATGCTTCCAGTTTTTGCCCATTCAGTATGATATTGGCTGTGGGTGTGTCATAGATAGCTCTTATTATTTTGAGATATGTCCCATCAATACCTAATTTATTGAGAGTTTTTAGCATGAAGGGTTGTTGAATTTTGTCAAAGGCCTTTTCTGCATCTATTGAGATAATCATGTGGTTTTTGTCTTTGGTTCTGTTTATATGCTGGATTACATTTATTGATTTGTGTATGTTGAACCAGCCTTGCATCCCAGGGATGAAGCCCACTTGATCATGGTGGATAAGCTTTTTGATGTGCTGCTGGATTCAGTTTGCCAGTATTTTATTGATGTTTTTTGCATCAATGTTCATCAAGGATATTGGTCTGAAATTCTCTTTTTTGGTTATGTCTCTGCCAGGCTTTGGTATCAGGACAATGCTGGCCTCATAAAATGTGTTAGGGAGGATTCCCTCTTTTTCTATTGATTGGAATAGTTTCAGAAGGAATGGTACCAGTTCCTCCTTGTACCTCTGGTAGAATTCGGCTGTGAATCCGTCAGGTCCTGGACTCTTTTTGGTTGGTAAGCTATTGATTATTGCCACAATTTCATTACCTGTTATTGGTCTATTCAGAGATTCAACTTCTTCCTGGTTTAGTCTTGGGAGGGTGTATTTGTTGAGGAATTTATCCATTTCTTCTAGATTTTCTAGTTTATTTGCATAGAGGTGTTTATAGTATTCTCTGATGGTAGATTGTATTTCTGTGGGATTGGTGGTGATAACCCCTTTTTCATTTTTTATTGCATCTATTTGATTCTTCCCTCTTTTCTTCTTTATTAGTCTTGCTAGCGGTCTATCAATTTTGTTGATCTTTCACTTATCAATATGACTTGAAGGCTCCTCGCCATCTTTTTATGCCTTCATAGCTCATCTCTTTTAAGTTTGAATAATACACAGCCATATTTATATAATGATTGTTTTCTCACAAGAAAGAGAGTTATCTGAGGTGTCATGAAGTGGAAAGAATAGGACTTTGGAGCCTGAAACCATGGGTTTTGAAAGTGACTTTGCTGTGTTTCAGCTGTGTGAGCTTGGCAATTTATTAAAGATCTTAGACTTCCAGGTTTTCTGTCTCTCAAATGAAAAATGTTAATATATATCTTGAAATGTTCATGATAAAAATATCACACATAAAGCCACAGCACAGTACCTGGGCATGCCAGCATCAACAGAAGCCGCAGCTGTGATGGTCATAGAAGTAATAGTAACATGCATGGCATACAAAGATGTTGCTTTTTGTCCAGTGATAAATATCTACCTTTAATGAATATTATTTTGTAATTTCAGATAGACTAGAACAATAATGATTAGTAATCAGATAAGGGTGTACAGTCAATTGATTAAAAAAACACAATAAATGAAAATCAAAGACCTCAATCTAATACAAAGAAATAAGCAAGCAAAGTAAAGAGAGAATGAGGTGGAAAAAGAGCTCCCATATGATACACATAGTTGGCTAAGAATTTCTGAAATGGAAAAAGCTTTTTAAGTTGTTGATGTAATTGTTCAGTTTTAGGAAAGAAAAGTTTGTGCACATGAATATTAGGCTATTTTGAAATATTTTAAATTGCTTCGTGTTTTCTAAGTATGTGTATATGTCTTCATAAATATTCCAACAAGTACTTTAGTTAAATTAAAGACTGTAGATTAAAAGGGGAGTAAAGAGGTATAGATTCATAGACTGTTTACAGTCACCATTTTCTCTTTCTTCCTTCACCCCTTTATTAAAATTTTAATGAATTATGTGCCTGAAAAACATTTGCATTTTAAATACAAAAAGAGTGAAGAAAACAAAATATTTTTAAGCATTAACTAAGTCAGAGCTTTGAGTTCCCAGACCTAGCATCAGTGAATCTACTTTGAGATGGGGGCAGGGAGGTCAATGAGTCAGTGAATACCTGTGTCTGACAAGATGATTTGAAATATTAAGTGCAAAGAGAAGAAAATAATTTACCAACGATAAGACCATAAAAAAGAACCCAAGATGATTTAGAACAGGGGGTGGCAAACTTTTTTTTTTTTCTGAGATGAGATGTCACTCTCTCATCCAGCCTGGAATGCAGTGGTATGATCTCCGCTCATTGCAGCGTCCGCCTGCTGGGCTGAAGCGATCCTCCCACCTCAGCCTTTCATGTAGCTTGGACTACAGCGCACACCAGCACACCTAGCTAATTTTAGAATTTTTGGTAGGGACTGAGTTTCACCATGTTGTCCAGGCTGGTCTCGAACGCCTGGGCTCAAGCGATATAACTTTATTTATAATAAAAACATAGATGGCTAGATTTGACCATGTTGCTGACTTCTGGTTTAAAAAATGAGAAAAAAGACTGGAATTAACCAGAAAACATTTTATTCAGTTTACAAACTAAAATGACTAAACAAATTACTTTTTACCAAAGACTGAGAAATTGATAGTGTAAAAAATGATAAAGATTAATATTATGACATCATGCAAATAATTGTGTGAGAAGTAATACAGCTTTTTAAAGAAGTATTTCTCAAGCAATTGGCAGAAATAGACATTGCTGGTTTTGGATAATGGAAGAATGCAGATTTTAGAATTGGAATTGGACATATCTTGGTTTTTAATATGCTCATTTATGGGTTTTATGGGTATGTTACTTATCCTTTCTGAGCCTTAGTTTCTCTAGTTGTAAAATACAGATAAATCCCACCTCATAAAATTGTTGTATACTTGAAGCAAAAGAGCTGGCATAAAACATTTAGTATAATTCCTGGAATTTAGTAAGCACACTCAAGAAATTTACAGGGAATTATTCACTTGTTGGGTAACATAAATTTCAGTATGGAAAGTTGAAACAAAAGTAATACTGGCACCTTATAAAATTGTAAGAATTAAATAACGTATGAAAAATACTTAGTGCAGTACTTGGCACCTAGTAAGTGTTTAGTTGATATTAACTGCTGCTTATGATGCTGTTGTTGTTGTTATTATTATTATTAAATATACTAATATACAGGATATATACATTCATAAGTGAGTTCAACATGTACAGGATAGAATATGATAAATGCCATGACAAAGATACTGAAGTCACATATGATTGGGGGATCAGAATAGGATTCAGAGAGAAATGACAGTTGAGCTATCTGGATAGAATGAAAAGTATTTTAATTAAAGCCCCTGAAAGATACTAAAGATAAAACAAAGGACGGGAGCAAAAGAAGAGAAGCACGGTTTTAATGTGCACATGCAGTGAGCAGTAACTCAATATAATACTGTTTATAGACTCTGCATTTCTTACTCAGACCTCAAAACAGTCCCATGTGCTGGATATCATCATGCATACTTTGTGGAAAAGCAGTCTGGATTCAAAAAAATTTAATGACTTTTCTTAAGATCATACAAGTAACATGCTGATCCTGGAATTGAGCTTCAGTCATTTCCCCCCATCAGTGCAAGTGTTATATCCACTCTACCAAACACGCTCTCTACCAGCAAGTGGAGCTTAGCAAAGGCATAATCCCCCATATATAGGTCACTGTCACTCTTTGATCATGTAAATATATTTTACATCTCACATTTCATTCACTAATCACAAGTATTTATATGTTTAATTTCATTTATCTTAGTTTTTTTTGAGTTCGTAATATGTGTCAGGTACTATACTAGAGAATGGTATACATCAGCAAAGAGAAGAGATGAAGCTATATTCAACATAGTTATGGGTTTCTGTTTGTTTTGCTTTTAGAAAAGTATTTTCGAGACTGAGTTAGGTATATGGTATGTAAACAATGTTAGTATCTCCCTCAGAAAAAAGCACTAAGTAATGTATTATCTAATTATCATTCTACTGCCCTAAATAAAAGTATGAAAAAGCTGATGCCCCAAAGTCATTACAAAGCAAAATGAGATCTCCATATAGCAGATAATAGCTGACACTTTTAAAATTGTGTTTTTTCTTTTATACTACAAAATCACAATTCCATTTTAGAGCACATGGTGATGACATTGTATTTATTTTAATCAAAATTTACAAAAATACAACTGAAAGAATAAAGCTTTATGGATAGAAAGTTTTCTTGAAATAGTCAAGACCAAAAAAGAAAAGAAAACAAGTACACTTATGAGCAAACAACAGGGAGAAAACTTGTACAGCCTTTTCTTGAGAACAGCAATAAAAACCCAGCGTTTGTTTATAATAAGACAAATGCAGTCTACATTCCAAAATTGGTCATTTTTGCATTTATATCTTCGCAGGTTCAATGTACTTTTTAAAATGTGAAACTTGTTCTTACTAGTTTTCAGTCCTAAAGATTCAGCTTCCATGGAACAGCTGGATCTAATTAGAACCCAAAGTTCTGATTCCACTTGATCTGATTTCCCCATCTGTATGGAGTCATTACACCATAAATAGTGTAAGCTATAACTTCCAGTTCAAACCAGAAAGGAGCTGGCAATCACAGCTCCTGTTATTCAGGGGTCACTGAAATTTCTGTTGAACATCCCAGCATTTCCATATGGGCTCGCTCAATCGTTTCGAATTTTTCCACCTCTAAGAGTATAAGTGGAGAACCAAGGCTTTTCTGCAGTTCATCTTTTCATTTCTTTTTATTTGAAGGTACATAAAAATCTGCAGTATATTCCATATGAAGGAGTATAATTCCTTGTATTTTCTCCTTTTTCCATAAATTGGGTATTTAATGGAATTATGTAATGAAAAATTAAGAATATAAAAGAGTTCATCCTTTGCCAATCCCATCATTTTACAGACACAGAGTGGCAAAAGTTATCTGACTTGTCTTAAGCTCACACATAAGAGACACAGGAATGAAGCTGCAGACTTCTGAGTTCTCAACTGGCATTTATCTCAGCCTTCAGGCTGACGAGACTAGGAAACTCTGCCAAGGAGAACATAATGTTTCTCCACATTTATAGTCTGACTTCTTCTTTTTATGTAATACAAGTTCATTGTCAGTTTTACAAATTAGAGAATAAAGAGAAAAATAATATTCATCCAAAAAGAATCACTGTTAAAAAATTTAGATTTTATGTCTCCACACGTTTTCTGCATACTGTTTTTCACCCTTCCTACTTTAATATATTTTATCTTGTTCTGAGGTAATTAACCAAGCCTCATGAACATGATTTTCCATGGCTAAATGGTATCTTGTAGAAGTGCACCACAATTTACAACAGCATTTTATTGCTAGATAGCTTGTTTCCAATTTAGTTATATAATAATGCCATGATGATAATCCATGTGCTTTGCTCTTATGTACAACTTTGTTTATGTCCTTAGGATAGATTCTTTGAATTGGAATTCTTGGGTCATCAGATATACATTTTAAGCCTTCTGATATGTGTTGCCAAATTGTCCCTCTGAAAAGGCTATGCTAGTTTAAAGTTATACTCTCAGAATATGAAAGTTTTGCTTTTTCTGCACATACAACTAGTACTGCATATTATCATTTCCTAATATTTTCATGTTTGAGAGGTAAAATAATAGCATCTTATTTTAATTGGCATTAGTTTTATTTAAAGTAAAACTGGACATTTTTTACACATGCTTCTTGGATATTTCTACATATACATTAATAACTACAGAGAATGGTAAAATTCAGAAATTGTAGATGAGAAAAAGAATAATCAACTTCAACCGAGAAGATCAGGGGAAGCATTTAACTAGTCTTTAGAAGGAGTCATTGGAAAATCACTTTGAAGTATGGAACTGAATGGAAGGAATGAAGAAGTAAAAGAAGATTTAGGTTTCATTATGGAAAGATAATAGTGAAAACTGAACACAGCAGAGATACATAACGAACGAGCCAGAGAGAGACAAGTTAAGTTTCCAAATCCAGGCCTGTGAGCAATCAACAAGAAGGGTTGTGATCAGGGCATCATTTAAAGGCTCAAGGAAAAGCAAACTAAAGGAACAAGAAACAGCCCAGCAATTTCTGTGATTGAACCATAGATCTTTAGAGTGGGAAGGGACCTCTGGAGATGCTCTAACCCTTACATACAGTTTCCACATGAGGAAACTGAGCAGTTAAGTGCTTTGCCTAGGGTCTCATCTTGTTCGAAAAGCCAGAAATAGAATCCAGGCCTCCTAATTCCCTTTTGAATGCTCTCTGTACAATTTTACAAGACGGAAACATCTTGAGGCAGAGTTGTAATATTATGTTTGTCCCTTGAATGAATAATTTAACTTCTGTGTAACTCAGTTTTCTCATCTTTAAAATGAGAGAACAGGACCAAATAAACACAAACATTCTTTGACGTTATCAGAATTACTGCATTTCATCTGTGTATGGCTCACACTCAAGTCGTTTGTTTCCTGGGCCATGCTAGTCTTTAAAAAAACGTTGTGTTTCCCTGCGTATATACTTTTAAATAGCTGAACTGCTTTCTTCTTCCCTGTGGTCAGGTAATTCAGAAACCGTTCTGGTTTTTGTTTTAAATTGAGTTTTCTGAGCAAAATTGTTTCTAGACCAAGATGATTTATAAGATATTTTAGACCCCAAAGCATTCTTTTAAGAAAGTTATAAACAACTGTGAATGGGGACAGGGCCAGTTGACTGCATATTTTTCTGGCTCAAGAAAAACTAGTAGGATATATTAAATATTATGTTTCACTGGAATTGAAAGGGTCCTCCATCGCTTTGCACTATATATAGAGAGAGACTTTTACCTTCTTTCCTTACTGTTTATGCTTTTGTGGATAATATTTGAATGAAATATGGCATAACAGTTTAATTTCAGGGGAATATGTCAGTGGTGTGGCCACATGTATACTATAATAAGTGTACACAGTGTTGCAAGCCAGGCTGTTTAATGTTAGTAAGTATGAAGTGACTACTGTAGTTCAGTGTATAGTGCTAGTAAGATTGAGATCATGTGTTCAATTCCTGGTTTCTTTCACTCTTAGCTGCAAATAGTGGCATTAGTCATAAAGGTGAATAAAGGAAAAACTGTAGAAGACTCAGTATAGACCTATCTCTACCACGTGGAAACTGACAAATGAACAACAGCTCTCACATGAATCATTGAATGATCACTGTGGCTTGTCAGGAGGGAGGAGGAAACAAAAAGAAAAATGGCTTACAGGTAGTTCATCTGCTAACACCGTTCACCTACTAACACCATCTACTTATGTTTATTGTGTTTAATGATGTTTCTTGTGGTCAAATGACTATTTCTTCACCAATAATAATATGAATAAAAGTAAAAATGTGGGAAAGGCATAGTGCTGTCCTTCTTTGCTAGAGATGAGACCAATGCACATCCTGTGAATTGAGCCAAATTTTGGCAGATCAAACTTCTAACAGTCACTCGTAAGGCTAAGTTAAGGAGCCCTGGGCTGGAAAAGAATGATTACTTCGTGTGAGCATTTAGAAACTCTACCAAATGTATTTGGGGACCCAGTTGGTTCTCAAGAATGAAAATGGTGAGAAATGAAACTTTCCTGTGCGTTAGGCTCAGGGCTGAATAAAGGTTATGAAAAAATGAGTGGGATCGAGTCCGAAGAGTCCTGAACACTTCAGGGCCAATATAAAGAATTCTCTTGGTTTTGCTTTTACCAGTAAAGTAGCTATTCCACTGGCGTATCTTCTCATATGATGTGAATTTGACGTGGCTCGAATCAACAACTTCTAAACATGAAGATTATTTTTACCTAAGGTGAGATACTACATCCATAGTTCACTATCGTCTTAGTATATTCACTCATAGTCTGTTTCTTACATAATAATTGTTAGTAGAAATATTAATATATGCAGGGACATAATTTATGTTAGAATTGTTAATTCAATTGTATATGAGTTGTCGTTTATTGATGTCATTGATAACCTTTCAGTATTTCTCTTGTAAAGTCCCTGAAGAGCCCTCTCAGTAATGCAGCAAGAAAAAAAGATCAGTTTTCTCTCTGAGACTTATCTATTATTATTACCTCTGGTCAAGGATAAACAGACTCAGTTATGGCTTGCTGAGAAATAATACATGTATTTTCAAACATAAAGAGAGAAGCCATTTTTCAAATGTGTGGTGCTCATTAATTATTTTCCTTCCTCAAACAGATTGTCTTGCTCTCTGGTACACATTCTAAATTAGGGGAGCCAGGATGAACTAATGTGTTAAAAGCTCTAACCTAAGATCAATCTTTCTTTTAATTGTCATGTTCTATAGTTTTCAGGAAAAAGTAATCAATTAATTTCTGGATATTTCTGGCAGACTTCCTAAGTAACAAAGGTTCAGGTCAGTTATATTCAGAGCCAGTTATAAATTTCTAGACTATGCTTCTTTTTCCAGAGGAGATATTATGCCAGTTCAGGTGGGCTTCTAATTTATATGCACTATTCCTTGGGAGATCAAAGAAAAGAAAATGAACTACTGTTTAAAAAAATTTGTATTATTCATAGACATGTATATGTATGTGTTTATGTATATGTGTGTATATATGTACAAAACAATATGTGTATTCATGTACATATGTATTCAACTATATGTATGTGTGTATATGTATACATACACAAGCACATACATATATTGTTGGAAATGGCAAAAAAAATCCCTCCCAGTTTGGAAAGACTAAAATATTGTCATGGTAAACTTTCACATTTTGGGGCAGAATGTCACTAGTATTTCCATTTCTTTACGGTAAGGGGGCAATAGATAAGGAAAGGATAAAATTCTGAGAAGTAATTATTCTTCCCTAAGAATGTTGTAATCCAAAAATACCTGTCTAGAGTCCATGACCTATGCAGTGCCAGGCAGCCAAGCAGTGATTAAATATGGAACTTCCCAATCATTACTCAACTTCTCTACAGCCCAGTATATGTCAGCTGATTAACCCTGATTAAAACTTAATACCCATTTTTCCTACTGTACCTAATCTGTCAAAGAACTACAGACAATGTGGAGATAAATGTTAGCCTCTTACTTCCGGTATATTCTTCAAACGTCCAGAAACTTCAGACTTAGTCATTTCCTCCAAAACATGTTAAATCTTACCAACAGCTTCAAAAATGGTTCTACTTAATATTTTAAAAACAGAAAAAGTCCTGGCCGGGCGCGGTGGCTCACGCTTGTAATCCCAGCACTTTGGGAGGCCGAGGCGGGCGGATCACGAGGTCAGGAGATCGAGACCACGGTGAAACCCCATCTCTACTAAAAATACAAAAAATTAGCCGGGCGTGGTGGCGGGCGCCTGTAGTCCCAGCTACTCGGAGAGGCTGAGGCAGGAGAATGGTGTGAACCCGGGAGGCGGAGCTTGCAGTGAGCCGAGATCGCGCCACTGCACTCCAGCCTGGGTGACAGCAAGACTCCGTCTCAAAAAAAAAAACAGAAAAAGTCCTAAGGTAATGACTTATTTCACTTATTCGTTACTGCATTATAAAAATAATTACTGAGAGAAGATTATTTTTTTCTGCTGTGGGAACGAGAAAAATCCCCTTATTCAGGAGTATGTTGTATTTCTAAGACTATATTATATGAACAAATGTTGGTATCTGATAAATAGCACTAATATTAAGTGTTTATATTTCTTTCTGCTTTCAAAGATTAAACTTTTTTAGAGGATTACTGCTGTCCTGAATATTTAGTATATTGAGCTGTTATTCTTGAACTGTATCATAAAGTTTTATTTACCTAACAGTCAACAAATGCCAGTGCGTACTATGCATACTATGTGCAAAGCACTCTGAAAGTGCATTATTCACAATCAGAAAATGTGTGGTTCCTCTAAAAATAACTCCACAGTAGAGCATAATCAAAGGTTTCTCCTAGAACTGAAAAAAGCAAAACTGAAAAGCGTGATGCAAACCTGACTTTTTACATAGTTTCCGATTTGAGTTTGAGGGTGGAAAAAAGAACACCTTAATATAGATTGTCAAGGTAGCAAAATTATATAAAGTTTAGAGTTGTATAAATGTGTAAATTGTGTGAGGACAGCTAGTAGGAAAGGCAGTAGGAAAACTAAAGAGAGAAATTGTTTGAGAGGAAAAAATAGTCCTTTCCAGCAGACTTCAGAATACTTCATTTATAATAAATATGTGAACAGATAGTAGCCTGGGGAAGTTACTGAAATAAGGCCCTGGATAAGCATCTCTCTAGTACTGGAAATAACACAAGAGGCTTCTGGTCCCAGTGAAGATCCTTTCAATGTTAATAATAAGGATAATTACTTCTTATAAATGTTCCAGGCTTGCTGTTATGTAATTTAATATTTTTCCTATTTAATCCTTACCATAGTTGACATCATTTTCATTTGAAATACGTAGAAATTGAAGCATGTATTTTAAGTAGCATTCTCAAGATCTCACACACCTATTATATTTATTCAACAACTATGTATTGAGTACTTATCATATGCCAGACATTGTCTCACAGTCTTGAGATACGTGAATAAATAAAGCAGACCCTGGCTTCACGGAGCTTCCACTTTAGCAAAAGACAGGCCATAAACAGCATTAAAAGCAATAGAAAACAAGACAAGGTCAGTGATATATTAGAAAACTATAAGCATTATGGAAAAAAAGGAAGCGTAGAGAATGTAAAGAGAGATTGGGTTTTAGGAATTATGTTCTTAATGGTGTTTTCAGTGTAGGACTCAGTGAGAATGTGATGTGTGGGTGGGGACTAGAAGGAAGCAGGAAGCTGGTTAGGTGGCGATCTAGGGATTAGTATTCTAACCCTGGGGAAGAACTAGTGCTAAAACCCACAGGTGAAGCTGGTGTGGCTAGAGAGGAATTCAAATCAAATAAAGAATAGAAGAGTCGGTCGGGGGTCACAAATGCCAAAGAATCAGCTCGTAGGGACCAGTGTAGTGGTTTCAGCTTTTGCTTCCAAAGAAATTGGAACTCTTCTGGGCAGCAAGGACCTCTCCATTACCAGATCGATGGAATGAGATCTTAGCTGTACAAGAAAAGAATGCCCCTCCATTACTCTGGGTTCCTTTCTCTGTGGCAGTGTAAATTTTTTTCCACAGGAAGTTAATATCGTATTTTCTAGAAGTAATAAAAACTACCATCAATTGTTTATTGTTCATTTAAATTTGATTCAGTTTTTGCAAAATCCATAGGAAAGCTAAGGAATGACTTCTATTGACTGTTTATAATTCCAAATCATATCATATACTAGTCCTGAAGGCATTCTATTTACCGCAAGACAAGTCCGGATTGCTTCTGAAGTCTTATTGGATTTAGGAAAATCACAATATTTCAGAGCCTGAATTTGAAGAAGCTTAGAGTTTACAAGTTGTAGAAACCACCTACATGCATATACATTTGTGTTTGATCATGATTGGAATGGTGAAAATTTTAAGAATAGCGATATCCTTTTCTCTCTTTCTTTGAGGCTAATTCCTCTATCCATCCTGCTGCCTAAGAGTGGGTCTTGGAAACACAGAGTCAACATAAAAGGCTGATATATTTATTTCAGATAAATTTAAGTGATTTATTTCAGTTAAAATTAGTATAATTATATTTCAGATGAATTTAGTATAATTGAAAAGTCAATGAACTATGTATCCAATGCGACTTTTGTTGCCTATCTTTGCAATGTCTTCCCAAATTTAACTACTAATTTTCCAGCAAATCATTTTTTTCTGGACTAAAGTACTCCCACAATCACTATATCACCAATACCATCGCCATCACTGAGAAGATGTTGGCTGATACATAAGGTCTCTCCTGCCCAAACAGGTTGCATTAATGTACTCTGGTAACTGTGTTCTATAGATTTGTTGACAAGCCTAACATCATGGCAAGAATATGCATGGAAAAACGTCATGTCAGGGGAGGATAAGGGCAAATATTTGGGGATTTGTGTGGTTTTAATCCATTTTATATCACACTGAGGACAAGGCTGCCTACTTCATCAGGCTGACCTGTGTGCCCAAAGCAGGAATAGCTGCTCTGTCTATCTGAAGTGATTGGTGGCACTAAGTTTATGGTTTTACTCCTTTGTCTGGTCTTTTTATTCCCCTTCTTTATTATGAACTTTCTTTATGCACTTCTGAATATACTTAACCCTGCCTAAAATTCTCAGCGTTACTTCCAGGCCTAATCCTAGATAAAAGGGTAACTACCTGCCTGGGACTCTTGCTGCTACAGCTCTCAGAAAAAGAAAGACCACAAAAGATAAGGGAGATACACATTTAACTTTTATAGGACATATATTTATAAATTGCCAAGATAGAATAAACATTTTTAGATTTCCCACTAGATGCTAAATACCAAAGAAAGAACATGTTACTTCATTCGTTCTAGTGAGTCTACTGAGTAAACAAATGAAAAAGCAAATTAAAGCAACAAAAACTGTGCTTCCTTCATTGATTTGTGATGTCAAACCACTTTTAATATATTTTATTCTTACAAAGTTGATCTCTTTCATTCTATTCTCTCTTTCTCTCTCCTCCCCATTGTTTTCTCCCTCCTACTCTTCCTTTTGCTCTTCTCTCTCTGTCCTTTCTCTCTTTTCTTTCTTTCTGCACATTCAATGAATTACACTTCATTCATTCTTCCTTTCTTTCTAACATTATCAGCTTTATAAGTTATCTGTTTTCCATGGTTTAAACATTTTAACATTGGCTTAAGCACTTTTATTCTCCTGGCCATGTTACACTCATTATTTGCAGCACTTACACAATCAACAGCTGAGAGTTTGGCAGTGATGAGAGGCACAGCCCTGCCAGCCTACCCCAATGAACATCTGAATGTCGCTGTGTCGCTCCCCTGACCCACAGGCATGTTGGTTATTCTGATCCTGTCTCTCATTTGTATAAAGGCCAGAAACTCTGCCAAAATATGAGATGATGACAAATGGGAACTTGGACAGAGCTATCAGGTAAATGCAGTAACTCACCATACTTCCTAAGGCCCCAAGCACATGGATCATCCTAAAGAAGAGCTTAGGGAACATAAATTAGTGAACCTTTCAGAGAAGACCAAATGAGTAAATCTGGTGCTTCTTGTTCCAGCAAGATGTCATTCTTGTCACTCTTCAAATAACCCTAGAATATCTGAACTATTCTTATCGCCACATCTCTATTCAGACAGGGGCCGTGTGCTGCTGAAACAGGAGATTTTCAGCATTGAAGTGAATTGTCAAGTCTGTGCTAGGTAGTGTGTACCACACCTGCTTGCATTATGCATGACTAGTTCTGCTTATTGATGTCATTCCCACTCTGCTTATGGTATTCCTACCCCAAGTTCAAAACTGAGCAGGTGATATCCTCCCCCAACCCGTATTCATCCTTTGACAGTCTGGAGATTTAAGAAATGGAAAGAACGTGCCTCTCCCAAGGGTTCTGTGATCACCTCAGTCTCATTTGATTGCAAATAAAACTCCATGACAGGAGGATCGGCTTAAAGAATACAGAGGAAACCCACCATTGGGTCACCATCATGCTTTTTCATGCATTTGTGTGTTTTTTCTGTACACCAAATGTTTTTATACACTGAGGGACCTGCTTTATAGAAACTTCATTCTTTTTTAATGTAGTTCATAGAGGTGTACCTTCTCAACCTTTGTGAGTCTTCAGCAACTGTGTCATTTTTCATGACATACATATGTATATCAGCTATAACACACTGTCAGTGAACAGTGGTTTTCAATCAAATAGGCTGTCTATAAAGCTGATGCACTAACAAGAAAGCTGTCAAGCTGTGACAGCTGCTGCCTTTGCTACCCAAACAATCTGTTCTGTGCTAATGGTGACTTGTGCACTTCCATTTATTATACAGTCTTAATGAGCAGTGTCCTCAGAAACATGGTCTGAGTTAGTGGATTTACATACTTTGTTGTGTGGTTTCTGCAAAATCAACATGAGCAGAATTTGCAGCTGGTTTTCTCTAAAAATTTTGTAGGAATTTCCTTGTTTCAGAAGTTTTGGTAAATTATCCAATGGCGAGGAGTCATTCACCATCCATCCCATAAGCCTCTATTGAGTTCTTACTCAACCATGTCCAGAACTCCTAAGTATTGGGAATACGAAAAGAAATAAGAATAATGTCTGTTTTCAGCCATTCATTGCAATCTGTTAATAGAGAAGATATTTGGTTACTCCAAGTTAGAGTGGTTAGACATTGTGTTCTAGTCAGAAGCTCTCGATTTTTAGTAAATAATAAATGACTTCTTAATTTTACATTCTGAGGCTGAATATTTAACTTCTTCTATATTCAGCTATTGAGATAATTTCCTCTAGTCTGATACTGAGTTATTAATAAAGAACTTTATTTTTCAAGTGACTGTCTTCTTGGGAGAGACTTAGATTTGTGAGCACATTTAAAAAGACTTAACACTTACCAACTGCTTATCATGTTCCATCCCTTTTTTTAAGAGAGGAAATTCTTACCATTCACAGATACCAGGATATTGCATTCATGTTGTTTCCCTGGCTTGAATCAGTAGGGAAGGCCAGAGGAGTGTATGAAGGGGAATAATTCCCTCTGACACTCAGAGATATCAATGCATCCTTTGTTTCAGTTTCGAGGGAGCTCCATGTTGCAGGCAGATTAGAGGTCTGTGCTCCATGAGTCTCTACAGAGCCAAAAGTTGCATACTACACAGCCATCTTCATGGCCAAGATTTTCTGTCTTATTGTTACAGGAGTGTGGCCACACATTAACCAAGAGAATCCCAAGTTGAATGCATTTAACACGTAATTTGTTCCTGCGCAGGATAACCCATACCGGAAACTGTTGGCTGGAGAGCAGTTCATTCACACTGCAAATATTACTAGTTCTTAGAGAATAATAGAGAATATTTAGTAGGCTCATAATTGTGCAAGGAAAATATGACTTGTAAGAGCAGGCAACACATAAGGCTAAAAGTAACCATTCAAGTAAAGAAGCAGAGCAGTTCTGCTTCATTGCATGGATATTTGTTTGCAAAAAGTGTAACAATTATCCTTGGGAATGAAAGGAGGAACTGTGTGTTAAGAAGAGTGGCCTGATTTTTCTCCTTGTAAGTCCCGACTGGTTTCACGTTTTCCCGTCCTCTTCCTCCACCCCTCTACTAAAGTATCATGAAGACACTCTGGATCTCTGGATGAAATGTAGATCTCCATTCATGCTGCCTCTGGTACTCAGGTGCACTAATGACATGTGCCCATGTTGGGCCTATACCACATTACTTGGCAGGTCGCAAATGCCTGGGGCCCAAACACAAGTGAGTAATGGCTGGTGACTCTAATTTCCCCCTTCACCAGCAGCACAGTGTATATTCTGAGAAAATGTTTTAATATGCTGGTGTCCAAGTACTATGCCTCACCTTCTAACTTCCTACAAACATGTGCAGAGGTGCACATACACGTATTCTTCCACTATACTTCAAGACCATCATGCAGACTCATCCACAAGCTGCCTGAAACACAGAGATTGAGAAAATATTGATAAAACATCTGCAGCAAGAGTAGCAACAGAGGAAATAGGAGCAGCAAACCTTTGTGATGAGATACAGCTTTGTTGAGCCAGCTCTTTGTAGCTGCACGTTGAAGAATTGTAAAACTGCTCAGTAATTGCAATTCTGTTTTTCAGTTGATGAAAATCATAAAGCACAAACTCACCTAGTTGACAAAGCCTGTGATTGGGCATGGGCATGGGGAACTTGTTTTGTGTCCTGTTTTTTTTTTTCCCCCTGAACATCTGTTCATCTTCAAATATGCAGAAGTATTCTATGCAAGGATGGTCTATTTTTCTGTTTACTTACACTGTACTCTGAGCACCAGCACATGTGGCAGAGAAAATCAATGTGTGCTACTTTGACACGATGGTTGCAGCTCTCACGTTGTGAGTATATGAATTTGGGGTATAGGCCTACTCTCATTTTTATTTTATTCTTATTTTATTTTATTTTATTTTATTCTTCCTCCTTGTGATAGGTGAAATGAATATGAGTATAGCTGTTAAAAACTACAAGTAACTTTTTTTTCTCTCAGTACCAAGACACTGTGTTATTATCTAGTGACATATTTTGAATATGGGGGAAAAAGGCATTTTCAAGGGGACTTAGAAAATACTAACAGCTAGCATTGCAGACACATGGGTAAGATTATGGGAGATGCCACGGTATATTAATAATATTCTTCTCTGAGACTGTGAAAGGTTATTAAATGCAAAGGTTTACTGTCTGTAAGATAGTAATGATTTAGAATATGACCTTAGACACCTTACTTCTCTTTGCCTTAGTTGTAAAATGGAAATCATAATAGTACTTACAGAACTGTTGTGAAGGTTAAATGCATTGGCACATGAAAAGTGCTTAGAATAGTTCCTGGCATAGACTACGTGCTCAATTGATGTCCCTATCACTGTGCAGCTCACATCTTACGTGAAGAAGCAAGCTTCAAACAGAAATTCTTATTTTTGCGTTCCTTTCTTGAGCCAGACACTCACAAAATGCTTTATTTTTATATTCTCTAATCTTTACAACTCTACAAGGAAGAATTCATTCCCATTTTACCAATAATAAACAGGCTTATGAAGGCTAGAGAACTTGCTCAAACACTGAGAATTTAAATACATTCCAAAGCTATGACATGCTGCCCATGAATAGGTCCCAAGTGATTCATATGATGAGAGCACACTGGAGGGCAGGATAATGTCTCTGTGGGAGGATGTCATGGGGCTTCAAAGAAGGGGTAGCGGCATAATTGAGATGAAAATAATATTTTCTCTAAAATTAATTGAGCAGAGATAGCCACGTTTAAAGTGCTTGTGGAATAATCCATATTTTGTCAGTATAATGAGAATTTCTGAGTGAGACAATTCTGGATTTGAATCCAACTTATCAGCTACGTGAGCTTGGGAAGATTCCTTAACCTCTCTAGCTTCAGCTTTCTCATCTAAATGATAAAAATAATATAGCACCAGACATATGGGGTTTTAAATAAAATAATGCATTTAGAGAATTTAATGTTGTTTTGGCACATAGTATATGCTTAGTATAGATTAATTATCATTGCTGGTGTTCAGACAGGGACTCTATGAGTGAGGAGAGATTGCGTTCATAATGCCCAGAGATATCCAGTAATGTGGGTTAGGTGACCTCTGCGTGCCTTCTCCATGCCTACCGCCAATGATGCTTCTTTGTCTCCCTCTGTATCTTCATCCTCTTCTTCTTTCTTTTCTTTTTATACTTTTATTCTCCTCCTTATGGTTTTAGAGAAATATATACATAGTATATATTGATTAACCATGGTGACGTCAATGTGACTGCTTCCCTATTCTAATTATAATTACATATCATGTACAAATTTTTATATAGATTCTTTTATAATCCTCTAAGCAGTGAACATTTAGACTTTATTCTGTTACTGTTGCTTTGCTATCTATAGAAATAGGGTCGCATGATACCAAATTATATACATAAAATAATCATCACTTTAAAGCCCATCTCAGTTAAACTAACCCCCCTCCTTTTATTTTATATTAGGATATTACACTTTTTATGGTCATATATAATTGAACATATACTCAAGCAATAACATGGTAAAAGCCTCTCTTTGAAAGGAGATGAATCTGTTTTATTCATCCATAAATACCCTAAAGTTCTAGGACATATAAGTTACTTAATGAATATTTGTTTTGAATAAACATGGTACTTGAAAATATGTAATAATACGCTGGCATACTTGGTGTGATAGACACATGCACATGAAGGTAGGGAAGACCAAACTATAATAGTTCAAATCAATGATATGTGCTAAGATTTATACACTATAGTACTAGAACCCCATGATTCTGGGAAATGTTAAATCCTATATTTTGCTCTCTACCTTAAAAAGGGAGAGCTAGAATAAACCTCTGTTGGTCCTCTTCATACCATAAATTTTACACAATAAATTGTCCTTTCATACTATTCCTATTCTGTACATAAATACTTGTAAGGATTTTTACACACATTTACCCCAGTCTTTTCCGTGACTTCAAAGTATTGGGCTACTACTAGTGTTATCAAAACAGTACCTTGGGTATGTGGCAAAAGATTCCTCTAAGGACCTCCAAGAACATTGCAAACCACCATCTAGTTTGTTGCTAAGTGGAACACAATTCATGGTTATTATTAAGGTCTCCATTGAATAGCATTCAGTTATGAAAATAGGCATTTTGCAAATTAAAAAATGGCAAACAATATGACAGCCATTCCACAATAGTACAGACATTTCTTAAAACTGAATACAAATATACCCGGAATGTCTGCAGCATACTATTTGATAATGCCTGTTAGAAAATAATCATGGGCACCTGATAGAATCTTATGGAACCTTTCCAGTGGAGAAGCTTGCTTTTGATGGCGATGATTTGGCGCTGTTTCCTGTCAATCCATCAATTCATGATTAACCTTCCCCTAATAATAATTCTGTACTTTCAGTGTTTTGCTCATCACATAGAATTTAATTTATCTCGAATTATCTTTGGCCTTCAAAAAATGCTTCTGCCATTTTGTGAATAAAAAATAAAACTGAAAGACATAACATAAAAACTAAATGGTTTAATAAAGATGAGGAAGGTATGAAATACTCATTAAAGAACCCCCAGATTATTAATTTCCCTGGAACTAGTTAAAATAGAAATGATTTTCTTCACATCTCTTGGATATTTTAGTTCCTTCTATTATTTACTTTCCATTTTGGCAAAGCCAACGATATTTCTTCATTAGGACTTATTGTAATACATTTTTAACAAAATGTTTAGTTATTTGTGAGTCTACCCTAACAATACCACTCTTAGGATTGCTATCCAAAAATATTTTAAAAGGATGAAACATTTGTCTATTGCTATATAGTATAGATTATTATATGTATATGAGAAAGATTAAAGCACTTTTAAAATACCAGTTACTTCTATTGTTTAATTTGTCTTCAAGTGTTTACTTGATTTTTTAACTTTATAAACATCATTTTATAAAATGATAGTTATCCCAGATCAAGAACCTAAAATATGACAAAATATACACAATATGAAGCATTCTTAAGGTGTATATTAAAAGTAAGGACACGTTATCTCAAAATCTCATCCCACTCATGACATCAGTTAACACTTTTGCATGGGTGACTCAAGCATTCATAACCCCAGGCTAGCTTTCTCCTCTAAGCCCTAGATCATTCTACACATCTCTTCATTTGATATTGACTTTTCTCAAGAGCGTATCAAACTCCACATGTTTTCAAACTGAAGTTAGGTTTACCAGACAGCTGCTATTATTAACCACTTACAGTGTGGGCTGCTATGATCAGCCAGCCAGTGGTGCTAGCCACAAACCCAAGAGCAGTTTTTAACATCTCCATGTTCTATTTCCCTCAGATCCAATCTATCCTCAGCTCTCTCCATTTTGCCTCAAATACTTCCCTCAAACCCTTTCTCATCTTGCGTCTCTACTACTGTAACTCTATTTCTATGCCTCAACCTCAATTGCTGCAATATGTCCTGACCGTTCTCTCCCATCCTTTCTGGCTGTCTTCCAATACTAGATTTAGGCTGCAGCCAAAGTGATACATTGTTTTAGTTTTGTTTTTCTGTGTTTGTGTCTGTTGGTTGTGGGGTGGAAGTGCGGGCAGTGGTTAAAGTCGGGAGAGGTTTCTTTGTTTTGTTTTGAACCAGTAATAATTAATGTGTATTTCCCTTTTCTTAAATCCTGATTAGAACAATGGAAACCACATATTATTTTCTTCCAATATATACTTGTCTTTTGGGTTCCATTATCCTGTGTTCCCCTTGATATCTATCTGAACTGGCCACTAAGATTTCATCCATTTTTCTAAAGATCTCTCTTCTACCATTTAATCAGTCTGGAATCCTTCTATTTCATTAATCATTGTTCCTCAATTATAAGACTGGAACAAGCATTTTCTTTCTTGACTTTTTGAGCAAACCTGGATTCTTATTCCTGCCCAGGCCTTTAAAACTGCCTCTTAAACCTCTGAGTCTGCAGTAGTATTATTGATTTGCTTCTCAACCTTCATCCACAGAGATGGACTATTCTAATAATAAGGACTCTAATTTTACTTATTAATAATATCTAAGACCCTTCTATGAATAAAGCCACAATTTGGATTTCAGCAATCCAGAGCCATTTCCTAAGACTTAAGTCTAGACCCACCTTGAGACCACAATAATGTGGAGTGACTCTTAATAACCTATGGACAGGCCTCGTGTTTCCAAGGTTGCCCCTTCATACTCTCTTCTTTTAGTCCTAAAATCAATTCAAGACATAAAAGAGAAACAGAATTTGTTGCAGCTGAACTAGCAGTTTTTACCTATTTAGGAACTCAGGATCTCTTTGATTAAAAGGATCTGGCCTTCCATCCGGCAGCCTTGGCTGAAAAACATAGTAACAATATGGCAGAGTCCTACCTCATCTATGTTACCAGGCCACATGTGCCAGTATAGTTCAAAGCATCAGCAGCCTACACAATAAAGCCAGCTTGGCTGGTCCCTGCCAAGGTTCCATGGTGCTGCCTGAATTTGGCCATGGTTGGCCAGGCTTATTCTGCCAATAACATTTTGCTGAGCCACCCACTGGGTGCACCTGCTCTTTGCTTAAGATCAGAGATGGCTCACCTGCTTGCTCAGGCTGCACCTGTACAAAACGACTCTGTTTCTGTATTATTTATCTGCTCACCTGTAGAATAATGGTCACTCTCCCAAAACAAAGACTCATAAGCTAGTGTGAAAAATCCCACGTGGCCTACACCTAAGACCTAAAGCTGCATTCTTGGTCAGAGCAGTTCAAAGATAGCCACATAAGTATAAAATAATCCACATGGTGTGCCTGTAACTCCAAGTCCAAAAAACAATGGATCCATCCCAAAACCAATATCTATGAATGGGAATTTTTTCTCCTTAAATTCCACTCCTTGTTTATAAGTCTCAAGGTTTTTGGCCCAGTGCACCAGATTGTAATACTCAGTAGAAATGAACCTATCTTCCAGTCATAGACACAACTGGAAACCACAGCCTTGGCTGAAAAAGATAACTCCACGTGGGTTGCCTGCTTTTGTACAACTTCCTCCAGGGAGACACTGAGAACATGGTTATATCCTGCTGACAGCTTGCCAACCAGGAGAAAAGAAAGCTAAGGGGCCAATCTATAAATACCCATTTCCTCTCGTGTACTTGCAAATACCAGTTGTTCTTCTTTCTTTGGGTGGCAGTAAGCAAGGAGGTAGAGAGAAGCCAAAGACATTAAATGAAAATCCCTCCTCTCTCCCTCTGTCTTTAACTTTCCATGGGAATAAACATTTCTCCCCAGTTTCCATGTTTAGTTAATTTATTCCCTCAGGATTTTCCAGTCATTTTGAAACTGTCATAGTTCAGCCCTTGACTTCTGAACTGAATTGAGCCAATCTTCCCACTTTTAGACTCAAACTCCTCCATTCCATTCTTCCCAGAACATAATCACAAAAGATGCAACTTTAGGCCACAGAAAAATTACTAACAATACAATTAGTGAGCTTTTGGAATTTCTCAGTTTAAATTAAGAACCATAAACATTAAATTTGTGACTGCCAAGGGACTGTAATATATAATTACTGAAGAGATGACAAAAAAATTTCTGTGGCATCTACTGATGGCAAGGAGGTGTAGGTATACAAACTGGTTATGAATGTGTGTAGCTCATAAGTTAAATTGGGCATGTTAGTCGAAATTCATGGATGACAAAGAAATGGAGTAAAAACTGGGAGTGTTATGTATTAAATTAGCACAAACAAAATATAATTTGGCATGAACTCAGTTTGAAAGTAAAAAGCATATAGAATTAAATCCTATTAGAGATATTTTAAAGACATATGCAGTTATATCTACTTAATAACAAAATACCTTATTAATTAATTCATAACAGTAATTATTCAGAAAGTCTTGCCATAAAATCACTTAATGAATTGACAGAAGTTTTACCTATCACTTTGTTATTTTTATCTAGCCTGTAAACACAGCCTATGAAAGAAAAATAATCTTGGAAATGCTTTCCCATAAGTTAACAGATTGTACAATAGGAAAACTATAATTCATTCATCTGTTCAGTCAGATGACAAATATTTATTATATTCAAGGCATAGTTCTAGCTGCTAAGGCATAACTGATGTGCAGTAAATCCTCAATAAACGTTTTTTAATTTAGAGAATAAAATGACAATTAAGAAATAAACTTTACCTTAGAGACTATGATGTACTTATGGAGATAACAGCATAATTATTAATAGTGGTGCTATAATATGCTATATCAATCAATATTTAGTGTATATTTTTACATAAATATGTGATATAATGTATATAAAATAATATAATGGGTTATACAATCTTTTTATTATTAAATAGTACCAATAGCATAGAAGTTCAATGAAATCTATTTGTATCATATTAAAATATCATAAACATCTATAGATGTTGTCATAAGAGTAATGTTAAAGGTGAACTAGGAATTTGAGTACATAGTAAACAATGGAATTATTTTGGAGATTATGATATCCAAAGTCGTTAGCTGATGGCAACTTAATTGTTTTTAATAAAAATTTTATTAAAATATTCACATATATTTACATATATACATATATAAATGTATAATATGTGCATGCATACATAATTGCATATGTATACACACACATCAAGAAAGAGATTATACTGATACAGAAGGATTTTAGGAAGATGTAGGTTCCATATTTACAGTTCTCTGCCAATAACTTAAGTCAGAGTGATAGTAGTATTTATGCAATAGCACCTCATTTTCAAGAGTTTGTTATATGCCATACCTTCCTTGTACTCATTTTTTATATAAATTACCTCATTTAGTTGCCACAGCAAGTCTTTGAAGTAGGTTTTATTATTCCTGTATTACAGAGGCAGGAATTACGGTATTAAAACATTAACATACTTGCCCAGCATCCGGCTAGTGACTGGTCATAAGTTAAGATTCTAATTGAATTACTCCTTAATGCAAACCCCTTAATTGCTATACTGTATGAATTGCATATTTAGAAATTTTTTCAAAAAAATCTTTCTTGTTAATTCTTGTATGATCTTTGTCTTTCATATCCTCTTTTGTCCACTGAAGGTTAATGTTACCTGGGTCGAGAATAAGACCATCTGGGGTCCAAAAATGCAGACCTCATCTGATAAAGTTATGGTTTCATTCACATTTAAATTCTAGTTAGTCTTGTTTTTCACTAAGTGAATGTGAATTTTTATAAGACCATTATATTACCATTCTAATTATCAATAAGTACGTATTGATTACCCACTGGTAAAGCCTTATACTAAATTTCAAGGATGGAAAATGAATATGGAGCTATTTGAGTTTTTAATGTGAACAACTTGCCAAAGAACTGACATCTAAGACTTTTGGAAATGCATTATGCCAGATGGGAAGAGAATGCTTGTTGAGAGATGACAACTATTCTTAATGTTTACAAAATGTGAGAATTATTTTAAAAAGCTGCATATTTTTGTGTTTAGAATGTAAATTAGCTGACATCTCAGAAAGCTACTTAGCTTTACTTACTCTAGCAGAAAGTTTCTAATCATCTGATATCAGGCTCTCTATTGAATGTGCTAACACACCTATAATATTTTCAGTAATTAAGAAAGAAATAATAATATTTACTTAAATATTTTTGAAATGAGCTTGGATAGTAATGAAATTAGCTGTGGAAACAAAATAAATTTGATAAAAATTGGCAAAAAGCAAAAAAGTGGATACTGCATTTTGACTTTTATAATTAATTCCCACACAAATATTTGTTTAATCAGACAATGTGGTTAATCACCAAGGTGAAATTGAAAGTTACCAACAGTGAATGCTGGTGTAAAAGTTAATAAATTCAGTTCATAATCATTATGCACATGCTAGTTATAACAATTTACGGTCCATACCAAATCTTTATAAGCATTGTAATTAAATATAAAATGCACATTAGAATTATAATGAGTAATTAGGGCAACATAACTAATATGCATGAAAGTCCCAAAGCTTATTAAAATGTTAAAAGACAAAACCTGTTCTACCTAGTATTTTAGCATATTTTCTATAGCTAAATGAACGCCAGTAGAATCTTTGCATTATTTCACCATTTTTGGTTTTTATAAATTATGCATTTAAAATGCCCTGGAAACATTTGTTTCAGTTACCAAATGCAGGCTGATTTCTATTTTGGAAGAATCAGAGCCAACAAGACACACACACACACAAACACACACTCAAAACCAACATAAAAAAATTATTTGATGCTATTACTAGGCTACCTTGTCAGATTACTTCAGGAAGAAGAACATAAAACCATAATGGACCGTTATTTTATGGGGCACACAGCAGAACACATTGGAGAGAGCTTTCAGATGATAGAACCAATGGGGAGCATCATCTTTTCCAATCTTTATGCATTTTACAATATAGTTATACCTCCTTCTACAAATTTCTATTTTTTAAAATGGTGAATTCAAATTAAGACACTGAACCCCATTTAACACTTTACCAAAATGATAACAGAAGGAGGACATCTTGCTTCTAACATTGTTCAGGAATCATTCATCCTATGTCTTTTATAAACAAACACATAAACTGCTTCTAATAGGCCCAGTACACACAGAGTAACTTTCTAGCTGAATCATGTCCTGCAGTTTACATTAAAACTGAATAAATGATTTTGATTCCTAAATACATTTTGGATTCAGCTAATAACAAAGATTTTTAGTCCAATAAATGCTTCTTTTCTTAACAAGGATATTCATTTATTTGAGCAAAATACAGCTCTATATGTCCAGAAGGTAGAACATTTTCTGGGAAATTTTTAGCTTTACATTAAATTAGAAGTGAAATGTACACAGAAATTGTGCTATTTCCATAGCCTTTTCATTACAATTTATTCATTGAAAAATGCTCTGAGAAATGGAAATTATGAGAAAATGGCATTGATGGCAGTATTTGGTCATATAATACAAATGTATTTATCACTTATCAGTTATGTATGACATGAGCATTGCAAGACCATCCACATTAAATTCTAACTTATTGGATTTAACTGTATTGAGTTTTAAAAAATCTAGAGGTGATCGTTGCACGTTGATTTTGTATCCTGAGACTTTGTCAAAGTTGCTTATAAGCTTAAGGAGACTTTGGGCTGAGATGATTGGGTTTTCTAAATATACAATCATGTCATCTGCAAATAGAGACAGTTTGACTTCCTATCTTCCTATCTGAATATGCTTTATTTCTTTCTCTTGCCTGATTGCCCTGGCCAGAACTCCCAATACTTTGTTGAACAGGAATGGTGAGAAAAATCACAAGCATTCCTATACACCAGTAATAGACAAACAGAAAGCCGAATCATGAGTGAACTCCCATTCACAATTGCTACAAAGAGAATAAAATACTTAGGAATACAACTTACAAGGGATGTGAAGGACCTCTTCAAGGAGAACTACAAAGCACTGCTCAAGGAAATAAGACACAAACAAATGGAGAAACATTCCATGCTCATAGATAGGAAGAATCAATATAATGAAAATGGCCATATTGCCCAAAGTTATGTATAGATTCAATGCTATCCCCATCAAGCTACCATTGATTTTCTTTTTTTTTTTAACAACCCCATCAAAAAGTTGGCAAAGGATATGAACAGACACTTCTTAAAAAGAAGACATTTATGCGGCCAACAAACATATGAAAAAAAGCTCATTATCACTGGTCATTAGAGAAATGCAAATCAAAACCACAATGAGATACCATTTCATGCCAGTTAGAATGGCAATCAGTAAAAAGGAAGCAACAGAAGCTGGAGAGGATGTGGAGAAATATGAACGCTTTTACACTGTTGGTGGGAGTGTAAATTAGTTCAACCACTGTGGAAGACAGTGTGGTGATTCCTCAAGCATCTAGAACTAGAAATGCCATTTGACCCAGCGATCCAATTACTGGGTGTATACCCAAATGATTATACATCATTCTACTATAAAGACACATGCACACATATATTTATTGCAGCACTGTTCGCAATAGTAAAGAGTTGGAACCAACCCAAATGCTCATCAATGATAGACTGGATAAAGAAAATGTGGCACATATCCACCATAGAATACTATTCAGCCATAAAAAGGAGGAGTTCATGTCCTTTGCAGGGACAGGGATGAAGCTGGAAACTATCATTCTCAACAAACTAATACAGGAACAGAAAACCTAACACCACGTGTTCTCACTCATAAGTAGGAGTTGAACAATGAGAACACATAGACAAAGGGAGGGGAATATCACACGACGGGACCTGTCGGGGTGGGGTGCTAGGGGAGGGAAAGCATTAGGAGAAATACCTAATGTAGATGATGGGTTGATGGGTGCAGCAAACCACCATGGCACGTGTATACCTATGTAACAAACCTGCATGCTCTGTACATGTATCTCAGAACTTAAAGTATAATTTTTAAAAACTCTAGAGAGTAAATTATAAAATCATAAAACTGTAATATTTTATAGACATAATGCATTCATTTATTGTGTTCATTTATTCAATAAACATTTTTAAAGTATCACCTATATTTCTGATACTGGGCCAAATCTTATGGAAATACATAAGATTATGACATAGTATTGACCAGTTCATAATTTCACTAAAACCTTGAGCTTCTCTGAGGCAGGAACCATTTTAATCTATCCTTGACCTCGAGCACCGAGTAAATAAATTATTAAAAGAAGAGACAATAATTCAGAATAAAAGTAGAGTGAGTAGATGACATATAAAAATAGAAGGTAATTTTCAATTTCCAAATACATTCCCTGTGTGGTCACTGAAGAAATGGGAAGTCCTCCCATGGTAAGTTTCCATCACCCTTTCTTGGGAGCTCTAATAACACCTTCCTGACATGCTGGTTTTCCAGACTCTTGGTTTGTATAGCACTTGCTGTCATTTTGGTTTTCATAGGCAGCTCTATTCTCTATGGTTATCTTCATTCATATAATATTCACATTGAATTACTATGGAATCCACAATTCATTTTAGACAGTTATTTTCTCAACAGAAGATAAAACAAACTTTCTCTTCAAGGCAGACCCATAGAGCCCTCTTCGGCTTTGGTACGTAGGAGATTTTGAGAATGAATAACTTTGGAAAACTCTACTCCAAGTAATAGTCTGGGCAATTCCTTGGAAAATACTGACTCCCCTTCCAACTGTAGATGAAGAGTATTCCTTAGCCCCATTGATGACAGGCTTGACCATGTGGCTGCTTTGACTAATGGGCATTAAAGATATGTCAGAGACACAGGAGTGAGAAATAGATAATAATTGTTAAATGTCACTAAAATGTAGTGGTTCTTTGTTACACAGCATCACTGTGTCTATAGCTGACTAAAAAATGGCATTAGTCTAATAGTGATCTGTGATTTCTGAGTCAAAATATATTGGTGGGAGTCATAGACAAATGCTACCTGAATTTTTTCTAGAGCTCTGATGCCCAGATATATAGTATTTATTGCCTAGTTATATAGTGTTACATGTGATATTGCATAATATATAAGATAAAAATTTAAAGTTAACCATTTAGTGTATATGTGCCACATTTTCTTAATCCAGTCTACCATTGTTGGACATTTGGCTTGGTTCCAAGTCTTTGCTATTGTGAATAGTGCTGCAATAAACATACATGTGCATGTGTCTTTATAGCAGCATGATTTATAATCCTTTGGGTATATACCCAGTAATGGGATGGCTGGGTCAAATGGTATTTCTAGTTCTAGATCCCTGAGGAATCGCCACACTGACTTCCACAATGTTTGAACTAGTTTACAGTCCCACCAACAGTGTAAAAGTGTTCCTATTTCTCCACATCCTCTCCAGCACCTGTTGTTTCCTGACTTTTTAATGATCGCCATTCTAACTGGTGTGAGATGATATCTCACTGTGGTTTTGATTTGCATTTCTCTGATGGCCAGTGATGATGAGCATTTTTTCATGTATCTTTTGGCTGCATAAATGTCTTCTTTTGAGAAGTGTCTGTTCATATCCTTTGCCCACTTTTTGATGGGGTTGTTTGTTTTTTTCTTGTAAATTTGTTTGTGTTCATTGTAGATTCTGGATATTAGCCCTTTGTCAGATGAGTAGATTGCAAAAATTTTCTCCCATTCTGTAGGTTGCCTGTTCACTCTGATGGTAGTTTCTTTTGCAGTGTAGAAGCTCTTTAGTTTAATTAGATCCCATTAGCAAGGATGTAGGATTTGTCTTCTTTTAACAGAAACACTATGGCTACTGTGCTGAGAATGATTTGTAATTTTGGCTTTTGTTGCCATTGCTTTTGGTGTTTTAGACATGAAGTCCTTGCCCATGCCTATACACCATGGAATACTATGCAGCCATAAAAAATGATGAGTTCATGTCGTTTGTAGGGACATGGATGAAGGGACATCATTCTCAGCAAACTGTCGCAAGGACAAAAAACCAAACACCGCATGTTCTCACTCATAGATGGGAATTGAACAATGAGAACACATGGACATAGGAAGGGGAACATCACACACAGGGGCCTGTTGTGGGGTTGGGGGAGCGGGGAGGGATAGCATTAGGAGATATACCTAATGCTAAATGATGAGTTAATGGGTGCAGCACACCAACATGGCACATGTATACGTACGTAACGAACCTGCACGTTGTGCACATGTACCCTAGAACTTGAAGTATAATAAAAAAAAAATAAAGTTAACCATTTAGTTTCAGATAATCTGTTCCTTATCACAGCAGTCCCCAACCTTCTTGGTACCAGGGTGGTTTTGTGGTTTTGTGGAAGACAATTTTTCTATGGACTGAGGGGTTGGTGGGGATGGTGGGACTGTTCCACCTCAGATCATCAGGCATTAGATTCTCATAAGGAGCATGCAGCTTACATTCCTCACATGTACAGTTCACAACAGGGTTCACACTCCTATGAGAATATGTTGCCACTGCTCATATGATGGGAGGAGGAGCTCAGGCAGTAATGCTTGCTACCCTGCAGCTCACCTCCTGCTATGCAGCTGTGTGTATAGTCATCTAAATATAAAAAAATTTATAAGGTATTATTACACAGTGAATCATCAAAAATGTGAAAGCAATATATATGCAGCCATTGTATAATTCATGTTAGAGGCACACGATATGTCCAGCAGCGGTCCATGGCCTGGGCTTGGGGACGCCTGCCTTATCATAAATATTCTAACAAATATGTTAAATTTAACTAAATATATATAAAATATAGAAAAATAACACATAAAATAAATATTCAACTAAACACATATATTCATTCATCCCTCAGTATCCATAGAGTATTGGTTCTAGAACTCCTCAAGGATATAAAAATCTGTATATGCTCTAGTCCCTTATATATAAAATGGCATAGTATTTGCATAGAACCTATGCACATCCTCCCACATAATTTAACTCATCTCTAAACTACTTATAACACCTAATACTATATAAATGTTATATAAATAGCTGTTACACTGTATTGTTTTTAGTTGTAGTTTTATTATTATATTGTTATTTTTTTTAGTTCAAATGTTTGTAAGCCCTCTTTGGTTAAATCCACAAATGTGAAACCCATGAACACAAAAGGTCAATTGTGTGTATGTGTGTGTGTGTGTGTCTGTGTGTATTCATGTAAGTATAAAGAAAAATATAAGGTATTATACACAAAAAAATCAAAAATGTGAAAGCAATATAAATGCAGACTTTGCATTATTTCTTTTAGAGGCACATGCTAATGGGAATTTTAAACATACAAATGATAATACTACACAAATGTTCTACTCAGCAAAGGGGAATGAAATTATGACATCTTTTCTGTAATTATGCAACATTTCTTTAACAAATAATTTGATGATTATTCTTGAAACAACAGTAACATTTTATTTTTTATTGAGTGCCTACTATGCTTCAGGCACTGGTCTTAGGACTTGGAATACATCATTGAACAACACAAAGATTATTCCCTTGTGAATTGTACATTCCAATGAGAGAGGGGAGACAACTAACAATAAAGAAATAAATATATACCGTGTCAGATGGAGATTATTGGTATGGAGAACAATAAGGATGGTTAAGAAGGAAAGAATTGGAGAGTAAGTGGGTAGGATTGCTATTTTATATAGGAGGTCAGGGAGCAACTCCTTAATAAGGTGGACTTTGAGCAGAGACTGGAAGGAAATGAGGATGTAAGCACGACATGTCAATATCTGAGGGATGACTATTCCAGACTGAGGAAGTCTCAACTAAAAGGACTCTGAAGTAGGGGTGCTCTTGGTTTGTGTTCCACCAATTTGAAATAGTCCAATATTGCTAGAGCAGATTGGACAGGGAGGCAATGGACAGAGATGTGGTCACAGAAGTGGCAAGAGGGTTGATCATTTAGAGACTTATAAACCATTGTAATGAATTTGGCTCTTATTCTGAAAAAGTGAGGGAAGTGAAGCATAGTTGTGTGTAGCAAGGATATAGGATTTGTCTTCTTTTAACAGAAACACTATGGCTACTGTGCTGAGAATGATTTGTAACAGGAGCAAAAGCCAAAACTAGGAAGACCAATTAGGAGACTACTGAAATATTCCAAGCCAGAAGTAATGTTAGCTAGCACCAATATGATAACTACAGGAGTGCTGAGAAGTATAAGATTTCAGATGCATTTTAAAGGCAGAATCAACAAGATTATAGCATCTCTCAAGACTTAGAAATGTTTCTTAATGACATTGATGAACTGGTAATAGTAACTGTTCATCAAATGCACAGATAAGCTTTGCAGGATGAGAGCAGTAAATAGACAGGATCTGGCGACTTTGACTGAAAGGGCATTAAATAAGATTGAGATTGTAAGGACAGTATCAGCTGCGTTTCTGAAAAAAATATATATGTATTCCTGAGCAAAAAAGGAAGGAACCCAAACATATTCTTTGATAATTTATTCCTGTGCTGCTCTTGCTGACATGGGATTTCTGTTTTGTCAGTGAGACTTTTCCTTTCTTGATGTTCTCTTCACTTGTCAAATTACTTTTGCTATTAGGCAGAGTTTTCTCATACCATGTTATTTAATCATTTTCAGAAGGATGACATTTTTTTCCCCTTCTAAAACAGCTTTGGCCCCAAATAAACCCATACTACTCTTTCTGAAAATTACAATTTTTCTACCACCCCTCCTCCCACGTCTTCTGATTTCTTTAAGCTACACTATTTGTAGGTAAAATGTCTCTCCTACTTTGTCTTCTCATTCTTTTGCTCTTAGTTACTACTTACTGTGTATGTTCTGATTTAGCTTTCTTTCTCCATAAATAGGAGTGTCCAAAACTATGTTTTTCAAATGAGAAAAAAAATTACCTCTCAATTCTACAACTACTATCACTTCCCACTAGGATGTTTTCCCCTCCTTGTTCATAAATTCATGGCAAGTTTATGGGTAAAGCACACTGGTTGCACAGGTACTACCTCTGTTGCTTTAGTCTTTGAGCCATATAGAAATATTATCACATTACATCCTCCAAGATGCAGGTTAGAGTAGGCAATTGCCAAGTCAAAATAAATGGGGGGGGGGGGGTGAAAGTGGTTTAATGTTCATTTTTTACTAGGGAATCTATATCTGTAGTTTTGGAAAATGTCATTCGCTTAACATATTTTCTGTAGTCTTGCTAGACTTCTGACACTGTCACGTAACTGAAGGCGGGGTTGAGGCAGGGAGAAATGGGTAGTTTACAACTATATTTCTGTGATATAAACCTTATTTTTTTTCTTTTTCTTTCTAGATCCTGAAAGCTTTCTTTTTCTTCTTATAAGACAGTGTGTTTGGAAAGTAATTCTTTAGAATATACTAGCAAAATGAATTATTCATTTTATAGAATTAAACAATTATAATAACTGAATTTTCATCAACTTTTAAAATGTTCTTTTTTAAGATTTTTGAAGGCCACAGTAACAATAAGAAATAATAAACCATTCAGTAAGCTAAGAAATCAGATCTAGTTATTATTCTGAGAGGGCAGAAGTCATACCACCCCAAGGCTCCCTTCTGCCTTTGGATTTACTATTAGATCTTTGGAGGAAACTGGCTCTGAGAGCAGAGGGAAACATGATCCAGTGAGGAACTGGCCTAAGGGAAGATCCAACCAATGCTGTCCTCATCTATTACCCCACGTATATTTGCTGCCATTACTTTTTCAATTGATTGACTTCACCTATCTTGAATGTATATACAAGGCTGGCTCATTCACATTTTGAGAGATCAATGTGAGTCTTTAATGGTGTACCACGACTTAAAACGTAACAATAAACATCATGGAAGCTCTAACAACATACCTTGAATGATTAATACAAGTAGAAACATATTTTCATTAATACATTCCAAAAAAAAAAGTTCTACTCTTTTACAGGGATCTAAAGAGTCTGCACTTTTCTAATCTTCATTTTTTGAAGATTCACTAAAAATAATGTTTATTTAAGGAAGTTTATAATGGCTTCAATATTAGAAAAAATGCATTCAAATGTTTTAGGATTTGTAAGATTTGTACTGAAGGGCAATTTTATTTAACAAGACTGTACTTGCTGAGAATAGAGATACCATCAGAGAATCCCAACTTTTACAATACTTGCAAACTTGTCCAATATATCCAAATCAATCACATACAGCTATAATTTCAGCATGACTGACAACAGAGAAGAGATCAGATCATGAATAAGTTGAAAGAAAGAGACTTCGGCAAACAGCTAGGAAAACAGTGAACCATTTGATTCCTGTTGATACAACTAGTGGCCCAATAAATTTCACACATATTTTACAGTGGATGCATCACTGGAGTGGGCATTGCTGACTACATGGGGACAGCTACTTCAAGCTGTAATTTCACCAGTGCTAACTGTTGTCAAACGAACAATATGAATAAATTCTGCTTTAGCGTCAACCAACTACTCATGATGTAAGCCTTTTTCTTCTTACTGCACTTTTATTCACTTCATGAGTCACAGGTAACTCATCAATTCACCCATCATCTATGGCCTCTAACATGTGCATACTCATAATCAACACAGTATCAGATCATTCATACCACAATATAATGACTAATGATAGCTTAGTAAATTCAACCCCTTGGAAAAGTTGAATATGATAACATTAAACTCGATGTTAGGAAAATAATCTCTTAGGTTAATAGTTTCAAACAATGAACAGATTGTTATTGAGGGTTTAGGGAGTTAGTGCTGGAGACTTCATTCATCCTCCTAAAATCAGAATTCATATGTAGTCATGTATCTCTGCTCTCTGAAAATTTTTTAACCAAATAATTTTGTTTTTTTTCTGTACATTTTCAAATATAAGGGAATCAAAGATCACAGCTTAGTACTCTGTCACACTGGATATTAAATATTAAAAAAAATTAAGGTCAAGTTAACATGTAAAATTTCACTTATTGTCTTTCCTGTGAAAAGGAAAATGACCTCATCATATGTTTAATGTAACTGACATGATCTTTTATATATCCAAGTAATGTACCACCACAGTTGCATATTTTCCTGGAAAGGATACTTTGTATTACATACACTTTTCACATTTTTTCACATTGAACCCAAGCCTCTTATTTCTTGTTCAAAGAGGAATACAAGGTTTACCATATCTGCCTTTCAGAAAAGATTTTCTTGATTACGCTAAAAAAAGTAGGCTATGGATGGAATTCTGGGAGAGTAAAATGTGATATATTCATTCAGGTTTTAATTAAATTAATCACATGCTTGCAGTGCCAAGGCAATGAATTTTTTAAAATTCATTTTTCTTTTTTGCCCGTGTCTTATCATGATTCCATGTCCAAGAAGACTATTCTCTAGTAATAATCCTAATTTAATAATAGCTAATGTTTTTATTGACAACTAACTCAGTGCAAAGCGGTATGAAGCATTTTCCTTGAATTATTTTATTTTCTCCATACAGCAATCCTATGAAGTAAGTACTATCTATTTTACAGGTGAGAAAACTGGGATTTAGAAGGGTTAAGTACTTCAGACAGTAAATGTTAGAGCCACGTTTGTTGGACTGCAAAGCAGTGCTTTTTTACTGCATTATTTCACCACTGTGTAAATGTTTAAGGTCTGCGGGAAGCTGGAGGTACATTACAAACTAGATGTTTTTCATCCCCTGTGAATGCTGACCAGAGGCTCAATTCAATGTGAAAGTCCCTAAGTCATAAAGATTGTGATTCAACTATATTTTGGAAGTTTGATTTTTTTAAATCTTAACTTCCTTTAAGGTGAAATTAATTCATTAGGCAAAAACATATTTGCTTCATGAAAAGAGTTGGTTGACCTTATGATATGTTTCTATGAGATCTATAACAACCTTTGAAGGATTGTCATTGTTTCCCACCCTGAGTTTCAACCTATCTTCAAGTAAGAAATTTTTAACTACCTATAACTGTCCTCCTATGAAACAATAATATATTGAACACATCCTATATTTTCTATTCTCTGTGAGGTACTTGAAATCTTAAAATTTTTCCAAAGACTGTCCATTTGACTAAGGCTGCCTTAATGTAGTATGTAAATCCTAAATACAGACCTAGGTCAATATGCTTATTTTCCACTGCGTTTTCAAACCATGTGCGTTCTGTAGGACTGATTTCTTCTCTTTATAGACTCTAAATTCACTAATCCTCTACAGGCAATGTTATTTATACTGTTGCAGTATTTAACATGAAACATGTTACTACTCTTCTTCTCTGGGCACCCTTTTTTATTTTTGCAGTTATTTAACATGGTGTGTTCATAATCATCCATCATTTTCAGGGGATAGGGTGGTGGTCAAATTCTTCTGCCATTGGAACTCTAAAGTTTCATTTCAACTGCCTCAACTTAGTAAGGATATTAAAATAATTATTGGATTTATTCATTTTTAATAATAATACTGTGTACATAACTAAAGCTCCCATTGAGGATGGCATGAGAGGAAGAAGATCTTTGGTAGCTATTGTCATGTAACTAAGAAAATGAATCTTGATTAGGCTTGTTGGGTGCCAAGTGCAGAGGTTCTGTTTCTTGCACCTGCAGAGCCTGGAGATTTGGATGAAGACGCTTTCATTATCTTCATCCTGAAATGACTAGCTAAAGAATGCAAAGAAATAATCCCACAGAGCAAATTAGAAAGGAAGACTCCTCCTTTGTGAGTCTCTAACCACACGGTATTAAATACCTCGTGTTGACCCTTTCACTGCTGGCTTTCCCCAACATCTGTTCCTTGCTCTTACTCACATCTGTCTAATAACATTCCTCTGAAATTGATTTTATTTCCACCGTGCAGTTGCTTCAGCTCACAGTCCACTCCAAAGGATGCTATTCTACTGGTGAATTTGAGCGAGTCTAGCACTCACTTTCCTTGCCACTTTAATGTTATTGAAAGATTACATCTGAGAAGAACAAAAGGCTATATATACAAAAAGAAAAAAAGTTCTGGAAACGTAAACACATGAAGATGCATAAATTTATATCCCTACTCCCAGCAAAAACAGCTTACACTGCCAGTGCCAGGCCAAAATTCACAGAGCAATGGAGGGAGTGTAGTAGTAAGAGAAATAGGCTCTGGAAGCAATCACTCAGATTTTTTCATTTGATCATCTTTCGAAGAAAGAGCCCACTATGATTACTTAACACATGGAACACTGTAGTGGGAAATGAGTGTTTTGTACAACTTGGCCAAATATATTTATAATTTTTTACTGTACAGCTCCAGTTGGAGATTTAATTAGTCATAATTTTTGTCAGGTACATCTGTTCCAGGGAAATAAATGACCATATCCTTATGGCACAAATAATTGAAGCCTTCTCCTTACATGAAATCTGTGAGTACATTATAGCTCATGAGCCCTTAGAAACCTCTTGAGCCAGTAATGACCGTTCACCTTAAAAGTCATGGACCACATAACCTATGATGTAGAATACAGCTTAGAGATCCCCTATTCCAGTAATTTGACATATGCAGAATATATCCCAAGAAATATCAGACCCACAAAATGCTCAAATAAAACCTTATAGAATGCTGTGGTCACATAAGTTTGGAAAAGGGTTTGTCCAAAAAGACAGCAGTCCCTAACCTTTTTGGCACCAGGGACCAGTTTTTCGGAAGACAATTTTTCTGTGGACTGTGGGGTGGGGTAGAAGGTTTTTTCAGGATGATTCAAGTGCATTACGTTTATTGTGCACTTTATTTCTATTATTATTATTATATTGTAACATATAATGAAATACTTATACAACTCGCCATAATGTGGAATCGGTGACAGGCTGAGTGTGTTTTCTTGCAACTAGACAGTCTCATCTGGGGGTGATGGGAGACAGTGACACTCGAAGTGTGTTGCTTTTCCAGTCTACTCTGTGACCTCATGCTGGTGGCTGTGACTGCAGAAAACCCTGCTTCACAAAGATAGGATGTTGGAAGTGGAAGCAGGTTTTTCAGTCCTTTGTGGCAACCCAGGATATTCTGCCTTGACCTTAATCCAGAACTTATGGAGATTTGAGGTTGTCCCAAACATACTTTTAAGGCCACAGTCATGTGCAATCTCAAGTAATTGAGTCTCTTCTGGCAGGGACAAGATCAATACAATTGGTTTATTCACAAATGGGTCGCAGATCCATTCCTTCCCAGTTCGGGTGTCTTTTGTGATTAGGAAGTAATGCTCAAACTCTTTCGAAAGCTGAGCTAGGCGATCATGCACCAGCTGGGAGAAAGAAGGTCCTGGCTCAGCCTCTTTCAAAATCTCCACTAATGTTTGAAACGTGTCAAAAATCCCAGTGTTCACTTGTCGCCCCCATAATTCCAGCTTGGCTTTGAATGCAGCCACTTTATCTGCCGATTTGAACACAGTTGTCATTCTCCCCTGAAGTGAAAGGCTGAGTCCATTGAGCAAGTTGAATATGTCACATAAGTAAGCAAGTTTTGCGACCCATTCTATGTCACTGAAATGTGCTGCCATTGGTGACTGTGTTTCTAAAGGTAATCTCTGGAGTGGCTCTCACAACTTGGAAACTCTGCTCGGTTCTCCACCTTTAGAAAGCCATCTCACTTCTGTGTATAAAAGAAAGCGTGTGTGCTTTGTGGCCATCTCCTCACAGAGCTGTGGGAACAGATGTGAGTTGAGGGCGTGTATTTTAACGTGGTTGGTAATTTTAATCACATTCTGCAAAATGATTTTAGTTCAGGTAACATTTTCCAGCTAGCCAGCATTTCTCTACAGATGACACAGTGTGTAGACTTACATTCCGAAGTGACCTCTTTTACCCGAATAGTGAAACCAGAAAGCTGTCAAGTCACGGCAGCAACTCCATCCATGCATATACCAACACAAAATAACCACTTCAGTTTTCCCGATTTGTAATCATTCAGAGGCTTGAATAGTCCTGCAGCTGCGGTGTTGGTTGCAACAAAGATGCACATAACATATCCTCACGAACATCCTCCTGAAAAATATGTCCCACATAAACAAGCATTGTTGCCTTGTCAATGTCAGTAGACGACTCAACCTGTATTGTGTACCACAGTGATTCCTTAATCCTTTCTAACAATTGTGCCTTAATATCCTCTGCTATTTCATCTAGTTATGGTGCTAGCCAAAAAAGGAACACGTGCGCCACCTTTTGAACAGCAGCCTCTCCTAAAAGTTCATGACAAATATCCTTAGCAGTAGGCAGGATCAACTCTTCACCAATAGGAAAGGGCTTCTTAGCTTTAGCAATGTGGTTAGTCACGGAGAATCATGCTCTTGGTGCAGACACATTTGATGAAGTGGTGGCCTTCAATAATTGCTTCTGTTCTTTGTGTTTATGTGTTTTTCCTTTTGAAAAACTCCAAAGGCTTGTGTTTTAATGCAGGGTGCTTGATCTCCATGTGGTAAAGCAGTTTTGAAGGTTTCATGGCCTTGTTGGATAGCCAGTCACCGCACATTATACAAAGTGGGCTTGGAGAATGTGAATCACCTGTTACAATGAACTTGTAATTTAAGTAGCCCTCTTGTTATTTTATTTTAAATGCAGCTTTCTTTTGTCGGCAGTCTTAGAGTTGTTGGGTCTTTTCCCCTTTCAAAGAAGCTCTCTAGTGATGTTTGGTTTTTATTCATTTTGGCTAGGGTTAGCATGTGGGCTTACCAAAACTGTGACTGAGACAAGTGCGCAGTGTAGGAAAGAGGTACGGACAGAAGTGGTAAATAAAATAATGTGTGGGCCACATGCAGACTAACGTGTCAGATTCTGACTTAAAGCCTGCCACCAGATGCAGTTGTGTAATTGAAGTACCTCAACTTATTTGCCACTATAAAGCCTGCCACCAGATGCAGCTTAATTGTTGCTTGCCACTCACTGATAGGGTTTTGATATGAGTCTGCAAGCAATTGATTTATTATGGCCTATGTGTATAATTCTCCGCTAACATTAGTCTGTATTTGCAGCCACTCCCCAGTGCTGGCAACACTGCCTCAGCTCCACCTCAGATCATCAGGCATTAGATTATCATAAGGAGTGTGCACCTTAGATCCCTTTCATGTGCAGTTCACAATAGGGTTCACACTCCTATGAAAATCTAATGCTGCTGTTGATCTGATGGGAGGTGGAGCTCAGGCAGTAATGCGAGCGATGGGGAGCATTTGTAAATACAGATGAAGCTCCATCTGCTCACCTGCCACTCACCTCCAGCTGTGTGGCCCGGTTCCTAACACGCCCAGGGGCTGGGGACCCCTGCAATAAAAGATTCATAAGACATACATGTACGTCACAATTTCTAAGAAGTACTGTAGAAAGTAATCCTCTGGGCATTATCAGCCATGTCTGTACCCACAGAATCCTTTTCTTTGTACAGAGTAATAGGGTTCAGAATGGTGTAAACTTGGAATCCACTGAAAATGCTCCATCAATGCCGGTTAACTAAAATGAGCTGATTCAGGTCCAATGTGAGCAATGATCTATTTAATTACATTCTATCCTCAACTTCTGCCTTTTCTATGCATTGGCCAATGACTTTCTCATTGTCCTAAGGATTACTACAACAGCCTCGTAGCTATTCTGCCGGTTTCCTCTCCTGCCTCTTTGCAGACCACGTTCCACACAACAGACAAATAATCTTTATAGGATTTTAACTAAATCATGTCACTCCTCTGCTCAAAATCTGCAAAACGTTATCAGCTTAGAATAAAATTCAAAGCTTTTATCATGGGATGCTAGACCCTATAGAATCTGGGCTCCAGGCCCCTGCCCCACCTTCTCTTCTAGATTATTCTCACCTATTCTACTCAAGCAATGATGACCATTTTGCTCTTTCTAAAACAGTGTGTTAAACTTAATCCTATTAAACACGTTTCCACCTCAAGCATGCTCTCCACTCAGGACCTTTGCCTTTCCTGTTTCTTATTCCAATAATTTTCTACAGATTGCCCAATGATTCCTTTTTTCACATCATTTAATTCTTTGTTCAAATATTACCTAATCATCAAGGAGCTCTGAGACTGCAACACAGTAAATAACATATCTTGCTCTTCCTTTTTCTTTCACCCTGCTGTTTTCATCTTAGTTTATATCACTTCCTATCTGCTTTATGAGGCCAGGAATATCATTATTTTTTTATTAATGTGATCGCTGATAAAATATTTGTTCAATCAACAAAGGAATAAAGAATAAATAAATGGTTGAATCCTTTTGTTTTTGAACAAGTTATTTCCAAAAAATGCACGGTAATATGAATATGTAATAAGAATTTTTATGTCTCCGAGTAAAATCAATCAAAACTTTCGGTTCAAGTTTATAATTTTAGCCACAAAGGGATATCCGCATGAGAATCTTCTCTCCACATTGATTACTTCACAACACTTGGACCTTTAACTCTATACCTTGCAAAATGCACTTAGGACTTTTTCTTATGCATATTATTAATGTTATTGATTTTTATTCATTCTTCATCCGTATTTCCATGTGACATTTTAGATATCTTTCCATTTTCGGTGTCCATCGTAGCAGCCCACGAAGCCCTAGATAACAAGATCATGTCCCTTTAACTTGGTGGTAAAGCACCCAGGGCTGAGCCGTATGTACACTGTACTGCACAAAAGCCTTTTAATGATGAATTAGATTTTGATTTCGGTTCATTACGCCTGGGTTTTCAGGCAGTGTTCCGGATTTCATGGTTTTGTTTATAATGAGTCATGGCCCCCTTGACAAACAAGAGAGTAATTAAACTAACCAGGTTATCAATAGAAGCTTGTGATGGATCTCCTGTTGCATATGGTTATTTCATCTTCAATAATAGTTAGATATCAGAAAAGATTACAGTCTGTTTGTGTGACAGGAAAGAGAGATTAAAGCCTCTGAGAACAATAGTTAAAATACAATCTTACCTGTACCTGTCATGAGCAGTGTCATAATAATTGACAAGTACATGGAGTTTTATTTATAGATTTTTTAATATATTTAATTGGCTTTTGTAGGTGACATGAAACTTTGCTTAACAAAATAATTTTAAAATTGTGAAATGATTTCTTGTGTTTATGAATATACATATATGTATACACCCATATATACATAAATGTGTATATAAAGGGTATATATATGTACATTATAAATGTTATACGTATATGATTTATATATAATATAAAAAACTGGGTGTGTGTTTGTGTATATGTATGTATCTATATTGTAACAGTTCTCATGCAAACATTTTTTGGAAATATTATTTCATTATTTTTCACCAATTTATTAGCAAGCACTTTAACAAAAATATCTTCCTTGCAATGTTTTCTAGAACTATAAATAATAAGAATAAAAACACCACAGAGAAATAGAAGTGCGATAATTTCAAAAAGAAGTATCGCCCTTAACAGAAAATAATGTATTTACTAGGGTATTTTTTTACATGAAAGGCAATGTTCCATTGTAAGAGTTTTTATAGTTTTCATATGTTGAAAACTATATATTCAGTATTCACTGAATATTGATAAAACATTAAATACTGTACTTTTTAATTGCTTTCCAAAGAAATCAGAATACATCCATGGTGCACACTTAGGCCATATTTCTGAATGAACTAGTTTTTGTATCTTCAAGATTCTAGTTGTTGATTAATAATTTTCTATAGTGTTATTTGAAATATGAATTATAGTATGTTAAAAACTTGGTAGAAAAGGAAATATTTATGAAAAGACACATGCATACAACTCCTAATGTTTCCCTCCAAAATTCTTTTTTTTGTTTTGGAGATGGAGTTTCGCTTTTGTTGCCCAGGCTGAAGTGCAATGGCAGTCTCAACTCACTGCAACCTCTGCCTCCCAGGTTCAAGCGATTCGCCCGCTTCAGCCTCCCAAGTAGCTGGGATTACAGGCGCCTACCACTATGCATGGCTAATTTTTGTAATTTTAGTAGAGACGGGGTTTCACCATGTTGGCCAGGCTCGTCTCGAACTCCTGACCTCAGGTGATCCACCCGCCTCGGCCTCCCAAAGTGCTGGGATTACAGGTGTGAGCCACTGCGCCCAGCCCCCTCCAAAATTCTTCTATTTACAGTCCTTTTCACCTCAGTCAATAACCTTCCAGCTACTCAACCCAAATTAAATCACCCTTGACACCTCTCTATGTCACTTCAGTCTGTCTAGAAATCTTACCAGCTCCAATTTCAGAGTAGACCAAAAGCCCGATAACTTTCCACCACTTGCACTGCCACCACCCTGGTGTGAGCCACCCACCTTCCTTTACATTGCTTACTGCATTCCCTACTTTATCCCTAGACTTTTATCCTAGCCTCACTATGGTCTTTTCTCAACACAGCAGCCACAGTCATCTTTTCAAAAAACCGATCAGATTTTATCTGTACTCTGCAGGGGCTCACCATTTGTCTTAGAATGAAAGTCAATTCCTTGAAATGACCCGAGAGGTCCTACCCAATCTTCCATCCTTTGTTTCTCTTTGGTGTAAACTTGGAATCCACTGAAAATTGTTCCTATCTCCTCCTACTCTCCTTTCTCTTTGTGTCGGCCACACCAATCTTGCTATTTCTTAAGCAAACTAGGCTAGCTTCAGCCTCAGTGTCTTACTGCAAGCTGTTCCCTCTTCCTACAAGTCTCTGTCTCTAAATATGCACATAGCTAACTCACTCATTTACATCTAGTCTTTGTGCAAGTTTTACCATCTCGATGAGGCCTACTCAGATTACCCGATCGAAAATTGCAATCCATTCCATTCTCTGATTCCTCTTACCTTGCAACTATAAGGGTTTTGCTTTTGTTTTACTGTATTATTTATCACCTTCTGACATTTTATTTAAACTACTTATTTGTGGTATTTGCTGCTTATAGTCTGTCTCCCTGTTTGTTACCCCATCTAGAGTATAAGCTTCATCACGTCAGGGCAATTAACTGCTTTGTTCCTTGAGAAATGCCTGGCACATGTTGACAGTGGAATAACTATGTGAAGGATAAAAAAAAAAGTTATGCTACCAAAAAAGTTTTTTAAGCATCACACTGTGTGTAATGGAATATACACTGTGCGCTTGGAAGATACAAAGATGAATCAGATATTTAACCTGCCTTCAAGGAACTGAAAAGGAAGTCTGGCATACCCACAAATACGGTACATGATACAATGCAATACATTTCTTTTTTTCCTTTTTTTTGAGACGGAGTCTTGCTGTGTTGCCCAGGCTGGAATGCAGTGGCACAATCTCGGCTCACTGCAAGCTTTGCCCCCTGAGTTCACGCCATTCTCCTGCCTCAGCCTCCCGAGTAGCTGGGACTACAGGTGCCCGCCACCACGCCCGGCTAATTTTTTGTATTTTTAGTAGAGATGGAGTTTCACTGTGTTAGCCAGGATGGTCTCGATCTCCTGACCTCGTGGGCTGCCCGCCCTGGCCTCCCAAAGTGCTGGGATTACAGGCGTGAGCCACCGCGCCCGGCCAATGCAATACATTTCTATCAATACATGATAGAAAGTTGATGGTATGAGAGATCCAGATACTCAGAGGAGGGGAAACTTTTTCCATCTGGAGCAATGGGGAAGAGCATGGGGACACTGACGCCTAAAATGGATCTTGAAGCTGTGGAAATAGGAAACAACGGCATTCAGACAGAAGAAACTACATTAAAGAAAAAAATCACTAAATTACTAAAGCATAGGGAGGAGGCCAGAAAAAAACACAGAAGATTTCAAGAGCCCAGGCTTTGAGTTCACATGCCTGACTTCAAAGGCAAATTCTGCAACTAAGTAGCTGTGTGACCTTGACAATTCATTGTTTAACATCTCTGAACTTGACTTTTCACATTTGTAAAATTGAGATAAAACCATCAAGCTTAGAGTATTTTTGTGAGGAAATCGAGAATGTAAAGCACCTAGCCCAGTGGCTGGCTCCCTGTGATCACTCAGTAGATGAGAACTATTACTGCAGTAGAGTTGGACTGTAGTACAGATGAAGTGTTACCCTCACCAATGCCGTTTTTCCAGCAGGAAGCAAGGCCAAAATGTATTGCATTTACTCTGCACTCCCTGAAAACATTCATCTATTGTTCAACTTGAAAAACGAAGCTGAAAATGACTAGTCTAGTACTTGAAGCATAAAACACTGAAAATGTGATGCATTGGTCTATCAGGCATAAGATTGCTTTGAATATAGAAGGAATAAAAATATGTGTGTGTCATATTTCTGTTGAGGATTATTTTTACTTATCCACTAGTATTTGTTTGTTTGTTTCTTTTGCAGTCGCTCCTACTATTCAGGAAATTAAATCTGGCACCGTGACCCCCGGACGCAGTGGCCTGATAAGATGCGAAGGTGCAGGTGTGCCGCCTCCAGCCTTTGAATGGTACAAAGGAGAGAAGAAGTAAGGATTTTGTGATTATTACTGTGTTCTAAGCACTTTGAGCTAATGTGCTTGTGTTTCAGATACTTATTTTAGGCAATTTCTTTAACTGGCTTGAATGATTCTCAACAGCCTCCTCTCCAGCAAGCAAACTGAAGGGGCCCACGTGGGAGGGATGAGTAGCTAATAGCATCCAGAAGAAATGTCCACTTTGGTTTGCATGATCTCAGAAATGCCCGCAAATCCCCCATCACTGATGCATTTCATTTCTTCCCCTCTCTCCTGAAACACTACACCATTGCTCTTGCTGGCAACTCAGTTTATTTGGGAAGTAAACCAGCTCTTAAAAGACTTGAGTACAGCTTCCATAAGAGCACTTCAAAAGCAATAGGAACTGCTGTCTTTGCCAGGCTTCCTTGATAAGCCTCCACCCTTTCACCTGCCTTATTCTCCCACAAGAGAGTTTAACATTTTGTTTTATAGAACACTATGTTTTAGATATTCTGTCACTAAAGAGGCTGTAGAGGAGATAAAATACATGCCTAAAGGACTAACCAATGGGATTTTAGGGCTGCTCTTATTTCAACTCTGTATGATTATTCCCTTGAGAAGACCCAAAAACCTTGGCAAGAGCTACTGAATAAGATAAGACAGGACTTGACAACTTTCTCTTTACTTTCAACCAGTAGGCTCATTCAGACCTCTTCCAATTCTGTTATCAAGCCCTCAAAAAATCACAGGACCCCTGTGGGTAAACTGGAGTCTATAATGCAGACAAGAGGGAATTATCTATACTGTATAGAGTCTGCGTCAAAACTAGGGAGGAATATATTCAAGCAAATGCTATGTTAAAGCACATCAAATTCCCACTTTCGAAGTCAAAAAAGCCAAATGTTGGCAATTCCATACTGTACAACATATATGTAGGGGGTTTACATACTGTATTAGTCCGTTCTCATGCTGCTATAAAGAACTGCCCAAGACTGGGTAACTTATAAAGGAGAGAGGTTTAATTGACTCACCATTCCACATGGCTGGGGAGGTCACAGGAAACTTACAATCACAGTGGAAGGGGAAGCAAGCATGTCCTTCTTCACTAGGTGGCAGGAGAGAGAAGTCCCAAGCAAAAGGGGGAAAACTCCCTTAAAAAACCATCAGATCTTGTGAGAACCCACTCACTATCATGAGAACAGGATGGGGGAACTGCCCCCATGATCTAATCACCTCCCATGGGTCTCTCCCCCAACACATGGAGATTACAATTCAAATTAAATTCAGGATGAGATTTTGGGTGAGGACACCTCCAAATGATATCATTTACTTATGTCATGGCTCAAAACCAATTGCAGCTAAATATCTGAACAGAAAACTGGTGAAATTATATAAAGACTTAGATATCACCACAAAGGATAAGAATGTATGTGATACAAGCAGGTATTTTTTTCTGGAACTGGAATCAAAAGATTTGTGGAAGACAATATCCCTTTTTAACATCAACCTTAATAATAAGGGATAATATCCCCATAACAGTCTCATTTCTTCTGACTGGTTTTACCTGCAAATTTTTTTAGCTATTTTATATGCAACTTCTTCTATAATTTGGGTTGTTAAATTTTTAAATTCTTTTTACTAATTTATATGTTTTTACTAATTCTAAATTTGCCTTTTTATAGCTTAGTAGAAGACTCCATATTTTTATATACTGAGAATTAGGTAAACTGGTCTGTGGTCACTCTCATTTCACCCTACAATATTGTACATCTGCCAATATAGCCTTTCTCAGATTTTGATAACCCAGGTTGAGAAGTTCCGGTTTGTAATTACCTATATGGACAAATATCCAGAAAAGTGGTTCTGAATCCTTTATAAGTTATGGAACTCTTTGTTCAGTACAATCTTATTTGGAAGGCCAAGAAGTAATATTTATGAACACAGCACTTCTCGAGTAGATGCTGGGTAAATGGAGCCTCAATTCTACCTGTTCAGAACCCTCCTCTAAATTAGGACATCATTGCAGGAGTCCCCCAGATCCCTGGTTCTCTACAAAACACTGTATAAATAACACTGACAGACTATTTTGCATACCTTTCAAAGTCACTTTTTAATTTGTGTCATTAATTTCTTAAAAGCTGACAATCAGAGCTCCTTTGCTAAAGGCCATTTTGTTTCCAATACTGTGTGAAGCAATGTCCTGGATTTTTTTTTTCTGCTCTTTTTCTCTTTTCTAAATTCAGAAACCATTGTCCAAAAAAAAAAAAAAAAAAAAAAAAAAAAAAAAAAGCTACAATAATCCTCGGTCCACTTTCTTGCCCTATAGTAAATATAGAAAAGGGCCAATTGGTGCCCACAATCATAGCTTCAGTGATTTTTTTTTTCCTACTGTAGAGATGGACTACAGCTTTTATTAGATTTTCAAAGGAGTTCAGAACCATATGCTAAAAAGGAAAAGGTAGATTGATTTTCCCCAATCAATGTCCTCCCCAACACACTCACACACATAGAAAAATGCAGCTGTGAAAATCAAATGCACTTGTGAAAGGCAAACATATTTTCAGTTCAGAGTGAAGCATACATTTATCATCTTTAGGGTTATATTTGAGGCAATATTCAAATTCTCAAATATCATGGTAATGAATAATTTCATTTCAAAACTAAAGTAAAGCAAAGTTGAGCATATGCAGGGAGTAGGAAAGAGAAGGATTCTGGTTGCCGAATGGTTGCACTCACTATGTAGATTCACCATAAACACCCAGGCCATTCAATTATTTACTTCATCAAAATCAAAAGTTAGCCAGTCACGGTGGCTCACGCCTGTAATCTCAGCACTTTGGGATGCAAAGATGGGTGGATCACGAGGTCAAGTGATCGAGACCACCCTGGCCAACATGGTGAAACCCCATCTCTACTAAAAATAAAAAAATTAGCCAGGCATGGTAGCAGGCACCTGTAGTCCCAGCTACTCAGGAGTCTGAGGCAGGAGAATCTCTTGAACCCAGGAGGCGGAGATTACAGTGAGCCGAGATTGCTCCACTGCACTCCAGCCTGGAGACAGAGTGATACTCTGTCTCAACAAAATAAAAAATTAAAAAATAAATAAAAAGCTATCTATTTAGTAAGCACCTGCTATTGGACAGGTAGTGTTCTAAGTTTATAATATTTACCCATTTTACTCTTATAACAAACCTGTAAGGTAAATATTATTCTTCTTAACTTTTACCTGAGGAAACCAAAGCATAGAATGCTTTTAAGTAATTTGCACAAGTTCATACAGTTAGCGGCAGAGCTGGGATTTAAACCTAGGAAGTCTTATAAATCTTCATGCAGAGTCCATGGGTTTAACCCCTATACTATGGCACCTAGTGTAGGTCAAGGCCCTTAAGAGTCTATCAAACTAATTTGAAATGTCAATGTGAAATACCAAGGGTAAAAGCATTTCAAGTTGTTTATGGATAAGAAACTGCACGTACAAACACTCACTTATAATTTCCCAATTTATTTAGTCAAGGACACACAAAAATGGAGTCAAGAGGAACACAGCAGAAACAGATACAGCATGTTTCAGAGTTGTCTTCTTGACCTCTGAGGTCCTTAACTGGGAACATGAAGCTGTCAGAGACCCTGTCAGAGAGGAACAGAATTTATTTCTGCAAGATCTAGAGTTTTGTTTCCTACAGACCTTTTTTGATTTGAGGTTTTCATAAATACTCAGAAATAACTTATACGATCGCTTCACTTCTATGTAAGAGAATGTTTATAAATATTCATTTATCTTAAGTCAAGACCTTCAAAGCCAGCTCTTCATCCAGATAAACATAAACAAATAAACACAAACAGAAAACAGAGGCAGTGCCTGAATATCCATAGCCCTATCTCTGCCTGCAGTTCTTCAACATCCTGTAAAGTCCATTTCTGTGTGCTAAGAGCAATCAGCTTAAAACCCCTTAAAAGAAAGACTGTAAAATTAAGCACAATTTAAAGAAAAGAAATATATACTTACTGAGGAAAAAAAAACACTTTCCAGTTTCTTTGAGTTCTTTTATCTCATTTATTGTTCAGACCTCTGTGAGGTAAGATTTATTATCATCAATTTACTGTTGACAAAACTGAGACACAAGAGACTTAACCTGAAGAGCACTCAGCTTTACATCACCATCCAGACATTTTAGATGTGATAACCTCTGGGCCCGTGTTCTTTCCCTTGTTTCTGATGCCATTATTAGTTATCTATCGCTAAGTAACAAATTAACCCAAAACTTAGCAGCTAAAACCAGTAAGCACTAACCATCTCAAGCAGCCTCTGTGGGTCAGGAATCCAGGAGCAGTTTGGCTGGATGGTTATCACTCAGGGTCTCTCATAAGATTGCAGTTAAGATGTCACCTGGTGCTGTTCATCTGAAGGCTTGACTGGGGCTGGAGAATCTGCTTCCAAGATGACTGACCCACATGCCCAGCAAGTAGTGCTAGTTATTGGCAGATAGACTCAGTTAATTGCCACGTAGATGCCACCATAGGCAACGGGCTTCATCCAGTATTAGTGATCCAGAAGAGAGCTAGGTAGAAGCTGCCATGTCCTTTATAACCCAGTTTCAGAAGTCATGCTGTGTCATACCCATAATACATTATTAACTACATGGGGAAACCTTCTTCAATGTGATTTCATGTCATCAAAAACATTTGCTTAATGGGACTTTGGATGCCCTGAAATTGTCATTGTGAGAGGGAACAGGGCAGGGACGACATGAATATCAAGAGGTGAGAGTCATCTGATGCCATCTTCAAAGACAGCTCCCACACTGTCTCTCTCATGCATTATCTAAGTATTTTTTACATTAGAAATATTAGTCATTTGGCTTTTAGTTTATTCCACCATGAGAGTGGCTAATGTTATATACTAGTTATTAAAATATTACCTCTTAGGATAAGGTAGTCATTTTTTAACATCATAGTTTCTTTCAGCACACCTGGAATGAAGAGTATCAATGGGCTTAATTTTACTATGTATTTATTTAAGCCTTGGGAAAATTAGAGTTATAAAGAGAGCCAAATATTTAAACTTTTTTCCTTAATAATATAGAAGGTTGTTAAGTAGAAATATACTCTTTATATGCATATGCAGTGAAAAGACAATTTCAGAACATCCAAAGTATCATTAAGCAAATGTTTTTGGTGATATGAAATTCAATTAATCTGTTGTTTGAGAATAGTACATTCATTTAGGATTAAGGCTAAAAACATGAATTGTAATATACTGGCATTTCAATAGGTATTGCAAAACCATGGATCTGTATTACTTTGTGAAGATGGTAGTGCCATCTTGTCTTAGATGAGAATTTTGTTATTTTGCCTGCACCGTTGAATTCCCTCCTCTTTTTCAAGATTACCTCAAATCCAAGCCTGCGGTCTAGAAATACATGCTTTCTGATTTCTCATGACCATTTTAACTGCTCCAGGCTTTTAGGCCACTGATATGTTAGCTTGATTTAGTCATTTCACAATGTATACATATATATAAATACCACATTATACCCTATAAATATATAAAATTATTATTGGTCAATTAAAAATAAAATATTAAATAAATGAATAGATTTTAAAAATTGTATTTTACTTACTTTTCCTGTTTTTAGGCAAAGGGCTAATTGTAGAAATGCTTTTTTGGAATTTTTTAGCTGCAACAGCATTTCTTTCCTATTCCTCTACTGTAATTTAACATAGGGATGAAACCGTTGCAAATGAGGTAAATATAAATTACTCCCATGAATGAAAAAGACATTAAAATTATCAATATATTAGTTTAAAAGCTATGTACCTAAAAAATGGAAATTTTTGCATTTGGCAATGTGGGGCCTATAATATCTTGACTTTTAAGCAACATATTTCAAACTTGGCCTATTCTCTTTTAAGTCATTCCTTATATCACTGCTATAGAAAGAAATGTGATGATCAGTATCATTTTGCCCTGGTGAGAAGGGTTAGTTATCTAGGTGCATAAAATATGCATGCATATGTTCTCACTCATAGGTGGGAATTGAACAATGAGAACACATGGACACAGGAAGGGGAACATCACACATCAGGGCCTGTTGTGGAGTGGAGGGAGGGGGGAGGGACAGCATTAGGAGATATACCTAATGTTACATGACGAGTTAATGGGTGCAGCACACCAACATGGCACATGGATACATATGTAACAAACCTGCACGTTGTGCACATGTACCCTAAAACTTAAAGTATAATAAAAAATATGCATGCATAGACAAGTACAAAATGTATGCAGATACCAATGAATACATAGGAAAATACCTAAAGCCAACCTTGTAGAATGTGCCATGTTCACTTTACATAGAGGCATGGTGACCTTTTTCAGTAAGGTTGATGTTAAGTTTCACTTTAGATAATGATTATTTTTCATTCCTGATTTTACAGTGGTAACATGAACTTGAGAAATCATAATAAAGAATAATGACCATTCCTCTCCTCTTTTCTATTCTAAATATTTACTACCTGATTGTCTAAGCAGGCTATAAATTTTTTGAGTATTCACTTTGCTACAGGACTGTGGGAGGGAGGGTCTTCTCCCCTTCTTATATTTTTGAGGAAACCAGCAAAATGAGTTAAAATATTTTTGTATGTAGGAAAATTTTGATGCCCCGTTCTTTACTGTTTTCATGCAATTTATTTATGTCAAAATTATGAATACATTACATTTGCATAGCAGATTATGATTTTCAAGGCTTTATTATGTGTGGTGGCTTTGCAAAATGTTCACCTTGTTTCACTTACATAGAGTCAATTCTGAAGCATGGGGTGCTACATGAGAGAGAGAGGAAGAGAGAAAAAGCTAGATAGCACATATAATTAAATGGCATGACTTGCTACTCTACTGCTTCAAAAATACATACCGTGGGAGATATGAACCTGGCTGCTCCTTCGATTGGTCTTCATTCCCGTATATCTCTGATAGTATGAGCATCTCTCTATTTTTAATGAGGTTTTAATGTTGAAAATGTTTGTTTAATGTAACATGGCTCTGAAACAAAGCCAACTACTTTAGTGCTCACTCATCAACAGTGATGTAAAGCAGGGGTCAGCAACATTTTTTAAAACATATATTCCTATGAGTAAAATATAAAATTTAGCAAAAACTAACAATATTTCCATACCGATTTTTACTTATGGTTATGCATTTCTGAACTAGTGTATTCATGCATTAAATGACCTGAGACAGAAAATTTTAAAAATGAGATAAGAATACAATACAAATGGACCTTCTGTTATTTTTTTCTCACACTCCAAATAGTCATTTTATTTCTACTTTAAAATACTTGCTTTCCATTTTGGAAACTATTGTAAAGTATGGTAGTTTCAAACAAGGAAGTTTAAGGAATTTTCTTTTTTTCTTTTTTTTTTTTTTTGAGACGGAGTCTTGCTCTGTCACCCAGGCTGGAGTGCAGTGGCGCGATCTTGGCTCACTGCAAGCTCCGCCTCCCAGGTTCATGCCATTCTCCTGCTTCAGCCTCCCGAGTAGCTGGGACTACAGGCGCCCGCCACCAAGCCCGGCTAATTTTTTGTATTTTTCTTTAGTAGAGACGGGGTTTCACCGTGTTAGCCAGGATGGTCTTGATCTCCTGACCTTGTGATCTGCCCGCCTCGGCCTCCCAAAGTGCTGGGATTACAGGCTTGAGCCACCGCACCCGGCCTAAGGAATTTTCAAGATTAATTTTAACGACATGCAACTTTACCTTATATGCTGACTTTGCTGTCTTATAACATATTTTACAACTTACTACGTACTGTCTTACTCATTCTTTGTATAATTCTAACCAGATTACATGTGATAATAAAAACTGTATCTTTTGAAGGTGAAATGACTTGAAGGAAAGCACAGGCCTAATTTCCAGACTCCTATGTCAGGATATCTCTCTTCTAGATTTTACATTGCAAGTTTGATTATTCAGAAGAGACTAGAAGTACATTCTGTTTCTCTTTTGCTTTTATCTTATCATTCACAAGGTGGTTCTTACCAACGTAGGCAGTTACATGTTTTGATTTAGAAGAGTATTAGAAATAACCTTATTACCATTTCAGGTTAAAAGTGATCTTCTCTTCTAACTTCAGATTTCACTTCTTCATTCACCTGTGAGATAATTTGAAAAGTTTTACTTCTTCATTAATCTGTGAGATAATTTGAAAAGGAAAGAAAAGTTCCTGAATTGAAGAAATTTGCATTTCTAGTGTTATCTCATTATTATATTTCGCTATGTCGTGTTATGTTGTTTTTTTTTTTATTTATTTCATTTGATGATATTTCTTCTAATAGCCAATGTGGTCTCAGTACAACTCTCACCACGTTTGTGATGACTTTAACATTCAAGGCCAGAGATGCAAATAAATATATGAAATAACTGAAAGCATTTCAACTACTAGGAATTGAAGAGCACATGCCCATGTGAAACACAAATACATATTATTACATTGAAAACATTGGGTCAGACGAAGATGAAAGTGGGCCACCTCCAGTTTGCATCTTGTGACTTAGAGTGTAGGATTTGTCATAAAAATCAGCAAAATGAAATAAGTACAAAGTAAGAAAATTTTCAGGGAACCCAAAGCCAAGACCGGTGAAAGTGCACAGTAAGAGCCCATTCGACTCAAATAAAAGGGTTACAGAATACTTCAGGGCAAATGTGGCTTTTTTGCTGGATGCCAAAGGATGAGTAGCACTTCCAAAAATTCCACGGGGTTAAGAATAATCATGGGCAAGAGAAGAACATGATCAATGTCACGTAAGCATTATGCACAAGGTTTTTAAATGTCTTGGTGTGCAGGATATGACATCAGGTACAACAGGAGTTAGGGCTAGAAAGGCACCTTAGGGAAAGACTTGGAGGGTCTTAAATGTTACAAGGCATTTGCACTGGATTCCAGAAGTACTGGAAAGCTATTGAGGGGATTTTCAAGAGTACTAAAACAATCTAGTCTCTTTGTTGTGTGTAGCAGTAGTTTAATTTATTGATTGATTTATTTTAGATTCAGCAGGTACATGTGCAAGGCTGTTATATGGGTATATTGCATAATGGTGAGGTTTGGGTTTCTAGGGCCCCCAACACCCAAATAGTGAACATTGTACTCAATAAGTAAGTTTTCATCCCCCACTCCTCTCCCAGCCTACCCACTTTTGGAATCCCCAGTGCCTATTTTCCATTTTTATGTCCATGTGTACCCATTTTTTAACTCCCACTTATAAGTGAGAATGCAGTATTCGATTTTCTGTTTCTGAGTTATTTCACTTAGGATAATGGCCTATAACTCCATCCATGTTGCTGCAAAGGACATTATTTTATTCTTTCATATGGCTGCATAGTATTTCACTGAATATATGTGCCACATTTTCTTTATCCAATCAACCATTGATGGATGCTCAGGTTGATTCCATGACTTTGCTATTGTGAATACTGCTATGATAAACATGCAAATGCAAGTGGCTTTTTAATATGATTATTTGTTTTCCTTTGTTTAGCGGAATTACTGGGCCAAATAGTAGCTCTGTTTTTATTTATTTGAGACATCTCCATAGTGTTCTTCATGGAAGTTGAACTAGTTTACATTGCTCCCAGTCATGTACAAGCATACCCTTTTCTCCACATCCACACCAACATCTGTTGTTTTTTTGACTTTTTAATAATAGCCATTCTGACTGGTGTGAGATGGTATTTCATTGTGGTTTTAATTTGCATTTCTCTGATGATTAGTGAAGCTGAGCATTTTGTGTATGTTTGTTGGCAGCTTGTATGTCTTCACAAAATATTTCTTAGAGTAGTTGGAAGAAATGGATGGGAAAGTTAAAATATGGCTTAGAGTATTGGATATGCAGTTAAAAAGCAAGAGAGAAGAAAGGTAGTATTTGCTTATTTCAGTGACTAATTGGATATAAGGAAAGGAAAATTTGAACATAATTATATGTTTTCCATCTAGACAACAAGATAAAGAGTGAAGCCACTGGCTGAGGCTGGAACACAGGAAGAAAGGTTCGGGAGGGATCACACTTAGTTCGGTTTGGGACATGCTAGAATCAAGGGGTTAGTACTGCACACACAGAGTCTACCCATAACAGCTGGAATTAGGTTGTGTTTTTAAAATGCATAATCTTGCTAAAATAAATAGTTGATCTAACACTTTACGTATGAAGCCTGTCGGTGTTTCTTCACTGTCCCTGGAATAAAGTCCTCACAACAGAGGGTGGTATGTAGGTTTCTTCACATTCTGGCCCCTGTATTCCACTCTGGCTATCAATCTTGCCATTCTACCCTCACACAACAGGAGCTGTGGCTATCCTGAAATATTTCCATTCCCAGACTTTGATATGAGCTCGCTCTCTCAGGCCTCTTCACATGTTGGCACCTTTGTTTGTAAGCCCCTTCCACTCACATACCCATTTGGCTGCCTTTGGCTGGCGCCTTCCACTACCTAGTCCTTCCGTCTCCATGGGGATGCCACCTTCTCCAGGAAAGCTACCACAACGAGATTTTTCCTACCTGGGGAGGGAGCTCTTCAAATGTACCCTCATGGGCTTCCATCTAACAAGCACTTATTAAACTGAACACAACTTATTTTCCTTTTTCATCTCTCCTGCTGAGCTCTAATCTACCTGGAAATGAGGATTCTTCCTTGTTCACTATCATGTCCCCAACACTTATCATGGTATTTGGCATGAATGACACACTCTGTTGGAAGACTGCGTTATAGCCTTTTACTAAATATAAAATAGAGCCATTCTTATTTTAACACACTTTCAAATTGGTGAGACTATTAGTACAAATGAATCCTGTCACCTTAGATTGCAGGACATTGTAAACCCAATATATGATTAGAGAAAGGAAGCTGATTTCTGTTGCTCAATTCTGGCTTCTCAAGATTTTTTCTTTGTGAATATAGTTTCTGAGAAATGGTTGTGCTGTTATATTGTGGGGTAATATTTTACATTAAAATCATGGGCATATTGATATTAGAAAAATAGTTCAAGTGGTGGGGAGAAATCCAGTCATAGGCCAGGTTGCCAGGGATACAGGAACTCACAGCAGTTAGGGAGGCTTGACATCTGTACCGTAGCCATTGTTTATTTAATGTAGGGTTAAAGGGGAATATCCTCCCACGCGAATCACACTGTCACAAGGAAAGCAGCCCAAAGGTCTCTAATCTAAAATTATTAATTTCATTAAAATGGATAAAGTAAACAAGACATACATTTTAAATAGCTTAATAAAGACTAGATTCATTAAAGTGTCCTAATATATTATAATAACATTAATTTATTCAAATGCACAACTAAAGATAGATACCCCTTGGGGCTAAGACAGTGAGGCATGATATTCTTCAGCCTGTTCCTAGGAATAAATGATATCATATTGTTTTCAAGCCTTAAGTATCAAGCAGCACAATAAACCAGTAGGTTGCCATAGCAGCATATTCACATAAATTTTCATTTCTCTCTGGTATTTAGCAGTTCTTGCTCCTCCTCCTCCCTTTCACTTTTCTTTGTTGTTAAATCTGTGAAAAGCTTAGATGAGATTGATGATGCACATGTAATTGATACTGAGTTTGGCACATCTTGAAATCACGATGCCACGATCTTTTCAGTCACTCTCCTAGATCTTTTCTTTAAAAATAATTTCCTGAATGCTCAATATTTAATATTTTTCTGCCAACTGAGAGGAAATATATCTGTTCTAAGAAACAGACTCTATCATTGAACAATAACACCTATCATAATCTAGTGCCTACTGCATTTGGCATATATGTGCCTAAATATTACACATTAAATATTTTTAAAAACATTTTAACATTAACACTTTGTGGTTGGCTTCATTTCTCCCATTTCACAGATGAAAAAACTAAGAATTACTAAAATATAAAAACATAATTCATTCAGACAAGCATGCAACAATTACTCTATACCTATTAAGTATCCAACACTATAGTACATGCTTAGAATACAATGCATAACAAAATCAACCTTGAACCTTGCCTTAAAAGAGTTATACTCTAATGAGGAAGATGGACATTAATAAAAAATCACACAAATATATGAAAACTTAAAGCTGAAATGGTGTTAGAAAAAGAAGTATTTGATGTTATGATGATAATTTGGCCAAGCCAAGCAGAATACAATAACCCCATACCATCACGATAACTTGAACTTTACAGAGAATTTTAGGATTACTCTAAAATACTGCATTCTTGTCATTTGGATAGGTTGCATTTTTCTGCCATTATTGACTATATTCTGCATATATACTATGAGGAGGGACTTTCTTCCATCCAAATATTTAGTGAACCTAGAGGAAGAAAAACAAACAGTAATTGTTGCTGAAAGTGTGTGTATGTTGGAGAGAGTGTGAGCAGGGAAGGACGAGAGAACCTACTGTGTGTTTCTCATCTCAGGCTACAAGAAGCCTGGGAGACTGACTATGGGAAGCTGGACGCAGCTGCTCTAAAACGCTGCACTGAAAGACATAACTAAGCCCCAAATACATAGTCAAGAGGCTTCTGGTCCAGAGATATATCCAGATAGTATATTTTTTTTAGTTAATTTTTTACCCATTAGACTCACCTGTTGGATCAAACCTGGCTTTCCCAGCATGGGTGCCACATACCACTTGGCTATTTAGCTCCCTTGGTTTTATTCCCTGGCTTGACTCGATTTTCTTGAAGTATCCATGATTTCTGATTTGTCTCTCCAAACTTAGGTACAATATCCTGGTTTCTACATAGCGATTTGAATGCCAATTTCTACTTTGGGAGGGTACCAGTAGTCAGAGGACCTAACTTTAAATCTTGATTCTGCCACTTATCAGATGGTGCAAGATAAATTAACCTAATCTTCTTAAATGTCTGTTTTCTCATCTATAAAATGGGACTAATAACACCTACCTCCTAGGATTGCTGTGAAGATTTGTTGATATGTACACTTCAACATGCTTAAAGTTTTCTGCGTGTTGATTTTTCACACTTGTAACATGAAACATTATTGTGTACAATGCTGAATTTTTTTTTAAATTTTGGAACGGAGTCTCACTCTGTCGCCCAGGCTGGAGTGCAGTGGCACGATCTCGGCTCACTGCAACATCTGCCTCCTGGGTTCAAGCAATGCCCCTGCCTCAGCCTTGTGAGTAGCTGGGATTATGGGCACCCACTGGGATTACCACACCTGGCTAATTTTTGTATTTTTAGTAGAAACGGGGTTTCACCCTGTTGGCCAGGCTGGTCTCGAACTCCTGACCTCAAATGATCCACCCGCCTCAGCCTCCCAAAGTGCTGGGTGGGCCACCATGACCGGCCACAATGCAGAAAATTTTTAGTATAAGATTACTTCAGTCAGCCAGGCGCGGTGGCTCACGCTTGTAATCCCAGCACTTTGGGAGGCCGAGGCGGGCGGATCACGAGGTCAGGAGATCGAGACCACGGTGAAACCCCGTCTCTACTAAAAATACAAAAAATTAGCCGGGCGTGGTGGCGGGCGCCTGTAGTCCCAGCTACTCGGAGAGGCTGAGGCAGGAGAATGGTGTGAACCCAGGAGGCGGAGCTTGCAGTGAGCCAAGATTGCGCCACCGCACTCCAGCCTGGGTGACAGAGGGAGACTCCGTCTCAAAAAAAAAAAAAAAAAAAAAAAAAAAAAAAAAAAAAAAAAAAAAAAAAAAGATTACTTCAGTCATAAATGTATTGAGAACAGATAAAATGTCCCACATACATAAAGCATTCCTGGTCACATTGAAAAGACTAGAAATACAGTCTGATTCACAGCCTACACACACACACACACACACACACACACAGAGAGAGAGAGAGAGAGAGAGACATATATATATGTATATATATACAAATAAAACTCCATCCTTGAGAGAGGCATTATGAGATGTGTTGTGGAAGGGCCCTGTATGCTATCTTAATGTCATCTTCAGATTTTCAGGTAGAATTACGGTCCTCGAGATAATAACTATGCCGTAGTTTTCCTCTATAGTTCCTAACTCTCTTTCAGCACAGAAGGTATTTAATCATAATTCGATAACCAAATAAAACCTCATTTTTGTTAAGTCCATGTAAGAGTTCTACCATCACTCACGACTTTTTCTCAATCTTTCTCTTTTGTTTTAATTTGAGCTGTATCTTCAGTTCACACAACATCTTGGAATTCTACAAGCCTACAATCCATTGCTGACATTAACATATCTTGTCTTTGTAAATAAGACTGTTATGATTCAAGGGTTAACTTCCCCCACCATCGAATACTAAAGATTGATTAATAAGACCATATTAATCTGCCCACTCATATAAAATGGTATGTCATTGTCATGTTCTTTCATAATTCCAGTCTGATAAAAGATTTATCATTATTTGAGAATGCCTCCCTCACTCTTATTCCAAGTTATTCTAATATTTAAAATGTTGTCTTATACTTCTTAATATATATTTCCTACATTAGGAATGACGTCTTTCTGAGGCTGTTTTCATCTGCAAGTTGGTTTCTCTAGAGATATCTGTTGTTATTCCTGACCTGGAAAGACAGATAGTGAACAATAGTCTTAAAATGTGGATTGAGGCTGGATTTATATATAAAATGAATGAGGTCCAGTGTGGCTGCTCCATTTCTTAATATTTTTGCAATCTTAACAATCAGTGCCGATGGTTATGTGGCCAGTTTTTTGGGGTGATGTTGCTGCAGGCTCTTCCGGTCATCCCAGATAGCTGCTGCCTGGAGCGAGGTTATGATTGTAAAGTTTGTGTCCATTTTGTGAGTCAGAAATATAAGTATCCCTAGTTACCAGTAGGCTTTCCATGTGCCACTTCTGACTGACACTGGAAAATATAGGGGACTATTCTAATTCAGAACTAGTTGGTGGGTTGGGCTGTGTCACTTATGAGCTGACAGCCTTGGCTAGCAAAGCAAATAGCCTGCGGTTCACAGATTTATGAGGCATTGGCAAAAGCCAGAAGGGAGAAGAGGAGTGAGAGTTATGGTTCTCAATGTGCAGCAAACTTCTATTGGTGTCAGAGGATAGAGGACAGCAGGGTCCACAGAAATAGAAGGCTCTTATAACTATATTCCCTATGATAAAACCGCAATGAAGGAAAATGACCAGGTATTTCCAAGTAGGCACCGTATAGTACCGATCTATGTTGAAGAAATGGATGCCATATTTAACTCTGAGCTCTGCAGAATTTGTTTTTACTTTTTTTTTTTGGCAGGGAGGGGCGGGGTTCAGCAAGGGCTATAAGAAAGCGTATTTCATTGTATAATCTAAGTCAATATAAGAATGATTCTTTTTACAGAAATAAAGTTATAGACAATCATATTAGAATAAATCAATTTTGTAAAGAAAAACATCATCAATTAGAGAGCTCTTTTATCATTATTTGGTTTTAGTCAAGGAGTGAATCACATTAGGGTCATATACGCTGGAGCTTCTAGCTGTGGCTCAAATTTATATATCCAGTAATTAAGGGTAGTTATGTTCATATTAACAAGGTCCTCACAGTGACCAAAATACCCTTATGTTGTAAACCCCTGTTTATGTGCTGGATTCTTCTCCTTGGCTCTGACCTTCTCAAGGGCAGAGATCATGGGTTCCCAGTCTTGTCCCTAGTCACTCAGCCGGCATAGAGCTCATCTTTGTAGCAATTTAACGAATATTTTCAGAATTGATCTGAATAATTGAGAAAGCCCGTCTTCATACCCCAGAACTCTCCAGGAAAATCACAAAAGTACATTCTCTAGACATATACACCATATCAGAAGTCACTCTCCCACAAAGTCAGCTTTGCAAAGTCCTTCTTCCAGCCATGTACCAGATAGAGATAGGTTCTTACGTGATGTTTCAGGAGTCAGCACTTCTAAAACACACAACTACAGAAGAAAGTAAGCTTTAGATTTCTCTAGTAATTTCAGAAAAGTAGCTTTCCCGAGAGGGAAGAAAATTCCCTTAGGGAACGTAGTTTGCTTTTTTATTGGCCGTAATAACCTGCCTGGCTGATCCGTGTAGCAGGGGTTGGAGCACTAACGCTCCACTCTGGTGAGGATGCACACGGTACTGCTGGCCAGAGGCCCAAAATGGGCCCACACGTACAGAGTATGGATGCGCTACATGATTCAGCAACACCTGTGGCTGTGCCTTCAGATACATTTAAGGGCAGGGAACTGGAAGCTAATTCACCCAGAAAGACAGCCATAAGGAACATAAGCATATAGTGCCATGGAGTGTATGAATTTACTTCCTCAAGTATCTCCCCTGGGTCTAGCCAGTTGAAGGCCCTGGTTAGTTGCTGTCTCAACTCTTCAGCAGGTGAATAGTCCTACTTTTGGTCGATGGGGCACAACAGGGATTTAGAAGTCTAGGGAGTTTCTGAGTCCTCTGGAGAGTGTGTCTATAACAAAGATGTGGGCAAATTGATTTCAGTCATAATGCTGAAACTTGCAAGGCAATGAAACTGGTTTTTTACACAGCATCTATACTGATCAGTTAAAAATGAAGTTGTTAATGTGATGCAGAAAAATATGTAATAATGACTAGGGGAATTTAGCATAAATGTTTCTAGGCTAAAAATATGAGACAGAAGAATAAAAGCTGCCATATCCATGATATTTTATGCCCTATTATCTTATGTCAGAGTTGGAGATCATTAAATTTATTGCTCAAGCTAAAGTGTGTTCAATGTTTATTTAACTCACAGTTTTATTAATCTGATTAAAATTTGCATTTGGGGTAAGCCAGATTCAGCTATTACATGAAACATAAGTAATTCCCAGAGTAATCAAGTATGACTGCTCATTTTAATCTGCATTTAACTACAGTATATTTCATCTAAATTCAGGTGCAAGCCACATAGTATAATGCAAAGGAGTTCAAATTGAACTCTCAGGGGTTGCCATTTATTGGCATCTTCATAATTAAAAAAATACAAAAACTTGAACACATTAAAGACAAAAAACTACCATGCCATTTGGACTATCAGTTTACATAGCCTATGCTGTGATCAGTGCATCTCCTTTGCAATAAACTTGGGGTAAATTGTGGAGAAGTTAGTATCAAGTTGACATACTCATTGTAGGAAAATTTATATTTAAAGAGATAATTTTTGAAGAGGCGACTGAAGTGGGCTTACCAATGCCTATGTTGGGGGAGCACCACCTGAATACCATTGACCTTTGTACTACTTATTATGTCTATATTAAGTGCTTTGTAGGATTCAAATATCAGAGAAATCACGTCCATTTAGCCTTTCCTTTTGAGGAATTTAAAACAATTCAATGTATTTGCTTTGAAAAGACTTGTGTATATGGAAACTGCTAGAGAGAATAGTACGAAAGAAACATACAGAGAGAGAGATAAGAGCCCTTTAAGATAAATTAGAAAAAGAGAGATAAGTCTTAGGTTAGACCTAAATGAGGAAGGAAGAATCTGACTAGCAGAAATAGAAGGTACAAGAGATGGGTTACAGATTTAGAAAAAAGGTGAAGCAGAAGTAGGTACAACATGCATTGAAAATGGTGAAGCCATGCCAGCCTGTTTCAGAGTGAGGGCCTCTGGTGGTAAATCCAGAGACTGTTGGACAATTAGTGTGAATTTGAGTATAGCCGAATCCCATACTGAAGCCCAGAGAGTTTTAAAGTCTTTCCCAGGCACATTCCTAAAATATGGCAGTGATGGGACTCAACTTTAAATGCTATCTCCAATACTATATGGCTGTCTCTTTCTAGGTTTAATGGACGTTATCTGTCTGAGTTGTACAAGAGTAAAGTGGTGTTGACACTGGACTCAGAACCATCCTATCACAGTTGTAGGGTTAACTTTCAAGGGAGTTATTTAATAATATCTGAAATGACCCAGACGTACTCCAGCCAGCTTACCTAGAAACCATCAGTTTGTACTTTCAGTGGAATCTTTATATTTATTTCCCTTAAACTCCTTCCTGACTTTAATAGATGAGATATTATTGGTATGGTATGTTTTATTTTCTAAAATATGTAACAGTGCCTAAATAGGACATGTAGCTATCCAAGCTCAGTTTGTTATATAGCACAAATAATCCCACAGGAACAATCTACAGCTGACATGTAACCTCACCTCCCCCAAATCTACTAATGTAAGTGAAATGTAAATTGCACCATTATCACATTATATGCTAACGTCAGCGTGGTTGAATTGTCTATGGGTTGCCATGACAACCCCAGCTAAGATAAAAATGAAACTGGTATTCACAATACATATTTACCTAGCGCTTATTTTGTCTTCTAGGCTCTTCAATGGCCAACAAGGAATTATTATTCAAAATTTTAGCACAAGATCCATCCTCACTGTTACCAATGTGACACAGGAGCACTTCGGCAATTATACTTGTGTGGCTGCCAACAAGCTAGGCACAACCAATGCGAGCCTGCCTCTTAGCCGTAAGTAATGCAATGGTACCAAAATGCTTCCAGGGGCCTCTGGGCCCCTATCCATCAGTAGAGATAAAACCTAAGAATGGAGTACGTTCATTTTAAAACTCAACCTGATGTGACACATTCCTTATACGTCACACATTCCTGACTCATGGAAACTTTGCCCCCAAATCATATAGTTGTCCAAGGATTTTATAATCCCTGTAGAAGTCTACATGTGTTTAAAAAAAAATATGTTAGAGCTGAGAAAGGAAAAAATACATAAATAATAGGGCTAACTGAAAAAGTGTCTTTTGGCTGAAGTCAGTAGATTTGGTGAGATTTTGTTGGTTTTTAAATGTATTACATATTCTTGAAGTATAGATTAACATGGCTTGAATTTACTCTTGGTTGGTTTTCATAAAACATTCATCTTGGGGTAGCCAGAATTTCACAAGCCATACATAAAATGAAACAGTAAGTAAATGATCGTGGACAAAATATTTTATCCATATAGATAATATTTTTACTCAAAATTGTATTTTAAAATAAAACTTAAGATTTTATTCAAATAAATACTACATTTCTAATGTATCTTACTTCCTAAGGACTAAAAATTAATGAAGAAGCACAAACACAAGGATCGGGTAAAAGGATAGAAACCTCCATGAATGTTTCCTCCTATAATTAATTTTACTGCTGTTTAGAAGCTGCGTAACCAACAAATTGTTGCAGCCACAAAATATTCTTAATTTTGAAATCAAATGCTTCTCAAAATGCTCAAAGAAGACTAGAGAGAGTATACTGTCTTTTCAGTGCCACAAAGTTATCTGAATTATCCTTATCTCTTATAGTTAATATTTTATAGTAACTTGACAAATGTATATTTGTCTTATGATCCTGTTATAGTAAGCTAACTCTGAAAAATGCAAATATTGTATAGTTCATCATAAGTATCATTTCCATTTTGCAGAAATGGGGATGGGATATATGATGTTCCTACAACTTAAAAATATACTGTAATAAGTTTCCATGATTTATGAGCTTTACATTACCATAATTTAAGAACTCTGATGTGAAATAAAATATATCAGTTTATATTACATCTTTTATTATCCCAGCCTAATATCCTTTAGTACTCAATTTGAAAGAAAAACATTGCTTGCCATGCAATAGTTATAGTATAATATGCTTGCTTAAGTTCCTTCCATGAGGATGATTTATTTAGTGAAATTATGAATAATATAAACCATTGAAAATATTATAAAGCAGTGTGAATTCCAATTTAATGTAAATATTGATACTTCTTTGGTATATTATTAATATTTTAAATGGTTTAAATATTCAAGCACTTGAAAGAATAAATGAATTAACATGGCAAAGTAAAGAAAAATTTAAAGCTTAATAATATATTAAGTTTTGCTATTTAAATTTCTAAATTACATTCTGATTTTCAAAACTGAAACATTAATGAATGTGAAAAATTAGGAACAAATGCCACTTGTGTAAACATTTGTTTTACTCTGGCAATCTTAACACAAATGTCTGGAAATAATATAGTGCTGAAAAGGCTTCTAAATGTAGTGCTTTCAGAAGAGACGCTCATCATCTCTCTCTGCCACTGACTTGCTGTATGCTGAGGTGCTATTAAGTACGTACAATTTGATTAATTTGTTAATAAAGGCAAATGTGAAAATCTCATCTGTAATTATGAACATAGCCCTGGGAGTTTGGAAAAATGTCCATATATTCAGAACCCCTTGTATGACCTCATCTGAAGCTCTTACTGCACTAAGCATTTTTATTTGGTCTTATAGTTATTTTTATATATATTCCATCTCTCCGTCAAATTATAAGTTCTTTAAGAAGACAGGATCAATGTCTGATTAGTTATTTTATTTCCCATATCACCAAGCACAGTGCCTGCTATTTAATAAGCAATTAGTAAATCTGTAGTGAATAAATGAATTAAACATTGAGTAAATGAATGGATGGATTAATGAATAAATAAATGAGTGAATGAGTTTTAGCTGTAGAATTTGTACTTGTAACCTCTACAGATACAAGGCATTATGACTGTAATTACAAATAGCACATTGTTAGCTTACTCTGAAACAGACTCTATTCTTATTTTTTATATAAACTTGTTCATTTAATTCTCACAAAATCCAGAGAGCTAGATTCTGTAATCCTCCTCTTCTAGAAAAGGAAACTTAGAGAATATAAATGTGGCTGAAGCCAAATGGTTAGTGACAAAGCAAAACTTTAAACCCTGACAATCTGGCTTCAGATTCTAAGCTTTTATCTACAATGCCTACACCCGGCAAATCACGGCACTAGATGTTGGAAAGAAAAGGGTTAGTAGGACTGGAACCCCATCCTGAAGGAGTTCTCAGATGAGTGAGACGTGAGAATCAGGCAAGCAGGCAACGATAATGCAACAAGGTCAGTGGTACCATCATGGGGCAGAGAAGGTGCTCTTTGTAGTCTCAAGGTTTGTGCAAGAACTTTCATCTAGAGTAGCCAATACCACTATCTGAATTATAGCTAAGGTACAACTCAAAACATCATCTTCGCAATGACTGTCTCATTTTCGGGGGCAGAACTTTGCAGGAGCTCATTCAACAACAATCATGTACACGAAGTATAGTGACACAAATAAGAGAATGATCAACTCAGTCAGTCTCAAGGACTCAGGGAAAAATACAGAGGAAACGCCCCTTGAGGTAAAGGTGATTAGGTTGAGCCTGGGTGTGGGAATGGTGATGGAAGCAAGAGAGAGGCAAGCACTCTAGTGTTGAACCACTCATGCAAAGACATGGCAGTATGAAACAATTCAATACATTTGAAGACACTGTAGTACTTTAATATGGCCAGAATAAAAGTTAGAAGGAGAATATTGAGAAATGAGGGTAGACAGGTTGGCAGGGATGAGGATGAGAGACTTGAAATGAGTTTTGGCTGTATCCTGGTTTTGGAGAGTTACAGAAGGATTTTAACAAGGGAATGATACAAACAGATTTGGTTTCCAAAAGACACTCTTAGGCATTGCGGACTGCTAAACCCAGATATTAAACTTTTAATACTAAAGGCAAAATAACGATAGTAGTAATAACACCAAAAAGAATAGCAGAGGTGAGAGAATTGAGAGCTAATTAGGAGATAGCCATTAATGACCAAATCTGGCAAGAAAAGGAAGGGAGTTGCAAGGATCTGGATAACTCCTAATGTTTAGTTTGCATGAAATTAGCCAGAATAAGTGCATAAGAGAAGAATTAAGGCTTTTAGATTTTGGGAGGAGGTAGAAATTAAAAGAAAAAATTAGGTCATTTCTAGATATTTTTAGTTTGAGGCAATGTCTAATAGGTAGCTGGGTATAAAGTCCAGAATGGAGACATAGATTTAAAGTTATCAGAATGGAGGTGGTAGTTTCAGCCATGAGAGTAAATGAGACTTCTCATAGAAGGCATGTAGAGTGAGAAGTTTACAAAGGACAGAAATCCAAGTAAAATTAGCATCAAGGAGTGAGCCTAGGAAGAGAAGCATCCTGCAGAAGCAAGCAAATTCAATGTGGATGGAGATGCCTGAGGAGGGTCAGCACTGTGGGGTGCTGTGAAAGCTGTGAGAGCAGCCCATTTGGGGAAGAATGAAGAGTCAGCACTGTCCCGTGCTACGCCTACTCAGGGAACATCTGAAAATCAACCACTGTCTCTGACAGTTGGGCAGTTAGTTACTGGTGACCTTCGCCACAGCAGTTTCTGTGTAAAACTGAGAGTAGAAGCCAGATTTCTGTGGATTAAGGTTAAATAAATAGATGAGGAAATAGAGACATGGATAATAAACTCTTTTGAGAGGTTAGGCTATGAAAAGAAGAAGACAAGGCTGATGTTATGCCTTGATGTCTAGCTGCTGGTCTGATTAGGATTCATTTCTGATTAATAGGCCCAGTGGCTGTGTGTATATCAGCAGCTCCCTGACCTGCAAAGATACAACACCCTAGCATTTGATGAACTATACTATAGTGAACTTGCAGTGTTTTCTGTTTTTCTGCAAGTCTCCATCATTTTTAGCTTGTTTGCCTCTTTCTCACATCTTCTTTGGGTGCGAGAGAAATAAGCAAAAGTTTTGATTTAACATGAAGACACCTTAAACCCCTTTATCTTCCATGGCCTGTAGGCTTTAGGCAGTAATTGTAAGAGAACCTGTAATTTTAAGTAGAGGTTTTAGTAATTTCATCAATAGAATTACTTTAAATTACTTAAGATAAAAATGTATGTTTTCTAAAATAAAAAGAAAGCAAAATTTATGGTGGAAAAACTACAGGAAAGCTAGTATACAATGAAGATCCCTCATCCTCTAGATTCTTTGTCCAAAAATTCCGGAAAGATTTCTATGTTGTAAAAAGTACAAAATTGGAAGGGAAGAGAGGGAAAGACAGAAAGAATATTCTGCAGATCACTGTATATTAGCCCTCAGGAAAGAAGTGCTTTAACAAAATTTATAATGGATGACAGTATGCCAACTATTCATAGCAAAATTCTTATTAAATAGATAATTGGAGATTCAAAGATATTTGTTATTTTATTGTTATTTTTCAGTGCGTTTTTTGCTTCCTGAACACGAGCAACTAAAAAAATGTTTCTTCCAAGTCTGTTCTTTAAAGACTATGAACTGAGTGGTCCCATCCTGCCATCTATGGGTTCAATTCATCAAATGTACACTATCACTTAAGTGGGAATTCAGTAATCAGTAAAACATAGTCATTTCTATAAGTAAAACATGTTTTACACGCTTTGTTTCTCACTTCCACAAAAGTACAAATATTTATTATAAGACACGTATTCAAAGACTTGCCATCTAAAGGGAAATAGGAGAATTAATTAAGATGGAAGAGAGCTACATAAGCAAAATGCTTAGAATTTACACAGCCTTAGTTTAATACAACCTTCTCCTGAGACCTAATATATGGAAATATTTGGTACAAATTGGGTCTCACTATGATAAAGACTCATTGCTTAGAGTCCCAAAATACGTAATGATAATATTGCTATGATGTGTGGATGCTAAACTCCCATCTCAGGTGTTCCTAAAAATATAGTGTAAAATCCTTTACTGTAATATAGGTTCTACAGGTCCTAATGATGCTATAGGGATATCTCTGTGTGTGTGTGCATATATGTGTGTGTGTGTGTGTGTGCGTACTCGTGAATGCATTTAGTCAAAGTAACACAGCATTTGTCTCAGAAATATTACACATAACACATTCAAAGGACCGATCAAAACTATCTTTTCCCTTCCTTAGCAGCCCTGTGGAGACAATAATGAAGTCCCAATTTTAAATGCTTTATGCAGTCAGGGCTTTTTAACTTTCTGGAATGTCTCCTTTCATATCAGAGAAAATTTCTTCCCAGCCTGTTTAAGGTGATGGGCATCTCTTCTTTTCAGATAAAAAAGAAGTCAGTAGCTAGTATCCAAAAGGAAATGGAAGAGTCTACTGAGGTCTACTGGAGAAAGTAAGAGTGAGAGTAATGTAGCAGTTTTCCCTGGTTAGATTCAACCGATGCAAGCAAACAGTACCTTTCAACTGATTTGTTGAATATGAAACTGGCTATGTCCTTGCAAGTAATAGTTCAGCTCTCTGCTTGCTTCAGATGTTCCCACATGCCAGTAAGCAACTGTCTGGGCTCTGTTACTTTTGCCTATTATAATGAACCCTGAAAGGTGATACCACAGATGTGAATGACTCATATTTTAGATAGAAATGTATCTGTCCTCTTGCAACTTAAAGGAGATAGGGTTTTCATTTTGGTTGAAAGAGGCAGTAATAAATTTAGACTTGGTGATTATTGAAGACAGAGTGCTGTGCGAGACAAGCTGCTTTATCCTTGCAGCTTTGAGATGTTAATGAGAAGGCTTTCCTGGGTGCTCTAGTAACAAATATTTGACAAAAATTAGGTTTGCAGTTGTAGGTAGAATTTGATCCAGCTACACAGGCCTATCGAATCGTTCTCTACCAAACAAAAATAACACACACAGACATAATCAGCACACAAATCATGAAAGTATACAAATTTGCTGAAGTGGAGTATGTGTAAAGCAAGAGAATTTTTTACCTCCCCAATCTCATACCTGGAACGTGTATGTGTTTTCAAGAAGAGAGACACCAAATGGTCATTGAGTGGCATATGGGAGAGACGATAACCAGCAGGCTGAAGCAGTCAGAATGACTGTTGAAGTTTATGGTGCTCCAGGTCACCAAATTGCCTCTAGTGAAAACCACATATCAGTTAGGGGAGCTTTAGTTACGTTTGTCAATTGACAGAAATTGGAGCTAGAAGATGTCTCAGATTTTACATAGTCAATTTTCCTCCAACTTTCTTAAGCAATGGAACCCTTTATTCCTCCAAATAAAACCTATGCAAACTCTTAATGTATAACAAAGATAAAACTGGAGTTAGTTTGGTTAAGTTAGAGACAAATCTTATTTTCGTACCCATCACATTACATAGCGGCCTTGAAGCCTCTCAAGATGTCATACAGTTCCAAATAATTTGTTTTGAAAACTTCTTGTCTAAGCCAGTTTTTTCACTTTATAGGTGAGGAAACTGAAACCCAAATAGGATGAGTCGGAGACCAAAGTCAAGCAACATAACTAGGGCTAGAATTTCGTTTTTACTACCCTTGTTCCAGTGCTTTTCCCACTACACAGGTGGAACACCAAAAGCTTTGAATCGAGCAGATCTGAGTTAAAACTATAATCCTTCATGAAGGATTGTGGATACTTTAGTCACCTGACCTATAAAATAGGGGAAAATAAATTATTTTTATAGGATTATTGTGAAGATTAAATGAGAGGACATGCAAAATGGCCAATACACTACTAGTCTAAAACAAGTGCCTATTAAATGCTAGTTTCCTTTTCTGTCCTTCTCATGTATAATTCAAATGTTGAAGGGTACACACAGGCAAGCACACATCTATATAACCTGAATGACTGTGTAACTTTATTTCACTGGATAGACAAATGAGCAGCAGTGGCCCTTTGATTCATTTATTAATGCACTATGTATATCATTATGATATTGTCCTTCTTACTAGAATTATTAATTAAATCAGCCATGCACGTAAGCATTCACTTGTAATAAGTAAAAAAAAAAAAAAAAAAAAAAAAAAATGGAGAGGTTGTACAAGATTAATTACTCTACTGATGTTTTTCTCCCAGGTTAAGAGGCAATTTGACAGCAGCATCTTCAAGCTACTGGTACAGCACATACATTTCCCACAGTTGACAAAGGGTCAGTAAATTTGGAAGGGAAAGGAAGCTTTGGTATTTGGTGTTGTCATTGATCAGCCTTGAAATATGGCTTGCTTATGAGGATTAGGTACCAAAAAGACATAGAAAAATAAATTAGAGTTTCCAATTTAATCACAAAATTTTACTAGAAGCCCTATCCTTGGAGTCGAACTGGCCTTAAATTGGAGAGCTCCATAGCAATTAACTGCCTGGCCTCAGCATACCAATTTATAATATGAAGAGACTAGACTAACTAGTCTCCATGTTACCTTTCAGCTGTAATGTTTTCAGATCCTAAGAAATCTATGCATGTTTAAAAGATAGTAGTATGTATGTATTGATATTTTTTAGTTAAACTTACTCCTTAACAAAGAAGTGCTGCCAATATTTTTACCTTCTGTATATTTTTGTTATTGAACTCAAAATTATTTTTATTTGACAAAAAAATGCATTTTAATGTGCTTGTCTCTGTAGTGAGTTTCCATAAAACTTAGCTCAAGAGCACTGCTGGCCTAATCATTTTGTCATCTCTACACAGAATTTTACTCTCCAGAGAAATTTCCTTTATGTTCACAGTTGTAACAATCTTGGCCAGTAACCTACGAAAAAGGCACTAGAATAGACATTCTTGCTTGCTTTTATTTCACACAGCTCTAATCCTATAACTAATTAGGCCAAAATGTGACTTGAGTATATGGGTTTGTGACTATTAGGACTTTGTAAAAATGAAAACATGCCACCATTTCCAGTCAAAAGAAAACAGATTAACAGAGTCTTTCTTCAGTATGCCTTTCCTGATCTTTTCTCTTACAAAGCCTTTTGGAGGTCCTGTGAGATATTTCTTTCCCAGCACTTCTGAGAACTTTCTTGGAGCATACTTACCCAGCGTGCACTGTGTTCCCTGTAACTGTGACTCCATCTAAAGTGGGATCCAATGGTTTGAGCACGTAATAAGGTGGCAAAGTCTGAGCCACTCTATCACCTTCACTTCTGTGCTGTGATTTCTTTCTCTGAAAATGGAAATGTGACCCCTAATAAAAGATCCAGGAATATGTGTGAACAAAATGATTATTATGAAGTTCTGAGTATCGTTATGATTAAACTTCCTATTTCTCTTTAGTCAGAGTGAAACATAGTTACAAGGGTATTCCACTAAACGAAAAAGTAAATTGAAATTGGCTCTTTTTTTGCCATTCTGATGTTCCAGATAAAGGTAAAAAGAGGAGGAATTAACCGTGAAAGCAATAATATTTCAATGGGCCACTCTTTCTCCAAAGCACTGTAAATTCAGTTTTAGTATCCATAAAACTGCTAGGGAAAAGACTGAAAATGGCATGTCTTCATTGAATGTGTCTATTCAGTGTGGACTGGATTTCCTTTCTTTATAAATGTAATTCAATTGGGATTTCTCTGCAGAGATACAAATTAACTATCCACCCAGTATATAGTTAAATAAGATTTGAATAAACCAAGCCGGACTTGCTTGCATGGAAATGTTATTTCACCTATGCTCTGGCCAGCCATTTATAGTAGGTTGGATTTTCCAAATTTTAGCTTATTTTTAAGCAAGACTTCTCTTTCAACAGTTTTAAAGAAATGAAGCAACTTCAGTTTCCTAGCTCTCAAATGTGTTTTTTATATAGTTGCATAATCTTCAGTTCCTTTCTTTGAGTCAATCCAATTAGTGCATATGTGGAGCTGCTTAATTAGTGAGGCAGATCGTAATTCTTGCTGAAGAACCATTAAAGTCACTAATCAGTCCACTTAGAATGAATTCCAGGTTTTCTAAAATACTTTCTAAGACAAGAGTAACAACATATATATTTTCCTAAAACTGGCAGAATAATAGTATTTGCTCTAAGAATTAGTGACCATAACTATAGGGAAATTTGTATTTTCTCAAAAAAATTGTAACTCCTTGGGGGCACTGTAGTTTATGATATGCATACAAACTGTAGATAATAACTATAATCAAACTGACTAACATTAAGTAAACACATTTTTGAGGAAGACTTGCATAAGCGATAGATGCACATCAACTCTGCAGGCTTGACTCTGCTGGAAAACGATAAATTGAAGGGGTTTATTTCTCTCAGGCTAACATGTGCCTGTTGGAGGCCATATTTGACATCCTTTCTTACACCCATTTTGCTTCATTCTGCAGAACCACCTGTATTTCTCGAACATTCTTCCTGCCAGCAACACCTGAAAGAATGAGCCTCACATGCTAAAATAATCTTAGACTGCCACATATCACCATCATAAATCTTCCATTTATTATTTTCGTTTCCTGGTTACCATCCTCCTTAATTCTTTTCTTTGTCTTATTGTTGTGATTGTCATATATTTTTTAAAGTTTTTTTTTAAGTTACTGACTCACATTAGTGATAGGCTCTCACCTGCTATTATTTATTTATTTTTACTTTCTGTATCCCTTCCTCTTATTTTCTTCCTCTTATTTCTCCTCAACTCCAGGACTTAATCATCACCAAAAGAGACAGATAGATGCTTCTCTAACTAGGAGTATAGATTCAGAACGGAACCAAACAGCCTCTGAATAGGCAAGCCCGAAATTGCTTTTGAAAGCTTCATCACTGAAAATGTAATCAAACTTAGCTTACCCAAAATTGATTTAAGTTGCAGCCTAAGGGCCAACCTTTGACCAGGGCAGCGTTCACACTTGCATTGATTCTGCCTGCAATTGAATTACTCAGGCAATTCTGTGCGCTTTCAGCTTTAGCCCTGGGGTGCAAATGGCCAATTTGGGAGGCAACTTGCTTGTGCTTGAAATTTGCAGAAAGATTTTCTCATACATTCCCGGGGAAAAGCAGGATTATTTTTTAAAATATTATCTTAGTCACAGAATTGGCTGCCCAAAGCATATTTTGTTTCCTTGTTTTCATATTTGTTTTGATTTGAGAAAACTTTGTTTCCCCCAAAGAATCTCTTCTGACTTCGAAAAGATGAGATCTGCTCCTTCCATATGTTTACTAAAATTTAGAGGAAATGAAAATTAATGAGAAAAAATAAGGCAAAATAATATGCTGCTATTAGATAGAGAGAAAGGCCAGAAACACACTGCATTTTATAGTTCTAGAGGCAAAAGTTAAAAATATACATATATGGTTATGAAGCAAAATAATACTCTGTAGGTCTGTATAGGATTGTATTCTATGACAAATCCCTCCCTTTCTTTACAAAATATTTTATAAGATTGGCATGAAGAAACATTACAAGATGCTTTTCTGTGTCGTAACAGTCTTTTGTTAAACACTTATATTTTCTATAGTTTTTCCCTTTGTACTGATATCAGTTGTACATTATCTACCCTCCTCACAAAACTTCTTTCATTTTCACATAACCATACCATCTCCATGTGTTTATTTTACATAATTATAAAAAAAATTCAATTGTATACCTTGCAAAAATGTCTCAGTATTTTTATTCAGTCTTCCTAAGTAGTATTTTAATGGCTTCACTATGATACATTTAGTGGTGAATTGTTAAATATTTAACTAAGTAAAGGATGTGTGTAGGTCGGGCATAGTGCCTCGGTCCTGTAATCCCAGCATTCTGTGAGGCTGATGCAGGTGGATTGCTTGAGCCCAGGAGTTTAAGGCCAGCTTGGGCAACATGGCAATACCCCACCTCTACAAAAAATACACAAAATTATCTGGGTGTGGTTGCCTACACCTGTCATCCCAGCTACTTGGAATGCAGAGGTGGGAGGATCACTTGAGCGCAGGAGGTCAAGGCTGCAGTGAGCCAAGGACACGCCACTGCACTCCAGCCTGGACGACAGCGTGAGACTCAGTCTCAAATTAAAAAAAAAAAAAAGAATGTGTATAATGAGACTTACAAATAGTAAGAAAATATGCAATTATCTTTATTGTAAATTCCATACAGTCAGTTGCTTCCCACAGATTCTTTCACTGATTTTTGGCAGAATCATATATCTGTAACCAGCCCATGATTATCACCCATGTATGTGACATGCATGATGTTGCACATGGAGCTGTATTCTACCTATGAGGATTATTCTGACTTGAATAAGACATGATATTTTTGTGGTAATGAGTTAGATGAAAATAACCTGTGCAACTTTTTTGCGGAATCGGAGAATAGTTGTGGAATACTGCAAGAAAATTTCCCCAATTTTTTGTGTCGACATTAATGTAATGGCCACAGACATGACACATTATGTTTAATCCCTGTTAACATTCACTTCATCATTTTCTTAAGTCTCAACAATCAACTAAGCAATAAATCAACCTGTAACTTGGACCATTTGCCGGTTTCCATGGTATAAACATTCCCACCATGGCTGATTTCAAGCTACCAAGTGATGTTACTGAATGCAGAGTTGGGAAGAGATGTGCCATATCACACACCATTTTATAATATTTCTGCAATACAGACACAGGGATGCAAGTAACCTCAAGATTATAAATAATAGTAAACTGTAGTAAAGTAATTTGGAGGTAATGAGGTTTGAATAGTTACTGCATTTGTGTTTAGTATCATTTATTAATTCTAAACTTATAGAATTTAATTTTAATGATGGCTCTATTTAATAAATAAATCGCAGAATTTCTAAAACTTTCTCAATTGTCCTTATAAGCTAGTATAAGCCAGCTTTAGCATGCCACTATGTACCTGAATGGCTATAAAGGAGAACACAATTTCTCCCCATGTAACCTACATGACTCTAGACAAATTACATAACCTCACTTTTCTTCAATTAGCCCATCTGTAAAATGGAGTTAAAGGAGTAACACCTAGCTCACATAGAGGTGGAAGAATTAAATAAGATAGACATAAAGTGCCTGGCTCCTGGTAGAGATTTATACATTATGGCCTTTCTTTACCCTCTTATATAACTTCGATGCCCTCCCCCCATTATTTCTATAATTTTCTTCACTTTATTTTGATGTAAGGATGATTCTATTCTGTATCTCCAAATCTATATAATGACCTCTGACAAAATTAGGATTTTATTTTGTCTCTATGATAAACTCATGCCTACCTAAATATTGTCACATGCATGCCACATTTCTTGTTTAAATGTGCTGCAACACAAACCAATTCTTTCTTACAATTGACTCTTACTATGCTTCATTCCCACTCCACTGTAGATTTTAAGCAATATCATTCATTTTTTCCTAAGGTATGAGACCTCAGAGGATGCTTATTTTGCAATGTCTTAATTCTATTAAGCCAGAGAGAAAAACATATAACCTGGTCATAAAAAGCATTCATATATTAGGGCAAATAAGCCGCACATTAACATCACAATAGGTTCCAAATCCATTGTTATCTTTCCTCTAACCTGGCTAGAGTCAGGGGAGGAGGAATCTATATATTAAACTGCTTTGAAATAGGTGGAATCAGTTCCCTTTCATATCATCCTCTCCGCTACAAAAAAAAAAAAAAAATCTTAAGTAGTTGTATTATTTTGTTTTCCAATTCTTCTTAACCATTTAAAGGAAGAAAATACATTTGTAGGCTGCATGCTTGGGACGTAAGATTAACCAGTAATGTCGTAATTTTAAAACTTCAGCATTTTTCACTTATTCAGTTTATTATCTATATGCCTAGTCTCATGCTGTGTTGGGAATACAAAGTTGAGCTAAAATAACTTGATTCACCACCTTTTGGAGATTGTCAATTTTGAAAAGGAGTTTGGCAACACAAGCAATTATCACAAAATGTAATTAATTCTTAGGGGTGATAGAAAGAATGACTAATATAAGTGAATAATAGAAATCCTATGTGGCTGGAACACAGAGGACAATTACAGGTAAAGTGGACAGAGCTGGGTGAAAAGAAAGGCAGATGCTAGCTTCTAAAGTGGACTTGCAAGGAAATGTAGTAGAAATGATATGAGCCAAAAACATCTTTTCATATACTATTGCTAGCTTTTAAAATGTGAGTGACAAATGAACAGTAATTACTAGAATACTGTAACGCTTTGGTTCATAAGATGTGTCATCATGCATGTGAAATAATCCCGGTTACTAAGATGAAGCCTACTGTTAGTCTCTGCCTTAAATTCTCTACGACTTTTGATACTCCTCAGACGATGTACTTATTTATCTTCTCATATATTTCTGGAAAATCAGATATACTTGTACCAATTTTTTCTTAAAGGAAGAGTAATTACTTCACTGTTGATCTATTAAACTGATCCAATAGTAAGATAAGAAGTACTGAGCTATTTAATGAAATATTTAACCTTTTTCTAATATAACCTTCCCTAACTTTTTTCTAGTACACTGTTAGTCTATTCATTAATTCATACCATATTTGTTTGGTCTAATCTCCCTTTCCTTCAAATTATACAGCATGTTTCAAGAAGCCCCCCAAAGACATTTGTGAGAAAAATCTTTCATCTCTGAGTGAAGTAATACAGTTAAATAGTCTTGCCCCTGAGTGAATCCATAAAGAACTTTTCTATATAGATGTATAACACCTTGTCTTCTGATTAGAGAATTGCCTGATTGATAATGGCATAACAGCTGATTAATAAATATTAAAACTGATTTCAGTGACCTGGAAATCACCCCATAAAGATAGTTTACCAATTCAGCTACAGTTTGTTCTATCCAATGAATTACTAGCCATAGTATATACTGTCATCAGCCCCAGATCAATGAAGAATTAAGTTCTCTAAAGAAGAACTTTCCTTTGTATGTTAGTTGTTTTTTGTTTAATTTTATTTTGCTTTCACTTCTAATAACTTATATCTCTAGTCCCAGCCTACCATCTTAAAATTGGTTATAATAGGAGCCCGATGAGAGACCTGAGATGGCTTAGCACAAATCCAGCATCACTGTTAATCAGCAAGTATAATATAAATGTTTATGTGTATTATACCTTACTAACTGATGGGTGTGAGAAAAGAGAAGTATTAGGAAAGAAGTATAGCAGCCTTTATTCAGTATGGCTCCTGTAAGATCAGACTTAGTGTCTAGGCTCAATTAGAGAATAAGGAAAGGCAGAATGTAATGCACTGCTATATCTTGATACAGATAATCATGACTTCAGGAGTTCAGAGAGAGTGTGTATCAGTACTGGGAAAAAAATAGCTCCAAGCTAGTATTCTGCTGATGGTGATTCAGAATCATTATCTTCAGACATAAAGGACAACATTATTATCTTTTGTGATTTGACAATAGTTGAATTCAACGTGAGATAGGCCTAGCTTTTAACAGTTTTGGAAAATATTATGTTATGTTGTTGTTGTTATTGTGATTGTTTACAAAGGAGAGTTCAGCAAAGAGACAAGCTTAGACAGAGGATACTTTCAGACTAGAAATTGGTCTGATTACCACATAGATGGATAATAGAAAAAATCTGGAACCTATCATAACATTTTGAAATGACTGTTTAAAGTGCATGTGCATGTATATAGCTAGATTAAAAATCACCCAATATTGATTTCAGTTTTTCATGGCCACTACTATGTGTATTGATTGTAACCAACCCCTTCTAAAAGACCAGGAGATACATAGTCATCTGGGTTTCTGTTTATCTTTCTCACTGCAGAGCGGCTTGGCTTCTCCTCCAACATTGTTGACAGCTTTTTGAAGATTGCAGCCATGTTGTAGGCTTCTTCCTAGGTGATCCCTTAAAGCTATAAAATTATAGCGTGACTTCTTTAAAATAACTTCTGAAATCTTAATGTCTAAAACAAAGGTCTAGAAATAAAAGCAAATTATTTCATCTACATTTTACTTCACCATTAAAATTGTATTGAACTAAAGTGCTTAGAGACCCTCCACCAAAAAGGCAGGAATATTCCAAGAACTAATTTATCATTTTTTATTCATTAATATTAAAATCCTTTGAGACTTGAAAAGAACTGACAAAAAAAAATTACAATTCTGCGAATAACTTTCTAGACAACTTCTCTAAAGCATCTGTGTTAGTTAGAATTAGAAACAGTGGCAAGTGACAAAACCCAAAATAACAATGACTTAAACAACTTTATTTTTCTGTCACATGGAAGCCCGCAATAGACAGTTCAGCACTAGGAATAGCATCACTGTATCAAGGACACAGCCCCTTCTGTGATTTTTGTTCCAGTTTATAACATTCATTCCCGGGGTTATTTTTTGGTCCAAGGTGGCCACTTCAGTTCAAAGCATCAAATCTATACTTCAGACTGTAGGAAGAAGAAAAGAGGGAAGGAAAACGTCTCATCTCCTCCTTTTATAAATACTTCCCCAAATCTGTAGACATCACTTACACTTATGGCCCACTGGCCTTTACCTATATGGCCACACTTAGCTGCATGGGAAGTTAGAAATTTTGTTCTTCGCTAGTATTCTTTGCCAAAAATTGTGGTTCTCTTATTATAGGAAAAGGATATGATAGATATGAAAAGAAAACCAGTAGGCTTTACTACAGTCTACCCCTTTGTGATGCAAATATCTAGGCATGCCCTTCCTTGTCCATATAGAACACACTCATTCCTATCAAAGATAGAAACATGGTTTCTTCATCAAAATTCTAGATAACTGGGGGCTAGAGTCTCTGAGTGATTCACATTCTTCTTCATCAGCCTGAATGTGACATGTTGTCTGATGATCTTTGGGTTAAAATAAGTTTTTGGTTTTTTTTTTCTGTCATACACAAGCCCAACATACTATGCTGGAATATGAACCAGAAAACTGCAATAGGACTCTCATTCTGAGAAGAGGAGGAAAAAAAAAAAAAACAAAAACAGCAGCCACTTACACACCAATGATCAGATTCTGCCAGTTGGAAGAGTCAAGATTCACTTTTCCAGCAGTATAGTATGTTCCTTAGATAACTCCATGGGCTGCTGCTCATTCTGTGCTCTGGAAAGAACTCTCATGTTCTTTGTCCTCTGTGGCTCTTGTCTGTGTCCTCTGGAAGTTGTTTCTTGGACACTGTGCTCCGTGACTACATATCAAGAAAGCACTGGGGCTGAGCAGCTTGCGTGGCCCATTTTGTACTGCTGCAGACTGGGGACACAGAACTCTCTTTAAAGGTTGAACATCTGTAATAGTAGATAAGGCTTGTGGTTTCTTTGACAAAACAATTTGCTTAAAAACCTAGTAGCCTTCCAATACAGTTAATTTAATTTGTTAATAACATTAGGGAAAGTTTCTGTGTTTTTTTGTTTTGCTTTTGTTTTTGTTTTTGGTTTGAGCTAGAGTCTCGCACTGTCACCCAGGCTGGGGTGCAGTGGCGAGATCTCAGCTCACTGCAAGCTCCGCCTCCTGGGTTCACGCCATTCTCTTGCCTCAGCCTCCCTAGTAGCTGAGACTACAGGCACCTGCCACCATGCCCGGCTAATTTTTTATGTTTTTAGTAGAGACGGGTTTTCACCATGTTAGCCAGAGTGGTCTCGATCTCTTGACCTTGTGATCCTCCCGCCTTGGCTTCCCAAAGTACTGGGATTACAGGCGTGAGCCACCGTGCCCAACAGGAAAAGATTTTTAAGTAGAAAGGGCTTTCAATGCTGATAGCTCCAATGCCTCACTTACTATCCTCTTTGTTTTCTCTCAACCAAACAGCAGCTACATTGAGGAAATTGAACTGGTGTGCTTGTTTGGAAAGGCAATACCCTTAGTCTTGTCTGTGCCCTCAGATTTCACAGACTTCCCACAGCAAGTGTGTTAGTCTTCTTTGATGTCAAGGTTGATGCTTTGTAGCTATTTCTCTATTGCTTTGGTTGGAGGCAGAAGCAACTGGCTTTTTCAGTGTTGCAATATGTAAATTACCAGGCTCTTAATCAATTTAGAGTGTAGGGTGTATGAGCTCCTCCCTTAGCAGAGGTATGTATATTCCTTCCTCTCTCTGTAGATCAGCTAGCACCATACTGAGTTTATGAGTGAAAGTGGCATAATGCAGGAAACACATACGAGAGTTCCACATTCTCCTATTCTTCTTCTTCCCTGAAAATTATCACATTACAGATTTAGTCTCAGAATAATTTTGTCTCAAACAACAAACAAATAGTTGTTCTCCTAAAGATGTCTACATTCCATAATACCCCAAATGAATAGGGACCTAAGAATTATCAAAACTAAATGGACCCAGAGATAATCCAAATGGTTTATGTACTTTGAGTTCAATGAGAAGTTAATTATCTTCACCGAATAAGGCATCATGTATACACAGAACATATGCACATCACTTAATGTAGAATAAGTATGGGCTAAGGGAAGTAAATTATTAAGGCTTCTAAGAGGTTCCCAAGTCCCTTGGGCTAAAATAGAACATAAATTTATTGATATGTGCTGTATCTTGTAGTGGTGAGACAATAACAAAGAATTCCTAAGACATGAATGCTATTCTGAGTCACTAATTATCCCATCACCTACTTCATTCCTCTCTCCTCTCCTCATTTTATACATGAAGAAATTATTCCAGAAAGAAAAGGTAGTAACTATTCTTTGGCATAAGTTGTTAATGGCAGAGCCTAGGTAAGAACTCAGTTTTCCTAATACTTTATCTTTTGCAACTGTGCTAAAAAAGACTGTAGAAATCTGAGTCAATAACTGCAAAGCATCTGAGATTATACCCTACTTGTAAGCTAATGTTAGCTTGCCACAATCTCATTGATGCTGGTAGAAAACACAAGACTGCTGGGTCAGAGATATAAAACTTTATTTCTCACAGCAAAAACAATAGGCAGAGAGTCAACATGTTTGCATCAGTTTCCTAAGCCCCAGTTCCCATAGGGATAGCACGGCTGGCCATTATGGATGCGTGTACATGCAGTAGTGTCTGTTACAAGAGAACAATATTGAGTTTAGGGAACCTGGTATTTTCCAGAAGCCAGTAAGTAAGCCTGCTCTTTTTCTCAGAGGAAGACATTACTTCATCCTGGAAGAAATGGCCTGAATAAAAGCACTTACTTTTTATCCTCTACTTGGGTCTTTCATTCTTGGCATTCCCAACAAAACAGGTAACAACAAAGCATGCAGCAGTGCAAGACTCCTTTAGGAGTGTCTCCCAATAATCTGCAGATATATAGAGACAAAAACGGTAGGTGTATCCTTGAAAGGGCCACACTCCATTAAATAGCCAGGCTTTAGGGGAATTCTGGGTGGGTGCCTAAAAGGCCTTTTTAGGTCACCATAATCTAGATTCTGGGCCTCTATTTCAAAAGCCTAGAGAGTCTTTCTTGTCATCTGCCTAGGACTTGGCTGACTATCATGACAGACTGATAATGTCTAAAAAAATATGAGACTACAACATGTAGTCTCAGTAGACCCTAGAATATCAATTTATTAATTTATAATAAGAAATTGACTTGGTTTATAATATTCATATTGGCACAATCAGCTCATTCTGTTCCTAAAATGAACTACAAGAGAAGCCACATCAAAGTCAGAAGTCATTTTATTAATTCATTATGATCAATCACTGTCTGAGGACAGAAAATTGTTAAAATCTGTAGGATCAGCCATTCATTCTCTGTAGTTAGACTTGGAAAGAACACCAGATCACAATCAAAAGGTTGCCTGGTGACCATGGAATCAGAAGAAGGGGAGATAGAGAAATCCAACATTTATGGCATTAGCTTAAAATCAACACTGATTAATTCGTCTCAAAAAGAAAAAAGGCAATTTTGCCAATAGGATTAAATATGCATAACATTTAATAATTCTGACTCCCTTTTCTCTGAGTGGTACATACATCATATCAATCTTCAAATTCATTCCTTTTCCCTCCCCAATTTTCCTCTGTGGCTTCCCGTTATCTATTCTATCCATGTAGCTAACCAGTCCTAGATCTCTGCTTCCTTTCCCTTAGTGTAACATCGAACCTACAGTAGCCATACCCATATTAAGCTACAGTGCTTCCAAACCAGAGGCAATGTTACCATGTCATTTCGTATGTGGGAGGGGAAGCTCCCCAGCACAAGGGAATTTTCTGCAAAACCCTTATCCTAGTAAGAATTCTACCTCTGGAGGTTTCTTAAACTAGGCTTATCCAGGAGCACTTTCCTTGCCAGTCTTCACAGTAACTGAAAATTGCTTTCAAGATGGTATTAGGAAGCCAATGTAAATGGTCACCCTTTATCGACTATTCATTGATTACTCTTCTAGGGTCCCTTTAAGGAGGTAACAAAGCAGAAGCCGAGGTGCTGTGTTTATTCAGTTATTAGTGTCTAGCACAATGATATGTGAAATCAGGCATTTATTAACTAGTGTTGTTTCCATAGTAATAACTCCAACGTTGAGTAGGTTGGTACACTTACGCATTTGCAAAATAAACTTGAATGCATGGAGATGAATTTAAATGACTGTATACCCACAAGTCTGCTATTTAAAGCCTCCAGACCTCACGCATACATGGCTGACCCCTATGCTGGAAATCAATGCTTAAGCAGGACTTTGCAGTGATATAAAATGCCTAGCAATTGGCAACACCAGATGCTTTGCTTTTCTCAATAGTGAGAAGAGTTAATGTGCAGGGTACAGTTGTTGGGCGTATGATTTTCTGTTGAGAATACTGAAAATAAGCGTGTGTTAAGGGTTTGTGCTCGCTTCAGAAATAGAAGCCCTGGGAAACAGATGATAATGACGTGGTCTTGATCTGAACAGAGCCTTACGTTTCAGCTGTTTACTTGTCCTCTTCCCTAGGAGGAATCTCAACAGCCTGCTTTCTGCCTTTGTTTAGACTTGCTATGTGTTGCAAGACTAATGGGTAATTTCTATAGTTGTGATTAAGAAAAGGGAACAGAGATCAGAGGGGTCACCAATGCTTAGATGGCTTGTTGGAGTTTTAAACTCTAATGAATAACTTGTGGTAGGGCTAAATAAAGCCTATTTAAACCCAGAAATCATCAGTATTCTAATATAAAAGACAAAGGCTAATACTCAGAGCTAATTTGAAAAATTAAAGCTCCAAAATGTGGCATAAATATGGTATACATTTACAGAACAAAGAATTGTCTGTCAGCCCTGCCCAGTTTCAGTCTTATATTTGATATTGTGTGAAAATTAGCTTAAAAAGGAGGCAAGGCATATTACTTTGTGCCATTTTCACATCCTCAACTTTTGAAAAAACGTATACTTCAAAAACTGTGAAGTACCTGCTTTGTGCATAATGAGCTCAAATTTCAGATTTTTATTTATTTATGTATTTATTTTTTATGAGACAGGGGCTCCCTCCGTCACCCAGGCTGGAGTGGCACCATGACAGTTCACTGCAGCCTTGACCTCCTGGGCTTAAGCCATCTTCCCACCTCAGCCCCCTGGGTAGCTGGGACTACAGGCGCATGCCACCCTGTCTGGCTACTTTTTTTTGTATTTTTTGTAGAGACGTGGTTTCACAGTGTTGCCCAGGCTGGTCTTGAACTCCTGAGCTAAAGCGATCCACCCACCTGAGCATCCTAAAGTGCTGGGATTACAGGCATGAGCCAGTGCTGCCAGCAACATTTTAAAAACTTTTTGGTGATGTTTTTGTTGTTGTTGTTGGTTTTGCATGTTTTAGCCAATTACTTTGTTTGACTTGCATCTTGGCAAAATCAATTTGGTCAATCATATAGAAAACTGCTATTTATTTTTAAAAATGGTGAATCTGACTATGATTCATAATAGATGCACTTGTGCTTCAGAGAATTACGAGAATAGTCCTGTAGTGATTAAATAATGTGATGGTGCCTTTCCTGAATATGCTTTGCGAAGCAAATAAACACATATGGCTCCTCCATTTTTACTTTCAGGAAACTTTAGATATGTCTGTCCCAAAATATATTCATGAATAAGAAGGAAGTGATGATAAAATGCTATTCACGGCTAAAATGTGTCCTACTTTCTAATATGAATATCCACAACATATCTGAGTCCTTTACCCATTAATCTACGTTTAATGCAGAGTTCAAAATGAAAACTTGCTTTTACTTTCTTACATACCATCAGTTTAATTTGGCAATTAGCTCACATACCTGGAATCAAAGGTAGACATCAATCAATGGTGCCTTTTTGAAAAATATAAAACCACACAAACACAATAACAACAACAACAGTTACAAAAGCTCTTGACTAAGCCATAAGCTACAAGTGAAATTCTCCATTTTTTCAATTTGATTAAAACTTATGTTAATTTTCTCCTATAAACTATGATGACTTGTTTGAACAAATTTAATTGGTATGCCTTCATGTGCTTAACGGAAAGAAATGGCTAGAGACATCCAGTAACGTTTCAGAACATTTTTCTTGGAAAGTAATAATAATGATAAGGACCCAGTATAAACAAAGTTTATAAGTACTATTAAGGAAAAATTTAACTCTAGCATAAAATAATATGACCACTGGAAGTATGCGTTAACAAATAAGAAAAGTATTTATAATACAGCGATTTTGTATTGCATCTTATACCTAAAAGATAGACTTGACTATTGGGCAGTAGCCATATGTCACTTTCCAACTTATAAATGTAGATAATTTTACTTCTTTTAAAATCATACAGAAGCAGTATATCACTCCAGTTAATGTACCATGGGCAGTTTTTCTAAGGTATATAAAAACCCCAATGAGCTATAGTTTTAAGCAAGCAAGAAGCACAAATTTATAGTTCTACAGGAGTACCTGTGACATTGGGGTATAACCATATGTCACTTGTCAAAGAAAATGCCATGTACAAAAAAATCCAAGCCCGTACAACAAATTAGAAACAGATTCTTGTTTAAAAATGCATAAAAATTTATTAAAGGATTGCCTCCTAGAATTCTTTTAAATCATGGACTCCCCTTGGAAAAGTCCTCTGTGTGTCAACAGATTATAAGAAAATGGTTCGCAAATTATCTTGCATTGAAACTTTTTTGTTGTTGTTTTTAAGAAAATAGGCATCAAGAAATTAAGTACACAGATCACAGTCATAAAACTAGTTAGTGGCAGAAATGAAGCTAGAAGCTTGTTTTGTATAATTCAATGATTGTTACTCTATAACCACCAACACTGAAAAAGAAACCCAGTGCTTCAGTCACAAAGGGGGAAATGAAGTGACCCCATTGGTGAGCCACACTTCTATCTGATCTTTTCTAAAGGTCATTTGAAACATGGTTCAAATCACCCCTTTATAACTCGGCAAGGAAGAGAATCCCTCAATGACTTCACATATAATGACACTTTCTGTCTTCTTTTGCCAGCAAGTCACACTGCAGCTCTCTCCTGAAGTAAACCAAATAAAATCTAAGCACCAGATGTTTATCATCTCAATTCTGCATTTAGTGAGGGCAAGAACCATGTGTAACCCCAACAAAACTGAATTGTCTTGTTCTAAAAAATAAATAAATAAACTTTAAAACTTTAAACGCCCAAACAGTAGTCTAGATCATTACTGAACTTTTTAAAGGATATTTTTACAGAAGAGATGCCAGATTATTTCAACAACAATAATGGATTTATTTATCCTTGAAATGCACTAAGCCTCATGTTAACTGCTCAAATAGAGTTTTTTCTCTCTTCTAAGCTCAAGCTGTGCTGGCTCTATTTCCTATTCCTTCTTTCCCGTTCTTTCAACCCCTCCTTCTACCACCAGATGACAATTTTTCTTTCTTTCTCAGTTCCTTTCTCATGTGAAGTGATTCATTTATTTATCTAAGATTCTAAAATTTATATAATATCCCTAACAACAGACGAGGTTTCTATAGGCTTAAAAAGGATCCTTGCTGGCCGGGTACGGTGGCTCACACCTGTAATCCCAGCACTTTGGGAGGCCAAGGCGGGAGAATCACGAGGTCAGGAGATCAAGACCATCTTGGCTAACATGGTGAAACCCTGTCTCTACTAAAAATACAAAAAATTACCCGAGCATGGTGGCATGTGCCTGTAGTCCCAGCTACTCGGGAGGCAGAAGCAGGAGAATCTTGTGAACCTGGAAGGTGGAGGTTGCAGTGAGCCAAGATCATCCTACGGCACTCCTGCCTGGCAATGAAGCGAGACTCCGTCTCCAAAAAAAAAAAAAAAAAAAAATTACAAAAGGATCATTGCCCCTGAGGCAAGGATACTTTAATATATACGTATACACACATACACATACGTACATATATATATATACACACACATACATATATATTATACATATATACACACATACACATACGTACATATATATACACACACATACATATATATTATACATATATACACATACACACATACATATAAAACATAATTCTTATTTATTTTATATGTGCATAAACACATATATACTCACATATATATAATTTACACATGTTGATATATATACACCCACCATATGTATATATACATACAATGTATGTATATAGATGTATATATGTGTATTTTTTCCTTATAATTTTATTTTCAGGGGTTTATTCATGTTTACATTTCTACATTTTTTTGTTGTTATTTACCACTGGAAATTCAATACTCAACCAGAGCTTGTCACATGGTAACGTCAATAAATACTTGATTGGCTAGTAATGAACAAATTTCTTATTTTCTGAGTCCGCTCATCTGGAACACATTGATAACCTCCAGGGTCCTCAGGGACTCCTGGAAGCCTAGCCTTCTTCCTGCTTTTCCCAAGTTCTCTCCCTGGTTGTCAAGAGAATCTCTCATAGGTAAAAGAACAGAAACAGTGGCACATGGTCTGTAAATTTACTAGAAATGATTCTTTGCTAGAGTTCATCACACTTTGTGGTTTAAGATAGGGCTCTCTGATATAGAATGCATATCCCCCATCAAGGAGGTTTTAAAAGGCCTCTAATACACCAATTTCGTAGAGGGGTTAATAAAATGACCTTACTAAAACAGCTAAGGAAATCAATAATCCAACTGACAATAAACAAAAGTCTTTTCTCTTGATACACAGAGTAATTGAATAGATGGGATATAAATGCTATCATTTTGTGAATCTTTGAACTTATACATTGCATCTGTTGATTGTCTTAGTTTGGGCTGCTATAAAAAGTACCATATACTGGGTGGTTTATTAACAACAGAAATTTACTTCTTATAGTTTTGGAGACTGAAAGTCTGAGATTAAGATGTCAGGTTCGGGTGAGGGCCCTCTTCCGGGTTGCTAACTTCTGGTTGTATCCTCACATGGCAGAAAAAGGATGAGAAAATTCCCTGGGGTCTATCTCATAAAATAAACAAAATCTTATTAATGAGAGCTCCACCCTCATGGCCTAATTGGCTCCCCAAAACCCCAGTTCCTAATACCCTCACATTAGGGTTTAGAATTTCTACATAGAAATTTAAGGTGGAGGGAGGACACAAACATTTAGTGTATATTGCACTGATATACTTTATTGTGAGCTAAACAATACAGAAATCAATTATAAGATGAAATCTAGAACGAATAACACAGAAAAATGAATTCTACATATTTCTATTAGGTATAAATCAGTCAATAGTAGAGCAAATGCACAGTTTACCTGAATTTTATTCTAAGTATCATGAAATCAGAAAAGCAGCTACATATAAATAACCACTACTAGTAAATGCAATTAACTGATCAAAATAAGCACAGACTATTAGATTAAAGTATAGGTAATAGAAAATGCTTACCAATTCCTATACCATTTCTGTCTTTTGCTAGAAATATTATTTTTAGAAGAGTTTTCCCTCAAGACATTTTTCTAATACTCAGCTACCACATTCATAGCAGAATCTATATAAAAATACACTTTAAAATTGCCTTAAACTCTGCAATACTTAATCCATTTTTATCTCAAGCAGATAGTTTTTGGAATATGATGGAAATAGAGGTAAAAATAAAAGAAAACACACACAGAACAAAAAGAAAAGAAAAGAATGTTGTGGGTCTGCATTGGTCTAAAACTCGAGATGTATTATCTTCTGTTAGTTTCACTCTTTCCCTCCAATTTTCTGCAAGAAACCAGAAATCTTATTCTAGACTTCTGCTATGGTCTAAATGTTTATGTCCCCTCAAAATTCATATGTTGAAATCCTAAGCCCCAAGGTGATGGTATTAGGAGTAGGCCCTTTGGGAGGTGAATAGATCATAAATGGGATTAGTACTCTTGCAAAAGAGGCCTGAGGGACCTTGTTTGTCCCTTTCACTATGTGAGGACACAGCCAGAAGGTGCCACCCATGAGGAATGGGCCCTCACCAGTCACCGAATTCACCTTTATGTTGGACTTCCCAGCCTTCAGAACCATGAGAAATACATTTCTATTATTTATAAGCCACCCAGTGTATGGTGTCCTCTTACAGCAGCCCAAATACACTGCTATTTTTTGCTCATGTATTATCTATAATGACATGATCAGAGATGAGAAGTTGCTGAGGAGATCATTTGGCCTGCATAGCCAAAAATATTTACTATCTGGCCCTTTACAGGAAAATTTTGCTGATCCATGTTTAAAAGCATGGACTTAGAATAGACAGATCTGGTTTCAAGTCCAACTCTGTTACTCACTAGCCTGTTACCTAATCTAGAGACTGAAATACTTATCTCATGAAGAGGAGACTTTCTATGAATAAATGAGAGGATGCACACAGACCACCATAGCAATTACCTGATGGAGAATAACATTAAATAAACACTTTTTTAAAAAGTTAGCTAAGAATTTTATTTCTAGTTGCTGTCTTCTCTTTGCCTCAGTTTACTTATATATAAAATACAGAAAATACTATAAAATGTTTTACCCTAGCTTGTTGATACATTTTTCTCATGACTAAATACATTAAAAATTAGGATACTTTTAAAAGTATATCTATTATTAGAAATCTATTCACCTAAATATCTATATTAGTTTGCTAAGGCTGTCATTAAAAATTACTACAAACTGCGTGGTTCAAAACAACAGAAATGCATTGCCTTATAGTTCTGGAGCCAGAAGAAATCCAAAACCAAGGTTTTGGCAGGGTTGTTTCCTTCAGGAGGCTCTCAGGGGGAATCCATTCTATGCCCATTTCCCAGCCTGTGGTAGTTGCCGGCAATTGTTGGTGTCCCTTGGCTCGTGGCAACATAACTCCAATCTCTGTCTCTGTCTTCACATGGCCTTCTCTGTGTGTCAGACCTTGTTTTAAATTAGGGCACATATTTTTAATATTTGACTTACATGTGGACATAGATCAGCAAGAAGAGACTAGCAAATTATTCAGAATAAATGAAAGAAATTTAGAAAAACTTATAGAATATTATAAATATTTTAAAGGCTCCTGTTGAAAGTGTTCCTAAGAACATTATCCTCTCCAACCTAGTCTGGCTCCACCGACGCCCTCAATATTATTCTCTGCTTTTCAATATCTTACCTCCACTGCATCTATCATATTTATTTCATGTCCCTTTTGTTCCTTCAGCTGTGTGCTATTTCTTTTTTCTGCCTCTGCACTGTACCTGGTGAAGAAACGGAAGAGTCAGCTGGCAGTCTCTGCAGGTTCCTGTCTGCATGCCAGTACTTGTTGCTCTGTCCTATTTAGAGGGCCTGAGTTCTTGATGAGGAAATGCGCTCTGCAGAGGGACCAACACCAGTTTGGCAATCACAGGGAGAAACACTTACCTTCCCTGCTAAGCAAATAGCTTATTACTGAAAAACCACTAAGAACTGAGATGAAGTCTGTATACAAGAAATGACACGAATCATACAAGTCTTAGCCAGGCTTAAACTATTGTGTATACATACACAGAAGCATACCCAAGCACATGACCTCCAGCTGCTTCTATTTTCCTTTTCTTTCCCTTTGAATATGTCTTAATTCCCTAGTAACCCCAAGCCAAGGATTAAGTCAAGTAGGATCTCAGTAAGAATCTGATCCAACCCGGTTTTGGATAGAATTCATAGAAAGGCTTGAAGCTGGGGAAGCATGGCTTCCTATCAGGAACCATCAGGGAGTGTTTGGTTTACAACCATTTTATTTTATCTGGTTACCTCTCAATAAATGGGCCTTTGATTGGTTTGGGAAGAGGATCTCAGTACTGATTCTTCGCCTTAAAGTATCATGCAAAATTTGTGTACTCACCTAATGATTTCTAATTGATAGTTACTCTTAACTTCCTCTTCAAAGCAGTATGATATATAGTAGAAAAGGATGAACCCTACACTGGAAATCTGAATACTTGGGTTTTAACCATGTCTCTGCAATAGGTGACCTTGGAAAGTAACCTAGTGTCATAGGGCACAGGAAGAGATTATCTCTAAATCTTTTTATAGCTGAGTCAGTGATTATATGATCTGTGAGTTCCGGTTTTATCCTTGTGAAACATAATTATAAATAGTCTATCATATCCATATACTAGTTGCTTTGACAATTTTATAAAAACGACTGGCATCCAGAATTGATAAAACATAGTCATTTATAAAAAATTTTCTTATTTCTTTGAACTATCAACAAGAATTGCGATTAAATTTTTGATGTTTTCTTACTGTATAGAGCACAGCTTTGTACATATCAACACTAAGAAAGAAGATTGAGACGGAGGAAATATGAGTAAAGGAAGTACTGGGTTTTGACTTTTAAAAAATTGAGATCCAAAGGAAGCAGAGCTTTTATTTTTTGTTCTTTTGTGGGTACAAAAATAAATGTAAGAAAAGATAGCAGAATGGGGAAGATAAAGATTGTGGAGTCACAGAACTGGGTCTAAATCCTTAATCCACTACTTAACATATGCATGATTTTTCCCAGTTTATGAGATTAAGTTCTCTAATTCTTAAATTTTGGAAACAAATACTATGAGTGTATGTGGTGATGATAATGTAAAATAACATACATACATTCCCCTAGCAAGGGGCTAGTCATCCTAGATCAGTACTTCCCAAACTTATTTAAAGTGCAAACAGGTCACCTGAGATCTTGTGAAAGTCAGATTCTAATTCACTACATCTGAGCTGGGGCCTGACAGTCTGCATTTCTAACAGTCTCGCAGGTAATGCCAAAGCTTTGCGTTGCATGGATAAAGGCATTTGATAAAAATGTAGAATGCCTTTGGCCCTTTTCCTTCCATTTCCAAGCATAAATACATATTTGTTTTGAAATGATAGAGTGGAAGGTTGGTCTTTTTTTTTTTCCTCCCCGATCAGTGTGCCTCTTCTGTTCCAGTCATCTGTCACCTATAGTCAGGGCAAAGGACACAAACAGCGTATAATTTTCAAGTCATACTGTGTCAACCTGTTAGGACAAGTTCCCCAAACTTTCACAGAGCTCTGTGATCCTTCCTTTATTTTTTTTTCAGCCATCACTTCCAGTTCACAAATGCTAGATTTATTTATTAAAGTCTTCACCCTCTTTTACACTAGAAAGGCAAGATTCCCGGTGAAACTCTTTTCTTTTGCTTGTTCCAAACTTCTTTCTGTTAAAAACAAATGTAACAACGACAAAAAAATCTTTCTCTTACATATCTGCAGGCTCATGGCTTTACCATTTTTGTGCTCTTCTATTTCTCTAAATGATAGCAAAGGGCCTAGCAACCATTCACTTGTCTTTCTAGTTCTTTCAGTCAATAATAGATGATAATTTACTCTCCCTCTGTATGATTGGAGCATATTTTAAATTATCCATTTAAGCTTGATCTGTAATTAAAATTATGTGGGCATTTATGACATTATTCTGCAAAAATGCTCTGTGGGCTTTCTCTGATCTAGCTCATGGAGTCCAGGTGCAAAGCAGCATAAAAACACTGAGGGAAAAATCAACCCTATCTTGGGTTCATGCCCCGGCCATTTATCTGCCAGCTCGCAAGCAAAATTCATAGATGTGTCTTTCCAGAAGATTAAGTATCTCCCAGAGTCGCAGGAAATCTGAACTGTTATCTTGTTGCACTTAAGTAAAAGGTAGTCAGTCCTCTCTCTCTCTATTCCAATATGTTTCATGGAGCACAAGCACTCTTTTATAAGCAAACAAATATATGCCACGTGAGATTCTATTATTATTCACAAATATTCACTTACTTCCCCATGAGAGGATTACACATTTATACCCATTTTTAGATGATGTGCAAGGCCTTCTTCCTATTGACATTGGTGATCATGTGACTTGATTTGGCCAATGAAATAGCAGAAGTGATGTGCACATCTTAGCTACTAATAGTTATGTCTCAGACTTTCGCTCTGCCATGAGAAGAACATGAGCCAGGTAAATGATATGACTCTGGTCCTAGAATGAGGAAGACACATGGAACAGAAGCAAGACTGCAGTTGAACTGTTTACATGAGCAAGAAATAAATTTTATTGTTGGAGTCACTTAGCCCTTGACTGTTATAACAGAAGAACCTAGCAAAAGCTGACCAAATCACTGCTTTTACCTACACAAATGATTTAAAGGAAAGGAGAACAAAGCCCCTAAAGAAAAGAAAAGAAAACAAGCTAAATATCCAAGTAATTTCCTACATTTTTAAAAGGTGAGAACTAAACAATTACATTCTTCCTTGTGCCTTAGGAAATCTGTACTAGGAAAGGCTTGCAGATTTCATAAGATTCTAGTGCCACTCAATTGAAAGTACCTGCTTTTCAAGTTGGAATGAAAATGACTATGAGGTATTAGATGACGAAAAAACCCAGATTATTAAGACTTGTCAAGTGTGTGACAGGGGTAATGGTAAGCAATGTAATATGTTTGCTCTTCATGTTTTAGAACCAGGAAAAATACCAATGAATACCTGAAGATTTATGTCCAGTGTTTTAAAGAAGGAAATAAGATCTTTCTAGATTCTAGGGCAAATTCATGCTTTCAAATGGTTATCAAGATAGTGACAGAATAAGTAACAGAGCAGAATAAGTTCTACCAAGAAAGTTTATTTTTCCTTTTCACTGTCTCTTATTATTATTATTTTGCCCGATAATCTTTGCTGTTTATTAATGACAATCTGAATTAAATCCTTGGCACCTACATTGTCACTAGAAACGTTTTTGGCTACAGGGCAAGATAAAGAACTTTATTAAGTCATTATTAGCGGATTTTCATGCCTCCATTTGATTCCAGCTTACATACCAGCAGTGGAACAGATTCAAAAATGACCCCTAAAAAAGGAATTGCAATTGAGCCAAAAGTATGGTGACTCATAAGTTCTTAAAAAAAAAAAAAACTCTAGCAAAAAGGCAATTTAACAGTCTCCTACATCTCGGTGATTCATGAATGCTATATTTATGCATATTCATGAAAAAAAATACTTTGTCACTTTTTTCTCCTTTTGATGCAGGCAGAGCAGATACTAAAAGGACACCTAAGCCATCTGCTCAACCCCAAAAACTCTAGAACTCAACATATCTGGCCATACAGGACTCTTAAATGTTCATGCTTTCAGGATTTATGGTTGTCTTTAGCTGTTTGAATACCAAAGTGCATGGAGAAACAATGATATAAAAAACTTGGCACCCTAAACATTTCTATTTCAGATGACTATTTGTTTTAATAGCTGTTTTATTTTCATGATACAAAATTTTACAATTATCTCTTCAAATTTGGCTTGAGATTGGCATTTCATAAATTCAAGTGAGTACATAATTTTATACAGTTCAGCAAGTATCGTCTACTTATCTTTAAAGAGCAAAATGCAATAGAACTAGTGAGTGCCAAAAAAAAATCCCTTTTAAGCAGTGTGATCTCATAGTTTATCATCCAAACTGTGGAAATTTTTAGAGTGAAGGTAGGCCCTATTAAAATTATATGAGAATTGTCTCAGGCAAACCTAGATGTATAATAACATGGGCTGTGGGAAAAATTGAAATTTGAATGTTAAAATTAATAAGACATTGATCTTTGTTAGGGGCTTGCTTTAATCATGTTTATGATAAGCTTCTCAAACTTCCTTGGTCTCCTTATTGGCTAGCAGGAGGCTGGGACTGTCTAAATGGTTTAGTGAGTTTGATAGTTACCTCTTCTAATATCTGATTTCATGATCATGGTTAGGATGTGCTATGGACTTTATGTACATCATATTATTTGGTCCTTAATGCAACATTATGAAATCGTTTCCCAATTTTTCAGAACATAAAATTGAGTCTCGGAAACATGAAATAGCTTGTCCAAATTCATAAGCAAGTATGAAGTGGAGCCTGATTCAAACCCAGTTCTACCTAGACAGAAAAAGATACATTATTTCTTAAAGCTTTTGAGAATTTTTCCCTTTAGTCTTGCCTTCAGAGGGATAGAAGGCAAATGCCAGGAAAATCTTTCCTACTTCAGGGAAGACAATGGATATGAAGCTTATCCTTTACATAGTATCACACTATGTAAAGGATATCATACATCCTTTCTCATTTAATGGCTTTTAGAATCTTGGCTGGTCTTTTAAGAAATGCAAAATGATCACTTTCATGAGACACAAAATATTTTTTGAGAGCTAAGAGTAATTCTAATTACCTTAACCAAAACCCAGTATGATTCTATTGGAAAGAAAGGGAATTTGTGCTCGCACAATTTGGAGTTGAAATATGCTGGGTGACTTTGGGAAAGTTGTTCTGCATCTCAGAGTTCTAGTATCCCAATCTGATAGTATTTTTCTTAGAGAATTGACAGAATGACAGTTAATTGGAAATATATATATATATATATGAGAGTTACACAGGGCCTGGGTTATATTAAGGTCATACATAATGGGCATTAGTTTTATTTGTTTTCTCTCCTGATAGCACCAAAGGATTTCAATGTAGAGATTGGGAAGGTAAGAAATTTGAAGAAGAAAATCTGAGTTTAATTCCTAGCTACTTATTAGCTTCTTAACCTTGAGATAATCTTTGAAGCTGAAATTCCTCATCTTTAAGTGGAAACTATAAGAATAGATGTCTTTAATATCTCTCAGGATCATTGTCAGTTGCAAATAAAAGGAACAAAAAAGTTCTTCATAAATGATGACTTTCAAATATAGTTATCATCATCATCATCATCATCATCATCATCATCACCCCTTAGTGACTAGGAAAATATCTGTGTAGTTGACAGTCGTGTACACTAGACATCAAGTGAAGATGATGCAGCTGGTCTTTCCATAACACTTAGAGAACCACTGGGATAGAATATAGTTGGCAAAGGGAGACTAGCAGAGTATAAGGTTGAAAAAGCAGGTCCAAACTGAGATCTGGGGAGCTTTTAAAGAACAAGAAATACGCATAGCATTTGGAATTCCTGAAGATTTTTTTTTTTTACCATAATGGTAATGTAAACTGTATTGTGATTTAAGAGATACTAGTGTGGACAAGTGTGTGCAGATGATGGTGTTCTGCTGAGTATGAGATTGCCTGTAAATAGTATATTCCATCTAGAGTGAATCCACAGAACCTGGCAGGCACTTCACATACATGTTTTAGGAATTTGATTGAAAGTTTAAAGTGTTATTTTAATTTTTTTTTCTCTTAAAGGACCTCTCTGGGAACTGTTGGGGTGATAGAACTATGTCGCATGGTATTGCATTAGTGGATATACAACTATGTGCATTTGTCAAAACCCATAGAAATGTGCATCACAAAAAGTGAACTTTATTCTATGCAACTTTAAAAAATTAAACAGGATATTAGAGAAACACAAAATGGAGTGCAGACTCTGAGAAATGAATCCAACTGTGTAACAAATTAGTCACATAACCATACAGAAACAGATGAGGAAGAAAGAAGCTTATCTAAGTAACTTTGTGAAATTATCTTTTGATTTGATAATGTAAGACTAAAGATTAAAAATAACTGTATCATAATTGGTAAATCCATTTCTCATTGGATTATGTGTTAAAGTTCTGAAACTAATATTACATGTATACTAGTGTTGAAAAATAAGAAAAATATAGTAATAAAAATTAGCTTTCCAACTGCCTAAGAAAGAAATCAAAAATAAGCTAAGCCAAAATGCTAGAATGAACCATAAATGTGTTTGACTGGAGTTGGAGACATGAATATAAAGTCATGTTGATATATACATATATATATGCATACACATGAATATATATGTGTGTACATGTGTGTAGATATATATATATATATATATATATATATATATATATATATATATCTACACACAGAGAAGATAAACACAAATTATATGTGTATACATGCACTGGTATACATACATACCTTCCCTGACACTGTCTGCTGAGAAGTCTAGAAGCACTGACACCCCAGTAGTGACTAGTGCAACTAGTACCCAGAACTTGGTCTCTATTACCATTCCTCAATAATGGAAACCAGGAATCTTTAGAGAAATGGCTAATTCTAGGGCTGGGCAGAGAAAATTCAAGATGAGCCTAGAGCATCTGGTGGTGGTAGGATGTAAAGAAGTACTCAAAAAAAAAAAAAAAGAAAAGAAAGGATGAGATGCATGTCAAAAGGACACAGATACAATATAAAGACCTCCAAATGACAAAAACTGGAACAATTTAAGCTACAAAACTGGAACAATTTAAGGTACAAAACAAATATTGATGGTGTTATTTTTTAATTATTATTATTATTTTTTTTGAGACAGAGTCTCGCTCTGTCACCCAGGCTGGAGTGCAGTGGCGCAATCTCGGCTCACTGCAAGCTCCACCTCCCGGGTTCACGCCGTTCTCCTGCCTCAGCCTCTCCGAGTAGCTGGGACTACGGGCGCCCGCCACCACGCCCGGCTAATTTTTTGTATTTTTAGTAGAGACGGGGTTTCACCGTGGTCTCGATCTCCTGACCTCGTGATCCGCCCGCCTCAGCCTCCCAAAGTGCTGGGATTACAAGCTGAGCCACCACGCCCGGCCCGATGGTGTTATATTATAACTGAAAGAATAAAATAAATATCCATGAGTCCATACTGATATAAATTATTGAATACATATATGAATGACATAGAAGGAATAGTCCTCCAGAGGAATTCCAATTAATAAATATAGGAATGAGGGAATAGAGAAACGCCATCAGAACACCATTATAATAATTGCAGCAGGTGATATTTGCTGATGTATAATGATACCCCAAATAATTAGGCAAAATTTTAAAGAGAAATAGGATATCAGTATATCCTCAATGTATCTCCCCCATGAATATATATTAATTACTATGGCAATTTTAATATGTTCACAGGTTCTTTGATAATATTTTTATAAAGGTGGAGCTTAATTCCCGTCCCTTTGAGTGTGGGGATGGTCTGAGTAGATACTGATACTGAGTACAGTATGGAAAAAGAAAAATAGTCACTTTACAGTGGAGAAATATGACAAAAAACAGCTTAACGAAATTATTAAGGTTAGCATCACCAGAAGTAAGATACATTAATGTAATGTATCCCTACTATGATAGAGAAGGGCACATCACCTCTGTGATATTCCTCTCTCAAATACATAAGTTGAGTCTAATCATGAGAAAACATCAGAGAAATCCAAATAGAGGGGCTTTCTGCAAAAGTCCAACCAGTACTCTTCCAAGTGTCAAGATAATGAAAGACACTGAAGAAACATTACAGACTAGAGGAGATCAAGAGACATGAAAACTAATGCAATACGGTATCCTGGATTGGATCTTAGAATAGAAAAAAAGTCGTTATGGGAAATATTTGGGAAATCTGATTAAATATGCAGTTTAGTTAATGACATTGTACCAATGTTAATTTCTTAGTATTGAAAATTGTATTGATAATTCATAATTGATATTTGATAATTGTCCCATGGTTATATAAGATTTTTACCTTAAAGGAAGCTGAGTAGAGGGTATACAGGGACTCAGCTTCATTATTGCAGTTTCTCCATAAGTCTAAAGCTACTGCAAAGTAAAAAGTTAAAAGCTCTTGAGATAAGGAATTTGTCTTATTAAAGTAATGAGCAGATTAATTTAGTCCAATGAGATTAAACAACTAGAGACATTAGAAATGTTTTATCAATACTTGCTTTCTCCCTCACATTTATTTTCTCCAAGTGCATGACGTTCATATTCACTTGCAAAGCATTCTAAAGTTGACATCCTTCTCCCACACTTCCTTTATCACAAAGCTAACATTTGTCTGGAAGAAAGCCTAATGTCCCAGACTTCGCCATACTCTTTAAGTATTACCAGTTCCAAGCCTTCACACGCCAACTTACTGAGGATTCAAGGCTCTGCTGCCTTCCTGTCTCTCCACAACCCCCTTCAGTTATTTTGTGGTTGTTTCTCACATGTGCTCTACCAACCAAAGGCATTTGTGTTCCAAAACAAAAGGTGTAAGATGAACTATCTCTACCGTAAAGGACTAAATCTTTAACTACAGACTATCAGGCTTCACGGTATTTGGGTGGCTGTAGTGGGAAAGACCTTTTATGAATACTTCAAATAAATCCATAGAATGTTTCTAAAACCATTCCAACTCATAGCCTTTCTAATTTAAGGGCATTTTTGTACTTTGCAAAATGCAATCTCCACATTCCTATTCACTTCACGCAAAATAAAAATTTTACATCTGTTGAGGTGTTTCATTTTGCTATTTTACACATCTGTTGTTCTGCGACCCTTCTTGTTAGGCCCATTTGTCACCATATGTGGTCATAATAAAAGACATGAGAAATAGGTTAATTGAACATTTATAGCTGCCTTCAAAAAGAATATATCGACCCCTCTCCCAGCCATAGTTTATTTTGGGAGTTTAAATCTCCCTCTCTCTTTCTTTGTGTTTTATTTTCTCTGAGTGTGGCACTGTGAGTGAGTTTTTGTGTCTCCATGGACTTGTGTGTGTGTGTGTGTGTGTAATTACAAAATAGATAAAAACCCATTTGAAAACACTGTCGCCAACATGAATAACAAATTGTTGCACTTTGATGGATTTTCTTAGAATGTTGTGTATATCCAAGATAATGTGTGCACCAGGATATATACATTATCATAGCAAATGCTTCCAAAATTGCTGAGTAAACCATAGCATTCAGTTTGACTTAATGGTCACATTGTTTTAATTCTTCAGACCTTCAGGAAATTCTTTCTCTTTAACTAACTGAGCTGTGTGTACCTCTCTCTTCAGCAAACTTTTTCCACTTTCTGTCTGGCCAGTCTCTTAACTAGCTAATGAACCGATTGTTTTAGACACATAAGGCAGAAAAGTTTGCAGAAATATTTCATAAAAATGTGAGTTCTATGCTTCAAATGCTAAAAGGCAGCAGGGAAACCCCAGATTTCCTGGCAAAACAGAGAGATTGCTATTGTGCATTAAAGTTTGATGAATCTGAGTACTCAGAATACATCCTCAAACTATTTTATTTTCATTTGAAGAGGTCTAGTAAATGACATCTCATGGTATATTAAATAATATTCTCTAAGTATGCCAAGTTCAGAAGTTCATACCATCCGTTATCATCTAGTAGTGGCAAGCATATTCATATTTTTTAGATTACATAGCATCATAGAAAATACCTTTTACTAAGTTTACTAGCTGATATGTAATAACATTACCAAACAGAAACCTGAGGAAAATCTGGAGGAAATTCTCAGTTACGTCTTCCTCAAACGTATATGTTACTAACAAATTGGGGACTAGTGGATGGAAAAATGACTTCAGTGAGGGTGAAGGACATTTGAAGATATTCTCAACTTCTTGGATTACAGAAAACAAAAAAGGGGTATCAAAAGTGGTTTCCAAACATTCAAAGAGGGAATACATACAATCTTACTAGAGACTGTTTATTATCTTTCAGTGGATCTTCACTGACCTGATGTTCACAAGTGACTTAGAAAAGAAAGATAATTTGACAAAATGTCAAACTTTGAAGATTGAGACTGGCTAATCCTATGCTCTGAGCATACTCAGCAGTGCTCTTATCAAATTATCAACTTTTTAGAGTAGTAAGTTAATTTTCTTCCTCCTTATGGGCAGAGAACACATGCATGCCATCTTTATATATCCTGTGCAAGTAGTAAATATTCTAAAAATGTCTATTTTCAGGTAACAAATAAGATCATGAGCCAAGATTCAGAAAGGAAACTACCCTATAGGGCAGGAAGGATAACATGGCATGTGGGCAGCCTCTTCCCAGCCCTCTCTCCCAACACACATTGCTACTTGGAATTATTTGCTACTTAGCCCAATTACTGCCTCCAAGCATCTAATACCAATTCATCAGAGTTGGTATGAAAAGAATACTTATCTGCTTACAGAGCTTTAAGAATGGCTAGTGGTTTAAACCAGGGTTTGATGTAAAATATAGGCAGTTTCTAATTTGGGAGTGAGAGGGATTCACGGCAGCAATGGCCAACTAGGGCTTCTCAATCCATTACTCAAGAAGCTAGTAACTCATTGTATCAAATTGAATTCGAAGTGGCTGCTCCTTAGGAAGGCAGCTATGCCGACTACCCATTTATTGGAGGAAAATAGATTCCTTTTAATGAGCACTTTCAGAAGGGATGGAAAAAAAGTAAGACCGTTGAGTATTTTGGGGATCACTTCTTGGAGCTTTTCACTGGGTTACTGATCTTGAGTTGAAGGTTCTTGGATTTCTAGGACTCTGGTGCTCTCAACTATCACCTTTGAGTGTTCTCATTCTAATCTTCCAGCAGGCTCTAACTGCAAGGTACCTTGGATACCAGCAACCTGAAATTGGTGAAATCTAGAGAAGAAATTCAAGATCTTGATGCTCCAAATGTATTCTTTGATTAAGAGAAATAATAAATTAGACCTCCAGTTTTTATTCTAGAATGTCCAAATTTTTCTACCAGGAAAAAAGAGGAGAGTAGGTTCTATGAAGAAATACTGTTCAGGAATAGAAGCTTAATATTCTATCTTGCGTTTTTTGGAGTTTGAGGGCAACAACAAGGTGCAGGAGGGTGAGAAATCTCAATATAATATAAGACTTTCTGGTTGCAAACTCTTCACCTCTTGAACAATTAAGTGTCTCATTCTTCCTTAATACAGAAATTCTCTATCCTGGCAACTGAAAAATTCACCCAGGCCGAATAGGTAGCCTACTGATAGGTAACTAATTGGCTCCTGCTAAACAAAGCGCTAAGAGAATAACACCATTGTTTGATTTTTGCATTAATATTCCATTCTAAAAAAAGATGTCTCAAATTTTCAATATAGTATTGTCTAATTAGCAAATAATATTATCTATGATTAGCACTTGATTGACACCTGTCTGATTTACACTTGTTTAGTGCCCAGTTTTTCAATAATAGAAAAACAATCAATGTTCTATAATAGAAATTTTGGGGGCTAAAATGTTAAGTAAATTTATTTATAAAGTAATAAACCCAGTTTTATTTAATTAATTACCCTAGTATCTAATATGTCTGAAAGGCATAAAGATGAAAGCAAAACAACAAACTTATTTCTTTTAATTCTCAAAAGTATTAATTAAAGCAATGGATCTTCATTTAGGATGCTGACTTAGTTATTGCACTAAAAAACTCTTTTCTGTAGGCTTAATTTACTATTAACTCTTATTTTTTTAAATGTTCTATGATGAAGATATTTTCTATCATCAAAAGGAAATATGTTAAATAAGAAAAAGATTTTGTACTTAAGTGTGATTATTAGAAGTGTGCTAATAACATGAAGATATTTGTGCTATATCTACACATTCAGACAAATTTGAGTTTAGGCAAATAGCAAATTACTTTAAAAGCCATCACCTATCAAACTTTTTTCCAGGTTGGTTCATGTGAACAACCACAGTCTCAGGTAAGATTTTTTAAAATTATGCACAAACAGATGTGAAATTATCTGTGTTTAATTCCTAGAAAAGGATAGATACTGTTATAGCAATATATTTCAGATGAATGATTTCTCAGCTATGAATTAAAAATATCTCCATTGTATCAGCCTTTTTAAACCTTTTTATCTGAAAGTTTCATCTTTGAGTCAGATTTCTCCACTCATGACACGTTCTGATAGTGTCTGGCCTACTTCTACAGCTTAAAGAGTGTTCATTAAAATGAAATACATTAACATGTAAGCCACAGATGGGGAAGATAAAATTGCTTTAAATAACTACCAAGGAAGTAGGTGTAAATGAAAACAGTTATAAGTTGAAAATTAATTCAGGCATTAATACTTTGATACCAGACAGATTTCAGGCTTGGCAATTAATTATTCATTCTGAAATGCTTGAAATAGCCTTATTATTTAAAGACAGAAAAACTTAAGAGATGAGACTGGTCATTCAAAAAGAGGCTAGATATAAATCAAAAGTTAAGATATTTTGGCACTTGCTGCTAATAAACATATGCTATAGTAAGAAATGCAGTTCAAATATACTCTTATTTCTAGAAAGTATATACTCAGCAGAATTTTTAATAATAGAAGGATAAAAGAAAAAAGCAGGAAATTGCCTAGGTTTTTTTTACATTTTTACAACCTGACTCAATTTTTCCGTGGAAGGAAATAGACTGTAAATAAATAAAATCTGTGTTACAAAAATTTACGAATAGAAAGATTTCTATATGTCCCTATATTTAGGTCAAATGCAATGAAATGTCTATTCCTGTCAATGCCATTTCTCTGCATTGTCAAGGGATTGGGCAGTTTCAATTGCTGAATTCTCCTGCAAACATGCTGTAAAGCAAATTACACTTTTGCCTACTTACATAGTCAAAGAAAAAACAGAGTTGGGCAGTAGTTAAAGCAGTAAACCCAGATTTTATTCAGGAACTAGTGCAATAAGGAAAAGAGACCTCATTATGGAACTGAGCTCAATTCTGAATATAGTGTGGAATATATAATGTCATATATACAATACTATATATACATATAGATGTGTATATTCTTCTAATATAGAATATATTCTTCTAGAAAATATATATAGAATATATAAAATATATTCTATTATATAGAGAGAATATATAGAATATATATAGAATATATTCTTCTAGAAAATATATGTAGAATATATAAAATATATTCTATTATATAGAGAGAATATATTCTATATATATTGTATATATTCTCTCTATATAATAGAATATATTCTTCTAATGTATTTAGTCTAGGCTGTGGTCTCAGGAGCTAGTGCAGGGGCTGACCATGGCCACAAGGTAGTATGTGGGAGGAAGTATGAATTTGTGGGCCTACACAGGTTTACAGCCTGAATGAGAGTGTGGATGTTCTATATCTGTGATCCTAGTGTCCCTATATTATTATTATTATTTTTTTTTTTTTTTTTTTTTTGAGACGGAGTCTCGCTCTGTCGCCCAGGCTGGAGTGCAGTGGTGCAACCTCGGCTCACTGCAAGCTCCGCCTCCCAGGTTCACGCCATTCTCCTGCCTCAGCCTCTCTGAGTAGCTGGGACCACAGGCGCCCGCCACCACGCCTGGCTAATTTTTTGTATTTTTAGTAGAAACGGGGTTTCACCGTGTTAGCCAGGATGGGCTCGATATCCTGACCTCGTGATCCACCCACCTCCGCCTCTCAAAGTGCTGGGATTACAGGCATGAGCCACCATGCCTGGCCGAGTGTCCCTATATTATTTATTTATATATATATATATATATATATTAGAAGGGCCACAGGATGAGAATCAGTAGATGAAAAATTACTAAGGGTAAACATTAGAGTTAAGGAAGGTATCTGGTTAAACAGATCTAATAATATTCTTGCTAAAGGCAGAACAGGTGATTACATATCACCTGGGGAAGATAAGCAATTAGGAATTTGATCAGATATCAAGTGATGATATGAAGAGTGAGAGATTCTCTCCAAACTGAGCAAGATTCTTGCTACAACTGGGTGCTGCAGGGGCAAAAAGGACAAATGCCAAAGTTGAGGCCTATAGGGCTTAGGAGAAGCCTGACTCTAGTTAGATCAAGGAAAGAGTCTTTGTCAATAAATAGCATATTCTAGAAAGAAGAAGAAGAAAAAAGACTATTTTTAATTAAAGATACAGAAGTTTTCACACTTTGGGCCCATGTTTTGTTACTATGCACATGAATATGAATGGATTATTTTTAGGCTCCAAACCTTTTCAATAGAAAAGAAGTTGTATTTTTGAAATGAAATTGCAGAAGAAACATTTAAGATAATCTTCCCAGGATGACCAATGGACTTTATATCAGGTATAAAATCACATCAATTGGAGTCTCTTTGCAGCCCTAATACTGAAAGGGGGTTTTGAAACTGACGTCCTGGCCAGCAGGAAAGAGCACTGTGATTGATTAGCGATGTCTACCACAGGTGGGAAAGGGAACACTAACAAATATGTTATTTTCCCTGATTTAAATTTTTCATTGTATAGCTGTCTAAACAAAGTTAAATAATTTACCTAAGATCTTAAATATAAATAAGTGCAAGAAAAAACAAGACCTCAGGTATCCTGAGTTGCAGTCTTTGTTTTTATATATCACACTGAATTTAGCTGATTAAATTTTTTGTGTACATATTCATATACTAGAAACATTTGTGTGTATATGTACATGTATGGCTGTCTGAATATGCCTTCAAAACACTTAACCATATGAATAGTTCATTAGGCCATTATTTCTCAATTTCCTGTCTCATTATTTATTTAACGGTAAGAGAAAGTATGATTGGAAATACCCCAAAATTAAAGTATGTTTGATTTTTCTTTCATAATTGTCTTTAATGGAATCTGATATTTTCCAGAAACTTTTACTGTTCACATTTTTGATGAAATGAAGATGACTGTGAAAGAATCATGCTTGCATTTTTGTGTTAAGGTAGGAGAAATTCCATTGGCAATCCCGATGGAATATGCAATGTTATTTAAGTACTTATAAACAATATATATAGAAATTCTTAAGAGCGTAAGATGTAGAGTACCATACTATATTATACTAAATTCTTCTTATAATGCTGGTCTGAGAGACAACATAATGCCCATGATGTAGGTGTTCTAAGTTATTCTTAAGAGATGCATTATACACTTAAAACAGTGAATATATAGGGCTTATCTCATAGCTTGCCCAACTCTACCTTGCTCATAATTTGGCATGTTTCAGTGTTGTAGAAAGAAACTAAATTCCTTAAATCCTTTCCTACAATTTGACTGTTGCCCTTACCCTATGGGTAGATTTTCCTACACCAAGGAAGAATTGTGGTCCAATTTATCCTACTAAGTGACTTAGATAAGGAGCAGAATGTGGATGTTAGGAGGGAACTCTCAGAAACTAGTCTAGGCTGTGGTCTCAGGAGCTAGTGCAGGGGCTGACCATGGCCACAAGGTAGTATATGGAAGGAAGTATGAATTCGTGGGCCTACACAGGTTTACAGCCTGAATGAGAGTGTGGATGTTCTATATCTGTGATCCTAGTGTCCCTGCATGAAGGGCTGGATTCAAGTCTGGAGCAGTAGACAGGAAAAAAAAAATGGTTAAGTAACAAAGAAGTCAACTCTGAACCTTGCCAGGAGCAAGTGTGAGTTAGGAAAGATCCTTTAAAGAAATGCTGCTTCCAGGAAATGGCAGCACTGGGACCTAATAAGGGAAGGTGCTCTTAAGGACACAACATAGTGTCAACTGTAAAATATTATGCCATTTATAGATCAACATAACTGAAAATATCTATGAGTGGCTGGGAAGGTATATCAATAAGAATGAGAATGAAATGATCATAGATGGAGAAGGTAATCTGTGCTGACCTTGGGGGCTCCTCACAACACATGAGTGGCAAAGGATGACGAGGCTAAAAAAGCTCAAAGACTGTCTACTCCACCATTTGGACTTGGACAGTAGAAATGATTGCCCCACAATACTGTTAAATTCATGAAGGAATGGATGATTTATAATATAGCTTACTTTTACCCTTTTACCATATAAATGAGGAAAGAAGTATAGATCATTGGAAACATCCTTATTATTCAAGTGTGCACTCCAGATCCTGGTATGTAAGCCCTGGCACAGACTAGACATGCATTCAGTAGATTTCAGCTGAAGTTTTTTGAACACTTACTATGTGCCTGGCTCTATACTAGAAGCTTGAGCTTTCAATGGTAGTCAATTGCTGACAGGGTCCCTCCTCTCACTCACCTAAGGGATAGGAAATAAATATTTGAAAGAATCCATGAAATAATGTTATTCAGGCAAAGTAGATATTATATGACTCTCCACCTCTCTTCAATCACTGCTGGAATTCTCTATGCAGTGCTTAAGAGCATGGGGCTTTGGGTTTTAACAGACCTAGGTTTAGATTCATCCAGTTTCACTACTTTTCAGGTAAATGACCTTGGAAGATCCCTTTACTGCACTGTGCCATAGTTTCCTCATCTATAAAATAAATATGTTTTTTAAAAAGTATTTTAGAGATTCTAGTGCTTGGCCGGTTTTGGCTCTCCTCTCCTTCCAGAGGCACTTGGGAAGATTTTAGACAAGATCACGTGACTTTTTTTGACCAATGAAATTTTGAGCAATTTTGATCGTGGGGCTTCTGTGCCAAAGCATGGAAGAACCAGTGCATAACACTCTCTTTTCCCGCCAAGTTGAACAAAGAGAACTTTTGTTCTTTCCAGATAATACAGTAATAAGACGGTTAATCTAGTCTCAGAGGGATATACAAATGTGCGTGTAGCATGACAATAAATAAACATTTGTTATGTTAATTCCCTGAGATCTTAAGGTTAAGATCTAAAGTATTGTCTAATGTATTCTGACTAATATATAGGCCTAGGTTAGATAAAATATTTGAATTGCTTAGCATAATGTTTAGGATATAGTAAGCACTCAATAAATGCTAGCCTTTGGCCTAGACACAGATGGTTTCTCTGAAAACATTTAATTTATAGCTCTGGCGTCCAGAAGGATAAAGTTGTAGACACTTCACTAAGTATAAGAACTCTCCTGTTCTCAGTACAGGGAAACTATCAACCTCTATCCACACAGACTCATATGAAATGACTAGCTCTTTCTTTTATTTAAATCACTGTACGTTGACAATATTTGCTGTACCAAAGGGGCTCATGTTATTCAGCTCTACAAAGTCGCAAATAATATATATTTGAAAACAAGTGGTAGCTGATGTAAGCACCAGATGGCTCAAACATAAAATCAAGGGAGCTTCTTTTAGCTCTACCCCAGGGCTCTTAAAGCCGCCTTCTCAGTGCTCCTTTATATGTTGTAGTTTATTTCTGAAGTGACAATAAAATTGGGAACGGCAGAATGGAAAGGAGCACCACAGCCTCGGCATGTTTTAACAATCTGCTATGCATATGAGATGAAACGTTGCCATCACTAGAATCAACAACATCTTGACACATGATTCAAACGTCAAGAATATCCAAGAATGTAAGATGTCTTTGAAACAGCGACAAGAAGCTGAAGTCAAATCCAGATTGGAGCCCAATGCTTAAAAGGATCTCATTTCCTTTTTTCTGAAGGTTGACAAATTTGTAGAGCACAGTTTTAGGCTTCAGGACTGAACCTCTAAGAGATCCATTATTATAATTATTTGCATTTGGTGGCAGCACGGAGGGTGCCTCACTTAGTGTGAAGGTATCACAGTGAAGTGTTGTGCCCAAAGCAGCAGAAATGTTGCTGTTCAGAGAAGTTACCAGCTACAGAAAGGCTCACTGTGCCTACAGAATCAGCCCCATCTCCAGAAAATAAGTGATGGAGCTGTATTAGTTATGTTTGGATGCATAATAAATATCTCCAAATCGTGCAGCTTAAAACATCAAACATAATATCTCCGTTTCTCTGGGTCAGGATTCCAGAGGTGGCTTACCAAGGTGGTTCTAATTCAAGGTCTCTCATGAGACTGTAATCAAGATGATGGCTAAGGCTGTAGTTATCTGAGGTTTGATGAGTCCAGATAATTTGTTTCCAAGATCACTCAGGGTGGTTGTTAGTAGGAAACCTCAGTCTCCCACTATGTGGACTTTTTCACAGAGCTGCTCACAACAGTAGCCTTCTTCCAGGCTACTGATCAGACGTGGTGAGCAGTGAGTGAAGCACACAAGACACAAATTGCAGTGACTCTTTTAATTCAGAGCAAAGCTATATACCAGCACCTCTGCCACATGCCATTGGTCAGACACACCAATCCCAGTGCAATGATGTGAATACCAAGAAACCAGGATCATTGGGAGCCATCTCAAAAGCTGGCAACCACAGATGCCATGGTTGCACAGAACTGGCAAAGCAGTGCTCTCCCCTGCCTTCTTACTTTTCTCTGCTAGGTCAATTTTCCAAAACGTGCATGAAATCTTCACTTCTGTCTGGGGCCACACTGATATGAAAGAATATCCTATTTATTAATCTCTCATTTTGTAAATCTTTTGACATCTCGAAATATCTTTCTCTTCCTATTCTGTTTCTTTGGTGGGCTATTCTCATTTCTAATTTTCTTCAAGTGACATTAAAGCTGCAATGTCATGAGTCCAAGTTTCAGAAGACCTCCTCTCCAACAGGAAAGACACAAGAATAGACTGTGAGTGCAGAAACAGCCTATCCCTTTTCCACTCCAGTAACTTTGCTAAATTGCAAAATACATGTGCTCTCATTTCCAATTAATTATTGCCTAACAAATACTTCCCGGTCTATTGTCTCTGTCTCTTGGCAAATGAACAAGTTAGATGGGCAGTACCAGACAACAAGGGAAGGGACTGTTGCTTGGAATTGGCAGTAAAATCAGATTCAAAGAAAGAAATTTAGAAGAGGTTAATAGGGAACTATTCATAAAGGGTTTTCCTCTTCCTACTTTAACTATATGGAAACAAAAACATCAAAACTTTCTGGAAGAAAAGGAATTTTGTGGACACAATTGTCCCCCAGTTCAATAAGGTCATAAGTGTTAGAAAATTTGTTTTAAAAATAAAAGCAAAAGCAACTTGAACAGTGATTAGAGTATCAAACCAACTTGCCAGCCTGTGTAAGTTGGTCCATCTTTACTTTTACTTCATTATGGTCCATCTAAATTTGCGGCCTGATTGACTAGCAGCTAGAAAAGATATATAGAGGCGGCAACCAATAGGGCACCTCTTTATATAGGAAACTGACAGTAGATAATGCAGGTCTTAACCTACATTATTCTTGTTCCTCAAGTCCTGCAGTCTTTCTTTTCTACTCAGTCACACTGAGGGCCACCCCTTACCCAATACCTTATAAGAATCACTGCTTAAGTGTTAAGTACACAGGCTCCAGAGTCCAGACCCTTTGGATTTGAACTCTGGCTGTGGCACTTACTATCTGCGTCACTTTGTACAGGTACTCAATTTCCATATGCCTAGTTTACTTTTCTTTAGTAATGATGATAATAATAGTACTGCCAACTTCTCTGGGTTGTTGTGAATATTAAAAAGGTTAATGTGTTTAAATCACTTAAAATTTTGTCTGGCATGTACTCAACGCATACATTCTACTATCATCACCACTCTTAAACACCTATATGCCTTCTTTATTTTTTGGTAAAATTTTAAGTTTTTATGTTACCATATATTTATTTTTATTTTAAATAGTTTGTTGTGTGCCCACTAGAAAGCATATGCTTTCTTATTTATCTTTGTGCCCTAGCACACTGTATAATACTTGGCACATCATGGGTATTCCATCAACTTTTGAATAGATAAATGCATGAATTAATAGGTGCATCAAGTTGCCTTATTCTTCACTGTCAAATTTTCATTTTACCCTCTGTTGAGTGTGTCTGGAAATTGTTTTTGCCATGGGCATTCCTTATGTATGTAGATTTCTAAAAAGTTTGATCAAATCACCTTTACACTAACTATAACTGAACGCTGGTTATATAACTTGGTAATTAGAAAGACTTGTGACCAAAGAGCTATTGTGTCAATTAAAAAATATCCTAAATATTACTTTTCCTTCTGGTGGTTTACCTCTTGTCTGTTTATGAGACACAGATTTATTTCCACAGATATAACCATTTGAACCATAGAAATGGTTGAGCCATAATATTTCCAAGTTGGATTACATCATGGATATCATATATTTAGATTGCTAATTTTACACAGAGGAAAGTAGCAAATGATGCCAAAATTACACAGCTAATTAGGATCCAAAATATAGAAATATATGCATGGGAGGAGTTAGAGAGAAATTCCATCCTCACCAACGCTAGAGTTATGCTTCAATGGGCTGCTTCTCTACACACAGCCTGAGTTTTCCCCTCGGGCCTGAGTTCTTTCTATAGAGGCGGCTGCCAGTATTGCCCTGCTCCTTGTCGCTTATCAAATCCATAGAAAATAGAAATATTGAGAGATTTGGCACACAATGAATCATATTCTGAAAAACATCACAGTCCACACAGCTAAAAAAAGGAAAAGAGTTAAGAATATGGCTCAAGAAGGGGACAGAAAGAGACAGAGTCAGATAGCACAGTAGACAGAGATAGAAAGACAGAAGATATAGAAGATGGTGGACAAACTACAAGACTGGATTCTTAAAAGGATATTGACACACTGAAATCAGCAAAGGGCATTGGCTTCCAAAGGAGTTTAATCACCTCCAATCTAGGAAAGTTCAGGAGAGCATTTCTTGCCCACAAAACCTATTTGGCAGTTGCCATGAAAGCCAGAAAATCTCCTAAAAAAGGAGGGGTATGTAGGTTGCCTCTACCTAAGAAGCATAAAGCACCCCTTGTTCCTTCTGTGGACTGGTCAAAGGCAGACAAACAGATCCTGGATTTCAAATTTGGGACTTGATTGTTCTCTAAGTCCAGCGTGGGACCTCGTACCCCACACCATTCCCCCACTACTAGATGAAGGGCTTCCTTGGGGCAGTTCATTTTCTTTTTGTTTTTGGTGGGAGGGGGGGGGCAGGCTATTATCTCTCAGTCATCTAACATAGCACTCAGCATATAATAATTAATTAATTAATAGTCTTTCTGGCATGAAATAATGAATGAGATGCTTCATTGAGCCAGCAGCCAATCAGCTGCTATAGCAAGAGACCTGCCCAGGCAGTCAGGAAACCTGAATTCTCATCTCAGTTTTAGGGGAGGAAAGAGCCCAGAAAGAGGTTAGGTTAAGTTGCTCAAGGCTGCAGAATTAACAATCCACAGGACCAGAACTGGGGTAGATTTCCCATTCTTTCCACTGGACCTGCTGTATTCTTACAAAGTAAATCGAACCTCAGTGGAATTATAAACTATTCTCATTGATACCATCTCATTCATAGCTACTGAGACTGCCTCTCCCCTATCTCACCAACAATCTCCTACACTGGGCTGTCAGACAGGAGATAATTGTACTGCCTAATACATATTGTGTATATAACCTGTTGAAGTTACTTTAATAATAACTACTAACTCTATAATGTTTTTTATGTGCCAGGCACTAAGATCTTTACAAAAATTACTAAAATCTTTACAAAAATTACTTCATTTTCACAATCACCTCACAAGGCAAGTTATTATTTTCCCTGTTTTTTAGGTTAGTAAACTGTAGCCCAGAGAAAGTATTTAATTTACTCAATGTCACCACTGGGAGATAAAATAGGCAGATATTACTTAGATTTTCTCAGTGACAAAGTGGAACTCAAAGCATTTGTGACTAGACCAAAATTACCAAACCAGTAAATGACAGTACCTGTTCCCCAACACAAGGCTTCCAGCTTCTATCAAAAATATGTTTTTTCTCCTATCACCCTTGCCCCTAGACACTTTTGATGCAAAACTAATATTAATTTAGCAAAAATTATATACTACTTAAATGATTTACATAAATAAACATTGAACAGATACCACTTAAAACATATAATATTTCAGCAAATAGTTGAAATATTTAGTGAGCTAGAAGGAACGGAAGGCCTACGGGTTGGAGAAAATCTCAAAAGTGACTGCATTTCGCAAGGCAGTATCTAGATAAAGTTGGTTTCCGGCAGTTGCCTCAATGAGTACATCTTCCTCATACACAGCTGCAGGGGACAAGGGAAGTCAAACAAACAAATAACGTTAAAAAAAAAGTTTTGACTTCATATAAGGCCTAAAACCTCATATGATTTTAATGGCTAAACATTCTATCCAACTTAACCACTTAGTGCTTTTTCCTGGATTCACTTTCCAAGAGTTTAATGTTGTGTGCATAAGAATCACTTTCTTCACTGAAAGATGTAATTTGGTACACGACTTGGTCATAACTGAGATTTTTCTCAAACAAATAAATTTAAGGGGACTATTAAAGGTCTTTATATTAATATCTACTAGAAGATCTAGACCAAGCAAAACCTAAATGTGTTGAGTTTGATACCAGTTTGTTCTCTAAAATCAAACTTTACTGAAATCATATATTTCTTTTATGTATGTACAGTGAATTGTGCAATTAGGACACACTTACGTCCAACTCATTATGCCCTCCCACATTATCTTTTCTTTCTGTTGATAAGGAATCATTTTGTAACTAAATAGCAGGAGAATAAAACATTTAAAAATTATGATACGGTCAGGAAAGCACATATCTTGGTCAGACTCTACTATTTCAATGTGCATAATAGAAATTGCGTTAGCTTTTTAAGAAGGGTTTTATATGTAGATCAAGCTGAGACTTTCACTGGCACTTTGTAATAGAACTCTTACCATCCTGAGATCTGATTTCAACTATGAAAATGTTGGGTTGGGGTGTGTGAGTACTACTCTCCATGAATCCTCTTGTTCCAGCAGATTTTGGGGGGTTGTCACAAGCACATGATGTAAGAATGTACAAATGTCCACACCAAAACATACATATTTGCAATTGTACATGTGTTTTTTCATTTATCTAGTAAATATTTACTGAGGACCTACCGTTCATCACGACTGTTTCAGTGATTGAGAGTAAAATAGTAAAACAGTTCCTGACTTTATGAAGCTTACAGTCTAGTGAGAAAGACAGGGACTACATAAGCAAAAGTGGTTTTCCATGTGATATATACATACTCATATCATATCACACACACACACGTATGTGTATGTATATATTCACCTCACATTCTGCTATATATACGTATACACAGTTGTACTTGTTCAGGTTAGTCTGAGAGAGTGGCAAATTTTTCCAAAGTTAAATGTGCTCCAGAATTGGTTGGGTCAGGAAAAATTGCTTGTGGAGCTCTTAATCTTTAGTCACTTGCTCTCATTGTGTCATGGAGTTATGAGGAGCAAATGTTATCATAGGAGTGACATTATGATACCACCTGCCCTGGCATATTGCTAAAAACACTTGGCTGTTGCTGATTTGTCATATTTAGAGTAATATTGTTGTGGTGAAACATTGCAAAGATTTTCTTCTTCATTGTCACTTGACTGGGAGTGAAAAGGCCAGGCTTCTAATTCCGTCCCTGCAGTATACTGGCTGTATGGTTTGGGCATATCACTGTATCTGCTGGGGCCTCATTTTCCTTCTCTGTAAGAGGAACTGATGGAATCAGAATACCCTTAAAATTTCATCAGGCTGTAACATCCTCTGCCTATAGCTGGAATCATTTACCTTAGTACCTTGCTGTTCATGCCCTGTTGACATCTCATATTCTCAACAGCATTGCCTAGTACAGAATGTGCTGTTGCTAAACTTGTCAACAGGCTGGTACCAGCAAAGAATCCATCTGACTTCCCCTTCTGGTGTTGTCTGTCACCAGCCAGGACAGAGCATATGATTCGAATATGGAAGCTAAGGTTTAGTATGGCAGTTCTCAGAGAAGCTTTTCCCGACACCTTGACCGTGAGAGGCTCCCCGGCTTCATGCTTCTGAAGCACCTCGGACTTACTTTTCATGGTTAACACCACGAGTTACCATAGAAACACCTTGGACTTATTTTTCACAGTTCCTACCACCAGGACTTATTTTTCGTAGTTCCTACCATATTTCCCACCAATAGTGTCAATTATGTAATTGTTTTGTTGTTTTTATTTATGGTCTCTGTTACAGTACATTTTACAGAGAATTTCTTATTCACTCTTGTATCAACAACACTTAGAATAGTGTCAGGAAAATGGAATACACTCAAAAGGTGCATTGAAAAAGGAATAAATAAGTCCAGAATAATCTGATTGGTCAGTGTGGCAATGATCGAGCAGCTCTTCTGTCGGAAAGCCTCCCTGGTCACCCTTCATGGCTTTGCTCCTGGCCTTTGGTATTTTTTCTTAACTGAGCCAATAGTACAGCTGCTCTTTGGCAGGCCTGGTTTTCTGCTGGCGTTGGTTTCCCAGAAAGCTGTATTGTTGCTACATTGCTTCAAGTACAGCGCTGAGACAACTGTAATAACGCATATTCTGACAGCCCGTTCTGTTCCTGCTATTCCATGTTGAATCTGTCCTTGCTCACCTGGCTTACAGAAACTGCATGGAGTGAAACTTCCTTTAATGCCTATAACGCATGTCCCGTAGCATCCTTCGTTGTCAGAGAGTTTGCCATTGTAGACCATTTCATGCTGCTTAGCAGGTGGACTTACTATTTATATATCCCCAAAATGTAAAGCCAATTCTCCAGGGATATCTGTCTTCCACCCTCAAGCTGCCTTTTTATTACTTGTTTTCAGCTTCTTTATTTGTCAGTCGTCTAATATGTACTGTTCAAATAAGGCCTAAGCATGGCTAGAAATTAAGGGCTTTCTTCTATTATGTCAGAAATTGTGGACCCAGATCAGAAATGAGAGATACAAAAATTGGTGTCTCCCTGTATATGCCAGTCACTGTGCTAGATCTCTCATCTTGGATATTCATTTAAAAAAAAATTTCCTACCATCAATAACCTACAAAATATATCACAGCTAGTTTATGGCAGACACCTGCAACCAGGTCTGTCTGATTCTGATATAGTTTGGATATTTGTCCCCGCTTAAATCTCATGTTGAACTGTAATTCCCAATGCTGGAGATGGGGCCAGGTGGGAGGTGTTTGGGTCATGGGGGTGGATCCCTCATGGCTTGGTGCTGTCTTTGCAATAGTGAGTTCTCATGAGATCTTGTCTTCTAAAAGCGTGTGGCTCCCCGACCTTCATGCTCTCTCCTTTGCTCCCGTTTTTACCATGTGATGTGTCTGCTCCCGTTTTGCCTTCCACCCTAAATAAAAGATCCTTGAGGCCTCCCTAGAATCCAAGCAGATGCCAGTGCCACGCTTCCTGTATAGCCTGCAGAACCATGAGCCAATTAAACCTCTTTTCTTTATAAATTACCCAGTCTCAGGTATTTCTTTGTAACAATACATTAACAGCCTGATACACATTCCAAGCATTAACGACATACCTCACATACTCAGTCTTAGTTAGAGTGCCGATTTGAATTTGCCAAATCCCCTTTTAGATTCAGCATGTCAAACTGATGAGTAATGTGTTAAATCTGTGGAATGGGTGTCTCAAAGCATAAGGTCTTTTGCTAACGCCTTGAAGATCTGTCAAAACTCCAGCCAAAACAAAAAAATCAGAAGCAATAACTAAAAGCCATTCCTTTCTATAATCATACATGAGGAAGAATTGGAAAGAGCTAACAGATTGTAATTCAGTTCCTAGGAGTAATGAGGGTTTTCTAGGTATAAGGAAATAAACAGTCCAACTCTTAATTACCAGTTGTCTAGGCCCTGCCTTTCTTTGCATGGCGTCAATACAATGGACTTTTATAAACCTATCAGTTTCTGTTGGATTCTTGTTGTATCCTTGACCACATTCCCTTTATTTTTATTTACATTCTGATTTGTATTAGAGAGAAAACCAAGTGAGTTTGCTGAAAACTAAGACATTTATTCTTCTGTGATAATGGGAGAAAATAATACTACACTCTCATCAGATCCTTTCCAGAGATTAGTATCTATACAGTTATGAAAGTCAGTCTTTAGCCTCAGAGTGCTGTATGAAATATTCACTAAAACCCAAAGTTCTTCAATGTGCTTTTGACTTAATGCTCTATTTACTGAAGTAGATAGAAACATACCTAGAAGTCTGGGATAAACATTTCGGTTGGTTGTGATTCATAGCCTGGACCAAAATACTTCCAAATTGTTCTTTCAAATCTCAGCAGGTAGGAAAATATATTGGAGCAACTTTGAATATAAGTATAAAGTTATTTTATTAATTTTATTAAGCATAGAAATGCACCAGTTGTTATTAGTACTTCTTTTTTACTACAAAAGATGTTTTTCTAACTCAAAACAGAATTGGCTTTTGATTAACTGAGAGGATTTTTTTTTATTCAAAGTAGTTTTGACCTATTAAGTATGGCAATATTTATACTGTCTCAGGATATTTACCAGGATGATAATAAACACGCATCTTTTCTTAGTTTTGACATTGGACTTTTTCTTCAAATGAATACTGGCGGTATATATATACAGAGATACTTCCAGGAACACTGTAATCTTTAGCACTCTGTGAATCTTCCTTTACTCCATCATATACACACACCTACTCGAACACCTCCAAACAGTAGCTTCATGTAGAGACAAAAACTTCCTCTACAAAATAAACGCAGTCTATCTTGTGCATTTGTTAAGTCACAGTGAAATTTTGGTGGCCGAGTGCAGGTAGTGTTTTCCTTTGTAGGCTTTCCTTTGCAAACGTTCAGAAATATTTTTTGGCAATCTGTTTAATAGATTAATAGAAATGGTTTTCTTGAGGGAAAAAATTACTTTTAAGGCTGAATTATATGATAGTCACTTACAAGATGAAATATTCATAATGCTGTGATGATTTTAAAGTAATTTCAATTAGAAAATAAGCTAACATTTATAGAGTGATGCTTATTTGCTAAGCGATTTGTATGCATTGTCTCATTTAACCTCACTACAATGTTGAGTGGTAGATATCATCATTATCTCCATTGAATAATTGCACAAACTTAGAGAAAATGAGAGGCTCCTAAGTATTGGAGCCAGGATTTGATGCTAAGTAAGTTTCCTCCAGAAACTCTATTATTATAAACCACTATGCTAAACCATCCTTTAAACAATAACCATGTGATGGAAACAAAAGTAACCTAGTGAAGTATTTGAACCAACTATTATAACCTATTAGTAATATATAAGAAAAATGAAATCTAGAGCTTTGGTTAGAGTCACACACCTAAGATCACCAGGTGGGATGGAATCTGAGTCTTCTGACTGCCGGATAGTGCTGTCTGTATTAGACAGTAATAACTTGTGTAGTCTGGTGTGAGCTATAAATACATGAATGTTCACAGATCGTGCATTTCTTCTGCTTAGGGCAAAAGTGTGATTTCTAAATTGTACTCCATGCACAAAGTCTCTGCTATTCCAGTGCTCTAAGAGGCTTGGCATATACTTTATGGGCCTTCTCATAAAGGTGAAAAGTAAGGGTAACCTTCTTTCCCTTCTGTGTCTAACTTAGCTCACAGTTTGTCCTCTGAGGCTTCATCAACATTAACCTTGGTCATTCCAGGGCAACCCACTCTCATTCTACTGTGAAAATGACATTGCTTCCACTCCACAATGACTGGGAGGCAGAGCTTTCAGATGAAACCATGGCAACCAAAAGGATTAATTTCTGCTGTGTCTCAATAACACAATCATGTTATCTCTCAACAGTCTAAAAGATAACTCACACACACCCCTACCGTATAATAACATAAGATAAAGTAACAACCTGGAAACCAAATGTAACCTTCCAAAATACATAGAAATGAAGGGGTTTGATACTGAACAATTTTAATAATGTATTGTGTGTGCAGAGTTATAAAACAATAATTAATGTAGTCCATAGAGAGGGCCATTACAAATGGTTCCTTCTTGTAACATATTGTTTCCTCAATACCTTGTTTTAATGTAATTTCCTTCTATCTGGCCAAAATTACATTTACTAAAGAAGTAAAATGTTATTTCACATGATACCTTATTTTCCCACATAACTATTGAAAATGTCTGTCTTGGTGAACTTCTCTTCACCTCTGTTTTATGTACAATTAAAACTATCCCTTTGCTAAAGCCATTCCCCACAGTAATGCAAATAGCCCACAGTGATATATTCCACCATTAGCCTTGGCATGCTCACTCTGATTCTCCACATAATAAGACCCATAAGAAAATCTCACTGAGGACCTTTACTGTTGCTCATCAGAAAAGCCTACTTGGCACCTCATGAAGAATATTTCACTGCTTACAAGTTAATGACTCCAACGACAAAACAGGAGCTCAAAAACCAATCCACATAAAAACAACGAAGTTCTTGAAAGCTAAGTAATTTCTGGTTAAACTACTGTTTTAACAGAATAGGGGTTTACAAGTTCATGCTGCTTATTTAATTGTGTAATTCTGTTATGCTAACATCCTCTGAACTATCAGACGAGTTGTCCCTCTATGGCATCAAGGCTTATAGAGAAGCAGATAGCTGTATTTGGTGTTGGCTTAAAATGTGAGAACAAGATTGGAAAATTGTGCGTAAACTCTTTTCTCCTGCAAAGTCCATTATGATAGAAATCTCCAGGAATTAACATTGAATTTGCCTCTCTTCCAGTTTTGGTGACAAAAGCTATTCACTTATTAGCTACCTTTAATAAAAAGACCCTATTATTGAAAAAGCTACTAGTACTGAAGTCTTATATGATCCCTTGCATAGGAATGTCCCCATTTAAGGAATTATAGATATGAATGAATGTTAATAGGATATTTCTTCTGGAAGGTAGAGAATGGGATGCTAAGACATCCTGGCATAGTATTTCTCTCATCTCTACTCCTTATTACATGTGTGACTATGGACAAGATATTTAATCCCTCTGTGCTCCATTATCTTATTTGTAAAAGGGTAATTAATGCTCATATCTACCTCATAGTTGTTGAGGGGAGGAAATGAATTAATATATGTAAAACATTTAGGACTGTGTTTGTTACATAGTAGGAGTTCGATAATTCTCAGAATTGTAATTAATGTAATTATAATAATGACTTGTTACAACAGCTGTTCAATAAGTAGTTTCTGAAATACTGAACCAATGAACTCTGAATAGTATAAGGAAATCTATAGTAGATTTATTGGCTCTAGTTAGTTTCAACTATTACCTACAGTGTGTTTTCTCAGTAATAAAATATCATTATTTTCTTTAACAAACGAGCTTGACTATATTAAGCCAGTGGGATCATTCTGATCTGTTTAGAGATATAAAGGGAGAAAGTTTAATTTTAAATATTTCTTGTATGTGTTAAAAATACATGCCTGTAATTTGGCACAAAATTCCCATTTTAGGAGTGCATTTGTCCTTCACAAAAATTTTAAGATCTTGATCTATAAATTGATACTCTAAACTTTTACATGAATCAGAACTGTTAAAAATACTCTGGATTCTATAGTTATCTTCTAGCAACCAATATGACTCCCAAAATTGTCCTAGTCCATTTATGTTGCTGTAAAGGAATACCTGTGGCTAGATAATTTACAAAGAAAAGAGGTTTATTTGGCTTGTGGTTCTGCAGGCTGTGCAAGAAGCATGGTACCAGCATCTGCATTTATGAGGTCTCAAGTTGCTTCCACTCATGGCAGAAGGCGAAAGGGACCCAGTGTGTGAAGAGATCACATGGCAAGAGGGAACAGGCATAAGATTCCAGGCTCTTTTCAACAACCACTTCTTGTGGGAATAGTGAAAACTCACCCACTCCAGAGAGAATTACATCAAGCCATTCACGAGGGATCCACTTCCATAACCCAAACAACTCCCACCAGGCTCCACCTCCATCACTGAGCATCAAATTTCAACATGGAACTTGGTGAAGCAAAACATACCATATGCAAACCATGGCACAAATAATTACCCTGAAACACAATATATGCACCATGTTATAATTGGAAAAAATCAATGTCTACATCGTAGGTAGAATTTTGTTATTTATATAGTTTCCTTACTCATGCCATTCTTCTTTGCTTCTACTTGGTAAGGTTAAATTTTCCCTTAAGTCTAACAGTCTACTTAATTTCTTCTTCATTGTTTTATATGCAAATTTTTCCATTCACTTCTATAACTAATAATAAAAAATGACTACTGCTACTCACTCTCACTTGGTTGTTTATATAAAGTACAGTATCTTTAATCCTTCCAAACCCTACAAAATAGGAACTGTTATCCAAATTAGATAAATGATGACACAGGGGTTGGAGAGATTCATTAACTTGCTTTCTACCATGCAGTGCAATAATTGGTTAGGTTTGAGATCTGATCCCTATTTTATCAGAGTCCTTTCTAACTCACTGAACTATCTCCCATCAAGGAATCTAGCTGACTGTCATCATCTACGGCCCGTAGCACCAGCTTTTCCCAATCTCTTTGTTTTAATCTCACTGTGGTTTCTCTTCTGCTTCATCTTCATCTAGCCCTGTGTGCAACCATGAATCTCCAACTCAACCAACTTCTCTATTCTCAATTCTTGTGTTACATAAAATTACCTCACCAGGAATTCTACTTTATCTTGGCCTATGTGGGGAAAAAAATCTTGGATTGACTGTGAAGCTGAAATTATAGAGTGGATCCTGCATGCAACATAATCTTTTATGCAGTAAATTCCTGTATTCTTTTAAAAGCCTTTCTATGAGACAATGTGGCTTTACATAAGCAATGTAGCTCTACATAAGCAAGCACAAAGAATAGCTTGGTTCATTGGCATAGCTATTTGTTTCTACCATCCTTTTATTGAGATGAAGTTGGAGTTATATGCCACCCGTCTTTTTCAATGAACTCTCAAATCAGCATTAGAAATTCAAAACAACAGGAGCTAAACAGTCGAGGAAATTGAAGATCACATGTCCAAGTTACTGAACATAGAAAAGCCTGTTCACTGTCCCATTAAATTTAGTTTTCCCATGAATAAATATTCTGATTAAGCTTCTACCTTTCAAGCCATTTTATGCTTTCATTTTTTTGAATTATAAAATGTTTTCATTTGAGTGCATACTCTAAGTATAAATTAAGATGTATTATATAGCATTAAACTAATTTAACATAAATTTTAATTATTTTGAAGTTCATTTTTAAAAATAAAAGTATAATAGTCACAAAAAAATTTTAAGAGACTATTGCTAGCCCACCAAAGGAACAGTGTTCATTAGAACATCATTTATCTGATATAATTTTTTATTTAAAATTTTGTTAAATTTTTATAAATAATGGAATGTGGGAATAAGAATGCTCTAATGTTTTGAAACCTGACATTTTATGGTCAATAAGTTCCATGAGGCCTGGCATTTCTAACTGTTTTATTAGCGCCTGTGAGTTCAGCTCCTAGAATATTGCTTAACACATACAAGGAATTTAAGTATTATTTGTGAATATAATAATTGCTATCCTTGCAAATGGAAAATGGAACAATTCTTACATCATAAAGTAATCTAATACAGACTCGCCTTAGTAAGATTCTACTTCTCAGTAACAACAAATTACAATGTCTGATAGATGCCTGGACTTTTGAATTTTTAATTGTAGCTTATTGTCCAATTAATTATTTTCCATTTGAGAGTATCTTTCTTCAAAAGTATATTCTTTCATGCCAGATCTGTTGTAAATTAGGCTACGACCCTGTTGGCTGTCAGCTAGGCAGCATGACCCATGGCCCAGAACAGTCAGAAAAGGGCCCAAAGAATCAGCCCTGCAGAATGGGACACATGTAAACTTTAGTCTCCCACATACCCACAAAAGATGTCTTTTGGACAGTTTATTTTATAACTACTGCTAAACTAGGGTTTTATTATTCAAACCAATAGTTTGACTAAAAAGGAAGGAATGTGAGTTCACTATTACCTGGAATTGGTCATTGCCACTGCCTTTTCAGAGAAAAACCAAGAGTTCCAAAGGGACTGGAAATTTTTTTTTTAAAGAGGGAGGGGTTGTAGTTTTGTTTGTTTACATGTTTTTTGCTTGGCAACATTTGTTGTATGTCATGGGAATACAGTTGAACAGAGGAGAGTCCCAGAGGCAAGATTTTACATAAGAATCTTTGCTTTTAATTCCCACTGCCACACTCGCTGTGTGAAGTTTTAAGAATCTAATCTGGTTTTCTTACTATTATAGAATTTCCTTATTAACTAAGTTAAAAAGGAGTAGATTATCTATGTGAAATGAGTGCTGAATTAAGGATCTCAGGCTACTACATTAGAGTTTCTCAAAAATGCAATGTTTTTCTGGTATTTGCTTTATTCCTTATGAAAAATTGTTAATACCCTTCAGGATTGCCAGTGATGGTGCTTAGTCTTTGTATCACTGCTACTTTTATTATCACCATCATTTAACATTTCAAAAGAAATAATTCTATTAAGAAGATAAGTTTAAAAATAGAAATCTTAAATACAACTATATACATTGTTTAAAATACCGTAGAATTTATTTGTTAGATATTTGCTGGAAAATTATATTGATATTCCACTGACACAGATATCCTTTGATTTGCCTGAGACATAGCCAACAGTGCCTTGTAGACACACAAACATATTCCAGGTAATTTAAAACATGTACATGTTTGTGTGTATATGTGTTAGATGTATAGGGGTGTGTGCATGTGTGTGTGTATTTACTTTCTACACAAAAACATAAAAGCAGACATAATTGGTCCTCTATGTGGCCAAGTTTAGAGGTATGTTAGTGAATTATGAGATTTTATCTTTGAAAAGTTATGTTGGGGCAATTTGAGCTTTATCCAAGACTTTTATTTGTAGAACATATTAAGAAACAACATGGTTGAAAGACTTTTTAAGGAACTGACATCCTTTCTCTAAGAGCAAGACATTTTACATGTAGGTTTTAATATTTTACTATAAGAAAAGCTTATAAACTGTTGATTGGGAATTCTAAGGGCGTGTCTTTAACCTTAGCACAGCAGAGCTTGATGCTATAGTCTAGGATGTGGAAATGACTTCTAAATGTTGCCTGAGAATGAAAGATGGCCTAATATCAAAGTCAGTGATGGGGTGTCGTGTAAACCTCACAAAATTGGATTTTGGTCAATTGTGTCCACGGTCAGGGAAGTCTTCGTATCAAAGACCATCTGTGTATATGTTGCATGACTGTTGATTGTCTCATGAGTGTTTGTCTTTTATGTATGATTAATACACAAAATGTTTTTCTTTTCTTTCCTTTTCCCTTTTTGTAGAAATTATTGAACCTACTACCTCTAGTCCTGTCACAAGTCCAGGTCAGTATCCACATACATTCTCAAAGTATGTCTGGGTACTTTTCCATTAAACAAGACCTTCTCATCATTATAGAAATAAACCAAGTTGATTATGGGCCGCATGCTTGCGGTACTGCTCTAATGTCTGTTACTTGTCCTCGTCTATCTGTGGTATGTCCTCCTGTTGGATTTTGTGATCTGACCCTGATTTGAAGTTTACATCTTTGATTTCATTCTGTAGGGCATACGCAGTAAATATGTGTCACGTTGTAGAATAGTTGCAAGGTGATTAGCTTCTGCAATGCCTCTGCAAACAGAGCTGTAGAGAGTTTACAAGGTTTTTGGAGTAGCTATTAAAAAACTATTTACTATGGCTTGGTATTACATTGTTATAAAATCATTATGAAGCAAGAAGGTATTTAGTGCTTCTAAAGGGAACAATAGCTAGGGGAAAACCTATACTTCTACTCTTGCAATATTATAGTAGGAGATTTTGGTCTCTTGAAACTATCAAGTCAAAGGACTTATTTCAGTTGTTGGGCTTTATTTTCAGATTGTTGCTAATTCAGCCACAAATACTCTGAAAAGATAGGCCATTGCTGTAAGTGTGTTTTTAAAAGTTATTTTCAACTGTGAACATTTCTGAGTGACATGAAATCGAGATAAAAGCAATTGATACTAGAAACAACCTTTATCTCGTTATATAGGAATTTAGCAGTTCATTCTGAATGTTGGCTGCTGGCTATTTAAAGAAGAAAGTGGAAATGCTAAAGTTATTCAGCTTTGAAAAGTTCATAGGGATTTCTTGTAACTGCTGAGTTAAAAGATTTGTTGGTGCTGCCTACACATAAAGAGGTATAAGTTAGTTAAATAGTTGTTTCTCCTCTCATTCCAGAAATGGCACTAAATTTTAGTCTAAAACAGGATTTGCTGATCTGAGAAACTGAGTGTTTTAGAAATGAAAAAAAAAATTCTATCTCAAATTGTAATCAATCAAAAATGCTTTAAATTGCTTTAGATGATTATGAATTACCCCCACCCCAAAATGAAACATGTTTGAGCAAGTCTATGATTATATATTTAAAGAATCTCATAATATAACACTTTCTGGTCAAATTATAGAATATTTTTTCATAACCTCTCATACTGAAGCATATTGAGTGGTCTATTTAAAATTATTTTATAGTTAATGCACACAAAGTTTAAGTTATGTGATTAATAACAGTTTCCCATTTTATAGGAGTTGGTCTCTCAAAGTTGAGTGTCATATTAATATAATTAGAACCAGTCATCATGTGAATCTAATTTTTCTTTTAACTTATAAAGACTTATTAGGTGTGATTCCTACTGATGCCTTTGTCCTCTACAGATTAATATAATCTCAGGTTCATATGAGATCATAATCTTGCTAGTAAACTTTTTGATCTTCTTTTCTCTATCATTTTTAATGAGGATATTAAGTAACTTCCATATAGCTAGGTCACCTGATGGGTTGACGTAAAGATTAAATAAGTTCTTACTTTCCTTTTTTGGTCATTGCCCTAATTATTGTTTAAAGTCCTCATAAATTAAAAGGACACAGTACCTTTCTTATCTCCTCAAATAAAGAATAGTAGAATGCAAAATATTTTAAGAAGTGGTACCTAGCGGCATCCAGTAATAGCATATTTGCTGACTTCATGTTTTTGGAAAAAGTTTTATTGGGAATAGGTATAGTGAGATTATTTTTCAGTGTGTTATTTATATCAAAAGATCTTTCCATGGTTGGGCTTCTTAGAAAAAAATTCAAGTCAAGTTACTTAACCACTCTATACTCAGAGTTTCCATTTGTAAAATGGGGTGGGTGTACAGTAAGGATAGTACCTAGTACATGGAGTTATTATGAAAATTGAGTAAGTCAATATTGGTAAAGTAACTGTAAGTGTTCCTAGTACATAGTATGATAGAAGTGTAGGTTAAATTTTGGGGAAAAATACACACACACGTACACACACACCGCCTCATGATGCCCAGATATGGAAAAAGTTTACTAACGTGCTTAAAGGCAAAAATTTGGACTGTTTAGCCTTTCAAGCACTCTGAGACCTAATAATTGTTGGCACGACTTCTAAAATGCCCAAGCAGCAGCCATTATGTCCCAAAATTGGTCAATTTGTTGCCAGGGTTAAATGTTTGGAAGCTATGAATGTCTGAAAAATAGTCTGAAATTGAATTTCTTAGCACTGCAGTCTTTAAAAAAAGATAATATAAACTTTTAAAAATGATTATTGTTGGAAAATTGAATAATTATGTGTTGAATTGAATTGAGAGATAAAAAACAAATACAGCTATAAATGACACTCACCCTTCATTAATTGTAAATTTGTTAAAGGCCTCCAGGGAACAGTTTGGTTAGGCAAGGATTTAAAGAGTATGTGGTTATAGCAGGATTGAAAGAGTGGTATAAATGATAAACAAAAGCTTTTAAAAGAATGTGCAGTCTGCTAAGCAAGATACAAAGGAGAAGGATTTGGCAATATACAACTCTAAGCAAAAGAACATTAAGGGCAAGTGGGAAAATAATTTACTCTATGAATAAAATCAAACTACTAAAAGTTCCAGTTGTTTCAAACGAAGCTTTAAAAAATGTTATCCAAATGACAATAGTAAATGAAAATTCTCACAAAAGTATTCAGGAGATAATAAATATTAGATTTGCAAACTACCCCATTTACTGCTTCTACATAAGTGGAAAAAGAGAATGTAAAATAACTTAGCACGGATCTCATATTTCCTAACATTACTGCCAGAGAGTTAAAGCCGAGATAAAGTGGATATAGTTATGAAAATATTGGACACACTGAAAATAGATTGAAGTAAGTGGATTTATATCATTTATGTTCATAAGTTCTGAAGAAATGAAGGTCCTGAAGTCGTAACTTATGCTTTATATATTCTTGACAAGTCAGAATCTGTTTCAAATGAAGGGAATGAAAATTGAATTATTAACATCATTATTCAGGAAAAGGCTATGAAATATAGTATGTAATAAGAACAAAAGAAAACTGTTCTTTGATCAGTCTCAGTCTCAGTTTGAAAGGTAAGGGGTATTTTTCACAATGAATGAGATATATGGTGAATTTGCAAATTCATACTACCTTAATTGTAATTGCTGTGCTGGACTATAAGTTATTCTGGACAATGGTCATCGAGCTAAAAATGCCTACCATCTCTTACTAAACCAGTATGATCTTATTAAATGACCTAAATCATTTCCATTTACTTTTTGAAAAAAACAAACATACATTCTTGCAGTCATCTTCAAAGTGTATTTTAATATTTATGTTGGACTTTTATTTTAAAGAGCAGAAAGGAGCTTAAGGGTATCTACTCTGCATAAAACAAACTATTAATCCTAAAATTATTTATTGGGTTGCTTTGTGTAGCCTGCCTGTCTGAATACATTACACAAGTACTCTGTGACCTTGATCCCTGCAATTCAAGACTGAACTTCCCAATCTAGATTAAATTCACAATAATGCCCTAATGCTGGTTTTATATTCCTAGGTCATAATTATCTCTAAAGCATCAAGCTAATAATCTAAAAAGTTAAAATTGTAGTCCTACCAGTATTCACTTAGCTTCATATAGATTCAAAACATTTAATAAACATTAATTCGGCAAACCATTTTTAGTCTATAGGCAGATGACTAAAATTAAAGATTTGTTTAATGCACCACAGATACCCCACCTAGCATCTGTCCTTACTTTGTCCCTAGAAATAATCTTTAGCAGTCATCAACTAAAAATTTTTATTCTGAAAATAATTTAATCTTTAACTGAATGCTGTTGTTATTCATAATAAAAAAAATGCTTTATTTATATGTCTTGAGACAAATGGAGAAGTAGTTTTAAAATACGATTCGCCTATACCTAAAAATAAACCAAAAAAAGTCGATGTAGACTCTTCAGCTGGACTTGCACAGCGTCCCTATTTTAAAATGACTATCATTAAGCACATTGTATTTATGGGTGTTTCAAGATCATTTTTGAGTTTATGAAGCCATCTAGTTCCCATTGACAGTCAGTGGAAAAAACCCAAACAATTGGTTTTTACCAAAGGTTACTGAGCGAGCAAGCATACAGCCAAACCAATATTGAAATGCCTACGCTATATCATCAAATGTTTGCCTCATTTTTAACAACTGAACTGTTTTTGAAAAAACATACTTTAATGTTTGTAAACTGAATTTTTTAAATTCACCACAAGATACCACATTATGTAAAGAAATTCCACTTTAAATTGAATAAATGCTATCTGATTCATGTACTTAGCAAATAATTTTTCACTTTGCTAGTTTACTGGATTTTGTTAAAAAGGAAAATATCTTTGTCTAACTTACCCCAGGAAGCTCCGTTTCCTATTTCCTGTGAAGGATATAGTTTGTCAAAAATGTATTGAGTAACAGCTGTATCAAGCACTGAGTACTAGGAGCATAGGTTATTATCTTAAAGGTGTTTATAAAAGAGATAGGCATATATATAACTATCCATTACTTAATATAATATATTCTATAGTTTCAGACTAAAGAAAAATCAGACAATTTTGCCTGGGGGAAATCTTTACATATACGAACAGAATCTTCATGGATTAGGCATAATTAGCAAGAAATGGGAGTACCATAGCAAGCAAAAACTTAGAAAGTCAAAATGGTAGAAAATGTAGAAGACTAGGGGTAAAAACTGACTTAATTTCTATGTCTTTATTATCTAATACAGTGCTTAGTATTTAGCAGGTCTTCCACGTATGCCAGATGATTTCAGCAAAAATGCTAACTACTTAGCAAAGCATTTGAACCAAAAAGATAAATACAGAAGTTAGTTTCCTGACAAAAGCTACGTAACACTGTTTGCTTTACATTAGGTTGTGTCTAATTTTCATCATTTAAAAAACCCATATAAGAGAAGACAATACAATAAAAAACAGAATAAATGTTCTACCAAAATTAACTTACTACCAATATTCACTCTCTTGTAGTTTATAAATAATAGAGGTTTCTAAAAATACTTTTTATGCTAGCATTTTCTATGGTAATTGAAATAGGATAATAAACAATCTTTTAAAATTGTATCATCAAGTTCTATGCTAAAAAAAAGTGCAATTGTCAATAGATTATCTTTCCTCCATAAATGAATAAATAAATGAGTGAATGAATGCTTTAGAAAACCCATAAGTAGTCCACAGAATTAAAGCATAAAAGGAATCTCATAGATTGTGGTAGTGTACTCTAATAAAACTCACTCGGGAATAGAGAGGGGTGAAAATATTCAACTATCAAATAATCACACAAGAAGGTTGGGTAATTTATCTATTTTTTTACTAAACAAAATTCAAAAATCTTAATGACTAGACCAGATGCATATACCTGATTACCGATGGATGGATGGATGGATGGATGGATGGATGGATGGTGGATGAATGGAAGACACACTTATTTGTGGTTCATAGAGGTAGAGCTTTAGAAAAGTGGGGAAACTGGAGGAAGTTGGGAGTAAGTCACCTTCTGTAGTTTCTGTCAGTTCTCAAAAAATTATTGAGCATCTGAATGTGTCAGACACTGAACCATGCATCAGAGATGCAAAAGTGATTGAACCACTATTTGTTTTTGTGAATCTCACATTTCAATGAATGAGAGGGACATGAAAACAAAACAGATTTATATAATACAATATGTGCTATAAGAGAAATATGTGTAATGCACTCTTCAAACTCAGATATGGCTTTAAAAATATCATAAAAGGTTTTCTAGAGGATGTGATTCATGAATTTGGTAGTTTAGGCAAATGCCATTCTAGACAAACAGTTCAATGTGGACAAAGGAACAGCGACCTAGAAGAATATGGTGTGTTTGAGGGAAACTTCAAATAATTTCTGGAGTGTAAACTGAGCAGAAAGTGCAGTGAGGCTGGGAAAGTAGACAGGCTGGATCACTGAAGGGTCTTGTGTTCCTTGCTGTAAGCTTGGTCTACTTACCCGTAGGCATAGGCTGATTATTAGGCTTCCTATGTAACTCTCAGAGTTGGGATCAAGGTCTAATTAACATGAATAAGACGAGCATCAGAAAAGGTTATTATATAATGCCAGGAAAGAAATGATGAAAACCTCATGTGTGACAGTGATAGTAGGAAGGAGACAATGGCACTGATTCAAGAATTATTGCAAAGGCAAACGTATCAGGGCTTGTTGATTTGATTCTGAGGCCAGGGAGAAAGTGAAACAAGGATGACTCCCACCTCTCTCTGTGGGTGGTGGGGTACCAACCGAGATGGGGAAAATACCGTAAATATCATGCCAAATGTCTTGGACTTTATCCTGTTGTTTGGAACAAAAGATTCAGTGTTTTATTTTACTTTACACAGGAGAATACTATTACTGTGTATACTGTGCAGACATAATTCTGTAAAAGTAAGAAAGTTAAGAATGAGAATGAGGAGGCATCAAGCAAAGTCTATTATTACAAAACTTATTTTAAGGTTTGTAGGGTTTTTTCCTAATTTAAAATAATCAAGCTTCCATTATTCTCTGATTGTTAGAGTATAAAAAATTTGAGACAGCTCAGAATATATTTCAAATTCCAATTAACATGCCTGAATATAATGAATTCAGATATTAGTTATAATTATCCATAATTAGTTGATTAATTTCCAGATAAAAGTGTAGCAGAAAACCCATGATGCAATTTAGAATATGATGCTCATTATTTAAAAAGATTTAAAAAGTAGGTGCTTTCTAATCTCTATTTCTCACTATTCAATTCTTTCTTCCTTAACATATCTTCAGCTCTGTCTCAAAATATTATTTTAGGCTGTTTGGCTTATGATTTACTCTGGGCTCAAAGTAACGTGCCACTAAAGATACAGATCAGTGCTTCAAAGTCAGGCATTACATGTACTAATCACAAGTATTTAATGTTAAATCAAATGATTGTTATTGTTTAATAACAAGTATTAAAATGACTGATGATTACTATTACTCTGCTTTATGTACATAAAACAGACTTATAAATGTGAGTCTTTATTAAGTATATACCAGGTATCTTGTACTGTCTAATTCTAGAGTGGTATCACAATTACCAAAACATTTAATACCTTACATTATATTTGGAGGTATGTGTCTGCCACAACTCTAGATTGCAAGATTCTTTAGGACAGGAAGCAAGTTTTTTGTTCCTTGTAAAAAAAAAAAAAATCAGTCTCTGTACAGTGTCTGAAAGAGTGAGTGAAGCATGGTAAGAACTGAACTCACTGCATAAATGCATAAATGAATGAGTGAGTTAATGTGAAGAGGATTTCAGCTGGATGGGAAATTAGAAGAATTGAAACACATGTCTTTATAATTTAGATTTTAAATTAAATAAACATTGATTATTGCAAGTCCAGCAGAGGCCAGATTTATAATGGGAGAGCATTTCCAAAATATATCTGCATAAAAGGAAGGGAAACCAAGGCTGATGGAAAATAGAATTTCCCCCCAAAATTCCTATGAGAAAGGGAAAAATTTTTTCCTCTCCTAATTATTTCCGGTTTACCAGTGGAAAGAAAGAAAATAGAAGTTAACAAAAGACAGCCCTACTGGCTGAACACTAATTAGATAAATGTGATTGTGCCTTGCACTTAGGAAACACATAAGATTTGTTGAATAAAAGAATGGATGGGTGAATGAATGATTTCCTAGTTGTATCAATTTCCTTTTGTTGCTGTAATAAATTATCACAAATATGGTGGCTTAAAACAACACAAATATAATCTCTTATAGTTTTGGAGGTCAGAAGTCCAAAATGGGTCTCCCTGACTGAAATCAAGATGTCAGCAGGGCTTTGTGTTTTTCTGGAGCTGTAGGAGAAAATCCATTTTCTGCGTTTTCCAACTTCTAGAAGCTGTCCATGTTCTTTTGCTCATGTGCCTCTTCCATCTTCAAAGCCAGAAATGGCCACTGAAATCTTTCTCATGTCAGGTCATGGTGACACTGACTCTTCAGTCTCCCTCTTTTGCATTTAAGAATACATGTGTTTACACTGGATTTACTTAGATAATCCAGGATAATCTACCTATTTTAAGGTCAGCTAATCATAATCCAATCTGCTACCTAATTCCCCTTAGCTACATAATGTAGTAAATTCCCAGGTTTCAGGAATTAGAATGTAGACATTTTTGGACGGTCATCACTCTGTAAACCATACCAGGTGAACAAATACTTCCTTTTTTCTATCTCTAATATTTTCCTTCAGAACCTACCAAGCCTCCTTGAATTTTTCCAAAATTCAGGTAATGAGTTTTGTTAGAGTACAAGCTATTTGAATATTGACTTTTATAGTAAATGTTTATAAGCAACTATTTTACTATTAAAAAGCTAATGATATTCATTGAAAATATTATATTTATCAAGCCATATTACCACTAATTTCACAGTATTTTATCAAATTGGTTGATATCACACACACACACACACACACACACACACACACACACACACACCCTATTTAAAAAGAAGACTCCAAGATCTTAATGTGAAATATAAATCCCAACTGGCCCACTGATAGTTAGAGAAGGCATCTATAACAGGAAAGAATCATAAATGCAAGTAAATCTTGAAACAATTAGAGTTAATGACTTTCGGTCTAATAAATGATTAGTCTTTCAATAATGCATGTAGGAAATAGTTTCTTTCCTGGACACAGGATTCTGTAAAAGCCAACAAGCAAATGCTTGCTTGTGGTTATTCTAAATAGGAATGCATGTATTTTAAGTTGGCCTTAATTTTGAAATACCAAAAGCAAACAGAAAATGAAAAAAAAATGGTTTAAATGAAGATTTTGCATTTAGAAGAATAAGGTAAAATTACTTAGAATATGAGCCCTCTGATTTTTGCTTTTCTGTCAGTCCTCCTAGCCCAGAGCTTCTCACTATACTGAGGATCACAAATAATGCCTATAGTCCAAAATTAGCAAATTTCATCCAGTTGTTATTAGCAGATCAGTGTTAAACTGATGCGTGCTTGCAAATATGCACCTTCCTAGAGATAGCTGTATTTTAAAAGAAGCTTCCTATTTAACCCTAATTTATTTCTCATGATGGAAATTAGAAACAGGCACATTGTGGGAATATTAGTAGGCAGGAGAGCCTTCCCGTTGCCATATAAATCGCTAAATCCAGAAATCCAGATGCTTGGACTCTGCCTGGTCATCTGGCCAGCATCAGTAGCTGACTTTGCATCTTTATCCCATTGTTTACCTTAAATAAACTAAGTAGATATTTTGCAAGTGCAAACAGACAAGGCTGTTTTGTGCTTTGAAGGTGGTAATATTCATACTCATATTTCAAAGTGAGTTATAGTTTAAAAAGTATTTTCAACAAACATCTACTTCTCAAAAATAATCTTACAATATATGAACAGGTTAGGAATTTGAAGTTCAGAGAGTCTGAACAACTTACCCAACAACCCAGAAATTCAGCAAATATTTCCTGTGTTAAGGATCTTTCCGCATGATGTTAGGATCTTCCTGCATATGTAAATTTCATTTACATCCTCCCATCCTCACAACAACCCAACAACCCAAACTTACCTGCTGATTGGCTCCAGGAAGATTATCAGGGGGGCCTTGTTTGGGCACTTTTATTTAACAAAATGCTAACCAGTTTTCTTCCTGAGGTGAACCAACCATCTTTTGTTCATTTAAACAAACAACAAAACATGCCATCTTTCATACCACACTTTGAGTCTTAAAGATTTTCGTGGTTTTCAAAAAACCATTGGCTGGCTCGTGGGCATAAGAACATGAGGACTTTATGCCTCTGATCATGCAGCCAGGCAGTCAAAATCTTTCCAATTCATGAAATACTCATCACGTTTACTTATTGCTTTTTATTGTATCTGGCTCAACAGGGCATTACAGTTATTAGGCAAGCACACATATGAGCACGTGAGTCTGTACCTTTACTGTTAGGCTTGATTTTAAAAAGCATTGTGCCTGTGTGTGTGTGTGTGTGTGTGTGTGTGTGTGTGTGTGTAAGGGGGGGTAGAGGGGAGGAAATAGCAGCATTTTATCTACCCATATTACAATTCATGATAGCAAGCTGACTAGGCCCACACTATGAGTAAGTAATTTCTGATTACTTATTTACTTAAAATTTACTTAATTAGAAGTAATTTCTGCTACCAAGCAGAAATGATGGTACATTTCACCAATCTTTGTATTTCATTCATAGCACTTTTTTGGCCCTTTTCTGGTCTTACCTCTTTCGCTACCACTCTCCTCCACTTAAACCACCAAACTTTCTTGATATCAGGATTACTCTGATTTTAAAATGAGATTATACTCAGACACAAAGGTAGTCATCATACCTGGTTGAGTAGACAGTGAGGACAAATTGGAACCGTCCACTTTCCAAGCCAGTGCCTTCTCTCTTGAAATTTCTTAAATTCAAGGATTTATATAACATTTTTGCGTTAATGCATTCACTAATTCAATATCCCTTGCCTAGTATATATATTATGTGCTACATACTGGGCTTCGAATAAAAATAAATCTTAGAATATAACCCTAAAATACAGTGGTGGAGTCAGGAATGTATTATATCCTTTTTAATCCCATCATACACTAGAAATTCTATTTATCATATTTATTGAGAACCAAGGACATGTGTGTGCACCCGTAAGAGCAAAGCACTTCGATAAATACCTTATGTTTTTGTTTTTGCCTTTGTGGCTTTCAAAGGCTTTCAGTTCATTACTCATTTTATTTTCTGAATTTGACAGAGCAGAAAAAATTATGAATAGACATTTATGTTATGTATTTAAAGATGACTTGAAATATTAATATGTACAAATCTCATCCCCCATGTTAACAACTATGCTTTTCACAGCCAGCAGAATGCAGTCACTAGGTGGCACCTCTGGGCTGTATTCTCTGCTGAAGACTCACAAGTATTTCCATAGACTGATTTGTGTCTGAATTTTGTAGTATCTTCTCCCCTCTTATAGCAACATTTCATCAGACTATTATTTGTACTAATCCCTTGAACAAGAGTTGCTCTTAGAGACTTAATAGTAACATATTGAAACCGTTCATACCTACCGACAATTGAAAAATGAAAAATGTAGTCCTGTTTCCTGGTTGTTGAAACATACTATGCCACACAATCTGTTTGTATTTAAATTTTCATTTGTTTGGGACTGAGAGAGATAGGATGATGTACTCAAGAAATATAGTAGAGTGTGATTAGGACACTCTTACTTATTCAAAAGGTCTGAAGTCAAGTTAATTATGTTTAGGGCTTCAGGCATGTCTCAACTCATTCAGAAACATTGATGTAAAAGATGTGGCCCCTGTACTCAACAAATCTCATTCCACTGGTAACATAGACTGTCTATAGTGGAGTGATTGGGCTAGATAATCTTAAACTTTGCTTTCATCTCTTAAATTCTATGAGTTTCCTATAAACAGGGTACGAAAGGTCTATGGGTCTAAATCAGCTGTGAAATTGCTCTGGTATCCTTATAAGCTTAGTTAAATTGACCGTTTTCCAACCAGCTGGGTATGTAGTGCTTTTGTACTTGAAATATCTACATTGAATCTAGGACTTTAGAAAGAGGAAGACATAACTCTCTGACCCCAAGTAAGAGTCTCTGGGAAATAAGCTCAACTAAGAGAAAAGAACTCTACAAATTCCCAAATTAACGGGCTGCTAATTAAGATTCCTTACAGTGACAAGTCACAGCTAACTTGTCCCTTTCTCCAGCAACTTGCAAAAATCATGGATCTCATGCAAACACAGAAATTTTCAGTGGGTTTATCTAATCACAGATTAATGAACCTTCAGTTCCTGCTGGATTGGGGTGGAGTGACAGAAGGCACCTGGTGGCAAGTAAAAGCAGGGTAACTTGTACCTTCTTAAGTCATATTTGAAATCACCTTCCCATTTTCTCCATCTGCTCTCCTGTATTGTCTTTCCCTGCCCCCGCCATGCCTATGACACTAAATAGGAGCTGTAGATTAGTTGATTTTACATGTTTTTACACAAGACAGGCTTCACAGTAGGTAGTGCACAGGAGCTGAAATGAGGTACTACTTATTTGGGACATCAATCTTCCCTTTAAGTGTAAAGAGCAAAGACTTAAACACAATTCTGAATAACCAAAAAAGGGTTCTAGGCTTTTGACCTGAGTTAATTTCTAACTAATTAATTAATTATTGTAATTAAAGAATGTATATATTAGTCCATAACCTGCCAGTGGGAATCACTGAGACAAAACCATTTATTGTCTCCCTCCCTTAAGCCCTGTCCAACAGAGATTTCTCTGGCACACAAACTGCAACTGAGTTTGCTTCGAAAAGAGCAATGGATTCTTAGACTACATCTGATTCCATGCTTACGGAGCAACGTTATGACAGTGGAGATAGGTCAGCCTGTCTCCACAGCATGTCAGCATTGCAGTGGAATCCAAATAAAAGGCATTACTATTTATTAGGCAATTAGTCTGTGGCAGACACCGTGTTAAATAATTTTAAATCCATTATCTCAGTTAACCATCATGACTACCCCACCACTGGTCATTTTCATCCCAATTTACAGAAGAAACTGAAGCTGAGAGAGCTAATAAGCATGGTCAGAGTTCATCTGACTCCAACTCCTACAAACTTAAAAATTAAGCCAGTTTGTCGTCCCACATTCTCACCCATATTTTTAGGGACCCACAAATTCTGTGAAAAAAATCAAAATTTTGTCCTTTTTGTTTATTAGATAATCCTCAAATAATCATTTTACTAGATATTTTTTAAAAGACCTTTCCTTAGCTGTGAATAATGAGAAAGTTTTAAAAATCCTAGGTACACACACCTAGTCTCAGGTCTGTAATTTCTCATATTTTCTCTTTAAAAGGTATTCTTACACATCTCAGTCTGGAAGCACCATATCAAAACGGGCTGCCTAAGACTTCAGCGTGCATTTGACTTTGTGATTCACTTGCTGTGTGATCTTAAGGAGGCTACCTCGCTTCCCTGAATCTCAGTTTCTCCTATAAAATCAGGATGAAAACATATACCTAATAGGACTTTGAGATATCTTAAGAAAATGTCTACAAATTCTATGTATTTCATAAACACAGACATCAGATTTAATATTGACTTGCCTTCAGGAGAAAGATGTTGACCCACCAGAGTTTTTATTATACGTTTAGGAAATGGCATGTATTCTTTAGCCTGTTCAGAATTCATGCAGTAAGAGTCCCTTATCCAATTTTATCAACTCAAGAACATAGAAAAAATAGGTTTCTGGTCCCACAAAACTGAGACCCAGACCCTAAATAATGGCAGATTCTCCAAGATGAAAACCACCCTGTGTGCTTTTCCTCATAACTCACTTTTTTGAGAGGTGGAGGTAGGGGTAGATTTCTGTATTCCTCAAACAGAAAACAGGTAGAAAAATATATTCAGCAAACTGGTGAACTAAATATGCCTAGTTAACACCAAAAAACCTGACATTTTAAGTTTTTGAATTATTATATGTAGTATAAGGTAATAAAATTGATTTCTGTAAGATTCATCTAAATCCACCCTTTCTAAATTGTATCTATAATTGTATCCATAAACTATTCTGTCAGGAGAAATTCTTGAATCCTCCATATTGACTAGTGTACTATAATTTTGAGGTATTTTTTGTCGATGTTATATATATAGTAAAACTGTTAGTTTCTTGATAAAGTAAATATATTAGTTTCTACTGTATCTTATTCCTATAGCTTATTTTATTTACACATTTTAAAAATTCAGTTAGTATGGCGGGGCGCGGTGGCTCACGCCTGTAATCCCAGCACTTTGGGAGGCCAAGGTGGGTGGGTCACGAGGTCAGGAGTTCAAGATCAGCCTGACCAAGAAGGTGGAACTCTGTCTCTACTAAAAATGCAAAACGTAGCCAGGTGTGGTGGTGGGCACCTGCAATCCCAGCTACTCGGGAGGTTGAGGCAGAGAACTGCTTGAACCTGGGAGGCAAAGGTTGTAGTGAGCCGAGATCTCAGTGCTCCACTCCAGCCTGGGCAACAGAGCAAGACTCAGTCTCAAAAAAAAAAAAAAAAAAAAATTCGATTAGTATTTATGCTTTTGTTTCTAAGTGCTACTTAATTTAGGAATATTATACATAGTTTTCCTGTCAACAGATGCTGTGCGAATTTTGCCTTTAGTTGAGCCTGTGGTGCACAATTGAATGTAATACATACACTGTACTCAAACTAGATAGCATAACATTTAAAAGGTTGGAAATACAGAACAAGAAAGAGTACAGATTCTTTTTCCTTGAGTACAGTCCTGTTATCACAAGATAATCTGCTTCCATTTTCACTTTTGTTTAGTAAAGCATTATGTTAATTTTTTAAAAAATTTATATACTTTTAAGTAAACTGTAGGGGTGAACTGTTTTTACATTTGATATTCCCAATAGAGAACGTTTCATATCAGATAACATCCATTTGCATGTAATTGACAGTTATTTTAAAAACATAACACTTGATTCTACAGAAAGAAAGATTTGTATGTTGAGAGGGTAATATTGGTTTTATTTGAGAATAAAGACTATTCATAGTACTTTAATTAAACAAGATATTCTGGAGTTTCTCATGCATCGTATCATTTACTTGCATCTAAAATTTCAGTATATCTAACTGTTTACACATTTCTAACAAATCTGCCTAAGTTTTCAGAATATAATTACACTATAGGTTCTATAATATGAACCTAAATTGGACATATTCTTTGACTTTAATTCTAAAATTCTGATGTAGAATTTGGCCAATTTAAGTTTGAACATAAAGAAAAATGGGCCTCATTATGTTTTCTCAATACATAGTTATTCAGATCAGTTATATTTAATATTGACTTTGTGTGTCTTTAACCAATCTTTTCAGTGCAGATACAGCTGCTGGATACTTTGTGACCATAAGAACATTAACAAAAGAACATACTGCTCTTTGATTCAGCTTATCTCAACACAACCATAAAAGCAGTTCCTATCAGATGATTCATTTCACAGCATCCTGACATTGATCTACATAGAATCAATAACTAAAAATAATGCTTCAATTCTGTGGAGTCTGGGCTCTTAGAAGCCTAGACTCTTTCCACTATGTTTAGTTGAGCCTCTGATGCACAATTGAATGCAATATATATGATTTGTAATAGTGAAACAAAGGCTTTAGAAGACAGAGGGGAATGTATATACTTCATGGCAAATGCTGGTCTTGTAACATATTTTGAAGGAAAATGGTTCTGTTGGTCAACTAGATTTGGAGACCCTGCATACTCTATCACTGTCTTAAAAACTCAATTTATACATGAAAAACTAGTATTAGAGATTCTGAGAACTTCTGCAATTAAAAGCATCATAACATGTTTAATTCAGGATTCTCAAAACTTACTTGAGCGAGGAATACTGCCTTTCCTTTCTTACTAGTGAACATCCAGTTTGCAGAGCATATTATGCTGAATGCTGGTGTCAACTGCGGTTAAAATGGCTGAAAAGCAGTCAAAATGCTCTGCCTTACCATCTCTTCTCCAAGGCACCCTCTAAAAGTTCCTTGTAGCCTGGATCTGCAAAATTATCAAGGTAACCCTGTGGAAGTCTGCCCTAGACTTAGAACATTTTAACATTGTTTCAGGCCACAAGAGTTTTACTAACTAAATCATGCCTTGAGAGACATTTCACAACCTGAGAAAACTATGAGTACACTCAATGTACTAACCTTCCAGTCTGAGTGTTTCTTCCTTTTTCAAAATATTTGTTTTCTGACTGTGAGAAACACACATTCACCCACCCAAACCCAAAGAATGGACCTGGAAACACAAAATATAGCAGAAGTGAGACTTTTAATAGCAGTCTTGCAAGATCAGGTGTCTGATAGGCAGGCACACCTGGGGCAGTTACAGCAGGTAATTTATCTCCTAGCACGCAAGTCCCTCCCCTAGTTCCTCATTGGTTGAGTTCTATGTGGTTACAATCTTCCTGGACGTCACCTAAGTTTCATTATCCCCCCTATAAGGTTATACCCTGTCCCCTTCTCTACTTAAGTTTCGATTTCCCAACAATGAAACTTTTCCCTTTTATGGGCTGACCCCTCCTCTACATTCTGTTCGCTTATCGTGAACTTCAAGCTGCATGGGCCATGTGGTTTGTTACATTTGCAGGCTGGCTGGCATTACTTAGATTTATCATGCTTTGAAAATGAACCATTTAAAATGGTTTCTTTCAAATTCCCTCCTCTTTTCTATTTACTTTCTTTGGTCTCATTTTCGTCTAAACCCTTTTGATTCTTGAATTACTCTAGAAGTTGTTTGCTTTTTTCCTTATAGGACAGTGAGTTTAATTTGGTTTTTAATAGTATCAGGTTATTTTGCTGGTAAGTTATGGGCATTCATTTATTAATAGCTGTTTGAATTAATCTCTGTGCTAGTGCCCTTATACAACAACATCCCACTGCTGTTAAGACTCATGCCACAATAATGAGAGATATAAGGATTGAAGCTACCATGCCTTTTCATTTTCCAAACCAACCTTCTAGCCAGCCCATTAATGGGTCATTAATTCCAGCATTTTCTACCAGTTCGCTGGCTAGAGTTGTTAGACCCTGTAAAGCTTTTGTGATGGTCCCATCTGGGGCAGTGTTGTTGAGAATGAAAGTGCAACATTTCCCACCCAATATAACACGTATGCCCCCTTTTTCTGCTATTAATATGTCTAGCACAAGCTTGTTTCCCAAACCATTTGGCTGGTGGCATCTAACTGGCTAGCCACCCCTTTGAGGGCATCCCAAGTATAACTGATGAATCTCTGTTGACTTTAATAGATGTAGTTAGTTCAATCCACATTTTCATTAATAGTTGACCGCCAGAAGAGTGCTGACTTGAACCCAGCCGCTATTTGGTTTCAGGCCTCAAATTTATTAGGCACCCCCCTAGGGACTCCTATTGAGTTAACATATATATTGGGATCCAAAGAATTTGTTAGATCTCTCCAGTTTCAGTGGCCATGTGTATTTTTGGGTATTTTATGGAACGCCAGAGGGAAGGGAATGGTCAGTTGGACTGAAGCATAAGTCCTGGTCCAATTGGATGGTAACAAGTTATGAAGGTTCCTTTTCCCACAATTCCACCAGACATAAGCCCAGGGTATATGGAGAGCTGAGAAATTGCCATTGCCCGACTCACCAGTGGCATGTCGGATGTGGGTACAAGTCGAGAGTTATCCCATGGGCTCTGCCCCCTGCCTAGAGAGGCAAGAGGAGTAGTTCATATTTCCTATAGAGAACTAAGGGATTACTCTGGGATCTGACCTCTGCAATGTGGGAAAGCAATGACAGACTCTTACAAGTCTGATTTCCCCAGGCATCCTTGCCCTGGTATAGAGCCAAGATGCAATGCATTCCTTTAGGATTGGCATCTCATCCTAGGGGAAATGGAATCACCTATGGCTGAGGCCGTCTCACAGCACATGCATAGCAGTTACTCTTCTTGAGGGCTTGTACCAAAAATTTGATCCATTCCACCCAGGCACTCACATCCCCTTACCCTGTCTGAATTTCTAAGGTTCACTTTTACCTTATTTTTATCCTTTTATGGTTATTATTTGGTGGACTAAAGTATTAGGGTTTGGGGTTGGAATAGTTCCAGGCAAATGGGAGGTTGAGTTCTTAATTAGTTTAAGAACAAATCACCCTAGGGAGTCTTCCCCTGTGATGTCTGCCCCTCACCCATATACCTGTGATGCTACTTTTGGTTCTTGGTTTAGAATGGCTGGATTGCTCATGGTGATGAGTATAGGACTGCATTCTAAATTCTGGCAGTTATCTGGCGGGGAGCCCCTGGACAGATGCACTTTAATCTTTAAGAGTCTCCAGCTTGGAGTTACCCACCCCGTGTTTACTGTCCAACCCTGAAATTGGGTAGTCCACCATACATTATCCCAGCTGGGGCAGGGTGATGCCCTACTGTAACCTGTATTTGGTTCAGGGCAAAGATATTTATCTGCCTGCCAGAGCTATCTCTGATTTTCCAAATTCCCACAGGGTAAGACCTGGAAGGCATTAAATTTTATAGTTTGGGATGCTACCATTTTGATTACATTAATTACCAACATGATTGGGTAAGGAGCAGTCCCCTGCCAGTTTCCATTTTGACCTTTTGCTTTTTGTATAGTAGCCCATCCTAGCCATATTAACTTTCAGAAATGGGGCCAGCCCATGTTTTCTTTGTAGATTTTTCTCAAAGTTAACTTTAAGGGTTCCTCAGGTGACCCATGCACTTTCCACCAGTCTTTTTCCCTCCCTCCTGGGGTCTCTTTTCTCAGTCCCTTGACTCAAGTATGGGGAGTCCACCTGCACTCAGCTGTTTGCATGGCTTTCTTAGTGGCCAGGAGCACTTAATAGGGACCTTCCCTGCTTGGGTGAAGCTTGTCTTCTTTCCAAGTTTTAATTAACACCAAGTCACTAGGCTGGAAGTGGTGAACTACGAACTTAAAAGGTGGGGTTTGAGTCAGAAGTCGTTTTAACTTAAGGGGTGACAGGGTGGAGGATATGGCCAGTATATAATTTCTTAAAAATTGATGCTTGGTTTCCATAGTAGGGAGATTTGTAGCTCTGCCCAACTGTGGGAGCCCATATAATAACTTGTGGGGGAGACAATTCCAAGTCTTTTTTAGCAGAGAAGGCAGCTGTCCTAATCCTAAGGAGTGCTATTGGGAAACATTTGATCCAAGGCATTTTAGCTTCTAAGATTAGTTTGGTGAAATGCTTTTTGAGAGTTTGATTCATTCTTTTACCTTTCCAGAAGAAGGGGGATGCCAAGGGGTGTGATAATTCCATCTAATTTGTAAACCTTTTATAATTCCCCTTAACACCCTTGAGGTAAAGTGGCTCCCATTGTCCAAATTAATATTTTTCACCAGGCCAAATCTAGGTACAATCTGTTCTAATATTATTTTGACCACATTCCCAGCAGTGGCTGTTGGAAGGGGTAGGTAAGTACTTTAATTTTCCTACTTTGGGCATTTCTGTGAAATTTACTTGAATGCTTTGAAATAGTCTTAGTTTGGGAGGTCTTCCTCCCATGGCCTGTTTTTTAATTACCTTTTTGTTTATCCTTTGACAAGTTACATAACTTTTGCATACTTGTTTAGTGAGGGTATAAATCCCAATACACCCACAATTCCCGAGTATTGCATTACACAGAGCCTGGGGTCCCTAATGGCTCCCTTTGTGTGATATAGACATTAGTTTTTTAATTAGGGGTTTATTTATTATATCTTTTCCATTAGGAAGTACCCATTTCCCGTCTTTAGTTTGACTGACCCCTATCCTGTCTAATTCTTCCTTCACATCTCTGGTAAACTGGGGCCTTAATAGTACTTTAGGGATGTCTGGGATCAGGCTAAATAGTCTAATTTTTGCCTTCAGGGAGGCTTGCTTAGCAGCTTTATTTGTAAGCTTCTTTCCTACAGCTTTTATAGTGCTCCCTTTTTGGTGACCATTTACATGAACTATGGCTACCTCTGCTGGAAGCAGGAGGCTTTTTAAGACCTGTTTGACCAGTTGTCCATGTATTAATTATTTTCCCCTGCTATTTATTAGACCCTGCTTTGTCCAGATTTTTTTTAAGTGTGTACCACTCTATAGGCATATTTAGAATCAGTATATATCGTATCATCTTGACCTTCAAGGAGCTTTAGGGCCTGGTTAAGAGCATATAATTTACTGGTTTGGGCTGACTAGCCATTAGGTAATTTACCTTTCTCACGTAAGCAGTGTTTATTTTCATCAGTGACAGCATAACCATTATGTTTTCTTTTTTTTTTTTAATCTATCACTTGGGATGACCCATTCACAAACAGCCTTATCCTATCATGTAGTGGAGCTTCCCTAAGGTCTGGTATAACTTTGGTTTTGTATTTTATCATATCTAAGCAGTTATGGTCTGATGTCTTTCATTCCCCTCTCCTTTCCATAGGAAACTAGCTGGATTCAGGCAAGTATTTGTTGTTATGACCAAATGATTTTTTTCTATTATTATGGCTTCGTATTTTAGAATCTGAGCATCTGTTAACCACTTCCTGGCTTTTTGGTTTAATATATTCCTGACCTGGTGTGGGGTGCTTAGTATTAGGGCCCCACCAAAGGTTAGCTTTCAAGTCTCCTCTACTAGCAGGGCTGTGGCAGCTACTGCTTGCACACATTTGGGCCACCTCCAAGAGACAGGGTGGAGAAGCTTGGAGACAAAAGTAACAGGTTGCCTCTTCCCTCCCCAAGTTTGAATGAGCACCCCAAGGCCCAAGCCCTGGTCTACTGTTACAAACAGATGGAATGTTTTTTTCTAAAGGTGAGAGGGCCAGGACCAGGGCTGTAATGAGGGCCTGCTTTAGCTCTTTCATTGCCTGAATTTTCTCTGTGGACCATTGCAAGGGATTGGGTTCCTTTTTCAGTAATTTAAGAAACAGAATTTTTGTCTTTTAAGGATATGAATCAATCCATAACCTACAGTAGCCAGTCAAACCCAAACATTTTTGGAGTTCTTTCCTTGTCTTAGGCAAAGGCAGACCCACTATTCCCGATATTTTCTCTGAGTTTATTCTCTGCTTCCCTTCACTAATCAGGCGTCCTAAATATTTAACTTATTTTTCTCTACAAATTGCAATTTGTTCTTAGAGACTTGCAATCCCCTTTCTCCTAGGAAATTAAGTAAGCTCACAGTGGTTTCTGATACCTTGGCCCTCCTCTGCCCAGAAATTAAGAGATCATTTACATATTGTAACAACTGGGTTCACCTGGAGGGTTGGAATTTCTCCAGGACTTTTTCTAAAGTCTGACCAAATGAGTTTGGGACTTCCATGAAACCTTGTGGCAGCACAGTCCAGCAGTGCTGTTGTTTTTCTCCCAGTTACAGGATTTTCCCACTTAAAGGCAAAGAGGTCCCTAGTCCTAAAGTAGAAGGGACTGCCCAAAATGCATCTTTTAGGTCCACCACACTGTACCACTCCTGTTTAAGGACTATCTTACTAAGGAGGGTGTAGGGGCTAGGCACCACAGGGTGGCAAGTCTGGACAATTTGATCTATAACCCTTAGATCTTGCACCAATTTATAACACATTAGGCTTTTTGACTGTGAGAATTGGGGTTATTGTATGGTGACATGCAGGGTCCTAATAGTCCTTCTTCAGTGAATCCTTTCATTACTGGTTGGAGACCATTTTTCCCTTTAATAGAAATGGGATATTGTTTTTTTGCAAACTACTTGTCCTGGTTGTTTTAGTTTAATCTGTAAAGGTGTGATTTTTAACCCTCCTCTGTTGCCTTTCCTAATCCATACAAGAGGATTAATTTTTTTCCCTCCTCCTCTGTTAGGAGGGCCATCATTACTTTTACTTGTCTTTCCTCTATTCCTGATCCTACACCCAATCTCATGATCAGTTTTTGACCCAGGAGGTTAGTTCCTGCTTCAGGAACATATTAAGAATGACCCTTCAATGTGTTCTGGTCTGAATCTAATTAACACTTTCTTCAATATCAGAACCTAAAATCCCTCCCCTTTTACCTCGGATACTGTCCATTTTTCCTTAGAGACTTTTGTATCCCCTGGTTGGTGAATTAGAGAGGAGCAAGCCACTCCAGTATTAATCAAAAATGTTACTTCTTCTTCCTCGGGTCCCACCTTCAAATTTATTAAAAGTCGTGGTGGGACCTACTCAGAAGGAACCCCTGAAGCCCCTAGTCTTCAATGGTTATGAGGGGAATTGCCTTTTCTTCTTACTTCCATTCAGGACATTTTCTTTTAAACTGTCCTGGCTTTCTACACATGTAACATTTACTCATAGTCTTAGGAGTTTTTCCTTGCATTTCTCTTCTTTCTCTGTGTTGAAATCTGTCATTCCTTTGTCTCCTGTGAGGGGGGATCTTGATCTAGCCTTTTTTTTTGGACTACCTTTTCCCCAGTAGAAACTATGATTTTTGCTTTTTGTTTCTGCTTTTCCTCCTCTCTCCTTGCAAAGACCGACTGAGCTTCCTTCAGTAATTCCTCCATCGGTTTCTCATTTCATCCATCAATCTTTTTTCGTAATGTTTTTGTAATGTTAGGTCAGCTCTTAGTTACAAAGTTAACCTTTAAGAGGTCTTGCCCTACTGGGTCCTCTGGATCTAATTTGGAGGTTTATTTTATTTGTTTATTTATTTATCTAATCTCTGAGCCTCTGCAGGAATGCAGAGGGTGTTTCCTCTTGTTGAATCTCAAATGCTTCTGAGACATTTTGTGTCCTATGAGTGGGCTCTTTGATCCCTTTAATTATTAGTTCTCCAAGGTCCCACATTTAGGCCCAATCCCTGGGATCACTATTATCCCATTCAGGATCAATATTTGGAAATTTTTGTTCAGCTGGCAAGACTTCTTGCCCGGAGGGTGTTGCCTTTCCCAGATGGTTATGGCCGCTTTCCTAATCATTTCCTTTTCTTCTCCTGTGAACAGGATATTTATGACAGACATCATTTCAGACCATGTGTAAAAGCTGCATCCTAGGAATTGGTCCAGATGGTCTGCCAAACTGAGGGGATTTTCTAGGAGTGGTTTTATTTCCTTTATGAAATTCCTAATGCCAGTACTTGTAAGATGAACACTTACAAAGCCAATCTCTCCCTGTCTATGGGAACTTCCCTAAGGGGGAACATGCTAGATGCCTGCTGTGTGGAAGGGATAGGGAAGTTCTCAACATCCCTCTTACACTGTTCTAATTATTTTCTTAAATTTGGATGAGGATTTAAAGAAGCAGTTGGTTCAGCTCCCCCATGGTCTCCAGGTATTTCTTCCTCTAGCCCCCCTGTTGCCCCTTGATCTTCCTGTCCCCTATTTTGTGAGATGCATGGAGGGGGCAAGCATTATAGGGGGTCTCAGGGCTTTTTGCTGGGTGAGGGCTTTTTACTAGGCCCTTTTTCTTCTTCTTTGACGGGGAACATGGGGGTGCTAATTCCTTGATCCAGCAGAGAACGTAACCTATCTCTTCCCGTGAGGATGGGATTTTATTATTCACATAGAGAATTAAAGCTTGGCACACCCAAACCTCATTTGAGCCAAACTTAGGCCAAAAGACTGAAGGGTTACAAGTAGGGTCTTTGGGCCAGATAAAACAGCAATACTTTATAACCTTTTACTTTTCCTTGTCCCTGGTTTGAGGGTTGTCCCTGCAAACCTGCAGCATTATGCCCAGCAGACTATCCAGGGGAGTGTCAGGGAGAGTCTCTTTGACTCCCTCTTTCTATTGTTCCCTAGGCCTAGAATTTCTGTTTCCTTTTTTCTATCAGTCTCTGTGTCTGAGCTTTTCCTCATGTACTCAACTCTCCCTACTGGAGGTTTCTTGCACACCCCAAGAATCACCACCTCTGTCTCTGGCCATTTCCCTTGCAGGAGAACTGAACCATGGATTGGGACTCTGCACTTGCTTCGTATCTAGGATACATCTCAGTCATGCACACACTAGACCTATGAACATGCCCAACCACCAAGGTAGGACTTATAGTCCAATTTTCTTACCTTGGCTCATGCACGAGGTTGCCTGGTTGCCATGGTGCCTTCTTTTCTCCTTGTGTTGCCTCTGCTGCCTCATGAATAACAGTCTCGGGTTTGCCTATAGCCTCTACAGGGAGCCAGGAAGCCCAGACAGAGTGAGCCACTTAAATCAGGTGGGACGCATCTCCCCTCTCTGCCAGACTCCCACTCCATGAAGGCACAGAGATCCTGGACAAACCCCCAGATTTGTGAGAAACATATATTCACCCATCCAAATCCAAAGAATGGACTCAGAGACATGCAAAACAGCGGAAGCGAGACTTTTAATGGCGATCTTGCAAGATCGGGTGTCTAGTAGGCAGGCACCCCTGGGGCAGTTACACCAGGTAATTTATCTCCTAGCATGCAAGTCCCTTCCCCAGTTCCTCATTGGTTGTGTACTATGGGGTTACAATCTTCCTGGACGTCACCTAAGTTTCATTATCCCCCTCATAAGGTTATACCCAGGTCCCCTTTCTTGCTTATGTTTCAATTTCCCAATAGTGAAACTTTCTTCCCTTTTATGGGCTGACCCCTCCTCTATATTCTGTTCGCTTATCGTGATCTTCTGGGTGCATGAGCCATGCAGTTTGTTACATTTGCCGGGTGGCTGCCAGTACTTACATTTATCATGCTTTGAAAATGGACCATTTAAAATGTTTTCTTACATGACCAAATAACCACAGGGCACATCTTGTTATATATTCATGTTTATGATAATCTGAAGTTTAAGTAGAATCACTTTTATTTCCTCCTTGTTTATTTCAATGTATTTTGCCTTCAGAAAGTTGGACAAAAAAGTCAATAGAGTTCCATACACATAGCAAGATGTTTATCAATGTTTAACTTTTGAATATGTAAGTAATTAATATGCTTTATTTCAACAAATAATTTTGTGCAATTTATAATAATTGTAACAAACTCTGTCGAGGGCAAACATATGAAAGAGCTTTACATATTTTTTATTCTTATCTGTAGTTATGCGACATGAAATTTCTTATCGTTTATAATTTTATGAACATTATTTTTTCACTCTCACATTGTTGTAGATTTTGGCATTCTTTGACATGTCACCAGTGAGTGGACATACTTGTATCGACATAGAATCAATGATATCTTTAATTTGTACAGGGCCCGTAGAAATACGCTATTCTTTATTTTACAGATAGGTAAACTAAAATTTGCCACCTCTCAATGACTTGTCTAGAGTCATGCAGCTCTTGGTAGTAGTCAAGTTATAGAACGTAGGTTTAACATTTCCCAGTTCAGGACAAATCGATTTTACAGCCCAAGAAAATATTTGGGTCTATCATCAATATTTCAAACTGTGAGATCTTTCAGACCCCAAATTGTATTTAAAAATTATGTTAAAAATATTACTTCAAAGATTAAAGTTCATTTCATTAATTGAATCACAATTAATGCATAACAAATAATGCATTAATTTTAAAGAAAATATCTCATCATTTAGAAATATAAATCATTTGTGTATGTATGCCAAGTTATTAAAAAGTTATGTCTTTATCAGATATCAACTTATTGTTAGATCTCTAACAGAAATGTATATGTGTGCACACATGCCTGAACATGTGTGTATACAGTAAATAGATACATTGACAATCTGATATTCATTCTTTGGTATTATTTGCATATTAATGTCAATCTTATTGTGGAATGAGACAAAATCTGTGACAATTTTAAAGGCCACACAAGAAAGTTACAATACAGTGTTTCAAATTAGCGTGTTTAAACATACAGTTGGCTCTCTGTCTTTGTGGGTTCTGCATTCGTGGAGTCAATCAACCCCAGATAAAAAATATTCAAAAAATAAAAAATAACAATACATAAATTATAATAATACAAATAAAACATATAGTATAACAACTATTTAAAGAACATGTACATTTTATTAGATATTATAAATAATCTAGAGATGATTAAAAGTATATGGTAGGCTATGCATTGGTTATATGCATATACTACAACATTTTATATAAGGGACTTGAGCATTCACAGATTTTGTTATTGCCAAGGGTCCTCAATCCAATCCTCCATGGATGCCAAGGGACAACGGTACTATTATCATTACAAACATTAAGTGCTGACGTTTAATGTAATGATAACTGTTTAATGTAATGATAACTGTACTATTATCAGTACAAACATTAAGTGATTTTGGGGATAAAGTGGCACTTCATCTGATGTTTAGAAGTTCAAAAAGGTTTATACAGGCAAAGAAAATCGGACCTTTTAATGTAATGTGAGGAAATTGATTAATTCCAAAAATCAAGATATTATGCTTATCCAAAACTGAATTTTCACTTTTTAAATCTTATTAAATAATAAAAACTGGAGTTCAGGTGAAAAGTTCAGACTAAGATAAAATAAAGAAAGTGATTATTGTCATTTTTTCGTTTAGATGATTCTATAGGTCATTAATTTGGCCATACATAGCTTTATTCATTCTGATCCTGACCCGACCCTCATAGCTGGAAAAAAAAAATTTATTTAAACCAAGCAGTAATTGACAATAATATATCCAACATAACTGTAACCTTATTAACTTATGACATGGTGAGTTAAACAAAATTTAACTATAGATAATTTTCTTGAGGTATATTTATATATACAGTAAAGAGATCATAAAGAAACTGTAAAAACTAATTCCTTTGGTATTACATTTGATTTTTTGAATTCATAAAATATCCTCCATTAAATAAGCCTTTTAATTTGTGTTTCTAAAACTGAATTTTAATTCAATAAAGAGAAGCACATCACACGTCATTATGATAGCTGTGATTGGCAGTTCAAAAAGACTCAGTGTTGAGGTAAGATGCAGGTTAGACAGTTATTGGCCTATACACTGATTACATTTATTATGGTGAAATATTTAAATTTAGGGGTTTCAATAAAATGTGGTACACATGTTATTTTGTGGGTGAATTATTTTTCTATCACCAATAGATTGCACTAGATCAGGAATGACAAACAGGTCTCATTCTACCTGCCCAGTCTTATTGATTGGTAGTGAACATCTACTGCAAAGGTTAAGAAGGATCATGTGGCTGTGTCAGGGCTCAGGAAGAAATGATACTGGGATAAGGTTATAATATTTCAATCATCAGGTCAGGAACTTTGTGTTCTTTGTCACATTTTGAGTGCCTATAATAATTCCCAGTGTATGGTAAACACTAATATATATGCAATAATAATACATATAACATATACAATTATATATACATATTATATACAACATATATACATTTTATATATAATTATATATGTTATATGTAATTACATGCTATATATATATAACTATGTGCAAGGAAAAGAGGAAGGAGAATGGCAGAACACATGGTACATCTTTGCCTTCTCTGCACTAGGTGATTGTAAACTGCCAAGATCTATAAGTCACAATCCTCAAGCATGTGTTGAAATATAATCTGGTCCATTTTTAAAAAGAAATTTCCGAATGTAAGAAATAAAAACTGGCTTATACATATGGAAAGATAGCATGAGCCCAATAAATCCCAACAAGAGGCCTGATTTTTAGAAGACCATTCTGTTAGACACCTAATGACAGTTCATTTTGTCACATGGATAAGAATAAAATCTTGCTGAAAACTAATATTACTTAAATTTTTTAAAAAGAGAGAAAATGAGGAAAGCTGAATTCTGAATTTTTGTCAAGGTCTTTGTATGTAGCTTGCTGCCTCAGAAGTCAGTAGTCAGCAGAGGATTTCTCACTGGTAGGAAATGGATTTGCCTTTGAAGCGACTTTGGATAAAACTGGCTGCATCCAAGAGATGAAAATGATGGAAGCCAAGAGACCTGGCAGGCAGCTGGGTAGTGGGCATCCCTACAACTATCTCTACTGAATATATTCCCTATAGTGAAGTAGTGATCTTCAGGTCTCCTGTGATTAAGGCAAATGATCTTATGAGTGGTCATGAGTATGGACATTGATTGGGCTTGGCAGATTGCATAATCAACTGCAAATTAACTCTTGGAAATGACTGGCTATACCCAGTGAGCAGAGGAAATGGAAGCAAGGGGATCTGGCAGACAGCAAGTAGCCATAGCAGCTGTATGAGTTATATTCCCATAATTTTATGATGAGGAAAGCCAAGCCTGGACCTTTCATAGCTGTGCTTTTCATTTCTGATATTTGGAGGAATTGCAGGATGGAGCTGCACACCCGAGCAATTTACCCTCAGGGTAGCAGTAAAGCAGAGTGAAAAAGCCTTATTTATATTGCTACACCTCTTGAAGCATGATGTGCACATCCCTTTTCTTTATGTCCAGAAGAAAAGCACAACATCTGCTCTACTGATAATTGGGAACCAGGCTTTTCTGATAAAAGGATATTAATTTTCACTTCATAGAATAATAGGCCTTGGGAAGTCAACTAGTCCATCACACTATTTTACTGAAGAATCCTTCCTAAACCAGAAGGAAGTGTGTGAAAGAGATATAGGCATGTTTTACAATATTATCATTTCAATGCTATAAAATTAATCTGAATACATGCAGCGATGAATTGCTAAACCATTCCAAGAGAAGAGGCTACTAGATGACCATTACCTTTCAACTATTAGATGAGTTCATATTTTCTTGTTTGTATATTTTATTAGACAGGACAGGCTCAGACTTACAAAAAAAGTTCCAATTCGACAAGTATTAATGAACTCATGTTGAGTTTTTAGTGATATGCAACAGCCTGAGGAAGCTATTAGCTCCTAAGTTTTAATTCAGCATACATTTGTTTCTGCAATGGAAAAGGCTAAATGATGTCTTTTAAAAATATAGTTTAGCATCCTACCCTGACTAAAACATAGAAGATATATAGTTTTGCATTATGTCTTGAATGAAACAGATATCAATAAATGGAAAGGGAAGTTCTAATCAGAAAACACAAGTGTTAGGTTTTATTTTACCGGAAATAATTGTTTGATCTATGTCTCATCATCTTTTCCTATGCTGCATATGTTTACACCTGCAGCATAATAAATAAGCCTTTTAAGTTGTGTTTCTAAAATTGAATTTTGCAACTGTGCATTTTTTCATCATTCTTTCCATTTAGCTTCTCAAAAACTATAGATTATATGCTGAAAACGAACAAGATGAATTCTTAAACCACCACAATTTAGAGAAACAACATACCAATTCTATCCTGAGAATCAGTTTTCTTGGAAATAATTTATTCATCTGATCTTATAAAAGAGATCAATAACCCTGTTTCAAAAAGCTCCTTAAATTGTCTTAGAAAAAAGCATATTTGAAAAAGAAATATGGAATTATAGTAAATGTTTCTGTTTAAAAGAGAAATACATATTTTAAGCAATTTAGAATGAACGCTGATATTTTTATCTATATTTATGATCTACATACATATGTGGTATAATTTCAGAAGACTATTTGAACACAGGAAACTGTAAAGATTGTATGCATTGCTTACTGAATGACTGCATTTCTTTTAATCAGAAAAGGTAGTTTCTCTTTTCTTAAAACATCAGGAATAGAAACAACGTCTACCCATTGATCAGCACTTACCAGTATATAAAATACTAGCTGGTATCACTTCAACTAGAAATGCATTTTGTACTGGAAATTTCAATATTAATAAACTCGTGGCCCAATTATTTCTAGTATACTGAAGAGGGATAGAGTTATGGAAAGTGGACACACCACACTTTGCATATCTGATTCATAAATGCTAATGTTTCAAACAGAAACCAGATTAAGCACATCAAAACCTAATGCATTATTTTGATTTATCAATTTTCCAGTAGTGAAAATGGATGTTAGGAAAGTTGCAAGTGGCTTAACTAGCTACAAAGGGGTTTTGTGGCATACGAAGACTGCTTAAAAAGTAGAGATTTACACATTTATTCCACTGATAGGTTATCATAGAACTCTAGCAGGTGGATAATGAATTCTTGCCTTGTTACTGATCTATTGCACATCTCCCTAGCTCAGCCAGGCTCTGTAGTGTGATTTTAGCAGAACAAGAGATAATCAAACATCCTGTTTTTATAGAATTGTCCCAATTTAGGGTCCTTCAGGGCCCTCCAGGATGCCTATTTGAGATGTTTTTCTTTCTGAAAAGCATTATCTAGGGATAAAAAAAAAAAAAGAATGTAATCTGTCATAATCCTAGCCCAAGGAAATATGAATCCTGGTCTCCTTACAATTCTCAGAGAAGTAAAAATAAAACCAAAAGGCAAGATGTTTTCCACAAGGAAAGGATATCAAACTTCTGGCCAACGAATACCTTCCTTCTTTCTATCCCCTTTTTTTTTTTTTACCACCTGCTGCTGTACTCAAGCCAAGAATCTACCCATCACCATTTCTGATTTCAGAACTTTTCTGAGTTTCTATGAATATCTTCCTCCAATTCCTTCTAGTTCTGGAAGCCAATGTGAGCCCATTTCTGCCCTTTTAATTCCTCTATTCCTCCTGGTTTCTTATTTCCTATTTCCATATTGCTGTACTTACGTGCTGTCCATGACTACTCTTTCTGTTTTCTCTCTGTTTAGAATATCTCACGTCACTCACAATTATCCACTTACGTTAAACTTGACAGGGTCACCACACTGACTGTTGGCATCTTTCATGAAAAAAGAAATAGGAAAAAATATAATTAAAAAGAAAACTACCAGTCACGGGCAGAGCATGTAGACAGTCTTGCTCATATAAAATTGTAAGATGTGGGAAAGGCAGAGATCTATTCCCAAAGTATGAAGCCTCTGAAATAAACTTCTATCAAAAAAAAAATGTTGCAAGAATGATCAAATACCATCATCAACTATTCATCCCTGGAGAGTTGATGACACATTTTCAGTGCCTAGCAAGTGCTTTAAAACATGTTGATAGAACTGTTGAACTATTTTGTTAATACAGTGGTTCCTTAGGAAAATGATTGATGCCTTCTTGCCGGTATCGCTACCATCCCCTCTTTCTTATACTTTTTCACAGCATTATAATAGTCTTCTCTCTCCTTCTTTTATTGTCTTCTGATCTCAGAAGTTACAAGATTGCTAAATATCCGTGGTACCCAAATCCAAACCTTTGCTGGTACTTATCGTAATGTCAGCTTAATATGTTACCACCAGTGATCTATGTCTGTGACAAATTTTGTGATATTCAGTATACAGTTGACCCTTGAATGATGCAGGGGTTAGGAACAGCAATTCCTTGTGCAGTCAAAGATCTGTGTATAACTTTTTTTTCTTTTTTATTTTTTTTGAGATGGAGTCTCACTCTATTGCCCAGGCTGGAGTGCAGTGGTGCGATCTCGGCTCACTGCAACCTCTGCCTCCCGGGTTCAAGCGATTCCCCTCCCTCAGCCTCCCAAGTAGCTGGGATGACAGGCCTGTGCCACCATGCCTGGTTAATTCTGTATTTCAGTAGAGTTGGGGTTTCACCATGTTGCCCAAGCTGGTCTCAAACTCCTGACCTCAAGTGATCCACCCACCTTGGCCTCCCAAAGTGCTAGGATTATAGGCGTGAGCCACCACTTCCAGCCTGTATAGGACTTTTGACTCCTCCGAAACCTAATTACTAAGAAGCTTACTGTTGACCAGAAGCCTTAGCAATAATATAAACAGCCAATTAAAACATATTTTGTATTTTATGTGTGTTATATACTGTATTTTGATTACAAAGTAAGCTAGAGAAAAGAAAATGTTAGTACAAATCATAAGGAAAAGAAAATATATTTTCTAATTATTAAGTGGAAGTGAACCATCCTAAAGGTCTGCATCTTTGTCATCTTCGTGTTGAGTAGGCTGAAGAGGAGGAGAAAGAGAAAGGTTTGCTCTTGCTGTCTCAGGGGTGACAGAGGCAGATATAAGTGGACCTGTGCAGCTCAAACCCACGCTGTTCAAGGGTGAACTGTCAATATATAGATATTTAGAGGGAGGGAACGTCAGTGAGGGAAGTAGTACTTAGAGGATGCTTCAAGAAGGAAGTGGGTCTGTGTGATGAGTTTGACCAACAATGCAATTTCAGGGAATTCTCCCTACAAGACGGTCCTCACTTCAGATACAAGTCATAAAGTTCCTGGGTCCCCAAGACCACTCTCAGTTCAGACCAGCTGGCTATAATTTAACGGATTCCAATGACTAAACTTGGATTTGATAATTCACTGTGAGGACTCACAGAACTCACTGAAAACTATTACAGTCATGGTTTATTACAGGGGAATACAAAAACTCAGCCAACGGAATAGATACGTAGGGCAGAGTCTGAGAGAGGTCCAAATACACAGCTTCTGACTGTCTTCTTCCTGTGGAGTCATGGATGGTGTTACTCCTCCTTGCCACAATGTGTGGCAATACACACAGAGTTTGCCAATCAGGGAAGCTGGCTCAAGCCTTCAGTGTCCAGAGTTTTTACTGGGGCTTAATCACATAGTGCTGGCATTGGCTGCCCTTTAGTCTCCTACCCCTCACAAAAGTCAGGCAACCTTTACTCATCAGTTCTTCATGAGATTAGAGGTGATATAGCATGGCCTCAAAGTCCCCATCATAAATCACATTGTTAAATGGTCTAGTAGCCAAACACACCAGCAAATGAAAGCATTCCTATCAGGCAGGACACTGCAGGAACCTAGAGATCACCTCCCAGTAGCTGAAGGCAAAAGCCAGACCTCTCTTTGATGAGGTGAAGTTCCTTATTATACTGTCTAAAACTGAGTGTTCAAGGAAAGAGAAGATAAAATTAGGTAAAGTCACTTCAGGCAAAAGGATAAACATAAGAAAAGATTTGGAAATGTGAATAAGTGAATGAAAGGAGAGGCTAAAGAAAGGATCCCATCCCAGCAAATGTGGGATATGCTTTATGTAGCTGAGATAAATAAGTTGGACTAGAGCAAAACACATAAATTCTGGATGGCTTTTAAAGTCAGGTAGAACTCAGGGAGAGAAGTTTTGTTTTGACACAATAAAAACTGGAAATATTTAAGATGCTTGAATTTGGTTGATGAGCAAAATAATGAAAAATCTGTGTAAAGAAATTGTGAAATATTCTCTTTATAGTTGAACACCATATTTTAAATAATGCTAAAAAGTGTAAAATACCAATAGGAGGGCAATCAAGATATTGTGGTCTAAAATTTATATCAGATTCAATTATGGAAACAATGTATGTTTAACCAGTTTTTAAAACATAGGACTTAAAAAGAGAAAACAGTTTTCTTCAAAGGCTTGAGGAGATTTTATATTTCAGGGAATCCAAACAAGGATTCAAGGGAGAAAAATAGAGCAAGAAAGATGTAGACTTACCAAAACAAGGGGAATTTTTCTATCAATTAAAATAATCTACAAATTAAGTAAGAAGCTTTTTTGAAAAATTGGGCTTCCCGTCGATAAGTATTTGGATAGTAGGTGGGTATTCATCTCCATTTTGGGGTTGATTTGTAGAGATTGCTGCATTAAAGGTCAGTGTCTCCCTATTTTAGAATTCGGTGGGTCTTTGAAGTACACAGAATGATTTAGGTGAGGGAGAGCCTGGATTCATAGACATCTGCCAGGAAATTGCAGGAATATAAGTATAAAGTGATCCAATTTTGGAATAGGGTGATGGTAATGACTGTAGAACAGAAGGATAAAAGAGATATTTCAAAAGACAAATGAACAGAACTTAGTATATGGCTAGACGGGGAGTATGAATCTAAGAAAAATGCAAAGAATGCCCATCTTTCAAGCTTGAGTGACTCAGCTAACTGTGCAACAGCTAGGAGAAATAGAATCATCACAATGGCGAACAATTCTGGGAGGAAAGATGGTGAATTCTATCTTGAACATAGCAAATTTCAAATAAAAGGAGAAGCCCAATAGGGGATGCCTTACAGACTATGGCGGGAGGCAAGCTACTTTCGTTTTCATTTTTTAAATATTTTTGTTATGGCACTTATCACAGTATGTCTGTCATTGAACTGTTTAAATATCAGGCTCCCAGTGGATTCTGAGATTCTTGAAAACAAAGTCAAAGTTTTATGCATCATTTTATTTAACCTCACCAGCTTTGTGTCTTGCACATATTCAGTAAATATTTTTATACTAGGTTATTTAGAGATAAAAATCTGAGTCAAATCCATGTGTATAAAACTCGAGATAAAACTGAGAAAAAAATAACAAGAAGCTACTTACTGTTTAGAGAAGGGAGGTAAAAAGAGCTGAACCAGGAGCCGTAGAAGGTGAAGAAATGAGAGAAATTGAGATTGTGAATTATTATAAACACTTGAAGATACGGGCTTCAAGATCAAGTACCTAGCTAACTATGAGATCTTGATAATGAGAATGGAGAAAAGGTCTTTGTGTTTTTTTGATAAACATTTAATTGACGGCTTTCAAGAAGTACTGACACTATTATAAATGGTTCAGAAGTTTCCATTATAAAGAAAATTTATCCTGTGCCCAAGGGATACTTAACAGAGGCAGACAGGCTCACTCCCTGTGAGTCTCTACTTCTTTCTTATACCTGAAACTCTTACTTGCATTTTAGATTGTATTTCACCCTTGCCCTATCTCTTAGTCCATTCCTACTGCTCTAAGAGGATATAAACTAGGTGATTTATAAATAATAAAAATGCATTTCTCATAGTTCTCCAAGATCAAGGTGCCAGTAGGTTCAGTTTCTGGTAGGGGCTTCATTGCTGCTTCCAAGATGGCACTGTGTCCTTGTACCTTAGAAGGGCAAAAATTGGGAGACAGGTCTGTGATGCCTCTTTTATAAGTGAATTAATCTCATTCATGAAGTGTGAACCCTCATGACCTAATCACCTCCTAGAGGTTCTACCTTCTAATATCACCACCTTGGTGATTAGGTTTCAGCATATAAACTTTGGAGGGACACGTACATTCAAAAACCATAGCACTCTATTAAATGATGGAAGAAAAAGCCAATAAGCACATTCTTCTGTCTTATTTTCTGTTTTATACATTTGGTGGGTGTCCTGTTTCTCCATTTTGAAGACATAGCCCTTTGGGAATGGAAGAACATTTGCTACTGTGGTACACACAGGCTGGAAATGTGGGGAGGCCGGGCTGGCCACAGTAAGGTTGGATGACATTCACACTAGCATGAAGAGTGAGAACAAACACTCTGCTCTGAGGTCATATTTTCATTTAAAAAAAAAAAAAAGGTCAAGCCCTGAGGTGGTCATTGGAGGTTCCAAAATGTGTCTTTTCTTGCCTCCTCCTCCATCAGACCACTTTCATTTTATCCATTACTTGCTTGTAGTCACTTCCATTATTTGCATCTTTAGCCCAAATAAATACATATTCCTTCATGTTTTCTGAAGTCCATGATAATGTCAGATAATACTAACCTCCGTGCATTCAGTACAATTGTCCCTTGGTATCCTCAGGGGAATGGTTCTCAGACATCCCTTGGATATCAAAACCCAAAGATGCTCAAGTCCCTGAGGTAAAGTGGTATAGTATTTCCATATAACCTGTGCACATCCTCTTGTACACTTTAAATTATCTCTTGACTACTTATTTTACATAGTATTACTAATTTTACATAGTATTACTAATACTATGTAAATGCTATATAAATAGTTGTATTGTTCAGGGAATAATGACAATAAAAATGCCTACGTGTTTAGTACAGGTGCAATTTTTTAAATATTTTTGATCTGTAGGTGGTTAAATCTATAGACTCAGAACCCAAGAATATGAAGGGCCAATTGAATTTTTTTAATAAACATTACGTGAACACTTGCCATGGTAATTGTGCTAAGAACTCCTGTGAAATACTTGCTGTGTGTATCATTAAGATGCTTTGGACTGCACATCATGGAAAACCCCTATTCAAAGTTGCTTAAGCAAAAAGGAAACATTATTATTTCACATAACAAGAAATTAGTTCCAGAGTGGGTTAATTCAGCAACTCAGGGAGCCAGTTCTGTCCAGTGTTTCAGCTGTGCTCTGTGAACAGCCGTTACAATCCCAGTTGACTTCTGCAGTCACGGGCTTTCCATGCAGATACATCAATGGCCAAAGGAAGAGAAGCCATTTTTTCTTCTGTGTTTCTTTTCATTGGTGAAGACACATTCCCCAGAATCCTCAGCAGTCTTCCCTTTCATGTCATTGCCAAGGTGTGACTCAATCATTACCAAGACTGAGTCACATGCCCTTTAGTAAAGCAATCACAGGAGGAGGTATGGCATCACATAGAATGGTTTAGACTGTTGGGGATTTACGTTTGAATCAGTGAATTCTGCCAGCAAGGAAGAATACACCTGCTACATTATATGTCTATCAATGTTGTGTTAGATGAAACAATTCAATGAACAATCTGAGGAATAATACTCATTTATGTCAGCCTTTATATCGTTTATGTTGTTTTTTTGAAGAATGTGTTTGGCCATGCACACTGTAGCATGTTGTCGTAAGCACTCGATGTAACGAGTCATGAGATTTCATATTCAGTGAGGTGGGTGCCAAATGCATATTAGTTCTAAATTTGTATTTCAAAATTGAAACAAATATGTAATTGTTATTGCTACCTTTGGGTGGATTTCATATGATATTAATATAAGCAAAAAGAACACAATCCCGCAAAAGAATGTAAAAATAATACTTCTGTATTTCAGAACAAGAAATAATGTCTTCCATAGACATCATCTTGATAATGTCAAGATGACGTTATAATGTAAAGAACAATGCATAGCATGCATCTATTCAAACTATGAATCATACAATTAAATTTTCAGTGGGTTATATAGATTAGCACTAAGTGATAATGCAATTCAATTTAATTCATGGATTAACGTAAGGTTAATGCTTTATTTGGGGTGAGCCGGGGAAGGACTTTTTTTCTTTCCAGCAAGTGTAATCTCTCAGTTTCATCCTCTTCTGTGATGAATTGAGAACAATGTAGCAAATCCTCCTCCTTTACAAAGGTTTGGGCTTTTGTTTTCTGCCTTTCCTAATTTAAAGTAACTTAAATTGGCTTGAACGGAAACTTCCAGGGTATACTCCAGGGAAATAAGGCCAGTTAGACAAACGTGGGCTTAGTGAGACAACTCTGTTTAAGAAGGAAAAAAAAAAAGAAAGAAGGAAAAAAGCTCTGTTTAAGCAGAAAAACAGATTTTGTGGTCTGAAAGACTTGACATTAAATCATAACTCTACTAGTTACTATCTACGTGGATTATTAACACAGCCATGTATTAGTAACACAACCTTTCCATGGCTTCATTTTCTCTTTTTTAGAGTAGGAAAAAATACTCTATCAATCAGTGTTTTTGTGTGGGAAACAACAGAAACCATCACGAATAACTTACACAAAAAGGGATTTATTAGAAAACTATCCTAGGAGTTACAACATCAGTAAGAGCCTGGTGAAGCAGCCTAAGAATGGGCAGGGAACAAGGAAACACCGGAAGGGCAAGAATTACAAAACTGGAATCTCAGCATGAAACTGTTTGGGCCACTGCTATTACCTTGGTTGTTTTAATAAATAACCTCCAATCTACCTGGGAGATTTAAAACCTCATGAAAGAGCTCTCAATTCGCTGAATATATGCCATTATTCCTGCTCCCTAAGTTGCCTGAGACAGAGAAAGGGAATATTTGCCTCATTTGGCTTACATGGTAGAATCTATTTATCTTTAATCCGTCCACCAAGGCTACATACAACGGGGATGAAGTAATTCTCCAACAGGAAAAGCAGGCTGTGTTTATGAGCATATGTCATTTGATCTTCACAAGAACCCTATAAGGTATTTGAATCTCAGAGAACAGACTTAAAAGGTCAAATAACTGTCCAAAGCCACACAGATAGTAAGTAAAATAGTGGGGCCAGTTTTCAAGTCTAGCTCGATTTGTTTCCAAACTGTGTAGTATTTTTAATTATACCACACCATCATCTTTGTGAGAAGAAAAACCTCTAATGTTATTACATCTTGAATTGCATAATACTTCTGCTTGCATTAGTAGTTGCAGGAAACAGACAGTCCAAGATAAGGAACTCAGATGGGCTATCTGAACGGTGTTTGAAGTCAGGGTGCATCTGTTCATAATATAATAGAAGAAGGGATATAGGTAGTTCATGCTACATGGTGACAAGGATATTTGGATAATATAGCTAAAAATTGGATGAAGAATCTGATTCTGTGAGTTACTGAGTGACAATGTGGGTAGAAAGTTATTGCGCTGTTTGGAAAAGAACTCTGGGAAATGGAATGATAACTTTGAAGACGATTCAAAAACATTCAGTACCTCAAACCTGATTTCAGAATCTCAAACTTGAAACAGTTCAGTTGTGAGTCAAATTGCAGAAACTGCTCTGGTCTCATAAGCAGAAAGTGACTTTTTACCAGGCATTAGAGTTGAAAAAATTGTTTTGGAAAGGGCTGTGATAACAGGCTCTAGGCTAACCAGAATTAGCTCCCAGAACACTCTACTTTCTCATCAAGGAAACTACTACTTTGGCCAATATAAAGAAGGTGGATAATTTAGGAAGTCCATCACAAAACTGTTGCCTCTGGAAAAAAGCCTGCTTTAGACTGTTGAGATCGGCAAGCAGTAACCAGCACTGTGAACTCGAGAGCCATACCCATACCTGTAAGAGTCACATGAGCAAAAGGGACCCACACACCACTGCCTCCTTCCCTGTTAAACAAATCTTGAGCATATACATCTGATGTGTGGAATATAAATCACCTCTGGAAATCTAATTCCAATGGAGTCTGGGAGTCATTTTTCAGCTTTCCAGCCTCTACAGCACAAGAAAAAACATCAGAAGATTGTTGGAAAAGCTATCCAGTAAGCTAGTTTATTCTATCTACCTCATGATTGACATATTTTTAGAAAATGTTTATTTCAAAGAGGAAGAATATAGGATTAATTGTTGCAAATATATTATATTGTAAAGAAAATCAATAAGCCAATAAACTTCATAAATTTAAAGGAAAAGTGCAGTTTGCATTCAAAAGAAAAGATTTACTCATTTTTACTAAAAAAAATCTAATGAATGCTAGGGTTTGTATGCTTCATAACAAACTACTCATAAGCAAAATTTCTGAGCAAATCTTCATCATTCATAGCTCAGTAATATTTACTCTTCAGCTAGCACATTATTTTCATTTTGAACCATCCTGAGCAGACTTCATATTAGTCAATTTGGCTAATGTTACAAAAATGGAGACAAATAGTGTGGAACTGAGTGTGCAAACTCAAAGAAGCTTGAAAGACCTGGATTATGAGCAAGTAAATGACTCGTGGAATTTAGAATAACAATGTGTAAAAGGCATGAAACTCTGGGACCAAAACAATCAGAGGGGCTACAACTTTAAAGGGTTCAGAGAACAAAGTACACGTCAGGAAAGAGCTCTGGAGTGATGACAGATATTATACTAAAATCATCCGCCTGGGAGACAGCTGTGAGGGAAAGAGGAAAGAAAGTAGCCCCTCAATAGATGGAGAAAAAGGTGCATCTTCAGATGTTATTATGACATTAGACAAAGTGTTAGTGTGTAGGATTGTTCCAGCAAGAACTCCTGATTCTGCTCTGCTGGGCTGTCATGTTGATTACTAGGGATTACATCCTAAAAATGTGATGTGGTCTTATAAAAAAAAGACTGGATATATCTCTTTCTCATTTTTAAGCAACTTAAGTGGTGCAAAAAATCTTCTATGTATTGTGCCTCTTTCTCTCGGTTTCTTTTGTCTCTGTATGGAATAGAATTGCTCAAGATGCTTGCAATTGCTATATCGCCTGCTGTTTCAGACAATCAAGTAAACACAGTTCTCTGCTTGATCAGTGTCTCCAGGGTGTAGTATGGAACACTGTGGGAGGAACAAGTAACTGAAGATTTTAGAGACTGTATGAATTTTAAAATAATAAGAAAAATAGCCTTGTTAGGTATTATTTACAGTATTAGTATTATTATTAATATCATTTATTGACTTGTTATTCTTGCCAGGAACCATGCTAAGTACTTTACATAAATTAACATCTTTGCTTTTATCTCTAGCTCTTTCCTGGCTTGCATTTAGGAACATAAAATGGCTGATGTATCTGTTTAGGACTCCTATAACTGACCCTTAGACAAATATTACATTAAGAATCAACTTTCTAACAGTAGAAGCTAAACTAGAAATAGGAGGATAAAAAGGGTAAGATCTACTTTGTGTTTCAAAGATGATATTTGCACCTAATTATCACCTTGTTTGAGAATGTGCTTACAATAAGTGAACCATCAGCTAAGTTATTAGGAAAGGTGTCCCTCCTGGTCCTTTCATATTCTTCCCAAGTCTGAAGAGATGGGTTGAGTTTTGCCCTCTTCTTTCACCATGAAAGTTCTATTGTGAAAAAAAAAAAAAGAAAATATTTGCAAAAGACATCAGATGAAGGAATGTTACCCAAAACATGTAAAGAACCCTTAAAACCCAACAATAAAAACACAATCTGATTTTTTTAAATGGGCCTAAGAATTTAACAAACATCTCACCAGAAAAAATATACAGATGTCAAGTAATCACGTGAAAAGATGTTCCACATCATATGTCATCAGGGAAATTCAACTTAAAGCAAGAGTGAGATACCACTACGTGCTTACTAGAATGGCCAAAATCTAGAACACTGACAACATCAAATGCTGAAGAGAATGTGAAGCAACAGGAACTCTTATTCATTCCTGGAACTCTTATTCATTCCTGGTAGACATGCAAAATTGTACAGCCACTTTGGAAGACAGTTTGGCAATTTCTTGTAAAACTAAACACATGATCCAGAAATTTGCACTGCTTGGTATTTACCTTAAGGAGTTGAAAAATTATGTCTGCACAAAATTCTTCACACATATGTTTATAGTAGCTATATTCATAATTGCAAAAACTTGGAAGCAACCAAGATGTCTTTCAGTAGGTGAATGAATAAATAAACTAAGGCATATAAAGACAGTGGAATATTATTCAGCACTTAAAAGAAATATGCTATCAAGCCATGGAAAGACATACAGGATGGTTAATTGCACATTATTAAGTGAAAGAAGACAGTCTGAAAAGGCTACCTACTATGTAATTCCTACTATATGTCATTCTAGAAAAGGCAAAACTATGGAGGCAGTAAAAAGGTCAGTGTTTGCCAAGGGTTGGCGAAAGGGAGAGATGAATAGGCAGAGCACAGAGAATTTGGGGACAATGAAAATACTCTGGATGAGACTATAATGGTAGAAACTTATCATTAAGCACTTGTCCAAACCCAGATAGTGTGCAATACCAAGAGCGAACCCTAATGTAAACTGGAGACTCTGGGAGGTAATAATGTGTCAGTGCAAATTCATCAATTGTAACAAATGTACCACTCTGGTGAGGATGTTGATAATCGGGGATTCTATGCATAGGGGACAAGGGGGTATATGGGAAATTCTATGTCTTTCATTCAATTTTTGTTGCAAATCTAAAGCTATTCTAAAAAGTAAAGTCTATTTTTGAAAAGTTAAAACAATCCAACAAAGTTTTATGATAAAAAAAAATAAGGCCAAAGGAGAGGAGCATAAGAAATAGGGTGAAATTTGCCTTTCCTCCTTTCTTTACCTCCTCACACACACCATGATCTAAACTAAACAAAGACTAAAATTATCAAGGTCAGTCATCTCATGGGAATACCCTCAAGCTTGGGGGCAATTATTTATTTAGTAACTTTTGTGTCTGCTGTTAGAAAACACTCTGTAGATATTTTTATTAGCCAAAAAAATACTCAAATTATCATCTGCAAATATTAGAGGTTTATTATGTTCTATTCAGTTTCTCATGGAAGTTGTAGATAGAGTTTTGTATACGGAAAAATTTGAACCAAATCAGTGTAGTATCACAAAGAGCTCTTAGTGAGTTGGAATTACTTTCTTGTATTTGCATTTTACTCACTGTGATTTTGCAGGTATCACCCACCTTCTGTGGGCCTCAGTTTCTTCATCCCTGTAAAGAAGGAGTTAGACTGGAAGACTTAGATTTATATGATCTTATACGCATGTGCTCAGCCATAAAAGCATGGAAGATTATTAATACTATTGGATAGAGGCTGATAATACATTTTTAAAAGGAAAACCTACATTGTGAATTCAGCAATAAATTATTGTCTTAGAACTTTTCAGTTGCACACACTTTCTAGTAATATTCATTAAATTAAAGGCTATTTGTAAGTTTCCCATATCTTGATTTATTCTAGTCTGAGATTGTTTTCTAAGGGGATAATCTCATTTATGATATTGCCTTTTTAAAGATGTAGAAGCATTATACAGAAAGATAAATTTGTACTGCCAACTAAATGCAAACGATCACTATTTTGAAGGAACACTTTCGAGGCTTTGTTTTATACAGATGCATATGGAGATTCTTATATATTTAAGGGTTATAGGCAATAACAATAAATAAAATTAGGTGACCCTGGAGATGAAAAAAAAAGTCTTGCATGAAGGTGAATAATATTCCAATCATACCAGAGGTTAACATCCAGCTGGCATTTTATTCATGTGCCTGAATGTAGTCACTTTTAGAGTGTTCAAAATCATCATGAAAATTGGTGTAGAGAAGCCTATTTGAAAAGCTGTAATAGAATGAAAAGCTGATATTTGCAAACTAGTTCTCAATCAAGGCCTAAAATCCATAGTAGATTAAGTAAAATAAGTAGAATATGGTAATAGTTGATGAGTTTACCTAAAAAACCCATACGGTTTTCAAATTTGTACTCCTCAAGGGCATACCAGTTATTTTCCAGAGAATACAGAAAATAATCTATACATTTTTCACTCTTTGCTTCTAAGGAATAGTAATCTAGGTGAAAAAAAAAAAAACCTTAGTGAAAATGACATTTTAAAAACCTTTTTAGATACTGCTATTATAGAAATTACTGTTAAATGCTAGGCATTTTCGTTTATTTTATGTGTTTTGAAGCCAAAAGCCAGAAAGTCTTAGCTACTTAAAATCAACTACTGACAGTTGCCTTTGAACAGAGATGGAACACACCTGATATCACTGCTGCAATGCTGCCTTTCATAATTGTGGGACTCTTTCTTTCTCTCTGAGCCTGAACATAACATTAGACTCTCATTACAGCACACCTGGCAGCCACTACCAATGGATAAGAGTTGGCATTGAAGATAAAACCTATGAGCCACACATGACTTCCAAGTTTGATACCTTTGTATGGATAGATCTACGTACACATACATGCGCACGTACATACACAAATGCCTCATTGGAGTGCAGTTCAGTCATTGTAGCTTAAGCTGTAATACTCACGCCATCATCTCTATTATGAATTATTCCATTATCTCCTAAATGGGCCCCATGTTACTGTGCTTGCCCTCATACACTCTATTTCTAACTTTTAAGATATAACTTATATTATGTCATTCTTTTCCTCAGAGCTCTCCAGATGGTCCCCCTTTCACTTAGAGTAAAACAAGTCTACAAAACCCTACATGATCTCATACCATCATATTTCTGCCTTCATTTGCTAGTTCTCTTTGTTTGCCACTCTTCTTCAATCAAACTGGGCTTTGTGCTATTCCTAGAAAATGCAATGCCAGGTGGACTCTGTCTTGTTGCCTTAAATACACTGGCTGTTCCCCTGTCTGCAACGTAACTTCCTCCAAATATCCACATGGCCTCTCACTGACTTCTCCAAGTCTTTGCAAAGATGTCCCCAATGGGTGTGCCCTATCCTGACTATCCACTTTCCAGCTGCATCCCACCTACCATTCTTAATTTCCCATCCCTGATTAATGATTAATTCATTTCTTTATCTCACTTATACAGAATAATTATTGTATTTTAATTGTCTTTGCCCTCCTCAACTAAAATGTAAATTTCATCAAGTTAGTGCTTCATCAATGACTTTGTCCCCAGCACCTAATACAGGCAGTATATAGTTAGGTGTCAATTATTTGCTGAATTAATGCACATTTGGTGCTAATGAATTAATAACACTTAGGCCCACAGGAACTAAGGGAAGTACATACGTGACTCGGGCATTGAGATAAACCTAATAAAAATAACTTCTATTTGCCTTATGCAGTTTGAAGACTTGCTATTTTGAGGCTTTTAAAAGTAATAAATATCAAAACATTGTTATTTCATAATAAACAATGTCAAAATCCTCTAATGACATGAATTCTTATGGAAAATTAAATGAGAATTAAAAATGGAAAAGCAGAACATAAAAAGTATCTTAGTCATATCATTTGATGCTGGGATTTGTTTAAAATAGTGATTGCTTTCTTGACAAGTGTATGTATAAGTATCTTTTAATCAGAAAAGATTTTGTGAGCCGGGAAAACATATTTCTTCACTCTTTTCCACCACCTAACAGTTTGTTCTACTTTGTTTAGAAAGATTATCTGTGGCAGATGTTTTTTTTGCCTGCTATGTTAAAAAAAATTCTATACATGCTAGATGTTTCTCATCAACTCAGCCCAAAATACCTTTTTGCCACTATTTCCAAAACTGGTTCTTTAATATTAATATAGTTGTGCTTTGGCAACAACAAAGATGAATAGCTATTTGTGGTGTGGGTTTTGTTTCTGTCTTTGACTATTTAGTGTAGAGAGGTATCAGTATGAAGAGTTAACAGTGCTTTAAAAAATAAGCAGGGGTTTAATCTTCATTGCTCTTGTTTCAGTGTTTCATCAATATCAAAAGACCTAGTGCTGATAATGAGATGGTACATTACTCCCAAAGCTCAGTGGTTTGTGATTTGCTGCAGAAATTGGGCTCCTGGTCTTTAGAATTAGGCTAGTTTCCAAAAACTAAAGTATAGAGAAAGTGAGAAAAATAAAGCTCAGAGAATAAAAAAGAAACAAAGGAAAATTAATACATTTTAAACCAAAGGCATGAATGTAACTTTAGCCTAAAAAGCGACTAAAAAGCATTTCTGCACCAGGCAAACAATAGAAATAAAGGAAGTAAATAACTAAACTAAAAGTTCATATTTTAAAAATAGCATCTCAAAAAATGCTTAAAGTAATAAAATGAGAGAGAGACTAAGAAAATCAGTGCCAAAGATTCTATATCATCTGTTAACAAAAATATTTACAAACTGGTTGTATTTTGCAAGAACATACAATGAATATGCAATACTTACTAAAGTCTTAATTGGTGGAAAAATCTAGACTATTCATATAAAAAATCATGCTCCAAAGAACACCAATTGGCTCAAGAATTTTGTTTTATTTTAATATTCAGTAGGTATGGTTCAGTGTTAACATTGTTGCCATTTTAAAGGGGAAAATATGAGGAAGCAAAGAGATTCACATGTATATATACTCAATATATGTGGACAAAGCTAACAGAAGGGTTGCAGTACTCTAAACAATTTAGATCCTGAAAAATCATTGTGGAAAGAGAATGGTTATGGTAGAGAGAAAAGATTACAGTTTTTAAAAGTGTTTGTCTATAGAAGCTAAACCTATCAGTTTTTTTTTTCAGTTCCTTCAAATAGGTGAGCACCAATTGAGCACCCACTATGCCAAGTTGTGGGGAGCCTCTGGAGGAAGGCAGGAAAGGATAGCATGGAAAGGCCTGGGCCTAAGCTTTCCAAAATGCTTTTCCCACTGACCAGCTATGTGACCTCAAGCAAGAGATACATCCATTTCCTTGGCTGGTAAAGGCTTAATAATGGAGTTATGAAATGAAATCATCATATGAAATAAGCAGGCAAAACATTTATAAAGATGCGTATCTTTTAATAAGCATTAGCAATTATATAAAATAAAGGAACTAACATTTAATTGAATCAGACTACAATTTGGATGTGAAAACTGCAGATCAGACTCAGTACCCAATCTTTACTAGTTACATGATTTTTAGGTGAGTTATTTCACCTCTCTGCGCCCCTGTTTTATTAATTATATACTAGGAATAAGTATTCCTATTTTTCAGGGTTCTCTGAGAGAATTAAAGATTAGGTATGTAAGGTATTAGGCATAATTCTTAGTGTGGCCAAGATTCGTAAAATAAGTTATTATTGTAAATATCTCTTGTTTCTCGAAGGGTACAATTCCACTTTTCTGTCAGTGGATTCTGAGTCAGCATAGTGGTATAGATAGAAGTAAGGTCTCTGACAACAGACATCATGTGTTTTAATATTAATACTACGACTTCATTCATTCACTCAGTAAATATGAATTGCTTATCTACTGTGTGCCATCACTGTTCCAAACTTGGAGTACAAAGATTCACGCCCTCATGGAGCTCCCTTTCTAGCAGAAGGGGACAAACAATAAACACAATTACGAAGCAAATCATAGAGAATCTTGGAAGATTATAAATGCTATCTAAGGAAGAGAGATAGAGAAAAGGAGAAAGAGGAAAGGAGGAAGGGTAGTGGACAGAACAAAGTAAGAGGGTTGGGACTTGCAATTTTCCTTATTAGTTACTTATTACCCTAAAACCTTAAGCAAGCTCCTTAACGTCCATGGCCTTAGTTTCTTTGTCTCCAAAATTCGGAAAATAATATTGCCAAATTCACAGGATTGTTTTGAGGCTTTAATGAATTTCTCCAAGTAAAGAACATACAGCAACGTCTGGCAGATAGTAAACATTCAGTAGGTATTGGCTATTATTATTACTATTGTTATCAGGAGTTAGAGAAATATGGCCACTGTAATTATGTGGGTTGGCTGAAATGTAATTTGTCAACTTCATTGTTTTCAGGCTATACTAATTATCCAATTTCCACTGCTTCAGAAGCCTTAAAATATTTACAAGTGAGCCCTCCATGAAAATTTCATAACCAAGTAAAATTTATATGAATCACATAAAAGAAGTGCAAGTACTTAAAGCATGCTAAACAATTGTGTAGTTGTGATTTATTTACAGGCAAGCAATCACGGAACTACTCAGAAACTTTAATAAGCAACAACACCACAGCAGATAACAAAATCGATAACAATATTAATTGCATATTGGCAGGGAAAAAAGATTCCCTACAAACCAGAAGCTCTGATTTTCTCATGAATGAGAGAGTACAAATAGTTTAAAGTATATCTAATACCTATAAAGATTTTATGCAAGAGATGTTTCAGCCATAACTCAGTTGGACTGGGATTGGTGCGAAAACAGTTTCCCAGAAGCAAAGTTTTCTCCCTTAAGCGTATATTTGCCTTAATTGCCCATCACAATGTAGGACTGGGTGTCAGAAGGACCTAATAGAAATGAATAAATAACACCTAGATTCCTATTAAATATTTAGCCTGTCTGGAAGAGAAAACAGGCAAGTGGGACATACTTTTATAATGACTTTTTTCTACTGATTGATTCTACTGGATAGTGAATTTATTTGGATTATATCCAACCAGCTAAAATGGGATGCTGCTTTTCTGATTTGTTTTTTCAGTCCCCTGTCAGAGTATTGCTGTAGTGCATAAGTGAGTAAGAGACATGCAGCAGGTGAAGCAAGGAGTAGACAAGAATAAGTCAGTAGGAAACAAATCCAGGACGCCAAAAAAGCACAATGAAAAACATCAGTGCTGCATCAACTGATGAGCACAGCTAATCAGCCCTCGGGATAAGTTAAGATTTGTAAATTCATAAAGCCTGGTGAGGTTCTTTATGCTATTTCTATAAAGGTAAAGTGAGGCCGGGCGCGGTGGCTCACACCTGTAATCCCAGCACTTTGAGAGGCCGAGGCGGGTGGATCATGAGGTCAGGTAATCGAGACAATCCTGGCTAACATGGTGAAACCCCGTCTCTACTAAAAATACAAAAAATTAGCTGGGCATGATGGCGGGTGCCTGTAGTCCCAGCTACTCGGGAGGCTGAGGCAGGAGAATGGCATCAACCCGGGAGGCAGAGCTTGCAGTGAGCCAAGATAGCGCCACTGCACTCCAGCCTGGGTGAAAGAGCAAGACTCCATCTCAAAAAAAAAAAATAAATAAATAACAAGGTAAAGCGAAATGTTCATTTCTGCCTAATTCATATGGGAAAAAAACATTTTATTAATAAAGTAACATACTTATGTTGCACATTGTATAAATTTTAAGCAGTGGTTTGTGAGACTGTAATGACTATACATTTAAGTGTCAGATGAAACCTTAAAATGGCCTAAGAAAAGGAATATATTGTCTGTGTAACTGCACAGACCAGAGGCACTGGATTCAGGTGCGGTTTGATCTAACTGCTCATACAGTGTCACTCTATGTGTCACTGTAACATTTTTTTTTCCCTATCTATCATCCATGGTATCAGCTTCATCTCAGGCACCACTACTAACACACAAAAACTCTAATTCTGTCCCCATAGTAGCAAAATAATAACCCAGTTACAGGCCTCCCTTTCTGACACAGTACCACTGGGGGAAAGCAAGAGGGGAAGAGTATTGCTTCTAGATTCTCCTACAGATATTGTGGGACTTGCTTTCATTCTATGACCTAAATTAGTTCATTAACTATTTATTATGTCCAGAGGAATAGGATATGCTGATGTGTTAAGTCAGGCAGGGGACCATTCCTACCCAAACTAAGAACAGAAGAGTGCAGTGTCCAAATAAAAATATCAAGATGTTGTGGGCAACGGAGAAAGAAACGACCACTAAGAAGGCCAAAGAAAAGAAAAATCCTTTTCAAGGTCTTAACCTATCAACTACAAAAAATGTTGTTTTGTATGATAGTGGAGAGTGTCAGTGTATTCACAAATAATTATTGTGACTGTGAACTGTTTCTCATGAGGCTGGCAAAGCAGGTCTGTGCCAGACCATAAAATGTCTTAAATTTCATGCCAAGGATCTGAGGTTTTGCACTTGGTATTGGGGATTTTGAAGGATTTTAATCAAGAGAATATACTATGTTTAGCATTTACGTATTTTAGAACAGTCCCAGTATTTTTATTTGATACACACATGCGTACACAGACACACCAGTAACTGTGTCTTTTAATAGCAAAATCAATGGTATGAGGGAGTGTCATTTCCTACAGAACAAAGTAGAATGGGACAAAAGAGAAAGACATATATTCATCTTGGGAAAAAGACATACATTCACCTATGAAAAAACAATTAAACAGAGACAATCTTTGGCTTATTGGGAAAGAAAACACTGATAAAGTAATACAAGAAAAGTACAAGATCATAGCATTTTTTTGTTCCTCATTCCCTCAGGCTTCCTACAGGTTTTAAGCTTTATGTATATATTTTTTTAAAAATCCAAGAGTGAAGTATTGTTGTCTGACTATTAAGATATCTGCTCAAGTCTCTTTGTAAGTTCATCTTTGTAAGATCAAAGGCCAAAGTGTACACAGAAAACAACTATAATGAAGCAGCAATAATCTACTAAGTGAACATAAGGCCTCAAACAAAAGGGCCACGGAGTTTCAAGCAAGAGATTTACCTTCTACAAACCCGCTCTTTCTTTAAAGCACCCCGCTGCCCATCTAACATCAACCACAGCTAACTAAACTAAAGCAACTGGACGCTTTTTCTCCTCAATTCAGTAGACATGACTAAGTAAAAGGTGAAAGAGGAAGTCCCAGCAAAGCAGAGAAGGTAGCAGGCAGCCATGCTGCAGGCATAAACAGTACTGATGGAAGGCAAGAATCATGGACTCAGGAGGTGAGAGTCAAGAAATGTTAACTCGCCTTCAGCACCCTAGCAGTCTCATGGGAGACAATTAACGCAATGTCACCAAAAGCAAATGTCAGCCTTTGACCAGTCCCTGTGAAAGGCGAAAAAATAGCTTTTCATACATAGTTATCAAAAAAAACCTGCTGAACAAAAGCATCTGCCAAAGTTTCTGCCATAAAGGTGGATTTCCAGTGAAAGCCAACAAAATTACTGGTAAAACACATATAAAAGTAGTCTTTGAACTATCTGCCAGTTACCTTGTATTATCAATATTAAGGAAGGTTGCCTTTTTTAAAACACTTTAAACTGCACTGGTTAAGCAATTTTTTTTTTTTTTTTTTGAGACGGAGTCTCACTCTGCCGCCCAGGCGGGAGTGCAGTGGCGCAATCTCGGCTCACTGCAAGCTCCGCCTCCCGGGTTCACGCCATTCTCCTGGCTCAGCCTCTCCGAGTAGCTGGGACTACAGGCGCCCGCCACCACGCCCGGCTAATTTTTTTGTATTTTTTTTAGTAGAGACAGGGTTTCACCGTGGTCTCGATCTCCTGACCTTGTGATCTGCCCGCCTCGGCCTCCCAAAGTGCTGGGATTACAAGCGTGAGCCACCGCGCCCGGCCGCAATTTTTAAATATGTGGACTATTCATCAAAATACTTGATTAGAATTAAAATTGATTTGTAGACAATATTCCTCTCCATGTACACACGAAGTGTATAATCAACAATACTTTTCCTTTGTAGACAAGCTATGGTAAGAAATATAAACTTATAATTGCACGCCTTATTTTTATTTTACCTGGTATAACTTTGGATGGTTTCCAAAACCATCTTCAGTTTTGGCAATTTGCTAAAAGGACTCACACAAATTGAAATCTATTGTACTCCTGGTTATGCTTTATTGCAGCTAAACAGTACACATTAAAATCAGCCAAAAGAAGATGGGCAGAGTTCAGGAAAGTTGCAAACATGGAGCTTCCATTGTCTACGTAGTGGTCCCAGTATTAATATATAACATGTAGTCCCAGTATTAATATGTAAGAACATTCTTGGAGTATTGCCAGATGAGGGAAGCTCTCCTGAACCTCAGTGTCCACAGCCTTTATTGAGGCTCCATCATGTAGACACAGTTGGCCACCTAAATGTCTGATCTGTTTTCAGACCCTCAGGAGGTCCAGCTGATACCCTGTGATTTGAAGCCCATAGCCTAAATCACATGGTTGTTGTGGCTTAAAGCTCCTACCCCACACGTTACTATCTGGCTGGCCTAAGGCCCCCAGGCAAACAAAGATTATCTTATTAAGCATCACACTCCAGGACTTCAAGATTACCTCCCAGAAGCCAAGGTCAAAGGTCGGACCTCTCCTTGGAAAAGGTTACATTATTTACACACCAGATAAAATGTGAATAGTCATATATTGTTTATTTTATTGATTTTAATTTTTGTTGTCAAAAATGACAGTTGGAGGTAGAAAGGAAAGATGCAAGTCAAGAAATAATCCTACAATCTTTTAAAGCTTCAGTAGTCTTCAACTTCTTTCTTTCCTGCTGTTTAGTTATAATATGATCAGATAACTCATATTTTCTTTAGATAAACCAGGTTGATATCAGGAAAGATTGATGAGATTAATTTTATTTTTAAAAAATGACACATATTAAGAGTATTTAAGTGTTCTTTAAAGAAAAATGTAAAAGGAAGAAAAAAACCACATCAGAAAACCATCTTACCACAATCTCTAGGCAGAATTCTCAAAAGATAAATCAAGTTTATAAACACCAGGCACATGTTACTATAAGAGTCTAAGTTTTGTATATCAAAGCCTAAATGCTTTATACAAGTGAACATCAATGAAATAAATAATTACTGAAGATATTATAGTCTCTAGAAAAAAAGAGAATAAAATGTAGCATTAAATTATTAGAATATAAATTAAATAAGTTAGATAATAAATTTTTGCCAGAGAGAAAGAAGGAATATAAGCTGTTAACTGACCTAAATTTTAAGCTGAGATTAGTTCCTTAATCCAATGAAGAATAATGTTTTTTCCTAAAGATACTCTTAGGAATGTTTCATTCTGGCTTAAGCAAATATCTGTGAAATCTCTCATGCTACTTCTAAATTTTTTAAATGAACACTGTACTCAGATATGTTAAAATTGTGGCTATGGCTTTTGTTGCTGTTTTAACTTCTATAATTTTGACCAAAAGCTTAAATGGGAGAATATTATTAATAACATATATTGCACACACATGAAAAAAATTAGTTACATATTGTTAGCATACAAATATATCAAGTATGCTTTATTATCACAAAAATCTCAGATTAACATAACTAATTCTTTATATTTCCTTCTTATTTGGAAGAGGTATCTTTTGTGACATAAACTTTGAATATTTTGCAAACATCCTTTTAACTTATTTGAAGAAGTGCCTATTATTCAACGGGGTTTAAATCACATTTTTCAAATACTCAATAGCCATGTATGGAAAATAATATACTTTCATTTTTTAAAAAACATGTTATTCAATTATTCAGAGAAGTCCATGAATAATATAGTAAAATGCATATCTGCACCAATCAGGCTTAATGAATGTTAATGTTTGCTATTATTTGCTTCCAGTCTCTTTTTCTGGTAGAGTTGAAGTCCCCATTATCCTAGTCTCCTACACCGTCCCATCCTGAATTAGGGTGTATTTTTTCTAACCATGTTTATATGCATCCATAAAGAATATGTATTTTAAGATAGATGCTGTGTTTTTAAATTTTACATGTTCTTTTCTGTTTATTTCTTACCTGACCCTTGTTGAATTTCTAACTTTTTATTTCAAATATTTTCTCCGTTTATGTGGAAGCTATAGATTTCATATTTCTATTCTTTTAGTGGTTTCTCTTACATTTGAGCATGCAATGTTAACTACAAATTTTTCTAACAAAGTTTAAATAAGTATATTCAGTAACCTCTTCCCAAGCAAGATGGAAAACCTAGTATGGTTTATTTATTTTTTATTTATTTATTTTTTTTTTGAGATAGAGTCTCGCTCCACCACCCAGGCTTGAGTGCAGTGGTACAGTTTGGCTCACTGCAACCTCTGCCTACAATGTTCAAGCAATTTTCCTGCCTCAGCCTCCCAAGTAGCTGGGATTATAGGCACCTGCCACCACACCTGGCTAATTTGTGTGTGTGTGTGTGTGTGTGTGTGTGTGTGTGTGTGTGTGTATTGTTAGTAGAGATGGGGTTTTGCCATGTTGGCCAGACTCATCTCGAACTCCTGACCTCAAGTGATCCAGCCACCTCAGTCTCCCAAAAGTGCTGGGATTACAGGCGTGAGCCACCCCTCTTGGCCCTGAACAATTTCTTCTCTCATTGTCACATATAGACACAGTCTTCCTCATGCTGTTTTAAATTTTTGTTTTGCCGTTGTAATCACACACGCACACACACATTTTCTTGTTTTCTTTATTTATTCCACGGTTAATTAACTTTATGAAAATAAACCACTTTCTGTGTTCCCCATTGTTTCTTTCACCTTCCCTCTGGGTTAACTTTTCTTTCTGTTAATAAATATTTTTAGTTTCTTTCAGGGCAAGTCTGTGGGTGACAAACTTTCTTACCCTAGGTATGCCTGGAAATTTGTCCAGGATTTTTGAATGATAGTTGTGTTAACCCAGTAGGTTGAACTGTCAAAGAGCACTTCTGCACATTATAGATCTTACCCAGTGCCAAACTTTATTAATGATTCAAAAGGTACAGGCAAGCAGCAGGTTCAGGCAAGACATTTATTTCCAGCAAGAACTAAAGACCAAATGCAGCTTCCAAAAATTTTTTTTCTTACTTTGGGATGTGTTTTCATTTCTGATACACAGAATAGTATTAAGCAATATATGCATACTAGTCACAAAGGAAGCCATCAGGAATTTGGAGCTCTTTTGTTTTATACTCTGATAATTACAGGGGTAGGGGAATATTTTGATGACTACCACCCACTGCCCCCCATTCTCCAAAAAAGCCATGCCCCGTACATCCATAAGGTCCAGGCTCACAGAAAATAAGAAATCTAGTTACAACAAATATATCCTACAAAATATATGTTCTCAATAAAGACTCCCTATCTGTAGTAAATACTATTTTTATACTGCATAGAGGTCTGTTGAAGGTCTTTGGCATGGTTATAAGGAAGTACACCGAGGGTCATTCATTTTCCCTGGAGGGCCTCCATAAAAAAGATCGAGTTGCAGGTATAGTGCTAACTTTTTTACTCCCAGTTGTTTTATGACATGTAGAATTCTGGGTTGACAGGTTCATTGGTTGATTTTTCCCTCAGTACTTTGAAGCTATGATTTCATTATCTTCTGACATCCACTAGTTGCCAATGAGAAATTTGCTGTCATTCTAATTGTCGTTCCCTTTTAGGTAATCCATGCCCTATTTCTGTTAGCTTTTAAGATCTTCTTCTTATACTTCTTTGCAAGTTCATTACAATGTTATAAAATATGTAAATATTTAATGTCATTTATTCCGACTGCTATTGAATGTGCACTTTCTTTTTTTTATTATTATTATACTTTAGGTTTTAGGGTACATGTGCACAATGTGCAGGTTTGTTACATATGTATCCATGTGCCATGTTGTTTTCCTGCACCCATTAACTCATCATTTAGCATTAGGTGTACCTCCTAATGCTGTCACTTCCCCCTCCCCCCACCCGACAATAGTCCCCGGCATGTGATGTTCCCCTTCCTGTGTCCATGAGTTCTCATTGTTGAATTCCCACCTATAAGTGAGAACATGCGGTGTTTGGTTTTTTGTCCTTGCGATAGTTTACTGAGAATGATGTTTTCCAGTTTCATCCATGTCCCTACAAAGGACATGAACTCATCCTTTTTTATGGCTGCATAGTATTCCATGGTGAATATGTGCCACATTCTCTTAATCCAGTCTATCATTGTTGGACATTTGGGTTGGTTCCAAGTCTTTGCTATTGTCAATAGTGCCACAATAAACATACGTGTGCATGTGTCTTTATAGCAGCATGATTTATAGCCCTTTGGGTATATACCCAGTAATGGGATGGCTGGGTCAAATGGTATTTCTAGTTCTAGATCCCTGAGGAATCACCACACTGACTTCCACAATGGTTGAACTAGTTTACAGTCCCACCAACAGTGTAAAAGTGTTCCTATTTCTCCACATCCTCTCCAGCACCTGTTGTTTCCTGACTTTTTAATGATCACCATTCTAACTGGTGTGAGATGGTATCTCACTGTGGTTTTGATTTGCATTTCTCTGATGGCCAGTGATGATGAGCATTTTTTCATGTGTTTTTTGGCTGCATAAATGTCTTCTTTTGAGAAGTGTCTGTTCATGTCCTTCACCCACTTTTTGATGGGGTTGTTTGTTTTTTTCTTGTAAATTTGTTTGAGTTCATTGTAGATTCTGGATATTAGCCCTTTGTCAGATGAGTAGGTTGCAAAAATGTTCTCCCATTCTGTAGGTTGCCTGTTCACTCTGATGGTAGTTTCTTTTGCTGTGCAGAAGCTCTTTAGTTTAATTAGATCCCATTTGTCAATTTTGGCTTTTGTTGCCATTGCTTTTGGTGTTTTAGATATGAAGTCCTTGCCCACGCCTATGTCCTGAATGGTATTGCCTAGGTTTTCTTGTAGGATTTTAATGGTTTTAGGTCTAACATTTAAGTCTTTAATCCATCTTGAATTAATTTTTGTATAAGGTGTAAGGAAGGGATCCAGTTTCAGCTTTCTACATATAGCTAGCCAGTTTTCCCAGCACCATTTATTAAATAGGGAATCCTTTCCCCATTTCTTGTTTTTGTCAGGTTTGTCAAAGATCAGATAGTTGTAGATATGCAGCATTATTTCTGAGGGCTCTGTTCTGTTCCATTGATCTATGTCTCTGTTATAGTACCAGTACCATGCTGTTTTGGTTACTGTAGCCTTGTAGTATAGTCTGAAGTCAGGTAGCATGATGCCTCCAGCTTTGTTCTTTTGGCTTAGGATTGACTTCGCGATGCAGGCGCTTTTTTGGTTCCATATGAACTTTAAAGTCGTTTTTTCCAATTCTGTGAAGAAAGTCATTGGTAGCTTGATGGGGATGGCATTGAATCTGTAAATTACCTTGGGCAGTATGGCCATTTTCACAATATTGATTCTTCCAACCCATGAGCATGGAATGTTCTTCCATTTGTTTGTATCCTCTTTTATTTCATTGAGGAGTGGTTTGTAGTTCTCCTTAAAGAGGTCCTTCACATCCCTTGTAAGTTGGATTCCTAGGTATTTGATTCTCTTTGAAGCAATTGTGAATGGGAGTTCACTCATGATTTGGCTCTCTGTTTGTCTGTGATTGGTGTACAAGAATGCTTGTAATTTTTGTACATTGATTTTGTATCCTGAGACTTTGCTGAAGTTGCTAATCAGCTTAAGGAGATTTTGGGCTGAGACAATGGGGTTTTCTAGATATACAATCATGTCATCTGCAAACAGGGACAATTTGACTTCCTCTTTTCCTAATTGAATATCCTTTATTTCCTTCTCCTGCCTGATTGCCCTGTCCAGAACTTCCAGCACTATGTTGAATAGGAGCGGTGAGAGAGGGCATCCCTGTCTTGTGCCAGTCTTCAAAGGGAATGCTTCCAGTTTTTGGCCATTCAGTATGATATTGGCTGTGGGTTTGTCATAGATAGCTCTTATTATTTTGAGATATGTCCCATCAATACCTAATTTATTGAGAGTTTTTAGCATGAAGCGTTGTTGAATTTTGTCAAAGGCCTTTTCTGCATCTATTGAGATAATCATGTGGTTTTTGTCTTTGGTTCTGTTTATATGCTGGATTACATTTATTGATTTGCGTATGTTGAACCAGCCTTGCATCCCAGGGATGAAGCCCACTTGATCATAATGTATAAGCTTTTTGATGTGCTGCTGGATTCGGTTTGCCAGTATTTTATGGAGGATTTTTGCACCAATGTTCATCAAGGATATTGGTCTGAAATTCTCTTTTTTGGTTATGTCTCTGCCACACTTTGGTATCAGGATGATGCTGGCCTCATAAAATGTGTTAGGGAGGATTCCCTCTTTTTCTATTGATTGGAATAGTTTCAGAAGGAATGGTACCAGTTCCTCCTTGTACCTCTGGTAGAATTCGGCTGTGAATCCATCAGGTCCTGGACTCTTTTTGATTGGTAAGCTATTGATTATTGCCACAACTTCAGAGCCTGTTATTGCTCTATTCAGAGATTCAACTTCTTCCTGGTTTAGTCTTGGGAGGGTGTATTTGTGGAGGAATTTATCCATTTTTTCTAGATTTTCTAGTTTATTTGCGTAGAGGTGTTTGTAGTATTCTCTGATGGTAGTTTGTATTTCTGTGGGATCGGTGGTGATACCCCCTTTTTCATTTTTTATTGCATCTATGTGATTCTTCTCTCTTTTCTTCATCAGTCTTGCCAGCGGTCTATCAATTTTGTTGATCTTTACAAAAAACCAGCTCCTGGATTCATTAATTTTTTGAAGGGTTTTTTGTGTCTCTATTTCCTTCAGTTCTGCTCTGATTTTAGTTATTTCTAGCCTTCTGCTAGCTTTTGAATGTGTTTGCTCTTGCTTTTCTAGTTCTTTTAATTGTGATGTTAGGGTGTCAATTTTGGATCTTTCCTGCTTTCTCTTGTGGGCATTTAGTGCTATAAATTTCCCTCTACACACTGCTTTGAATGTGTCCCAGAGATTCTGGTATGTTGTGTCTTTGTTCTCCACGGTTTCAACGAACATCTTTATTTCTGCCTTCATTTCATTATGTACCCAATAGTCATTGAGGAGCAGGTTGTTCAGTTTCCATGTAGTTGAGCGGTTTTGAGTGAGTTTCTTAATCCTGAGTTCTAGTTTGATTGCACTGTGGTCTGAGAGACAGTTTGTTATAATTTCTGTTCTTTTACATTTGCTGAGGAGAGCTTTACTTCCAACTACGTGGTCAATTTTGGAATAGGCGTGGTGTGGTGCTGAAAAAAATGTATATTCTGTTGATTTGGGGTGGAGGGTTCTGTAGATGTCTATTAGGTCCACTTTGTGCAGAGCTGAGTTCAATTCCTGGATATCCTTGTTAACTTTCTGTCTCATTGATCTGTCTAATGTTGACAGTGGGGTGTTAAAATCTCCCATTATTATTGTGTGGGAGTTTAAGTCCCTTTGTAGGTCACTCAGGACTTGCTTTATGAATCTGGGTGCTCCTGTGTTGGGTGCATATATATTTAGGATAGTTAGCTCTTCTTGTTGAATTGATCCCTTTACCATTATGTAATGGCCTTCTTTGTCTCTTTTGATCTTTGTTGGTTTAAAGTCTATTTTATCAGAGACTAGGATTGCAACCCCTGCCTTTTTTTGTTTTCCATTTGCTTGATAGGTCTTCCTCCATCCCTTTATTTTGAGTCTATGTGTGTCTCTGCACGTGAGATGGGTTTCCTGAATACAGCACACTGATGGGTCTTGGCTTCTTATCCAGTTTGCCAGTCTGTGTCTTTTAATTGGAGCATTTAGCCCATTTACATTTAAAGTTAATATTGTTATATGTGAATTTGATCCTGTCATTATGACGTTAGTTGGTTATTTTGCTCGTTAGTTGATGCAGTTTCTTCCTAGCCTCGATGGTCTTTACAATTTGGCATGTTTTTGTAGGGGCTGTTACCGGTTGTTCCTTTCCATGTTTAGTGCTTCCTTCAGGAGCTCTTTTAGGGCAGGCCTGGTGGTGACAAAATCATTCAGCATTTGCTTGTCTGTAAAGTATTTTATCTCACCTTCACTTATGAAGCTTAGTTTGTCTGGATATGAAATTCTGGGTTGAAAATTCTTTTCTTTAAGAATGTTGAATATAGGCCCCCACTCTCTTCTGGCTTATAGAATTTCTGCCGAGAGATCAGCTGTTAGTCTGATGGGCTTTCCTTTGTGGGTAACCCGACCTTTCTCTCTGGCTGCCCTTAACATTTTTTCCTTCATTTCAACTTTGGTGAATCTGCCAATTATGTGTCTTGGAGTTGCTCTTCTCGAGGAGTATCTTTGTGGCGTTCTCTATATTTCCTGAATCTGAATGTTGGCCTGCCTTGCTAGATTGGGGAAGTTCTGGATAATATCTTGCAGAGTGTTTTCCAACTTGGTTCCATTCTCCCCGTCATTTTCAGGCACACCAATCAGACGTAGGTTTGGTCTTTTCACATAGTCCCAAATTTCTTGGAGGCTTTGTTCATTTCTTTTTATTCTTTTTTCTCTAAACTTCCCTTTTTGCTTCATTTCATTCATTTCACCTTCCATCACTGATACCCTTTCTTCCAGTTGATCGCATCGGCTACCGAGGCTTCTGCAATCTTCATGTAGTTCTCGAAACTTGGCTTTCAGCTCCATCAGCTCCTTTAAGCCCTTCTCTCCATTGGTTATTCTAGTTATCCATTCATCTAATTTTTTTTCAAAGTTTTTAACTTCTTTGCTATTGTTTTGAATTTCCTCCCGTAGCTTGGAGTAGTTTGATCCTCTGAAGCCTTCTTCTCTCAACTCGTCAAAGTCATTCTCCATCCAGCTTTGTTCCATTGCTGGTGAGGAACTGCATTCCTTTGGCGGAGGAGAGGTGCTCTGCTTTTTAGAGTTTCCAGTTTTTCTGCTCTGATTTTTCCCCATCTTTGTGGTTTTACCTACTTTTGGTCTTTGATGATGGTGATGTACAGATGGGTTTTTGGTGTGGATGTCCTTTCTGTTTGTTAGTTTTCCTTCTACCAGACAGGACCCTCAGCTGCAGGTCTCTTGGAGTTTGCTAGAGGTCCACTCCAGACCCTGTATGGCTGGCTGTCAGCAGCGGTGGCTGCAGAACAGCAGATTTTCGTGAGACCACAAATTCAGCTGTCTGATAGTTCCTCTGGAAGTTTTGTCTCAGAGGAGTACCCGGCCGAGTGAGGTGTCAGTGTGTCCCTACTGGGGGGTGCCTCCCAGTTAGGCTGCTCGGGTGTGAGGGACCCACTTTAGGAGGCAGGCAGTCTGTTCTCAGATCTCCAGCTGCGTGCTGGGAGAACCACTAGTCTCTTCAAAGCTGTCAGTCAGACAGGGACATTTAAGTCTGCAGAGGTTCCTGCTGACTTTTTGTTTGTCTGTGCCCTGCTCCCAGAGGTGGCGCCTACAGAGGCAGGCAGGCCTCCTTGAGCTGTGGTGGGCTCCACCCAGTTCGAGCTTCCTGGCTGCTTTGTTTACCTAAGCAAGCCTGGGCAATGGCGGGCGCCCCTCCCCCAGCCTCGCTGCAGCCTTGCAGTTTGATCTCAGACTGCTGTGCTAGCAATCAGCGAGACTCCGTGGGCATAGGACCCTCTGAGCCAGGTGTGGGACACAATCTCCTTGTGTGCCGTTTTCCAGGTCGGTTGGAAAAGCGCAGTATTGGGGTGGGACTGACCCGAATTTCCAGGTGCCGTCTGTTACCCCTTTCTTTGACTAGGAAAGGGAATTCCCTGACCCCTTGCACTTCCTGAGTGAGGCAATGCCTCGCCCTGCTTCAGCTCGCGCACAGTGCACTGCACCGGCTATCCTGCACCCACTGTTTGGCACTCCCTGGTGAGATGAACCCGGTACCTTAAATGGAGATGCAGAAATCACCCGTCTTCTGTGTCGCTCAGGCTGGGAGCTGTAGACCGGAGCTGTTCCTATTCGGCCATCTTGGCTCCCTCTCTGAATGTGTACTTTCAATCTTAGTACTTATATGTTTAACTCTGGGAAAGTCTCAACTGTTATCTTATCAGGTATTACTTTCCTGTTATTCCATTTTCTTCTGGTGAAATTTTAGACAATTGCTAAAGCCTTTCAAACTACCCTCTGTTTTTCTTAACTACACATATATTCAGGTACATACGTTTTTAAAATTATTTTATCACTTTCACTCTGAATTTCTCTCATGGTTCACTTTTTTCTGTCCCATTGTTTCATAGTTAACTTTATCCCATCTTTAGTCTTTTAATTTTTCAGTGTTAGAACATCTGATTATTTTATATTTACACTTTTATATAATATTTTATATTTATACTTTTAATTTTATTTCTGCCTATTTATGTTTTATAATTTATTTTTACTTTATTGAATGGATGTCTAAGTGATACCTGGGTCTGAATTCTCACTGAGAGAATTTAAACATACTCTCTTCTCACATATCCAAATGAAGCAAAAATAGATTTTGTTTCTCACCACCATCTCTCATACAGTGTAAGGATAGATGGTCCGATGCATCACCTTTTCTAAACAAATAGAGACCAAGGGAAGTTCTATAGATCAGTCAGGTTGGCTGTTAGTGCCTGGAAAGATAATGGAGCTGTAGATAAATCAAGTTGCTTCCAATTTTCAAGTCCCTAAAATATCTTGGAGTACTAAGAAAAAATCAATATGTCTTTATGAGACACAAGTCCCGGTAGCCCCATTGAATTTCATCTTTCATACCAAAATCATGATCCTGGAGGGTGGAGAATCCAAAAGTTCATATATCGAGATTTCAGTAAGGCTGTATTTAGGCAGGCCTGTCAATAAACAGTGGAAGAAAGGTACAAGTGAAAACTCAAGTTTGTAAATATCTCCAAATTAGGAAAAAATGATAGCCAGTCAGACAATTTTGTAGTAGACATATTTCTATTTCAATCAATACCATTCCATTATGTTAGCCAATATCCCTTCCATCTCTTACTACTTCTGTCACTGCCTGTACAGACTCAATGATAGATCTTAAAGTAAAAAGACTCAAAGAGATCGTAGAGATCATCCAATCTCAAATATTGAGTTGTATATTTCCCATAAATGTTGGTTCTAGTGAAAACTAAACTGAAAGGGGATTTCAGTATGAGAGAACAACATGTGATCAGAAGACTTTTGATGACTGCAGAGATTAGAAGTTTGCCCAGAAAGTCTGGAACACAGGGGAGGTAAAAGGGAAGAATAGAGAATAAGATAAGAAAGACAGCTGGGTTCAGCCTCTGGAAGATTAGGAATGCCAGACTGAGAAGGAATACCAGGACGTTGTTCTTTTGGGAAGAAGGGACTGTGGAATACTGGCTCCTCAAATGTCACTGACACAATCTGCTGATAAAGACAGTGCTGAGTTTGTGGCTTTTCTAGGTAACGTAGGAGACTGCCTTAACTGATTTGGTATTGTTTTGGGCAGGGAAGTTAAGGTCAGATTTTATTGAGCACCTAATATTTGATTACAAGTACATCTTTTTTTTTTTTTTTTTAGACAGAGTCTCACTCTGTCACCCAGGCTGGAGTCCTGTGGCTCACGGCATCTTCTGCTTCCTGGGTTCAAACAATTCTCTGGACTCAGCCTCCTGAGTAACTGGGACTACAGGCACGTGCTACCACACCTGGCTAATTTTTGTATTTTTAGTAGAGATGGGGTTTCACCATGTTGGCCAGGCTAGTTTTGAACTCCCAACCTCAGGTGATCTGGCTGCCAAGGCCTCTCAAAGTGCTGGGATTACAGGCATGAGCCAAGGTGCATCTTTAAATGTGGGACTTGGTTAGAATTAGTTAAGAATCACAATATAATAATTTAAGATTGCTGAACATAGCAAGAGAATATTTTGAGGATTTTGAGATGAGGAGTTCAAAAAGTCTTAGGACATAAACCATTGATGTTTTACTGAAGAGCTGATGTGTCCCTGTAATGAACAATACATTTAATTTATTTATTGGGCAAGAGTCTTCTTATGTTAATAAAGACAATGGGATAGTAATGTCACATTACTATAGCTAGTAAGCTGTGTAGGAATTGATTCTTGAGCAGGAATATAACTTGATGAGAATTGTGTTTTATAAAGATTTTTCCAGCATTTATGAATGGAATAAAAAGATATGTGATAGACAGAAAACAGCATTAGCTGGGAAGTTGTTAGCAATAGCAATTAGTAAATGTGCCTGAATATATTAAACAAAATGAGGAGAGAAGCAAAAGGGAAATCAAAGAAAAATAAACAGCTGGGTGGGTTGGTAGTGGTAGCGTGAGGGAAAGTTAAAGTATATCAGTTAGAAATTCAGGATGTTGAATTTTAAATCTGAATGACTATAGCTGATTCTTCTAACAGAAGCAGATCCTTCTCGCATCTTGTATGACATTTGCACCTTTCGTTACACATTGTTTGAACACTGCCTGTATGCTTCTTAACCCTGGCTGCAAAATAGAATGCAAAAATACCAAGGCCTGGCCCTACTACAGAACAGTTGAACCTGCACATAAAATTGACAAGGATCAGGCAGTAAAAGCACTCATCTCTCAAAAACTCTCTCTGTAGCAGTAGTCATATGAAGTCTGAACATACATTCAAGAGATATATCCTTAAGTTACGTTCTCTCTAAAAACAAGTATATAATTCATAAATATCGTTAAAGAAGGAGGATGCTAAATTTTCATTGTTTATATTAGTGTTTAATGAAAACTCTTTTAGGAATGTCCTAGCCTAATAGCGTTTCATGTCATTCACGTAAAAGATCAACATTGAGAGGCATATTCTCAGTGACCACTCCTTAAGCTACAAAGTACTTAAAACACATACAAAGGGTTGCATTTTGTGAAGTCAGTATCTGTAATAAACATGCAAAAAATAAATAACTTCTATAGTAGGAAAAAAAAAAAGATAGGGTCTGGGCCTCAGAATTCTTCGAAAGCTGCCCAGGTGATGCTGATGCATTCTGAGTATATAGACCCTACAGAAGAACACTAACGTCTAATGTTTGGCCCTTGACTTCAAGAAACGTAGACCTTGGTTGGAAAAAAGATATGACCAATAAGGACCACAGTCCCTTTATTTCACACAAACATTTGATATGGCCAAGCCTTTCAGGACTATCTGAGAGGAGGAGGACTAAAAAGACTTTACTTTTCAGTTTAAAAATAAAATTACATGTGTCCATATTTTGTAATTTTGGTTAACGTATCTGCTCTTTGTTGGTGTAGGGAAAAGAAAGAGAGATCAGACTGTCACTGTGTCTGCGTAGGAAGGGAAGACATGAGACACTCCATTTTGAAAAAGCCCTGTACTTTCAACAATTGCTTTGCTGAGATGTTGTTAATGTGTAGCTTGGCCTCAGCCACTTTGACCCAACTTGGAGCTCACAAAAACCTGTGTTGTATAAAATCAAGGTTTAAGGGATCCAGGGCTGTGCAGGATGTGCCTTGTTAACAACATGTTTACAAGCAGTGTACTTGGTAAAAGTCATCGCCATTCTCTAGTCTCAATAAACCAGGGACACAATGCACTGCGGAAAGCCGCAGGGACCTCTGCCCTTGAAAGCGGCGTATTGTCCAAGGTTTCTCCCTATGTGATGGTCTGAAATATGGCCTCATGGGAAGGGAAAGACCTGACGTCCCCCAGCCCGACACCCGTAAAGGGTCTGTGCTGAGGTGGATTAGTGAAAGGGGAAAGCCTCTTGCAGTTGAGATAGAGGAAGGCCACTGTCTCCTGCCTGCCCCTGGGAACGGAATGTCTCGGTATAAAACCCGATTGTACATTTGTTCAACTCTGAGATAGGAGAAAAGCTGCCCTGTGGTGGGAGGTGAGACATGTTTGCAGCAATGCTGCCTTGTTATTCTTTACTCCACTGAGATGTCTGTGTGGAGAGAAACATAAATCTGGCCTACGTGCACGTCCAGGCATAGCACCTTCCCTTGAACTTAATTAAGATATAGATTCTTTTGCTCACATGTTTTTTGTTGACCTTCTCCTTATTATCACCCTGCTCTCCTACTACATTCCTTTTTGCTGAAATAATGAAAATAATAATCAATAAAAACTGAGGGAACTCAGAGGCCGGTGCCGGTGCAGGTCCTTGGTGTGCTGAGTGCCGGTCCCCTGGACCCACTGTTGCTTCTCTATACTTTTTGTCTTATTTCTTGTCTCCGTCTCTCGTTCCACCCGACTAGAAATACCCACAGGTGTGGAGGGGCAGGCCACCCCTTCAGTTGGGTTATATTAACAAAGGATAGTCACCACTATTTCAGTGTGGAAAAAGACCAACTCTACTTTTATATACAGTGATTACTGAATTAACTTAGCATGCTTGACTTGAGCCTCTCAGAGACATACTACCTTTTTAATAATTTGTGGATACAAAAATTAATATATTTTAATATCTACATTTTCACCAGATATACCCTTCTTCAGAGAAAGATCTATGATCTCTGCTATTTCCTCAGTAATTCATAAGTTGTCCCTTTCACTCTGTCCCAGGCTATCTCTGATTGTGTTAACCAGGCTGCAGACAAGGTCTCAGCTGGGTCTGAGATGATGTAAGTGCTTCTGATGAAAGGGCTTTTTCCCCAAGATAATCCTAATTCAGCTTATTGCTTTTCATTTGCAGCCCCCTATTTTCCTGTAGATATAAATTCAACTGGAAGATTTTCTCTTCTCAAAAAGTTAAACATCTGTTCGTGAAAAATGACCAGAAGTACTTATTAGAATTTAATTACAGAGCAAATTATGTTTTTTTAATAGTTTACAATGTGATCCTGCTTACTAAAAGTGGTGCGCTCTATTTTACAAATTTCAACTTTATCCCTATGCAACAACCAAATTATCTTAATGGGTGTCCAAGTGACAAATTAGATGAATGCCTTCCCTCTGAGTAATTTTCTGATAAAGACACATCGTTTAGTTGCAAGATGACAAACTATGTGTTCAAAGTGACAAATCATTTAATTAAAATTTACAAGCGGTTAAATACTGTTTGACCCAAATGGAGGCTGTTATCATGAATCAATTTCAAAGGAGGAACAGGCTTTTCAGAAAAATCAATCCCAAATAACTATGGCACTTTGAACATATTATACAACCTCTTTACGATGTTTTTGAACACCTCTTCAGGTTAGCGGCAGTTTTTACCTGGTTCAAACAGAATTTCAATCTAGTTGAAAAGAATTTGAGAGTTTTACTTAGTACTTAAACTCTATTCAGTTTCATGAATATTTAATATCACGTTCAATGTTCAAGCAAAATGCTCTTCTATCTTAAGAGAAAATAGCTAAAATTTTGATGAGTTATGGCGTTTTATTGCATATACAGGCCAATGGAAATTGCAATCATCTTTCATGAAAAGGCTGGGTAGTTTTTATTGTTTGAGAATAAGAGTGGCCATTGCATTTACTTACTAATACAGTAAATGTAAAATTGCTTAAGTAACATGCTTTATTATTTATGCTGCCAACCACATAATGTGAGGGTAGTTTCATAAAAAATATAAATTAGAGAAATTTCACATGCCAGCAGGCTGTAGATCTGTTTTATGGCTCTGACTTAGCAGGTGCCCTTCTATTTTAGTTGTGCCCTGTAATGAAGTACATATTTAAGCAGTATTGAAATTCAGATAAAAATATGATGTGTATGAGGAAAGTCAGTTGCTTTCCCCAGTGATGCTGTACTTTACAAGCTCCATCATTAGTAATTAATGACTTGGGACTCTTTTCATCAATTCAACTCAGCTTTTTGCTCATCTAATTCCATGCCAAGGTTGATAAGGTCTCAGAAAACATATTTGCATGATTTCAGTAGTGGTACTTTTACTGGTGAATTCATCAGATATGCAAGACTCACCTATGAATAAGAAAATTCATTAACAGTTGGAGTTAGACACAGCTCACAGCCCTACTGACTAAACTAACAAAATAATTCAAAAGGACCAATGAAACATCAAAATAATCATCTAAATATATATACCATTTCTTTCCCCAAAGACATTAAATTTGGTTTAAGGAAAAGGCAAATGATACTGTTGGATCATTTTAAGTTGTTAATATTATTATATTTGTATAATATTATTTTGAATAATTTGAATCTACTTTTATCTGCCTCTATTTTATTGTCTTGTCTTTGGAAAATAAAGTAAGTTCCACCTTTAGCTATGGTAAAAGATGTAATAATTAAGCATGCCGAAAAGCACAGGATTTTTCACTAGAATGTAATAACAATTTATTATTTACAATGTGCTCTGACTCCATTTAAAATATACAAAGCCAATGAAGTTTGATTTATGAGGATGATTTTCAATGGTTACCACCAAATACTTAGAATTAAATGTGCTATATATAAGTCAAGAGCTCATTTGCAATGCCAGATATCAATTGGGCAAATAGCTATGATTTTGACAAGCAATTTGCTTCAAATAGAAGAATATTTTATAAAAGGTCAAAAGTATAAAATGTTTCATCCTCAGTTGAAATTAATGGTTCAGCTAATGTCTGTGCTGCTGTTTACAGTATTCTGAAAGACATACAACCTCTAATTATCTATAGTCATAAATAATTGTCAAAAATGCAAATGAGAAAAATTCTATCAAATTAAAATAATTAGTTCACTAGTTAAAATTTCCTCTCATATTAAAAGCCTCTTTTTTAAAAAAGTATGACACTGAAAAATGAAGGAATTCTTTAGTATATTGTTACTAAAGCATTATTGAAATTTGTCTTTGAAATACAAGCACAAATGATAGATAACATGTATAATGCAGATTACATAATTTCTGGGGATTCATTTTTTCTTTGTTTTTCATTTCCTTACAATGACATCTACTGTAGCAAACGAATAGACATCAGGCACATTTCTCTCACATCTCCAAGACTTCCAACACAGCCTTGGGATTCATTCACATAATTCTGGTTCTAAATTTAACCTACTGACTAGCCTCACAAAATAATCCAACCTTCAGCTTTGAGCCAAAATGCATGACTTCTGAGAAAACATAGGCCAATTTTGTTTTATTTCTCATTCATTTAACTTAACAATATATGTGAATATGTTTTTAACATTGCTACATAAATGATGACAATGGACAGAGGCTAAATCTTCTGGCCATGACATAAACAAAAATCCATTAAAATTATGAGAAAGCTTTCCAGATCTGTGTAAGAACCGGCTCAAGGTTAGCCCACAATTTATACTACAGAGTTGACAATCTTGTGTGAAATGCTGTCTGAATCTTTAGACCACTCTGCAGAGCTGGATTTAAGCTCTGCTCTCATCCAGTTTTATTAAACAAGATCAGCAGTTCAAATTACGGTCCGCGGACCCCTGTAGGTTTCCACGCATGCTGCATCTCCAATACTTATCTCCACCCCTTTTTCAAAACCCTTGGTTACTCTCCTCCATGTACACCAGCCTCCTTACTGTCTTGGTTATCAGCCAAACATGCTCCACCTCAGTGCTTCACACTCTCTCCGCTTGCAGCATCCTTTATCCAAATACACATGACTCTTTTCCTCATTTTTGTCAATCATGACTTCTCAATGAGGCCTGCTCTGACCAGGCATTATACAGGCTGCACTTCCCAGTACTCTGGATCACCATTCCCCAGCTCTATTGTTTTCATAGGGCATATCATATTCTAACATGCCACATATTTTAATTATTTATTATACTCATGGTTTATAAACTATCTGTTCCCACTAGCACATACATTTCAAGAGGTCAGGGATTTGGGAGTGTTCTGTTAAGTAAATGCATGTCCAGGGCCTCCAGCAAGGCGGACCTACAGAAAGTAAATATTTACTGAATGAATGAATGAAAGATACTAAACACATGCTTCAAGTCCTGGATAGTGAGTATACCTAGGAATATAGCCTTTTAGAATATTGCTACAACACTATGACTTCTTTTACTAAGGGCTATCATTTGGTGCCTACATAAGGTGTGCCAGGCACCATAAACTCTCTCAACAAATCATCATATTTCTGTTCAGTGCCTCTGTTACTTGCATATTATTATTACCATTTTGCAGGTGAGGGGGCTGCTATTCAAATAATTTAAGTGGTCACACGTCTAGGAAATGGAGGAATCAGAAATAGAGTATGGGTCTGTCAATCTCCAAAGATTTTACTATTCACCATTAGAGAATACATAAAATGCTCATCTCTAACATTAATGTGGTAAAAACTGGTCATAATCATTTTTCCTAATATCCTTTATATATACACTCTAATTCAAGGACTTGTTATTTGTCATATGAACTAAGATAATAATTTTCTAACTGGTATTTCTCCTTTTTTATACTCTAATCCGTTCATCTTCCTGAAGTACAGCTACAATCATGCCATTAATATGATCAGAGTCCTTCAATGTGTCCCCATTTTGTGCATATTCTATTTATTATATAATTTCAGTTTATTCACCAAGTGATGCAGCTTTCTCTCTCCAAACACCACTCCAGTAAGAACGCTAGACTTTAAGGTGCTAGTAATAACAGGAGTGAAAAAGGTCTGTTATACTAAGTCGAGTCCTGCATCCAACTTAATGGGTTCGTGGATACCCAAGTTTTTACAAGGTTATAGCCCTAGGATGACCATTTTTTCAAAAGATTGTTATTCTTTTTCTCCAAATCAACATGTGTGCACATTGTTAAAATGAAGTACAGAAGACTAGGTCTAGATACAGTATCCGATTATAACTATTTCCACAGTGACAAGGACAAAGAACAAGTTGTCTGCAGACTGCAACACTACTCAGATACTGAAATAATTAAGGAGATAACTTAGAATCAAGTTAGCAGCCACTCAGAAAAAAACTGCAAGCTCCATCAAGGCAGAGACTGTCATATTCACTGCTATACCTTCAGCATCTAGTGTAGTGGCTGGCACAGAGTAAAACTCAATAAATACTTGACTCTGCTGTTTTTATCTCTATTGTTCTCACTGAAACTCTAATTTTTAATTGTTGTTTTCCATTCTGTATACTATAATTTCTAGTAATACTGCAGAAGGTGCAGGAATTTGAAATATCTAATGAAATAAATGGTATAAATTCCGAAAAGCCTGAAATGGCATCCAAGCATCCTCAGAATGATCCTAGACTTCCAGATGAAATCCAGTAAAGGATTTCAATGCTATTCTCTACGTGGAATCTTTAATACGTTTCTGAAGATAACTGACATAGATTTTCTTAAGAAGCAATGAACAGCCAAACTCTACGCTTGCATAACTGTGTACCACTGCCTTTGTTACTTCAACTAACTGAGATAAGGTTTCAGTTTATTATATTCGACTCCACTGTGTAGACTTCCTTCAACACCAAGATGCTGCAGTTCACGGTGTGAATTGCTCTGTCTAGACAAGAATATACACAGGGGTGAGGCAGCATGTTATATTTAATTAGGGAAAGCATATTTTCCCAGATGAGTTGGCTCACAGGTCCTCCTCATTTTCTGTGCTTTATGGTGGGGAAACCTCTGTAAGTGATATACGTCTAGGTTTTGTATGGCCAAATTTTGCGACAGAACTGCATTCTTGGGACAATAGGATAATCTGTAATAAAAACTCAATCTTTCATTTTCCATCTTTTAACAGGTATTTTTAAATTATTACTTTAGCTTTTTTGGCAAAATTAAAACAAAATGGAATGGTATTCATGTGGATAAAGCTATAATTAGATATTGTTTGTTGCTTCTCTTTATCTTTCTCATAACTCTGTCATTTGATGGATGTTCTCTAGTTATCTTTATTTTCAGTTCACTTTACTTTCTCTTTTAAATTTACCATGGTACTAACGACAACTAAAAGCCATTGCAGTCTTTCCTAATCCAACAGATTTGCTGTATTCTCTTATTCATTGTGAGGCATATTAAAAATCAGAGTTTACTCATGCCTAGCAACATGTGGCACTTTTGCATCCCTGACTTGATGATACAACACTGAGTCAACTTTGACTTCAGATACTTTTTTTTCCCCCTTTCCTTAATGAAGAGGCTAGATAGCAAGCTGTTGACAGAGGACTAAAACTTGATTTTAATCTTATTAACTACATGGAGCCTTTGCAGATGTCACTAAATCCAAATGGGATATTAAAGTAACAGCAGCATCCCAGGAAAGAGATGAGTCTAACTCCAACCTTTTCCATGAAGAAATGCCCCAGTTCTGAGAAATCAGTTTGTCTCTGGATTCCTGACGATACAATTCATCTAGCATAAGCTCCATTTATTTATTTATTTTCTTAAGTATCATTTGGGGTCCTTTCTGTCTAATTAGATTGTAAATTCCTAGAAGGTTAAGACAAGAGTCTAGCACAGAGCTTTGTACAAAATATGTAGCTGCATCATTTTGTCCCCATGTAGACTTGCTTTGTTTTTGAACTATGAATTTGCTTTCAATATCTCACAATAAGAAATGCATAAGACAGTGTCCTAGGAAATCTGTTCACTACAGCCTAAGAAACAAATTGGCAGCCCAGTTTTAGCAACTATTTAAAATTGACTATGACCTTCTATACTTGTCAGGATGGGCAGTAACAGCGCAGTAACAGAATTTTCAGGTTTGCATTTCTTGCTCACATTACATCAGGGTTGCACGGGGCACAGCTTCTTGCTTCCTTGCCCCTAGACTCAGGAACCTCTACACATTTATCTTGTCAGTAGGTGCCACAGTAGGAGAAAGAGAACTTGGAGAATCATAAACTTCTCAAAGGTATCTGTTCAAACGTGACACAAAAAAATTGTTCGTTCCCATTCCATTAGACAAAGTGAGTCATTTGACCTTGCAAAACTTCAACAGAGCAATTCTGTCATGTGCCCGGAAGGCGAACAAGAATGTAGTTATCTCCCTAATGAACAAAACAGTACCCTATTTAAAAATGTTCCACCCCTTCCCTGCATTTCCCAGTCTCCTTTTTACTGAATAATTTTGCCCAATAGCGTTTGTCGCCCTTTTACATAAAATGTATATAATTTACTTAAGTATTATGTTTTACTGCTCTCTCCCATCCAACCTGTGCTGTAATTTACATGAAAACAGACATTTGCTCTTCTTTGTTCAACCAACCCAAACTCCCCCAGTGCCTAGAGGAGTGCCAGGTACATAAGTAGCATTCTATAAATACTTGCTGAGTAAATGCATGATCCAATAAAAGAACAAAAGAAATACCCAGGTTCTTACAGCATACCCACAGCTAGCTTCATCTGATGTTCTTACCATTCCTTTCCCCTCTGATTTTCTTGTACAGTTACATATTATCAAATGTAACTATAAACACAAAACTAAGCACACTTACATCCATAACATATCTTTTTAAGTCTCTTACTTTTGCCAACACGAATTAATTATTCCTTTTGAGAAACACAATAATAAATGAAATTTGGTACCAAAACATGTTTATCACTTGATTGGCTGATTGTTTTTAAGAAGCTGCATCTAAAAGACTATTTTTCAGTGGCCTTTATATTCTCTTATAAAGAAATTGTTGGGGTTATTGTTTTCAACACATCTTAATGGCTCCTGTAACTGCTCTCCCAGTGTAATCTCCAGCTTTTAGTACAAAAGCTTCTCTCCCTCCACTCCCAAGGTAAAATCATTTGAAGTATCTTCTTCTCTGATTGGCCTCACGTTCACAGTCACCAGGCTGGTAGGGGGTCATCCTGCTGGGCTAGGTCCTGGTTTCTAAGGCCTGCTTTGCACTACAAAAAGGAACTACCTTGAGAGCACCTATTAGTGCTTGATTTTCCTCTTTGCATCTCCATTGCCCTCTACCTGGCGTGCTATCATGAAAGGGCTCTTCTTCTAAAAGGGTCTGTTGAATTTCCCAAATACCAGCTTTAAAATCTTTACTTGATCTTAAAAGAGTTGTTCTATCCTGAGAGAGAAGAATAAAAGGCATCTCTAACAAATTTAGGCCATTCCCACTTAAGGAACAATTAGAGGTTTCAGACTATTTCCCCCTCAGTGCATTAGATTACATCATTGATTTTACTTATAAGTGGATTTTATTTAAAGTTTTAGATGCAATTATCTACTACTCTAACAGTGCTAATGGTTTTATAACACCTAGCTTAAAAAGAATAATGGTTAATAAATTAATTTATCTAAATACATGTATGATATAGTAATTAAAATCAAAATTTCAGGGATAACAGAGCAGGGTTCGAATCCCACTCTGCCAGTTGTTCTGCCACTGTGGCAACTTGAGCTGTTGACTGACCTCTTTAAGATCCCATTTCCTTATGGACTAAGGGGCCTGTGAAGATTACATAAGAAGAGTTATGTAAAGCCTTTGTAACAATGCCTACTGCACAGCATTTAAAGAGAAAATGACCTTGCCTGTATTCTCTCAACCTCTTCATAGCTCTCTCCATTCATTTATACTTCCTCTCCCCAGTAATAAGTTTCTTTCAAGCTAAAAATCCATCTTCTCATCAGCCATAAATGTAGATTGCCTCTTTCCAGGGCCATCGTATGGATATTTGATATTGGGCACATGTCTGAGATTCATTTGTGACATTTATATAAGTCAGATGAGAAGATTAGACATAAGCAAACAGTGTGTTCCTCTATCAACATTTGTTCAGCCTTCTGTGGGAAATACCAAGAGAACTTATTAGAGTAATTTGCAAAATTTTGTCGGCCAGTTTGCTTATTCAGATTAGAAACTGATTATGCATTCAGGCTTTATAAAGAGAATAAATGAGTTCAGACTTCTTCAACGAAAATGAAAGTAAGACCTTCAAATCTGGCAATCATGGCCAAATTCAGGGTGTTAATTTAGTTTAACTAATTATGCAAATCTTAAAGACAATCATTTAGAAGTGATCTGTATTATTTTAAAAAGTATGCATTAGGATAATGTATGATGTTTTAAAAAGAAAACTTCCGTGACATGATAGATTGGCAAAAAATTTTCATGATATTTTTGTTAATTTGGCCAAAGACTTGGAACAGCTTCCCTTTATTGAGAATAACAATAGACAATTAGGTTTATTAGCCATTAAAGAGTTTCATAATTGATATTGTAAATAGGTAACACTGGATGAACACCCATTGATTGAAAATAAAACAACAGTTTTTCAATAATAAAGAAGACCAGTAAGCACTGCCATACATGACAAACACAAGATAGATATATTTTATGTTCAGAGACCAGCCAGCTTCAAAATAAATTATTTGGCAATGATGTGGGATACTTTTTTTTTTTTTTGAAGTATATAACTGGAGCTAAAAGAAAAACAAAAACCCTTGTACTTTATTTTTATCATTAATATACTTTGTTCAGGCCTAGGCAAATTGCAAAGTAGGCAAAAGCATTCATTTGTTTCTGGCATTTTCTCCTCTTTGTCTTGTACCTGGTGTCCATATATATTTCTTCCAATTATGGAGTGCCTTCTGACATCTTTCTCCAGAAAACTTCAAAATTTTCCCTGCTTTATCACACCATTTAAACCTACCTGAGAGTTCATTACCTCAGGACCCTATCATAGGCTTGATGAGAGTGAGTAAAATATCTAATACTTATTGAGAAGCCCTTTACGCAAGATACACTAAGTATCATATTATCTCATATAATATTCAAAACAATCTTATAAGATAGATGCAGTTTTTAAGATCCTTGTTTTACAATCGAGAAGACCAAGGCTTACAGAGATGAAGAAAATTGCCCGTTAGGGCTTGAAGACCAAGGTGAAGAAACGTAGCTGCCTAGGGTACAAAATGTAAGATGGGAGTCACTTTCAGAGCTGTGAGTAAGAACCTACTTAAATTTTGTACCCTGGCCCTAGGTGACTTGTTTGCCTTAACCCAGGCCCTGTCGTCCATATCACACAAACAATGACTGAAACAACTGAAGCAGTCTAGTCTGACTGCAGAGCTTGTACTTGGACTGATGTCAGCAACACTATCCCACCACAGAAATGTCATTGGTATTGATCAATTCACAGTTCACAGTATGTAATTTTTTTGAGAAAAAAATTTCCAGCCTGAAATATGTGTTGTTCATTCATTTATTCAACTAACATTAGTTATCTACTATAATACCAATTCTGTGCTTACTTAGTAATATGTACATTGAAGGGACAGAAAAGATACAATGCTGACTTTTATAGCACGAAAAGATATGGAAGTAGAGCAGACATTAATGAAGTAATCGTACAACTGAACACAAATTGCAACTGTGACAAGTACCATGAATAAATACATGGTACTGTGATTGTCCGTAGTACTGATATTTGACCCATTTGGGTATTCTTAGAAGGATTCTGAGGAAGTTATGACTGAGCTAATATTCAAAGGATGAGGCAATCACGATGGGAAGGATTACGGTGGCTCAAGCCTGTAATCCCAGCATTTTGGGAGGCCGAGGCTGATGGATCACGAGATCAGGAGATCGAGACCATGGTGAAACCCCGTCTCTACTAAAAACACAAAAAAATTAGCCGGGCGTGGTGGCGGACGCCTGTAATCCCAGCTACTCGGGAGGCTGAGGCAGGAGAATGGCGTGAACCCGGGAGGCGGAGCTTGCAGTGAGCCAAGATCGCGCCACTGCACTCCAGCCTGGGCGACAGAGCAAGACTCCGTCTCAAAAAAAAAAAAAAAAAAAAAAAAGCAAAACTACTAATAGGTCTTATTTCACATAGTTGCTGTAAGAACTAAAAGAAATAATTTATAAAAAGTCAGGTCCAAGTATTTACATATAAAAATGTTAATGTCCTCGCTGAATTCGCAATACAAAAACTTGCTAAACAGTAATCTGTATAAGGACAGAGATGCTGTCTCTCGTTTCCTCTTTTTCCTAGGACTTTGCGTAATCCCTGAATCATACAAGGATAACAAACATGCGACGAATGACTGAAACAATTAAAAGTGGGTTTGGGTGTCATGAGCAGATATATCTTTGTGACAGAGTTCATGTAGGACAGAGCTGAGGGAAAATATTGAAAATTGAAGTAGAAGCTTGATAATATTCTTTGGATCTTAGCTTTATGCATCGTTGAAAGCCCTTAAGCAGGGGATTTACAAGATGAAGTGGTATATTATGAATATTATTCTGGCAGCCAGGTAGTGGGGAGAACGGAGGAGGATTTAGACCACATGAGAGTGGAATCACTGGCGGGGTGAGGTGGAGAATGTGGTGGACAAAGGGTAGAAGTGAGACGCCTTGTGAATGAAGAATCCCAGGACCCAGTGGCTGATTGACGAAGAGAGAAAAAGGAAGGAAGAGATGTGAGGACTCTCAGAAGCCAGAGGAAGATAATATTATTTCCAACAGATACCAATCAGGGAAGCAACATAGAGTGAACGACAACCATCTTCCCAGAACAGGACACATTCAAGACTAAAGCTAGTAAAGTCCCAGGCAAACTGAGACAAGTTAGTTCTTCATCCCATTTCACCCAACTGGACTCAAATGACCAGCATGCCAAAATAAAAACATTTTTAAAACTGTGGAAAAGCAGGCGTAGAAATGTGCAGAAGATATCAAAAAGAAAAGAAGAAATTGACTGAGCTGTATAGTGATACATAGCAAAATTGTAATAACATGTCCAGTGGTGCTAATTGTACTGATTTGTATGTGTCTTATGAGAAATTAGTGGAACTTTTTGAATTTTCTTTGCGTCTGAACTTTCCACAGAAGTTGCTGTAATTACAACATAAGAACTCTCCTACAGGTATGTCATGATGACTGGCCATGAGCCAGCCATTGCGGGGAAGAAAAAAATGATTAAAGTACATTTACCTGCCTTTCAAAATAGTCAGGAACCTTACAGTCTGAGCAGACCTGGGAATGCCTTGTTATCTGGATAATGTGCTTTCTACTGGTGCTATGAATAAAGAGGGACACAGCAGTAGGATAAATCCTTCATTCTAGTGAAAGTACCCTTACTGAGCCCAGGTGTGATGATGGTTCATTGTTGCAATCCTAGCAGTTTGAGAGGTTGAGGCAAGAGAATTGCTTGAGACCAGGAGTTTGAGACCAGCCTGGCCAACACAGTGAGACCCCATCACTACAAAAATAAACAAATAAATAAATACATAAAATTTTTTTTAAAGTGCCCTTACTGTAACTTAGCAATTATTCCCTTCTGTGGACCAGGTTTTTCAGAGTGCTTCTTTGCTTAGAGTCTCAACATACATATCTCTTTGTTGTACCTAAGCAGGTACTTAACTATATTTTTAAACCTTAAAGAAATCTTGGAAGTCATCTAATTTAACTATAGTTTGAAATTTTGGTTATATAGCTCTAGCATTTTTATTCCCATATATTTAGACATAATTACAGTTACGTGACTTTGTTGAAAAAGTGCATGTTATGATTATCTGTATATTTTGGAAATTCTGAACCAACTGGCATATCTAAGGAGCAACACATGATATTGCAGTGAAACATACACTGTAAACTGAAGTCTTATGTCTTTGGGCTTATGAGTCACAGAAGATGGAAAGGAGACAAGAAAACAAGTATATAATTAGACAGTGATAAATCATAAATTAAGAATTTTAACTTGAAGACATAAAAATGTAATAAAGTGCAGATAAAAGTAGCAGCCTGATACTCAAAAGATTTTTTTTTTTTGATACAGAGTCTTGCTCGGTGGCCAGGCTGGAGTGCAGTGGTGCGATCTCAGCTCACTGCAACCTCCGCCTCCTGGGTTCAAGCGATTCCCCTGCCTCAGCCTCCTGAATAGCTGGGACTAAAGGTGCGTGCTACCACGCCCGGCTAATTTTTTGTATTTTAGTAGAGACGGGGTTTTATCATGTTGGCCAGGATGGTCTCGATCTCCTGACCTTGTGATCTGCCTGCCTCATCCTCCCAAAGTGCCAAGATTACAGGCATGAGCCACTGTGCCTGGCCAGTCAAAAGATCTTAATTCAAGTCCCACCTTTGCTTAAAGCTTACAGGATGAACTTGAACAAGCTGCTTAATGATATTAGACTTTCATCTGATCACCTACATTCGTTCATTCAGTCATTCAGTCATTCAATTAATACGTATTCAGAGACCGAGGAGTAAGGGAGTGTAGGTATTATGTACCGAATAATATATCAGGCTCAAGGGCAGGGTTTTTTAATCTCAGCACTATTGGTATTTTTAGTTAAATACTGAGTTTCTCCTGGAATTGTAGAAAATATTGACATATTTGTACAAGAACTGGTTCTTGGAGACTAAGCAGAGGAAAATAATGGATGGCATCTTCAGAATGCCATAGTTGGACTCAATGAATCATTTCCAACTAGTATTCAAAATGGAAGTCCTAGGCCGGGCGCGGTGGCTCACGCTTGTAATCCCAGCACTTTGGGAGGCCGAGGCGGGCGGATCACGAGGTCAGGGGATCGAGACCACGGTGAAACCCCGTCTCTACTAAAAATACAAAAAAATTAGCCGGGCGTGGTGGCGGGCGCCTGTAGTCGCAGCTACTCGGAGAGGCTGAGGCAGGAGAATGGCGTGAACCCGGGAGGCGGAGCTTGCAGTGAGCCGAGATCGCGCCACTGCACTCCAGCCTGGGTGACAGAGCGAGACACCGTCTCAAAAAAAAAAAAAAAAAAAAAATGGAAGTCCTTTGTAGACACTCTTACTGCTCACTGACATCTGTGCCCATCCCTAAAGTGATTGCCGTGGGATCTGCCTGGCCAAGCCTGGGGAGTATGCCAACCCCCAAGCTGGGGCTGGAGAAGGGTAGGGTCATCCCACAAGTTATGAGTGGGAAAAAATGGTGTCCTAAGGAAAGCTGCTAGGCAAGATAAAACCTTCAGTGTCCACTATGGTAGTTTATAAAGACTTTTTGCATTTGTTACTACATTTCATCCCCCAATCTGTGGTATAGGTAGGCACATCTTATGAGTCATTTTCTAAGCAAGGCAAGAGAAAGGAGTGATCTGCCCAAGCTTACATAATTAGTAAGTGATGGAGCCAAAACCTGAAGCTGGACCTTCTGGTCCCAAACGTTATACTCTTTCCATTTCTCATGCTTCCACTTGAGTGTTTTCTACCCAACTCAGGATATGGGGATCCATATTGTAAGAGGGGAAGGTAAATTTTTTTAAAACCACAAGGAAACCTGGATATTTGGATAAATTGTAAATTATCCTTGTCTCAGAAGCAAATTAAGAAGCATTTCAAAGAAATGACATGATTGAATGTCAGAAGATGAAAAAAAAATGTCATAGTAGAGGTAATTGCTTTGATAAGTATCTATGTGGGAGATATTATTGACATCCAAGAGTCTTTCCATCAAGTAATGGGACAAAGAATTGAATTAAACAGAAAAAAAAAGTTGGATCCAGAACTAATGACAATAGACAAAGTCACCATAAGCTCTAAAAAGGAGAAAAGCAGAAAATCCACTCTAGTAAAAATTTCTTGAAAACAAAAATTCACAGGAAATGCTTCAAGTTAGCAAAAACTAAGAGTAATTTAAATTGTCATTTGATGCCAATGAACAGAGAGTTGCTGTTAAGGTGGGAGGAGAATAAATTAATACGGGAATATTCTTGAGAAATGAAGACATTAAGTCTATGGAGAAAGATTTAACTTCAAAAATAAGAAAGTGAGCTCATGAATTAAGGCTGAAGAGAAGAAAAATGTAAAACCATTGGGGCAGTTAGACACCAGTGTTTGTGGGTAAAAAACTAACAGTTGCAGCATAATTGTGGCTCAGTTTAGAGTAAAGGAAAAGGGCAGAGGTTATTTCTTTTGTATAGAATCCTGATTTCTAATCTTTTGACTACTGAGTGTAGGGCTTTCTCCATTTAGTACTGTTCCCCATCAGTGAACAATCTGCTCAGAACCATTGCAGAGTTCATGCTGATCCTTATTAGCTTTTCATTTCTCTGGGAGTTTCTCTCTGACACAAACAATACTTTCCAGTTACAAACAATTCTGCAGTATAAAATATCATTGAGGGCAATAGCACTTGCTTGTATTTCTTTTCCCTACATCTTATTGAAAAAGCTGCTGGTGTTATTTCAGGTCTTTCTCCAGACTGGTAAAAGTTGTAATTCCACCAACGATAAGCTGATTTGTTTCTGGTTTTTCTATTTCTTGCCCGTCTTGGCATAAAAAATTGGACTGACAGTCACTGTTGTTTTCCTATGAAACTAAATGCAAGATTATTTATATATTGGGCATTGAATGACATTTTACACTAAACATGCTATGTTGAGTATTATGGCTTACTTATCACAGGACAAGGTATTTGAGAATTTCAAATGCTATCTCCAAAGCTTACCTAATATTGCAACCCTGTCCCTGCCAGCCAGGGACAGTTTATTATATAATTAAAAGAGCTATTTCACTAAGACCCCACTGCATGCCCTTGGTTGCAACTCAGGTAGAACATAAAGATGGCACAGAACTTGTAGAAGACTAGTTGGAGAATATCCTGCTCCCTGAATCCATAAAACACGTCTCTGAATTCAAGCCTACATCATCTGCCCTTAAAAGTATAATAGCTTCTTCAGTTTTCAACTGTCACTGCATTTCTGTACTTTCAAAAAGCTATTGAGACGCTTGGAGTATGAAAGATGCTATATAAAACCAAATTTAATTCCATAGTCTTCCAGTAATTTGCCTCATAAATACTTCTTGGAGTAGTGAAATACTTTTGGTTATAGAAATAAAACTTATGTATTCATGAGCTATGTATTATTTCATCTTCTTGGAAGTCAAAGGACTATTTCTGTGTTTATGCTACTGAAATAAATCTGTTATAGGTATTTTTATAAAGGTTGTTAGGACATGTTACATTGTTGTTGGAGGTGGCACTATTATCTGTTGTGTTTTTTCTTTTTGTTTGTTTGCAATTACTGTACTTTTAATGCACTTTTTTAGTCATTTTAAGTGAATTGGCTGATATTTTTCTTCATTAATAACTACTTTTATTTCTACGAAATCTCACAATTTCATAGGTGTTTGGAAATGTTAGCAAAACCTTATGGTAAGGAAAAGTGAATGAGGGGAATGTCAACCCAAACAGGCTTCCAAATCACTACCAAGGAGACAGTAGGAACCTTATTTGGCTTTGAGAAAAGGACATGGATTTAATGATTACTCAAGTCCATATTTTTTCCAGTGAATTTTTTCTTCACATAATCTTTTCTCACTGTAAGCATGTCTAGAAACAATCCTTTTATCTTGACCCATTGAACCCCCTGCTGTATCTAGAACATTAAATGAGAAATTTCAACACTTCAGTTGTAAAAGTCAGAAATCATTTCCAAATCTTGCAGCAATGTAGATTACTACTTTAACAAGAAAACTTGTTAAAAGTGAAAGCAAAAGAAAACCACTAAGATATTCTGTCAAATGTAATGTGTAGTGATATCATTGCGGATGACCTTTGCATCTCTGCACTAGGAAAATCTAAGTATATGAGATTAAACCATCCAATTCGATGCTCAAAAATAAAATAAAAGGAGATTCATGATAATCATGAATGGATGTGTGTGAGTGTGTATATGTGTGTTGGGGGGTTTACAAATGGCACAATTTATCAAGTATCAGGGACTACTCTTTGTCTCATAGTAAAATTACAACTATTTGCAGTGAAAGACTGTCTCATGATATTATAGTGGAATTTTGTTCATCTAATTTAGCTATTAATTTTGAATCCCTACTGGTGCTGGAGGAAAAGGCGTGGGTGCAAAAGTACATAACATATGGACCTGTCCTAAAAGAATTTAAGCTCTAGTGAAGACTACATGTGCAAAAATAAAATTCCACTTGGGATTCATTGTTTTCAGGAATATGTAGTTGAATACAGAATAGGATTATCTAATATTTTTAATGAGCCTAGTCAGATTTAAAATATCCTATTTCAGAGGAAATTTAAATACTTGCTTTTATAAAACTGGTAGCATAATTTTCACACAGTCTCCTCAAGGAAAAGAACAGAGCTCTGTCCATTGCTGTATGCACAGTATTGGCCTCAATGTCAACAGCTAGTCCCTGTGGAGTAAGTAGTGATACCACCTACACGCCTGTAATCATAGCACTTTGGGAGGCTGAGGTGAGGATCACCTGAGGTTAGGAGTTTGAGACCAGCCTGGCTAACGTGGTGAAACCCTGTCTCTACTAAAAATACAAAAAAATTAGCTGGGCGTGGTGGCGGGCACCTGTAATCCCAGCTACTCGGGAGGCTGAGGCAGGAGAATCACTTGAACCCAGGAGGCAGAGGTTGCAGTGAGCCGAGATTGTGCCACTACACTCCAGTCTGGGCAACAAGAGCAAAACTTTGACTCAAAAAAAAAAAAAAAAAAAAAAAAATCTGTAGCACTACTGTGTGCCTCTTAGTTGCACTGGTTCTTTCCTGGGATCATTTCTTCACTGTAGAATTAGCTAAAGAAAAAAACCTCAGAAGTTTGTTAGGACATGCTAGAGCAGTTTAAGAACTTCTGACATTATGATATTAAAGCTTCTATTTTGAACAAGCCTGTCTGCCCTACTTAAGGGAGCACCCAAGTACTCTGGGACTGGGAGGGGCATCTTCCAAATGTCCCATTGGTGTAATTGATTGACAAATGAAAAGTGATTACTAGTCTGGAAGAGAGGTTAGAATATGACCTTTCTCTGAATTCTAGTACTCTAGAGATTACACCTGTCAAATACTTTAAAAATATGGAAGACAATGAGGAGGCTACACTATTGCTACCCAGAGTCAATTTCACTTTTTAAAAAAATGTGTATTTTTTCATGCTGTAAGTAATATTTAATCATTAATGATTATCTGGGAAGTACAGAAACAAAAGAAAAAGTTACCCTTATTTTCTTGTTTTCCTTTTTTTTTCTTTGTTTCCCTGAGACGGAGTCTCACTCTGCACCCAGGCTGGAGTACAGTGGCGCCATCTCAGCTCACTGCAACCTCCACCTTTTGGGTTCCAGTGATTCTCCTGCCTCAGCCTCCTAAGTACCTGGGATTACAGGCATGCGCCACCATGCCCAGCTAATTTTTTTTGTATTTTAAGTAGTGACAGGATTTCACCCTGTTGGCCAGGCTAGTCTCAAACTCCTGACCTCAAGAGATCTGCCCACCTCAGCCTCCCAAAGTGCTGGGATTACAGGCATGAGCCACCATGCCCAGCCAAAGTTACCCTTATTTTCAACACCCAAAGATAACCACTATTGACATTAAATTTATTTTAATATTATATATTAGTCCCTCTAAAAAATGTGTCTTATATTTTAGTTATTTATAGTATTTACAATTTAAATGGTACATTAGAGAGTTAGAATTACCTTGTAATACTGCACATTGCTGTGCCACAGATTTTGCTGTGCATTGAATTAATAACAGATAGTTTGCTTGTAAATAATAACATTCTAGGCTGGGTGAGGTGGCTCACACCTGTAATCCCAGCACTTTGGGAGGCTGTGGCGGGTGGATCAAGAGGTCAGGAGTTCGAGACAAGCCTAACTAACATGGTGAAACCCCATCTCTACAAAAATTAGCCAGGCGTGGTGGCACACACATGTAATCCCAGCTACCCAGGAGGCTGAGGCAGAATAATCGCTTGAACCCAGGAGGTGGAGGTTGCAGTGAGCTAAGATTGCACCACTGCACTCCAGCCTGGGCAACAGAGCGAGACTCTGTCTCCAAAAAAAAAAAATCTATGTAAAATTCCAAAAATGTCTTAAAATTGGTGAAAATAAAAAACAAATATAAAAATAAATTCATTCATTAAAAAATTCCTGGCTTATATCAGTCAATGAGAATACCAAGAAAAATTATAAAAATTCTGCCCTACAAGAACATACTAAACAATGTGGTCTAAGATTTGAAGTTCTAAGACATGAGACTGGGCCCTGAGTCCATTTAATGATCATATAACCTCGAGCATATGTCAATAAATCTTCCCAAACCTTAGTTCCACCATGTACAAAATGAAGATAATAAAGATTTCTCTGAAAACTTGTTGAGAATTAAGTGATATAATGTACATGGAATTCTGTTATAAACTTTTAAAGTGCTACTCAAATGACACTAGCACGTAATTTAATAATTTGAACTTAAAATTTACTTCTTAAATTCAATTGTCAAAATGAAATTACAGTTCTCTTTATCTGCCATTATATAATTGTTCACAGAATGTAACTTAAAGTTAGTACTACCAACAAGGACTGTTTTCCAAATTAAAAAACTTAGAGGTAGCTTCAGTGCTCAGATTTGAACATCAATAAGCTGACCCCTCTATCCAAATAATAGCTCTAAATGCAGTTTTGTTTTATCTTTTCCATAAAAGTGATTGTGAAAAATTTGCAAAACTTTAAATATAGGCACCACTGAATATAGTTTTAGTCAGTGTAAATAGTGTCAAATCAAGTGAGGTTAGCCATTTTAATTGGGCTAGCTTATATTGTGAAACAATAACATTTTCATATGAATGATTGAACTTTTGTACTAACTCTTATACCTCTCTCAACCTAGATATTACAACAGTGAAAATGAATTCCGATATGATCAGCTTAGGGCTCATAGAGTTGAGGGAGCCACTGACTGTAGGAAGTATCTATTGCTTCCTACGGGTGGTGCAGATTATGTCATCAAGCTTCAAAGAAAGTTGTTCACAAAGTGTGAAAGCATTGTGCTTTCATACCACCTCAATGACAGCCTCGGGTTCCTCTTTGACAACTCAAGTAAATTTAACAAAGACGTGGCATCAAACCATATTACAAGCCTCTTGAAAGAGGCGGAAATGAGAAGTAATGAGATTTTATCCTATGCCCCTTTATCGTGCAGTTGTCACTGAAATCAAAGATTCCAGAAAGCTCTTTTTGATATGACCTACAATGTTTACTATGGTACAGTTTGACCTAATTGTATAAATTACATCTAAGTTGAGGAGCACCTTGACCTTCTTTGTGTTTTTGTCAGACTGTGTTTGTGGTCAGCCTGCCCTGAGTCTATTGGGAGACTTTGCCCTAATGCTTGTTCTCAGAGCTTTCTGCCTCTAGAATGTTGCATAATTTTCTCTAATCTCTCTCAGCCACTTTTTTTTTTCTTTGAGATTGAGTCTCCCTCTGTCGCCCAGGCTGGAGTGCAGTGGTGCAATCTCCACTCACTGCAACCTCTACCTCCTGGGCTCAAGTGATTCTCCTGCCTTAGCCTCCCGAGTAGCTGGGAATACAGGCGTATGCCACCATGCACGGCTAATTTTTGTATTTTTAGTAGAGATGCGGTTTCGCTATCTTGGCCAGGCTGGTCTTGAACTCCTGACCTCAATTGATCCGCCCACCTCAGTCTCCCAAAGTGCTGGGATTACAGGCATGAGCCATCACACCCAGCCTCAGCCACTTCTTACCAAGAACTTCTCTTATCTCTCAGGACACAAGCAATAATGCTCTCTCTCTCTCTCTTTTTTTTCTCTCAGAGCAGGTACTTCAAGTAGTCTCTTCTTCAAAGCTCCATTCAGCCTCATTTCTATCCTTTCCTTTTAACACTGACCAAAGATGCCAAACACTACAATTTCTAAATAACTTTTCAATGACTGGAAAACAGTGTTTCCCTTGGTCAAGCGGTAAAAGAAAAGTTTATACAGTCTTTCTCTTAAGTCAGTTTATTCTTTCCCATTTCATTCAACCCTGTGAAAGAATTAAAAATGCAAGTATATTGAAGAGTTTCCTCTTCCAGTCCCCAGAACAAATGTATGCCTTTATTCTTTTTCTTTTAGTTTTTTCTTATTGTAGGAGAAATAATTTCCATGATAAAATTTTGGTTGTTTAAACTACTTTGAAAAGAAAGAAGATTTACAGAAAAGAATATTTCATTCATTCATTCACTCAATAAAATTATACTGGGCAATTGGTTAAGCTCGTTCTAGTCATTGTGAACACAAAGATGAAGAAAGCATAGCGAGTGCTTCATAGTCCCTTAGGGAGAAAATGTATAAACAGGGAGATAAATTCAAGTTACATTCAAACACTGGGCAGTACAGATGATGAAATTAACTGTACTTAGAAAGGTCAGGAAAGGCTTTTCAAAGATGGTAAAGTATGAATGGAGATTTAAAGGAAGAGTAGAATCCAGCAGGTAGAAAAGATCGGGGTAAAGTCACTCTAGGTGCAGAAGAGTTTTACTCCCTTGCTCTTCACAGAACTGCAAATAAAGTGAAGTAATTGCATGGAAAGCAGCAACCATATTCTTCATAGCATCATACGGGACTAAGAGGCTTGAATGATATCCTAAGACACTGGAATATTTTGATCTGGGAAATGATTTATATCAATGGGCATTTGTAAAGATCTCTCTGGTAGCAGTTCTTGGCCCTCTTTGGGTGGATTACACGAGGGGTCCCCAGTTTTTTTGGCACCAGGAACCGGTTTCTTGGAAGACAATTTTTACAATTTTTCCGAGGACTTGGCGAAGGTTGTTCAGAGGCATTGGAGGCTCATGACCAGTGCTCACCCTAGATCCCTAGGTTCCACGCTCCTATGAGAATCGAATGCAGCCACTGATCTGACAGGAGGCGGAGGTCAGACGGTAAGGCCTGCTGCCTCTCCTGCTGCTCACCTCCTGCTGTGCGGCCTGGGTCTTAACAGGACCTGTCAGCAGTAGAATAGATAAAGAAGTTGTGGTATATTTATACAGTGGAACCTTATACCGTAATAAGAATGAATGAACTCCAGTTACAGACAACATCCTGAATGAATTTCACAAACATAATATTGTATGAAAGTTGGCCAGACACAAAATAATGTTACAGTACTGTTTGAGTCTATTTATTTAAAGTTAAAACATTGGCACCAATAGAAGTCAACATAATGGTTACTCTTGTGAATGAGCCTAGTTACTAGAAGGGGGACGTAGTGACTTCAAGGGTTTGGGTCAGGTTTCCCTTGCGAACATTTACCAAGCTGTATAGTTCCAATTTATGCACTTTTCCAATGTATTTCAATTTAAAATGTACATTGGAAAGAAAAATGAAGTAAAAGAATATGAGTAACCAGATTCCATTATGAACATACACAGTCTAATATTGTCAACTTTAATTAAAATCTAAACATGCTAACTAAATTTCCACTTAAATTGGTCATAGGGATATAATCTATGTAAAACATTGTGAATTTTGAATTATTTCCCTTTCTCAATAGTATTGTGTACAATTCTTAAAAGTCAATCTTGTCAGAAATAATTCATCTTACCTACTCAAAATAATTGTAGAGGCTTGTTTCATAATTCTATGAAACAATTCACTATTTCATGACATGTAAGAAAGTGTAGCTTTTTTCTCTCTTCTAAAACAACATGAAACCTCCTAGCTTTGTTTTCTGAGACAGTTATCTCAGAACAAAGTAAACAGGAATCTATTTGGTACACAACTGATTTGAAATGCCTATTTCCTCTTCTTCATGGTTTCCGTTAAATGACTTCCAATGAGTTCGTCTCAAATGAGGCAACATGGCTACTAGAAAAGGGAAACATATTTGCTAATATGGTCATAGATGTTCTAAAGGCCACATTAAGTCATCCATGCTCATAGCTCTCTATAGCAATGTGATTCAAATGCTATATTCTGAGGTGTCTTCACTATTTTAAAAACAATAATAGTTTTCATTTGTGTCCTTTTGACAATTTCTTAAAAAAGGGTAATTTAATATGTAAAAAATATGATGAAGAATTTGAACATAAAGATATGTTATAGTCTCTTTATCTTTCTTTTTGTAATTCCTATAATAGAAAGCTAGGAAATTCTGTGACAGAGGTTTAGCACCAGAATATCACACTCAAGAGAGCATTTACTAAATGTCCTTGGGAATGTCCAGTAGGTCACATAACTGAGATTGCAGAATTGTACTTGACCGCTGGCCTTCTCCCATGCAGGTTCCCATCAGGAAGCCAAGTGCTTGCTGGAACTTAAGAAGACGCATATTGGGGCTTTCTATGTTTATTTAAAGTCACATATATTTTCTAGGTCTTATTTTCCCAGCTTCATAAATTGATTTCCTCTCAGGTGTCTGCAGTTTAGGTTGAAGTTTTTTTGTTTTGAGAATTTTATTAGAGTTAGGAGACTCAGGTGTCAGTTGTGTCAGACTCTAAGCAGGTCACTTACTGTATCTTCAGGCATCATTTCTAAGTCAGCCTTTTATAGTTCATCAGCCTGTTCCTCTAAAGCCTTAAATCCTCAACTAACTTCAAGTGTAACAATATTTAGAGTTTTGTTTTTTTTTTTTTTTCATCTCTAGGGCTCCATAGAAAATTCCAAATTTTTCTAACTATATTGTCCCACTATCTACAATGTTTGCTTTAAGACAATTTTGACAGTGTAAGCTAATTATTTTTTTAAAAAAGCATTGAGCTTGTGTTCTGACCTTGAATTTTTATTTTCTCCTTGATGTATTGCAGTTTCTGAGAAGATAAGATTTAAGATTTTCCTCATGATAAGTCTTAACCCCAACTAGAGGTTCAATGAGCAGGCTGCTAGAACCCTTCTTGGGTAACCCTAAAAGTGTATTAGTGTTACTGCTATGTCATTTCCAGTTTCTCAGAAGCCAGGAATATTTGTAGAAGTTATTTTGTCTGTAAATTACATTTATTTATTGTGTGTATGCATGTTTGTGTGTTATTATTGGGCTCCCATTCAAGAATGTAAACTCCATGAGAGCAGAGATTATGTCCATTTATATGCCTGAGCTGTGGTATCTCCAATATCTAGAATAGTGCTTGGCACATAGTAGTTGCTCAAAATATATATTCATGATTTCAAGAATATTATTGTGTTAGAATGTTAGTTTGTTGCCTTTTGGACAAAAACTGTGTTATATTGTACTTTATATATCATGTCATGTGACTACTTACTGCTTGTTGATGGAAATATATCGTCTGCACCAGGGATTGACAAACTTTTTCTTGAAGAGCCAAATAGTAAATAGTTTTGGCTTTGCAAGCATTAAAGTCTTTCTGACAAATACTCAACTTTGCTGCAAAGACTTAACTTTGCTGCAAAGACTTAACTTTGCTGCAAAGACTTAACTTTGCTGCAAAGACTTAACTTTGCTGCAAAGACTTAACTTTGCTGCAAAGACTTAACTTTGCAGCAGTAGCAGAAAAGTAGCCACAGAAAATACGTAAAAAAATAAACAGCTATCCAGCCCACCCACTTCTTATTTTTGTATGGCCCTTGAGCTAAAAACAATTTTTAGATTTTTAAATGGATTTCTTATATCAAAAGAAGAATGATATCCCATTTGTCATGGGATATTGACAAGACACAGAAACGGAAATCTGAATATTATTCCCATCACACTTGGGATATTATTCTCCTGGAAATTATAATTTCCATGTTTATAATAAATAAAATTTTATTGCAATATAGCCTTGCCCATTCATTTAAGTATTATCTAAAAGTGCATTTGCATTCTAATGTGGAGTTGAGTACTTGCAAATACTAAGCAAACTACAGAGCAGAACCTTTTACAAACAGGCAGAAATGATAACGCTTTTTTTTTTTTTTTTACATTTTCTGGTCATAACAATCTCCATATCTTCAAAACATGTAAAAGTTCAAAGCTTTACTTTTGGGGAGTGTATGGCTCCTACAATTAAAACATGGTAATCGTAATAAAGACAGACAAAGATGTTACTCTCTGCATATTAGTGAGATCTGTAAATGTAGAACATAATGCTTAGTTACCTATAAATAATAATTGATTCAAGAATCAAATGCATAAATGATGCACACATGTGATGCTAAAGAATCATATAAATCAATTAGGCTAGGTTTCTCAACTCTATCAACTTTACAACAGTTCTTTACAATGTAAATGGAAATTCTCACTTTTATCCTCTGATGCAGTTGAAAGTGCTAATGAAAAATCTAGAAAATCTGGACCTCGGTTAATCACGACTTGGCTGTAGATTATTGTGTTCTATAAACTGTAAAAATCAAATGAGCATTACTTGTGTTTATTAGAAAAAACTAAAGTATGTTTCTCACAAATTATAAAAAAACTGTTAACATTAGGCAAAGCATATTCAACTGATTAAAATACAAGGATGTGAGCTTTCTCCAATTAGAATGTGAGCTTTAGGAGGACAGGTATGTTTGTCTCCTCAGTACCTGATAACTTAATGAAAGAATTAATGAGTAGTGCTTACAAAGCCATTCATTCATACATCTGATCAAGAAGTAATCATTTGATGGCTATTCTGCACTTGTACTGTGAAAACACAAAGATATATGAGAAACCGTCTCTGCCCCTCAGCAACACTTTCACTGAGAAGATAACATATAACTAAAAAAAGTGGATATAACAAAAGTTGAAATATTAATTTAAAGTAAAAGGCATTAGATAGCAAAGTATTGTTAGGTGCCAAGTAAGTGATACAGGAAATAATGGCTACAACAGTTACAAGGTGGAAGGATCACTGGGATCTAGAGAGGTCAGCAAAGGCTTCCTGATAGAGGAAAGACTTATAAAGGCACTTAAAGAGTGAATAAACACCCATTGTATCCCCAAAATATGTCCACATATTATGTAGCAATAAAAAAATTTACAAAATCATCCTGTATTGATAAATACGTAAATAAGTATAATGTTTAGATAGCTAAAGCGAATGAAGAACACGAATCGGTAAAATTACCATCTTTCTGGACGCTACTCCTAGCTTGACCAGAAGGTTCAAGGTGAACAAGTATTACTCAAAGGCAGAATAATCAATTCTGCCCATTCTCCACTCATCCTCCACCACTGGCTGAGCCTGAGTGTACAGATCCACAAAGTAACCTAAACACAGTAGAGTCTAGAACAGAGGGTGCAAAGTGAGCACAGGATTATCCCTGAAAATTCGGACCCTTAAACATTTGGGAAGATGATTGTCTCAATAACCTTCAATTTGTTTCTGACAAACAAAGTCAGCAGCAACCTTCTCTCAAAACAAGGTCCACTAGAGGGATTACTACTGTTGACTCAGAATTACACTCACCTGTTTGTCTTAAGCTTTTTCAACATGACCAATTCTTGTTTCCCTCCACTTTAAAAAAGTTGTTAGGATTTTGCCATGTGATGTGACAATGTTCAATTTTATTTATTTATTTTTTTTTTGAGATGGAGTCTCACTCTGTCTCCCAAACTGGAGTGCAGTTGCACAATCTTGGCTCACTGCAATTTCTGCCATCTGGGTTCAAGTGATTCTCCTGCCTCAGCCTCCTGAGAAGCTGCGATTACAGGCGCATGCCACTATGCCCAGCTAATTTTTGTATTTTTAGTAGAGTCTGGATTTCGCCATGTTTCCAGGCTGGTCTCGAACTCCTGACCTCAAGTGATCTGCCCACTTCAGCCTCCCAAAGTGCTGGTATTACAGGCTTGAGCCACCGCACCCGGCTGAAAATGTCCAATATTTAACAATGGAAAAGTTTTCCTATGTTGTTCATTGATGATAAAGAAGAAACATTTGAAATCCAGTAAAAAAAAAAAAAGTAATGCTACCTTACCATTGTGTTTTTAAATGTTTCATATTTAAATTTTCAACTAACATGTGGAGTTAGTATTTGCAAATGCATTTATAGAGAGGTTTTTTTTTCAAGGTGAGCAATAGAAAGGTGTTTCCTAACATGTATACTTTTTATGATTCAGGTTCTTATAGGATGTAATCACTAGCAATATTTTTTAAATATCATTTTACAAATGATATTTGTACATTCACCTATTTCAGCTACCAATTGATATATTTACAGAAGTCAACATTGTGCTAAGCATGGAGAGTACTAAATGTTGGATAATGTAGATTTATATCTTCAAGGAATAAAAAAGTACAAAATATGGTGAGAATAAAATAATCTTCTATAATTTTGCAGGGTTTTCCTCTCCTAATTGGACTATCTTTGTTTGTAAATGCTTATCCATGTAGTGTTCTTGATAACGTAAAATTACATGAAACCACTGCAGTTACCCCTTGAAGTATCTACCAAACAACCAAGTTGGGCTTAGCAGGAAACATTCCATGATAACATAAATTCCCATTTTCTAATAGCTGAAAATCTAGAACACGTGATAACATTTACTTAGCTACAATACAGAGCAGAAAGGGATTTTAAAAACCCTTGTTGATGCCTTCTCATGTCACTAAAAATAAAATTTTACTTCATTACTGTTGTCTATAAGACTCTGAATGATCCAATCACTCATCACCCAGCCTCATTAGATACATTCTTGATCATCATAGTTCACCAAGTTCTTTTGTGGTCTAGGTTCAGAAATGACAGATTGCCATTTCTATGTCATGGCATTTGGCAAAGCAAGTCTCATGGCTAATTCAAAGTCATGAGGCAGGGAAATACATACTGCCCACAGTGGGAGGGCCCTGACAAAGTACATGGCAAAGGGTATGGAAGAAGGAAAGCTAAAGGATTGGGGCCGATAACAACTTACCACACCAGATTTTGTGCAAATTATTTTCTGTTCCAGCCACACTAATTTCACATTAGTTGATAACTTTACTTTGGAGCGATTGTTGGCCACTCACACATTGTTTATGTGATTCACCACATGGCCACGCATTATGCCTGGAAGAAGTGCATTTTGGCCTCATTTGTACTGATAATTGTTTTAGACGTATGTCTCCCTATTCAGCTGGACGTGCCTTGAAATTCCTCTGTCATTTATCACTACCAAAAGCCTCACCTACATTTCTGCACAGTGTGAGCACCCTATAAATGCTGCTTTTAATTGATTGCTTTATCCTGTTTTGATCTATGAGTGACCAATAAATTTTCATGGGTCTGATCATTTGGAAGCATTAATATTCAAAATCTTTCTAAAATACTCACCTGCATCAGTTAAGATGATTGAGATTGTAGGACTGATCTAAACCCTGACACACAAGACTTTGTTCTTTCATTTCTATGAATATGACAATGTTAATTTCAGTGACAGAAATAAAGACCTAAGGTAGTGTCTCTCAAACTTTAATGTGCATTTGGATCACTTGGGGCATCTTGGTAAAATGCAAATTTTGCTTCAGTAGCCTGGAGTGAGACCTGATAGTAGGCCTTTCTAACAAGCTCCCAGCGGAGGTGATGCTGTTGATGCCTGTACCAAATTGAATGGCAAATGTCTAAAGCAGTCAGTAGTATCCTTTCCTGAACAGAATCCTTATCCATAAGTGATATAATAACTGCATTTAAGAAAAGTAACAAGAAGTGACCTCAACATGTCGATTATTATAACATTTTGTTTATATCTCACAGGCCAGTTTTATGTCTTGAAAATTAGTAGAATTTATATTTTGGAAATAGATCTCTAATCCAAATACAACCATCAAATAGCAATTACTTTATTGCTCTATTGTAGGCTCTGGTTGTTGGCAATGAATGCACATTATACCTGGACAAGTAAATTGAATCAATGCTCATGAGAATTTATAGAATTTACTGGTAATTCAGTATTTCTCACATCATAGTAAATCATCAGTTTTAGTGTTCATCACTAACAAAATGTACTGATTTACTTAGAGAATAAAATACAATATATTTTGAGTGAAGATACTTATTCTTTTATTCATTTGGAAATATTTAATACATACTAGGACATCAAATTGTGGTAGTCGAAGATAAAACAATGATGATGATATGTAACACCTATTCTCAATGGATTCATAAGCCAGAGAACAAAAATGGGTAATGAAATAACAATAAAATAAAACAATAAAATAATGCAGGAAGTACTATGTTCCTTAAGAAATGAAGAGAAGTACTAAGGAAGTCTGTAAAAGGAAAAATTACATGAGGCTGAAGAAAAACAAGAACAGACCAAAATTTATTTATATATATATGAGAGAAATAAAAGCCTGTGTGTATACATCTATAGATATACAGATATAGATATAGGCATATATGGAAAAAAAGAGAAGAAAGACCAGTAGAATGATTAAAATAAGAAAACAAGAATCCCTCAGCCAGAGTCCCATCTAGAACCTTTAATAAAACATGGTAAGGTAAGCATATGGAATCAGTTTTGACGAGAAGTATTTTCTATCTTCTATGTATTTTAAAATTTATGCCCGGCACAGTGCCTCATGCCTGTAATCTCAGCACTCTGGGAGGCCAAGGCAGGTAGATTCCTGGAGGCCAGGAGTTCAAGACCAGCCTAGGCAACATGGTCAAACTCTGTCTCTACAGAAAATACAAAAATTAGCTGAGTTTAGTGACATGTGCCTGTAGTCCCAGCTACTCCGGAGGCTAAGGTAGAAGGACTGCTTGATCCCAGGAGGCAGAGGTTGCAGTGAGCCAAAATCACACCACTGCACTGCAGCCTGAGTGAGAGAGTCAGATCCTGTCTCAAAAACAAAAACAAACAAACAAAAACATTATTGAAGGAAAGGAAATATGGTGAAATTTCATTTGAGTTCTATTAACACCTTCCACTTTTGCTCGTTCTTGAATATTTACTTTTCCCACCACCTTTCTCAGTTTTGGGATTTGTAAATAAGCGGATCTTTAATATACAGAGCCCTATTCAGAATCTATTACACCCCTCCCTATACACTGCTTGGAAAACACAATTATTTGGAGTAGTCTGGAGAAGAATAAAAATAGTGATAGAAAGTGGAATCAGAAGGGAAAATTAGAGAAAAAAGGATTGGGGAATTTGCTCACCAAGAAAAGATCATGGGGGAGCTTTGATTTTATTTTGAAATTTGGACTGGGAATAGTGAACAGTTATTTACTGATCAGAATAGGGCAAAAAGAATATGCTTCAGTCAGACACTTAAGTAAGCACCTGTCCACATGTGCCTCTGGCCAGTATAGCTTGCTCCTCCTGTGAGTGTACCAAGAGCAGGGCAGGTTTCCACCACTCCATCGCTGGCCAGTGAGACTTGCCAGCCTTCTAGATCAGCATATTCAGGTTCTGGCCATAATAGCATCAAATGGGGCCAGGTGCTCCTCTCAAGAATGTCTGGCCCCATCTCACTTTTGACAGTCTGTGTAAAATTTCTAGGCTTCTTTGATAACCAAAATTGTGAGCTTGGATAAAGACCAGTTCATCACAGCACAACTAAGGTTAGTAAGGCCATTTTCTCTGTTCAGGGCACTAAACAAACACAAAATGCTATTATGCCTAAGTGCTTTTTCGACCTAAAAAAATGCCCCTCAAACAAACAAACAAACAAATAAACAAAAAAATCCTAAAACACCTAAAACCGCTCTTTATTGCCCTGAAAGTGGTTCTTCATTCCTCTTTTCAGTGGGATGAGAAGGCAATTATGTTTGTTTAGACAGCTTATTATTATGCAGAGTAGCTTTCAGCACTACATACAAAAAAAAATGAAGATTCTGGGATTCATCACATTTGAAGTGTCATTATAATTTGATAGAATTGCATTACAATAAGGAAAGATTCTAGGAATACGTATGTCTAAGTACCAATGTGCTTTTTCACAAGAAACATAAGAACCATTAATTCTTGGTGCCAAACTTAAGCATAGCCAGCCCCAGATATCAGAACGCCTGTTATTTTTTCATCTGTACACCACCAACCTCAGCAATCTTTGACTAAGGGCTTATAAAGAATATATGTACATCCTCAAAGCCATCCAAACAGTTTACATGAATTGATCTGTTACTGTTGAAACTCTCAACAAGCATTGTAATTTGGCAGGTAACTGGTTTAAACCATAGATCAGCAGCTGTAGCTAATAGAAATAGATGCAAGAACAATGTCTAGCAAACCATGCAGCCCCTGTGAGAAAATCTCTCTAGAAGATACTGCTAATAATAAGAGTTCTTGAGAGGCCACTAAAAGGCAGTGTTGCTTCATGAAGTGCATATTTAATATAGCTCTCCTTCCTTTGACTTGAAAAGAATCATATTTCTCTTTCTCAATGTCTGACCTGGAGGGCTCTCCTTGCCTGAAATATAGCATGAGCACTGCTGACACTTCAAACAAATCTTCTAAATGTATCTTAGACAAACACAAATTAAGGCATTTAATTTTCATGGTGAAGTCAATTAATGATACCCTTCCTTCTTTCCAAAGATCTCACGCTTAACCTGACCTCTGCTGCACTCACATTTTTCCAAGTAAAGAATATAAATACATAGATGAACATAACATTTCTGAATGCAAAGTAGAATGTTTGTAAATATTTTCATAAGAAATTTAGCATACAAGCACCTGAATTTCTTGACTTGCTGATATGTTAGGCTTTTTTTAGCACCATTAATTTACAAAGTGACCATTATTTACTATAGGTAAGACTTCATCCATTAGTTTTATAATCATTTTTTGAATAATAGCTGTATTGAGTTATAATTTACATGTGATACAATTCACCCATTGAAAATATACAAGTCAATGGTTTCTAGTAAATTCATAGAGTTGTGCAACCATCACCACATCAATTTTAGAACATATTACCTATAAAGGAAACATTTTACCCTTTAGTTGTCACTCCCTAAAAACCTCTCATCCCACCTATTCCTAAGCAAGTACTAATCTTTCTGTCTCTATATTGTTGCCTATTCTGGATATTTCATATAAACAAAATCATTAGGTTTTATACTTATTTTTACTAATTAATTATATTCAAGTAAATATACTTCATACTCTTAAAGATTATTCTTTTTTTCTGAGCCAGGTACCTATAGTGTTATGTGCCTATAGTGTTTTTAGGGTTATGATTATAGCTTACATTTAAAGCTGTATAAATGCATAGGTAAGAATATACATTGGCCCTTGAACAACATGAAGAGGCCCTAAGCCCCTATGCAGGTGAAAATCTCCCAAAAAACTTAACTACTAATAGCCTACTATTGGCTAGAAGCCTTACTGATGACATGAACAGTTGATTAACACATATTTTATATATGTATTATATACACTATTCATCCAATAAACTAGAGAAAATAAAATGTTATTTTAAAATCATAAGAATGATAAAGTATAGTTACTATTAGTGGAAGTGGATCATCGTAAAGGTCTTCATTCTCATCATCTTCACATTGAATAGGCTTAGGAAGGGAAAAGAAGTTGTTCTTGATGCCTCAGGGGTGGCAGAGGCAAAACAGGTGGAGGAGGTAAAGGAGAAGGCAGGAGAGGTAAACACACTTGATGTAACTTACAGAAATACAACATAATTACCATCTGATTTTTTTGCTTTCATTTCTCTAAAAATATTTCCATATGGTACAAATGATTTCTTCTCCATTGCTTTAGTTTCAGTGATTGTGTCATGGAAGGGTTAATATTATAAAAACAAACAAGCAAAAATCAAAACAGTCTTAAATAATCAGAATCCTTCTGGCACATTGTCTAGTGTCAATTTGTTTTCTGGCACTGATTCATCTGCATCTTCTTCCTCATTGTCTGGCACTGGTTCAGAAGCACCCATCTCCATCAAGTCATCTTCTGCTAATTATTCTGGTATGATATCTATTAGTTCTTAAATTTCTCCAAGATCTTTATCTTGAAACCCTTCATACCCCACCTTTTTTTTTTTTTTTTTTTTTTTGCCATATTCACAATCTCTTTCATCATTTCCTTGATTGCCTCTGTTGTAAGTCCTGTGAATTCATGTACAACATCTGGACACTGTTTCTTCCAGCAGGAATTTATTGTTTCTCACTTGATGACTTTCACAGCTTTTTCTACAACAATGATAGCATCTTCAATGGTGAAATCCTTCTAGATTTTCATGATGTTCTTTCTACTGGAGTCCTCTTCCGTAACATTGACAATCCTTTACATGGAGTACTGTGTGTAATGAGCTGCAAAGGTCCTCATGACCCACCACACATGTAGAGACTGAGTTAGAAATGTGTTGAGGAGGAAGCAGACCACTTTGATGCCTTCCATGTTGAACTCATGGAGTTCTGGATATTGTCCAACATCAAAAGAATTTTAAAAAGTAGTTCCTTATGCGCAAGGTACTTCCTGACTTCAGGGACAAAGCATTGATGCACCTCTTCCAGGAAAAGTGTTCTCATTGTCCAGGCCTTCTTTTTGTGCAATCAAAAGATGGGCAACAGCTGGTATTTATCTATCTTTTCCCTTCAAGGCTCAGGGGTTGGCAGCTTTATACATAAGAGCAGTCCTAATCATGAGCCCAACTGCATTCATTCAAAATAGGGAGTTAGCCTATCCTTTCCTGCTTTAAATCCTGCTGCTCAACTCTCTTTCTTACTAATAAATGTCTCTGTGACTTTTTTTTTTTTTTTCAGAATACAGCACTTTTGTGCTCATTAAAAACCTGTACAGACAGATATCCTTTATCCTTAATGATTTCCTTAACGGCATCTGAGAATTTGTCTGCTACCTCTTGGTTGGCAGAACCTGTTTCTCTCATTATCTTGGCATTTTTTTATGCCAACTCTCTTTCTAAAATTATCAAACCATCCTTTGCTAGCATTAAGTCCTCTAGGTTTAGATCCTTCACCTTCCTTTTGCCAATTGTCACGTAATAACTTCAATTCTTCTCTAATCATATTAGAGACTAAAGGTATGACTCTTTTATAGAAGACCTGCACCTATATAAAAACTGCATTTTCAATATGACATAAAAAGGTATTTTACAAAAAGTACAATGTTTTTGCCCCTGCTGATATAGATAAAATAATGGTTTCAATAATTCTCTCTTGTTTTTTTGTTCGTTTGTTTTTGAGACGGAGTCTGGCTCTCTTGCCCAGGCTGGAGTGCAGTGGCACAATCTCGGCTCACTGCAAGCTCCGCCTCCCGGGTTCACGCCATTCTCCTGCCTCAGCCTCCCGAGTAGCTGGGACTACAGGCGCCCATCACTACGCCGGGCTAATTTTTTGTATTTTTAGTAGAGATGGGGTTTCACCGTGTTAGCCAGGATAGTCTTGATCTCCTGACCTCATGATCCGCCCACCTCAGCCTCCCAAAGTGCTGGGATTACAGGTGTGAGCCACCGCACCCAGCCTCCCGCTTGCTTTTTTAACTATAGTAACAATAAATCCTTACACTGGATTATTTGTCTTGAAGTGGCAGCCAACCACAGTTGCAGTACAATCTGCAGTATATATATCAAGTAATTCGACTTTTTCTTATAATGTCATGACTTTCGTTTACTTCTTGGAAGCACTTCCATCATCACTATGGCACTTCTTGTGATTCCAATGGTGTTATTCAAGGCTTATGATATTGCACTAAACATGGTTTAAAATAAACACAAGAACCTCAAGAAATCACTTTTTACTGCAATACACAATTCATTGGAGAGATGAATTTCTCACACAAAGATGATTACTGTCACACAGTGTATTAAACAGATACTCATCACTCAAGCTCACCACAATAGCAACAGGAAGTGGCTACAAAATTGTTACAGTACCACAATATGTACCACAGTTAATTTTATGTAGTTATCATTTAATACTGCATCTTTACATTTATTTATTTTCCCTGGACTGAGTAGCACTATTCACAGTCTGCATAAGTTTAAGTTTTTATAACAGATTTATCTATATTTTATAGTAGTAAATGACAAAATAGACTAGTATCTTCATATATTATATGCATTCATGACATAATTTTTTCTTAATTTGTTTGATATTTCTAGGCTACACAGTTTGTCTGCCAGTTTTTTCAAACTGTTGCAAATCTCCAAAAAGTTTCTCAATATATTTATTGAAAAAAAAAATCTATGTATAAGTGGACCCACATAATTCTAACCAGTATTGTTCAAGGGTTAACTGCATATAAACACAGTTTGACCAGCCATTGAAACAAGGCTTATTTCTAACTTATTAGCTTATTACTGACTTAACAACCTCAATGTGACTTCAATTATTAGTATTTAAAAGTATATTTTGGTAAAACATATTCCCAATTGTTTCCGTTTGTTTATGAAATTATTTTGAAACATAGAGCAATACCAGTTTACTACCAGTAACAATAAACTTTGAAGCTTATAGAGAAAGATAATCTCTCTCACACACACACACACTGTATGATATGGTTTGGCTCTGTGTCCCCACCCAAATCTCATCTTGAATTGTACTCCCATAATTCCTATGTGTTGTGGGAGGGACCTGGTGGGAGATAATTTGAATCATGAGGACTGTTTTCCTCATACTGTTCTCGTGGTGGTGATTAAGTCTCAGAAGATCTGCTGGTCTTATCAGGGTTTCTGCTTTTGCATCTTCCTCATTTTCTCTTCCCACTGCCATGTAAGAAGTGCCTTTCACCTCCTGCCATGATTCTGAGGCCTTCTCAGCCACATGGAACTGTAAGTCCAATTAAACGTCTTTTTCTTCCCAGTCTCGGGTATATCTTTATCAGCAGTGTGAAAATGGACTAATACACTGTGTTTCAGGAATCATACTTCTTTATTGCCCAGGGACATTTTGGGGCAGTGTGAAGCACAGTAACTGGTGTCCAGTTTGAGGATTCCTTAAAAACAATGCCCTAATGGGTAATTATGTGAGATGATAGTTATGTTAATTTGTTTGGCTACAGTAAACATTTCACTATTATCTTAGTTCATTCATGTTGCTCTAATAAAATACTTGAGACTGAACAATTTATAAATGAGAGAAATTTATTTCTTCCAGTTCTCGAGGCTGGGAAGTCCAATATCAAGGTATTATCATTTTGTTTCTTGCTGTATCCTCACATGGCAGAAGGCAGAAGGGCAAAAGGGAACAGACCTGCCACTCAAGCACTTTTATAAGTCATTAATCTCTTTTCTAGAATTCCATCCTCATAACTGCAGATTCTAAAAGGTTCCACCTCTTAATATTGTTGCATCGGAGACAAAGTTTTATGGGAGGCAAGGCCCTTGGCCCCCCAAGATTTCAATGATAAATCAACTCACAATAAGACAGATTAATAAGAAAAAAGACAAATCTATTAAGCCATGTTCATGGGGAGAATCACAGAGGATTCTTCTAACACCATCCAGGAGCTTATATATCTGCTCAAGAATGGGGGCTTGGATCCTGGTAAAATAAGTTATAAGGTGGGGGAGAAGAATAATTCCATTGAGTGGCAATAATTGATTGCCTGGATGAATTGTTGGATCAAGGAACAGAAATTAACTTGTAAATAGTTATCTTTGGAATTGAAATGATCCTTGGAGTCAGTCTTTATCTTTAAAAAGGGTGTGTTCAGATGCAGTTACATTTTTAGCCTTCGTTCCTTTAGTGGATAATGAAATAACAAGGAGGGGAAGAGAAACAATTGTTCTCTTTGGTGCTTCAGTCTCATCTTTACATAGATAAGCGAAAAGTCCCTTCTAGAGCTTACTGACCTCTCAGTTTTTAAATCAAAATACTCATGATTCCAGTGAGCCATATTTTGGTGTAAAATTTCCTGCACTCCTTCAGTTGTAACATGAGTTTTGGAGGGAACACAAACATTCAAACCATAGCAAAAACTATGTGTAAGTATACCAAAACATTACATTTTATGCCTTAAATATATACAATAAAATAATTTCTTTAAAAAAGAGCAATTGCTAATACACATGCACTATTATCTCTTTGTTAGAACCATTGCTATGGATTCTTGTCTCTTTTGCTTCCCATCTTCCTTTAACTTAATCTATTCTCTACCACAAAGAGTCTGAATGATATATTTAGAACATGCCACTCCTCTGCTCAAAACCAAATAGCATCCTATCTCATTAAAAATAAAATCCAGTTCTCTCTGGGGCCTGTATGATCTTGTCCCTTGATCTACGACATCATCTCTTACAATCATTTTCTCAGTGGACTCTCCTACTCTTCACAGCCATTCTGGTTTCGTCGTTGCTTCTGAACACACCACGCATGCTCCTACCTCAGGGCCTTAGCACTAACCAGGTCTCTGCCTACCACAGTTTCACAGTTTCCCCTAATTATTTTCATAGCTCATTACTTTATTTAAATCTCTATGCAAAGAATTACTTTATTTCAATCTCTAGGCAAAAGTCTCTAAATTTATTTTCATACATAAAAGAATACCCTACCCTCCCATTCACTTTCTAGTCCCTTATTCTGTCTTTTTAGAATGTATCACTACTTGATGTTTTATTTGTTTATTTGTTTGCCCAAAATGTAAATTCCATGATAGCAAGAAATTTGTTTGTACATTGCTATATCCCTAGTGCCTAGGAAGTACCTGGGTTATTACCTAGTATACATTATATTTAATAAACATCTGTTGAATGAATGAATGAATGGATAAACGGATGGATGGATGATTGGATAAATAAATATTGATCCTCTTTCCTTCAGATAAATAAATCCAAATTAGAAGGGTGGAATTTCTATAGACTTTTACTGTTTCTGAGTTCAATTCAAAATACTCACTCTGTTTTTAGGGCTTACAGATGAGCTTTAGTCTGGGTATACATCTTTCATCTCTTTTCTTCCTCCATTATTGTATACTTTGCTAGAAAAATTGGGAGCTACAGCCATTTTTTACTTTATTCAAAATGTCCTTTTTTGTGTATTTTAGTGCTAAGTAAACTGAATTTATGATTTATATCTTCATGGTATTTCCAGATACATTTTTACTTGCTTTTCAATCAGTATTTGTGGGATTTGAATACATCTAAACAATGCCAGGGAATACATATTCATTGCCTGATCATAAAAAAAGGTCTTTTTTGCCTGGGCGCGGTGGCTCACGCCTGTAATCCCAGCACTTTGGGAAGCCGAGGTGGGCGGATCACAAGGTCAGGAGATCGAGACCATCCTGGCTAACACAGTGAAACCCTGTCTCTACTAAAAATACAAAAAATTAGCCGGGCGTGGTGGCGGGCACCTGTAGTCCCAGCTACTCGGGAGGCTGAGGCAGGAGAATGGCGTGAACCCGGGAGGCGGAGCTTGCAGTGAGCCGAGATCGCGCCACTGCACTCCAGCCTGGGCGACAGAGCGAGACTCCGTCTCAAAAAAAAAAAAAGGCCTTTTTAAAATTCTTATATGGAGAGTCACAACTATTTTTGTTTTAAAAAACTATAAGACATACCACTTCAGAAAATGTAGTAAAATGTGAATTATATACTTTCTGTACTGGCAAGCTAAAATGTGGATGTTTTATAGCCAACTCTATGCTGTAAGAATGTTGGAAAGTCTGGATAATCTAAGGGTTTTGAGTGGAAATACAGTATAGCTGCTTTAATTCAATACTATTAAAAAATCAAAACCATGAATTTTAATTTTACATAAAAACAACAGAGAAAAAGGCACATTACATATCGCAGTCACCTAGTTGAGCCCCAAGCAAAAGAGCAGAGAATTGCAGAGGAAGGATATGTTAGGGCAATACCCAGCAGAGGCCAGGTCAAACTGAGGTTTATAGAGGCAATACAGAGAAAGGATCTGAGGTCTAAATGAGACCACAGAGCCAAGAGCAGAAAGGGAAAGTGTCTTTGAACCAGGATCCAGGAGCTATAATGGCCATAGTGTGCCAGAAGGTGCCAAACAGAAACAAAAGTTCAAAGATAAGTTGCCCAGTTGTTCTAAGAAGATACTCTCGTCTTCTATACTGCAGTACCAGGCCATGAGCAAGGACTCTGCAGTGGGAGGGAAGGCTGGCACTTTTCAATTATATAACATTTATTTGTGCCTCTGCTTATCTGTCCTAGGAGACAACTACCTTTCTGAGAAGAGAGGCAGGGGCTGGCAAAAGGCCTTGAACATAGTAGGCAGTCAACACATTTGTTGAATAATAAGTGTAAATTATCCTCCTCCCTCTCACCCTGCAGTGAATCCTTCATAAGTAAGTATGGGTAATCCACAAAGTATATTTTTACTTTAAAACAAAATGCATCTCTTAAATATTTCTCATACAGAGGCACTTTGAACTGAAAGCAAACACAAAGTTTCCATGTGAACACTATTTTGAGAAAATGTTAAGTATCACAAAACAGCGATTTTTAAAAGTGGAAGGGCCTTCTTAACCGTAACCACAGTATGTCATTCCTACCTAATGTTTTAATTGCCACTATTTGTCTGGCTGCAGAACAATGAGGTATGGATGGATCTAGGACTGGCTGGAGAGGTCCCAGGGTGAGAACAAAATGGATGCACTGTGCACTGGACCTAACAGATGGAGAAAGCCTCTGATGAATGACTCTCTGGAAGCATCAGAGACCACTGGCTCTGGGTGACTTGGCTCAGGCTATTAGCAAAAAAGAAGTTTGATTCAAGCCAGTCTTTTATCAATTAAGGATTTTACTGTGCAACCCCCACCCACCGAGCATTTGAATTAGAAATGAAACGTAATTTAGACTTCGCTTAACCTTTCGGAATTTTTTTGTTTTAATTTTACCTTTTGTAAAAATAACAAAAACTGCTGATGGTACATAGAGATTTGTATTCCTGATATGTAAAATAATCCATTTAAATACTACATGCTAGTTTGTTCCTTCTTTAGAAATAACTTTTTCAGGAATTTAAGTTCATTGAAAGTAAATATAGGTATGTGTACCAGTACCACCAGCAGTTGTAGTCAGTGTGGTTTATGAAAAAAAAAATTAAAAGAAACTCTAAAATTATCCAGATGTAACCTTTTGATCAAAGAACTAAAAAATTATGTATTTATCATACCAGGGTTTCTTCTAACTTCATACTGGCTTGTTTGTGAAAGAAAAGTCTTTGAAAAGACTACCTGTAGGTGATAAAGATTTTTAAAGTACTCTTCTCTTCCTTTTTATTAGAGAAAATCCAAAGGGAGTTTTAAAATTTGTTTCTTTGTGTATTGTTTTAATGGTGGATCTTATTCAAACATTTTTTAAGCCTTTACATTTGTTGCTTATCTCTGAGGGGCAGCATTGCAAAGTGCTTAAGAACAAAGATTTTAAAACTGCATAGACTGGGTTAAATCTAGGGTCCAACATTTATGTATCTCAGTTTTCCCCATTTATACAATGGAGAAAATAATATAGGCTGTTGTGAGGAGTAAATAAATTTATATAATAAAATAAATTTATATGAATAAATTTATATATGCAAAGTTTTAAAAACAGACTTAAACATGGTAGGTCTAAGAATATAAAGAATCAGCTATTCTGATTATTTTGTTCTAGATTCCAGAGGTCCTGAAATATGAAATTATTTGTTATCTTTCAGCTACGCATTTTGCTGACAGCACGATGATATAATGTGCCTAGCATTTGAATTTATTAGGGCTTATACTCAGTGCCTTAACATTATAGCAGTTTTATAGATAAATGAGTATGAGTTTTTATTTGTGTGAAACATTGATTTGAACACTATGATTACACAGGTACTATCTAGAATGAGACTTAACACAGACTGCCTTTATAGCAGGTGTGAAATCTTCAGCCCACAGGCCACATAGGCACCTCAGCTTAATGTCATCTAGCCAGAAGGCAAGCACCCAGAGCTGGCATTGCCGTTCGTACTTTCTGCTGTGAAAGTACAAGAGGGCATTTGCCGTCTTTATTATCCTATAAACACATAAACTGGGGCTGTTTCCCATCCATCTCACTTTCTGCCATAATTAGAATTCTCAGTCTTCCTCTGCCCTTTCAGTAAGTGTCTTTGTGTGCCTCTAAATGTTGCTATGCATAAGGACAGTGTGTGTTTGTGTGCATGCATGTGTGTGTGTGTGTGAGTGTGTTAGCCTCTCAGTGTGTCTTATGTGCAGGTGCATAGCTCCCTTTGAGCACATCTCTCATTATTCTTTGTCCTACTATATTTGCTGATCATTCTCTTTGTATGGCTCATAGCATATGTAAGTTCAGCATTCACGCCTTTCTTTACTCTCATGTGATTGTCTCGGTCTATCACTTAGAATTCTAGAATGCCAGAATTAAAATGGAATATTGTGTTATTTTACAGTTGGCAAAATTCCTTAATAAAGAACCAAAATGTATATTTTATTGCTTACTGAATGTATCGAATAGCATTCTTACTTAACAAATATTTAACTACTTACTACAGGCCAGGAACTAGAACAAGAGAGTTTGTTTTTCTTACTCTCATTTTTTAACGGTGCAGGAAATACTATACATTTATCTTAACTAAAACATAACTAGTAATTTAAATATCTTTTAACTTGTTGATTTATTACTTGGTTAACTCTTCATAGAAAAAGTAAAGGATTTCCTGCCTTGCTGGAATATATAAAGTAAGAAATTAGTTGTGAAAAGATATATATTAAGATTAGATGTATATTTCCAAATAGATTGGAGTGTAGTAATGCAGGTAAATGCAAATCCACAATAACAATGAATTTAACTGACATCAAAGGATTACTTCTTCAGAACACAGGAAGGATGAGGACAGCCCGTGCTGTTGGCACGGCTATTGACTTAACACGCTGTGCAATCTGGATCACAGGTTTGTCTTCTAGCACACAGGCAGAGCACATTACAGTCTGGGTCATGTAGGAGATTTCTGTGTTTGAAAAGAAGAAAGTTTCTACATTTTCGCTCAGAGAAATATCCAGCTACATACATATGCCTTTATGCTTATGACATCTCCAAGGTGAGCATGCATACAGGTACCGACATTTTTAGGTGAGCTAACAAAGCAAACACCAGTTATTCAGGCAATGAGCCCAAAGAGACCTAAAGTACAGAGGGTAAGAAACAGTGAAAGCTAAAATACAGATGAAGAGGAACTTCAACATGGCTGCCGTGTGAGCTTCCTGCTCCCTTACTGGCATTTCTTTGATATGGGATTTTCAAGGCAGGTACTGTTCTTATTGCAATCACATTGTCACACTCCATTATGAGGAAGCAATTAAGCCCGTAATAAGTTAAAAGGTGATTTTTTGTATTTTTTTTAAATCTCACATAACTGTTGATTTGTTAGCTTTTGTAAACAGATAGGAATTTTTCAATTACATGCTGCAAAATACCTTTTCTCATTCTGAGTGTTTAAAGGCAAATGTATCTTGGATCCAGTGCTTTTGTGTTTACAAATCTGGATATGATTTAGTAAGCTTTAAAGAGATAGCAAGCACACAGTAAGGAAATCAGATTTACATAATTTTCTGCTTGCTTACAGAACACAGCAGTTGAGATTATCTTTTACATTTGGGAAGACTGTTTTAATATGATAAGATGAAATACCACCTACAGTACACTTGATCTTGCTAGTTTGACTTCTTAAAATAAATTACAGACTGATTTGTCATCGTGACTTTTAACATAAATTGCTATTATAATCTAAAGGAGCAATTCTAAAGGAGACTGCCTTTTTACCTCATCTACATAAAAATATTTAGGTTATTTCTACATTTATTCTTTTCTCCGTGCAATTTATTTGCTGTAACTTTACATGGCAGGAACAACAAAAATCCATGTTTTGTTCCTTTCATCCATTCTTCTATTCATGCTGATAAGTAGCAAATAGCAGCTTAAATGGAGAAATGGCACAAGTAAAAGAAATACGTCCATTTTACTTTTTGTATATAAAAAAGTGTTCTTTAAGGGGAGGTGTGTGCCTTTTTCTCCCATTGGAAACATAATTAAATTACAACCTTGGGGAAATAAGATGAGCTAAGGCATTACTCATTATCTTCTGCACTATGTATGTAAGCATATACGTATGTAGGTGCTCTTGCAGCTTCAATAACTGCTGTCAATAATGAGTGTCATAGTCCAAACATCTTTTAGCTGTAGGAGTGTGATTGCTGGGAAAAGAAGAGGTTGTGCTAAACCAAAGGGCCTGAAGGACCCTCTTATGTAATCATGAGCCTCAGGGGAATGTTTGGTGTTTTTTGTCCTGATTTTTGCTTTATGGATTGTGAGCATTAAGCTTGACTAAGCTTTCTGTCACTGTCTCTAAATTACATTTGTCCAAATTTGCCATGGTTCCTATTTTCTGTATCATCTGTATTTATTATTTGACCACAAAAGAGTTAGAAAATGAACATGATTATATGCTTTCCAGGATTAGTTATTCATTGAGAAGTGTTCCGACTCAGCTATTTCACATTAAAAAAAGTGTGTGGAGGGGTGCACACAGCTCTTCTAGTCAAGCTTTCTTACTGTACTCTAGATGGAGATTACATATACGTATGTATTATCTCATTCAGGGCTCAGCATGAAATTGGAGTAATCCTGGATTTATAAGTGGATGATGATTATTTCCTTCCAACTCAGTGGAATAATAGTACTGACTCCTTGCAGTCTCTGGAGCGTTTGTTTTTATTGTTTTTATAGTTGGGGAAAGGTTTGTAGAAAACATGAGTAACACATATAGCATAGGATTACATAATGTCATCTATACAGTGTCATCTCTGATGCTGCTTTCAGTTTAAACGAAAACTCAAACTAAAGATAGACAAGTTTAATGGGAGATTTATTCGGAATCATAAGAGAGATTCAGCCTTGCCTACTACCTCTTCCATGCTTTAAGCCTTCCTGCTCCAGGAAGAACTTCTCAGAATAGTCCAGCCCACTGTGAAATACTCTCCTTGAAGCTAAGAGCACGTATGATGTATGCCGCTCAGTCATCTCATCTTGACGTGTCTTTTTTCTTTGATTTCTAACTTTTGTCCCTTTAACCCTTCCTGCCTTTCCACAGTTTATGTGACATGCCCCAATATGAAACAGATTGTTAACTTGCATTTGCTTTCTATTGCTATGAAACAATTACCAGAAATCAAGTGGCTTAAAGAACACAATTTTGCTTTCAGGTCTGTAAGTCTGAAGTGCAATATGACTTAACTAGGTTTTCTGCATATGGTCTCACAAAGCTGAAACCAAGGTGTCAGCTCAGCTGGGTTCCTCTCTGTGTGGCTCTAGGGAATAATTCCTTTTGAGCTCATTTGTGTTTTCAGGATCCGGTTCCTTGTGGTGGAAGGACTGAGGTCCTCATTTTCTTGTTGGCTGTCAGCAGAAGGCTGCTTTCTGCTTCTGAAAGTCACCTGCATTTCTTAACACATGGGGCCCCCTCAGTTTTGAAGCCAGCAACAGCAAGGCCGACTCCTCTCTGGGTTTTTAATCTCTGGGTTTTTGCCACCAGTGGAGAAAACTGCCTGCTTTTACAAGACTTCATGTAACTGGGCTAGGCCCACCCAGATCATCTCCAGATTTTAAGGTCAGCTAACTTGGAATTTTAATAATTACATCTGCAAAATCTTTCACAAAGTACTTAGATTCGTGCTTGACTGAGTAACCAGGGGATGGGAATGTCTGGGGAGGAAAGATGATGTCTTTAGAATTCTTCTACCACATTGACCATGGTGCATTATCTCCTGTGACACTGAGGTAATTCTGTGCACAGGTAGATACTAAATCCATTTATTAAATGAATCCACAAATGTATGAACAAAGAAATAATAAAGATAATTTTGTAAGTCAGATATATCATCATAGAAATTACAAATAGATAAAATTGAGCCTGTAGGTGAAGATAATTTTATTTTACCCAAATACATTAGTTTTGGGTCATTACACTTAACCTTATGTCTATGATTGAATTGATTCATCATGGAAAGATTTACCATTCAATGGTGAGAATTTGTTTATCAAATGACAACAAATTTTAAAAGGTTTTTTTTTCTTTAAAGTCCTAACTATTAGCATCTGACAGTTATGCCTTAGTCTCAGATTGTTTTACAAGCTGATGTGTACATTACAAAGCACAGGCACATACATTATCTCCTCCAACACTCACAATAGTCTAAGGATATTAATAATCCCCCCTATAGCCCCTGTAGAAATTTGAGGCTCACAATGCTGCGGTATTTTGTTGAAGGTCTTAATTCTTTATACTCAAAATGTTCTGAATGCAACTAATTTTGCAAAAAAAAAGGGGGGGGTGGGTGAGGAGGAGTTGGTCATAATGATATAATCAAAGAATTAAATGAAGAGATTAACAAAAAAAAAATTCTGGCCAATTCTTTATATGCCCTGCCCAAATGTTTGATAATTATAATGTGATTGCTATCCCACCCTGTATTTAACAGTGGAATTACGTATCATCAGGAATTGCAATAGTAAGTTATCTATGGCAAGTAGAAGAGACTAGTTTTTCCCACATTTTTTGAAATGCTGAAAAAGGACCCCAGTCTCTACCAGTGAAGTGATGAAAAGATAATATCTTCAAATGAACAACATGCAACTACATTTGTCTCTAATTAGTATCTATGCAATAATGACAATCATTTTTCTTGATTTTGTAGTTTTTTTTCCATGTTTTAAAAATAGCTTTTTAAAAAATTTCATTTTATTTTCTTGAGATAAGAAATTGTTTCAAGAAATGCTCTGTTGCCCAGGCTGGAGTGCAAGGTGCAATTAGAGCTCACAGCAGTCTTGACCTCCTGGACTCAAAGAATCCTTTCCTTTCACCTCAGCCTCCTAAGTAGCTACGACGATAGGCATATGCCAACACATATCACTTTTTAATTTTTTTTATTTTTTGTAGAGATGGGATCTCGCTTTGTTGCCTAGGCTGATCTCGAACTCCTGGCCTCTAGGGATCCTCCTGCGTTGGCCTCCCAAAGTGCTGGGATTATGGGTGTGAGTCATCTGGCCCAGCCAAAAATTGCTTTTTGAGTCTGTACTTTTCGTAGTTCAGTGATCACGAAGTGAAACTGTATTTACAGACTCAGGATACCTGTTTCATAACTTAAAAAACAAACTCAAATGCAATTCAGTTGTGCAATACGTATTTTAAGAATTAAGAAGGGCATTTATAGGATAATTGGAATTAGCAGACTTGTATAATTTAGTAAACACACTTAGGAAAAGAAAAAGACTCAAAATGTTCAATATAAAGAGATGTATTTACAGGGCTCCAAGATCAGTATGTTTGTGTCTCTGATGCTGCTTTCAGTCATAGGATTCCCTTGACCTCTTCTTCCAGCGTTCTTCAAGTTTCAATATCCTTTCCAACACTCACTTTGCCTCTTCTCAACCACTCCCTTTCACTTACAAAATCCTTTCTATAATATTCCACGTCTTATTTCATTTTACTGTCAGAAAACAATAAAACAAGGCCTTTCTTCAGTTCTTTTCCTGTAGCTAAGCCTAGATTAAATCCGAGGTGATTTTCACAGTCCTGTAGGTGACTTTGAGCTTGACCTAGGCCCTTGTCTTTAGCTTTCAACTATGAGATTGCAGAGGAATTGTTGCTTGTTCCTTAAAGAATATAAATGACATTACAACAGCCTTAAATAAGAAAAACACTCACACAAAAACTATTATGACAAATTGAGGAATATTAAAGTAGTCGATTTGTGCATTTCATTGAACATTCTGAACCATACAAATTTGAATGCAGCTTTCAATATACAAATAAGCCAGTTCTGTAACAATAGACAGTGCCATTGTGTATCAGACATTATGCATAGTGCAGCCAGCTGCATCAAAGAGATGGGGGAATTGGGATTTGTTTTTAACGTTAAATTGAAATCCAGAAAAATTATTATTGTCACTCTGTAATAAACAGGAATGTGGCTTAATGAAAACCTTTATTTGTATTGGTGAGTTTTTTGTTCCTAATTCAGAAGTGGATAAAGCTGCTCTTTATAAGTGGGTAGCTGCCACAATGCTTAAACTTTGCAAAATATCATCTTGTTCACATGTGAAGAATATCAGAAGAATAGTTTAAATAGTATAGATAAGATATAGTTTAATATAGGAGGAAATTCCAGGAAGACTAGCAGGAGCATTGACAGTGCTTATTATATCCTTCTTATATCCCTTTGTCTTACAAAAATGTGTAACAAGGAGATATTAACATTTGACATCTTTCTTGGGTGAAGGGAGAAAATAATCATCTGTCTTTTCTAATTTAAAGATTAAAAATTACAACCAAGTGCAATTATGTATTATGTAGCCCAAACCTTTTTATAATGATATGTTTCTAAGAATACATCAAAATGTATGGTTGCTTTCTTTATGCTTGCTTTCTTTAAGTCTTACACATAAACTTACAGAGAATTTTAGAATTTCTTTGGCAATTAGAATGATGCCAAATGTTCCTATTAATTGCGAATATATGTGAAGTTAATGTGAAATGGAAAATGTATGTTAGAACACATGTATTTAAATGTGGCTTATTTTATTAGCAGTTACTCTTAGATACTAGTGTGCTAGGAAGTAGAGAAGTTACTGTGAAAACCAAATTGACACACTTACTGTTTTTAAACTATACCTTTGCTCTTTAGGAATATAAGCTTCTCTTAATCCTTTTTCCATTTTTCAAGTTTTCAAGCCCTGACCTTGAGCTTGAGTAATAAGCCAAAGCTGCTCCTTCACTGGAAAAAAAGTTAAAACCAAAACCAACAGCTAAATTTTATGCAGAGATGTCTGAATGCTAATTTTCTGATTTCATGTGAACCTTTTAGCAACTGATGAATCAAGACGCAGTCTAGATATATAGCTGAATGTTGTAGATGCCTACTCTTTTGATTCTAGGCCAAGTTCTTCTTACAAAAATAAATTAGCCATTCATAACAGATTTCTAATATAATGGTTATTCAAATATCACTAATATTTGATCAATACATATTTATTATGAGCTCCATATGCTTGAGGCACTAAAAAAGTTCAAATTGAACACATTATGAAAGATGTGAGGAAAGCATGTATTAACTATAGATCTTGGAAATTATTTCCAACATTTGATATTTCAAAAATTAATTATATCACTTCCAGCATGTATGTAGAACAAACTCATTTTGTATTTTATTAGTTGAAATGTCTAATTAAAGAGGTGTCTAGACTTTGGATAATTTACTAGACTATGGAATTATTTTGATCATATTATATTTAGAAACATTTTAAGATTCCTATTTGCTACTTTAATATTAATAAGCAATGAGCGTTATAAAAGCATGAAGCAAAATACTAAATAAATTCATGTGAGTAGTGCAATATTCTGGAAAGGGCATTAAACTTAAAATCTGGACACTTAGATTAATTCTCTGTTTAGCTCTTTGCTCTCCAGACTTGAGTGTCTTCTGGCTATAAAATGACATAAGCCTAGAATGTCTTTCTCTAACTAGATTCTGATTTAGTTATGCTTTGACAAAGGAGAATAGATTCTCTCAAAATTTCTTTTAACCCTGGAATTATAACAACATATGATTTTGTAAAAATCATTTCCTTTTTTCTGGTGTAGAATGTTTTTTTTTCTACTTGACTACATAGTCCTAAAAGCTAAGAATTAGGTATTGTTCATCTTTGTGTATGTAAGAGTGCAATGCCTAACGCATCGTAGGCACTCCATAGAACCTGTTGAATAAATAATGTGATTATTGGTGTAAAAATCAGTTACTTCTAAATTATAATTTCCTGACTTTATGTAAGTCTCAAAGATCAATTTTCCGATCATATATTTAAATGTATATATTAAGGTTAAGTTTAATTGAAAATACTGCTAAAGTAGAGGCATCTCTCAATAAAATAAACGTGTTATGAAATGACAAAACTTTTCCTAATGTTTTGTGCCTGAAGGAACCATGGATATAAACTTAATGCTAATAAACTGAAACATTTATTAATGCAGGGAATGCTATTTTTATTATAGTCAAAAACGATTTCAAACAGTAATATAAATGGCCAAATTTGCAATATCTATAAAAATGAGCCAGAGGTAAGGTGTTTTGATGGAATGGTTTTAAAAATGCACACCTCTCTCTCTTTTTTACTGTCTTGACTAGTGTCGGAGTTCAGTACTGGCATCACTGTGCACGTTTTTTTTTTTTTCTTTTCATCCTTTTCTGGACTCTTCTTTGGACTAGAATTCCCTAATATCTGATTTTTTTGTGCCTGTCCCCAAAGTCCTTCCACAGAAGTTGTATTTCTCATTTTCCCGTTTTACAAGTTGGATAATCTTAGACAGCAATAGAGCCTTGAGGAAAGAACATTTCAAGGTTGCAGAGGAGAGGAGTATTTTATAGTTGAAATCATAATAAAAAATAAGAACCATGAGTTCCTTTAAATATTTAAGAAATACAAGAGGAGACAAAACTTTCATTAAGCAGTGTTGCTGGTATAGCAGAAACCAAAATGATGATAGTGTAAAACAGTGGGTGATATTCCTGGGATAAAATCTATGAGGAAAAAAAAAAACCAGATTTAATTAAGATTTTAAGACCTGGGTTTTTTGTTGTTGTTGTTGTTGTTATTGAGTATGTGCCTGCTAATAGTATAATTAATGCAAACCTCATAAAAGTGACACTAACTGAAAGAATTATCAAGACCCAAGAAGAATAGTGGCAAAGAGAATAGATAACTGTTTACTTTCAACAGATATATTTATCCAAATTAATTTTCTGTGCACCTACTATGTGCAAAGCACCATGGAGCCTAGGGAGATAAGTTGCAGTAGATACAGTATTTACAATGTATTATTTTCCTTTTCTTTGTACAAGCTTATTGTCTTTCTCTGGATACCCCTAAAATGAGCAGATTGCTTGTAGGTGATTATTTTGGGAAGGAATTTCGGAACACTGGTGGGTGACTGGAACAAATAAAATAAGGAAGAAGGGAAAGCCAGTCCAAGAATACACTAGTGAACTGGTACTAGCTGTGCATAACTGGACTCCATCTTACTGGAGACCCTCTGAGCAGCCCTGTAGAATATACTTTAGAATTGTTTGCCCTGCACACAACCAGTTGTCATAGCAAGAGCTAAAGTAGAAACGTAATGAGAAGATGTAAGGCAAAATACAAAAAGTGTGTGAAACAAGTGTATTTTGCAAATTCATCTCATATGGAAATAAAAAGAGTAGTTATTTATTAAGCCCTTATTATATGCAGTCACTGTGTTAGACTCTGGGGAAGAAGAAAGAAGAGGAAAAGAAAGATGAAAAAATAGGATGCTGGCTCTTTAGAAATGCGAAATCTAGGTGAGGAAGCAAGTACCTAAGCAAGGCCTTGAGAGAATGTGAATTACAATGAGGCCTCCAGGGAAGGAGGAAGCAAGGAAGGGATCATGTAAGTTACTCCATTTCTTCTTTTTTTTTTTTTTGAGACGGAGTCTCGCTCTGTCGCCCAGGCTGGAGTGCAGTGGCGCGATCTCGGCTCACTGCAAGCTCCGCCTCCCGGGTTCACGCCATTCTCCTGCCTCAGCCTCTCCGAGTAGCTGGGACTACAGGCGCCCGCCACCACACCCGGCTAATTTTTTGTATTTTTAGTAGAGACGGGGTTTCACCGTGGTCTCGATCTCCTGACCTCGTGATCCGCCCGCCTCGGCCTCCCAAAGTGCTGAGATTACAAGCGTGAGCCACCGCGCCCGGCCTCCATTTCTTCTTAAGGAGACATATAAGTATGTCAGATAGAGGAGGGAGAACTGGGAGGAAGTAGAAGAAGGTAATTCCAAGTAAAAGAGGCATGGATTGTAAACCCAAGGAGCTAAAAGGCTACGGTTTGTTCAGAGCATTGTGATCTTAGAGGAGCTACATATTAAAACTACAAAAAATTAGCTGGGTGTGGTGCTGGGCACCTGTAGTCCCAGCTACTCGGGAGGCTGAGGCAGGAGAATGGCGTGAACCCGGGAGGCACAGGTTGCAGTGAGTGGAGACCACCCCACTGCACTCCAGCCTGGGTGACAGAGCGAGACTCCATCTGAAAAAATATATATAAAATAAATAAATAATAATAAAAAAGGTAGGCACAGGTGGTTTACCATTTTTCTTTCTTTCTGTAACTTGCATTCTCTACCACATTTTTTCCCCGTTGAACTATAACTAATTAAGCTGTGAAACACTATTTGCCTCTTTTCTCCAGTTTGCTAGAAGAAAGGTCTATCTCAACACAAGAGTCAACGTTACTATCCAGTAAAACATCACAGTGGCATTCCTCAAAAAAAAAAAAAAAAAAAAAAAACTGTAGCCTGGAACACAAAATAGTACGTGGGGAATAGCAGGTAATCACTGAGCATGTATAGATACTTAAGCATTATTTGTTTAGTGGATGAGTTTTCTGATCTGCATTTTTAAAGCTATGTTTTAGAAGGGACATACATTGTTGGTGTCATTGTTACTGTTTCAAATTTCTAGAACTCTGAGATACACATGATCTCCGGCCAACAACTAACATTGCTTCGTGGGCCAAGGTAGGGCTTACATTGGTACTGCTTGTGTAAACACTAATACATTTTCTAAAGCTACCATTTTAAGAAAATTTAATCAACACTTCAACAAACACTTCACTTAGTTGTCTCATTTGCTTATTATAACACTGGGAGGGATAATTTTATCCCCTTTGTTCAACTGAGAAAACTGAGGGGCCAGGGTGCTAAGCGAATACCTCGTATGCTTGATTGTTAAGAAATATGGCCTCCATCCATAACAAACACATTCAAATAGAACTCGCAGACAAGAGCGATTATTTAATAGTTCTCTTGGGTGTGTGCTTATATGTTTGTAAAGGTATAACTCTATATTTATGGTATGATGTCTTGAGAGACATCCAAGAAGGCAAGATTCGTCTTTTCAGTAGATGGAACCAATGCTACTCTACAGTGGTTAGTCAATATTTCCAAGTCCTGAATTCTTGATTGATACTATTATCTTTCCTATCTCTTTTTTCTTGAGCTCTATGGCAAAACCTCATCCTGATGCAGAAATTTAAGCAATGCATCTATACTTCCATTCTCTGTAATGAATAGTTTGATGGTGCCAAACACTCGATCAAATGCTATGAGGCATACAAAATGAAATTAAATATGATCCCACAGAGTCCAGAAACTGAGACTCTGTAGAAGAAGATGCACATGAGAGTGATAAAGTATAGGTAAAATATAGATGAAGTATAGGTAAAAGCTATAGGAGAAAAGAGGACTTGGCAGATTAATTCAACCAGAGTTAGGTAATAATTCAGGGAAGCTACATAGAAATGCAAGCACAGAGAATCAGAATACCTGAGTCCTTGTCTTATTTTTGCATCTAATTTAAGCGCATCATTCGATCCCTGTCAGCCTCACCTCCTCATCTGTAAAACTAAAGGATGGCACCAGCTGATCCCCAGTACTCAGACTTTTTTCAGGTTCTAACTTTGTGAGCAGGTGGCATCTGAGCTGGGCACTGAATATATGAGTACTGTTTCAACACATACAGACATAGAAGCCCATCTCAGATGAAGGTAAACTGCAAATACACAAGTGCAGCAAAGGCTTGGATGTGTCCTGAGAATGGAGAGTTTTCTGTCTAGGGTGACACATGTGCAAAGTATGGCAGAGTATCAGGTATAAGGCTGAAAAAGTCTTGATCATTAATTAATGCCAAAAGAACAATGTTGCAGACTCCAGAAAATAAGCTAGTTTAGGTAACCTTCTTAACACAAAAGATACAAAGAATAAAATGTAGTAAACAAGAAAACCTGATCATGAAACTCCAAGTTTAGACACCCTACATAAAAACTTAAATATTTTCACACCCACATACCCACATGTATAAGATTGTAAAAACGCATTCAACTTGCAAAAATGTTTTCTGGTTTGCAATTTCTCCCATGTTTTTACCACACTAGCAGTGTCACAGTGAAGACACAGCTGATGGCAGTGACTATTAGTGACCTTAAGAACACAGCTGGATTTCTATTTTTATTTCTGTAAAACCTTCATTTCTTCAACTAAATGATGCCCTAGAGCCCAGCTAAAGTCTGTATAGTAAGGGCAATGTGTATTGTATTTTGTGCAAATGTATTTCACACAACAAAGCCAGAGTTTAAAACACACATCCACACACTCACACACATCCACATACACACTCCAAAATATGTCAAGACACTTACATAGAAACCCATTTGCAAACCAGCCTGGTAGGAGTTGCCATACCAAGTTCAAAGAACCATTCAGGATCATACAAAATTACCTGTATTGACAACACACTACAAAGCAACTATGTATTCATGTAAATTACTTCTGAGTCTCTAAAATAGAGTAAACAAAAAAATCCAAAACATTTGGAAGACGTTGATGAACAATTCAAGCTTTGAGACTTTATTTCAGCAACTAGGAAGGATAATAAAAGACAGCGGAATTTGTTTCTATATGGATGATTGCTTCCTTACTCTCCTTACCTCAAATTAGAGGTAATAGTCTTGGAGAGTTTCATCTGGCTATATGAAGATAAAAGCATTTATCTACAAATAGGCAGATTTCTGAATGTGGGTAATAACCAAGGCAAACATATGTTTAAAATTCCTAACGTAATGGATGCTGAGTAGATAGGAGGGTATATTGTGAACTTTGGCAAAACGGTTATTCAGCAAGCAGAATGGGACTTGAGGATGCTGGTTGGCCAGAGAAATAGCTCTGCAGTCGCTAAGAATAAGTTGGCAGAAAAATGCCACTAGTCAAAAAGAGTGAGAAAGGAATGGTATGATTTATCTACCCATTCATCTCATTGTTTATAACACAAAAATAGAGAGATTTTCTGTAAAAATGATTATTTTTATGTTTATCAAGTTTCAGTCTGTCAAAAATGATGGAACTACCTGAAGATAGACATTCAGTTTTTTTATCAAATGAAAAAAAAAAAAAAAACCCAAAATGTTAGAATAAGTGTCTAAATACAAATTTTTCTATGACCTTTGGCTTCTAATTCAAGAAAAGAACACCAGTGTGCACTTGTTGGCCTGACTTCTCCTAAAGAAGACAAACGGGAAAGCTGCCTGACAGGAATCTGAAGGCATTTATCCAATTTTTACATTCTTTCCCTAAATGCAAGAGGAGTTGACTGCGGTAGGGAATCATAAATTGTTACTCGACCACACTGAGAGCTAACTGAAAAGAGGACCATGGTATGTTTACCTCTCTGCACTGCAGGAGACGTGCACAATGAAGGTGTGTTTAGTAAACAGACAGAAAATCTCTACATTGGTCCCTACCACATGACAAGTATGCTACTCGGGCATTCTTCAACCCTAAAGTCGAGGGGGAGAAAAAGACCCCAGAGGGTCTACAGTACAGGAGCATGCAACATTAGAAAAAGACCCCAGAGGGTCTACAGTACAGGAGCATGCAATATTCACACAGACAAAGCTCTCCTCCTAGAAATCGCTGTGCCACAGATGTGAGGTGGTACCTGAGATGCTAGAGCATGTCTGTGCTGTATCTATAACTCAGCACATCTCATCTTAGGATCTGGACCATATGATTTCACCAGAAATAATGGAAAGGAGTGTAATTATGTCACCTGTGTGAGACCTGCTTGATTCTTCCAGAAACCATAATCCAAAGTTACATACCACTGGAAAAGCATATTCCATCTGCTTCTCTTTTTCTCTCCTAATCTCTACCCAGTGTTTAAGTAAAATTAAGTGATACAAAAAAGGGAAGTGTAATCTGAGCCTCCGGATATCCCCTGCAGCTGCTGATGGGGAAAGGGGTGGATATTGCTTCAGAGAGGATTTAATTATCTTTTGAGCAAACTCCTCCCACAATACGTAATGAAACAGGATCACACTGTCAATTGGATCTAATCAATGGTGTATAATTTCTCAGTAAACGTATGTGTTCTCTATTTTGAGTACACATTAATCACCCTCTTCTGCATGAAATGTTATTTGGGTGTATATCATTTGCTTCCCATTAGGTATATGCTTCCTCAGGAAAATGTAAGTCGAGGCCAGTTTTGTCTTACAGAAGCAGAATTAATATAGCTTTAGTAACTTTAAGATTGCAACAGAAATCTTAAAAACATGACTCAAAGCTAGTTTAGTTAAAGCTTGAGTAATTTAAGGAAATTTCTAGGGAAGTAATTGGTATTGTACCAAAACTAAATATTTCACAGTTACATTTGCTGTTGCCTCAAAATACAAACTGGAGCAATACAAGGGAAAACTGCCAAAACAGAAAATAATATGCAGCAGCTGTGGTAATTGGTAGTGATAATCACAATTAGAAAAGATATATGTTAAACTCCATAATGGATCTTCCTGCTGACAACGGGAGGAAGTCTCAGAGGCTCACTCTCCACTCAGCTTGGACGCTTTTGCCTCATACCTGAGACAGACCCTCTAAAACAAACTCGTCATTAGGTTAGCCATGAAGCCATTCTCTAAATTTCACTCACCATGCTGTTCTCTTTGGCAAAAGAGAAGAAAAGGAAGAGGTCATATCCTCTGACTTTGAAGAAATTGCAAATCAGAGGAGACTGGCCAATTATCTAGCTATAAATGGCATTAAATAAAAATCCTCCCAAAGTCAAGAAAATACAGAGAATTAGTATTTTTGTAACCAAAAATGAAAGACATCTTTGCAAGACAGAGAAACATTGATTTAACCAAGTGTAGGTTAAGTGAAGTAAAATATGCTTGTTCCATGCAAAGCATCTCAAGTTAAACAGAAAGCTCTGTGGGAGCAGGAACCATTTCTGTTTTGCTCATTGCCTCAGAGTGCCTAGCACACAGCACACACTGAATTGGTTAAAGGAATAATGAATGAGGAGAGTTTAGATCATCCTTGAGGGAGTGTTTATGCTTTGTTAAGTGCTGTACTGGGTGGTTTATACAGAACAACACATTTGATCTTTGCAATAACTTCTGAGATACTACCAATCCTCATTTGCAAATGAAGATACCGAACTCAGCAAAGTTAAGAAACTTGCCTAGGTTAGTCCAGTTAGAAAGGGGTAGAATTGGAACTTGAACCAATGTCATCCAGCTCTATAGTCCATATATTATATACAATGTCATATTTAAAGACTAGAATGTATTAACTTTACTAAGACCTAGAAAGAATGATAGCCTGTTCTGTTGTTTGTTTTAAATTCTGATCTGCAAACAGGATCAGTCTCCCTTACATACTCCATTTTATTTTCTTTCTCTTCTTTTTCAATAAAATGGTAAAAATAGTACAATCTAATACATCGTTCAAGGGCTGTGCATTCTCTCTGTGTTTGTTTTAAATCTTCAACCTTTTGTTTCCTTTATCCTCTTCCTTTCTTTCTTGTTCTCAATTTAAACTTTTCTTCTCTTCATTCTTTTCTTAAAAAAAAATTAAGCAGGTAGTAAGAAAGAAATAGAACGATTTCATTACACACTTTGCCTTAAGGGTGAGAAATCACAGGAACAACTATTAAAATAGGATAGTCTATCAAAATGGTCTTGAATTTGACACATGCATATTTAGGAATATTATTTCACATCCAATCCAATAAACATCAATTGAACACATTTGATATAAGATTCAGATGCACATATAGGGAGGAATGTTGCATAACTTCAAGATGTTTATAGTTATATATCACATATATGTAACTATAAGTTAAGAAGAAAGAAAACATTTCTGAGGTTAGGTATAAGCAGAAGACGTATAATTTTTCTTAGATTGGGGATGGCCTTATGGAAAAACTGGTATTTTTGATGTTTAAGGATGAGCAGGACTTTAATAAATGCAAAGGGGAATAGGAACAAGGCCATCTAGGCTTAAGGAGGTAGCATGTGCAAAGGACATGGGGTAATGAAACACTCTATGTGCTCAGAAAATGGCTTGTATGACTAGAGTGAAGAAGCGGTGTGAGTCTGGATAAGTTGACTAGAACCAGATGGCAGAGGTCCCTGAATGCCAGGCTGTAAAGTTTTGGCTTCACTCAATAGACAATGGGGAATACTTGAATCCTAGGCTGTAAAGTTTTGGCTTTACTCAATAGTCAGTGAGGAACACTTGAAGGTGAGCTAGCATAGGCTTTACTTTTTTTTTTTTTTTTTTTTAGACAGAGTCTCACTCTTTCACCCAGGCTGGAGTGCAGTGGCGTGATCTCGGCTCACTATAACCTCCACCTCCTGGGTTCAAGCGATTCTCGTGCCTCAGCCTCCTGAGTAGCTGGGACTACAAGCGTGTTCCACCATGCCCGGCTAGTTTTTTCTATTTTTAGTAGAGGCGGGGTTTCACCATGTTGGCCAAGCTATTCTTGAACTCCTGGCCTCAGGTGATCCACCTGCTTCAGCCTCCCAAAGTGCTGGGAGTACAGGCATGAGCCACTGCACCCAGGCAGCATAGGCTTTACTCTTGCCTTTCCTAGTACAATCTATTGTCTACTGAGTAGCCAAGTGATCCTTTAAAAATAATCACACTCTCCTATGGCTTCTCATGTCACTCAGAATGAAACCAAAGCCCTTGCCATAGCCCAGATACATCTCTGATCACATGACTTATCCTGCCTAATTTTACTTAAGGTAAATAGCAGCATGATATTGAAAGGGAACTAAAAACTTGACAGAGATCCTTCGACAGGTCTGGCCATCCCAGAGGCTCAACTGGATGTCTTCTAAGGAATCAGGCTTCTAGCTTGGACCTATGGGTTCATCTATGCTGACTGTCTTTTGTGGCAAGAGTATGATGTTATAAAGTTCAGTACATGTTCTCTTCCTAGATTATCCACTTAATGATCTGTCTTCTTGCTCAAAATACTTAAGGGAGGTAGTCTGACCTGTACAGTCAAAGTATAATGAGCCTGATACTAAAATGAGAAGAAAGATTCAGCAAAATACGAAAGGAAAAGATGATACTCTCTGAAAAAAGAAGTCAAGGTATTTTGTCTCCTTATAGATTTGTGGTAACTGGGGGAAATGGATGTGAAGCACAGACATTTACTGAACACCTATTAAGTACCAAACTCTATGTTCAGTATCAAAGATAAAAGATATATATAATATATCTTGGCTTCAGGACATTCTTGACCTAATCAGGTTAAGATTTATAAGTATATTACCAGTTACTAAGTAATACGGGGGAGAGGCGGTAATGCTTAATTTGTCATATGGGATTTTCTGAAGGTTTTTTTCTAAGTGATATTTCAGCCCAGTCTTGAAGCTAATTTCTAACAGCTAACAGTTATTTTCTTAAGATCAAGTAGTTGATTGGAATTTAACCTCCTAAGAAAATTTATTGACCCAAATAATACTGAGACCCTTAACTTTAGTATCATTAGCACTGTTCCTCAAATAATTCAGTTCAACAGTCATATACACACACAAACCACACATAATAAGTTCCAGTCAAGGGAATAAGGTTGCATAACAATGGCATCTCCCAACAACGGAATGTTATAACACCATTTTAAAAATGAGATGTGTGTACTAAAGTATGTATATCATTGTATTTTGTAAAAAATAATTGTATTTGTAACTATTGTCTAGATTACTTATCTGCCATGACCCCATAGGGAGTCTTCCCAAGTCTGTATATTATCCTTAAATTTCCATATACCCTAATGTTCTATATTTACCTATTTATTTATATCCCCAACTAGAATAAGCTCTTCCTGAAAGAGAGGATTGGGTTTTATTCATCTTTGCCTATGTGAGGCTTAATTCAACCCCACGAGCATAATAGATATTCAGCAGATAGTTAAAGAGTACGACTGGTGACATAGTTAAAGAGTACGACTGGTGACTAACTTTGACATTAGGTATCTGATCTCACATTATGGTAACTAACTTTGCTCTTTGTGTTTTGGTGTACTGATTATTCATGATTACTCCACAGTCTATTGCCTGTTACAACTGCAAGCTAACGATTCATCCCCCAATTTCTAGTTTATTTCAGGACTAATATAAGTATTATATTCACAAGCAACACAAGAGTATATAAATTTGTGGCATCAGTGAAAAGATGTATGCTATTTTAATTGTAAAGTAATAAATTTAAAATATGCTGTTGGTAATATCTTTGTTAAGACAATAGGAGGCTGAGTGGAAGAAGATACAGCTACACTGGGGAAGGCAGAATTAAGTAATAAAAGGATCATACCTATCTTATTAAGTGCTGCATTCCCAGCACTTAGGAGAGTGCTTGGTACTTAGTTCAATTAAAAGTTGCTGAATGAATGAAGGAATGAATGAATGTACTGTATTACTATAGTACATTTTCTAGCCCATAATCATGTGGCTTGCTTCAGAAAAGATTCCATTTTGTAGGACAGAAATACTCATTTTGATTATGACCCATTCATTTGATTGACTCATTTAGTTAGACATTTCTTGAGCATCTACTATATACCACACTTTGCCAGATTTTATGTCTGGAAACACAAAGATGAGCAAGAAATGACCTAGAAGAGTTTAAATGTGTTGGAAGAAATGAATATGTAAACAAATATTTGCAATGCAGTGTGATAGTTACATAACATATAATATATATTTCATGGTCTCATGACACAAAAGTGGTAGTCAGCTCAGTTTGTTGCAGAAGGAGAGGGGATCCAGAACAGACTGCCCAAAAATGCATTTTCAAGGATGGATAAGGAGTTTTGAGGGGCCTTGATAATCTACCCATTTAATGTTACTACTTAATTTCTCATTAACAAAAATAATTTACTTTTGCTTTTTATGCTTAGCTTGTGAATTTTATTTATTTATGAAACCATTTATATGCTTTACATATTATTGGTCCTTTACCATTATACAAGTTTTATTACACTCGAC